>NC_080026.1:17188333-18654166 GCF_030020395.1 Manis pentadactyla
GTACTAATTTCAAAGCAGCAGCTAATATCAAATGATTCTGAGCTCCCTAATAGTCCCAAAAGGACTGCAAAATAATCAATTACAAATTCTGACTACAGATAGAGAAAGATTAAACAGTCACAGATGCCTGGAAGAGACTATCATGGCCTTACACTTTATGACACATAGCTTTCATCTTACAGATGAAAGACTGTTGAGGATGTATCCAAAGGCGTGCATGCACACACACACACACACATGCGTGCGCACACACACCCAACTCTGAGATACACACTGAGAACTGTCCTGGCAGAAGCAGATCCACATTGGGCCGTCCTTCTACGCATGTGTGACCAGCTGTCCACATTCGTTCTGTGGGGACACACTTCCCCAATAAAATGCATTGCTTTGCTGCCCTTCTCCCATCTCTCCAGCCCATAACTGTGTTCTAATTATAACCATTGTGCTCTTTCCTAGCTTGGAGGGATGCTCAGGGAATTTTGAAAAGAACATTTAATCACTAACATCTGACTCATGAGATGTACCTCTATCATGTTCTAGGCTTGAGCCATGCCCCACCAACTCCCACAAGTCTCAACTGGTAAATGGCGAGAGGCCAGCGTTCAGAGAAGGAAAAGAGAAAGAAAGGAGGCTAAGATGGAGAGGGCAAGCCCTTCTGGCCCACCACCTCCTCACCATTTTATCTGTAATTTCACTTTTCTTTTAAGGTGCAATTGGTGTGTGTGTGTGTGTGTGTGTGTGCGTTGACTGTATGTTGAAGTCAGAAAGAAAATCACATGGAGCTCAGAGTACTATCTGGAAGTTAAAATTAGGAAATAAGCCAAAAACAGGTACCAGGATAAGGAATAAAAAAATTCCTTGGGTCTCAAAACAGTTCTGGCCGTGGTTTGGGGACTCAAATCATTGAAGTCAGGTAGAGGACAGTGTAGACCTAGATATTTGGGCCATCTACAGTTAAATTGTTTTTTTCATTTGACTCCTTTAGCTTGAAATTCAATCAATTGGAAAAAATATGACCAATATCAAACCTAAAATAAAGATTTTTTAATGCTAAGCTAATTATCCCATAAAAAATGTTCATTTTTTTATGAAAAGAATGCGCTTTATAGAATGGAATGGAATTTATCTTGTAATAAACAAAAGAATAGCATTAAAATTCCTTGAGGGCCGTTTATGGAATTTACAATAACCATGGACAGGATTTGTAACCCTACTTGCGCATTCCCCTCCTACTCACCAATCACCCTTAAATCCATCAAATGTTTTTTTCTGCTTCTCTTTATCATTCTTTCTTACCTACCGCTGTTTATTTGTTGGGTCTTTATGTCCCTTAATTCTGTTCAACTGTATTCCCCTGAACATAAGCCACCCTGTATTTTCCAGAAGCCATATTAAAAAAATGAAACAAACCAACATATTACTACTATTTTTTTAAGTATAATAATTATAGATTTTAAAAAGAACCCCAGTTCTATACCTATTAGAGAATTAAATAGTTGTGTCAAAGAAAGCAAATAGAGACTAAATAGGAACTGTGCTTCATTTTAAAGACATAATGAACCCACCTAAGAAACTCACCAACCAAGAGTTTTGGACTACTCGGTATTAAACTCCTTGAGTATTTTTACTAACAGCTTGTGTAATATTCAGAACACTGTTTGAATAGATATTCATTTGCGGATTTAGGTTTTTAAGGAGGTAGCTAATTATCTCAAGATTAAAACTAAAGTGGAAGTTAGCCAAGACCAATGGGTGAAAGAATCAGTCTTACAAAATAAGATCATACAGAGTTAAAACCATAATTGCATTTAAGTGCAGGGTATAGAATGAGGACAAACTAATAATAATAAATACATGAAAAAAATTCAGGAGTCATGTGGACTAGAAATCAATGTGGTTAAAAGATTAACCTAATGTTAGGACATATGAAGAGAACGAAGAGTTTGTTGGTTTTGCAGACAATTTTGTTTTATTAATGGCATCTGCACTTGACCACACAGATATGAGAAAACCAGATAACATCCAATTTTGAGTATTTGTATAAATGAACATAAAAAAGTGAGGCCAAATTAATGTACATGACCCATTAGTTGATGAGTGCACATCATTACTTTACAGTAAGTGAAAGTTAAGGGCTGCAAAGCTGACCTCCCAGGAGAGAAAGATCACGACCATTAACAAAGAAGAAATAAAATATAATTCCATGGGGAAAATGTTTCCTAATCTCTTTATTTCAAAATATGAATCCAACAGTAGTTGATTTTGTGTTTACTTTGGTAAACATAGTTGACCCGGTGTCTATACACGTGTGTGTGTGTGTGTGTGTGTTGGTATAAAATAGCTTTTGGGTAATTGGGTAATAGGTTTGTAAATTCTTAAGTTTTGTATCAAATAAGATTATTTAAACTTTCCCCAACAAAATACAAGTCTACAGCAGTCAACCATAAGTATTAGATTTGTAGAAAGGAGTAAGTGACATTTTTAAAGCCTTAAACCCAATACTAACTTACAGGAGCCAACATTTCAGTCATTAGTCTTTACTCCCTAATGTAGGCATTTTTTTTTAAACTTTCAAGTGGGTGTTGTGTTAACTTAACATGACCATGCATTTCATCAGTCCCTATATTCTAGGTTAAAAGAAGGACAACTAAAATAAATTGAAAACAAATAAAATATCAATGTGGGGATGAAAAGAGAAAAAGAGAATATTCATCTTGAAAGGACTTTCTATAGGTATATTTACAATAAATGATAAACTTAAGAATTAACTTCCAATTATATCCTTTCATTTTTATTAAATCTGCTTTCTTTTTTTCCAAGTAGAAAAAGGACCAACCACTCCGGGCATAAAGTTGGAAGATCTGTATTTGAATATCAAAATAAATTTTAGTATTTGCAACTTTGGAAGACAGAAACAGAGTTGAAATAAAATTTACTTTCATAAAAGTGAGTAACATAATTAAAAATTAGGCAGAGAAGTTATAAAAAAACTTCAAGCAAAATTTAGAGACTTCAAAAGAAATATGCATGGAAAATTTCACAGTAGCAGCATTAGAAAGCCATATCCATGTCCTTACTGCCTTCCCAATAATAGGAAGTGCTTTATAATCATTATATAGGACTCTTACATTAATACTGATATATAAGTATTAATTTTTTGTTAGCAATAAGAAAAGAGCAGGAGAAAAATATAAATAAAATTAAATTAGGTAATAGGAAGAACATACATGGACTACATAGACTATAATTATCACTAAATATTATGTTTTTGTTGCCTTAAAATTTAACGTATTTTTCTATATTACAAATTCATAAATCTTACATTTAAAATGTCAAACAAGGGCTAAAAGAAGGGACTGAATATGTGTACTAATATTTATAAAGAATAATGTACAAGGTTGATATCAAAATAATATTACTTTAAGATTTTGGTATAGCTTCTCTTTAAAAATGCAGTTGGCTGTTTTAGGTCACTTCATCTCAATCCCTAAGAGAAAAAGAGAGTTCTTATTAAAAAGAAATCCCTCTAATTTTGCTGAATATTCTTAGTTCCCTAGTAAAACATGGCTTTTTTCTAATGAAATCTAAGGAAATGACAAGGACGACGAGAATTCATTTTAATTACCACAGCTACAGGGCAAATCAACTTGAAACAAACTACACTAACTGGCTGGATGAAAAGCTAACACTGATAGACCCCTCTCACTTCCAAAAAGCAGGACAGAATTTCAACATAATTTGGTTTAAATGTAAATTGATACCATATGTCAACCAGTTTTACTTCTAGCACTGACATCTTCCTAACAAACTCAAAGTAAAGAATTTCGTGAAAATATTGTATACATGATTTTAATTACATGTTGTTTTTTTCATCACCTTGTGTTAATACAGCACCTTGCCCCAAGTTTGCCAACTCTAGGAATCTTTATCAAGACACTCCTTAGGGTGTATGTGATACATGGTCTTAGGCATAAAAATCATCACCAGTGTCCTGAACCACTATAGAGACTGAGTGCATCAGATTCATCGCACCTTTCTAAAAAAAAAATTAAACAAAAAAAGAATGATATGTAGGTTAATTCTAATTATTTCTGACTTTGTTAAAATGAATCTCAATCATGTCTAAAAATATCATAAATATGTTGTCTTCAAAGATATTTGCTTCAATAAATGACTTTATATACTTGAAAAACTAGAGGACAGCAGTAAGTGACCTTTAAAGTCTAATTTTAAATTTCCAATAGATCAATCAGTATAGTAAATGGCTTTTCAGTAAGAATCTCAAAGTGACACATAAACGTGGATTCCTTGACAGAGACCTTTGCACTCTGTTAATGAAGTGCTCCTACCTTCAACTAGGCCTAACCTAGAGAGAAAGATTAAATGCCTTGGTCTATTCATAAAAACAGGCACATGCAACAAACACCACTGCAGTCAGCATGTCTATGGCACAACAGCTTAGCCCGATTCAGACAACTCTCTTGGTTAAAATAGTGGTCAATAACACAGCATGATAAGTTAAATAAGAAATTAAAAGTTCATTGAAGTCAATTATAAAGAACATGATCTACTTAAATTATTTATTCACAGTTATCTTCATGAACATGTACATCAGAACCAAGTTGAAAACTTTCTACTAAGCTACAGAAAACTCAGTTTATTTACTGTCTGTAGCATAGTAAATATGCACATGACGTGAAATGACAGGACAATTGAATTGCTCTAACTCTTACACTTTACTGAGCAATACAGTCAAGAGTAATTAGAGTAAGATCTCATAAATGATAAGAAAACGACACCAGAGCCAAACTTTTTAAAAGCACACTGCATCATTTTTAAACTGACATAAATTGCGACTGTGTAAAAACAATATATACCTGTAGCATGGAACTGAACTTTCAAAGCAAAAAAAATCTCCATTTAAATATTTATCAAATTTTCACTTTATTAATCTTAAATTCTGAATCTGGCTATGGTTCTCCTTGCAACCTCAGATACATTTTTAAGATTTTATTTAAAAAGGTCACCCTTCTCAAGTTATGAACATTTGAAAACTACCCTCAAAAACATGACTTGTAAATGACACATAGAAGTGGGCTTTTATCCCTCATTCCCAAACTCTAATTGGGTTAGTGATTAGGGTGGGCTTCTCTTCTTGTGTGCAGTGATGCCCTCTGAGGGCTAGATGGACCTTGCTTTAGTAAATCACTTCGTGTACACTTTGTTTTAGCATTTACACTGCTCATGGTAGGAAGCAATCTTCTTTAATGGATGCTGAAAAGCTTCAAGTGAAATCTGTAATTGACAAAGGCTTCATAGAAACAGGCAATTAAGAATAAAATTAACAAGAGGCTCTACAGGAAAAGCACTCAAGCTTTCACAGTATACTTCTCTAGGAAAATATTTAGTAAAAATAAAAATTTAAAAGAACCAGGTATCGTTTCTTTCATTTTATTAACTGCTTCTGTGGTCGGGTCTGTGTGCTTGTTAAAAAGATGACCATCGATAGAAGTCATGTTAGTGGGTCTAAATGAATAATCCACCTGCTAACATTATTAGAAAAAAGAAGAAAAAAAAAAAAAAAGGAAAGGAAAGCCCTAAGTGAAAGTTGAGGCAGATTCAACACCTATTCTTCAAAATAAAAGCTGTTCGGGTTTAGTACCTCAAGTTTAATGGAGAAGTGTACTGACAACAAGTTAAAACTTTGAAGAACACAGCAGCGAGGATAAGGAGGAGAACGGGGCACGCGGGTACCTCCAGGAGCCAGCACCTCTGTCTGTGTCACTAGTCCACAAAGTGATGCGAGCACATCCGAATGGTGAGTATAAATAAGAGCACTAAAGTGAGTCGAAAGAACCGAACTGCCAGCGGCCTCTGCCCCCAGTCCTCCAGCACCCGCCCCCAGCCGACCCGAAGGAAGTGCACCTGGGCCGCAGGTGAGACCAGGGGCCCGTGGGTGGCTCCCGGGGGGGGGAACGCCCGCGTGGGAGGGCTGGCGGGAGGCCTGCGGGGGGGGGGGGGGCGCGGAAGTGACCCGCACTTACTTTGAGCAGCTTACAGCGGATCTGCGCGGAGACCATGTGGCTGTTGCGCAGGTTGCCCACGCGGAACATGAGCGTGAGTTTTCCATCCCTCATGGAGATCACCGCGTGCTCGCTGAACATGAGGGTCTCGGCGCGCTTCTTGGGCTGGGACATCTTGATGAACATGCAGCCGATGAGGAAGGCGTCCACGATGGAGCCCAGGATGGACTGGAAGAGGAAGAGGATGATGCCCTCGGGGCACTTGTCGGTGATGTAGCGGTAGCCATAGCCGATGGTGGCCTCCGTCTCGATGAAGAAGAGGAAGGCCGACGGGAAGTTATAGACGTTGGCCACGCAGGGCGTGTAGTTGCCGACGTGGGCTTTGTTCAGGTCGCCCCGGGTGTAGGCGATCACCCACCACATGGACGCCATGAAGAGCCAGGCCACCGTGTAGGTGAGGATGAAGATGAAGAGGTTCCAGCGCCACTTGAGGTCCACCAGGGTGGTGAAGAGGTCCGAGAGGTAGCGGCTGGTCTCGCTGCCCAGGTTGCCGTGCTGGACATTGCACCGGCCGTTCTTGTCCACGAACCGCTGCCGCTTCTTCTTGGGCACAAGCTGCTGCTGCGGGCCCTGACCCGGCCCCTGGGGCTGCAAGCCCGAGCCGCTGGACGAGGTGGTCACTACCTGGTAATCGTCCCCAAATTTCCTTCGGAGTGCAGACATAATACGGAGGGGCGAGCCAGATTCAAACGCGAACCACAGGCGCAGGAGCCGAGCGCTGCAAACCAGCACCAATAAGAGAGCGGGGCGCGGGGGGAGAAGAGGGCACAAAACCGAGCGCGCCTGGGTGGGGGGCTCACCCGGCAGGTCGCTGCGGTCCTTGCCTCCGGCAGAGGCCTCTCCTCCCCTGGGTCGGAGGCTTTTCTCTCCAAACTGAGTCTCAAAACAAAAGTGTTCTCCCGCCCCCAAGGCAGGAGGGATGCAAGGACCAGAACCCGAGCGCAATTTTGCCTCCAAGCTTTCCGAGGCTTCTCTTTCCTTCCCCCGCCACCGGCATCCCGGGCGGCCCCTTCCCTTCCCAGAGCCCCCCTGACTATCCTGCAGCGCTCCCAAACTGCCCGTTCGTTCCAAAATGAATGAGTTGACGAGCGAATCGCACCCTACCTGCCAACTCGCCAGGCTGCCGACGCTGCGCTACCTGCCTGGACCGGACCCTCCCCCCGCCCTGCCGCTCCCCGATCGCCCGCCCACCTTGGACGGCTCCCGGCTCCCCCCGGCGCTCCCGCCTCCTATCTTTTGGCCAAAATCCCGCCCAGAGGCATGTCTGCCGAGCGCCGGTGCAACAGCCCTACCCACGCCCTCCGGGCGCCGGACTCCAGAGACGCGTCCGCCTGGCGTCCGCGGGAGCCCCCAGGGCCCTCCGGCGGACCCTCAAGGGCCCCCAGGCCCTCCCCGCGCGCGGCGGAAGCGCGGCGGGGCGCGGAGCCCCGGCACTCACCCACCCCCGGAGGGCAGGAGGCGGCGCGGCGGGCGGCAGCGGCAGCCTGGCCTCGCGCTCCGCGCTCGCCGCTGGTGTCCTCGCCCCCACTTTTGCTGCTGTACCGCGATGGGCGCCAACGCAGGTCCCCCAGCTCCGCACCTTCCTGAGGGCACCACGCTGCCCCCGCCAGGAGGGTCCTGGCGCGCTGGGCACCTGGCGCCGCACTCTCCTAGCAGGCGACAGCGGTGCTGCTGTAAGAGGTTTGAGCCGCCGGCGCCAGGTCACACTTTCAGGTGAAATTCTAGCCGCTTCAGCTTTTCCTCCACTCCACGGTACCTTTCTGCGCCTCCAACCCGCTTCGGTCCCCCACTCCCTGTCCGCGCCTCGTTGGCCCCGGGTGGAAGAGAAGCGCTAGCAGGGGCGACGGGAGAGCGGTGTTTGTGCTGGTGCGTGTGATCAGCTGCAGAGCCGCGCTAGCCCCGCCTGTCCCTGCCTTCCCCCGCTGTTCCACCAGCCTGAATTGCACCTCCGCGCCTCAGTTGAGCCTGCAGTGTCTGGCAGCTTAGGAAAAAGCGAGCCCCTCCACTGAAGAGCTGCTCTAAATTTGCTCCCAGACGCCAGCCAACTCCTTGGCCCCCTCTGCGTCAGTCAGAGAGCCCCCAGAAAGCAGCAAATGCTGCTCTCTGAAAGGAGAGAAGTACAATATGTTTCTATAACTAGGGCTCTCATTTAAACGGAAGCCTGGATTTGCGGCTGCATCATAAACAGAGATCCCAACTGGCTCTGAAATAAGCGTGTTCAGAACTCAAAGTTGCAAGTAGCAGCGGGGGCCTTAGGGTGGAACAGAAAGGAGGGGGGACACCAACAGGAAAGAGGAAAGTTCACAATCCACCCTGAAAATGGCTCTATTAAGAAGGGCTCAGAATGTCCAGAGTTAATGTGTGGCTCTAATTGAAGGAAGAAGACTGGATTTTACTGGCACTTAACTTAATGGAGGGGCAAAGTGCAGAAATAGTTAATATAGCGCCCATGTGTAAATACCAGCTTGTTTACGACATCTCATGTTTGTTTTAAAATGCCATGGTATCTTATTGCATATTCCATTCAATCCAGAAACATAAAATTGATTTTTTTGGAAAATCATCAAATCACGGGCTTACAAAAGCAAGGAGCTACTGTAATACTCCCATGCAGAGGAAAATATATAATTGTTCTACCAGTTCTCTGCCAATAGGTGCTCCCTTGGACCTCTGTACCCCTAACCTTAGTGCAGCCAAATGGTCAACCATAAGCAGAGGATTCTTTCATGGTCATTTGGTTAAAACACCTCTCCCACGATACATACTCTTCTCCCTCAGGTTCTCTGATAAGAGGTCAGTAACTCTGTTATTCTTCAGGATTACATAAGAAAAGAAGGTGATGCTGTGGGAAGTGGGAACTGCTCTGGACCTGGAATCATAAGACTGGATAGACTCCTGGTCGTGCCATTTAGGAACTGTGTGACCTTGAGCAAGTAAGTAGCTAAAGAGCTTTGAGCCCCAATTTTCTCCTCAGAAAAAATTAGCAGTATTAACATGTTCCAAAAATTGATATAAAAAAAGAGAATGAATGTGATTTTATTAACAACATCTGCTGCAAAAGATGTTATATCCTGAGCTGTAAAGTTGCACCAAGGCCAAGAGATTAGGAATGAGTTTTGGAAGTTGGCCCCATCTGTAGACTAACACACAAGCCCTTCTCTCACCGCTGACTACTCTTCCCCTAACTCACTCTTTGTTCCCCAGGCTGGCTTCTTTCAATTCCTGAAACCCACAGAGGCATAATCCCCACCCTTGGGTCTTTGCTCATCTGCTCCCTCGCCCTGGGCTGCGTTCATAGTGCCACCCCACGTGCTGGCTGCCTCATTCAGTAAACTCTCGGCCTGTGTACGTATCCTCTGCAGGCAGACCTTTGCTTGCCTCTCAGGTACTCCCTGCCACGTCAGTTTGGCCCATCTTCATAATACTTGTTTTTCCTAGTTGCTATTTTCTTCATTTGTTTGTTGTTTCCCTCCCCCTGCATCAGGGTCCTGGAATGTAAGCTAAAAACGAGGACTTTGTCTGTCTTGTTCACTGCTATGTCCCTAACACCTAGGGACACTTCCTGTCACAGACTCCGTCAACAATCAGTGTTTGTTGGATCAGTAACATATGCCGATCTAGCTCACTAGAAACTCCACACACATTGAAACTCCCTCTGAATAATGAGTAATACAGAATTAAATGTTATCACTAAATCAGGTCACTTACGTGATTTAATATAAAAAGTGTAAATTAAAAAATACTTTCAGTGCTTGCTAGCTTTAGAATTAAAATTCAATCAGCTACCAAATCCTTCTGAGTTCCCCTCTCTATTTAAAAAATGCCACTAATTTTCTTTCTTCAAATCCCCATTTCACTTTAGGCCTGAAGTCAAATGATTTTCTTGTCGTCAGTCTTTTACTTCGTCAAACCATCCTAAATAGTATTATTAGACCTAACTCCTTAGGATCACTTAGCTCTGGAATGGAAAGCAAAGAGTTCTCCTATTATTATATTTAATAATATCATTTCTCAGCTTTGAAACATGCCCACTTTAAAAAAAAACATTTTTATATGAAAACCCTTTGGCATTTTCCAACAACAAAATTTATAAACAAATATTATACTTCAAGAGACATGGGGGTCTAGTCTCATTTGCTCATTTTACAAATAAGAGAATTGAGGCTACAATGAAAAAATAACTTGCTCCACATCACAGAGTTGATAAGTGGAAACTCTGAGATTTGAACCTAAAACAGTGTATCTCCAGAACCTGGGCACTCTGCCGCCCCTTACCAGATGCCTGGAAAGAAGGCTAGGATTCCTGATCCATAGCCAGGGTCTCCCTCCATATGTCGTGCTTCCCATAGAGGTTAAGATCTAAGGTCCTCCAAAATACAGCCTGACCGGTTTTCTATAATTATCTCCTACCTTCCCTTTAATGTGGGCTCTGCTCCACCCAGGGTTAACTGATAGCGATGCCCCCAACATGTCCTACATGTTTAGCTTCATTTACAAGTCAGCTTCCTTTGCTCACTTTCTTTCCTGTCACTTAAGTATTCTTTCTCTCTCCAAGTCCAAATCACCATCACTCATGAGTAAGGAAGAAGAGGAAGAATTTCTTGAGCTTTGCTCTTTGAAGTGCCACCTTCTCTATGAAGCTTTCTGTCCTCCCACTAATAGTCATCTATCTCTCCTCTGAATTCTCATTCCCCTAGATTTTAGTTTCCAGCCTGTATGTGAGCTCAGAATTCACCAAGATTTCCCTTCTAAAACAGCAAAATCCTTGAGCATCCACCTATGAACATTTTGATACCATCTGATACTCCAGCTATCCACACTTGCCTTACAAATGGTAAATATTTAATAAATCTTTACAGAGAACTAAAATGATTGAGTCTACTTGAATGTTCTAGGTGAATGGGCTTAGGACTTTACAGTTAGTATCCCCACTACATAGCTAGAAAGATGGTAGAGCAGGGATTCCACAACACAACTGCCCACTTGGAAGGTCTCTATTCTTTTAGGGAAACAGAGCTGCCTGATAAAGTTAAATATTTTTCAGAATGCCATCTTATCACACTTCAAATGTAACCGAGCCTTTGACCTATTTGTGACACTGAGTCCAACTCCTTAAAATGTTTGAGGATGAAGCAAACTCATCTTCCCCTGTCAGGACAGCTGCTTCTATTATGACGTTCTGGAAGGCAGCCAGCCCCACGGTGCCGAAGCCAGGCGGAATGTGTGGAGAATAGATGACAGAGGGGCACCTAATCAGGTGCCGTTTGATAAACTCAAGCAGAAACACTGTAAACAGAATGGGTCAAAGGAAGGAGAGGCACACAATTTCAGCCAAGACCACAAAGCCAGAAAAGTATGGAAAATGTAATCATGGAACCAATCATCATTTGGAGTCTAACGTTTAAAGATAGAGTGGTAGATCATAAACCAACTACCGTGTAGTCCTTGTTGGCGGAGGTAGGAACCAAAGTAATACTTAACAGCAAACTCAGTTAAGCACAAGCTTCATAATTATTCTTCCCAGAAGGTACTTCTGGCAATGTCTTATTTGCTGTGTCCAAAATTAGTAATATCACAAATAACTGTAACTTCAAACATGAAGGATATGATTCTGTGTTTTAATACTAAAAAGGCATGACTTTGCACATGCACTCACCCTATTATATAACTGAACAGTATGGGGGGGAAAGTATATTTAATGTAAAAGAAAAAAAATCCACTGGCCCTGAGAAGTCCAAATTCTAAAAATGACTTAATCGGCCAATTGTGGAAAAAAGCAAGGCTTTGAACATCTCAGGATACATGGTGTCTCTGTCTTCTCGTCATTCACTTACTGTCACTATGACTCCCACCATGGGCCAGTCTCCACGGCCAGATATATTAGTTGCTCTCAGGTGAAAATGGTATTATATTTAATACTCCTCTACTCCTAATCCTACCATGCTCCCCAGTACAATGAAGAGGCCTGGGGATTTGAAGCTCTTAGGCTTCAAAAGGGAACACATTCCCATCGTCACCATAAGTTCTGCTATATCTGGGAAGAGGTCACTCTTTGAAATTCTATTTGCAATTTTGGGCAATAGAATAGTGTTCCTTTATTTTTTTAACCTTCCTAAAAAAAGAACACTGAAGCTATTTTCTCTCTTGCCAAAAAAAAAAGGAAGAAGAAAAAACTGTAAAGAAGAAATCAGTTTCGATTTGATTGCACAGACTTGAGAACAGAGGCATTGCCATCGCGTGGTGGATGACTCACCCAGCCCTTAGTCTTGGCTCCAACCATGGCCTCTGCCTGAGGACTCAGAGAAAGGCAAAATGCCATTGTCACTTGGGGGCTGTTTATTTAGCAAGGTTTTCCTGACTTGAAACCCTCTCTTCACTCCCACTGTACATGGGACTCTGGTTTATGAAAGAATAAGGCTTTTAACAGAAGCCTTCTAGAACTCAACATCTCTTTAAAAAGAATTAATTGTTTTATCAATTTAAGGGTTTGTTGTCATCATCAAGGAAAAATAACAATTTCTTATCCTTCTCCACTGGATAGGTCAGTTGAAGTTGGACTTCTGGACATTTATCCCCTGAGAACACCAATGGAGTCCCAGATGTGAAAATATGTGTAAGAATATTGCTTAGTTCAATGCAACAGACACTTCATGTGCACAAACTATGTGTCTAGCACTATGACATGAATTGTGCAGGTCAGAAATTATGACAAAATCATACCAACAAAATACACCAAGAACAACAACAATATTAATGAATACAACGTGCTAAGCACCTAAAGAAAGAAGATTGATTTAGTGATCTTCAGAGGAATAAGTCCCATTAGGAAATATTCCTCCAGCTGATGTGCATTTTCCAAATCTACCAAATTGGAATTGTGTGCATTTTGTTAAGTGTTGAATTACTTTTGTCCAAATGACCTTAGTTTAGAAATCTGAATATTGATTTTTAATGACAAGCTTTCTAAAAGAGAAGATTTCTACGTAATTGGAATAATATAAGGATTCATTTGTACTCACCTTACAGAACAATATGAACATGTATTAAAACACTGGAAGAAAAAATATAAATAGTGGCATTTTGGGGATGATAGAGCAAATTTTTAAACTCTGATTTTCTGTGTTGGTGCATGCAGAAAAGAGTGAAATTATTTTCCAGTGTAGGAAAATTTAAAACGCAACTTCCGTAATTAGTTTTTAAATGTTAAAAAAAGACTGAGAGATTGTGTCAGGAGACTTTATCCAGGAAGCAGACACTGAGACAGAGCTTGGAGGGCAAAAGGTTTTCTTACAGTGGGTAACACCTTTGAAAGATAAAAGGGGAAAGAAGAGGCTGAAGCAGAAAGAGCCTTTAGAGGGTGATGCTGACCTGACATCCATGAAAGGAAAGGTGGGAGGAGGCAGAATTGAGAGAGACACACAGACTATAAGGCAACTGCGATAAAGCCATGATGTGTGCACTGGGGGCTCCAAAGCCAGAGTTGCCCCTCAGAATCATTGGATGTTGGGCAGAGACGGCCCTGTTGTAACAGACCTGCCAAGCTGTCCCTGGCTGGGGGCTGCCCTCTGAAGAACACGACTTCAGCCAAATGCTGCACCAGCTTAGGAAAGAGGCTGCAGCTGGAGGCTGTCAGCTGAATGCAGCCCTTCCCGATGAAGGGCAAGTTCTTCTCGAAGGCGAATCAAGCTGCACACCTCCATGGTGCCAGGCAGAGCAGAGAAGTGGAACTCAGTGTCTTTTCAGAAGTTTCGTTATAAATACTGAGAAATGCTAGTCTGGTCTAACCAACTGACTGAATATATGAGTGATTCTTCCGTTTTGTCCTCGTACAATTACATGAATCTCTTTCTTGCGGGGGTGGATGGGCAGCTGGAATAGCCCATGGCCATGTTGATCTTGGCTTTGATGATAGTCCATTAAGTAGTAGGAATATATATATTTAACTTCTTCAAGCATCTTGCAGTCCTGAGGCTGCATGAAGACTACATAAAGGGGAGGGAGAGAGGGGAGTCCTGCAGCAGCTGGGCCATAGAACAGGGGAGGGGACCACAGGAGAAGTCATGAAAGACCCTGGATGACAAAGGGATGGAGAGCAGAGCTCAAATAACTATTCAGGGCAGATAACCGAGGTTAGAATGGAAGGAAGAAAAATGAATAGAATTTCATGAAGTCTAATTGCCCTGTTTATAATTCCTAGATGTGCCTAGGAATCATCTTGGGCCTCCACCCAAGATAATCATATCAGACTCTCTGGAGCTAGGGCTGGGACATCAGTATTTTTCAGAATCTCCCTTGGTGATTCCCACAGCACAGCAAGGATTGAGAAACACTCATCTGTGGGAACCACTTGCCTATTAGTAGAGAAGCTTCCCTGGGAAATGTCACACACAGAAGTACCATCAATCTTCCTTCCCCACTCCTGAAAGCCCTCATCCTTTGGCACCAAAGAAAGATAGTTAATGATTAGTAACCCTTGGTCCCTTGTACTCTCACCAATCATCAGATGCCAGCATTTGTGGATCTGAACTCAAGGTGACGGGAGGATCTTCCCCTCCATGGTAAAGCCCCCGGGCCAAAGCAGGACACACTGTGGATTGATGGCAGTTTAATCCAATCCTACCACCACAGTCATAAATAATGAACACGAATAGGGGGAATCTGGGGCCACTGAATTCCAAAGCCCGTGAATATTCTAAGATTTTTCACTAATAATATTTTTACTGCTTTCTGTGGATGCAAGTGTGAATGTAAAATTTTTATCTTTATAATCTTTTACCACTATTTATAGTACTTTTCTGAATTAAAAGGGGGCAAAAAAGATGGGAGGGAGGAAGGAATATAGAAAGAAAGGGAGGGAAGAAGAAAGCACAAAAATTGAAATTCTCACAAAGATTACTGATAAATCAGTGAAAAAGCTCATCACTAGTGAAACTGCGGCTACACTGGCAGAGAGGCAAGGTGGATCTGCAGAGCTGGCTATTTGCTTCAGACAGCTGACCCTTGAACAACATAGCCTTGAACTGTGCAGGTCCACTTATATGTGGATTTTATTTAGTAGGTATATTGAAACATTTTTTTGGAGATTTGTGACACATTGAAAAAACATTTTCATACATGTAACATACAAAATAAGTGTTGTTTATGTCATCGGTAAGGCTTCCAGCCAACAGTAGTCTGTTAGGTGTTTGGGGAGTGAAAAGTTATACGTGGATTTTCCACTTCACAAGGGGTCGGCACCCCTAACCCTGTACTGTTCAAGGGTCAACTGTATTATATGATTACTTGGCGATGAAGGGGTGCAGAATTACAGAGATAAGGAAAGTAACCATTAGGAACTAGGATGCCATTCTTATACACAGTTTTTCTAGAATTCCTCCCAGGTTTTGCTTAGGGAAAACTCAATGTTTTTTTCTGTTAGCATTTCCCTCAGGAAAAGATAACTGCTCCAAATTTACCCAGTAGATTGACAGTGTAAACTCACCCACGTTAGTGGTTGCCTAGTAGTCCACAATCATCTCATATTCTCCATGAGCCAATGGAAGGGGCCCCTGGGATTAGTGTAGGAACAGAGTGGCATTGCACTGAGACTCTCCATCCCTTTGTTTTGTGGTCCCTCCCTCGGCTTACAGTGTGGGTTCTTCAGCAATTCCAATTTCCAGTCGAGGAAGTAGCAATTATTGAGCAAAACTGCTCTGAAAGTAAAGGTTGTACCCAATTCATTCATATGGAACTTCTATCTATATTTATTGAACTTTTGTAGATAATACTGCAACTCTAGGAGCATCCTAGTATTGACATAGTAAGTAAATGTCATGATTCTCTTAAGCTACTTTTCTTCCTTCTCTCATCTCTACTCACTGGAGAGCCTGTTCTCCAGAAAGAGCTTAGGTGATTGACAGATTTTTGTAAAAATCAGTTAATTTCTCTGTTAGGAGTGTAGATGGGTACTAGCACTCGATTATGCATACAGCATACAAAAGATGCTTCCTATCCAACTTTTACATTTCTGTATTGGTTTTGTTTTGCCTCATGCTGAGAGATCAAAAAATGAAAGAAAACTGCAAAATGACCAAATAATGAATTGACTTTCTATCTATGTAGACAGAAAGTTCTTCCAGAAGTTATTTTCAGTAAGATCAAAGAATAAGGATGCAACAATTAGAGAAGATGAGAAAAAAAAAAAGAAAGATAGAAGAGAGAGATCTAAGCTTGGTTCTAGCTATCAGTAAAGTACATATTCTTGTTTGCATTCTGTGTGCCTGGAGTTGCTGCTGATGAAATGTCCTCAGATATTCTGTCAATGTCAGAATGCAAACATCACTAAATAAACTCTGTGTCAAAATGTCACATAGTGATTATTTTTGCTTCTTGACAATACCAATGAATGACAAGCCTGCCTCTATGACCAAGAAAGGTTGCATACCAATTGTTAGAGGTGACATAGATGAAGGACAATGTCGTCATTAGAATTCATTTAAATTGTGCCATTAAATTATATACAATGCCAGGGCCAGCACAGTAAATACTACTGTAATTCTCATAAAAGAAAAATAGTGACTAAACCACTTAATGTAAATCATTTAATAATTAACATGCGTTTCTGAATCTCTCCTATCAGATAGAGATGTGTCCATTTTTTTTCTTCTTTATTTGCTCATAGTTTTAAAATGTTCCTTCCTCTGGAATTGAATTTGGAGTCCACATTTTTTAGAGGGGAATGCAATTACCAATGAAGTTTGGATGACACAGAACAAATCTTATGACACAATGATAAAGTCTTTGCAATGTATACACAAAGTCAAAAAGATATTCAACCCCTTAGTTGTTTCTGAATCTCATATTCTAGCTCTGTGAGAAATAAGAGGCATAATACCAGTCAATGGAAGGAAAATATGTATCGTGGAAATTATTTTTTCAAAAATATTAGAGAATTTAAAAGATAGTTATAAATCTGTTGTTATATATTTTAAATATTAAAGAATAATTTAAAAATATTGTTTTATTAGAGATAATATTCTACTCTCTTCATCAGAATGACACATACTAATACATTTCATGCTTAAAACACAAATCAGTTACCTAAATCACTATAATTCTTAAGAATTAACTAAGACCTCTCTTCTTGCCCCAGAGTTGTTGGAGTATGTATACTTGCCTTGAACTTCCTTGCTGTGTTATTGTAGGCATGTTACTAACCTCTCTGTTCTTGGCTTTTCTCGTTAAAATGTGATAGAAATAGCTTCTACCTCTTTGAGGTAGTTTGAGGGGAGAATTAAATGAACAAATCTCCATAAAGCACAGAGCCTAATATCTGGCACAAAATATTTTCAAGTCCAATGAAAAACAAAGAAATTTGAAACTTATCTTTAAATGAAGAGAAAATCCACCTAGAGAACTTTTGATTTGCAATTAGCCGCCAGGTGGTTCTCCTTAATGAAATAGTGAAAGATGTATTCACCACAATACTTCTTATGAAGTGGAAGTGTTTTGGCAGACTCTGAAACATCTGAAAGTGGGTCGAATTATTTCAAGGTAAGACCTCAAGAATTGAGGTATTAGTCCTGAGAGGGAGGAAGAAGGAAAAGAAGAGAGAAAGAGGTGAGAACGGCATCAGCTCTGCGATGGGAAGCCTGTCACTCTGGGAGGTGACTCCACCTGATTGTCTTCAAAATTCACAGAGTGCATCAGGCTAATGATTATTTTTGAAGCCAACGAAGTGCCTGGAACTCACGCTCCCCTTGATGGAAGGCAAAGTGAAAGTGGTACTTATAGGCGCAGGAGGAAATGACAAAACAGAGAAGATTCTTAAAGGGCTTTGGATTGGAAAAGGCCATAATACTCAAATCAAGTTGGAATAGGTAAGTGAGGGGCAAGGAGGCTCCAAGATGACCTTTGCTTTATAGTCCTGATTTTATTTTGGTGGTTCCTTTAAAAACATTTTCTCACTAAGTCAAAGATACCAGGGGCTGCACCAAATCAGGTTTTTCTCTATTAACCTTCCATTATGTTCTGTGTGGGTTATAAAATGACACAACCAAGAAAAGAGCATTTTGAAATTCAGAGATAGGGGCGGGCCAGACTATTAAAATACTGTGCAAATAACAATCTAGAAACATTAGCCGAGTATTTCAAATAATGACTTTAGCAAGTAAACCCACCTGATATAGTAAGGCACATTTAAGTAGGTGCTATTTAAAGGCAAAATAGGTGTACTATAAAAAGTGTCACTGATACTTCAATTCTACATGTCTTTCAAATAGTATGAAAAGCTGTAACTTCAGAGTATGACTCAAATAAAAGCAAACAATTGTAACGGTGATAAATGAGTATATCCCAAGACACCTCTTAATACACACAATAAGTAATAAATTAGTTTCATGCAATTGTTAATGAAGAAAGTGTGGGGAAATAAGCATTTTATAGAGAAAATATGTTTTTCAGAATTATGTACTATTCACTATCTATTTGCAAGAAGTTATGATTGACTGCAGTAAACCAGGGTTATTGTGAATAGTTGCCAATGTTAAGTAACTCATGACCCCCAAGTACATTCTAGAATTGTGGTTGAAGGTAGGGAGAATAAAATTCTCAGAACATTTTCTTAAAAAGAAAACTGATTAGGGAGGAAACAAAACAGATCAAAACAGAGCCACCCCTTGGAAACTGGGTTGGGGTGCAGATCCCCACCAACTTACACCTTTCCTCCATTGTCACGGTGGTCCCCAGCAAGGCTGAGAAACCGCAGGGCTCTGTGGGGCAAAGTCCATCCCCATGACCCTCTGCAACTTAACAGATGGAATGGAAGGGAGTAGGTGAGAGACGACAGTTTCATCCTCAACTGTATCTGCTTCTTAGATTCTCTGACAGTTGGGTGAATAATGAGGCCAAGCTAATCAAAGTAAATTCCTTGAGGGACTGGAAAGCCTCATGAAAGACAACTCATTCCTTTGAAAGGAAGAAGGAATGAGGCCAAGAAGTAGTAAGAACACCTTAGTCACAGAGGGGTGAATAATTTGGCTTAGGTTACCTGTTACACAAAATGTCTCTTATCCAGGTTCTAATGCGCTAATATAAAGCATGAATCACACAAATGTGTAGGTTTGGGAAAGGGTTGTTGGGATTCTAAATTAAAAAAATAGAATAGACCATTTCATTACAAATTCTGTGAAAAAAAAAAAATAGGTTGAATATAAGGAGCATGCTTTTGTACCCTTGTGGAAAAATCCTGACACTGCAGGGGGAGAGTACTGTTTTGAAAAAGCTTGGTTTCTGAGCATGAGGATATCTAAGGATGCTGGCCTCACTGCTGCAGGATGGAGCAGCTTTAATCCCAATTTCAAAATACAGGTGGGGATGTGGCAGCTGTTGAGTGAAATGCTCGGTAAAGGCAACCCCATAACCAGCTCTGCAGGCTGCTCCACAGACGCTTCTCCCCGAGAGAAGGGACAGAGCTGGCAGCAGAGAGAGCTGTCTTCTCTGTAAGGTGCCTTGCATTCCTGAGAGGAGGCAGAGCAGGAAAAGGAAAACACAAGCCTGTGTTGCTTGACCAGACCTAGACGTATGCATCAACAATAATGAGTGACCACCAGAAGAGTCCCTCAAAAAATATGACGGAAGGTGAAAGTTGCATTAATTGAACAGTAAATGCGAGGATCAAATGACAATGAAAATGCAATTAGCCACCTAGAGTGAGACGGTGTAATCGGTACTCCTTTAACTTCTAACAAAAGTAATTGGTTGAATTCCTTCTTTTGTACACTCTGACCTTACCTCTCTTAGTATATTCAAATCATTGGACATTGTGCTGAATAGAGATCCACGGCCTGCTGGAGCTCACAGGTAGTAGGTACTCTCTCAGCCTGGGTTCCTGACAAGAGATTGGATGCATGGGGTTACCCCCTTTCTTCTCTGGTGTGAAAAGTTAGTTCTACAGCATAAGACAAAGACAGGAAGTTACTATGGAATCACTGAGGATAGCATTCTTAGAAGAGTAATCCATCCTGGAATGGCTTTCCAAGTGCTTGGGGTTGATTTCCTTAAGCACATTAGGAGGCTGCAGTATTAGTTCAGTAAAGGATATGGCCCCACTTCGGTGAGAGATAAAGCAACAGAAGCTATGTGTTCTGTGTTGATAAGGTGGCAGGGAGCTGGCGTCTGCCCACACCCAGTGATCAAAGGACTAGGTTTATCTTGCTGGAAAAGCAGCCATAGATATGATAAGAAAATCTTAGTCACCAGAGCTAGAACTTGGGGGAGACAAAACAGCCTCCTAGGTGGGCTCTAGATGCAACCACAGGTGCTGGCTAAGGTGGTGGCTTGCCCTGAGCCACGTCCTTCCCCGCCAGCAGCTCCAGTGGTCCCTGCCCCTGGCAGTCACCATAGCCCAAGACTCACAGTTTCCAGTTCATGAAGTGACAAAGAATTAAAAGACTTCAGACCTCAGGGGCACTAGCTCTTTGATGGAGGATTTTCCCTTTTAAAGATGTTCTTTTTGAGAACTTTCAGAGTGTCCTATTGGCACCCTCCAATTACAGATGGACCTTGCTGGCTGCCTATAGTTCTTCCCTCAGATTCCTGCCTTTGGGAATACATCTGCCTCTTTGAATTCCTAGCCAGAGCACTTCTGAGGTCCTTTAGAAGATGGCTAACTGCCAGCTCCAGTCCCCAGAGGTACTTCGCCCACTGAGTACAGCCTCTGCCAGTGAAAATGCTCTTGCCTAGCTGCCTTCGCTGCTCTTTCCAGGCAGAGCTCACCAAAACACTTCCCAAGTGTGACTCTGTTCTTGTTCTTGTATCCCTCCAGCTCCAGGGAATTCATGTCAAACTTCCCAAAATATTCTCTTGAAATCCCTCCCACCTGGATTTATCTTCCTCTTTCCTTCTTGGGCAGTTGTGATGAAAACATACAGTAATCTGTCAACCCTTTACAAAGCAGTTCTCACTACAACCCCAGTAAGTCTTTGTTTTCTTATAACCAGCTGGAAATGGCTAGTGGAATAATGTTGTCTAAACCAGTTTCATAACATCTGAGCATGTTTCAAAGAGGTCTGGAGCTTCATCTTAGAAATGTAGGGACTTAAAACCATTGCATTGCTCATGACTCTTGAGGCCTGTGATGAATGAAGCAGCCAGATCAGATGACATTATAGAGGATTGCATTTTATGTTGATAACATTATGCATTAGCAAAAGAAGTAAGAATATTTTGAAAATAAAGAATAATGTGGAGGGAACTGGCAAACCTCATAATAAAATGTCTTATGTAACTATAATCAATAAGCTATAGAGACATCAGTTGAACAGAGACTCACTTAATAATCTGTTACATCATAAAAAATTTCAAACCTATGAGGCAAGAATGGATTTTTAATTAAAGTTGTTGTTATTCGTGGGTATTGTCTTAGCTCTGGATCTATGGAAAGCAAGTCCTGAGGCAAAGGATTATGGGATGCTCCTTATTAGGGAGTCTAACCCCAGACATCAAGAATGAAGGAAAGAGGCTTGCAGAAGGAAAGGGGAAAGCCAGTGAAGGGTGCAAGAACGGACCACCCCACTTTGGGAGACCATTTTCTAAGAGGTAGTGTAGATGGTTGCTTCTCATGAAACATCATCTGGTCTCAGAAGGCAGAAAATTTGATCTTTATCTGCCCTGTCTCTAATCTGTCATTGGTTAGTCACCAATGTGCCCCGAGGAGATTACTTCAGTGTACACAGCACACACACACACACACACACACACACACACACATGCACATCCTTATTACACACATTTCAGCATCAAATAGGAACTGTGGCCTACAATCCTGTGCATCGGTGAGGAAGCCTTAGGTCAGGAGGCATGAAACCTGTGTGGTGAAGTCGGTCACAGTCTATACACCCTGTTAATCCTGGAAATTGTCACTGAGCTGCAGCAAGTAGAACAGGTGAGACAGCGTTGAGGCAGAACTGTGTTGAAATGGTGCATATCTGAGGTAGATAAATTCACTTTTGGGTAGAAGAGGGGCACCAACTTAAACTTATATGCTACATTTTACCCCAAAATAAATGTCATTAGGTTGAAGAATTAAATCTATAAAGTAAACCTATTAAATAGAAGATGATGTTGGTACATATTAACATCTCTAAAGAAGGGTTTCTGAGCACACCAGCAATGGAAGAAACTGCAAAGGAAAATAAAATGATTAGGGAAGTGGACCCTGTGCAGCACTGAGCCGCTTCCCTGTCAGCCAGAACACCACCGTCTGCTGTTCTCCTCGAAAGTTTGTAAATGACATGCCCTTGGCCTTCTTCAAGGGCTTTACCTCATTAGTTTACACTATACCCGTTAGCGTCAGCCTGATTCCTCTCTTGTTTTTTACTCTATGTGCTTCCTGAATGTTCTCGTCCATGGTTTCAAATTCAATTATCTATAAGTTGATGACTCCCAAGTAAGCGTGTCAATCATCATCTCTTTTGAGTTCCTTACCAACATTTCTGCATTCCATTGGATATGTCCATATTGTTGCCTTACAGGACTAGCAAATTTTGTGAGTTCCAATCTAAAATCAATTCTCCTTTCCCAGGATGCACCACTGTCCCTCCCTCTGTCCTCAGATGTGATCGGTACTACCAGCCACACACGCCCTAAGGTAGAAATCTTAGATTAATCTTTGACCCCCTCTTCTTCCTCTCTTCCTTCTCCATATTTAACACATCAGCTTCTCTTGTTAGTTTTTTTCTCAAATCTGGCCTGTCTTATCCAATTTTACTGCAACTGCTTTAGTTCAGAAACTCAGGATCACTCATCTGAAATATTGTAATAGCTTCCCATCTGTTCTTTCTCTCACCAGGCTCTCCTTACTCTATCCCTCCATCATATTCCTGAAAGCATTTCTAACTGATCAAGTCCCTATCCTGCTTTAAAACCTGTTTTTGTTCTCACTTCTCATAGCGGGATTATGTTTTTTCAAAACAATATTTTTCTTGACACCAAGTTTACCTAGAAAACAAATATACAACCATAAACCCCTTGTAACACACTGTTTGGGGCTCTATGACACATCTAGATCACAGTTTTGCAAAGTGTCTGGAAATTCCAAATTGTGTCTTCTCTCAGAAAAGGAACACTATATTATGCATATTTGTATGTCCCAGAGCAGAATACATTGCCTAGTACAGAGAAGGAGCTCAAAAATGGTTGTTCTTAAATGAATAATTAAAGACAGGAACTGCTAAATTAGCAACTCTAAATATGCTGCAGAAGTATGTTGAATAACGTTACATAAAAATATGGTTTTATAAATAAACCAGTTTGGAACGTTTTAGGAAAACAAATGAAACTTGAAACTTTTTTTTTTTTTACTGGAGTACTTCTCAGAATCATTAATATTCTTCAGTGCATATCATGACTCTCAAAAAAAGCAATGTAGTATAAAATATTAACTGAACTTTCAACTACTGAACCAATTTTTGAAATGAGTAATGTCCTAAGGAAATGATTTTGGAAATTCTTTTATATACACATTTACAAATTCACTGTAAGAAGATAATAAAGACACCTTCCTTTCATGCATACTTTATTCTTCAGAAGATTATATAATATCACCGAAAGGTACAGTTTTCTTATAGTTAAATTTAGAATATTCTTTAGGTTGGGTGAAAGAAACTTACTGGAAGGTTAATTTTCCAGTGCCCTTCCAAGCAAATATCATGTATGATTTCCTAGTCACACAGTAACAACAATAATAAATAAAAGATCATGCAAATTTTTTCTGCACTGTATTCAAACCCTTCATAAAACCATTGGCTAAAACCCTTGAGAACTCAGGGAAATGCTGATAATGGAAGACAGGCACATTGATCATTATTGTGTACATAGTACAACAATCTAAGGAAATAATAGTTACCAAACAATTAGGTTATTTCAGAAGAAACATTATCCTCAAATTTCACTAGGTAGAAAAATAATTTGCTGTGTTTAAGAGGTAAGTTCTGATTCTATCAACTTATATTCATGTCCAGAAATCTAATGATTTAACAAATTTTCATTGTAATTCTTAAGAAAATGGTCTCGAAATTAACAGATAACACTTTACATACCCTGATTCATTGATGGCAGTCTTTTAAAAGGCTACACAAATGAAAGTAAATGATCAGCGTGTGGTGGCTAATTTTATATGTCAAATTGGCTGGGCCATGGTTCCCAAATATTTGGTCCAACATTATTCTGGATGTTTCTATGAGGTGTTTTGGATGAGATTTACATTTTATCTTGGACTTTTAGTAAAGTATATTGCCCACTATAACGTTGGTGGGCCTTATCCAATCAGTTAAGGCTTGAATACACCAAAATGCTAAATCTCTCACCCAAGCAAGGGGAAATTCTCCAGCAGACTGCATTCAGATTTCATCTGTAACATCAGTTCTTCCTGGCTTGCTGGAAGACTGCCTTTGGACTGGAACTACAACTCTTCTGAGTTTCTAACCTGCCAGCATCCTCCATCAGTTTGGACCTAACCACTTTTCATAGTCAGCAGAATTAATTCCTTAAAACAAATAGATGAATGAACAAATGAATGAATATCCTATTAGTTCTGTTTTTCAGGAAAACCCTGACAAACTATAGGCAACTCATGACAGTAATTGTGCAATCACTCTAGTCCCCACATTTCTCAAGCTGGGTTACAGCATTCCTTCTCATTGGTTTGCTGGTTCTCTCTAGTCTTCTGGGAGTTGCCATTGCATTCACTCCTCTACTTGTCCATCCCACCCTGTATGTCTGGTTAATCCAACCAGACTCTGTCCCTAGAACACCAAAAATAAAACTGAAAAAGTAGACTCAATCTCCCTTGAGGTACTGAATAAAAGAATCCCAGGTGTTTATCATTTGAAGCCAGGGTTGAGAACTGTTGATCCAGGACCTTCTGAGCCATATCAAGCAAGACCAGCAGTTTGTTTTGTTTTGCTTTTAATTCTCGGAGTCATGGGAAGCCACTAAAGGCTCTTACATAAAAAAGACTATCCTTGCGGCTTTAATTTTTTTAATATGCTTATCCTGGCAGCTGGGAGAGAATGAATTGGGTGAGGAGGGACGAGTGTGTGTACAGAAGGCAAAGTAACTTGAAAGAGGGAAGTAACAGGGAAGGATAATAAGTTGATACACATTAAGGGATGAAACTGAGAGGAAATGATCAGTTTGTCGGGTGTGGGCATCAGAAACAGTGAGGGGTCAGATATGACTCCTAAGTTCCTACAAGCCAAGGATGATTGCTGCAACAGGCTGGCATTTACTAAATAGAAAAGTATGCAAGATGGTCAAGTTTTGAATTCCATCTTGGGAATTTGAGTCTGAAATGCTAGAAGTTGAGTAAGTATGTCTAGAATATAGACATAACTTGGGAGTGCACATCGCACTGACCAACTGAACCTTCTCTCTGGTAGCGCACTGATTCCAGAGACTTTGAATTATTACAGAGATGACAAAGGAGCTGAATTAGGAAGAACATATGAAAGAAATGCTGCAGTAGGAAAATTTTTTTTTTCAACTTAAAGAGTTGTCAAGATGAGCTTTTTTGAACTATACTTAAGTTACCACACTGCCTGTTCTGAGGAGAAAAAAAGAGATCAATGGCATTTCTAAATGATGCTTTACTTATTTTTCCTTTTCTCTTTTTTCCAGACTGAAAGGTTATGATTAATAAGCAGTTCCTAGTAGCAATTAAAGTCCACAGTAATCCAGTTCTAATCATTTCAATAAGTTTATTTGATTTTTATTAAAATATTGGTAGATCTACATATATCAGTACAACTTATTCTTGATGTTAGAAAAATATGTCTAAATGTTCTCTGATCTATCATGGGATGGGTGTTCCTGACTCCAGGTTTTACTTCCATGGTGAATCTGAAAACAGAGACTATGACATCAGGAAACTATGGGTGACGAGGGCAGAGTAGCCACCAAAAGTTTTCCAGAATTTATCTGCAGTGTCTCCCCGAGAAAAATCGAGTTTCCCAGTAAAAGGATCATTCTCTGTGAGTGGGCAGATCTCAGGTGTGCGCTCTGTAATCGCCCATCTCTAAAATTGACAGAGCTGTGGATGTAGACAATTGGTGAATGGCAGTCAAAACATGGTGGCTTCCTTTCAGCAATCACCTTCTCCCAAAAGATAAAATACAAGCCATAGATTATGGACATGGGAGCGAGAGATGAAAAACTAGGCAAAGAGGAAAACTTTTCTAGATCAAAAAGCTTGTTTGATAACCATTTATTTATAAAGTAATATATACTTCCTCATTGTAATAAAAAAGTTCAAACAGATAGGGAAAGTCACTGAAGAGACCTCATACTCACAAATATTAAACTACTTGGCATCCCATTTGTACCACTACAGTTGCATTTTAAAATAACAAATCTTTCTTAGAACTAAAGAGTTCACAATAACTACTCAAAGGTTGCCTATGGAAAGATCTTATCAGGCTGCATTTAATCAAGACTGTGAAGTTCAGGGACATTGGGGCTTTAGTGGGAACCCATCTCCTTTGCTGGGGGCACTATGATTGGCAGAAGCCCCTGACATAGCAGTTGTTAAATACTTTGAATATCTCTCCTGGGCCTGCCGAAAGCCATTATTGGCTAAAACCTGGAGGAATAATTATACCTTATCAAAGAGATATAGTTAATCCAAAATGATACATGGTAAGGAAAGCATTCACATTTGGCTTTGAAATGTATTTTTGTACTAACATTTGAATGTGTGTCTGATGTTCTGCGGGATTACTTCAAAGAGATTAATGAAACCATACTGTGAAGACCTGACTGAGGAGAGCTGGGAAATTGTCCAGCTTTCTCTTCATTCTGCTTCCCTGCTGAACTCCTCTTTGACACCCACTCTCTGACACTACAAGGAATAGCTACAATGTCTTTTAGAATAATGTCAGTCCTTCTAGAATGAGAGATGAGAATTTGAGTACCACAGACTTTTTTTTTGCAGCAGGTAATGCAGATTTTTAAAATCTGTAATCTGTATTGTTGATGCTATCTTTGGGATGCATTTCCCTTTCAGCCTGTCCTTTTCTAACAGTCTCTGATTTTTACTGAGCAATCCCACTGCTTCAAGGAATGTCAGCGCCCCTCCCATCTTCAGGTGTAGGTAATGTGATCTGGGCATCCTCCAAGCATCAGGTGTGGATATGTAACCTTGACTCAGAACATCCCATTCCCTTCATCACAGTCATGGGGTTCAGACCTGAATATTCATTCAAAGCTAGCTCAATAATAGTAAACGTCAGGACTGTTGAAGTATTGCACCTGGGCTCTCTTCCCTGAGATAATTTCTTATATAAATGTGAGGCCTACGTCTGCTACAGTCTTTTTAATAAAGCCATTCTAAGGGTAAACAATATGTGAAGATGGACAGAGCTGAGAAACACTGAGATGGATCCCTCGTCATCTTGCCAAATGTCTGGATGAAGTCATGCCTACACCTGACCTTCCCCTTCCACCAATACATGCACTCAGTCAAAGCTGTCCTTTATTTTTTAAGCCAAAGTGGAACTTTCTGCAGTCTAATTCCTTCTAATTAAAATAGTAATTCAACAAACAGGTAATTAGAATGATTAGGAACTTTCAATTGTGTTAAACTATAAATGCTGCTAGTTAATGTAAAACAGAATGTCACCACAGATAATCACAAGTTGATGCACATTCACTTCTCTTTTCACATACACAAATAAACACACACACATCACACAGAAATCACTGATCTATGTTGCTTGCTATACTTTAAGTTCAGTTTACTATATATTTCCAAAGAATATGTGACAAGAAGCTAAAACAGTGATTTCTATGTTATGAGTTAAGTTGCACTTGATCCTGGGAAGGTTGCCTACGAGAAAGCCAAAGTATACCAACTATTGGGATGTTCAGCTCAGATGTTCTAGTAGATTAAGCTTCTGTGCCTTAATCAGAAGTTAAATTGAATCATTTTGTACAAAAAAGTATACAAATTTTGATCAAAAGAAATGGTGTTAGCAATGGATGAAAATAAAAATTAAATACTGTGAATTAGACTTGCCTTTATTCAATAATAATCCTCATACTGGCATGCATCATTGTCAGTATTTCACAAGAAATAAGAAGGGTCTTATATCCTTTATAGGTATTTCTTTAGTTACATTCCATAAGTAATAATTTTCTTACGTATGTTAGAGCCAAAGGTGATAGAAAGATAAGTCAATAGTCAGCAAAGGGAATGAAGTGAGCATGATACTTTGTCATTTTTTTGGAACATGATATCAAGTATTATAAATACATTGAGTCTTTCCTCCCAAATTTTGCTACAACTGTTTCTTTGACCTCTGATCTGCGGGTTGCACAAAAAGAAATTTGTCTGATAAAATGTTGTCAATATTACTGGATTTTTGCAAGGATGTAATTAAAAAGTTAATAAAGAAAGAGACTGTCATATTAAAGGTTATGCTTCACTTGTTCAAGCCCTGTAACTAGGTAACTGCTTTCTCTGAGACAAGTTCCTGGAGATGCTTCATCAGCTTTGCCTTGGCGTCCCACAACTACAGTGACGCTGTTTCAAAAGTGCTAACTTGCATCAGCCTCAGGTAATGGCTTGCACTGGCACTCTCCTTTCTGCAGCAGAGATGTGTGGGACCAACTGACAGGCGCAGCAGAGCAGCGATGGGGAAAGAGTAATTACAGCAGGATGGAAAGGCAAATCCACTCCAGCCACAGCAGCCAGAGAAAAAGGCAAAAGAGAATTCAGTGATGGAAGAGGCAACTTGGGTGACTTCAGTTGCAGACATGTAAGACTGAATTAGCAACTGAATTCTGAAATTCAGCAAAATCTAGATATTAAGGGTAGTCACTAACAGATCAATAATCTGTTGGTATGAAAGAGCTCTAAAGAGAGAGGCTGTGCTTACTAGGAAAAGGAATAAATAGTCTTACCTGCAGAGTCCTGACTTTCTATAATTCAGAAAAAGAGGAATGTATTATACAATGTTATATCGTATCAATTGTATGTTGTTAATCAAAGAAATTGTATAATGACACGTCAGATGGACTTAATAGATAGATACAAAACATTTCATCCAAAAGCAGCAGAATTCTTCTCAAGTGTACATGGACATTCTCCAGAGTAGATCACATGTGAGGCCACAAATTAAGTTCCCCAAATGTAAGAAGATTGAGATCACACCAAGCAACGTAGGCAGTAAGCTCTTTGACATCACTCTTGGCAATATTTTTATGTGATTTGGATCTGACTCCACAGGCAATGGCAACAAAAGCAAAAATAAACAAACAGGACCACATTTAACTAAACAGCTTCTGCGCAGCCAAAGAAACCAACAACAAAGTAAAAAGGCAGACTTCTGAAAAGGGAAGGTATTTGAAAATCGTATATCCATTAAGGGGCTAATATCCAAACTATATGAAGATCTCATACAACTCAATAATGAAAAATGAGCAATCCCACTATAAAATGGGCAGAGGATCTGAATAGACATTTCTCCAAAGAACACATACAGATGGCCAACAGATACATACAGAAATGTTCAATGTCACTAATTAGTGAAATATAAATAAAAACCATAATGAGATATCATCTCACACTGGCCAGGATGGCTATTTTCAAAATAACAAGAAATAATAAGTGTTGGAGTGGCTGTGAAGGAAAGACAACCCTTGTACATTGTTGGTGGGAATATAATTGGTGCAACCACTATGGAAAGCAATATGGAGGTGCCTCAAAACTAAAACTACTATGTATATGTATATATATAAAATGCTGTATACCAATCAACAGACTGCAGGTTGTCATAGGGGAGGTGTGTGGGGGATGGGTTAAATAGATGAAGGGGGAAAAATGAGTGAGAATGTTCAACATCCTGATAAAAAGGTACAAAAAAACAAACAAAAAAAACCCATGAAAACAGAACTACCATATGATACAGCTATTCCACTTCTGGATATTTATCCAAAGAAAATTAAAATGTTAACTTGGAAAGACATGTGCACCACATTGTGGCATTATTTACAATGGCAAAGATATGGAAACAACCTACATGTCCATGGATGGATGAATGGATAAAAAAGATGTGGTCTTTATACACAATGGAATACTCTTCAGCCAGAAAAAAAAAAGAAAAGGATATCTTGCCACTTACAACAACATGGATGGACCTTGAGGTTCAGACAAAGACAAATGCCACGTGATTTCACTTGTACGTGGAATTGAAAAAACAAAAACAAACAAAACAAAACACAACCGGTGGATACAAGAACAGACTAGTGTTTATTAGAGAGAAATGGGTGGGAGTGGCAAAATGAGGGGAGTCATTTGTATGGTGATGCATACTAACTGGACCTTCCGTGGTGATCACTTTATAATATATGCAAATGCTGAATGATTACAGTGTACACCTGAAACTAATACAAGGTTATATCCCAATTTCACCTCAATAAAAATTCAAAAAAAGAAAGTTATTCATTCTTTTACTAGCAAAATGTGAGTAAACACAAAGGAGACTAGGAAAAGAAAGTGTAAATAATAATTCAAAGGAATATATACATTTGATGAGTAAATTTCTCCTTAGTCATAACAGTAATTTGAAATACTAGAAAAATTCATAAAACAATGAGAGGAGGGACTAAAATATGAAAACAAAGCAATGATGGATTTTTCTCACACTTGTGTATACAAATTCAAAAAAATATACCCAGTTCTAAAAGGAAATGAGTTTCTAATGGAAGCATATGTTCATATAAATCTTTTGGAAAGCAATTAATGAGTAGATTTCAAGTATATTAAATATACCCACAGACTTCGGACTGATAATTCAGTTACTCAGCATGCTAAAGGAAGGATTCTACGTGCAGAAACAAGGCTTATATACAAAGATGTTCATTGAGGCACTGCTTTCACATTAACAAAACTGGTCAAACTCAGTGACCTACAATAAGAAAATATTTAAGTAAATAGTGGTACATCTTTTGGCTGGACTATGAAACAATGTTTATAAGGATACTGTAATAACTCAAAAAATATTTACATTAGCTTTTTTTAAATAAAAAAAATTTATAGGTGCAATTTAAGTGGTATAGATCACATAAATTCATATTTAAGAAGGATAATTATAGTAAAACACTAATAATAGTTGTCTTTGGGTGATATGATAATGGGTATTTTTACCATTTTTTTTTCTTTTTTATATTTTCAGAAATGTTATTAATAACCTTGAATTAGTTTCATAATGGAAAATTGCTTCCTGTTGATTCAATATTTAAAAACACTGGTTGATAGCAAAAATGGAAATTGTCACTGTACATAAATTTATTTGTATATAAACATAATATCTCTCTCAGGTATTTCTTTGAATATTTTCAATATTTGAGTCAAACACTATTCTTCCGTTGATTTGTTCACTTACCCAACAAATATTTATAGAACACTTACTATGTGTCTGCTTCAGTGATATGCTCTGGGAATGCAATGAAAACTACACCTTTATTCTTCTCAAGATGTTTCTCGTTTGTATCATAAATGCTATGATAAAATCCAATTAAAATGGACGTGGTAACATGGAAACAGAGGCTGGGGAAGGGGATCGGGGAGTTTCCCCGAAGCGGAGACTCCTGTGTTGAATCTTGATTACTAACACTTACTGAGTGCTTATAATGTGTCCAATGTTCTCTTTATATATATTAACTTATTTATTAAGTCTAATAAATAAATTTATTTCCACCTTCCTGCTATGCCCTCATATGGACTTTTATCTGTGTGAGGACCCAACTATGGAATCTTTTCTTTTTCTTATGTGATATCCTAGGATGTCAATTTTGATATGGAATTTATCAAACAGGTTCATACAAAGAGGAAACTAATGCAGAAAGAGGACTTAATCAGTGACAGAACTAGGATCTGAGCCCACAAAATCTAGCTCCTGAGTCCCTAAACTTAGTCATTACATTCAGTTGTCACGCATGGTGTAGGTGAGAAAGACTGACTCTGAAGACTGGAGCAGGGGAAATGGCAAACAGGTGGAAAAACCTAGGAACAAAGCGGTCTGGGGAGCTGAACTCCAGAGCGCAGGTGGAGGGGGGCGTGGTCAGGGAGGTGGGAAAGGTGGCAGGCATCAAGTTACCATGGACCCTTTGTGCCATGCTCAAGGGATTGAAATTTACCTTGAGTTGATGAGAAAAAAATTAAAAAGTGTTTTCCCAAAAGTGCCATGGTCAAATGCACTTTGAAAACCTCACTCTTTTGAGTGAGAAGAATGGATTGGAGGAAATATAGCAGAGAGAGAGGGTGAGATAGAATAAAATTTAATGATCAAATTCCTTGGATTGAAACATTACTGGGTACTTCTTTCCCAACGTTGGATGATTTTATGTGATTAGATTGTGTAGTCTATGTTATATAATTTAAACAACCAGTCTTTGAGAATAATGTATTCTGATTACCACCTCTAAAACTGGCCTAAAGAAATAATAATAGGATATCCATTTAATGACTTGAGGGCACTCTTTTGATACGCTGTCTTTCCACAGTGCTTAAACACTTGTCTAGTAAGTCACTGAGTGAGGAAGAGGAGAGAAATAAGCTGTCAATTTGCTCTGTCAGATGTAGTATGTTCTTCTCATCTATCCAAAGTTATTTATACAACAAGAATCTTAATAAATTCTGTCTGGATGTACTCGCTTGCTAGGGCTACTGTAACAAATTACCATAGCATGGATGGCTTAGAGGAGATCATTTCTTTTGTTTTTCTAGAGGCTGACACCTTTTCAAGACCAAGGTGTCAGAGGGCTGCTTTCCCTTGGGTAGTCTCTCCTTGGCTTGCAGGCGGCCACCTCCCTGCTGTGCCCTCCTACAGACTGTTCTCTGTGCGAGGACCCAGCCATGGAATCTTTTCTTTTCCTTATATGGATATCGTCGTATAGGATTAGGACCCCATCCTTAGGACTTCATTTAACCTTAATTCCCTCTTTAAAGGCACTTTCTCCAAATACAGTAGCATTCTAAGATACTAATGGTTGGAGCTTCAATGTGAATTTTGAGGGTAAAGAATTCAGTCTATGACAAATCCTGTTCTAATAGGCTGTACGAAATTACAAATTATAAGAGAAGTTAATTTTTTTTTTCAGTTCCCTGAAATCAAGGCAAATAACTTACAAAGTTGTACCACTTGGCCAGGAGGATACATAAAATTACAGAAACCAAGCATGACATTTAAAAAAATTTTTGATTTGTATTTTTTCCCAGCTTTATTGAGATATGATTGGCAGATTACATTGTGTAAGTTTTATGGTACATGACATGATAATTTGATCCGTGTGTATGTTGGGAACTCATTACCATAATAAGGTCAGTTAACACCTCCATCACCTCACATAATTATAATTTTTTTCTCTGTAGTGGGAACAGTTAATATCTACTATCTTAGCAATTGATAAAATATTTTGAATACCAAGTATGGAGTGTCAGATTAAGTCTATTAAAGTTGTTTTCCCTCAGGTGGAAAAACTATTTTAAAATATCATCCAAAATAAATTTATTTAGGACAAAGGGAATGATCTGTTGTAAAGAACCAAATGATGTCAGCATCTCATAAATGCAAAATAACAAATAAGCAAAACCCAGCCTATTTCTAAAAGAGCCAAATATTTTAATTTCTTGGCAACTAGTTGGAAGATTAGAAAATAGGTTAAGAGTAATGCATAAATTTAAGTCCAAAATAACCAAAAAATGAAAGTATGGAATAAAGGAGCTTTTGCAATTTTTGAAGGAAAGGCTTTGGCATCATCTACTACACCAAAATAAATAATGCAGTGAGCATTGGCTGCTTGATAAAAAGCATAGGCATTGACCATCCAGTTTGTTGAAAAAATTTTCTTAATATATTTTGTGTATATAAAGCAACAGGTACTTCAGTTTTGACTTTACTGACATTTACAGGGTTCATTTTACTTGCTATCTGCATTCCTAAGGAAAACGTGAACAAAAGAAGAGTAGGGCTAGTTCACTCGCATAATGCCATACGCCTAGTTCTCTTAAAATATTTTTTGTAGAGATAAGGAAAAAAAAGAAGTGCCTTTAGAGCCATGAATGATGTTGATCACAGGTTTTGAAGGCTTTAGGTATCCAAGACAAAGTTCTCTATTACACTGGAATAAAAATAGTATTATTTTTAATTACTTACATTTTTGTAAGGATTAAATAAGATAATGCCAATTAAATGCCTTTATTGAATGTCTACAAATGAATAAAGCTTTGGCTCCTTCTATTCATCTACATTCTCTTTTTATCCAAAGACTAGCAGAGTGGTAGTATTAGACTTTTGGAAGCCAAGAACTTGAAAATCATATCCAAATCCAAAATTATTATTATTTTGATTTGTGTACTTTTTTATTATGTCAGAGCAGCCCCACTATTTCCTGTAGGTTAGGAAAAAAAAGGTCTCCTATTCAACATTCTTAGATAAGTACCAGGAAAGTCCTCTTCCAAAAAAACTTAAGAGTCTTCATGCCTGTTGTCTATTTATTTTCCTGAAATTTCGCTTGAATGATTCATTCATCTGTTGATGTCAAGCACTGCCCTGTTGTCTTTATAACTGAAAGATCCTTACAAGAGTAGATTTCAAACCTTTCTCCTTGGTAGCACAAACACTAATGGCATTTGAAAATACAAAACAGGTGAAAACAGAGCTACACTGGTGGAAGCAGTCTCAGGAAGCCAGGAGCCCAGAACACTAATCTAAAATAGCAAATCTGGAATATCATTATGTTATAGAATGTAATGTTTCCCAGTGAATAAGTTTAGCAATTCATTTTCTGCAAAGGCCACAAAAAATGTTAAGTGTAACTAAATTAGAGAGGCAACAGAAAATGAGGTGTCTTTGGAACTGACGCTAGTACTAATTGGCCCTTTCTTAATCTTTCCTTCTGGGGATGCTTTTTTTCCCATGGTTCAGCTATAGTTACAGGAAGTATATGAACAGAACTTATTTATTTTCCCACTAGCCTGCTTTTCCTAGAACTATTTTATCAATGTTCCCAGCTGCTCACCAAGCCATGCAGTTGTCTATCTTCAAGAAGTATATTTTCACATACAGACTTAGTTAGAATCATATAATAGTATGACTTGGACAAAGAAATGTTTCAAACAGGCCTAGTGATTTTTAAAGGTCTAGGTGGTCCTGGAGTACTTACACTAAGAAATTATCAGCCACTACTCCATTGACTGATCTGGAAATTACCTACTCCATTACAAGCCATGTAGCCATTTCCAGATGTTCATTAGTTATTGCTTATTCAGAAGATGGGCTATATTGGTCCTCATATATTTTTAGGTTTATTAGAGTATGAACATATACTGTAATTACGAGATGCAGATGAGCAACCATCTGCAGATATTTCTCCTCCTCTCAAGGGCTTTCAGATCAAATTGAGTCATATTCCCACTGACGAGTTTCCCCTGGATTAAAGCTTTATAGCACTAAATGACAATAATTATGGTGCTGAAAATACAGTGTTTCTTTGGCTGGAAACTTCCTTTTCTGTCCTTCAATGCTTTTAAAATAACTTCTAAAATAGACAACATCTTACATGATATGTTAATAAGCCCATTAGGTCAACATTATTAGTTTTGCTTTAAGTGATAAGCTATTATTGCTAATTGAACAACTTATTTTTAGGTCACAATTTGAGAACAAAATACAGCAACTTATATTTTCATGATTTTTCTTAAAGATATATGTGAAACAGCTTTTTTTAATTGTCTTTTCCTTTGTCTTGTGGATTACACTCTCAGTCATATATCATTTCAATATAATGGAGCAGAAGAGTATGACTTTGTATGGTCTGTTGGAGAAGACCAGCTTTATTTTCGAAGTAAAAGAAATTAATAGAGAGGGAGTTGACTCAGAGACCAATAAAACTAGTATATTCAGTTTGAAAGAGTTCCTTCCATTCTCAGTGTTGCATTATTTCACTCACACTTATTGCATGTATAAAATAAGTAGCACTCTATGGCATATTTGGTAGCTACAGAAAAAAATAGTAAAAATGATTTTTGATGTCCTGCTTACTACCTAGTTGGAGCAGACAGCCATAAAACTGTTCAGTTATAGTATGAAAAGAGATTGAGACAATATCCTGGAAGATGGAAGCTGAATGGAAAGGATTCACTCTGGTTGGGATTTCTCAGCCTCGCATCTGCCAAGCATTCCCTTTATTGTTTTCTAGCTTAGGTCTATGTCCTCCAGTGCAATAGCCTGTGAAAGCAACTCCTGATAATTGTCCCTGAATTGTATGCACACATACATACCTGTAAATCTTTGCTCTGAGAACTTTCCCAATCATCTCTCAAATCAAACCAATTCCTACCCGCTGTCTTCAAGATCCATCATTTTTCAGTTACCTTCCCAAAAGCATTGATCTCCCACAACATTCCCTATCATCCTCTTTGAGGAATGCTGGGATTCAGAAACATTGCTGAGCTGTGTCTGTGATCGTTTTTAGGCAGAGTGCATGGAGTTGGATGAGGGACATGGTGGGGTGCTAAGGTCGGGAATGACAAACATCTCTCAACCATGGGAATGGTTGCTGAGAATGCCAAACAGGTAGGATTTGACATAAAATATTGCATTTTCATCCCCTAATTTTGGTTACATGGAGTTGTCAGGAGCGAATAATGCAATGGACCCAGAAGGACTATGTCAGGCACACTATTTAATAGATCAAAAGGAGAAAGGTGTTCTTAGGGGGAACATGGGCAAAAAATAAAGAATAAGAGACAATCTTAGGCTCTGCATTCAGCTGCATGTGGGAATAGAGCAAAAATTACCAGAAGCCCAAGGTAAGCAAAGGGACTACACAGCAAGAAAGAGATCTGTGATCCCCAGAAATAGTTTTTAGTGGGAGCAGCACCATGTTATGTGATTGTGATTTTCATTTACAGAATTAGAGTGGACTGCCAGTACCTTGATCTTGGATTTGCCCTCCACTATTTCTTACTCATTGTAGAAATCTTTAGAGAAGATAGGGTCAAATGCAGATGGATATCTTGTTAACAAGCCCCAAATTCCTACCTCACTCCCACAATTTATATTCCCATTGTCTGTTTAAAAGATATTGAGCTTTCTTTTTCTTCCAATTAGACTGTTTTTAAACCTTTGAAAGTTTCCAATAACATATCTAATGTATCATTGCCAAAAAATTGTTTTAGACCTCCTTTTTCTCTTCTTCCATTGGTAAGATTCACTTGAAATCTTACACCACAAATCAGAGTCTGACTTCTGCTCCTTGACTTAATTCACTCTATGAGTAAATCTACTAAGATTTATTCAAGCCAGTAACTTTTCTTTTTTCCTACTGTTGCTCATCTTGGCAATTTTTTAGTAATGTTCACATTAACATTCATTAGAAAGTGAATGAAATTTTAAATTTAGGTCAAATATATATGTTGAGTTATAGGACAACTAATACAAGTTTATGTGAAAAGGAAGGTTTTTACATGACTAAAATAAAGGCATTAGATTTTTCACAATTTATTTTCTCAATTATGATAATTTTTGTCCCATTTTTGCCAAAGATATTCAAAAGATTACTTACTTGCAAAACACATTAATTAATATTTGCCAGATTTTCCTCTTAAACTCATTAGTGTTCATATGTGCATTCTCACTGTGATGAATGCAATGTATCAAATATAGTAGGAGCCCGGGAGGTGGAGCCAAGATGGCAGCATGAGTAGGACAGTGGGAATCTCCTCCCAAAAACATATATATTTTTGAAAATACAACAAATACAACTAATCCTAAAAGAGAGACCAGAAGACACAGGACAACAGCCAGACTACATCCACACCTGCGAGAGCCCAGTGCCTGGTGAAAGGGGTAAGATACAAGCCCCGGCCCAGTGGGACCCGAGCGCCCCTCCCCCCAGCTCCTGGCAGGAGGAGAGGAGATGGAGCAGGAGGGAGAGGGAGCCCAGGACTGCTGAACACCCAGCCCCAGGCATCCACACCAGAGAGCAGACACAGTGCATGCGTGGGGTCCTGGATACTAGGGAAACAGGGCAGCAAGAACTCTGAGCGGGTTCCGAAACTGATGCCCCTGTGACAAAGAAAAGCGAGTGCTTTTTGAAAGTCTTACAGGGACAGGGATGCCACAGCTGGATGGAAGCATCCCGGGTCACAGTCCAGCAGCTGGAAATTCCAGGGAGCTCCGGGTGCACTAACCCCCTGGGTAACAGCTCTGAGACCCCTCACAGAGGTAAACAGCCAAACAGCCCCCCGTCCATTACCCCTCCGGGGCCCCGCCATTGCAGAGCAGCAGCCGGAGGCCGGCCAGGCCCACAGCAAGGGAGCTTCCTCCATAACAGCCGGGCAAGATACAGAGACCCAGTCTACACACAATTGCCCAACACAAGCCACTAGGGGTCGCAGTTGTCCCAGTAAAGAAAGGCCAGGAGCAAGTGGAAAGCCTTGGCTCTCCCAGCTGACAGAAAGCCAATAGCTCACCACTGCACCTGTCAACATGAAAAGGCAAAAAAATTTGAATCAGACAAGACTAACCCAGACAGCTTCGACATGTGCTACATCTTCCCCTGAGAAGGAACCTGGGGAGATAGATTTAACCAGTCTTCCTGAAAAAGAATTCAAAACAAAAGTCATAACCATACTGATGGACTTGCAGAGAAATATGCAAGAACTAAGGAAGGAGAATACAGAAATAAAACAAGCTCTGGAAGGACTTCAAAACAGAATGGACAAGATGCAAGAGACCATTAATGGACTAGAAAACAGAGAACAGGAACACAGAGAAGCTGATGCAGAGAGATATAAAAGGATCTCCAGGAATGAAAGAATTTTAAGAGAGCTGAGTGACCAATCAAAACAGAACAATATCCACATTATAGGGGTATCAGAAGAAGAAGAGAGAGAAAAAGGGATAGAAAATGTCTTTGAAGAAAAAATTGCTGAAAACTTACCCAAACTAGGGAAGGAAATGGCCTCTCAGACCACAGAGGTACACAGAACTCCCATGACAAGGGATCCAAGGAGGGCAACACCAAGACACATAATAATTAAAATGGCAAAGATCAAAGACAAAGACAAAGTATTAAAGGGAGCCAGAGAGAAAAAAAAGGTCACCTACAAAGGAAAACCCATCAGGCTATCATCAGACTTCTCCACAGAAACCCTACAGGCCAGAAGAGAATGGCATGATATACTTAATGCAATGAAACAGAAGGGCCTCGAGCCAAGATTACTGTATCCAGCACGAATATCATTTAAATATGAAGGAGGGATTAAACAATTCCCAGACAAGCAAAAGTTGAGGGAATTTGCCTCCCACAAACAACCTCTACAGGGCATCTTACAGGGACTGCTCCAGATGGGAGCACTCCTAAAAAGAGCACAGAACAAAACACCCAACATATGAAGAAGGGAGGAGGAGGAATAAGAAGGGAAAGAAATAAAGAATCAGCAGACCATGTTTATAATAATTCAATAAGTGAGTTAAGTTAGACAGTAAGATAGTAAAGAAGCTAACCTTGAACGTTTGGAAACCACAAACTTAAAGCCTGCAATGGCAATAAGTACATACCTTTCAATAATCACCCTAAATGTAAATGGACTGAATGCACCAATCAAAAGACACAGAGTAATAGAATGGATAAAAAAGCAAGACCCATCCATATGCTGCTTACAAGAGACTCACCACAAACCCAAAGACATGCACAGACTTAAAGTCAAGGGATGGAAAAAGATATTTCATGCAAACAAAAGAGAGAAAAAAGCAGGTGTTGCAATACTAGTATCAGACAATATAGACTTCAAAATAAAGAAAGTAACAAGAGATAAAGAAGGACATTACATAATGATAAAGAGCTCAGTCCAGCAGGAGGATATAACCATTATAAATATATTTGCACCCAATACAGGAGCACCAACATATGTGAAACAAAAACTAACAGAATTAAAGGAGGAAATAGAATGCAATGTATTCATTCTGGGAGACATCAACACACTACTCACTCCAAAGGACAGATCCACCAGACAGAAAATAAGTAAGGACACAGAGGCACTGAACAACACACTAGAACAGATGGACCTAATAGACATCTACAGAACTCTACGTCCCAAAGCAACAGGATACACATTCTTCTCAAGTGCACATGGAACATTCTCCAGAATAGACCACATACTAGGCCACAAAAAGAGCCTCAGTAAATTCCAAAAGATTGAAATCCTACCAACCAACTTTTCAGACCACAAAGGCATAAAACTAGAAATAAACTGTACAAAGAAAGCAAAGAGGCTCACAAACACATGGAGGCCCAACAATATGCTCCTAAATAATCAATGGGTCAATAACCAAATCAAAATGGAGATCCAGCAATATATGGAAACAAACGACAAAAACAACACAAAGCCCCAACTACTGTGGGATACAGCAAAAGCAGTCTTAAGAGGAAAGTATATAGCAATCCAGGCATATTTAAGAAAGGAAGAACAATCCCAAATGAATGGTCTAATGTCACAATTATCGAAATTGGAAAAAGAAGAACAAATAAGGCCTAAGGTCAGCAGAAGGAGGGACATAATAAAGATTAGAGAAGAAATAAATAAAATTGAGAAGAATAAAACAATAGCAAAAATCAATGAAACCAAGAGCTGGTTCTTTGAGAAAATAAACAAAATAGATAAGCCTCTAGCCAGACTTATTAAGAGGAAAAGAGAGTCAACATAAATCAACAGAATCAGAAATGAGAAAGGAAAAATCACGACGGACCCCACAGAAATACAAAGAATTATTAGAGAATACTATGAAAACCTATATGTTAACAAGCTGGGAAACCTAGGTGAAATGGACAACTTCCTAGAAAAATACAACCTTCCAAGACTGACCCAGAAAGAAACAGAAAATCTAAACAGACCAATTACCAGCAACGAAATTGAAGTGGTAATCAAAAAACTACCCAAGAACAAAACCCCCAGGCCAGATGGATTTACCTCAGAATTTTATCAGACACACAGAGAAGACAAAATACCCATTCTCCTTAAAGTTTTCCAAAAAATAGAAGAGGGGGGAATACTCCCAAACTCATTCTATGAAGCGAACATCACCCTAATACCAAAACCAGGCAAAGACCCCACCAAAAAAGAAAACTACAGACTAATATCCCTGATGAACGTAGATGCAAAAATACTCAACAAAATATTAGCAAACCGAATTCAAAAATACATCAAAAGGATCGTACACCATGACCAAGTGGGATTCATCCCAGGGATGCAAGGATGGTACAACATTCGAAAATCCATCATCATCCACCACATCAATGAAAAGAAAGACAAAAACCACATGATCATCTCCATAGATGCTGAAAGAGCATTTGATAAAATTCAACATCCATTCATGATAAAAACTCTCAACAAAATGGGTATAGAGGGCCAGTACCTCAACATAATAAAGGCCATCTATGATAAACCCACAGCCAACATCATACTGAATAGTGAGAAGCTGAAAGCTTTTCCTCTGCGATCGGGAACAAGACAGGGATGCCCACTATCCCCACTGTTATTCAACATAGTACTGGAGGTCCTAGCCATGGCAATTAGGCAAAACAAAGAAATACAAGGAATCCAGATTTTTAGAGAAGAAGTTAAACTGTCACTATTTGCAGATGACATGATATTGTACATAAAAAACTCTAAAGACTCCACCCTGAAACTCCTAGAGCTATTATCAGAATTCAGCAAAGTTGCAGGACACAAAATTAACACACAGAAATCTGTGGTTTTCCTATACACTAACAATAAACTAATAGAAAGAGAAATCAGGAAGACAATTCCATTCACAATAGCATCAAAAAGAATAAAATACCTAGGAATAAACCTAACCAAGGAAGTCAAAGACCTATACCCTGAACACTATAAGACACTCTTAAGAGAAATTAAAGAGGTCACCAACAAATGGAAACTCATCCTATGCTCCTGGCTAGGAAGAATTAATATCGTCAAAATGGCCATCCTGCCCAAAGCAATATACAGATTTGATGCAATCCCTATCAAATTACCAACAGCTTTCTTCAGTGAACTGGAACAAATAGTTCAAAAATTCATATGGAAACACCAACGACTCCGAATAGCTAAAGCAATCCTGAGAAGGAAGAATAAAGTGGGGGGGGGGATCTCACTCCCCAACTTCAAGCTCTACTACAAAGCCACAGTAATCAAGACAATTTGGTACTGGCACAAGAACAGAGCCACAGACCAATGGAAGAGAATAGAGACTCCAAACATTAACCCAAATATATATGGTCAACTGATATTCGATAAAGGGGCCATGGACATACAATGGGGAAATGACAGTCTCTTCAGCAGCTGGTGTTGGCAAAACTGTACAGCTCCATGTAAGAGAATGAAACTGGATCACTGTCTAACCCCATACACAAAAGTAAATTCAAAATGGATCAAAGACTTGAATGTAAGTCATGAAACAATAAAACTCTTAGAAAAAAACATAGGCAAAAATATCTTAGACATAAACATGAGTGACCTCTTCTTGAACATATCTCCCCAGGCAAGGGAAACAAATGCAAAAATGAACAAATGGGACTATATTAAGCTGAAAAGCTTCTGTACAGCAAAGGACACCATCATTAGAACAAAAAGGTATCCTACAGTATGGGAGAATATATTCGAAAATGACAGATCCGATAAAAGGTTGACTTCCAAAATATATAAAGAGCTCACACACCTCAACAAACAAAAAGCAAATAATCCAATTAAAAAATGGGCAGAGGAGCTGAATAGGCAGTTCTCTAAAGAAGAAATTTAGATGGCCAACAGACACATGAAAAGATGCTCCACATCGCTTGTCATCAGAGAAATGCAAATTAAAACCACAATGAGATATCATCTCACACCAGTAAGGATGGCTACCATCCAAAAGACAAACAGCAACAGATGTTGGCGAGGTTGTGGAGAAAAGGGAACCCTCCTACACTGCTGGTGGGAATGTAAATTAGTTCAACCATTGTGGAAAGCAGTATGGAGGTTCCTCAAAATGCTCAAAATAGAAATACCATTTGACCCAGGAATTCCACTTCTAGGAATTTACCCCAAGAATGCAGCACTCCAGTTTGAAAAAGACAGATGCACCCCTATGTTTATCACAGCACTATTTACAACAGCCAAGATATGGAACAACCTAAATGTCTATCATTAGATGAATGGATAAAGAAGAGGTGGTACATATACACAGTGGAATATTGCACAGCCATAAGAAGAAAACAGATCCTACCGTTCGCAACAACACAGATGGAGCTAGAGGGTATTATGCTCAGTGAAATAAGCCAGGTGGAGAAAGACAAGTACCAAATGATTTCACTCATATGTGGAGTATAAGAACAAAAGAAAACTGAAGGAACAAAACAGCAGCAGAAGCACAGAACCCAACAATGGACTAAGAGTTACCAAAGAGAAAGGGACTGGGGAGGACGGGTGGGAAGGGAGGGATAAGGGCGGGGAAAAAGAAAGGGGACATTACGATTAGCATGTATAGTGTTGGGGGGCACAGGGAGGGCTGTGCAACACGGAGAAGACAAGTAGTGATTTTACAGCATCTTACTACGTTGAAGGACAGAAACTGTGAACTTGGTGACAAGTAGTGATTTACAGCATCTCACTATGTTGATGGACAGTGACTGTGAATGGGGATATGGGGGGGACTTGGTGAAGGGGGGAGCCTAGTAAACATAATGTCCTTCATGTAATTGTAGATTAATGATACCAAAATTAAAAAAAAAATAGTAGGAGCCCATTAAATGTTTGTTCATCTAATGAGTGACAGATGAATGTATTTTCAAATTGAATCTGCCCCAAAGAAGAACAGAAACCTACCGGGTATTCTAGGATAGTAACGGGTTAATTCCCTTAGGATGGTTTGAACTGCAATGAAAATAATTGCATCTGGTTTAATATCTGTGTTTTTTCATCTCTGACAAAGATTATGCCTGCATTTTTATTCAAAACTACAGTCTTAGTCCACCTGGGCAGCTATAACAAAATACCATAACCTGGGTAGCTTATAAGCAACATAAATATATTTCTACCAATCTGGAGACTGGGAAGTTCAATACCAAGGCACTTGCTAATTCAGTTTCTGGTGATAGCTTGCTACCTAGAAGTTTCACTGCATCTTCACATGGCAGAAGGGGTGGAGGATCTCTCTGGGCCTCTTAGAGGATCACTAATCCTAATCAGGGGAACTCAATCCTCATGACATAATCACTTCCCAAGGACACCACCTCCTAATACCACCACCTTGGGGGTTAGGATTTCAAAATGTGAATTCTGGATGTGGGGAAAGAGCACAAAAACATTTGAGCTATAGCAACCATGTTGTTATGCCCTTTTTAAATGTAATATGTAGCACTGATAATGGGAATTCAATATATTCCTAGAAATAAAAAGTTTGTGTCTAGAAAATAGTGGCCCAGTAAAACCTTAATTTTGTGGATGCCAGGAGGCAAAACCTTAAGACCCTTGAAGTCTCTGAATTAAATACAAGTACCAAATATACAGGAATCTTCCAGGAATGATCTACATAATAAGATAGACTATTGAACAGATGCTCTCATTCATCCCTTCTACTCTTTTCTTTATCCTGGAAACTGTAACAAAACTATGTTAACTAGAGTGGTAGGAAGATAAAACACTATTTAACCAACCTTATAGTTTAATAGTTAAGCACATGGGCTCCAGAATGTGGCACAGAGGAATTTAAAGGTCTAGATTTACTATTTAACAGCACACAAACTTGTCTGTGAAGAGCTCAGACTGCTGTACCAGAACAGCACAGACCAGGTGACTTGAACAACACATGCATTTCTCACAGTGCTGGATGTTAGAAGTCCAAGGTGAGGGCGCCCACAGAGTAGGTGTTAGGCAAGGGCTCTTCACCTGGGTTGCAGATGGCTGCGTTCGTGTTATGGTCTTTTCTATTATGTGCTCCTGGAAAAAGAATTCTGGTGTCTTTTCCTTTGCTTATAAGGAAACTAACCTCATCACGAGCACCTCACCTTCATGATCTCATCTCAACCTAATTACTTCCTAAGAGCCCCACCTCCAAATGCCATCACACTGCAGACTGTGACTTCAATATGTGAACTGAGGTAGGGGTGAACATAAACACACAGTTGATAACAAAATGAGCAATTTAATTCATCTAAGTTTCAGTCACCTTTTCTGAAAATCAGAACAATAGTAGTACCTATCGGATGATTTTTATATTAAACAAGAGAACACATATCATTTATGCATCATCTCTATATATTTTGGCATAATCTATGTTAGCTATTCAAATGATTATTATTATTTACTAGACTGTCTTTTTTGCTCTCTGAAACCAATGTTCAGCTAGGATCCTTTTAATGTTAACTTCTGCTGTAGGGACTGGTTTTATTTTACCTATCTGTAAAGTAGGAAAAATGTCTTTCTGTATCTATGCCTATTCATTTCTGTAGATAGATCCACATATAGATAAACAGATAGATGATAGAATTTCCCTATTGCAAAGTCTCTATTTAAAATGTAATTTAAAGTCCACATGTGAAATTTCAATCTTTTATTTTTACTCGTATAGACAAAAAAAACCAAATGCCAAGAAAACTTTATGTGCATCATTGAGGTCTGAGCATTGTCTTTGGCTACTCTATTTACCTGCATTTCTAGACACTCCAAAAAATAGCTCTCACCTCACCTTCCTATCTCAAAAGAAAATTCTGCTCTCAGAATATTAAGAATGGGTGACAGGCCAATGATGAGCTACAAGCTTGAGTATAATTTCAAAAGTCAATAAAGCAATCTGAATTATTTTACTTCTGAGAATTACATTGTAGCTCAATGTGTCAGAGTATATACTAAATTCCATACTTTGCTAGATGAGAAGCAGAGGTTCACTAGCTCAGAGTTGGCCACACTGAAACTTACATTTGGAATATAGAATCATTTTAGGGAATTGCTGAAACAGGTGAAAACTGGATTGCTTAAGCATGTCTAGAGGGGAAGGTTATATACTAAGAATGAATATTCAGAAAAATAGTTCTTAGAGGAAAAAAGATAAATTTCAAAAAATTATGCCCAAGGTAGAATTGTCATTTTGCCTTCCACATCTTTCTTGTGAAGATGGAAGAAGGAAACCTTTTTAAGTGGCTATCTAGTTTTGTTTCAGGGCTCTAGATCTGTTAGCCAAAATGCTCTTCACTGCCAAACGCAATGTCAGAATCACATTGTGGCAGAGATGGCCAAATTCAGAGCTAGATTAAAAAAGGAGGCAAAGTTTTTATTCAAGCCACAGTCTCTCAGCACTTCTTTTTTTTTCATTTCTCTATAAAAATTAATCAATAAAATTACTTCCTCTTCAAGTATATATTGCTTTAGAAAAATCATGATGAATTTTTCAAAGTGTATGTGGTCATACAAAGTGATGGCTGAACTATCAACCAAGAAGGACACTGAATTTACTTATAAATTTTTGTGTTTTGAATACAGCTTCTGAGGAAGAAATTCTGCAGAAACCTACCACAAAACTTACAGAGCCTGATACCATGTATGAATTCAAGCTATGAAGTAAAACAAAACAAAACAGTGTGTATGTGTGTGAGCGTGTATGTGTGTGTGTGAGAGAGTATGGGAGAGAGAGAATGAGACAGAGGCTGGAGGGGAGAGAGGAGGGAAGAGAAAGTTATGGTGTGTATTTGGGAGGGTAAAGGGTGTTCATGCAGAGTGATCTAAAGTCTTAAAGGAAAAGTGGAACAGGAGAAGCTTGAGGGTTTCTTAAAACTCTTACACGTTTCTTTCTCTATCCAAAACCCTAAGCCTTCTTTGTATCCATTTCTTTATTGATTTATTATGCATTCAGTATATAATCATCTCATCTCATTCACAGAATTATTGCAGTCATCAATTTTAATTCTATGTGCAAACGTATTTTGTGTCAGTATAACACATTAAATATTATGTCCTATTTCAATTGTTTAGAAGAGTGTCAGACAGGTTTAGTATGTGCAATTTTCAAAGGTTTCATATTGGGAATGTCTCCTATGAACTCTGGTTTTGTACAGAGCCAGTTTGATTATCTGGTATATTGTTACTGCAGCAACAGCACTGGAAAATGGGAAAAGCCACAACTACAGATTTAAGACTTGTATTAAAATTGCAGCTCTGAGGCATTATATGACTTCAGGAAAATTGTATAATTTTTGACCTTAGTTTCTTCAGCTGGTTAATGGATATAGAAACATTCACTGGTAGGATTAAATATACTTATGGAAATGCTTAGTTTACCACAAAGCAGACATTTAATAAATACTGGTTGTATCCAAGGGTCTGCTAAATAAAACATTGGTTGCATTGTGAAAACACAGAAGTCTCTTTCTTAATCAGTATGACTACTCTTCTTCCAACATCTAAATAGGGGAACAAATTAGAAAAAAAAAAAGCTTAGAGAAAACAACACTTCACACCTGATAATTGTGAAGTGCTAGCATGAGGCTGACAATGCCTTTCATTCTGTTAGCTCAGCTGTGAAATAAAGTCCTTTACCTTAAAATACGGCCAGATAATATAGTTATGGAAATCTATCTTTTCTCTACTCTGTTTCATTTTTATATTTTTGAGGAAATAAAAATAATCCTAAACCTCTCAATAGGATTTAAGGAACACAGACCTTGTCAAAAAAATAAATAAATAAAAATCACCACTACAGTAGCATTTTACATACATCCCAGTTAATTAACTTCAAATTCTTGGAAGTGTAAAAATGAATAACCAAATAAAATACCCACATTTCAAAATGATAAGTACACTGAGTGCTAAGCAGTGTATTTATAGAATAAGTATTTTAAGTTCAAACAGTGTTATACTTTTAGGATATTCCAAAATAAAAATCAGGTTAAAGCTAAACTACTAAAAATGAAGAAGAAATACTTCAGATCCACATTTATGACTGCTTTTTGCCACTTTATAACCTTTGGAACTATGTATAACAGTGTTTGCAAAAGAAAACTCTACCAGCAAGATAACTATGATTAGTAAGCTGTGTTTTCTATTACCCAGAGTGCTCCAAAAATTCTCCTGCTGGGATGACATTTGCAAGATTACTGTACCAAAAAGCATTTCTCTTTTCAAAAAAAATTATTGAAATATATTTTTTACTGATCCAAAAATGAAGACAATTGAAAACCTCATTTTCTATAAATGAGAAGCTTGTAACACACACCCTAATATGAACATCATGCATAATTACTAATAGGAAATACTTTAACAATATTTCAACTGCCTACCTAAATTTAGTTTTGATTTTAAATTCAATTGAACAGCATTCACTGAAATAATTTATTTATTTAATTAAAATTATAAGCCACATTAAAATTAGAATCCTAAAATTAATAAAAAGAAGCCATAACATATTTTATAAATACTCTTTTATTTACTCAGGATTAAAATTCAGAATAAAACAGACATGTACATCCTTAGATATGTTGTTTGATTAAGCTTACTTTAAATACATTATTACAAGAGTGAGGGGATATTTTTCTGAAAACCTTCAGTACAGGTTCAGAAGGCAGAACCGAAATAAACTGATATCCATAACTGGGAGACAGATATAAGCTCAATACAAAGAGGCAGTTTCTAGCAATTAGAACTCTCTGCCCTAGTATGTAGTGAGTTGGAACCATTCACCAAGAGACTGAACTATCTTTCAGGGATGATCAATAGAAGATAGGTGCAGTGACTATGATCTAGAGGTTCTATAAGATGAATTTCACTGCATTTTTGCCCTAAACAAATTGAAAATAAAGGCGGGCTAGGCTAATAGTCAGGAGAGAATGATTAGTTCAAAAGCAAGGAGAGACTCTACTTTTTTAAATTAAAACAATCATATATCAAAAATAATGCTATTAGTAAAAAACTCTCAGTAACAACTATTTCCACTATTGCAAGTAGCTCTGTAATTCTTTCCCACCTGCTAACACATTTTATAGAGTTCTATTAACTATATTATATTTTCCAAGTTAATATATTATGAACAGTTTGTTCAAGATTTTATCTATTCTTCACAAAACATGCAATGAAAACAATAAGAAATTATGATTATAAAAATGAGGATGATTGATTACATCAATTGTATGCTTCTTATAACCAGGCACTATTGGAAGCATTTTGGATAATTATCTTATTTAATCCTCACAATCCATTTACAGATGGGGTTATTATAAAATAGGCTTTATGTTAGATGATTTTGCCTTGATGTAGGCTATTTTAAGTGTCCTGAGCAGGTTTAAGGGAGGTTAGGCTAAGCTGTGATGTTTGGCAGGTATATCAGGTTAGATAAATTCTACTTCTTGCCATGAGGGAATAACAGAACTGGAATTTACAATCGTGCCATAAACAATAAATGAGGCAAAATGCATAAACCCCTATGTTCAGATATTGAGCAATAAGCAGTACAGAACTCTGATCCCTATGGGAAGGAAAGTTAGTAGAGGGAGGCCTATATGTGCTTCATCCTTCTACCTGGAGGCAATTTCTAGAAAGCAAAATAGGCAAGGGGAGCCAAAACAGAGCTGGGCAATCTTGTTGCCCTGCAGAGACAGTTACTGGAGGTTGGAGGATCTGAGGTGGCTAGAATTTGCAGGGCAGAATACCAGAAAAGAGATAGCTATGCAAATAACTCCAAAAATCTTCCTGAGGGTCTATGTTTGTTTTCTGCTACATAATAAATTACCACAAACCCTATGGCTAAAAACTCTGTGCAGTTATCTAACAGCTTCTGTAGGTAAGAAGCCCGATAACAGCTTAACCAGGCTCCCAGCTTCATGGTGTCACCAAGCGACAATCCAGGTGTCTGCTGAGGCTGTGGTCTCATCAGAGTCTCAGCTGGGAAGATATCTGCCTTAAATCTTCCTCAGCTTCTTGGCAGAGTTTATCCGCTTTTGGGCCCTGGCTTCTTAATGGATGCTGGCTAGAGGTTCTGAGTAGCCACCCACAGTTCCCTGCCACGTGGCCCTCTCCATAGGCAGTACACAGCACAGCTTTGTCCTTCTTTAAGACCAGTAGAAGAGGAAGTCTCAACTCCCATCTGCTAAAAAGGTATCTCATACAATGTAAAATTTATGCGGATAAAATCCCACCACTTTTGCCATATTCTAATGGCTAAAAGCAAGTCCTATGTCCTACCGACACTCAAAAGGGGATTGGATGTATCATACCACCAAGTGGAAGAGCTCATGAGGGCCACGTGGTGTTCTAGCATGTATTCATCAATATCAATCTGTGCCACAGAGAGAGGGAAAGCTAACAAGGCAGAAAGAAAAATTACCAGGCCATTGGAAGTCAAATAATTTCTAAAGATCATCTAGAATCAGAGTCACTTGAGCTCCCACATGTCAGAGTGGAGGAACCTTGTGGAACACATGACACATGCACCAGTGATCCAACTAATGTCACCCCTTAATAGAAGATCGAACTCAGCCTTAGAGCAAGGGCTACTCCAAACCCCATTAAAAAAATTTTTAAATCATGTCTTGAAAGCATAATAAGATATCTAATCAGAAAAGCTATATAGGTGACTGGACTCTGGTCCTCCCAGGGATTCTTAAAGTTTACTTGGATAATAATAATGATAAATTCATTTTTCTCTTTACATGTGCAATCTATAATGAGTTATAAGAAATATGTATTTGCACATTCTTATGACCAAACATATGTTTCCCAGGTATATGTGGTCTTCATCCACAGTTCCTGAAGACCCTGCAGAGTGTTAAAGGTGAAATGGGCGTCTTGTCATTGTTGATGAGAGACTTTTGGACCCCCAGCCAACAGCAGGGGCTGGAGGCTGAATTAGCCAGTGGCCAAGGGGTTAGTCAATCATGACTATGCAATAAAGCCCTCAAAAATCCCTGAGAAGAGCTTTTTGCTCTTGCTCGCTCTCTCTCTATTTCTGCTCTGCTTTGCCTGCTCTGCTTGGTTGGATCTTGCTTCTTGGTCAGATAGCTTCTCTGCTTGGGGAACCAGACGCCTCCACGTGCCACCAAGCTGGGCTCCAAGCTCCACGAGGATAGAAGCTCCTTTATTTGGGACCTTGCCCTGTGTCTCTCTTCATCTGGCTGTTAACTTGTGTGCTTTATGAAACTGGTAAACAGGTTTCCCTGCGTCCTGTGAGCCACTCTAGCAAATGAATCAAACCTACGCAGGAGGTTGTGGGAACCAGTATGTGGCCGTCAGGTCAGAAGCACAGGGAAATGCCTGGGAGTCTGGAGTCGGGGGTGGACGGCAGTTCTGTAGGACGGAGCCCTTACCCTGGGGAATCTGGTGCTGTCTCCGGACAAATAGCCTCAGAATTGAGTCCTCAAACACCCTGCTGGTGTTCGAGAATTGCCTGGTGTTAGTATGTGCTGGAAGACCCCCTCCCACGTACTTACACACACTGGAATCAGGTCCAGGAACCCAAATGGAGTTAGATCTGTGTATAATATTGCTATTATCATACATGTATGTAGGGAAAAAAGACACCATTGCATTTGGTGTTGAAAGAGTGGGGATCTCAACATGTTTGCTTCATTTTTAATAATTAACTATCCTTAATTAGTGTGACCTGCTGGAAATTAGTACTTAGTTTGAAAAGCACACCATTGGGATCAAAGTACCATTTTAGGAGTGATATGAGCAAGGCTCACAAAAATCACTTAATAAATGTAAATGATTTTGCCAAGCACAAGGAAAATGAATTGTTTCCATGCTCCAACTGAATTAAAAAGGCAGTTAACGTTATCATCAAATCATCTTTCCTCTTCTATGACCAATATGCCAGAGACTTTTACCTTTCTCTTTTATTCCTTTTAAAATGAAAGTTTAAAAAGTGATGAAAATTCAGGGGAAAAATATGAGACATCACCATTTAGCAATGCAATATTAAAACCATGGAGAAATTTCCCCCATGTAATTCAATAATCACTATAAGAAGTAATTTAAGAAATGGATATGTATATGACATGATTCTTCATATAGAATACCTCTGATGTTATTAAACGTCTACTTCATGTGTTCCAAAACAAATAGCAAAGTTTTAAGAGTTCAAAAATGTATTGAATGCATATACTCTTTGACCCTGTGATAGCACATCCAGGAATTTACAGAAATATTTATATTCTCATATATGTGAAATGACATAAATGCAATGACATTGATACATTGTTTATGATAGTAAAATGCTGGAAGCAATCTAAAATGGTCAAATACATTCTGTGCAGTTATTAATAGGATACTGTGGAATACTGGGAGGCAGCAAAACAAAATAATATTAGGAAACTGCAGTAATTTTAGAAGACTTCCACACAACAACCCTGAATGTTATTATGATGCCTGTTACACTGGGGAGGAAACAGGTATTTAGAGAATAAACAATGTATTTGGAGAGGTTACAGCACTATGAAGAATTGGAGTGGAATTTTAGCATATGCCTTCTTTGAAAAGACTTTTGCCACCTAGGGTGAACATATTATTGCAAACTTATGACAGTCTGTCTATAATAAGTATTACTAGCACTTCCATTCATGCTCAAATGTGTCCTGGCTTGTGTGGTAATTTTATGGTAACCCTACACATGACAAACATTTGGAATCTATCCCTAAAGAGAAGAAATGACAGAAAATATACATTCTGCAAGCATGTAGTCTGGTTTTCATTTCAGCAATTCTAATTTTTCTCACTACTGTCTTTCTACCACACTGAATTATATTTTCATTTTTCTGCCATTATACTTTAATAACCACCCATTTATTCTGATCTTCCAGAGAACATTTTCGATTTTCCACATTTTCCACTGTTGATAGCTTTGGTTCATAATAATTAGTGCATGTGTGTTTAAAACCTATTTCTAAATATTAATGTGCCTTTTCCTTTCTGTTATCAAATAGCCACACTGAATTTCATATCCTAAGAAAGAACTCTTAGAAATATGTACCTTGCATGAAGCATGATATAAAGCTAAATTCAGTCATTTGGCTTTTAGAGACTCTTCTGATACCCAGAGTCAGTCTCTTCTAATATATATTTGTAATTTTTATACACTTTAAATTTATTTTAATAAAATATATATTTTTAATTTTTTTGAGTTATCTTACTAGGGATACTGTATTATATTAAACAGAAATAAACTGTTTTGTCACTATATGCATATTATTGCATGAATATAAATAGTAGGTAACATAATTTTAAGATACTCAATGGTAAGATATTAGGGTCATTCAAAGGCTAAATCTAGATATTAGACTTTATTAAGGAAATCATCAAATAAAGTGTAAAGCATACGTAATAATTAGGGTTATATTGTAAAGTTGGAGTCAATTCAGAGACTTCTTATCTTCTGGCTCTGATACAATAATCCACTGTTTTATCTACTATACCAAAACACTGAGTCCTGAAATATAATCACTTAGCTATATGAAATTAATTGTATGAAAATTAGTAATTTTGAGACATCTCTATTAATCAAGCCTTCCTTATAAATGATGGTATATTGTACACATTTCTCTACTGCATTTCAATAACAAATATGATTTTCTTCCCAGTCATCTTTGCATTGCTAACTTCCAACTTTTTCATCTACATTATGTCTACAGGTGACAAACTAATGATCTTTGTGATACAAAATCAAGCAATTTTCCCAATTTCTACTATTTAAACCACTTTTTAAATGCACCTCTTAGATCAGGACTTTTTAAGAACAGCTGTATTCAAGACCTCTATGTCCATTAACAGAGGATCAAAAAATGCTAATTTCCCACATCAGCTTAAAGTGTATTTATTACTTTTTATAACTTTCCTATTTTCTTTATTATTGACATTTGGAACATATTTAAAATTAGAATAACAGAATACTAGAATCATTTACTTGTGTGCCAGATCAGAATGATAAACATTTGTTCGATATCTTCTAACAATGATAAAAAATGTAACAATTTTCACTATTATTTTATTATAATATATAATTATCTCTAATTATGATAAATAATATATCTGAAAAGTAAAAGTATGTATGTATGTATGTACTCCATATATATAATAAATGCCTCTGTAAACCTATCCATAGCAGCAACCTCAGCTCTCAGGCAGAATTAATCTCTCCTTACCCTGTATTCAATTCACATGTTACACATTATTTCTCAAAGCATGTCCCACATCATACTATCATTCATAGTGAGTCCAGATCTACTCTTACACCATTAGCACTTTAAAAAAGAAAATGAATGCGTCTCCTGGGAGTCCCTCAGACCAGCTAACACAGAGTCTGGCATATAATAGTGTTTCAATAAAAGTCTGTTAAAGAAAAAGGCTGCAGGACCTCTCAGGCTGACACACAGTAGAAAACACATGCTTTCTCAGGAAAAATTTAGATTTTGTATCATTTGAAGTCTGTGCTGACTACACTCATACTCGGCCATCATTCTATCACCTGGTAATTCCACTTCACCTGACAGGTTATTTTCAAGGACAAATAACTTGGAAACTCCTTCCCCAGTCAAAAACTGAAAAGATATAGAGCTATGTCCTAGATTTAAATGGAAAAATAAAGGTAATCATAAATTCATTTCTAATAAAAACCCATCACATCCTAAAGCTGTTAGAGGTGAAAAATTCACAACATGTACATCTAAAAAATGTATTAAGGTTTGAATAAAATCAAGAGAGACGTAAATTGATATGCTTTTTTATGTCACTGTGTTACAGCAGAATCGAGAATTTTTTTTTCCCCCAGAGTAAAATCCTTTTAAGGAATGTTTTGCCACAGCATGGCAGAGAATGCAGAGCTAAACTTATCTTGACCCAAACACAGATTGCCTCTCAGGATCCTTCACAAAGAGCACCATATGCGACATGACACCTTGTGGGGCACAGTGATACTCTGTTTTCAAGCTTCCTAACAGAGATGATGGTCTCCGGCCAAATATTGCGTGCCATATTTCTAAGTAGCTTTGCAATGGTGATAAATTCTTTTAAAGTGTTGCTTTGCCCTTTCTTCCATGAAGGTCTTGGCACATGGATTGGGAGGCTGTGTATGGTTTATGAGAAAACAGTTTTTTAGTTTTATGTAGGATTGACACATTTATGAAAGTGATGAACTTAATGAGATTGAAATGGAACCCTAATCGTTATCATAAGACAATTCTGATAAAATACAAGTCCCCAGATGAATTCATACCAGAATAAAGCTGTGAAATTCCAGTTTATGTGTGACATATTTATGTATCCTATAGCCACATTCTAAACTTGTTTACTAAGAAAAACCATTGAGAAAGTCTAGAATAAACTGTTCTGGGTTCATAATAATAATAATTTATTGATTGCTTCTTGTATGTCAAGTACTATATTATTTAAGCACTTTGAATGTATTAATGCATTTAAATGTCACAAGAATGTTATGAAGTAAGACATTGCTATTATACCCATTTTAGGGAATTTGAATTATAGGTTATAAAAATGACTTGTCTAAGGTAAGAAGTGGCAGAACTAGGAACGGAATCCAGTCTGACTTCACAGTCTACATATTTTGTCCTTATGCAAATTGCCCCTCTACTTTAGTATTGTCCAGAGAGAACTGCAGCCTCCCTGGAAAAGGTGAAAAGTTTATTGCAAATTGCTGAGGTCAATATATAAGGCCAATTTTAAAATCTGCCTTATTTTAGCCTTAGATCACGCTGCTTGCGCCTGTGCCTAACCACGTCTTGAATATTCAGGAGTCAGTTGCATGTAAATTAACTTTACCTGACTTCTGTTAATTTCACGATTTAGTAAGTGAACTTTACACTTTAATCAGGAAAATACATAAGAGAAAACAAAGGCTTAGATGTTTCAAACAGCTAATTTGGATATTTCAAAAAAATAATAATGAGCAAGTTATTCAAGGTTATTTTGAAGTTCAGCAGAAACCCAACTTAATCAGTATGTCATTATCAGATGGACAATATCTCATGGTACACATGAGTCTTCAAGGAGTCTTCCGTTCCCAGAGAAAAGAGTAGTGGGCTACAAAGTAAACAAAAAAGGAAGTCTGCAATAACTTACATGCAATTTAATCATCTAATTAAAATTATAATCAATTGATTCAAACAAGCAACCTGCCCCTGTTATTAGGAGCAATGAAAAGAAACTGAAAAGTAGAATGTTTCAGCTTAGGAGATATTAATTAAAAAACTGCAAGATTATCTCCATATCAAGTTAGAAGACCCTTGCCAACTCACTATCAGAGGGAATATTATCTAGTATTCAACTTCCTGCAGGAGCTGAGAAGTAAAATATGTTCAGAAAGCAGAATGAAATTGATCTCATAGCAACCAAATTAATTTTTCATTAGCAAATAAAAATCCTATACCCTCATGCAATCTCAAAAGTTAAATAGTAAAACTTTGAAGAGTTTAAGATAGAAAACATACTGTTAAAAGCTTGAAAATCCCATTTATCAGAAAAGGCAAGTTCAGAAATTTAATCTTAATGCTATTTTCTCATAATTTATCAAGTCCAAATTCCATCTTCAGTCAATATATTTTGGATCAGGAAAAGCTCTTCATATGAGTCATGCTGAGGAAGAGAATGAAATGTTTACACAGTAGAAAGCTCGGTGGGAAAAAGAGGGAGAGGCTAGAAATGGAATTTCCACATCAGCCCTGCAAGGAAGGAGAGAAGGCATCTGCCACAGAAACTGAATTCGTTCCAAGGAAGATTAAGAGAAATAGAGACAAATTTCAATTATGTTAAAGTACTGTACTCCTTCCCTTTGATTTGACTAAGCCACCAAAGGAGGCAATCTGGGCTTTTTAAGGAGAGAAAATGGAAATAAAAATAAATAAGTAAGTATATATATACATAATACATATATATATAAATCTATATATATATATATACATAATACATATATATATAAATCTATATATATAAAATGTGTGTGTGTGTGTGTGTGTGTGTGTGTATATATATACACACACACAATACCCATACACAGAGTCTTAACTGACATTTCAGATGTCATATAAAGAATGCCAAATTATTCAGCAATGGTATTAAAATTTTATAGTCCCCACCACCATAAATGCAAAATCCAAGGTTAAATTGGTTTATACAATAACAGAAGACAGTAGAAGCCTCTTTTCTGTGATAGTTCATTGAAGCCAGGAGTCAAGTGTGATGTGGTGAATAAAATTCTGTGCTCCAGTATCTTACAGGTTGGGATATATTGTTAATTTTTCAGGGATATTGTTCTTCCTAACACACTACCTGTTCTGTGGTTGAGAGGACCCAGGAATTAGAATCAGAAAACATGGACATAAGCTTGGTCTTGCAGTGTGCTATCATTTAGTAATGGTAATTTTACTTCTAAAATGGGGAAAATAAAATCAAAATAACATATTTGTGATGAAGATTAAATGAGATATTGCATATCTGAGACCTATTATAACCATAGTTATTCCTATACTGTAACTCATAAAATCTTAGGCAAATAATGCTAATAACAATACTAGTAAAAATTACTTTTGGTTATCATCTGTCAGCATTTCTATAATACATCATTACCTGAATCTAAGGCATGGATTTTCTAACAAAGAACTTACAATCAGGAGAGACATATTAACTTTTTACATATGGGGAAATTTTGTACAGGAATACAGGATTCCTTAGTTAATATGGTGGCAAGATTTTCCAGCTTTAATACTTGTTCTCTACACTTCCTATTAAAATGTCTATGAATATACCCAAAAAGGCAAAACAAACAGTAGCACTAGAACTAAAGATAAAATTAAAATCATATAACACCAGGCAGAGGGAAGATCATGATGTTTTTTTATTGGTGATAATTTACTAAGAAGCAGAGACTTGGGTTATGTACCATGTGCTTTATCATTAGGAAACAAAACCAAAAACAAACAAAAAAGCATTCTACAGAGGTTCTCAGAGTGTGGTCCTGGGGCCCTGGGACCAGCAGTTTCCACATCATCTGGGAAGTTGTCAGAAATGCTAATACAGCACGTTCATGAGCCCCAACCTCGAACCAACTGACCTGGGAGCTCAGATGGGGAAGTAGGGCGCATCAATCTTTGGTCTCCCAAGCTCTCCAGGTGATCTCCATACCCACTGGAGTTTGAGAACCACGGGTACAAACACCAGAAAAAATGGGAAATATTTTGATTCGTGCTTACTCTCTGAACTAACTCCAAAAGAAAAATTTGCCATGGCTCAAAACAGCTAAGTACTATTATTCCCACTCTAAGGTGAGAAAATAAAGAAAAAAGAATTAAGATATTTGACCAACCCAGAACAATCAGGAAGAGTCAATGTACTAATTTTTTTTTTTACCTCCAACACTATGTCTTTCTTAACCACTGATATGTAGAGTTTTCCTAGTGTTGAGATTAGTAGTTTGAAAACTTCGGTAAGTAAACAAAACAAATTGGGCGTTTTCTGCATAATGTCTTCAAAAACATTGTAAAGGACATGGTCTAGATATTTTTTAAAGATGTAAACAAAATTAAGTGGAAGTTGAGAAACAAAAAGGGTGGGTGAAGAAATGAAAGAGTGTGAAAAATACCCAAAGACAGAGTCAGGATCAGATTTACATTAGTAAGAGTAGAATAAAAGCAAACAAACTGGGAAGAAAACAGAACAGAAAATGAAAGTAAAAGACATACTGTTGAAATTATGACAGAGAAGATAAAAGATACAGAATTCTAAGAACTGAGACCTAAGCAAGAATGACAGTTGTTTCTAAGTAATAAATACAAAAACAGGAAGAGAAGCTATAATATTATATGGAAAAAAATGTCTAAAAATAAGAAAAGCTCTGAATATACTTATTGAGAGTAATTACAGAATTCCACACAAAACCAATGACAAAGACCAATCTATTCTGATAAATCTAATGATTCTATTTTGAAAGGTAGAAAACAAAATGTCACAAAGCATCCAGGCTCAAAATACATATCACGTGGGAAATAAATGAAGACTGCCAAAATGAGAACAAAGAGGTTATTTATTCAGGGCTTGCTATACAAGGGAGTCAGTCACCATCACTTGCATTGGCCAGAGACCCAGAGACAGGCAGGGAGGTGGGAAAGGTTTATAGAGAAAAGAGAGAGACAGAGAGAATAAAGAATGTTTCAGGTACGCTCTGACTGGAAGTTGTTGGCATGAAAAGGTAGGTGGATTAGAAGCAGGGCAAAACTGAAAGACGCTGGAAGTCACTGACCAAGTCCTGACCATTCAAAGCTGAGGTCTACAGAGGTCCTGTGGCTTTGTTCTGCAGCAGAAGTTGTTGGTTAGAGCTCTGTCTTCATGTACAGTCTCCCCTTTCATGCCAGGTGAATTAAATAACTAAATTCTCCTACTTCTAAGTGTAACAGCTTTCAGGCAATAAAATCCATTTGGTCATACCACTTCTGAATTAGTCTCACATAGAGTAGATGCAGTAGAAGGTATTTGCAGGATTTCAAGCATTAAAAAATACACTTCTTTAATACTTACAAAAATTTGACCCAATAAAATGTGGAAAAACATGACAATATTTAACTGACATTTAGATAAAGAATGATTTTCTGAGCTTAACAACATTAGATGATATCACCAATATCTCCAAGGGAAAGATGAACAGGTATTACTGCAAAAAGCTAAATGTTTATGTAAATTGAAATGTAAAATGTAATATTAAAAGTGTGCAAATATGAAATAAAAGTTTTTGTTTTCATTGTTGTATATCTTTTCAGTTTAGGATTTTATTGTCTTGTATATTTAATTTCACATAACACTCTGAAATTATGATTGATGGAATATTATCCTGTCTTTGTTTATTGTTTAGAATAATTTTAAAGATCATAAGGAATATTCCTAGTGTTACACAGTTAGGTGATAATAGATAGTATGTTAAGCTATACAGGTGGTACACCGCATACTGAAGAAAGAGGGAGAGATAGAAAAATCAAGAGAAGTGTACACATACAGAATTATGAATGCTTTTTTGTATGATTTTTTGAATTATATTTAATAAAATTGCTTTCAAAACATAAAGTTCCCATAGTTTTTTGAAATATAGAGAGATGTAGCATCATATCTAGAGAAGAAGCTGCATAGAAGTAGAAAAAATGATGACATGTTCTGTTGAATTTTTAAAATTACATTATCTCCTAAGAGGAAACAAATTTTAATTTTAATTTGAATATTTTTCAGTTCAACAACAGAACATTTCCAAAATTAATATGATTAATACTCAGTCACTATTCTCTCACACCAAAACATCTACTAAACTTGATTTTTTTAAGCTAAATATTTCATAATGCTTACCTTGCCTTTTTTTATTTGATGCTATATTCACATTCAACTCTTCTGCTTATTACTATTTTATTAATTTTAACAAGAGAGACACAGCTCTGGATAAAGTTATATTGAACCTATATAAACTTAAGTGTTGATGAGAGGGGGTAAAATTAACAATATTTAAGGCATGAATCTGTGGACATTCCAGAAATAATTTTAAACCATACTTACTCCAGAAAAAGCAATAACATTTTTTCTCCTCACTTAAGCTTTTGCTTCCAGAAATTTCCACTCTGAAACATTTTCTTTTGTGCAGTATAACATTATGAAATCCCTTCAGATGTTGTTTTCTGCCCAACTATTTCACAGAGGATAAAGGTGTAGATTAAGACTAATTATAACTGAAAAAAATGAGAAATGAGATTTAAACAAATAAAGACATCTTGAAGTATAAAATACATTACAGTTATTCACAAGATGAAAATAAATGACACTAAATCTGTCCAAATTAAGATAATTCAGAAAAGATACCTAATTCTCCAGATATTTAAAGATCTTTCATATTTTTACTTAAAATACCTGGCAACTAAAGTTGAAGAAATTCTGGGCATTTGAATATATATTTTTTCTTTTCTGATTTTGTTACTGTGAATTTTAAAATATTTCTTTGGACATTTTCTTTCAAAATACAATTTCTTGGGGTGGAGAAGAAAAAAATGTTTATTTTAACTAATGTGAAATCTTGTAAAATACTTTTTTATTTTCAGGACTGTTAGGTAATTCTATTTAGGAAAAAAACTGTTAAGATTTATTCTTTTTGTTCTCAAATTTTTGAACTTATTAGCAAATAACAGAATCAGACAAAATATATGTGTATGTTTCTGATATCAGGATATCGTTGTTCATGAAGTCAAAGAATGAACTACACAAACGCTCAAGGTAAGAAAGCAGGAAAAAAAAAAGGCTTTTTATTTAAAGAGAATGATAGTATAGAACTCCCAGTGCATGCTGGGAGAGGGCAGGAGTGCCCGGGTCTGGGCTGTGTCTAGGGGCATATATCTCAGACTTAGCTGAGTTGTCGAATTTCTGTTGGTTCTCGCTGGAATGCTGTTCCTTGTTTGGACCAATCTTATTGAAAGTTGTCTATATTTCCAAATTTCGCCTGCTGGTGGGACCCTTACTGCTAGCGGAAAAAAACAAGGGCTTTCTCACTGCTGCCATTCTGTTCTTGCATATACCTGGGGCTCTCAGGGGTTTCCTGATTTTGTTCTTTCACCAGGCCCCTTATCCTGTTCTAACTAGACAGGGGCTGTCTCTGTCTTTTCCCGGTCTCATTTTCAAAATTTACCCGTTCTTTCATTATGTGGCCAAGATAGAGTTTTTAATTCAGTATATCACCTTTTAATGTACCATTCCAGCTATACACTAATCATTTTATTTATTCATTCACCAATTCCAACATTAAGTGCATGTTTAATGCCATGTATTATGGCAAGTTCTGGGTGAACAGTGGGGCAGATTTGCAAAATGGCCTCACACCCAGAAGGCAGGGAGAGCCTGAAGAAAGAGAAATGCCTCTCCAGATTGTTAGGTGGCAGGCTTAATAAGCAATAAGGCTTGTTTTAGGTGATTAAAAGACAAGAAGATTCCCAGTGCCTGCCTGCCAGAATCTTAAAAGTTTGTATGTTAACCTCAACTGGGTTCAGCCACATGTACTGTCCAGATGGTGTCAACACAACACACTGCTCTCTCAAGACTGTGACCTTGAAATGGTTTCCCCTCTGACAATGGTGGGCAAAAGGTACGTCCCAAGGACAGAGGAGAGGTGAAGAGCCTCTGACTGGCCAGACCCAGCTCATGTGTCCACTGGCGGTCACGGCCTCTCTATTACCCTCTCCAACAAGGGGTAGTTTCTCACATAAAAATCCCTCCCTGCAAAAAAGGAAAGATTTTTAAAAGTTGAAGGAAAACAGGCATTGTATTCATTCCTTGTGGAAGTGTAAAATTGTACTATGTTTCTAGCAGGCAATTTGATAAAATAAATCAAATGGTTAATTGGAAGTATCCTTTGGTCCAGTGATGACAGCCACCTCTAAAATTTACCCTAAAATTCTCTTCTCAACTGGATTTTTCTCTGTTCAGCAGGAAACTGCATGGTGTCTCAAGAATGACTAGGAGCTATGGCTATGGCATAAATATGGTCCATTTTCTTGGCTCATGTTTTGAGGAGGGAATAAAAGGAAGTTTTTATTTTTTTCTTAAACAGTTTTGCCACATACATACATTCAAAATGTCAGTATCCATGTTCGATATGGAAGAATTCATTTATTCATGACATCAGAAAGTAGCAGTTCTACCAGCAGAGTTTGACAAATGTGGAACTTTTATATTGGAGAACTCTGTAAAATTCAGTCAATGTGAATCGATCTAATGGTGACTCTTAGCTCCATTCAAAAATGAAACTGGATTGTGTGATTTCTTAGTAAGTCCTGAGAGTTCATGAAGATTCATATTTTTAGGTATTCTGTTCATTTATAATTTTTCTCTAGGTTTTGATCCACCTGCCAAAGAATCATATATTCTAATTAATCCATTAATGAATTATGCAATTAATTAATTGTGATTCATTATGCTTAATAAAATTTCTCTTTGAGTTACTAACTGGAAAAACTAAAAAATAGGAGGCTATTAATTTTAATATCAATTTATATGACTTTTTAAAGCATAATTTTAATTAAGAATGTAGAGTTGTGGATAAAAATCAGAAATGTGATGCATAACTTAAAACTCTCCTACAAGAGATAGGTAGAAAAGGGGAGTGCATAAAATATTAAGTCTTAAGCACTTAATTGTCATTATATTGACCTGAGGGTTCTGATAATGAACAAGACACCAAAGAACTGTGAAAGTAAGAGCTCTCATCCAAACATTTATACACCAGAATCTACTTCATTTTTTATCAAATACTGTTCCCAAATATTTTTTATCTTGATTTTTTTCATTGTGCTCAATGGAATTAAATTTGGAAAAAAATAAATGGCTTGAATATTTACTTTAAAAAATATTTAATGAAATGGAGCCAACTTTAAAGACCTAGTCTCTTAGGGAACTATATGCTGAACTGGTAAGACTGTTCTAATAAAGTTTTTAAGCTCTCTGTTATATTGATATTTTTTTACTTTGGAGGAAAGAAAGGGGCATGTAAAAACAAAAAGAATATATCTAGGTAAGGTCAGTAAACTTTTTATTAACATTCATAATAAGTTGTAATTATTAAGTTGCCTTATGTCACAGATTTATTTGGAAATATTTTGCAAAAATTCTCAATGTTAAGAGTGAGAAATGGGTGGCTGTTTTTACTACACATGGCAAAACACATGACAGCAGGTTTGAATATTGGGGAAGAAGTGTTGCTGATTCGTCTCATGAATTAATGGCTCAGTTCATTTGTACATGATGAAAATTACAGTGACTGTGATAAAATAAAGCATAATATTATCGCTCAGATTTCTTCCCAGGGGGAAAATAAAAGAGGCAAGTAGAGGAGTGTTGAGACTGTGAAATAGACTGATGGGTTTTCTGGTTTATACAGATATTCTGGGGATTGTGGAAATAGATACTAAAGTGTGGGATAATGGTAAAAGAATATAAAATTGTACCAAGCCAAATTTATTGATAAGGGCTCCTTAAGCAGAGATTCTAGTGCATTTAATGATGTGGCTCAGGGAGCTGAAGAAGCTCTAACAGTTTGGTTGGTTGGCAGAAATATGGACCCAAAGTGCCCACAATGAGTGATTTGGGAATGTTCCGGCTGCCTTGGTTTAATATATAGGAAGAGATTTGAAGGTTTAGGGAGATTGGAAAGTTCGAGTGGATTTGTCATTTAAGGTTTACTCACCCACACTGGGAGAGTTCAGGAGGCTTATCTCCCCCAATATTGGGAGAAATAAATTGTGAGGGGGCTCTGACATCCTTGAGGAGCTTTTGTCTGTAGTCTAGATCTTACAGTGGGAACTGCAGCCATTCAATTGCAAAGCCTAAATACAGTGGGAGTAATTGGATCCTGGGATCCCAGAGGCCAAATGGTTGAATTCAAGTGTCAAAGTGAAGGTGGGCATGGTTACTGTAAGAGGCAGCAAACTCAAAGTAGAAATCAGAATAATCTGACTCACACAGACTGATTGCATTGGCCAGATGATCACAGTGTTCCTAGAAATGAAAGAGAGAGGAAGTCTACTAAATTCTTAACTGATCCATATAAGCAGATCTAAGTCAAGTGAACAAAAGTCTAACCTAAACCTTCAAAACAGTCATGGCTTCTCAGTCAATTCTCAAATTTGAGCCAGTTTATAGACCCAGAACCCCTTGAGCAAGGGGTTGCCAAGTCCCCTTGAGGAAGGACCCTAGTACAGCCCCACAGTTTATACTTTATCTTTGTTCCAGCCTTCTGCAAAAGGATCTATTTCCTTTTATGAGGGTAACTGTGCATTGGGGAAAAGGAAATAATCACTCTTTTGGGGAACTCCTGGACACTGGCCCTGAACTAACATTAATTCTAAAACATTATTGTGGTCCTCCAGTCATACTGGGGGCTTATGGACATCCAATGATGAATGGAGCTTTAGCTCAGATCCATTTCATAATGGCCTCAGTTATTTTCCCAGTTTGAGAATGAGTAATTGGAATAGACATAGTTAACAACTGGCAGAATCCCCACACTGATTCCACGATCTGTGGAGTGGGAACTATTATGATGGGAAAGGCCCGTTGGAAGCCAGCAGACCTGCTTTATTTCACAGCCTGCACTACTGCCTCTTGGAAAATTTCCTGTGATCAGTTAATATAAGAAGAGAAGACGTGGGCCTGTTACAGATGCTTCTGCACAATGTGCAGGTACCACCCAAAAGTGAACAGAAATCTGAGCAATGTACCTAGTTGTTCAATTTTTTGGAGGGAGAAATGGCCAGGCATGTGATTATATGCCTATTCATGGGCTGTGGCCTGTGGTTTGGATGAGTGGTCAGGGACCCGGAAATAATATGATTGTAAGACTGGTGACAAGAAATTTGGAAAAGAAGTATGTGGGTAGACCTCTGAATGGGAAAAGGATGTGAAGTGATGTGTGTTCCATATGTACACTCACAAAAGGGTAACCTCAGCAGAAAAGGATTTTAATAATGGAGTGGATAGGAGGAACTATTTTGTGACCTCTTTCCCAGCCACCCCTGTCATCATCCAACAAGCTCATGAATAAAGTGGCCCACAAATCATTTGTCAGATATCTTTAATGTACCAGATCCTGTGATGGGGAATAGAAAAGTGAGCAAGCTATAATCCCTCCTCTCAGGAATTCTCAGTCTAGTGAGCCCCCAAAACAGTGAGAATCAAAAGATACAGACTTAAAAATGTGGAGTATGAAGGGTGAAAGAGAATCATGGAGCAGTAATTATGAGCAAGATGTTCTTTAAACCTTTCCCTCTGAATGCAGTATGTAAGTGCCTTATTGTGGTCTGCCATCCCCTGGATGACGGAGTGTGTGTGTGTGTGTGTGTGTGTGTGTGCATCAGCACAGCTGGTGAAACAAGGAAATACCTGTTCATGAGCAGAAGCTACATAAGCAAAGGAAAGTAGGACACACAGAAGGCTAGACTTTACTTTCAATATTCCTATTTCTTGATACCACCTGAGTCACATTTAGAGATCAGCTTTCCCACAGTGCACTGAGTCCTTGACTCTGAGACGCGACAGCTCCATCTAAAAGAGGAGTCAATTCGTCTTCTATATATGGTAGTTTTATTTCACCAAAAGTAATTTAGAGGAGGAAAAGGAAAATTATGAGTTAATATTTATTGAAAACCAAAGAGAATAAAGAGAGAGACACCTATCGTAGCACATATTGAGAAATACACTTGAGAACAATTGTACTAGATGCTAACTTGCAATGTGCTTTAAAAAGGCAGGGGGGAAATGGAAATGGTTTTCTAAACCCAAGGTAAAAATGAACGCAAAGTGTAATAACACTAATAATATTTGTACATGTAGAAGAACCTGATTGCAAAATATTTTAATACTCTGAGTTCTGCTGCTTTTTGATTTTTAGATCTAAATTTGGTTAAATTTCTATTTTAAAAATAATTCCTTCTGCTATAATCTTCCTTAATATATAGTAATAGAACAGCTTGAAAGCTTCCTCACAGAGGGTTGCCACAGCAACCCCCCTTCAATATACATGCATGGAACTGGGGGGAGTGGGGACAGAAAGACAGGTGAAATGCAGTGGACTGTGGACATGTAATATAGTTGATTTTCAAGGGAGGAATAGGAAATCTAAGGGAAATGGAGAAAAAGGAAAGGATCAGACTGGAACATACAGATTATTTTAGTAGTGGTCATCTCTGGTCTCCTGTAACTGAATATACTTTCATATAACCTAAAATAAAGAGATGAGACTTCTGAATGACAGGCAAGGAGAATGGACAAAAAGATGCCTCTTAAGGTAGGAGCAGGGGGAAAACCTGTGCCCCACGGCTGGCCATAGCCCAGCAGAGCTCAAATGAGATTGCTATACACAAAAAGCAGCTCGACTTTACTCCCTGCAGCCTTTGATACCAAGTGTTCATTTATCTTTGCCAATATTTTCATGCTTTGTAAACTCCAGAGAAAAATTGACATGAACAAAGTTCAGCATTGAGTTGAGCTATTTCACCCTCTTGAACACTTGGGTCCTAGTGAAAAATGACGTTTTTCAAGTTTTATACATTTAACTGGCCAGATCAAGCCAGTTAAATGTATAAAAGAAAAAGGTAGTGCTTGACTTAAATATCACTTCCCTGCTTCTTTGCTGACCTCTCCTGCCCTCATAGCTCAGTTCCCAGGGGCCTGACACCAGTGGGCATGCTGGATGGTGTCCAAAATTCAATGCCCATCATTTCATCTCCTCCCTAGAATCTCCTTCCTGTAAAAATTTTCCTGTTTCTTTATTTACACTGAAATCCCCTAACTAACCTGTCCCTTTTCCTCAGGGTGATGGTAAATAATTTCAATCAATCTATTTGGAAGGGTTAACTTTTGTTGAGACACTATTGTCCTATTTATGTATGCAAAGCCCTTTATAGGCATTATCTCATTTAATACTCAGAATCATACTATAAACTAGATATTATTCTCAGTTTTAAGGTCAGGAATCTGAGTGCTAAAGGTGTTACATCACTTGAATAATGTTGTAAAACCAGCAAGTGAAAGAGCCAGGTATTGAATCTGGCTCACATGGAGTCTGAGGTCAAAGTTCATGCTCCTAGCTGTCCCATTCCCTACTTCCTGCTGACTAACGCATGTGAAGACATCCATGAGCTGTAAAGCCGTAGAGTGTCTTTCTCTTCTTCTAAAAATTATTTCTGTCTTTCAGAGGAAACTTTAATGCATCAGTAGAAAGAACTGATTATCAAAGAGATTGCAGATTGAGCTATGTGTGGCCTAATCTCTCAAATTCCACCACACAGTGACAGTCCTCTCCATTTTCACTGGCATTTTTGTTTGAGTGTCTCTGTTTCTGTCTGGGAGAAGCTCGTGCTGAAACGCAAGCAGAGGTCTGTCTACCTCATAGTCCGATGTCAAGTATGCTGGCGGCTGAGGCTTTCCTGGGTGACACACTGCTCCCTCTGCTGGACTGTGGAGGACAGACAGAAAACATCTTCAAATCTTCAAGCTCAACATGGTACCCAGCTTTCTGCACACTTACTGAGAACTTAGGAGAGACAAACAGCGATCACAAAGATTTCAAAGGCATATGGTCAAACATAACTGAGAAATAATAAGGGATTTCAATGAGATCTGACCCTAGCATAGCTGTGCCTTCTGTAATTAGATTTTCTTTTTTATTTAGGAGGCACAGCAAAGGTATGTTTTTTACACCATATGTGTGTGTGAATGCTTATTGTCATGGTGATCTCTTTTGACGATAGAGCTGGCATCGTTATCTTAAGTTTCTGCTATTTGTGAGACATTCCTGGTATATAGGCTGTACATGCTTTAGTCCTTTGGGAATCTTTACAATTAGAAAAATATCAGTGTGGAAGAATATACACTGACAAGGTAAAGCAAGTTATAGTCAAGATCATCTAAGTTTACTGCAATGTAGACATGATTCTTTTTACAATGTTTACCTAATTCTGAATTACGTGTAGTGCAAAAATATGGCCAGAGTAGTGGGTGAGTCATTTCAAACCTTAAAAGACAAGCTAAACTTATATAAATTCAAGTAACATGGCAAGATTCATGGTTTTTTCATCTTAGTCATTTAGTCACTCATGGTTTCTTACTCACTGAACAGTCACAAGTTCTGACTATGTGAAGGACTCAGGGTTGAGTACAGGGAACTTATTTTTTTTTAATGTTCCCCACAAGGCCAACCCTGACACAGGATTTGCTTGTAAGTAGTTTTCCTGCGAAGTGATTGCAAGAAACACCTGGGGAGGTGGGGAGGGAGACAGGAAAGGAATGGCAGCCAAAAACTATGCATTATTGAGCTAGTTTCTACTGTGGGTCCCTGGAACTTAGTTGTGCTGGTGGATTCCTGTAGGCAATGTAGAGCATGTACTGCACAGTTTTCCCATCTGAAGGGCAAGAGGGCTGGATTATATATAAAGCTATTTACTCAGATTTTTAAGTCATCTGAGGGCTGAACCCTGGTCAGAGAGAGGAGAGGTTCACAGTTTAGTGACAGATGGAGGTCAGGGACAATTGGGGTTTATGTAGGTTGACCCAGGATTGACCTGATAAAAGAGAAATACCTTGCATCATTTGTGATTAGAGGCAAGGAGACAGAGATGGTTGAGAAACAGAAAGTCTGTCCTTAGAAGTGTGAGCAGTTGAATTAAAGAATGCAGGCCTCATCTGCTGATGCGTAGCACTTCTAAGTAGGTCTTAAATGCCTGCGGGTCAGAGGGAAGAGATCAGTGAGAGAAGTTCAGGGAATTGGAAAGGGAGAGACAATTAAGGACATTTTTTTACACACATAACGTTGAAAGAAAAAAGAGTACAGAAAAGCAATTCATAAAAACATTAATTACCAAACACAATTTTGGGAGCCTATTGAATCATACGTGTAGTAGTAGGAAGATGTTGAGTAAAAAGTGGATACACTTTTCAATTTTCCTAATATTATATCCATATTGTTACATGGTCAGCTGATCTCTAAAGAATATGATTTTCCTGTCACTCAGCTATGAGAACCCTGATGTTACTGGCCCACATCAAATCACCCAGTCTTAAAATCTCAGCTTATAGAAGTAATTCATGGAACATTGTATTAAGGAAAATACTTTCCGTCCTTCATCCACCTCTATAAGCATTTCCTTATTTGGATACAGTTCTTATTTGGACTGCCAGAAAAAAGGAATGCCTGGGTCACATTTTCTTAGTGCATCTTAGGATAACTTTCACTGAATTATGAATACTACTGTGACTTCATGTTATTAAATATTTAAAATAGTCATATACATTTGCTTCTGTATTTCTCATAAATTTATCCTTGATGATCTCGCCCATTATAGCATCCAATGTCTGTTTTGAAAAATTTTCTTACTTCAACTGAAGAAATGATATGCATCCTCCCCTCTGATAACAAATGCTGTAACTTGTTTTGCGAGTATTACTCTAGCTAAAAGGAGCTTGGAAACAGCAAGAGGCCTGATTTTTTGTTTGTTTTGCTTTTGCATATTGCCCATTTGTTGTGTTATTCAATTATGATTTTGTAACTATTTTTATTATCATTAGCATTGTGAATTTTATAGCAATTATAGAAAAATTATAGAAAAAAATAAGTACAGTAGTCCCTGCTTATCCACCAGGGATACATTCCAAGACCCCCAGTGGATGCCTGAAACTGTGGATAGTATTGAACCCTATATATACATATATGTATATATATATAACCAGGTTTAACTTATAAGTCAAACTTTTTTTCCTTTAGATACACATGTATACCTATGATAAAGTTTAATTTATAAATTTGGCATAGTAAATGATAAACAACAACTAATAATAAAATAAAAGTTATAACAATGTACTGTAATAGAAGTTATGTGACTATGGTCTCTCTCTTTCAAAATGTCTTATTGTACTGCGTTCACCCTTCTTCTTGCCATGATGTGAGATGATAAAATACCACATGGTGAGATGAGGCACTGCGACGTAGTGTCAGGTTACCACTGACCTGACTGACATGCTTCTGGACCACAGTTGACTGCAAGCAAATGAAAACATGGGGACGAGAAGGCTGGTGAGGGGGGATGAATGTGTAAATAAATTCTAAAGTGGAAATAATTTTTGAAACAATGTAAGTTTTTAAAGAATTACGAGGAATGAATATCCAAAGAACATATGGCTGTATGTAGAACGAAACCACCTATCCTATTTACCAAAATCACTGCTCTGCCTTTGCCGCCACATACATAGCTTTTCACGCTGATGTTATTTTGCAGCCTACGACATAAATGTATCTTCATAGACTATGAAGAAGCAGCTCATTTTTTTACCTCTACACATCTAGGAAGAGGACCCAGATTCAGTGAGAATCACTTTGTCAGTTTAAGCTTATAAATATATCACATTCTAAGAATAATTCCACGAAACGGAATCCCATTTCAGATAGACTAAGCGAACTTGCTAGCAACAGAGGGGCCGGAATTCTCACAGGTCTATCTGAATTTAGAATGTTCTATAAAAATACTTTATTATGACTTTACCACCCAACTATACAGATAATAATATATCAAGAAGGAAATAGATGTGTTGTATTAATATATATTCAATGGCTGGTGACTATAAAAGTATGAAAAGCTGCATTATGGCAGTTCTAGCGCAGATCATTAATTGCATCCTATCTCGTTAACTATTTTTGTCATGTAATGTGACATTTTATTCTTGTGCACTTTTAAAGAATGGTTTGTAAGTCTCTACAAATCTTTTCTCTTAAGCCATGTTACAAGGAAACATTAAACATATGCATGCATTCTTACTACACTGACAGACAGTGATTGCAATGGGGGTGGTGAGAACTTGATAACATGGGTGAATGTTGAAACCACAATGCTGTTCATGTGAAACCTTCATAAGATTGTATATCAATGATACTTTAATAAAAAAATATGCGTGTGTGTCTTTATGGAAATAGAGATTAAGTCAGCTGGGTGGATGGCTTCAATGAGAAGGTGGAGGCACCCAAGGAGAGGGGTTACCAAATTAACTCTTTTAGGGCAGAACTAAAAACAGAAAAATGGATGACAGGAAAAAACACACAATGTTAGCATTAAACGGTCTCAGCAAAGTAGCTGTAACAACAAAAGAGTCCGTGCATCTCTCCTTTGCAGCTCAGGGTCACCAAAAGATACTAGATATTGATCTCTAATTTGCACATCTGGTTGGAGTGAGTCAGCACATCGTCATTTACACGGAGAAAACAAGTACAGCCCCTGACAGATTAGCTCATCACAGGGAAGTGGCTAAAGGTAAGACGTTTCTTCTTTCCAGATTCTCTTGATTTGCTCCATCCTTTCGCCAACAGTTACAGCAGTGTCACAGGTCAGGGTAGCATGAAGGAAGCACCACTTAAAGCACTTGCTGACATTTTTTGGGCAGAGATGTCTGAGGAAAATGCTACCTGCTATTACAGTCAGAACCCTGCTAACAAGATGGATTTTTGCCTTGAGTGAGGCTGAAATGAAAGCTGCGTCTCAGGTAATGGGTCACCCAGCCCATTATAATTACCAATGAAACTGAAAGGTGTCTGATATGGGTACCCTTCACACTATGGCACTGTTTCCCAATCCCTTCTGCACCAGAATCCCTTTAGGGTGTTTTTTACAATCTACCTGTTGAGAACCTCTGGAAGTAGCAAGCAGAAATCTGTATTTTTAGCTAACAGATCAAGCATATTTGTATTGACGTCAGCAACTACTCATTCTAGTTGCCAGTCTACTCCAGCTTGATGGAGAAAGACGTTTCCCTTCCTCTTTTTCACCAAGCAGGATTGTCACAGTAACAAGAATTGTATGTAATGAATGAGTGCTTCTTTTTCACTGTAGACGGTCAAAAGTGTTTTAATTCTGAATCCCAGGTCTCAGACCACAAGCTTCTTCTCTTTTATCCTCATGTTTAAAATACTAGAATTCAAATAGTTCGTATCAGTATGATAGCTGTTGAATAAATTTAAAAATTATTACAAACATTTCAGAAAATTTAATGACTACACCTCTACATCTTCAAGCTACAGGTACCCTCCTAACAAATTATCCTTGTCTCCTCTTATACCAAAGAAGAATTGGGTAATTTGGGGGACTGGTTTATCAGAGGACCAGCCAGGAAATTCCATCAGTCTGATTAATATGATTATCAGTGAGCCATATCCTGGAGTTGTAGATTCCTGGATGGCTAATGCTGTTACTTGCTATTTGTAAAAGTCACATAGAAGGAAAATGACTGTGTTATACAACAGCACTTTCTTATAACAGTATAAATAAATGTGTGTGGTCAAAACTGATTAAGATAACTATAGGTAGAATAGATGATAATTAGAGATTGGTAAAATACTAAGGAGAAAAAGTAAAACAAAAAAAGAATAAACAAAAAGCTGTTCTAGTCTTAGTTTCTCGCAATCATCTTGCAACTTCTTGAGATCATTTTGTTATGTTTTGAATAGGATTTGATACAAGAGTGTACACAAAGATTTCAGTGTGTTTTCTCGCTTGAAAGCTATAAATTGTGGTTTCATTTTTTGAAAGAACAAGACAAAATTAAACAAACAGATCCTGGTAGGAGATTTAGTCTTTTATAACTAATGACCAATTTCAGCTCTTCATGTCCACATCAAATGGCCATTTAACAAAGTATTAGTAATAGATGTCAAAATGGCATTAGCAGAACATTAGCTTCAGAAATTGTATGATATTTACAACATAGTATAACTTCTATCTCAAGCAATTACAATGGAAATATAACATAAATCAGATTTAGAAATCTTGTTTTACTTATATACATACCAATTGAGTTTTCATTTATATTAACTAGGCATATAATAAATGTGGAGTTTTATATAGATGCTTAGTAAATTGAAAAAAGAAATAATTGTTTGATATATGTCATTTATGTGATATATATTCATTTATGTGAATTCATGAGTCTACATTTAGAAGAATGATATTCAAGTCTATTAAATTCCACATTTACATAGTACTTATAAATACTAATTAATGTAATCCTTATAACAGGCCTATGAAGGATTTGTTGTCTTCTCCAGTTTTCATATAAGCAAAATTATAGAACAGAAGACTCAAGGAGATTCCCCAGGGTCACACAGATAGTAAGCCATGATCTAGAATGTTTCAGACCCAGTCTAAAGTCCAGGTGCTTAATGGCTATACTACATTTACTCTGACATGCGACCACTTTTAAGAGGTAGGAATACAGTCATACATATAAACCATTGTTTTTTGTTATGCTTTTGTGGCCTGTATCTTTTTTAGTCTCTATTTTTTTTAAACTGGGAAATCTACAGAACTTTTGGGAAACCTTCCTATCTGCTGCAATGACCTTGTGACACACAAAACATTAAAAAGTTCTCCACTCTTAAGGTTCCAGAGAATATAATTTTTATTTAATTATTGACATTTTATCTTTTTTCTGCATAATATCCTCATTGGTGAGTATAGAAAGAAATAACTGTTTATAACTTCTAGAAACTGCAGTAGAACCCATAGAGCTCCAGAGCTAAAAATAGGAGATTGATGATCTGAATAACTAATTTTGAAGATAAGATTCAGAGAAATTAAATATTTTTTATTTGCTGTGCCATGAACAATAGTCAATTGAACAATTTCTACCTGCCTAGGATTCTTTCCTCTTCCCTCATAGAACTTCAGTTTCCTGTTGTCTCCTCCAATGCGGTCATCTTGGAGTGAACTTGCATTGTGGATGTCAAAAGAGGACACACCTTCCCTCTCCATGGCCAACTACACTGGGCCCTACCTTTGTCATATCCTGGTCAATTCTCCCCTCAGAAGCATTGGATCTTGAATATCAGAGGCAGGGATGGTAGAATATGTAGAGGTGATGATCTCAGTGACACATGGCAGCAATAGCTAATTATATCTTGTGTCTTATGCCAGCAGCTCTCCCGGCTTTTAAACACTTTCTGTGTTTTTGCTCTCCAGCCCATCAGAACAGTCATTGGTTTTCAGTCTGTTCTTTTCCACAGTCTCCCAGCCTTACATAAGTCCTCCCAATAAGTCAAGTTTCACTTAATTAGGTAGAATTGGTTTCTGTTACTTAATGCTGTGAATCCTAACATGCGTATATGGTGAATTCCTTTGTTTCCAGTCACCAAAATAGGAAATGGCAAGAAAGGACTTGAATGAACTTTGCTCTCCTTACTTGAATTTTCATACCCATTTCAGTAAGGGATTTTTCTTTCCCAGTAGACACAGTACCTTCCCATTCTTCTGCAACCGAACCCTTGTCTGAATTCTTGATGTGCAAAATCCCAGAACTGAATATAGTTACCGATATCCCTTTTTAACCAAAATGTTTGTCCAAGTGATCACTCTTCAAAATAAATAGACAAATAGATTTGAATACAAGGGGCCACATTAGGGAGAAGGAACTTATTCTACAACATTACCCAGATTGGGTAGCAAATGGACAGTTATCCAATAAATTTTCTTCATGAGGAGAAAAACTTTACATTAAGACTCAGACAGTAATTGTAGAACTAATGACTTTTGGAAAATGGAGTGAGAAGGCAGAACAATATCTTTTCAAATAGTTTTAAAAATGTCTTTAAAACATATATATATATAAAACATTCTCTAATCAACATTTTATGTAACTGCCCCCAACTTAAGCTTTCCTGAGAAGATTTTTGACTCATCACAGAAAACTATCTTACAATCTGTACCTTATGATATGACTCTCTTGAACCATAATTACAAATGAGTGCTTTAGAAGTTGTTCTGATGTAAGACGGACACTGAAGTTTTCATTTCCTACAGATTTTAGTAAAATAAAATAACCTAAAGGAGAAACATGCTGTAGTAGCAATCAGAGATTGACATGAAAGCAATCATAGTAATTATCTAGCTCAAAATTCACATGTTTATAATTGTGGAAATAGAGGGCCAGGCTGATAATGTAGCTTGTATAAGGTCATCCAGCTTGATAGGGACTCTGCAGCTGGTAGTCGTTCTGTTGCCCTATCCATAAGGTTGACAGAGAAATAAAACTTTTATTTTATTCTTGGTCATTATGTTTATTTCTCAAGCCACATTAAATTTTATGAAATGTTGTCATTCACAGTCGTATTTTTATTAGGCTCTCTCTGCCACCTATTTATAAATCATCCTGTTTTCAGGCACTTAGAGCTTTGGAATGTCCTAACCCACTGAGCAAGGCCGAGTTACAAAGAAAAGACTCAGGGTGGGTATGTACAGTCAGAGAGCAAAGAAGCCCGATGTAAGGGGCAGTGCAGAAACAAAGTGAAATAGAAAGCCAGTCCAAGGAAAAAGAAAACAGGCTTAAGTCTAGATGAGAATAATACTGGTTTCTATTTGATGGGGAGGGGAAATGCTCCATGGAAAACACTAAAAAGGAAATGATTCACTGCGCTTCAGTTTGGTCTTATCCATAAAAGATGTCATTTGTGTTCAGAAAAGTGGCGAAGGCCACACTGTGGGAAAGAGGGCAGGGAAGCATCTGGAGTAGTAAAGAGTGAGATGGCATGGATGAACACTTTATACCCACAGGAGCTACATTTTAATAATTTAAGTCATTTTTCAATATAGTATCAAGTTAACATAAATTATTTTAGACATTCAGAGAAGAAAAATAGATGTGAAATTTGGAAAACTGAAGGAGAAATAAAAAAATATTAAAGAAATGGAAACTTTAACAGTCCTCTTATCAAAACCTTTCAAATAAAGTTTTCATGCTGTTTTAAATGCTCAGGACATTGAAAACCCACTTTCTGTTGAATTTCAGAAAAGACGTAGCTTGCAAATTCATACATTTATTAATCAGAGGGGGGTTTCATCTGCCTCTAGCTATATACAGAACTGATGGTCTCTAGTTGTCTTACTGTTAAATTTCTGTATAAAGAGATGACATTTGACATAATCATAATGTTCATTTCTGACTAGTGTCACTCCACCATAGCTGCTCATCAATTATAGAACTTGGTTAGATCATTCTTAAGTAGCTGCACATCAAACTTTATTAGTTTATAAAGCAGTCACCCTGTGGTTTCCCAGAGACATGAAGAGGGTGATCATTACATAATTCAGAGACTTTTGACACCATGAGATACCAGAGTTTCCACACTTCGGTTCTGTTGAAAATGGAAGTCAGTGAGCGCCTGAACCACCATTCATTGTGGACATAGGCTCCCAAACTGTGCCTTCTGACCCTGGTCCCAAGAATTTCTCAGTGGCAGAGCAGGGAGCACTTTACTATGATGGCGCCCTCTCAAACATTATTTCACCTAGTCCTTCTGTAGAAAGCTATAGGCAGTTTTGAGACGGGATATAATCAGTGCATGGGTAGGTGTCAAATAGGCAGCAGACTAGAAAGTTGCTTGAAAAATACAATTTTTTTAAGTCCACTAGTCCCAGTGAATACAAAGATAAGTTTAGCTTCTTAGATTAATCAGAAATGGTTCCAAAGATAGAAAACAGTAATGCTTTGATGAAACAGAGAAGCTTGAAAATAAAGTACCAAATAGAGAAAAATCCTTAGATGAGAATCTCTGAGTATTGCATGAATGTTCTACAGAACAGCAAGAATGTACCAGATTCTAATAGTAAAATGGTTGTCACTGAAAGAGGCATTAGGCAAGGACCAAACCTAGAGATTTACCAATGTCCAGTTCAAATTCCTGAGACTTGTTCCAATAGGTAGCCCCCTTGTTATCTGGTCCTCTCTATCTTCTCTAAAGAAGTGACCAATAGATATGGAAGCTCCAAGGTAGGGGAAGATTCTGAGGAAAAATTATCTACCCAAAGATCATGCTATACAATTAATAAATGTCAAAGTATTCCAGAAGAGACAACCTTCAGTGAAACTGCATCGGTGCTACTGTAGGTTGCCCACCTGTAAGACTGTCCTCCATGCTCCACCATCCTTGAAGATTAGCACGAAGCACATTGCACCTTGGTTGAAGAGAGTCCACATTCATTATGAAAATGGAAAACACTATGGGAAAAGAAACAAAGTCAGGATGCTTATGCACAGACTTGGAGGAAGTTCTAGTGTACTGACTGTAATCCTTGGACCCATCCCATGAGTGGGTCAGTATGTTACTTGATTACCAGCAACCTCATCCAGCAAGCAGTCTAAAAGCTTTATAAACCTCCTTAACCTCTCTTCTCCCTCACAGATAAACCTGAGTTAATTATTAACCCAGCCATTTATACTCCAATATGATTCTTGAATCCATCTCTATTTCCAATATCTACCCACTCCCAGAGTCCAGGCTCTTAATTTATCCAGCCTAGATTATTTTAAAAACTCCTAATGAGACGTCCTACTGTCAATCTCCACACTCTTTCTTAGCATTATCTTTTTAAAACACAAATTTGGTAAAGTCAACCTCGTGCTCAAAAATTATTCACTGACTCTCCATCAAAAGCCTAAAAATTAATGCTCACATTCCTTACCATAGTTTCAACTATAATAGCTCATATAAAAGCTTTATAAAAGCTTTAATAACTATACTTTTCAATTTTGTTCCCTACCATTACCAGAGATATAAGAATGGCCACTTTTCTGATAAAGTTAGATGCTTTTTGTTTTATTATTAAAATCAAGTATGATTTTATGAATTATGAAATAATTTCATATTCAAATGTTTCTACCTAGGGTCTCTTTAAGTTATCCTTAGGCGTTGCTCAAATACCACATCCTCTGTGAAATCTTCCCCAACTTCCCTGAGTCAGAAACGTTCTCTTCCTGTTTCTGTCCCAGTGTGCTTACACTGCGGTACAGCTCTTTTCAGAGTATCCTCTGCAGTATCGTTGACTGAGTTCCTTGAGGTCCTGAATGATAAGGTTTTAGATTCCCCACCTTACTGGAGGGGCTTGACGGTAGAGGAAGAGGAAAGTTCACTGCAGACCCAGAGCGCCTGATCTCTGCGTCACTGTGTGGAAGCTCCTCCCTGTTCAGGCCTAAAGGCAGGAGAGAAACCAAGGATACCTTATTGACATGTAGATATAAGCAAAAAATATGGGCTTCTGAGTGGAACATTTTTCTTAACCTCTAACGTGAAAGATTCTACAAAGAATCATGCAACTGCAGCGCATTGCCTTTTAACCAGAAGCAATGCTCGGACAGATTCATTTGTGTTTGAGCCTGTCACTCTCCATGTGTTTTACCTACAGCCCATTCTCCATTCATGCCTTTTAAGAGTATAAATCAGATTGTATCTTTCTCATAATGAAAATGCTTTCTGTAATAGTATTAGAAAAACAAAACACCCTTCCTTCCAAGACTTATATGATCCTTTGCCATCTGGCCACTGCTGCCTACCTCCACCTCTTCCCTCCGGCTTTATTCATCAGGCTTCAAAAATCTATACTTCGTTCAGCTCCTCATCAAGCTCACTCCAGCCTCAGAGGTTTAATTTTTCCTCTGCTGGTGTCTTCTTACACCAGGTGCCTGGCTGGCTCACCTTCCCACTCACATCTCAGCTCAAGTGTGTACTCCTTTACATGGTCTTGCCAAATCACCCATGACTAATATAGCCCCTAGGGTTTTGTTTACTGTCTAAAATTATTTTAAGTATTAATTTTTTTCCTGCTTTTGTGGGTTTCCCTGATTAGAATATGATCTTGAGGGCAAGGCAGAATTTACCTCTATTGTTTACCGCTCACTCCGCAACACAGAACATAGAACGCAGTTGGAGATAATACACATTTGTTGAATGAATGTAAGAATGAATGAATGGATGAATGATAACCTCAAAAAATATTTTTGAGCAATGGTTAGGAGGAATGGACCTCTGCATTCTAATGCAAGTGCACAGTAGAGTGTATCCATGGAAATCGTGATGCGCTGGCCTTTACAGATAGATTCCTGAATTAGGAACGTATTGATTGAAGGCAGCTTAGATATGAAGGTTAAATATGTGGAACAGATTTTGCCTGAGGGTTTTTGATAGAATTGAGGACACCCTTTTAGGGCTCTTTAAAAATATCATTTCTTTAATTCTGGCATCGTATTATAGTTATCTGAGGGCAAGACCATTAAAATTCTCAAAAAAAAATACCAGTTTTTATTTCTTAGCTGCAATAATTATCTTTAAGGTAGATTATATGCTTGCTTTCTCTTAAAAGACTTTCTTTAGGTTTTTGACTTGGAAATAATATAGGAAGAACATAAAAAGTTAAGAAATAAAAGTGCTACAATTTTTAACACAATCCCAGACAATGGACACCACATTTAACATGGAATGTTTGCCTTTATTCTGAAAAATAAAGCTGACATTTTATAATCACTAGTTTTACTTATTTTCTGAGCTACTGGGTTTTATTTTTCATATTATTTATTCTCTCCAGCTGTTCTCACAAATCTCCTTCATCTAATGAGTTCCCAGACAAACCTGATTTGAACAGTAATCAGCTTTCAAATTATGTTTTTAGTGGAAGGAAGAATTTCTGGCAGGAAGTTATGCAAGTGAAGAGTCAAAGGATTTGGTTCTCCAAGCCCTCCAGCCCTAAACACAGCCTTGTGTGGCTCATTAAGAATGCTGAATTGTAACAGGTAAAGCAGATCCTGGATTTACTGAAAGCCTAATGGGCTCACATCAAAGCTAAAAGGTTAAAAATAAATAAAATAAGAACACACTTTCCATACAGATAGGTTCAAACTTAACTATTCTCCTTCTTTAAACATATTGAATTGTAATAATTGGGTTGATGAATTACCTGAATAGTTAAAGCTATTTTTGCTATGTTTTGTTTTGTTTCAAAGCCAGGTACATCTGAGTATTTTAAAGCTGATTTATTTTTTTTTAATTTAAAGAAAGAAGAGGATAGCCATTATTTGAGATAATTCAAATGACAACACAGTGTAGGGCTGTACCTTATGAGAGCAGTCAGGAACAGCTTAAAGCCACAGTACCAAGACCAGGGCAAAAGTGTAAACTCAAGGGACAAAAGTGAAATGCTATAGAAGTAAACATTTAATTGCCTGGCCACTGAAACCAAGTAATTTGTTGACTTTTTTTTTTCCCAAGAATCATTGGGCTCTACCAAGTGCTTGTTTGGCCATCATGTTTCTAAGGACATGAAAATGATCATGTTGTTATGGTCATGTAAGCATTTCTGGGCGAGAAGAAGATGGGTTAGAATGGCCACATAGACCAGGAATTGGCCATCAGGGACACTTGGCTGTTGCAACTCATAAAGGTAGCATAAGATACAATTTACTAGGGAAAGACGGGGAAATAAACTGTTCGTGTTAAATTAAACAAGAAGGCCGTTACATGGAAGTGTCTCCCATGTTTTGGTGACCTTTAAAGCAAACCTAAACCTATGCCTGTAAAGACCTCAAGTTTAAAATACCAAGACCTAAGGACAGCCAATCATAAACATCCAATCAGAGAAGTAAGACAAATGCTTAAGCTATCACCAATTGAATAATGGCCTTGATTTATTTTCTCCCAAACACTTGTGGGTGGAGATTGCTTAATCACTTCCAGCTTGACCTGCCCCATTCAAATTAATATTTGCTCAAACTCTTAAAAGTTTTAATATGCCTCAGTTTATCTTTTAACACCTAACTAATTAAAAAGAAAAAAGCTGTAGAAGATTCTAATATTCCTGAGGAAGATAAAGGGAAAACGAAAATGAATGAAAAATAAGAAGTTGCCAGGCTTTTGTTTTATTAAGTCTGAAAAACAGTATGAAGCCAAAATACGATAGCATTTATTTCCTTTCCAACCAGTATGTATTGAAAAGAATAAAAAAACTGTTGATGAAAATAACTTTTAAAGTTTTTCGATGCAGTACAAATCAAATATCAAGTAGACATTGATTTATGGCTTAGGAGAATAAAAAGGAAATCCATATCTTATAAAGTCTCTCCCCTTCCTGAAGTCATATTGGCTAATGATTTCTAATTTCCCTAGTGCTGTCAATGAACGATTTTTGGAAACAGACTTGCTCCTTTTCTTAATGACTTACATTAACAAAAGTGAGGTAGCAATGAAGTCCCTTAATGAGAGCTACTTATTTATGGATGCTACATACATAGAAGTTTGAGCAGCTAGGATCTCCTGCTCATCTGGATGTTGAGTGAGCTGATCATACGGGAGAAATCTGACAAGACTCGGGGAAGATCATAGAGTAGAAAAAACAAAACACACTGATCTTAAAAATACTAAAATTCTCTTAAAATATGATTATGGTGAAGATGGCATGAAAGGTGGGGAGATTTTGAAGAGGCACACATAGACAGTCTTTTGAAAATAGCACCAGTCAAAGAGTCTTAGGATGCTCATGACATCAGGGAAGAAATAAAAAGCCCGACATATTTTACTGTTTGTGGTGTTTCAATCTGAATTTCTGGGGGCCTAAACACAAGTGGTGTCACTTGGTGCTTAAAGTGTTCTGAGCATTTATCAGAAGCAATCTCTTTCTAAATGAAATATAAAATTTTTAAAGTAACAAATGGAATCAAGTCCTGAAATATCTCTTTTTATATGGATGTCAACATATGTATCTACAAACATGTTCGAATGACAAACAATCCATAGATACTGTTTTGCAAATTATAAAAGAAGAGTTATCCTGTATTATGTGATGATTATATTATTCTCACCAACGTAGGTACTAGCAACCTGATAAAATGTGTCACCAGTAATCTGTTTTGTCATTTATGTCTAGTTCCAGGGATTGGTGCTTAATATATGTTTATTAATGAACAAATAGAGGGGGAAAAAAATGAATAAGCCTCTAAATGAATAACTGAGTAAATACCAATCCCTTCATTGTCTTGCCATTGAAACAATATTATTTTAGCTTAAAAAATTCTCTAGGTATTTTCTAGCAAAGTCTGATAATTTCATTAGCTAAGCTCTCAATACACTTTCATAAGTTTGGGGTTTGGGTTTTTGAGTTTTGTAGTTGCTGATATTATTTTCAGAACAAATATTCCACATCTGCAGTTTGCAAGCCCAAGATTTTTTCTTTGATCTTTCTCTCTCCTTCTTAAGCAACAATTGGTTAAATTGGTCCCCTCCCGCAGGATGGTAATATCTGATGTACCATAGCCCACTGGATTTTAAAATTGAAATCTGCTCATGCTCACAAAAGAAAGTGTGCAATTGAAATCCATTTCAGTTTAAACTAGCTTAGTTAAATATCAGATTGCCAGTCAATAGGGAGATGGCAGAGATATCTGTGGATAATGATCATTTGCTGCTTTAGAAAAGATCCCAAATCACCCTTTCACAAGCACTAATAAGGGTTGACACCCCCAAATGAAATAAACATGTAGATTTCTGTTAAGCTTTTACCATTTGCGAGATTTACCTTATTATACTATATCCTGGTGAAGCATGTGCACTGTGCCAAATTCTTGATATATTTTGTACCATGCCGTTTTTTAATAACTATATAACTTGTTTAATCTTCTGAAGCTTAATTTACAATCCCTGCAAGTGAGTGCTGGGTTGAAGGAGACGATTAGTCTGCTGAAGAAATGTACTTTAAGTAGAACTGACACCAGGTTTGTTAGAAATAGCATGTTTAGTTATGAATAGGCAGGATGCAAGTTTGAGGGTAAGTAATAACCGTGCACTTAAGAGAAAAATAAGTGGTGAGGTAGAACATGAGTGACTACATTGCCTGGGTTGGGTTTATTTGTTTGAAGACCTGCCCCTACTCTGACAGCTGTAATAGAAATAGATACAGGGTGCAGAAAAAATGATGAAATAAGGTAGCCACAGACCATTTTCTAGTCTCATCAATAATTTTTACAAAAACAAAAGTTTTCCCTTCTGCTCAATAGTCAGTCTTTTCTCTAAATTAAAGCACTGGTGAACTTTCCCTTATATAATCAAAGCATCTCTTTTAATGAAGATGTCACTCAGATAGTAGACTGCCGAAATATAAATCCCAGCTCTCTGCTGAAAGGTTTCCTTCTTGTTATATACAATGCAGTGACTAGTTTTTAGTTATTTTATTTGTTTGGGAATTTTTCCACTTTAAATGTGAAATGCTAAGCTAAGAGAAGGTAAGAACAAATAGTCATAAGAGAAAGTTTCCACTCTGTCTGACACAAATGGTAATCGATACTGAGCTTTGCCTCTCAAATTCTACAAATACCTTTACTGCTTCAAGCCATGCTGTGGTTCTGCAATCAACCGTGATGGGATCAATCATTTTGTAGAGGAGGAAAAACATCTTCTTTCTCTACTGTTCTAAATTCTCTACTAGGACCCCTGTTGCAAAATATAAATTAACAAGAGAAAATTAAACAAATTTGTTTACTTTAAGTTTTGTATGACACAGAAACTTTCATAAGGGAATGATGACTCAAGAAACAGTTAAACCTGAATGTTGTTAGGCTATGTTTGATGAAGAGTGAAAAGTTGTGGGAAGATGAGATACGACAAAAATGAGCTAATGTAGTGAACTGAGGAAGTTTATCAAAGTCTGTTCAGATTCTTCTCTGTGTCCCTCTGTCTTTAGAGATGAGGATGCTTACGTGAAAGGATTTTAGGATCTGTTTCAGGGGAAGGTCAGAAAGTCTTTCCCGCACATACCGTTTCTCAAATTCCTTAAGCTTGAAATATACAATACTCTAAGAAGCCATATTTTGGGGGTATTGTGTCCTAAACCCCACTGGTTTCTATCAAGTTATTTTTAAATTAAGAATAATACTGACTAGCCTAAACAGTATGTATAAAGTCTTTTAAAACAGACATATTTGGGCACAGCACTGATGGGATGACATAGAAAGAATACTTCGGCCAGTCAAGACTGGATTTACTATTGGTTATCTTTTACTCTGCTGTCTCTTATGACTGCAAGGAGTTGGGTGAGGCAGGGAGAAAATCAGCAAAGTTAGAAGAGGTAAAGCTTTGCAGTCAGGGTTTCCAGCTTGCTGCTGTGAGAAACCTGCTATTCTGGGTCAGGAGTCTGGAAATTTGTGTCTCAAGGGTATTACAAAATTCCTGGGGAATGGGCATATTGGAGGTGTTGTCTCCCTTCCTGCTGACCTTGGCCACCTAAGTGGAAACTGCCTGGGACATTCAGCCCAGGAATAGGTTTGTTTATCTTTGGCTACAAGATTGTAAAATTTCCTCAGGTTGTTAATAGTTTCACAAAGACATAAGCCTTAGTCTGTATCCATAGCTACTTACGTTAAATTGTTTTCCCCTGTCTCACTTTATTGCCTTGCACAGGGCAAGAAAATTCAGGAATGAAGGGCCCAGGAGTGCTCAAAGAGAGATGTGCTTGGTCTGTAGGAGAAGTTGCAGAGAAGGCTCTTAGAAAGTGCTAAGTGAGGAGGCAGGCATGAGCTCAGGTAAAATAGCCCACTGGAATTCTGATCTCTGCAGGGTTTTCACTGGTTACTCAAGACAATCATCTGTTGTATAACAGGGAAAATCATGTCTGATTCACAGGGCTGTTATGAAGATTAAGTAAAATAGTGTACATGAAGTACCTAGTACAGAGCTTGGCAAATACTATGAGCTAAATATACACAACTTTTTCCTTCAGTTTTCCCTAAATGTCCAAAGCTTCCTCAACATCTTGACTTACTTCCCAAATCCAAATTACCTAAATAAATACAGGGTTTAGATCTCCGTTTCTCCCCCACAAATTATCCAATCAGTCAGGATCAAATCTTCAGATCAGTATACAAACTACACCCTATCTCATAGCCACATTTGAAACGATGCCTTGGATTTAATATCTAATAGATGCATGGGCAGTGTCTCTGTATATGATTGCCAAGAGTGTTATTTTACTTCAAAGAAAAGATGCAACATATTTAAAAAGCAAAATTTGACTAAGTAAATTTTAAAGTTCTTATTGGCTTAATCAACGATTCATGAATCGGACAGCATCCCTACCTAGCCGAGAGAAAGGAGCTCTGAAATGCTGTACAAAATGGAGGACTTTTACAGGCAGGGGAAGCAGGACAAGGAAGTTAAATTAGCAATAACCTGGATTGGTTGTGACAAGGTCACGTTCCTTTAGGGGATGACAGGGGTTATCAGGCAGATTACCTCACTAGTGCTTATCAAGAAATTTCTGATTGACTGGTTTAAGATTTCATACCTGGGAGAAGACACTGTAATTAAGTTAGGTATTAAGTTTAGGTTTGATGACATGGGGCTTTGCATAAGACTCCATTTTGGGGTTGTTGTCTCTTTTTTTAATGAACCTAAGACAATCTAGGATTTTTCATTCTCAGTTTAGCAATTTGCTAGGGAATTTTGATGACCTTGAGAATTTTAAGAAACTCAAATTAACAAAAGTACACTTGTTAACCCCTCATCCACCCATCACCAATGGAATAAAAAATAATTACAGGTAGACTTTTGTTTTCTTTTATTCATTCTCAAATAATGGTGTTTTTAAAAAAGGTACAAGCAAACTGGTATCTGATTTTTTTTTCTAGGTTGGAGAACATGTACAGATGACTCCCACATAGTTCACTGGCAAGAGCAATAAAGCCAATGACAACTTTCCAAAGTAGGAAAAGAAAAAATTCTGCAATTTAGATCTTCAGAAATCTTCCACTGAAGAAACTTATTATGGAAGCCTTTGAAAAAATAGTTCCAATCACTGTATTTGTCATATTTGTATTTAAACATGGGAAATGAAATTAAACATATGAAATAAAATTCTAGAATGTTCTTCTAACATGTCTTGAACGGAATCAGTGCTTAATAAATATTTATTGTTATATACACACACTTTGACCTTTGAAAATGGAACACACATTTAATTGCCTGAACTTCATACATAATGCCTAAGCATAATTATGAATAGAATTATGTTTCTAGGGGACAGTAACCTGGAAAGGAAAGAAAGACTGATAAATTCATCATCAAATAATGTTGTTTTTGAAGGCACAAAGACCCAAGTAGATGCATCTCAGCTTTTATCATGTTAAGTACATTTTTCCAAAAAAAAGATCAGATTTGCAAGCATCACTGTAAGGAAGAAAATGTCTTAGAGGCAATGTAGTTACAGACCCAATGAAGTTCCAGGGATTTTTTTGTTTTTATTTTTGTTTGGAATAAAAATTGGTTCTGGCTTCAGTTTATAACAGGAAATTCTTCTAGTATTTTCCTGTCCTCCACACTCACTGAACTCATCCCTTTCAGTGGAAAGTGGGGGCCAAGGGCTGGCCACCCCGAGATGTGCCCCTCTGGCCTGCAGACCGCATCCAGCTGAAGATGATCAAGGCCTAAAAAGACTCAGAGAGAAATGTTGACCTTCCTCCCCCAACCCCACAACTGTATGCAAAGAATTTAGATGAAGAACCGTTCCAGGAAGAGAACTATCACCGAAGGTAGCCAGGTTATAATATGAATTTGGTGTGATAGGGAAGAATTTAACAAAGTCTGTTCATAACAATTTCTGTCCATGTACATTTGCTTTTTTTGTTTTACAAATTATTTACTGTTTCATATTGTTGGGAGTTGCTTCCATTTCCTTTTGAAGTCCTGGTTACCTACCCACTTCTCCTTAGTTCTGGATGGCATATGTGCCTCATCTTCCTTGGTTATCTAGAATCTCATGCCTATGGAGTCCCTGTGTGTGCATAATTAGACTTTGTGCTTTTGTCCTCCTGTTAATGTCTCATGTCAATTTGATTCTTAGCTTACTACAAGAATCTTGAAGGGTAGAGGAAAATTCTTCCTCCTCAACACCATCATTAAGATACAAGCAGCATGTTTATTCTTAGTATGAGTTTCAGTGACTATGCAGGACAGGAAAATATCAAAACTTCCTGCTATAAACTGCAGCCAGGGCCAATCTTTACTCAAAAAGAAAAGAAAAGAAAAACTCGACAAAAAGGAATTCAACTTGTACCTTCATATTTATTTTCCCTTTCTCAAATTCTCTGAATTCTGTCTCCTGTTTTGATGGTGATATCTCTGGTAAACCAAAGCTAGTATTACAATGGACGTCACTGAGGTCCTAGTTAACCTTTGTATTTTGATATGATGTTTCTGGAGACTCAACCATTTTGAAAATTATTTGTATTGGATGAATATCAGGAATATAAAATGTTGTGTCTATATGATTCCCTTTAAACATTCCAGGTAAAGCATCATCTAAGTACCTGGTGAGCTCACCATAATCAAATTTGTAGTTGAAAGAACGGGTATTTTTCAGATTTTCCCTAAGGAGCTGTGTAACTCTAGGGGGAAAATCCCAGGGCAAAATACCTTTGAAACCGAAATCAGTCAAAGGGAGGAATAAAGTGGGAGAAACCGTTTATTGTCTACAAGCAGTCATCCACTTCTGTTCACCTGTGTCTCTCATGACCTGGCTGCAGAGAAAAAGGGGCCCCACACAACCCATGCTCTCACTCCCCCTTGTAATTACCTATTGATATGGAGATGGACTACTTCTCTCCACCTCTTGGAAACACCTGTTGATACTGAGATGCACTAAGGCCAGGCAAGAAATTCTGGAAATGTTGCAATTTTACACACAAGATGGTTTACACCTTAGTTATAAGGGATGAGAGTAGAAAAGCAAGTGATCTATTATCTAATACCACTGTGGCTCAGGGTCATTGTTATTATAAACATGCTTACCAGAAATTAGAGGGGAAAATTTTTTTTTCATTTCTGGAAACTTTTACAGCTGCCCTCAGAAGTCTTAACAATTTTTCATTCTATATCCTCTAAAATTACTTTCTTCATCTCCAATAATTACATGAAGGGATAAGCAAAATATATGAGGCCAAAAGAACTTTTAGTTTTAAGATATTAAATAATACTATTGACTATTAGAAATATCTAACATCCATTTTTAATAAGGACAGAATGGGAAAGAATTTTAATGTCAGTTTATTATTGTACACTTAAATATATTAACAATTATTATAATCCATATGTTACTGGAAATGTGTTTTCACTTTGGTATGTATGTTAAATAAGGTAATCCTGGCTATTATATTAAATAAATTATAAAATCTCCACAGCTTAGTTTGTTGAATTTGATTTCTTGCTTATTTAAAATCCAGTTAGAGGCAAGGGAGTGGATATGCTCAACTTAGTGACTCAAGAATTCACAGTGATGGAGGCTCTGTCATCTAGATCACGTTGGGTATTGCAATCCAGCCAATACAGAGAGGAAGAAAGCCTGAGGGTCACATGGAAGGCTTTCTGGGTCAGTCTCCGTAGTCACATGCATCACTTCCATGCACACACCATTAGCCCAATACAGGTAGGCTGGGAAATAGTTTAAGAAGGAGAGAAAGAAGAGGAAAATAATTTTGATAAATGGCTAGCCAGTGTCTTTTGCAGTCCCCTAAATCTTTTCTTATCCCCTTAATTCACATTGTAATTTCAATATATAATCCTTCAAAATTTTTGATCCCCAGGTATAATTTTAAGCTTATATAAGAAGCCAAAGTACATCCTTTAAAAATTATGTACACCTGCAGATTCGTGAATTTTTTATAATCATTCTAATACAATAAATCAATATTATAAACTCTAAGAAGTCACAATTAATGAGATAGGCGTTTGTTAGAAGCACTGGATCATGTCAAAGAGAATTCTCAAGGCAGTTAAAATGTAACATCTGATGGCACCTAACCACATCCACTGGAATCCTTTGTACATGTTCAGTGTGCCCATCCCACAGCAGCCACAAGTGTTGCTCAAGGATCAGACTTATAACTTCTCCAGCATCTTACTCTTGTGTAAATGGAATCACTTCTTCAGGGGTTTTCTTTGGGTTACACAGCCAGGTGTATACTTAGTGAAAGACAGCTGGGGGTTACAAAAGCCTAGCTTCCTTGCCAAAAGTTGGAACAGACTCTGCATCATGGTGTAAGGTCCATAGTTCCTTGAGGAGTAGATGGAGACTGGGCTTGCCCTGACACCAGGACTTGCCTTGCTGCTTTCTCCACCCTCCCTCTGTCTCTCACTCCCCTACAGGTTTTGCCTGATATCATTCCCTTTGAAAATCTTTCATGCACACAAATCCTCATTTCAATCTCTGTTTCTAAGGAACCTGACACAATACCGAAGTTAAGTCATTTAAATATGTTTTTAAGTCCCTGGCATCTCTAGACGTATTTAGTGCAGGTAGTGAAGCTGCAAAGACTTTACATTTACATTTACTGAAGAATATGTCTGCACCATCTCCTTACACATCAGCTTTTCTTGTTTTGCAGCTACATGTTAAGAATAAATGACTATGAAAAGAATAAATAACTAATACTAAGTATAAATATAACTGAAAAGAATAAAATTAGTGAATCAAGATTTAAGAATGAAAGTTGACCTCAGCAAGTTGATGAATAGAAAAGATGGCAATGCAAGTAATTGATTACCAACAGGAACTATTTTAAGTTAACATTGAATCAGTAAGTGCTTGTGTAACTGGAGTCGTGCATATTTAATGCTCTAAAACAAATTGGTCATACACTGAATAATTCCAACCTAAACAAGGCTAGCTTACTATAACAGACTTTTTAAAATTAGATGTAATTATTTAGAAAATGTAAATACATCTTCTAAATCCTAGCAATTACCTAAGGCAAAAATATAAAGGTGTTACATTTTGCCAAGTTAATATTTAGATGTTTGCAATCAAAAGAAAAATCTCAGTAGGTGTGTGTATGTGTGGAAATTGATAAGCTGGTAATTATAATGATATGTAAATATAAAGGATAAAGAATAACAGGCAATATTAAAGAACAATTTTTATTTTTGCTCTACTGGATATTAAGATCTATTATAAAGCTATGGTAAGTAAGGTAATTATGATAGAAAAATAGGCGAATAAAACAAAACGGAGTTCATACACTGAATGATGTCACCTCCCCCAAATATGTCCATAGGCTAATCCCTGTGAATGTTGCTTTAAATGACAAAAGGGATTTTTCAGATCTGATTAAGGAACAAGCCATCAAAGAAATAATAGTAAGTGTAGGAGGGCTAAGAATCAAGAGAAACAAGAATGGGTATACAAGACAATGTACCATTTAGAGGTATAAGAAATTTAAAATATTTTCATTTTAGGTTAGCAAAAGACATAAACAATGTTCAGGACTATTTTAAACCAAAGACCAGATCCTAAATTTTGGTTAACCTGAAAAATATAACAATGTTAGACTTACATGGACCCAATCAAACAGCTTCAAAATAAATGAAGCATATGATTACAGTAATCTAAGGCTACATAAATATTATGTTACATATAATCTAAGGCTACATAAATATTATATTTATGTTACATATAAAGTTATTATGCAGAGATATAAATCAAGTTTTATGAGGCTACAGTTATCTAAGTCTACAGAAAAATCAGCAAATCTACTGGAGAATAAGCACACACACACACACACACACAGACCTGTGAGTACCCAAATGACAACCAGAGAAAGAGTAAACAGATTTGTGTATTTATATGGTGGAATACTATTCATTAAAGGTTGTTTAAACACAATGAAATAAAGCTAGATAACAATAAGAAATTATGACTAGAAAATCCTACGTTTGCAAATTTAAAAAACAAATTACAAAGGAATCAATCAACCATAATGAGAATTTTAAGGTATTTTAACTATACCATATAAAAATGCCAGGGATACAGCTAAAAGATTACTTTGAAGGAAACTGTCAAGCAAAAATGTATGTATTAAAAGAATAAATTATTTTAAATTAATAAAGCATTCATTCTAAGAACTAAGAGGAAAAAGAATAGCAAATAAACCCAAAGGTAGTAGAAGGAAGGAAATAATAAAGATCAAAGTAGAAAATAATGAAATGGGAACAAATATATAATGAAGGATCTACAAAGCTAAAAGTTAATTATTGACAGTATAAATAAAATGTACACACCCATGGTAAAACTGTTGAAGAAAGGAAAGAAGACATAGTAAAATAAATTAAGGAATACATAAAATGTATTGTTCTCTAGCTTAATTTCATTGTGTTTAAACAACCTTTAATGAACAGTATTCCACCATGTAAATACACAAATCTGTTTACTCTTTCTCTGGTTGTCATTTGGGTACATTATTTCAGATCACTCATATTGCAAATATATTAAAATACTACTATGAACATTTACCAAGAAATTTAGAAATATATATATAAATGAAATGGACAAATTCCTAGAAAAATCCAACTTGTAAAATGACTCAAGAGGAAATAGAAACATTGATTAAATCCAAAATTTACACAGTCATGGCTAGTCACTATTCTAGTCACTGGAGTACATGAAGACTATGTAACACCATGAAAGATTTTTTACTTTTGGTTAAATGTGATTCTTATGAGTCTGTTTTGACAACTCAGTCTTTCATATAAACACAATTTTATTTCTTCTAAAATAAAATACTGGATTTAAATTCATCAACTAATAACAATGGATTTTTTGTGGGAGCTGCTTTATTTGTCATACTGTTGTGAGGCTTTTATTTTGTGTTTAAGTTTACAAAATAAAAATTTAAATTAATGTTTCATAAAATGTAATGTACTCAATACACTTCATTTTTAGTTTAAACATTTTATTTAAACTTATTTAATAGAATTAATACGGAATAAAATTATTTAGACAATTACAAGGTTTAGCAACCTGCAATTGTGACAACATTGTATGTAGTAAGTTGTTATGAATAATTCTGAAAACCTGAACGTCAGAGTATACTATAGAAACATTTATTCATAGCTGGTGCTTCCAAAATGTGAAGTAATCTTCAAGGGAAATAAGGCACATATTTAGAAAGCCACTATCACATGTATGCACTATACAGTGTCAACTGGCCTTCAGTGTTATAACATTAGTCAAATACCACAGCTAGAGAATCATCTCCTGGCAAGTGACTCAATTTTCTATGGCCAGAAGCTAATCTGGATTTAAAAATCATTTTTGTTTTCCAAAAAACCTGCTTCTCCTTCCTATTTTTATTTAAATGTTGTTTCATCATCTACCCCCAGAAAATTGGAAAGGAAGTCTTACTTTATGAAATAATTTGTGTACATGTTAAGATGTGAGTATAAAAATCAGGTCAATGTTAAAATTTCTAGTTTAGTGAATAACTATAAATTTATTTTTCTGTATCTGAGTAATAAATATGAGCATTATCTATTGTTTGTCCAACATAAATTAAATGTTAAATGGTAGCACTGTATAATGTTTCAAATACAGTCTTACACAGGGCTCATATTAAAAGACCACTACCAAGAATGTCCACACCAATATAATGAAACCATCTCCTACTGATTTTACAAAGTTCATTTATCGTAACTGAATTTCTTTTGAAAACCACAAGTTTGGCATTTTGGATAATTCTTATCCTTCAGTAGATATTGCCTATCTGGAATGAAACTCCAGTTCCTTAATAGAGAATCACACATGCTAAGTGTAAAAATGCCAAGTAAAGGAAGGGATTCAACAACTTACAAAGAAATACAACCACTTATTTCTAAAATGTCCTGAGAATGATTGAGAATTTTGGTGGCACGTGGAGGAAATCATCCCCTTATTCACTTGCTTATGTTTATATAAATTGGCATAAGCCTTTTGGAGTGAAAGTTAGTATTATCTATGAAATTTAATATATGCATCATCTTTGTCTCAGAAACTTCATTATTTAGGAATCTATACAAATAGTCACATGTACACAGTAATATAAGAGTGCTCAGTGTCACATTGCTTCTAGTAGGAAAACTATAGAGATAATTTAAAATTTATTAGTAGGAGAATGGTATTATGTTATGTTATTATAAAATATTATATGGCCATTCAATAAAAAAGGTAAATTTTTTGTACAGAAATGAAAATACAGCTTAAATATATTATTATACTTAAAAACCTTCTTTACATTTCATAATCATATATATTAGGGAAATTGCTCTACCCTTGAAGAAATTGGTTCTAACTAAAATTCTCACTTTTAACTATTTTCTCTCTAAAGAGTGATTTAGGAAACGTACTGTGCCCTGGTGAATGGCCTGCTTACCAGTGCTTGTAAAGCATGATCACAGATTAATCTCATGCATTCTCCAAACTGTTACCACTTTTTCTCTCGATGGCGCATTTCACAATTGCTCTCCTCATAGCTAGGTGTCTTATAATAAATCTTCTGACAGGTCTTCTGAAACTAGTATAATTCTAACTGACCTGTTAATGCAAACCAAGGAGTTGAGATTAAATCTACATTGTGCAAGTGAGTTTAATATAACAAAGTTCTCATCTTTTTTAAAATGAAAAAAATGTAGCATGTGTAGCATTTAGTGTAGATTACATGCTCAGTCTAAAGCACCTGAGTGAAAAGATGAATATTAACCTCAGTTTGAAAGCCATCCCTATTATAGCCTTACAGGCATTTATTTGGATACTCAAAAAATACACAAAGTCATTTCTCCCCACTAGCTGACTGTGACACTTGAAAAAAAGTACACCTCCCCAAGTTTCTTTCTGCTAGATAGGAATAGCTGTACAGATATTTCATTTGATGGAAAGTTGAAGGGACTGGAATGAGAAGTTTAGGCAGATACATAAATGTATATGCATGAAAACATAATATATAAGTATGTAAATACATATCTCTTAAGCTCCCAAATTTCCAACATAAACAATACAATTTCTCATCTCTCCTATTCACAGGTGCCTCTTTTGACAATTTTCAGCCTCTAGAATGTCCAAACCTTCAATCATGTAAGATAATTCAATGTTCCTTAATTCACTCATGTAATCAAGATTAGATGATGCATGATTAGTCATTGTTATAATGAAAGGGGAAGATGTGAGTAAATATTTATAAATGATTGTCAAGATGTGATCATTCTCATGAACTTCATTTTTCCACAAAAGATGATGAAATAATCACCTCCATGTTGATAACCTCTTTTGGATATAACATAATTAAAAGTAAATATTAAACTGACAGGACTGCAATTAATTCATCTTATGAGCTTCTATTGTTGCCCATAGTACAAAAATGTTTCCATTTAAAAACTTTCATTTTAAAATGTTTTTTTTTAAAAAAACACAGAGTTTTCATCTGTAGGATGTTATTTCATGCTCATAAAACTCCTTTAGAGTACATCATGTAATCTTTATATTAGAGAGGAGGAATCTAAAGTTCAGATAGAGCAGGGAGTTCACACAAGTTCTTCAGCACAGAAGAATGAAGTATGGACTTAGAAACTGGACAGTCTGGGTTTAAATCTTTCTCTTTTTTCTTATTTATTAACCTGTGCAAGTTGCTCAAACTGTGTCTCAGTTTCCTCTTCTATAAAATGGGATGATGGAAATGGTAGTCCATCTGTCAAGGTTTATTATGTTAAATAAACGAGTTTATGTGCTCCTAGAGTAGTTCTTGGCACATATAAAGTACAACGTAAATGTTGATTATTATTACTATAAAACTGCTAATTGACAGAGCCTAGACCTGAACTTAAGTCTTCTGATGCCATGTTTGGACTTCGGAGCAAGAAAACCTGGGATCCAATCCTTATATCATCATGCAGAAGATGCATGAATTTTGGATGATTCAATATTCCTCCTCAATTGGGAATAAAAATGCATGCACATATAACAGGCTTTCTGTGAAGACTATATTTATCAGTATAATACATATGCTATACAATATAATACAGGAGTCTGATGTATAACAGCAGTACAATAGATGACGATTCCATTTTTAGATCCTGAAAAGTACATTTATACCTCTACTTACATATGATATGCTGATTGATAAATATTTGTTGTAAACTTAATATACACACACAGACACTGCTGTGTCTACTGGCTCACTTATTTCTCAAAGCAATATATCCTCCTTATTTTGAAGATTAGGAAACCAAGGCAGAGAAAAGTTAGGCAGTTTATCCAAGATCATAAAACTAAGCAATGGGATGAGAATGAGAATCAGAACAGGTTGGTACCAGACACTGTGCATGCTGCTGCCTCTAAGCACTTCCATATTTAGATGCGGAATGAAGCAGTTCCTAATATGATTACTTTTTTCAAAAGAAAGCATAAAACTGGTGTCTATTCTGGCAACCTAGGAGTCAAGAATGTCTTAAACTACTTCCTGCTACCAAATATCTGGAAATAGAGAACAAATACAACAAACATTCTGCCAAATTAAGTGATATACTGGGGGCCAAAGATGACAAGGAAGTAGAAACATGAGTTTTAATCAGTTGTTAGGAGTATGCCATTCTCCGTGGCTGAGAGGCTTGTGACTTATCAGGCACACAGTGACAAGAAAGCAGAAACGTGTTTTAATCAGTTCTCCATGGCTGAGAGGCTTGTGACTTAACAGGCACACAGTGAACAGGAGACACGACTGTGGACCCAAGCAAGGTGGGAAGTTGGCATACCCTACAAAATATTGGATCCTTAAAATTTGGACTAATGTGCCATTTATGAACTTGCCAACGGAATGGACTAGAAAGACATCTCTTCCTGCCAGGTCTCTGAGTGGGGAAAAATAGTCTCTGAGAATTCATGATCACTGATTGACATTCAATGGCTTCTTGTTCAGATTTATACTTTGTGGGGTCATGGAAACTCTAAATGAAGGAATGGCTCAAGTGGCCCAGATTTTAGCATGGCAAGGCACTTAGCTGACATAAATAAAAATAATTTCTTAAGGAATTCACTCTTAAACCATGCTTCATGGTTTCCATGGATTAAAATCTGTTGAATGTAAGCTCACAATTCACATTTATAAAATAAACATGGAATGAACATTATTAATGAGAGTTGGCAAAAATAACACACATTAGTTCCATAAGGATTTTGGAACATTTAAATTATGAGATATGGAATACAAAATAGCATATCAAAGAAAGAGAAAGGAAAGATTTTTAAATAGCAAATTAATTAGAATTATGAAAAAATTAAATTATGAAAAAGAGACAAGAACATGACTAAGAAACATGACACAATTTTAAAATTCTAGGCAGATTGGAAAGGAAATTAAATATACTTCAGGAAATGAATGCAATCATTAAAATAAAATGGAGCTCTGAGGACAGGTTAAACAGCACACTTGACACTGCTGAAGATGGAATCAGTGATATGGAATATGGATCTGAAGACGCCACATGTAAGAGAGAGAAAATAGAGCTTATGCAATGTGAGGGAGTAGAAGGTCTTGCACAGGTCAGATTAGAGTTACTAAGAGATCCAATACAAGTCCGTATATTGATGTAGACTTCTTAACAACAGAAGACAAAGATAAATTTTTCTTAATCTGTAAAAAATTTTCTCAGATGCTGCAAAAAAGTCAGAATTAAACTAAAAAATCAAACTCAAAATACACTCAGTTACATTATTATTGAGAAACATGGGCAAATAAATACAGTCATTGAGATGTGAGGGTAAAATGAAGACACTTGCAGACAAACAAAATATATTGTATCACCACTCTCACTAAAAGATGTCAATCAAGGCTAAGGAAAACGTGAATACGATCTGGCAGCAATGTCTAATATGCAACACAGCAATGGAATAAAGAAATGGGAAAATATGTAGTAAATTGCAAAGAGTAATTGAATAAAACATCAATAATGTAAAACCAGCATCTGGGTAATAAAAACTAGAAAGAATTGTAACACTGGATAGCAATAGCATGTAAGACAGGAATGACAGAACAGATAGAAGACATTTTTAAAGTTTTGTATTATTCAAAAGGAAGGTAGGCATTGATTTATTTTAGACTTTGTAAAAATGGAAAATGTTTAAAGTAATTGTCAACTTGAAAATAAGAAGCCATAATGAGTGACAAACAAGTGTTTATTTGAGATCAAAGAATTGAAATGTGGGGAGCTCAGACACAGGGAGATACCCAAAGAGTGTTCTGACTTGTAGGGTGAAAGCAAGTAGTTTTTGTGAGAAAAAGGCAGAGGGACATTTACATGACTTTAAAAGGGAGAAAATGTTTCTACAGGTGTTTTAACAAGCTAAGCTACTCTGGGTTGTACATTGATTGACTACTGACACTAACTTCAGAAAGTCCACAACCATCTGATCTGTGATCAGGATGTACGTTTTACTGATAAATTCTCAAACACTTGCTTAAAACAACTGCCATTCTTCCCAGTCCAAAAGTTTTGGCCCAGTTCAAGGCTGTTTCTCACCAATGGCCACTCTGACTCCATTTTTAAATGGTTCCAGTCATGTCAAGCTTTCACAAAATCATAAGAAAAATACATCTACAGTATTTAACACTAGAACAGTTAAAGAAAATGTAAATTATATAAAATAAGACAAGAAAGGAGGTTTTAAAAAAAAGGCAGAAGCTGGTCTACAAGATGGCACAATAATAAGTGATAGAAATAGATCCAGATCTATCAGTAATCACAGTAAATGTGACCAGAATAAGAATATTTGGAGATCAAAGATTGTCTGGACACAAAAGAAAATACACTTACATAGTGTTTTATAAAACAGAAAAAAATGAACACCTGGTCAACTGTAAGCAAAAGAATGCTGCCCATTGCTTTATTAATATCAGACTAAAATAGTCTTTAAGACACAGCAGTATTAGGGACCAAAAGGGGGACTACTTAAGGACAAAAGGCTCATTTTATCAGAAGTTTTATGCAAAAGAATGCTGCCCATTGCTTTATTAATATCAGACTAAAATAGTCTTTAAGACACAGCAGTATTAGGGACCAAAAGGGGGACTACTTAAGGACAAAAGGCTCATTTTATCAGAAGTTTTATGCCTTTCTAAACTTGAAAGCACATATTAACATGGCCTCAAAGAGCAAACATTCTCCATCAAATGGAGATACTAACTTTCTCTCTAATTAATAGATCAAGCTAACAAAAATTTATAGAAGTTGTTTTAATAATGCTATTTATCAGCTTGATTTCCCTACCTCCAAAGTTAGAGAGAGCATACTTCTTAAACTTTTATCTATAAATAGGCAAAATGTCAAATTTAAGGCATAAAATTCTCAAAAATATTTTAATAATTGTGTCATATAAATTATAACCCAGTGTTAGATTTCAAAAATTAGAGTATTCAAAAAAAAACCCACATGCCTAAAAATAAAACTAACAAACCACTTAGAAATAACTTACTGCCAAAAACAACAAACAAAAACAAAAAGCAAAAATAATCATTAGGTAAATTGAAAAATATAGAGAACTGTATGATCAAGAAAACACTACAAATCAAAATGTGATGCATGCAGCTACCAGGGACTTAGAGAAACATTTGTTTTCTTCAAGTTTTATGTTAGAACAACAACAAAAATAATAGTGAGCTAAGCTTCCAATATAATACATTGGATGACAAAGAACAGAATTATTAAAATATGAACAGAAATTTTAAAAAGGAAAATAAGACAGTTAAACAAGTAAAGAGTTTCTGTTAAATTAACTAATAAAAACAATAAAATGGGTTTTTTTGCAAATAAAAGGATGCAAATAAAAGGATCAGCATACGAAAGATTAAAATTATAGATACAGTAGAGGTGAAAAAATTTTACAATTATTCTTTTACCAAGACACAGATGAAATGGAAAGTTGCTAGAAAAACAAAGTTAACAAAACTGACAAAAAAAAAAGAATACCTGAGTATATTTGGACTATTTAAGAAATTAAATTGGCAGATGATAATCTACATATCTCCTCAACCCTCTCCCCCCAAAAAATCAGAAACAAAATCTCAAGAATATATGTGTTTTCAGGCCAGTTGATCAAAGGTTCAAAAAATGTATAATTTCATTTGCTTTCAGACTCTTTCAGAAAATAGAATATTACACCCATTTTATGAAGCTAATATAACCTTCATAACAAATTTGGGTAAAAAATTATAAGAATGGTAAATTGAAGCTCAACATTATGAATATAATGCAAAAATTCTAAACAAAATGCTAGCAACCTGAATCCTTCAACATATAAAATATAGAGTAGTCCAGGAGCAATTAACAAAAAATTGTTAATGGTAGGATGACCTAACAGTTACATATTGATTAATATAATTTATCACTTTGGCATATTGAAAACAGAAGCATATGACTAATCAGTTCAATAATCATGGGGAAATAATTTTATAAAATTATTTACTTACTCATAATAAATATCATTATAACATTAGTAACATTTCATATATAATGAAAGGTATTGGTAACAGAGATAGTATGCTTATCAAATGTTTCACGTTCCCCTCCATTTCCCACAATGCTTGTAGTAAGGCAGAATGATCTGACTACTTATGCCCAATGAATTGTGAGAGCTTTATGGATGATTTTCCATTTTCCTTTCCTAACTTTGTCATAAATGTGTCACAGCTGAAAGCAACTTAAATCCTTGAAGTGTACTTAGACCTGAAATAGAATTTGCATCAAGCCAGATAGAAAATGTTGATATATTAGTTCACTGAGATGTTGGAATTATTCATAACTCTATCATAACCGACCTTTTCATCAGTAATACAGACAAAAGATTCATAATCAGAATTCATAACAAAGTGCAAAAAAACCAGAATATGAAATAAACACAAAAGATAACCTCACTGTAAAATGTAAAATAGCAAAAAACAAAACCATAATGTTTTATAATTTAATCTGTATCACATTGGCAAAACTTTAAATGTCAACTATGGGCCAGAAAGGGGAGCAACAGGAACTCATATATGGCTGGTGAATGTGGGATGAGACAATCACTTTTGCAAGCAATATGGCAATATTTTGTAAAAGAAAGTACTCATAATATCAACATATGCTCAAATACTGTGACCTCTATAAGCCCTTCTCTGACTCTCCAAACAGAGGCAAATCTCATATTTGTGCTAAATTATATAAAATTTCATTACAATTACAGCAGATGGTTAACTCAAGAAGTTAACCAGGTTTGTTATTTGTGACCAACACCCTTGCTTTCTCACTCATACTCCAGCCAGAGGCAATCCTCTTTTCATACATGTGCTCAACATCTAGCAGAAGGCCTGGCTCATAGTGAGCACTCAAACTGACTTTAATTTAAAATTATTAAATTGTTTCTGGGTACAAATTAGATGACACGCAATGTAGTTCATTAAGACATTACTTGCAATATCAGAATAGATTAATCAAGATCATTCTAATAGTCTGAATGGTGGGTAACCTTTAGTGATGAAGTTGTTCAAAGATAAATTCATTCAATTTGTAAGATTTGGCATATTTTGCATAGCTTTGTATTTATTCTTAATTTATGTGTTATTTTCAAGGTACTATTTTTCTCTACTGGAAACAAATTATTTAAAGAACCCAAAGTAATTGCCAGGGTGTTGTACTTCAGGTATGATAAGAATCATTCAATTTAGAAATGAAACTAGAAAAAATGCAGAAACTCACATATATGTGAGACACTTTTCCATTTTACAAACATATATGGCCTTTTCCTAACACAAGCTTCTTGTGTTCAAATGTCCAGAGAACATCTGAGCAGAGTAAGACCTGATAACCTCCTGAGCTAGAAATCACAATTGTTTTGCAAATCCAGAAAGACTTAAATTTTGCATTTTATTTTATTGTACTTTAATTTACTTTTTTTACTTTATTTTTTGTGTTCTTGCAGTAAGTATTCTATGTCATATTCAGGGAGATCAGAATAGCTTCCTCTTCATTTTATATAGCTGAGTAGGCACAGTGGTGATTGAAAAGTTCATCTGGGTTTTTAATTGAATGTGCTCCTTGAGATGCACCAAAACAGATCAGAATGACTTGGTTTTAATTTCCTTTGGGGACAACTTGCAGGCATGAGCAATGCAGAATTACCATCTTGTGTCTTTCCCTTCTTTTTGACTTCGTCCCTTTGAGCAACACTGCAGTAATTGCTGGCTATGCAATTAGGCATCTCTGTCTGCCTCCCTTCAGTCTTTTTCCCCTTATTAAGCTAGTAGGAAAATGTTAAGCCTGTAGGCATCTGCATCTATTAATAGGAAGAGAAGATTAACTGTCACTGTTGCAGATTCATGATTAGTAAACTGCTGGCAGGGTTCCCTTTTATTTCCTCCTTTTTAGGAACAAGAAAGCCGTGGCATCATTGCAACATCATAAAATGGCTCTGCAGTGGGGCTTCTAGTCTGGTCTCTGCTGGGAGGTTGTTGGTGCTCAATCTTGAATTTGTCTATCAACAGGATCAGCACACAAAAAATGATTAGACTTAGTCCAATACTCTCAGTTTAGAGATAAAGAAATAGAGGACGTATGACTTACTAGAGGGCAGGCATGTAACTAATAAGAAAGCAGAACCAGGATACTTAGGTTTCCTGCTTCTTTTAACCCATCATCCTGAAATTGTCATATCCCCTATTACTCAGGACCAGGATTTAACATTTTGCATAAGTCAAACATTTAGAACATTATTCTTTCTGGGACAATAGGACATTTTATGAACTGAATTGCATGAACAGGATTATTGGAAAAGTCTTCGTTGCAAAGGCAATGTGTGTCCTGTACAAGTCATTCCAAAAGATGTTTTACTTAATTCAAATGAGGATTTTCAGTTCATATCATTCATGTGAGTCTAGCTTATTTTTCCTACAAAAAGAAAATTTTAGAACATAATTGTGTTAAAACTAGCGACACAGAGAGGTAGTATGTAGCTTAATGAAATGAGTCTCCATGTGTGATGCCAGGGCCAGCAGCATGGAATCACCTCGGAATCTCTGAGAATCACCAATTCTCAGGCCACACCCCAGACCGGGAATTCTTGGGAAGGCAGACATCTTTGTTTTAACAAGCCTTAAGGTGACTGTGGTACATGCGAAAGTTGGAGAGCCATCAGCAGAGTCCTTACGAACACTTTATGAAGTCAGTCACTGAGTTTGAATCCCACGCTGCCCCTTAGGCAGGTCGCTTAGTATCACGCTCTTCACTTACCTCTGTAAAATGAGAAAGACTTCATTAATACTATGTATTACACAATGTTGTTATGAAAATTTCATTAGTTGATATATACAAAGTGCTTAGAACATTGCTTAACATATTATAAACATTATGTACATTATGTACTCTTACTACTAATATATTATTACATCACAACTAAGGTACTAGATTAATTGACTGGAATGTAGCTTCAAGAATGGCCTTGAAGAAAAAAACTACTAGAAATAATGGATAAAAAGAAGATTTTTTTTAAGGTTCCTATAGGGAAGACAAGTCTGAGTTGGGGTCTCACTGAGGTACCTGAGAATTAAAACTGCTTATGGGACTAGGAGTCTCTACATATAGTTAAGAGGCATTTGCCACAAAAACACAATAGGAAACAAGCTGCATTGCTTCATGTTTCATCATGAACTTTCTTAAGATATGCATACCTTGTATGAATAACAGGACTGTTTTCCAAAAAAAAATTCTCAGTTGTTCCATGGTTCTTTGAGAGAACCAATAGGTTTCACCTGACCCTGGTCTACTGTCACTTCATATGAATCTCTGAGGATTCATGTGAAGGAATCTGTAAAAGAAGAAACTGTTGAGACAACATTTGACTAGGAAACAAAGGAATGAATCCTGTCATCTTTGACCTTTCCTCCTCTTTTACCAGTGCTTCTCAAACTTGAATGTCCATTCAGATCACCTGGGGATCTTATTCAAATGCAGGTTTTGATTCACTGGGTCTCCAGGGAGGCCTGAGATCGCACAGTCCAACAACCTTCCAAAGAAAACCAATACTGGGGGCCCAGCCTCCACACCTTACATACAGGAAGGGTTTCTATCATATCTGATTATTAAATGAATCCTGTTGATTATTTATGGGCTCTTGGATGTCATTTTTTTTGTAGCCTTCTGTGGGTACAATTGCAATTCCAGAATCTCTCACCTGGCCTTAGAGCATCTCCGTACCAGTAGGTGTTTCCATCTCCACATCAGTGGGTAATTACAAGGGGAGCAAGGGCATGTCTGGACGGGAGAGGCTGGGTGGGGCCTCTTCTTCTGCAGCTGGGTGGTGAGAGACGCAGGAGAGCAGAAGTGTATGGCTGCTTGTAAGAAATAAAGGGGTTTCTCCCACTTTATTTCTCCCTTTAACTGATTTCAGTTTCAAAGGTATTTTTCCCCAGTAATTTCCCCCCAGATTTACACCTTCCTTTTTCATCCACTTAACCTTCCAACCACATTTCTGCTTCTCTGTCTTCCTTACGCCAGTTCACCTATCTTACCACTGCCAAAGTCATCATGTCCAACCTGGTTTGATCATACTCCCTCTGCATTCGAAAACTTTCAGTAGATCCCCTGCCTAAGATTTACTTACTAACCATCAGCTACAGGATGGGGGCTCTGTTATATCCTGGGAACACAAAGATGAAAAAACATAGGCTCTGTTCTTGAAAAGCTAAACCATAACTAAACAATTTTAAAGCAGTAAAAAAGGACAATGGCATAGATAGAAGTATAAGATGTTATAAAAGCACCAGGAAGGAGTTTAAAAATTAATTGTATAGGCTTTACTTTAGCTGAGGTTTAAGGGAAGGATGAGTAGCTTTGAAAATAAAGCCAGTTAAAATGAGAAGGAAGGTCATGGAAGAAAAGTGTTCAGCAAAAAAAGGCAGCGGTGGGCTGCGAAAGGTTTAACAATAGGCTCTGGGGAAGAGATGCCCGTAATTCTCTCTAACAAGCATGCAAGAACAGATATCAGCACATTATTTAATAGACATATACAACAGTGTGGAAGGTGATGAGAGAACTATAAGTAGTTTGGTGTTACCAGAACATAGAGTATATCTGGCTGCTAAGAATCAAGATTTTCCATGGTTTAACCTAACTTTTAGATCTAACAATCTATGGAGCTTTGGGTGAGTCACAAAACCAACTTCCTAAGATTTCAATTTATTGATAGGAAACCAAGGGATTGAATCAGGCAAAGTCTGAGGAACAACACTACATCTCAACTCATATAGGTGTCACTGAATTTTAACCATATTTCCTGTCATTTCCCATCATGCTCTGTATTCTACTGGTTAGGTTTCTAGACCACTTCACAGAAAGCTTTATGATATACCTTCCCCACAGTCATCTTATAAAAGTAGAGATACCAGGTCCTTAGCCAGGCTTTCTGTGCACAGTATATAGGCAAAGTTGTGATTTAAGTTCACTCTCATGACAGCAACCATTGCTATCAAAGCTAGAATTGTAGTCCTTTCTGTTGGCGGAGTGGGACTCAAGATGGGGAATTTAGGGTCAGTTAGCGTGATGCAGTAGCTTAACTAGCTCTGGGGCCCTGTGGATGTTCCACAGCTTAGAGAGATGATATTCGGAAAAGATATTTAACAGTTATGTACCTTCCATTCCTCACTGGAAAAGTAGAGATGATAAATGGACCTGACCCCTTATAGTTTCTGAGAAGATTAAGTTTTATATGATAAGATCAAAGTCTAGTTCAAGTGGCAGGAATGTATTGAGTTTTCAGTAAATATTAATGTGCTAGCTAATAATACGTATCAACTTGGCTGGGCTGCGGGAAGCTCAGATATTTGATTAAACATTATTCTGGGTGTGTCCATAAGCTTGTTCCTGGATGAGATTAACATTTGAATCAGTAAACTGAATAAAGCAGATTGCTTTCCCCAGGGGTTAGGCCTCATCCAGTCCCTTGAAGGCCTGAACAAAACAAAAGATTGAGGAAGGGGAAAATTTGCCCTCTGCCTGCCTGTCTTCAAGCCGGGACACTGGGTTTCTCCTGCCCTCAGAGCTGGACTTGGGCTGGAACTTATGTCATTGGTTCTCCTCACTCTCAAGCCTGGGGAGTCCGACTGCAACTTCACCATCACCTCGCGTTGGTCTCCAGCTTGCCACCTGCAGATCTTGAGACTTCTTGGCCTCCATAAACACCAATTCCTTATAATATGTATAACAATATATGCAATCTATATACACATACATCCTATTGGTTCTGTTTCTCTGGAGAACCATGACTAATAAAATTAGTCATTATTGTTAACAGAAAGAGCCCAGAGGAACCAAGGCTCCAAATCATCTAACAACAAAGTTGATAGTCAGAGGTAGTGTTGTAGAAGGTCAGATCAAAACCCAGGGAGACTTTTGTTTTTATGATTTTGTATTCTCATTTTCCACAGACTTTTATGCCAGATTAGCTCCACATTTGGGATGTATAATTGGAGAGTTTCAAGGATTCAGGATTTACTATTTTAGACCATCATTTGTCTTTAGAAGTCTTTGGTGTCCATGATGGTTATTCAACCCACACTTTTCCTGTACAGAGAGTCAGGCCTTTAAGAGATAAGGGATTGACAAGAGATTCCTGAATCTCCTGAAGGTTCTGAGAGGTCTGACATAAAGGCCACTAGACTAGTGGAGAATTTCTGTACACAGAATCATTTTCCTTTTTCTCAAGCTTCTCATATTTGAAGCTATTTATCTCATGTTACACACTGAAATCTGAGCAGAAGATGAGCCCCTGATAATGACCAGAGCATGCTTTCTCCCTTACTGAAAATAGCTTTCTTCCACTGAAAAGATATTTCTCATATACTTCAAGGTCCAGTTTTTTTGTTGTTGTTTGCTTTTTTCTTTGAGGGCATTTCTCATATTTATTGATCAAATGGTTGTTAACAACAATAAAATTCTGTATAGGGGAGTCAATGCTCAATGCACAATCATTAATCCACCCCAAGCCTAATTTTCGTTAGTCTCCAATATTCTGAAACATAACAAACAAGTTCTTACATGGAGAACAAATTCTTACATAGTGAATAAGTTACATGGTGAACAGAACAAGGGCAGTCATCACAGAAACTTTCAGTTTTGCTTATGCATTATGAACTATAAACAGTTCAAATATGAATACTCATTTGATTTTTATACTTGATTTATATGTGGATACCACATTTCTCCCTTTATTATTATTTTTAATAAAATGCTGAAGTGGTAGGTAGATACAAGATAAAGGTAGAAAAGATAGTTTAGTGTTGTAAGAGAGCAAATGTAGATGATCAGGTGTGTGCCTGTAGACTATGTGTTAATCCAAGGTAGACAAGGGCAATAAAACATCCACGTATGCAGAAGATTTCTCTCAGAACAGGGGGGGTGAGGTTCTAAGCCTCACCTCTGTTGATCCCCAATTTATCACCTGATGGTCCCCCGGCGACTGTGCCTGTCTTAGGTTATTCCTCCCTTGAGGAATCTTACCCGTCTCTGGCTAACCAGTCATCTTCCGGGGCCATTCAGGGAAATGTGAAGTTGGTAACTGAGAGAGAAGCCTTATTGTTTGAAAAGGTTCACTTTTTACTTCTTTGCATATTAATGCCCTGTGGCTTCTATGCCCAGCATTTGTCTGAGGTATCTTTACCACTTGGAAGAATTATGATACTCGGTAAATTTGATATGAGGCACGAATTCTATTTAAGGGTTGTAATTAGGAAGGAAGAAGAAAAGCTATAGAAGTAGCAGGCAGAAGAAAACATGGGAAGATTGATTATTTCTTTGACATATCTCCTTCTGGAGTAACTTCAGTATGTATAGGTTTTAAATTACTAATTAAATTGCGCACACACATTAACATAATAGGAGTATAGTTACATAACCAAAGCATACCTGTAATTACCATCCATCTCCAGTGAAACCAAGAAAACCAGTTAGGCACCTTAGGCATTTGTGAAAACTTATCTATGATATGGTGGATATTGTCCCACTGAACTTGAACAGTCTGAGAGAAATCAGACAAATTAAAACAACCCATTCCTGGGGACTGTTCACATCCCATATGTTCTTTTAACAGTAAATAGTCTGTAGTTGTAAGATTTTGGAGCGCTACAATTTGCACTTCTCCTAATTCTTGGTTGAGTTCCAACAGTATAGATCCAGTGAAATTTGTTGTTTTACTGTATGCACAGGCCAGCTTAGATATCTCCTTCCTCATTCCCATGGCAAGTCCAGGAACTGGTGGGATGAGTGCATCTACACCTGTAGCAGTGTGTGGATCTTTGTTGGGGATTTTTGATGATCATCTTCTGGCATGAGTCTTCCAGAGAGTGCTGGTGTTGGAAGTCCTTTTTCATATCGTATCTTAGTTGATTTTTGGGGTAGCCCAATTAGGCTTTGATCCTCTGTATAAACACAAACAGACCCTTTGCCTACACTTTTATATGCCCTTTATACCCTTGTGTAGAACTCATTAGAGGTCACCACACAGGAACTGCCTTTTTTTTTTTTTTTTGGTATCATTAATCTACACTGACATAACTAATATTATGTTTAATAGGCTCTTCCCTATACCAGATCCCCCCTATAAACCCCTTTGCAGTTACTGTCCATCAGCATTGCAAAATGTTGTAGAATCACTACTTGTCTTCTCTGTGTTGTACAGCCCTCCCCTTTCTCCCACCCCCCCATGCATGCTAATCTTAATACCCCCTTCTTCTTCCCCCCACTTATCCCTCCCTACCCACCCATCCTGCCCAGTCCCTGTCCCTTTGGTACCTGTTAGTCCATTCTTGAGTTCTGTGATTCTGCTGCTGTTTTGTTCCTTCAGTTTTTCCTTTGTAATTATATTCCACAGATGAGTGAAATCATTTGGTATTTCTCTTTCTCCGCTTGGCTTGTTTCACTGAGCATAATACCCTCCAGCTCCATCCATGTTGCTGGAAATGGTAGGATTTGCCCTTTTCTTATGGCTGAGTAGTATTCCATTGTGTATATGTACAACATCTTCTTTATCCATTCATCTATAGATGGACATTTAGGTTGCTTCCAATTCTTGGCTATTGTAAATAGAGCTGCAGTAAACATAGGGGTGCATTGATCTTTCTCAAACTTGATTGCTGCATTCTTGGGATAAATTCCTAGGAGTGCAATTCCTGGGTCAAATGGTAAGTCTGTTTTGAGCATTTTGATGTACCTCCATACTGCTTTCCACAATGGTTGAACTAACTTACATTCCCACCAGCAGTGTAGGAGGGTTCCCCTTTCTCCACAGCCTCGCCAACATTTGTTGTTGTTTGTCTTTTGGATGGCAGCCATCCTTACTGGTGTGAGGTGATACCTCACTGTAGTTTTAATTTGCATTTCTCTGATAATTAGCGATGTGGAGCATCTTTTCATGTGTCTGTTGGCCATCTGTATTTCTTTTTTGGAGAACTGTCTGTTCAGTTCCTCTGCCCATTTTTTAATTGGGTTATTTGTTTTTTGTTTGTTGAGGCGTGTGAGCTCTTTATATATTCTGGACATCAAACCTTTATCGGATGTGTCATTTTCAAATATATTCTCCCATACTGTAGGATTCCTTTTTGTTCTATTGATGGTGTCTTTTGCTGTACAGAAGCTTTTCAGCTTAATGTAGTCCCACTTGTTCATTTTTGCTGTTGTTTTCCTTGCCTGGGGAGATATGTTCAAAAAGAGATCACTCATGTTTATGTCTAAGAGGTTTTGCCTCTGTTTTCTTCCAAGAGTTTAATGGTTTCATGACTTACATTCAGGTCTTTGATCCATTTTGAGTTTACTTTTGTATATGGGGTTAGACAATGGTCCAGTTTCATTCTCCTACATGTAACTGTCCAGTTTTGCCAGCACCACCTGTTGAAGAGACTGTCATTTCGCCATTGTATGTCCATGGCTCCTTTATCAAATATTAATTGACCATATATGTCTGGGTTAATGTCTGGATTCTCTAGTCTGTTCCATTGGTCTGTGGCTCTGTTCTTGTGCCAGTACCAAATTGTCTTGATTACTATGGCTTTATAGTAGAGCTTGAAGTTGGGGAGTGAGATCCCCCCTACTTTATTCTTCTTTCTCAGGATTGCTTTGGCTTTTCAGGGTCTTTGGTGATTCCATATGAATTTTTGAATTGTTTGTTCCAGTTCACTGAAGAATGTTGATGTTAGTTTCATAGGGATTGCATCAAATCTGTATATTGCTTTGGGCAGGATGGCCATTTTGACGATATTAATTCTTCCTAGCCACGAGCATGGGATGCATTTCCATCTGTTAGTGTCCCCTTTAATTTCTCTTAAGTGTGACTTGTAGTTTTCAGAGTATAAGTCTTTCACTTCTTTGGTTAGGTTTATTCCTAGGTATTTTTTTTTTTTGATGTAATTGTGAGGAGTTGTTTTCCTGAATTCTCTTTCTGTTGGTTCATTGTTAGTGTATAGGAAAGCCACAGATTTCTGTGTGTTGATTTTGTATCCTGCAACTTTGCTGTATTCCGATATCAGTTCTAGTAGTTTTGGAGTGGAGTCTTTAGGGTTTTTTATGTACAGTATCATGTCATCTACAAATAGTGACAGTTTAACTTCTTCTTTACCAATCTGGATTCCTGGTATTTTTTTGTTTTGTCTGATTGCTGTGGCTAGGACCTCCAGTACTATGTTAAATAACAGTGGGGAGAGTGGGCATCCCTGTCTAGTTCCCAATCTCAGAGGAAATGCTTTCAGCTTCTCGCTATTCAATATAATGTGAGCTGTGGGTTTATCATAGATGGCCTTTATTATGTTGAGGTACTTGCCCTCTATTCCCATTTTGCTGAGAGTTTTTATCATGAATGGATGTTGAACTTTGTCAAATGCTTTTTCAGCATCTATGGATATGATCATGTGGTTTTTGTCTTTCTTTTTGTTGATGTGGTGGATGATGTTGATGGACTTTCAAATGTTGTACCATCCTTGCATCCCTGGGATGAATCCAACTTGGTCATGGTGTATGATCCTTTTGATGTATTTTGAATTTGGTTTGCTAATATTTTGTTGAGTATTTTTGCATCTATGTTCATCAGGGATATTGGTCTGTAGTTTTCTTTTTTGGTGGGGTCTTTGCCTGGTTTTGGTATTAGGGTGATGATAGCTTGATAGAATGAGTTTGGGAGTATCCCCTCCTCTTCTATTTTTTGGAAAACTTTAAGGAGAATGGGTATTATGTCTTCTCTGTATGTCTGATAAAATTACAAGGTGCATCCATCTGGCCCCGGGGTTTTGTTCTATGGTAGTTTTTTCATTACCGCTTCAATTTCGTTGCTGATAATTGGTCTGTTTAGATTTTCTGTTTCTTTCTGGGTCAGTCTTGGAAGGTTGTATTTTTCTAGGAAGTTGTCCATTTCTGCTAGGTTTCCCAGTTTGTTAGCATATAGGTTTTCATAGTATTCTCTAATAATTCTTTGTATTTCTGTTGGTTCCATCGTGATTTTTCCTTTTTCGTTTCTGATACTGTTGATTTGTGTTGACTCTCTTTTCTTCTTAATAAGTCTGGCTAGAGGCCTATCTATTTTGTTTATTTTCTCGAAGAACCAGCTCTTGGTTTCATTGATTTTTGCTGTTGTTTTATTCTTCTCAATTTTATGTATTTCTTCTGTGATGTTTATTATGTCCCTCCTTCTGCTGACCTTAGGCCTCATTTGTTCTCTTTTCCCAATTTCGATAATTGTGACATTAGACCATTCATTTGGGATTGTTCTTCCTTTTTTAAAAATGCTTGGTTTGCTATATACTTTCCTATTAAGACTGCTTTTGCTGTGTCCCACAGAAGTTGGGGCTTAGTGTTGTTGTTGTCATTTGTTTCCATATATTGCTGGATCTCCATTTTGATTTGGTCATTGATCCATTGATTATTTAGGAGCGTGTTGTTAAGCCTCCATGTGTTTGTGAGCCTCTTTGCTTTCTTTGTACAGTTTATTTCTAGTTTTATGCCTTTGTGGTCTGAAAAGTTGGTTGGTAGGATTTCAATCTTTTGGAATTTACCGAGGCTCTTTTTGTGGCCTAGTATGTGGTCTATTCTGGAGAATGTTCCATGTGCACTTGAGAAGAATGTATATCCTGTTGCTTTTGGATGTAGAGTTCTGTAGATGTCTTTTAGGTCCATCTGCTCTGCTGTGTTGTTCAGTGCTTCCTTATTTTCTGCCCAGTGGATCTATCCTTTGGGGTGAGTGGTGTGTTGAAGTCTCCTAGAATGAATGCATTGCAGTCTATTTCCCCCTTTATTTCTGTTAGAATTTGTTTCACATATGCTGGTGCACCTGTGTTGGTTGCATATATATTTAGAATGGTTATATCCTCTTGTTGGACTGAGCCCTTTATCATTATGTATTGTCCTTCTTTATCTTTTGTTACTTTCTTTGTTTTGAAGTCTGTTTTGTCTGATATTAGTACTGCAACCCGTGCTTTCTTCTCTCTGTTGTTTGTCTGAAATATGTTTTTCCATCCCTTGACTTTTAGTCTGTACATGTCTTTGGGTTTGAGGTGAGTTTCTTGTAAGCAGCATATAGATGGGTCTTGCTTTTTATCCATTCTATTACTCTGTGTCTTTTGATTGGTGCATTCAGTCCATTAACATTTAGGGTGATTATTGAAAGATATGTACTTATTGCCATTGCAGGCTTTAAATTCGTGGTTACCAAAGGTTCAAGGTTAGCCTCTTTAGTATCTTACTGTCTAACTTAGCTCACTTATTGAGCTGTTATATACACTGTCTGGAGATTCTTTTCTTCTCTCCCTTCTTATTCCTCCTCCTCCATTCTTCATATGTTGGCTGTTTTGTTCTGTGCTCTTTCTAGGAGTGCTCCCATCTAGAGCAGTCCATATAAGATGTCCTGTAGAGGTGTTTTGTGGGAAGCAAATTCCCTCAGCTTTTGTTTATCTTGGAATTGTTTAATCCCACCATCATATTTAAATGATAGTCATGGTAGATACAGTATGCTTGGTTCAAGGCCCTTCTGTTTCATTGCATTAAATATATCATGCCATTCTCTTCTGGCCTTTGGGGTTTCTGTCGAGAAGTCTGATATTAGCCTGATGGGTTTTCCTTTATAGGTGACCTTTTTCTCTCTAGCTGCCTTTAAAACTCTTTCCTTGTCATTGATCTTTGCCATTTTAATTATTATGTGTCTTGGTGTTGTCCTTCTTGGATCCTTTCTGTTGGGGGTTCTGTGTATTTCCGTGGTCTGTTCGATTATTTCCTCCCCCAGTTTGGGGAAGTTTTCAGCAATTATTTCTTCTAAGATACTTTCCATCTCTTTTCCTCTCTCTTCTTCTTCTGGGACCCCTATAATACGGATATTGTTCCTTTTGGATTGGTCACACAGTTCTCTTAATATTGTTTCATTCCTGGAGATCCTTTTGTCTCTCTCTACGTCAACTTCTATGCGTTCCTGTTCTCTGGTTTCAATTCCATCGATGGCCTCTTGCATCCTATCCATTCTGCTTATAAACCCTTCCAGAGTTTGTTTCATTTCTGTAATCTCCTTTCTGGCATCTGTGATCTCCCTCTGGACTTCATCCCATTTCTCTTGCGTATTTCTCTGCATCTCTGTCAGCATGTTTATGATTCTTATTTTGATTTCTTTGTCAGGAAGACTGGTTAGGTCTGTCTCCTTCTCTGGTGTTGTGTCTGTGATCTTTGTCTGCCTGTAGTTTTGCCTTTTCATGGTGATAGGAATAGTTTCCAGAGCTGGGACGAGTGACGGCTGGAAGGACTTCCTTTCTTGTTGGTTTGTGGCCCTCCTCTCCTGGGAGAACAGCGACCTCTAGTGGCTTGTGCTGCGCAGCTGCGTGCAGACAGGGTTTCTGCTTCCTGCCCGGCTGCTATGGAGTTAATCTCCGCTGTTGCTGTGGGCGTGGCCTGGCTCGGGCAGCTGCTCCAAAGTGGTGGAGTTGCATTGGAGCAGGAGCTGCTGGGAGGCTATTTATCTCCGTAAGGGGCCTCCCTGCTCCCTGCAGCCCAGGGGTTAGGGTGCCCAGAGGTCCTCAGATTCCCTACCTCTGGATTAAGTGTCCCACCCTGCCCCTTTAAGACTTCCAAAAAGCACCCGCCAAAACAAAACGACCCCCAAAAAAAAAAAATTTTTTTTTTAATTAAAAAGATAAATAAATAAATAAATAATGGCCGCTTGTTTTTCTTTATTCTCCGGCACCAGCCTCAGGCATCTGCTCACCGGTCTTGCTGTCTTGTTTCCCTAATATTGGGGTCCCTATCCCTTTAAGACTTCCAAAAAGCGCTCGCCAAAACAAAACAGAAAAAAAAAAAAAATGGCCGCTCGCTTTTCTTGTGTCCTCCGGCGCCAGGCCTCCGGTACCTGCTCACCATTCTTCCTGCCCTATTTCCCTAGTATCCAGGGCCCCCTGGGCATGTACTGTGTCTGCGCTCTGGCCCGGATGGCTGGGGCTGGGTGTTCGGCAGCCCTGGGCTCCGTCTCCCTCCCGCTCTGCCTGCTCTTCTCCCGCTGGGAGCTGGGGGGAGGGGCGCTCGGCTCCCGCGGGGCCGGGGCTTGTATCTTACCCCCTTCGCGAGGTGCTGGGTTCTCTCAGGTGCGGATGTGGTCTGGATGCTGTCCTGTGTCCTCTGGTCTTTGTTCTAGGAAGAGTTGTCTTTGTTATATTTTCATAGATATATGTGGTTTTGGGAGGAGATTTCCGCTGCTCTACTCACGCCGCCATCTTGGCTCCCCAAAGTGCAGTTTTAAACCAACTTCTCTATAAGGCCTTTCTTATTTTTGTCAAGTTTTGAAGTGACCTCTGGTTCTTCTTAATTCCCAGAGGATTTCATGGCTAGACTCTCAGTGAGGATTTATGATATGCTTCATTATTTTCTAATTGTTTTATAAAGTTTTTAGAACCTAAAAGGCAGTTACACTCTGTGGTAGTTCTATAGAGTCTGTAAACCATTCCATATCCCAGTCATGCTAATATTTATAAGCAGTTGATGGGGAAGATAGCGGCTATTGTGTTCAGCACTGGGATAAGGTCCTGCCTTTGCGGACCATTTCCAAATGGAAGATCCCTTTCTGGAAAGTCAATCAAGATGTTGGATGATCCAGAAATGTGTGTACTTCACGTGGACAAAGACATTCCTGGGTGACTTGATAACTGTTTTCAAATATTGAATAAGCCTCCCGGGAGATTGGATTGGGTTATTTTTTGTGACAAAATATTCTGCACTGTACTGGTATTATTACTTCCACTTCAGGCTAACCCTGAAGGCACTGTGGCACTTCGGTTACATGGCTGGTTTGGAAAGAGGAAGAAGCCATGGCATGTGGAAACCAAATCTACAGGACCTGACTTGCTGTCTAGCCATGCTCAAGGGAAGATAACCTGCACTTCACCTTGTCAAGATTAAAAGACTAATAAATAAATAAGAGTTGACTCAGAAAGAAAATGACTGAATCTGGCACTTAACAGCCTCTGCCTGTGGCTAGAAAGGGTTAGGGAAGGCAAGGCATAATATGGAAGAAAGTGACAGAAACATCTCATTTCAGCAGTTTTGAGAATGTGCTTTATTTACCATTCTTAAAATGTTCTTTGTTTTTTGAGGAGGGATGGGGAATTACATAATTCAAAGATTTTTCTGATAAAACAAGCGACACCATCAATAGGACACAAGTACTACCAAGGTTATCTAAAGAGTCAGTCATCTCTACCCAAACAAGGAAACACAGAACAATAAAGACAGAGGGGACCTCTGAATTGCAGCAAACTTTATGTACAATTTAATAGCAAGCCAAGTCATAGTCTACAGTGAAGACTTGTAAACGCAAAGCAGTTTGGAAAATGTTCAGATCTATATCTGATACTTTTAATTTCTTTTTAAAAATGAACTTCATGTTTTAGAAGTTTTAGATTTACAGAAAAATTACAGGGATAATTCAGAGTTCCCATATACCTACACTTTGTCTCCCTATTATTAACACCTTAATTTAGCATATGGATTTTTGTAACAATTAAAGAACCAATATTGATACATCTTGTTAAAGTCCATACTTTATTCAGATTTCCTAGTTTTTACCTAATGTCCTTTTTCAGTTCTCAGATCCCTTTCAGAAAGCCATCTGACATTTAATCATCATGTATTCTTAAGTGTCCTGAGACTGTGAAAGTTTCTCAGACTTTGTGTTTTCATATCCTTGGGAGTTTTCAGGAATATTGACTAAATTTTTTGTAGCATGTCCTTCAATTGGGATTTGTCAGACGTTTTACTCATGATTAGGCTGAAGTCAGGTTTGGGGTAAAAAACACAGAAGAACCATTTACAGCACATTATATCAAGGGTATACACTAGCAACATGACTCTAAGAATTTTTCTAGATTTCTTATCAGGTTGAACACATTCCCCTCTATTCCTGGTTTACAGAGAGGTTTTTTTTTCCTTATCATAAATGACTGTTGGATTTTCTCAAATTTCTTTCTGCCTCAATTGATATGATCATATCATTTTCCTCTATACCCTGTTGATGTGATAGATTATGTTGGCTGGTTGATTTTCAAATGTTTAACCGGACTAGCACATCTGAAAAGAATCCCACTTGGTAGTGGCTTATGGTATATATCTTACTTTATACATAGTTGGATTTGATTTGCTAATATTTTGAAGATTTTTGCATCTATGTTCACGAGTGAGATTGGTCTGTAGTTTTCCGATAACATCTTTCCTCAGTTTTGCCATTAGGGTAATATTGGCTTCTCAAAATGAGTTAGGACATGTTCTGTGGCTGCTATTTTTGTGGAAGACATTGTAGAAAATTGGTATCATTTCATTTATTCCCTAAATGCAAAGTAGAATTCACCAGTGAAACAATCTGGGCCTGCTGTCCTACATTTTTGGAAAATTACTAATTTTTGACTTAATTTCTTTAATAGATATAAAAGCCTTATACCAGAGATGGCTGGGATGGCAGTTCTGAGATGGTTGGTTTGCATTTGACAAGCACAATTACTGGCAAGTTGCTTACTCTTTCTAAGAATTGACTAACTTGGGAGGGTCCTGCCACCACATGTCAAAACAGCAGAATATAGAAAATAAAAGACCTGGTTGATTCATGGCTCCAGAGACTTCTGCTCCAAGTAACATGCTCTGAGTTGTCACTCTATGGATTGACCTGTCTCTCCAGCTTTCAGGGTAATAGTTTCCCAGCAAACACAGTTCTTTAATGGGTCTGAGAAAAGCTATTGATTTTCAGTTTGTTCAGTCTTTTTCTTGTAAAGAAGGAAGTGATAACCACTAATGTATGAGTTACATGTCAGAATTGATACTGGAAGTGTCCCACCAATTTTCAATTTTTCTACTTTAGTTTCATGCCAGCCTTCAAATATTTGCAGCATCTTCCAGATTCAAGGGAATCACCCTGAGAAGTTTCTTTCTATGAAATTTTGTTCAGTCTAGGAGTGGGATGACAGGCAGTTCATTCATACAACACCATGTGCTTTTATTTTGCTTTAAAACGTCAGATACAAAGATATAAAAGTATTATATCATGCTTATCTTTTTTTAGGGAACTTCCAGGAAATTATTTTCTTTAACAAATTAGTTATTCAAACATTACTTAAAGCAGCTAAGAAATAACTGACAAAAAAACTACAGTAATTTCTTTCTGTTCTCATGTCCTGAAAAAAACACTGGGCTAGAAATCTTAAGACTCAGGTTTGAGTATTGATTATTAATTACTAGCTGGATATCTTTATACATAGTTCACTCCCAAATTTCTCAGCATGTGAATTTGGATAATACCTCTTGCCTTTCTAACTTACAGTATAGTTAGGAGCATGAAAGGATGTGAAATATTTAAATTTATATTGCAAAGCATAGAAATTGGGGAAATGATATCCTTATTAATAACTCCCATGCACATTCTCCCAAGTATAAGTCTTAAAGGGTACAGAGAGCTTATAATTCTGCTCAAAGAAACCATAGCCTCAGACCACACACATGTTAAGAATGAGTACACTGTATGGCCAAACAGAACACTGAAGAAATGGGGACATGGGTGGTGTATTCTTGAATCCCTTATTCTTTACACAGTGGAAAAGTCTAAAAACCTGAGATGAGAAAAATAAGTGAAGCATAAGCAAATGAAGGATAACAAACAAGACTCATCAAAATAAACAACCAGTGCACCGTTTCTCAGAACAGTTAACTAGATAGGGAGTTTGAATTGCCTTTGTGACAGAGTATACTTCTCTTGGTGGCTGATGAAGTCAAGTGGAGATCTCAGCACATATCACCATGTCATTGGCAGGACCAAAGGAGCACTTATGTTCCCTGCTTGACAATATGTCTTTTCTTTTAGCAGTAAATTCAACTCAAATGACAAACTACAGACAGAAATTGATCATAGTCTGGGCCTTGGATAATAACACTGGGCAGAGAACTTTATTGCTCAATAAACATTTGTCCCAGGTATATTATAAAGCATAGAAGTAAAGGTAAAAATTTCCCCTAAATTTTCTCTTTTCCACAATTTGGCTCCTATTTTTTAACATTGAGAATAGTGAAGTTTTATATTACTCACTGTTTGCTTATAGCAAACACAAGCATATACTAAAGTCCAGATGAATTCACTTTCCTAGGATATTTAATGTTAGGAAAGAGTGAGGTGGGATCCAGCATTTCTTGAGCACCTACTTTATACTTAGCTTTGTGGGAGCTGATGCGTATTTGAAGGAAGTGGGTGGCAAGTCAAGCTAACTTGGATGTGAATCCTTGGTGACACAAGTGTATGACTTTAAGCCATTTGTTTACTCTCATAGTACCTCAGACTTCTTTTGTTCCTCATCATTTATAAATTAGGGATAATAGTACAATCTTCTTTAAAAGATTTTGGAGACCTGGTACATGTAAGCACTTATTGCTATCCTGGCACAGAGATACCAGGTATTTTTAATTTGCATGTATCATCTCAGACGATCCAAAATAGCTCTGTCAATTAGGTATCCTCTTCCCCCATTTTATAGAAAATTATAATGAAACAGAAAGGTTAAGAAATGTTCTTAAGGCAGGAATATGGCAGAACTTGAAACAGTATTTCTGGCTTCCATATCTTACATCTTTCCACTGTATTATGGAATTATGCAATAACATATTACATGTGTTATGTGCCATAAGCATTATGTAATATATGTTATATATATTCAAGTCCTCTCCATTTTTTCATTATCCTAAATATTAACTTTTCTATCTTCCTTAGAGCCCAAGGTTCTGAATTTGAAGTGAAGCAATAATTTATCTCTCAATCACATTTCTTTCTTTGTGAGAAAAATTCAGATGACTTATTCTATGAGACAGGCTAAAAAGTTCAACAACTCCCAATTTGGTTTATGTGCTCAGACCTTATATGGAACATTGTTTTATATAAATTGAAAGGTGAGTATTTGAAATGAAGTTGCAAATAAATAGTAAATTAATAAGACTCATAATTTTAAAATACTGATATCATTTCTATAAAATTTAATTATTAATATTAAATTAACGATTGCTTGTTTTTATTTCCTGCATGGCAAAATTGTAACTAGTTCTAAATATCAGTCCATTTTCAAATGCAAGGAAAATGTAGATTAAGTAAATTAAATTCACTATAGAAATCACCTTCATACTAAATTTTTTAAGAAGGAGAAAAAGGTAAAGTATTTAAAAATAGACCATTATACCTGGGTCCTTGTGCTTCCTTAACTGGTAAGGAAAAAGTGTGATTTCTTTAAAGACCCAATATCAATTTTTTTTTAAATGTGCTCTTTCACTTTTGAAATTTGACTGTAAATAGAGGAGTATAATTGTAAACATACAATCTTCCAACTGAATCATGAAAAAATAGATAATCTGAACAGATGGATTAGTGAAAGGAATTAGTAATCAAAAACTTCCAAATAAACAAGAGTACAGGATCAGACAGCTTCACTAGTGAATGCTTCCAGTCAAAGAAGATTTAATGCCTTTCCTCCTCAAACCTTTCCAAAAAATTGAAAGAGAAGGAATGGGATACACTCATTTTATGAGACTAAAATTACCCTGATAGCAAAACCAGACAAGGACACCACACACAAAAAAGAAAATTATAGGCCAATATCCCTAATGAGCATAGATGCAAAAATCCTCAACAAAACATTAGCAAACCAAATTCAGTAACACATTAAAAAGATCATGCACCATGATCCAGGAGGATTTTTACAGGGATGCAAGGATGATTCATTCCCTTGTAATCATCAACATGATATGCCACATTAATGAAATGAAGGAGAAAAATCGTATGATTACCTCAAGAAGACAAGAAATAACAAGTATTGGTGAGGATGTGGAGAAATGATAACCCTCATGTACTGTTGGTAGGAATGTAAATTTGTGTGGGAAAAACAGTATAGAGTTTCCTCAAAAAGTTAAATGTAGAAATACCACATGATCCAGTAATTCTACTTCTGGGTATTTATCCAAAGAAAATAAAAACACGAATTCAAAAGATATATGCATCCCTATGTTCACTGAAGCATTATTCACAATAGCCAACATACAGAAGCAACCTAAGAGTCCAATGATGGATGAATAGATAAAGAGGATGTGGTGTGTGTGTGTAAATAAACATATACACAACAGAATAATAATTAACTATAAAAAACTGAAATCTTCCCATATGCAATACAGATGTACCTTAAGGGCATTATGCTAAATGAATAAGTCAGACAGATAAAGAAAAATACTGTATGATTTCATTTATATGTGGAAGCTAAAAACAACAAAACAAAACAACAAACTCATAGATGCAGAGGACAGATCTGTGGTTGACAGATAATTTCACTCAAAGTGGGTCAGTGAAATAGAAGAAGGGGGTCAGAAGTACAAAATTCCAGTCATAAAATAAATAAGTCATGGGGATGGTGACTACTGTGAGTAATACTGTATTGCATATTATGTAACTCTATATGGTGAGGGGGGAAACCAGACATTGTGGTGATCACTTCACAATGTATACAGATATGGGATCATTATATTCTGAATCTGAAACTAATATAATGTTATGTGTCAATTATACCTCAATTAAAAAATGTAGAGTATAATCACATCAATTTTATTTAATTCCCCAAATGAGCTTGAGAGAAAAAATGTAAATGAATAGTACATGGAAGGCTGCCATATTTTGATTAGGTAAATTAAAATTTTGATGTAGAGTTATTAAGCACTTTCCTCAGATGCTAATGTTTAACAGAGCAAGGCTAATTTTCTTTTTCTTGTTTTGACTAATCAATGCTACTTATATAGAATTTTTTAAAGACTTGCTTTAATTTTAATGAAGTCAGTTAGTCTCCAGAAGAGATTAATAAGACATGAGTTGTTGAAAGGTAAATAGAATAACTAATGACTTGAAACAGACCATTTCTCATAAATATGAACTAAATAATGGAAAACCATCTTTGAAGATGGGGTGGGGAAGCAGGTTAAAGTGTGAAGAACACTTTGAATGCAGACTAAGAAAAAGTCAGAATCATAGATATTTTAAATTTACCCACTCTGTGTTAGTGCAATAAAAATAAGGGCAGTAATAAATGAGTTCATTTATCTCTTTATTTTCTAGAAAACAACTCCTAGGAAATTCGGAGGTTTCAGAAAGAACTAAAATTATAATGTTACTTGAAAAAGGAAATTAGGAGGTAACTTATGGAATGTAATCTTGATCTGGGGATTGCTTATTAAAAAAGCTTCTGATATAAGCAACATGCACAAAGATGTTTTAGACATTATCACTGAATTTTGGTCCATATCCTATTTTATTTGATCAGTGCAGGTGGAAAAACTTCTGTGAAATTTATTACTAGAGTCATAATTTTAGTGCACTGTAATCTAATGTAGGTAATTGACTAGCAAAACATGTTTGGTATATAAGGCAAGGTTTTACACTATGAAAGTTAAATACTTGGGACAGTGAGTGTATATTCAGAGAATGAAGGGAGTCTTAAAAATTGTATTTAAATTATAAAAAATGTAATTATACCTTTCTCTCACCTTACTTTTCCAGAAACCATGAAACTTCTCAGAAGAGTAGTCTGCCCACACTGTTTCCAAACATTCAACTGTATTTCAGTTTATTTACAAATTACATGATTTTAGGTGATTAAATATATAAGTTATTTAAAAATTAGTACTTAAAAATTAGTATGTCCTGGGTCTAACAAAATTATAGATGAATTTTCTCTTTCACTTCTATGCAAACATAAAATAATGGATTTATGCGATCATTCCCTGTAGCATTGTTTGTTAGAGAAAAAAATTACTGAACTTAGGCTATCAATAAGGTCGTAATTGAAACAATTATTTACTACCTACACAATGAAATTATATGCAACTGATAAAAACAACAGTGGATTTATACACTTATAGAGAGTAATCCTTAAAATATATTTTTAACTTAAAAAGACAAGAAACTAAGTTCACATAGTAGTTACATTTTGTAAAAGAAAGAAATAATTACAAAAATTGAGTACATAAAATATATTCAGATTTGCTTATTTTTGCATAAGAAAACACTAGAAATTTAAAACAGAAGCTAAAATGTGCAACTATTGGAGACCGCTAGAGAACTGTGGTAGACATAAGAACAGAAAAGAGACTTCTCTAAATAGAGTTTACAATCATTTTTTCTTTGAGCTGTTAAGTTTTATCTCAAAAATACAAAATACAAAATTGTATAAAAAGCAAACACTAAAACATAAAATGAACAGATAAAAATGATTCTAGTTATTTATCAGTTTGGTAACATTAACCACAGGAGGGGAAATATTACATCAAGAGAATTCCAAACACTGTATTCTGTATACCCTTCGTGGTATGTATGTTAAGGACTCAAAAAAAAAAAAGGGAAGAAATCTAAAATCTAACTCAGTAGGCATAATGTTACTAGTATTTTTACCATGTAATTTTGATACCATTTTAAACATACTGTAAGAAAGCAATAAGTAATTATGTTAATATGTTAATGTTATCAGGAACTAAGATTCTCTACGCAAGAGAAGAGATACAAATTAAATCAAGAAAACTAAGTAAAAATTATCAGTATAAACACAATGTCTACTTGAAAAAAAATATTTCTCAGCTCTGTTTCTTGCAATTAAGTAGAAGCCATATCACTTCAAAAAGTTAGCTCAATAACACCCTTAGTCCCCAAATCATTGTTTCCAATAACATTCCCACCTAAAAGATATCAGAGTTTTGTGGAGAAATTGTTATCCCAAATAAGAGGCAGGGAAAATACAGATTAATTGTACGACATCTTACTTCGGACAGCAAGGAAGTGTTCAAAGACTACTGATGGCATATCAAACGGATTCTGGAGACATTCTGAAGGAGTTATCACTGATCAAATTATATACAACATAAACATCAAAATAATAGTTGCGTGGATGGTTACACACTGAATACATAAAAACCCATAATGAAAATCGAAAAAGAAAAAGGGAAAAAAAAACAACCTCCTCTGCCACTATCAAGCTATTATAGGAAGTCCTTGATCCAAAATTGGAAATTAAAGTTAAAAATGTAAACTTTCCGTGTATTTTTATAAGGCACTAGAGTTCACCCCAGTGGATGATCATGAGCATGAGGTGATAATGCCAGCTAATCAGTAAAGATAAGCAACAGAATTAGAAACATCGCAATTCTGCAAACCAACAACGAAATAATTGTTTCATACAAGCATCATTAATTGGTGCTTTGTCCCATAAAATTTTCACCTGAAAGGTTGATGGGAAGCAGATACTTCTACAATATTATCCTCAGATTACTTTTTAAATGCAAAGGAAAAGAAATCTTCCCAAAGAAGTTATCTGGCTGTCACTACCATAACCCAGTGATCAAACCTACAACCACCAATAGTGGTGCCACTTAACACCACATGCTTTTTGATATGATTCACTAAAAAATACACAGTATCATTGATAAAATATCTTTGCCAAAAATGTATTAAAAAACTAATGAAGCGTTTAGTCCTAACTCAAAAGATCACCAAGTCATTTTATTATTACATTAATATCAGTAATTTATAAATGTTTCTATATTTCTCCACATCCTTTTTAATACATAAGGTTCTTTAATTCCTCCTTATGATTATCTGGATATAAAATAACGTTCAGCATTTCTCTGAGTTAACTGGAAAATACTTTTTACACAATTTCACTTTATGGTCATCTATATTCCCTTTTCTCTAAGTTGTCAGTGTGTAGAGTCATGTCCCTATTTGTAGCAAGTATTCTACTAGATTGTGCATACTTTGTTAAGTATTTGTTATATGAAAATAACTTTTCTTAGTCAGAGGGTCTCAACCTTGATTACACAATTGAATCACATGGGAAGCTTTACAAAGTATTTACGTGCAGGCTACTGGTTACACACAAAGATTGGCATCCTTTTATTTGTCTTGCATAGGCCATCTCAGCCCTTATTTTTATACTTTTTCCCTTGGCTTTGGACCTTGCCACCTGTATATTGCTTTTGATCTCCCTTTTCTCACCCACATCCGCCTTTTTCTCAGTGTCTAGAGAAGCATCTGCCTAGCTCACTGACGCATGTTTTCTTCCATTTTGGGTACACAGAGCTGTTTAACATGTTGTTGGGATATTGATGCAGCTTAGGACAGCTAATCCTTTCAAAACGTTTAAATGCTTTATGTTGCACTGCTATTTTTTTTCTCATGTTTTCAGGGGAGATGCTAAAATAACTCCACAAGGCCATGTTGACTTGGTTTTCTTCATTTTTCAATCAGACAACTACCTAGATCATTAAAATCAGTAATGATTTTCAACTCTTATCTTATTCATTATTCAGTCAATGGGGTAAAAATATATCTAATTTGCCTTTCTTTGCCATGCACTCTACTAGGCACTGGTTGTAGAAAGATGAGACCACCCAAAGAAAGAAAGAAAACAAAAGACCAACATGCCTGTCGAGTGATGCATGACCTAGTAGAAGAGCCAGCCATCTAACAATTTCACAAAAATCACAATTGATATATTGATCCCTAAGGTCAGGTAAATCTTTTCTGAGTTATTGATAGTCAAGCTGAAACCTAAAAATGCATTGTGCATGGAAGAGCTAAGTTTTCTTTTACTTATTACTGTCTTCGAAAGACTGTGAAAAAGAAAACATACTATACAAATCATGGAAAAATCCTATCTTAAGTATTTGATTGAAGTTATTTCCTGAATTAAATCATCAATGATGGCGATAGACTTTTATTTCTGATTTAGCAACATTACAGAATCCAACCATCCATCCCAAGATAGATTCTGTCTTGATCATAAATCATTGTGTAATAAGAATGAATCATAATTTTCAAGAGAATCCCAGGGCTATTGCTCCAATAGATCTATCTTGCCATCTATGAGTTCTTGTGACCTATGCTTTTGAAGAAATGCTAGTTTCTTTATATCTCTGCAACTACCATGAGTTTTTCATGTGACTCTATCTCATACATTCTCACCTAACAGGAATGTTGGAGGGGTTTTTTGTGTGTTTTTTTTGATAATGCCTTTTATATGCCATTTGTTATTAGAAGTTTGTTATAAAGACCCAGTGATTGAACACTAAACAGGAAAACTGAAGATGTAAGCATTTACTAGTGAGACTCTTCAATGAATTCTTTTATAAATACACTAGAGTTAGAGATCCAATCGAGCTGAAAAAGTTTTAGCAAATAATATCAAAATAAGGATAAGAAAAGATAAGAAGTAATGATGATTCAAACCCTAGAGAATAATAGAGATTCTTTCACTTTCTACAGTAAAATTGGGAATCTAAAACAAGTGGTAATTAGTGTTGGGTTACTTCTTTGTAGTTATGATCACTTAGTCACCTATTAATAAAAGCAATACGCAAAGCTTTTAAAGTTCTACATGCTGAGATAATTCCAAATTGTGCTATTTGGGCTTAATAGGAATATTCATTCCCCAAAGTTAAGAATGCAAACTATAGAATATGAAACTACATAAATACATCTAGTTTTCTATTGTTACAGATAAAACATTTATAAGAAATGTCAGGAATGTGCAACATTCCCACAGCACTCAGATGCTGGCAACTTGTCAATATTCTGCAAACATGACTCCAAAGAAATTTACTTTGTGGGGAAACATCCCTATTTGTACAAGAATCTGGAAGAACTAGAGATAGTTAACTTGATGCTGTAGTTGAACATAAATGAAAGAATAAAAATAAATCCCCTGGAAGGATATAGCAAATATATGAGAAAAAATATGCTTATGAAGATAACTCAGTCAAAATTTCTAGGCCTTTACTCTTAAAAGCACACAGGATTTTATTTCAGTTCCATAAACACTTGAGTATACACAGAAAATGCTAATCATTCACTGGTTTCCCCTAGATACCGGTCTACAGTGAGCGTTACTTCAGATGTATCCATACTTTTAGAAAAATGCAATTTCTTTTAACATGCATAGGTGTATAATCACATAGCTTTCATAAATATATAAAAGTCAACAAATCATACATGGTTTTTAAAATGGTTAAGTATTTAGTTTTGTTTCTTTTCCTTTATTGCCCAAAAGAGAAATTTGACTCACTCAGCATTCTAGGGTACTTCCGAGCTTTAGCACTCTTGATATTGGATGAGCAATATAAAAAATCTTCCGCTTAATGGAAAATACCTTGTTCTCAGCAGTCATTCAGAGCACATTCTCCAAGCAGGAGAGTCTAGGTTTATTTACAATGGTTTCATTATCTCTTTTATTTTAGTCTTTTACAAGTTAGCGATAATGATATTAGACTTTTCCTAAAATTATTTTTTTAATTATGGTGAAAATTGAGAAGTTCTGAATGCTCATCTACCAAAAAGGTCTGTTTTGCATAGATACACAAAAAGAGGTTATCTTTACCTCAGGTTAATATGCCATTCATAAATAATCATCCAAAAAGAGAATAAAATAGTGCTACTGTTTACTATTATTCCCTTTCACTCTCAAAATATTCTGGGTTGGAAAATTCTTTCTAAAATGTTTTGAATTTCTAACAAAACAGTAAATGTGTCTGCTGAGGAATACTTGTGTCAAGGATTTGGCAAGAGTCTCATTGAACTATAAACGATAATTACCTCCTCAGCCCTTGGGCTCCTATGTCAAGGGACCAGCAGGCAAGCCAAAGAATCACCAGTTTGAAATGAACTATTGACCTTGGTCCTAAGGAAAATGTGGCTGCTCTTTCACAATGAGAGCATTTAAGAATATGGTTGGCATCTAAGTGACCAACTTAGGTGCCACTCTTTGCCCTTGGTCAACTTTGACAGTAAATGGACTGAGAAAGCCATGGCAAGCAGTTGACTTAGAACTCTCAAAGATGAGGGTCAAGCCATCAGGAAGACAGGTCCATTGCAATCCTATAAGAGCTATTCTTGGAGCTTTTATGAAGAGGTAGATCTGAGCCATGCAAAGATTTGTCTGTAAAGGTTGCTGACTGGATCACCTAGATGCCCTTCAGGATTAAGAGCCTTATTATCCCAACCTCTGGGAATGTTGCTAGCAGACACCTCTTTCCTGCCAGTCCCCTTTGGAGATAGCCTTAGCTAATGGCCTTCCTCAGCCAAGGCCATTCTTCCTTCTCAGTGTGGACACCAAGGCCCCAAGCAGTGCCTAACGGACCTGGAGTAAAAGCCTGTCTCTTCTGACCCAAGTTGAGATGGCTCTGAAGGTTTGTTCTCATCTTGAGACCCCAGTAAGGTCAACTGATACTTTCCTTAGGCCTATTCCCCCTGTCCAATCTTGCTCCCTGTCTTTACCTTCCACAGATGTTTCCCCCAGGTGCACTCCAGAACAAATCTCCTTCTGGCTAATTAGGCAAACAAACAAATCAACAATGGAAAATGGAAGAGGATTTAGAATGTCTATTTCAACTCTTCATCATTAAAAATAATGTTCACATTGTTCCTGCTCCTGTTTCATATTGCTGTAATGATCATTCCATATCTTTATGCCCACTCTTTTTATGTATTTGTAATTCAGAGGCAGGAAAGCTAGATATTATTTTCCCAGAGTTCTTTATGTTGTTTAGGTTTCATCAGTGTCTAGAAAGCCAAGAGAGAGGCTGTTTTCCTAGTTAGAATTGTGCCACTTTCCAGAGACTGTTTCTATTACTGAACAAAGCAAGAGACATTTCAGGCCAGAAGGAAACCGTCTTCTGCAGGTTTGATTTGCTCATGACTTGAGTAGAGGTACCCTATTAACAGATACTTCTTACTGCCTGTACATCAGATAATCCAGAATAATGACTGATTATTATATATGACTCATTATAATAATGAGATTAATTAATAATGACTGGATAAAGAAAGTACCCTCAAATTATGAGCTGTTTAGGGACCTACACATAAATGTCTCATATTTCAACTTTAAGAGTTTTATTTTATGGTTGTTTGAATGCATTTTGAGCAATTTCAAAATTGAGACATAAAACATTCATGAAAAAATTTGTTTTATTTTTTCAAATTTGCATCCAGGACATGGAAGACTGATTGTCATTTTCTCACTGGCTGAATAAGCAGAGGGAGCCCACCATGGTTTGTCTGGTCCATATGAAGCAAGGCAATACATCTTTAGAATATGAATTCCCAATCCTTGTGCAAGTTCTCATCACCAAACTCAGCAAGACTTGTTATGTGAAATTTTAAGAGCTGAAATTAACCTGTTTTCATTTTCTGTATTAGACATTCTATTTAGAGCAACAGCACATGCTTTTTTTTAAAATATAACTTTAGGTTTTAAAGTATGTATTTCTTGAAGAGCTTTGTGATACATCTGAACATTTTTAAAATAGCTCATATAACATTATTTCATCTGCCAGGAATCTTTCACTCAGTAGGGCAATTCTCACACTTTGGCTGAAGTGTATGGTTCTTTGGGTAATGTGTATGCACTTTACAAATTCTGCACTTACAAACACTATAGATCTGAAACAGATCCATATAAACAGAACATATATTTTAGAAAAATAATATACAATTTCAAATAAGTAAGCTTTCTACTTGCAAAAACCCATGAATTTCCTCACCTTCATGGCATCCACTTCACAGAAAACCACAGGTTATAATTCCTCTATTTAACTTCTTTTAAAAATCCTTTCCTGACTCATGCCACACTCACTCCCAACCTTCTTCCACAGTAATCATGGCACCCTCTGACTTCTGGTATAATCTACAAATAGTAAAGTCAAATTTGGGAAGAGTTAAAATTCCTCAGAATTAATGGACTCACTCTCTGTGAGTAATAAGGTGATACCTGAAGCTGTCCAAGAAGTATGTTTTGTTGCAAATTGGTGTTGATTACAAAAACAGTATTGCTGAGATGAATGTTTATCCTGAGTCATCTATTCTTTGTAAATATTTGCATAGGATAGTATTTTTTAAATCCTAATTTGCAAAAATTTTACACGCCAAAGAGTAGCCTAGTTTCCCAATAGAGTCATAAAGGCTGTAGACAAGAAAAAAATGTGGTAGATTACCAGAGCTGACCTAAGCCAATTTGTTAGATAATGAAAGAAACAGAGGACCCCATACACAGGTAGGTAGATGTCCCAGTTACTATTCCTGCTAAGACTGGCTGGCCCACACAGAAACAAAGGAACATACAGAGGGATTTTAAGAAACAGACTTTGATAAATTCCTTTCTTCTGACACCCCCAGTTCATATTATGATGGAGCTATCTATAGTGATAGTTCTCTTCCTGGAGCAGGTCCTCTTTCTAAACCCTTTTCATGAAGTTAAGGGGAAAGTCAAAGTTTCTTTTCCTGAGTCTTTTGGGCCTTGATTGTGTTCAGCTCCACATAATCTTCATGCTGAAGTGACACATCTTGGGGCGAGCCTGCCCTTGGTCCCTACACATACATATTACATAATTGCACATTGAAATAACTCCATCTCACAGTTCTAGTATATTCGTTCATTTACCTAAGACGCCAGAGTTAACAGCTGGTTTAACCAAGACTTCTACTTACTACCCATGTTTATTGATTCCAAAGTCTTGCTCCTCTCAGTCTCCAACAATATCTAAAATCCATAGCAAATGACACTGAATGTTATTAGATAGAATTTTCACTGCTAATAAATGGGTCTGAAAACTCTGAAAAACACTGACATGAAGAAAATACATTGTATTCAGGAAAGGATGAAAGAGGGAGAGAGTGGTTCACCACAGAAGGGGGTTTCTGATGAAACAAGGGTAGTTACCACTTAGTACTAATATTACCCAGAACCCCCACTAGTATTACCCAGAACCCAGCCTCACTCTGACAGGTTTTGGGAGAGCACAATGGCTCCAGCATTTGTTGCCATGAGAACATTAATTATTTTGTTTTCTCTTTCAAGCTGCAGATTTCTCACTTGAGTACTTTGAATAGTGACAAAAGAATAATCAGTCTTGCGCATCACTCATCTTTCCCTTTTGGATGTTGTTTAAAAAAAAAGGTAAAGATAATATTTTATGAAATTGGTAAATCACTTACTTCAGTTTTAGCAACAAATTCTGTCCAAAATATTAAGTAATAAAGCAACAACATAATATTAAGTAACTTGACAGAAACTATTTACACATTTTTATTTGAGGTAAAATTTACAAATAATGAAGAGTGCAGATCTTAAGTAAATATTTTGATGATTTTTGATATAATCATTCATATAACTACCAACCCATCAAGATACAGAACATTTCCATCACCACCCTCCCACCCCAAGTTTCTTCATTCTCCCTTTCAAACCCTACCACTCATAATCGGCCACTGTTCTGACTTCTATTTGCTTGTTCTCACCTTTATATAAACAGAATCATACAATAGGATCTCTTGTACTGGTCTTTCACTTAACTCAACATTACGTTTTTGAGGTTTATCCAGATATTTTGTTTTTACCTTCCCCTATTGATGGACATATGGGCTGCTTTGAGTTTGGGATCATTAGTAATAAAACCACTGATGGGGTAGGTGGCTCCAAAATATGCTACTTCGGCATAATGATTATTCTGAATTAAATTTACTTAAGAAACAGACAGTACAAGAAGGATACTGACCTACCTCCATCCCTCTGAAAGCAGGAAATAAATTCTCCATGTGAAGGGCACCGTCCCTTTACCTGAAAGGTAAAATGCATCTTTATTACCAGAGACAGGGAATTCAGGGCCTAGAAAGCCATATAAACAAAGCTTGTTCTTTCTTCGTTAATTTGCTTCCCCAAATCCGAATTTTATCCTGTCAATCCTTTACAAATGTATTGTTTCTTGTGTAAAACTGCTTTGGTCTTTTCCTTGAGTCTCATATTTTTATAAGCTCCTGAATGTATAAAATGAAATTTTTCTCCCTTTTTTAATGTGTTTTATGTCAATTTAATTATTACATCAGCCAAAGAAACTAGAAGGGAAGAAAGGAATTTTCCTCCCCTTAACCACCATAAACATTCTTGTGCAAGACTTTTTGTGGGCAGATTTTCATCTCTCTCAGGTAAATATCCAGGAGAAAAACTGCTTTAAGTAGATGCATGTTTAACTAACTATCAGGAAGTGCCAAAGAGTTTTCCCAAGTGATTATACCATTTTCTAATCCCATCAGCAATGTAACAGTTCAATTATCCTGCAATGCTCAAAATGTTTTGATGTTTTGGTATTTTTAAATTTAGTTACTCTGACGAGTATATAATGGTATCTCGTGAGCTTAATTTGCATTCGAGATATTTTTCTTGTGATAACTGGCCATTCATGTATTTTTTTTGAGTGTGTGAAGAATCCTTTCAAATTGTTTGCTTATTTTAATTCAGTTTTATTTATTTTCTAAATTTATTATATATTCTAGATAAAAGTTACATGTCAGATACATAGTAATGGGAATAATTACTCCCCTGATGTGGCATGTCCATTTAGTTTCTTAACAGTGCTTTTGATGAGAAGAATATGTCTTTTAATTGAGGTATTACATTTGGAAATGCTCAGATCAATATATAAAACATTTCCATATTCCCAGAAAGTTTTCTCATGCCCTCATGTCCATTTCCCAGTCAACCTCACACCTTGTCCAACAGAAGCAACCCCTGATATGATTTCCAACACCATAAATTGTTTTTACATAGTCAAGAATTTCATATGAAGGAAATCACAGACTTTCAGTTAGCATAACACTCCTAAAATTCACCTATGTTCTTGAACATATTAGTATTTCATTCCTTTTTATTGCATATATCAGTTCATTATAATGCTGCATAGCATTTTACTATATAATTACACCATTTTGTTTATACATTGATAAAAATCTGGCTTTTTTCTAGTATCTGTCTTTTATATTGCTATGATAATAATACTACTGTGAACATTTTAGTACAGGTATTTTTTGTAGATAACACAACTCTGTGATAAATGCATAGGAGTAGAAGTGCTAGGCCATTAGGTGGACGTATTTTAAATACTGTATGATTTCCAGTGTGTAGATTTTACACATCTTGTATTACATTTATCCAGAAACTTTTGGTGCTATTTTATGTGGTAGTTTTTATTTCATTTTCTAATTGTTCTTTATTGCTGATATACAAAAATACAATTCATATCTGTATATCAACTTTGAATCTTGAGATACTGCTGAATTTCCTTCAATTTTTTTTCTTTTTCAGTGTCTTTGATTGTTTTTGGTATCAGGTTTATAGTAGCCTCCAAAACTGAATCAGGAAATAGTCCTTTGTTCTCCACTTTCTGAGTTTGTATAGGTATCATATTATTTCTTCCTTAAATATTTTTAAAAATTCACCAGTGACACCATATGTGTATAGGATTTCCTCTGTAAGAACTACTTTAATTATGAATTTAATTTATTAAATTTATAAAGGACTATTTAGTTTTTTAATTTTTTTATTTAGTCACTTCTTGTAATTTCTGTCATTTAAGGGAATTCGTGCAGGTTGTCAAATAGATTGAACTAAAATTGTTCATCATGTCTTGTGAACTAAATGTTTTCTTTAGTAGTTTTGGGAAACACTTGACCATGGAAAGGAAGTAGAGAAGTATCTGTTCCAAGCCAATAGATTATGCTTTGAAAATAAAGAATAAATAAAACAAAGAAGCAACAGAGGGAAAGGTTCACTGAGAATCTAGTTCTTTGAAAATCGCTTGCCATGAGTGGTGATGTCATATGAAAATAACTTAGTAACTTTGAGTAATTTGCTTACTTTTTTCTGGATAACTCAGGAATTCTTGCCTGAAATATGTGGATATGCATGGATATGTAGATGAATAACAAATTAAAGTGGCCAACAGACAGAATTTCTCCAGGTTAATTCAGGGAAAGGGATAGATAGCCCCTGCATCTACTTTACCCTTTACTTAAAACAGAGACCTTAAAAGAAAGCAGGAGCCCTGGAATTATCTCCTGTGAAATATGAAATCTAAACACTCTATCTCCTTCTATTAAATCTTAAGCACCGTCCAATGCCCACACCCCTCCTTCTGCTGAAGAGAACTGGTTTCTATAACAACTGCAGCATCCGATTGCTAACCACACATACACACAAACGAACCCCACAACCTCAACCTCATGAATGTTTCTGTGTTGTTTCACCAGATAATTTAGAAATGGACAGAAATGTGGTAAGAAAGGGAGAAGATGAGAGGGATTTTAAATTTGATATTAATCCAGAAAACAAGCTTTACCAAAACAGAGGACAGAGGAAACTAGCTAAAAACAGCTCTGGTAGCTCCCACCTCCGGCTTCAGGCCATCCTGTTCTGGTTCAGGATGGCAAGATAATAGGGCTCCAGTTACTCAGAGAAGCGAAATCACAACCCTCGTCTCCAACTAATGTTGGGCTGGGGAAGAAATAGAGAGAGCTAACTACTGATGCCAGACAAAGCAATGAATATATATTTCCAGAAATGCCCCCTGATTTCCTAATAGAGACGACTGGGGGAGGGGAGAGCAACTGAAATATAAATGTGGAAGCTTTGATTTTTACTTGCTGGAAAATGGAAATAATGTTTCTCCTCCCTTCCTTCTCACTGTGGGAATGAAAGTACATAACCTTCTTAGAAAGCGACTTAAAAACAATTAAGCCTTATAAAATATAAGTAATATTTCTTATTAGCAAAATTTCAATGACCAAATACCAGCAACTTATCAATAAGCTCCTTTTGTCATAATGTTTGAATACCATCATTTCTCCTTTAACAACAAAAAAGTTGACTCTATATCTGAGATATAAACAATATTCTAGTACTGCTTTTCAATAAATTTAAGACTGAGTGAAAAAATGAAAATGAATTAAAAGGTGTATCCAAGAACAGGTGGCTGTTGTGAATTTTGAAAGGGTCCAAGTCTGAGATTGTTAAAAAATAATATTCTGTTAATCTCAAAAGAGAGAACCTTTGTTTAAACGCTCCTTTTATATGTATGTGTGGTAGTCAATCAGCAACTTATGACTTTTTAGAATTAACTACATTTAAAATATCATATTCTTGTTATGCTAAGTGTATTTGCTTCCACTTAAGAGTGTAATGGCCTTGACCAGTTTTACTCATTGAAGAGAACCATTTTTATAGCTATGAGAGATTAAGTATAAAAATGACAATCTCTTATTTTAACCCAGCTTTTCTGAAACCAAGAAGTAATCAAAATAGCTTGTTTTAAAGAGAAACAAAAAACGTGTGACCACCTTGTCTCTACTGAGTTCATGTATACCAAGTTGAACCGTAACAGTGTTTTTATAGCTAACTGATAAATCTGTAGAAATAGAGGTTTAGAAAGAGAAATGTTGGTAAGCTTTAAGTGCAGGGCTGGATTGGGTTCCTATAAACTCTTACCAGACTTTAAAAAAAATCCTAGATTATCGTTCTATTTGATAAAATAGAGAACCCTAGAAAAAATTATAAAGAAGGTGTGAGTGTAGGGATAAGATAGTGCTTGCTTTTTGTTTGATCAAGTAACCACTATGATTAGCTTTATGAATCACCTAGGATGTTAACAAAGATAGAATCTATAGAAAACTAAGAAAGGAAAGATACACAGCCCACAACTTGGTCCCACAGGATGTCAATTTCTACATCAATAAAATAGTTTCTTCTTTGGTATGAAAACAATAGCATGTTTCTAGACTTTAGATTTGAGGTAGTCTTGTCTCCATAATAATATCAAAGATAATATTAGATATAATTTTCTAATTATTCTATAAAGACTTACTTTGTTTTTTTACTGAAAATATTTTTCTGTGTCAGGGCTTCTTCTGTTCATAAGTTTTGTTATTATTGTTTGTTTTAATATTTTCTAAGGGAGCTTCAAATTCACATTTTGTTGCCTGATTTCACTGTAAAGAAACAAGGAAGAGATAGATTCTACTAAACTGAGAAAAATTGAGATTCCTATCTCATTAATGAAATTTGGTCCAAATGTTAGCTGAAAACATGGCACAAGTTTAGATGGCATTTTTAGGCAAATTTTATCAGGAGATAAATTATTTCTGCAAAGATTCTAAGCCCTTTGTCAGTTTACCACTAACCATGGAAAAGTCTAAACTCTATCTAGCTCGGCATTCATACTATTCATCACTGCCTCTCTTTTCCAATGTATTTTCTATTATTATTTCTCTACACAAATCACTCTAGCAGCCAAATTCACTAATTATCCTCCCTGCATACCAGCTTCTATGTCTTTGTCATTTAATTCCTCATTGGAATACTCTTTCTTTTTCATGGTTCTTATCCACACTTGACTAATACCTCAAAATATCATTCAAGTCCCTTCTTCATGAAGTTTGCCTGGTCATATCAATTTTACATAATCTCTCCTTCAATCCAAATCCAATCCACCTAATGCTTGTTGCTCACTTGGCACATATTATGGGCTACTGAACAGTATTTGTCACTTACATGATCATTTTTTCCCTTTAACTCTTTTGCACTAAGGCAGTAGAGAACAGAATAAAAGGACCATCTTTAATTCCACAGGAACTAGAAAATTTTCTTAGACACAATAGCAATAGCAATGACAACCAGAGACATTTACCAATCCATCATCATAGTTACTGTGGAGGAAAGAGAACCATGTTTAAATCCCAACTTCACCATTTATTAGCTTTGACGTTTTGATCAAATTATTTGATATTTCTAAGACAGTATGTCAAAGACTTCACAAGTGTTACCTAATGTAATGCTCAATAGAACCTTGCATGACAGCTTCTATTAGTTCAATTTTAAAACTTAAAAAAGTGAAGCCTGGAAATCTTACTTAAGGACAGACTATGGTAAACAGAGGGGCCAGGACATCCCTGATGGAGAACCAGAGTGCGGCTCTTACACAGGGAGAGGTGTCAGCTTATCCAGAAAGACAGGCTGGCTATATGCCAGCCTAGTATTTAGTACCTGCTAGCAAAATGGGTTTCAGGGTTTTGGGATCCTGAAAGAGGAGGTGAGCCTTCCTAATTGCAATGAGACCAGGCATCTGCGTTCAAAGGAATTTCTAACACAAACAAGAGGGAACTGTTAAAGGACTACTTGGCACAGCAAAGCTGAAGGGCCTGCTGTTCTTCCTTACACTGGTAGACTGGTTACTATTGCTTAAACCGGCTCTCAAGTTTCCTCAGATGAGTGAGGACCTGGACTAATGTCAGGAGACTGACATCATCTAGGACAGTTACAAAGGCAGTTGGCTTCATCTACAACTGGGCATTTAAAATTACAGCTGGTTTCCAATTAACCACTCAAAATTCAGGCAGGATGTATGAAAGAAGAACAAGGAAATAGCTCAAGCACTTTTGCTTCTTAATAGGCTTGACCTTTTTAGAATTGAATTATTGTGACAGGCTACGCTGCAAGAAAACCTGGAAGAGATAAAACCACAAAGTTCTAAAAATACGAAGTACAAATTGTAATTTTAAAAAAGCTTAAGCCTCAATTCAGCTCAGATGTCCCGAGTACAAATATCTCTTAATTCCACCCCAACACCCTCTAAGCCATGCAAACAGACAATCTTTACCTGCTGCTGCTTTTTCTCTTCACCAATTCCACTCCTCATGGCTGCACTACTAGATCTATTTTGTCATCACTTCACTGCAAGTGTTAGTTGATCGTAGCCGGTTACCCTCCTCCAGGGTAAAGCTAACCTTCTCCCCCAAGAGCTTAACTCTTGTTGATGTGTCATTTGCATTAAAGGCCAATGGCCAGCCAATGTGTAATAGAAGCCGATCAAAGAATTAGGAACTCCTCTTTTATATCCTATAGCTCTGCAGGAAACTGGTTGTAAGATCTTGAGTAATTCACAACCATTATTGACCTCACTTTTCTCATTTATGAAAGAAAACTTGTGCTACGTCACAGCCAAGCCACTATCACCCTCTGAGTTGATTATCAAGCTTTCTCTATTCTCTCACTATTTTCACTCTTATTCATTTTCTTTCAGCATTCATGAGATTTCAACAGTCAATTATTTGAGACTGAATACTAAATTTTCAATTTCCTATTCTATAACCATCACGTCAAATCACTTTTCCAGGTCATTAATATTAGCAATGGAGCTCATAAATCCTTACAGTAAGGCATTTTCTTACCCTCCAAGTTCCAGAATTTCTTAAGCTTGGAGTCAATTTATACTCCTTCTTCAACACTGCTGTAGTTAATTCACAGCCTAATCATATTATTCACTCCCCAAGCTTTTCTCTGGAGATGTGAAACCACTTGCACATATAATTCCACTATTGGGACTGAGAAATGAGACCATTCACATCAACATGACTTAGATATTTGTTCAAGGAAATGTTTTCTCATGAACATAGTGCTCTAACCCAACAGACAACTTCATAGTTTGTTTCAGGAAGAAACAAACTGCTTTGCACCAGATATGAAACTTTAATCTCCAGAGCACACCACCACCTACGACTGTCAGGCCTCTCTTCTAATCTATTCTTGTGTGGTTTCTAAAGTAAACTCTTTTTTAAAGATGTTTTACACATACTTAAGAATCCATGAAGAATTCTTAAGCCTGCTGAGCCAACTTCTAATATGTATTTTTGAAGCCCTTCTCATTAATCATCCCATCTTAACTCTCTACTAGATGATTGATTTTATGTCTCCTTTCTCATTGTTTTCTTGCCTTTTTGAGAGACTTTCCCTATTGGCACTTAATTGTCAGCCCTTAATCATCAAACTCTAACATTTTTCTCTTCCCTGGTAGGCTGACTTATCTATGACCACTCGGTCATACTCAACATTTGCTTTGCAACTTGTCTCACTCCTTCTCATTTTTCAAGAAGTCTTCTGGCCATAATAATTAACTAACTCAAATCATGCCTTTTGTTGGGGTCTTCTCAGAATGTATAAAGGGTCTTCCAGATTGTAATGTGTATTCCTTTTCTGTGGTAGAGTGAGTGGTCCTCATCAAACATTTCATCTTTTCCCTCACATTTCCCAGCCTCCTTGCAGTTAGATAGGGTCCTGTGACTAATGGGCTAGGGAATAAGTGAAATGCATTACTTCTGAGCAAAAGTATAGAAGAGTTGGAGTTCAATCTTCCCCTGTCTCTTTTACTAGAAGGATGCATGTGCCAGAAAGTGCAGCTACAAGACTGTGAAGTTTTTATTACCCTGGGGCCCCTAATGATGCTATCAGGGAAATCTCCCTAGTGGCCAAAGCTGGACATAGTGAGAGCAAAAACTAACCTTTGTATGTTAGGCCACTGAGATTCTATTGTTTGTAACTAAATAATATAGTCTTCAAAGTTAGTCAAGTGGTTGTGGTAAGGGACCATTTCTTCAGCTGATTTTATGGTTCTCTCCACAGTATAATGAATAGATTTCTATATAATGTTGGAGTCAATACACACTTTTGACTAGAAGTCTTTTTTGCTTTGTATTCATTTTCTCCTAAACATAATTGGTTCCAGAAATTGTAATACAACAGAAATGAGATCAATAATAATGATCTAAAACTCTGCCCCATACCACTCTGAGCGCTACATTTCAGAAATTTGAAAAATCACTTTAAAAGTTTTGTAAGGAAGAAAGTTAGCTTGGATATCTGTCAGGAATTAGTCAGGGAAACAGAAATCCTAGGAACTGTGTGAAAAAAGAATTATTGTAGAAATCAGACCTTATGCAGTTGGAGAAAGCACCAAGGAAAGGTCTGAATGAGGGGCTAGGAAGATCACAGGAGTCACCCACCAGTCAGTCTGAGAAGCCAGTAAGTGCAGCCACTGAGGTAGAACTCTGAGGGGTGAGCTAATAGGGAGGTACACAGGAAACTGCCGTCTCTTTGGGTCTTCAGTCAGCAATCTGTCAATGGGTATGGGACCTCTTTTGGTTAACAAGACCCACCGTTAGGTGGAAGCTAGACATAGAGTGGAAGACAGCAAGGAGAAGCTGGGATTTCTTACCACCTGTGTGTCTGTCTTTCTTGTCATCACACCTAATAAGAGAGACCTTCAGAGAAAAAAATTTCTACTCCATTTCCACATTCTAAATTCCACATAAATTTTCTTATTGGCCAATGCAATCAAGCACCACACAAAGAAGGGGGATTTGAGATCCAGGAGGTAGGGTCTGTCAAATCAAGAGAGGTTCAAGTGAGAGTAGAAGTCTCACTTCAGCCTGAGAGAAAAAGTCAGGGGGTTAAAGATGGCCTCAAATTCTTTATTGCTTCTCCATTGGTGGGCAGGGCTATCGTCCCTCCCCTTGAATCTTGGTTAGGCTCTGAGACCTGTTTTCATTTGCAACACAAATGGAGCTATGCCTATTCCTGGCCTACTCTTAAAAGACTTCACAGGAAGTGTAAGTGACTGGAACCTCCGCTTCTGTCCACTGGGATCCAGCCCTGGGTCAGTGCCCAAGCTGCAGCTTTCCTCCAGCTGCTCCTGGCTAATGACTGAGCTTGGCAGGGCCACTAATGCAGATGCCCTGCTGTGTGGCATGGAAATATTTTAACTTATGACTTTGGCTTGAAGAATGCATGTCGGCCTGGCAGAAACATCATCCGAGCTGTGCTAAAATCTGAAATTCCTTTCACCCAACCCTTCTTCTTTTCCTCTCCTTTATAGGTGGCAGATCTTCCACACCTTCCTTTCCAGTTACCCTTCATAGGTGTTTTTCCCAAAAAAGGTCTTGTGCATCTAATCCCATTTTGGTATCTGCTTTTTGAAAGACCTGAATTAACACAACCAGTTTGTTAGGCAGCAACAAATACCGGAAGCACAGTTGGCCATTCTTCCACCTTTGTCTAACACAGACCCCAAGTCATATAATTAGATTCTGTTCAATAAAGATATTTTTATGAAACATTCAATTATTTATGGTTATTCATTTATGAACTTTCTATATAAATCATAAATTATGGGAAAAATACCCTTTCTTTAAGCCAGGAATTTTTTTTAAGTAGCATACTATATATTTTGAAAATAAATGTCACATTCTCATAAACATTTAAAGTCTACAGATTCATCTGCTTCTAATGAGCAATCAACAAATCCTTTCTGAGCACTTGCTGTCTAAGAGGTAAAATAGCCCTGAGGAAAATGAATTGATAAGACAAGGATTGTATCTTCAGGAAGTGTGTGTTGTGTTGTGGAGAAAATGAATACACAAACATAATCAAAAATCTCCCGTTGGTTGGTCTACACTCCTCATCTGTTTATTACTGGAATAGACTGGCCAGGTGGCAGCATGAAAAATGTCTGCATTTGGCTAGGGTGTGTAGGAAAAGTGGCATGTAAAAAAAGATAAAGATCCTGCAAAAACAAAAATAGAAACAAAAAAGTACTAATTAAGACTCAGTGAGAATTGGAACGGTTCATGGAAAGGACATGGAACATTTAATGGAAGACTTTTCACACTGGCAGCTTAATTTGATTGTCAAAAAATATCAGCAAAGTAAGGAATTCTGATCTCATATAGGGAACCTGAGGCTTAGAGATTGGGAATCTGGAGTGTCAAGAACCTTTACACCGCAGAGGAAGGACTCAATGTCATTCTGCCTAATTTGTTGATACATGGTATCTAGTTGCAATTTAGAGAATGAGAGCAGACATTTGAAGCCACAGAAGGTAGGAAGAAAGAAAACAAAAAGGAGTTACATTTAGCAAGAAGGAAGTCATTTGAAATCTTCAAAATTGAAAGTTCATAAAGTAAGAAATCTTATTTCATGGAGTATGTGAACAAGAAACCACAATAAAGCTTTTTTAAAAAAAAAAAAAGAGTAGTTTTTTCTTTATTTTCCATTTCCTTCTAATTCCTGGCTGGTAGAAAATGGAAATTTCCTTGAATTCTCCAGTCACAATTCTGTGTCACTTTTGAAAGAGAAAGGATTTATTGAACCAGGCAAATGAGCTGAATGAGATGTTATAACTTAATAATAATAATAACCATGGCATCATTTACTGAATAGCGCTATGTGTCCGACATTGCTTTCAATGTACAATCTCATTTAATCCATCCCAAAGGATGTGGAGCAGGCACGTTTTAGCTCTATTTTGTAGATCAGGACCTGATCCATAACTTTAAATGAAATCATTCACATTCACAAAGCCTGCAAGTGGCAGAGCCATGCTTCAAACCCAAGCAAAAGTCTGTCATCTTTATCCTTTTATTTAGAATTTAACTAATGTTTTGTAGCTGTATTTGCTTACTTTTTGAATTTTTATAATCACATGGTTAAATTCCAAATGTTAACAATGTGAGCAGAGCCTAAAAGAAATATTATAAACATAAAAAAGGAAAAATGTGTATATATGGGCATATATAATCACTCCTTTGAAAACAAACTCTCATACACTATATGTTCCTGCACAACGTGTGTTTTTAAAGTCACTAATTTTCAGTATCAGCTTAAAGAAAAACCTTGTTCTAGTCATTTATGAATGGATATCATAATTTGTTAACCAGTCTACTACTGATGGGCATTTAGATTATTCCCAATCATTTGCTACTACGACCAAGATTACAGTTCACAGCCTTATACTTCCTCTGGCATTTCTCCCGAGCACCCCAGTCTTAGTCCAGTGCCATGCTGCCTCTCTGAAGAACTGAAGTCATCATACTTGGCAATTATAACTCTTAGAATTTTTTTCAGTAAGAAAATTGTGAGACATGCCGATCTCTCACTGTAGTGTTTTGCATTAGGCAAAGGGGCCTAAACTGAATGCGCAGCTCAGAGCAGTTGTTAAATCAACAGAATGAGCAGGAGACCATGGAAGAAAAAAGAGTGAACAGGGCTCGAGGAAAATTAGGGGTGACAATCAAGAAGTGACATCAAGAAGTCTTTTTTTTTAAAAAAATGAATCCCCTGATGTTTTAGGAAAAACTGCAGTGCAATTTCTTAGAAACTAACCTTTCACAAGTGTATACACCAGCTAATATACCGCATGTGTATTGCCAGTTAATTCTCACCTAATAGTTGTCTGATACCTAGACATACTTTGAAGAGCTCTGGAAGCTAGAACAATTAGGTCTACATGTTATTTTTCTTCTCACCCATATTAACTACTTGTTTGGAAAGTCAACTCATAAAACTGGACAATTGTCTCTAGCAAATCTATTTTATTTTGTGTTCTTGGAGGATACTTGTTATATAAACCCACGGTAATGTTATGGTTGACAGTATTCTTGTTATACCAAGGACCATGAAAAATTTAAGGCTTCTATTTCAAAGTTATTTGTTAATTACATCTGCTGTGTTCTGAACATTTGTTCCTCCTGGTTCCTTCTTTCTGATTATTCCAATCCCATTCCAATGCAATCTTATCTCACACCATTAAGAAGAATAAGCCTTATTAAAGCTCTTTAAGGGCAGGTCAGCGGACCGAAACCCTTATATATTAAAGTCAGAAGCTTAGAGGATATTCAATAAATGCTATGGCTGTGATTAAAAAAGTGACATTTGCCCAAGATAAGTTAGAATTAAGACAGAGGAGACTTTAGCCTTAGATTTCTCATCTTCTATTAACTCCTGATGATCAGAGGTTGAGCAGTCTCTGATTCTTTATTCAGAACATCAGTAAGAAAAGGTTCATTGTTATACATCTTGGCTTAGGTCTTCACAACCTACAAAATGACATAATGAGAATATTTCTCAGACTAATTTGCATCTAACCTTTTTCCCCAGTTGAAAGATTATGAAGACATTTATTAAGTGAAGTTATAATCTAAGGGATGAAAGAACAGACGCTGTATTGAAAGTATAGGTGAATGCAGAAAATATATATCTTTCTTGAGAAAGCAGTATTGTTATGAATTCATTAATCAGACACTTATTGTGGGACTATTCTGCACCTGGTCCTAGGATAGGAGCCGATGGTGAATGAAGCACAATCCTTGTTTCTGTCTAGTAGGAGACACACAGATAAACAAACAGGTGTCACAGACTAGTATCACTGTAATAATAGTAATAATCAGTTTAAAAACTAACAGTTGAAATGGTTAACACAGGTTTTATTTCCTCTGCCAAAACTCATGGGTTTGTGGTAGCTTCTGGAGCATGATCTAGAAGGGTATGGGCCAGACATGCTAAGTGGTGATGACTGCCATGGGTACGGAGGGGGGTCAGTCTGGGCACTGTTTGCTGTCAATGCTCCGTGGTAGTTAAGTAGCCAAAAACTAACTGAGATTAGTTGCCATTTTATATGTAGATATAAAATACACTCTAGTAGTTTTTTTTTCTTTTAATGCAGGTTTATAATATATAAGCAGAGATGTTGGAGAAAAGATCATCCTGAGAGTTGGGGCTTGATTATTCTGTAAATTTGAAATAGAAGCTTTAAATTTTTCATGGTCCTTGTTATTAACAAGAAGACTGTCAACCATAACATTACTGTGGGTTTATATAACAAGTATCCTCCAAGAACACACAGAGGAGTGTGGTGACCTGAAGTTTTAAAGAAGTGTTGACATGTGTGAAGAGACTTGAATATTGGGCCTAAATATGGGGAAGGTGGTGATGGGCAGCGAAAGCAGAGAGAAAAGGACAGAGAAAGGCAAACATTACGAAAGAGCCTCAACATTAAGTTCAGCACTCCCTGTAAGTAGAAAGTAGGTTGGAAGCGAGGCAGGGTGAGGGTGACATACTGTAGAGTCCAACAGAAGGCAAACCAGAGCCCCTTTCCTGTGTGCTGAGCAGTGGGACCTCATCCCGTAGGCCAGTGTTCTCAGAACCTATAGTCCACCTGTATCAGAATTAAGCAAGATGCTTGTTAAGGCAACCAAATCAGAGCATCTGGGTGTGGGATTTAGAATCTTCATTTCTCAGAAGTTCTCCAGGTGATTGAAAGTTGGGTGACCTCAAGAGGAACCAGTTATTGCATGGAGATCAGACTTTTCAGAAATTTTAATGCTGAACAGTCATATTCACAAATATTTCCCATACGAGCAGCCAGCTGGGCTGCTGTTCCCTCTTAGCACCCACATACATAACCTCTCAGAAGCCCTTTCACAGGCCACAGGACAGCATCTCTAGCTCATTCATTTTAGTTAGTAAGAATGCTCACTGAGTGTAAGGGACAAATTATAACTCTAGAATTTAATTATAATTGGAAATAAATACTCAATTTAATTTAAGCATTTTTTTTTTTTAGTAAATTGGAGCAAAAGGAGATATTTCATCTTAGTCAGAAATACATTTCCAGCTATGGAGATAAAAAGCTTTAGGAAGGGAATAACTGCCAGCACCGTGCTTTAGATTACAGCGGGGTTTACAGGAGTCACCCACTTTCAGCTGCAGACTTTTCCCGTTTTATTATAGAAAACGAAGAAAAATGCAACTGCTTTTTAATGGAGACCCTTCTCATTAAATGATATTTTCCTGGTAGTTAGGTAGCCAAAAACTAATTGAGATTAGTTGCCATTTTATATGTGGATATAGAATACACTCTAGTAGATTTTTTTTCTTTCAGTGTAGATTTATAAAATATAACCAGAGACGTTGGATAGAGAAAAGATCATCCTGAGAGTTTGGGTTTGATTATTCTGTAAATAATTTTTGCTAATGCTATTGTTATTTTGCTACATACATCATAGAAAATATGCACTTCATAATATTTATCAACATGGGTTCATTCATTTGTTCATTCATTCAAGGAATATTATGCCACATTGCTAGGTATCAGGAACAATATGGTGGGCAAGACACAAACAGGTTTCGTGCTCTTGTGGAACTCTGGGTCCAGAAGAATCGGTAGCCATTCATCAAATAATCAACCAAATATGAGTCTGGTTTCAACTAGAATGAAATGTTTTGAAGGGCAGTCACATAATGTCATGGGGGTGTCACAGAGAGCAAACAGCGCATTTCTAGGTTTAGGGACAAATTCCTTAGAGAGTCACACATGTTGTTGAGTTGTGAATTAAAGGGAAGAAATTGTGAATAAGGGGTGAGGGAGGGGATTCTAGGTAAAGGGAATTTTATGTTTCCAGGCCAGGAGGATGACAAGTTTAGCTAACATAAAATGTGGGTAGGGGAGAAGGAAGGGCTTGGACGAGTTGAAGATGAAGAGTTATGCAGCGGCCAGCCAATGCAGTCTTGTAGTTGTGTATTTAGGCCTTTTATTCAAGCACTTTGCTTATTAAGTGTACACTATATGCCAGGTTCTATGAGTTTATTTTACATGAATGGCTGTAGGATATATTGTGTTGCTCAGAAGACCCCACCCTGGTCAGGAATGAGCCGCTTACTTCCCAGCTACTAAGAGCCTTGCAGCTGACAGACAGACCAGTCCTTCCCCTAAGTCCTCTGGGCCTAAGCAGCCACCTCCTCTGAGATGAGACCTGTTCCCTGGAACAATAATCATCCTATAAATGGTTAGTGCTGGTTAAGATCTCCACCTTCACTATTGTGAAGTGAAAACATATTAATGAGAAATATTTCTGTTATAGAAAATCTCATCGAATGGGCTCACAACAGTCCTCTTGGCTGTTGAGCTGGCAGAGGACTCAAAAGAAATATAGAAATACAGAGGCGGAGCCAACATGGGAGCGTGAATAGGACAGTGGGAATCTCTTCCCAAAAACATATATATTTTTGAAAATACAACAAATACAACTAATCCTAAAAGAGAGACCAGAAGACACAGGACAACAGCCTGACTACATCCACACACGCGAGAGCCCAGAGCCTGGTGAAAGGGGTAAGATACAACCACCAGCCCGGCAGGACCCAAGCAAACATCCCCCCAGCTCCCGGCGGGAGGGAGAGGGAGCCCAGGACTGCTAAACACCCAGCCACAGCCACCCACACTGGAGCACAGACACAGTGCATGCGTGGACGGCTGGAAACTAGGGAAACAGGGAAGCAAGACCTCTGAGCAGGTGCTGAAGCTGATGCCCCTGTGACAAAGCAAAGTGAGTGCTTTTTGAAAGTCTTAAAGGGCCAGGGATTTAACAGCTAGATGGAAACAACACAGGTCACAGCCCAGTGGCTGGAAATTACAGGGAAAACCGGACGCACTAAAACCCTGGGCAACATCTCTGAGTCCCCTCACGGAGGTAAACAGCCAAACAGCACCCCCATCCATTACCTCTCCGGGCGCTGTGAAAGCAGAGAAACAGCCTAAGGCAAAATGCCTACAGAAAGGAAAATTCCTACACTTCGGCCGGGCAAGACACAAAGACCCAGCCTACAGGCAACTACCCAACACAAGCCACTAGGGGTCGCAGTTGTCCCAGTAAAGAAAGGCCAGTAGCAAGTGAAAAGTTTGGCCCTCCCAGCTGACAGTCAATAGCACCTGTCAACATGAAAAGGCAAAAAAATATGATCCAGACAAGACTAACCCAGACAGCTTCGGCATCTGCTACATCTTCCCCCGAGAAGGAATCTGGGGAGATAGATTTAACCAGTCTTCCTGAAAAAGAATTCAAAAAAAAAGTCATAACCATGCTGATGTACTTGCAGAGAAATATGCAAGAACTAAGGAAGGAGAATTCAGAAATAAAACAAGCTCTGGAAGGACTTCAAAACAGAATGGACGAGATGCAAGAGACCATTAATGGACTAGAAAACAGAGAACAGGAACGCAGAGAAGCTGATGCAGAGAGAGATAAAAGGATCTCCAGGAATGAAAGAATTTTAAGAGAGCTGAGTGACCAATTGAAAAGGAACAATATACGCATTATAGGGGTACCAGAAGAAGTTGAGAGAGAAAAAGGAATAGAAAGTGTCTTTGAAGAAATAATTGCCAAAAACTTCCCCAAACTAGGGGAAGAAATGGCCTCTCAGACCACAGAGGTACACAGAACTCCCATGACAAGGGATACAAGGAGGGCAACACCAAGACACATAATAATTAAAATGGCAAAGATCAAAGAAAAGGACAAAGTATTAAAGGCAGCCAGAGAGGAAAAAAAGGTCACCTACAAAGGAAAACCCATCAGGCTATCATCAGACTTCTCCACAGAAACCCTACAGGCCAGAAGAGAATGGCATGATATACTTAATGCAATGAAACAGAAGGGCCTCAAACCAAGACTACTGTATCCAGCATGAATATCATTTAAATATATAAGAGGGATTAAACAATTCCCAGACAAGCAAAAATTGAGGAAATTTGCCTCCCACAAACCACCTATTCAGGGCATTCTACAGGGACTGCTCTAGATGGGAGCACTCCTAAAAAGAGCACAGAACAAAACACCCAACATATGAGGAAGGGAGGAGTAGGAATAAGAAGGGAGAGAAATAAAGAATCATCAGACCACATTTATAATAGCTCAACAAGCGAGTTAAGTTAGACAGTAAGATAGTAAAGAAGCTAACCTTGAACCTTTGGTAACCACAAACTTAAAGCCTGCAATGGCAATAAGTTCATACCTTTCAATAATCACCCCAAATGTAAATGGACTGAATGCACCAATCAAAAGACACAGAGTAATAGAATGGATAAAAAAGCAAGATCCATCCATATGCTGCTTACAAGAGACTCACCTCAAACCCAAAGACATGCACAGACTTAAAGTCAAGGGATGGAAAAAGATATTTCATGCAAACAACAGAGAGAAGAAAGCAGGTGTTGCAATTCTGGTATCAGACAATATAGACTTCAAAATAAAGGAAGTAACAAAAGACAAAGAAGGACATTATATAATGATAAAGGGCTCAGTCCATCAAGAGGATATAACCATTATAAATATATATGCACCCAATACAGGAGCACCAAATACGTGAAACAAATATTAACAGAACTACAGGAGGAAATAGAATGCAATGCATTCATTCTAGGAGACATGAACACACCACTCACGCCAAAGGACAGATCCACCAGACAGAAAATAAGTAAGGACACAGAGGCACTGAACAACACACTAGAACAGATAGACCTAATAGACATCTACAGAACTCTACATCCAAAAGCAACAGGATACACATTCTTCTCAAGTGCACGTGGAACATTCTCCAGAATAGACCACATACTAGGCCACAAAAAGAGCCTCAGAAAATTCCAAAAGATTGAAATCCTATCAACCAACTTTTCAGACCACAAAGGCATAAAACTAGAAATAAACTGTACAAAGAAAGCAAAAAGGCTCACAAACACATGGAGGCTTAAAAACACACTCCTAAATAATCAATGGATCAAGGACCAAATCAAAATGGAGATCCAGCAATATATGGAAACAAATGAAAACAACAACACTAAGCCCCAACTTCTGTGGGATACAGCAAAAGCAGTCTTAAGAGGAAAGTATATAGCAATCCAAGCATATTTAAAAAAAGGAAGAACAATCCCAAATGAATGGTCTAATGTCACAATTATCGAAATTGGAAAAAGAAGAACACATGAGGCCTAAGGTCAGCAGAAGGAGGGACATAATAAAGATCAGAGAAGAAATAAATAAAATTGAGAAGAATAAAACAATAGCAAAAATCAATGAAACCAAGAGCTGGTTCTTCGAGAAAATAAACAAAATAGATAAGCCTCTACCAGACTTATTACGAAGAAAAGAGAGTCAACACAAATCAACAGTATCAGAAACGAAAAAGGAAAAATCACGATGGAACCCACAGAAATACAAAGAATTATTAGAGAATACAATGAAAACCTATATGCTAACAAGCTGGGAAACCTAGCAGAAATGGACAACTTCCTAGAAAAATACAACCTTCCAAGAATGACCCAGAAAGAAACAGAAAATCTAAACAGACAAATTACAAGCAACGAAATTGAAGCAGTAATCAAAAAACTACCAAAGAACAAAACACCCAGGCCAGATGGATTTACCTCGGAATTTTATCAGACATACAGGGAAGACATAATACCCATTCTCCTTAAAGTTTTCCAAAAAATAGAAGAGGAGGGGATACTCCCAAACTCATTCTATGAAGCTAACATCACCCTAATACCAAAACCAGGCAAAGACCCCACCAAAAAAGAAAACTACAGACCAATATCCCTGATGAACATAGATGCAAAAATACTCAACAAAATATTAGCGAACCTAATTCAAAAATTCATCAAAAGGATCGTTCACCATGACCAAGTGGGATACATCCCAGGGATGCAAGGATGGTACAACATTCGAAAGTCCATCAACATCATCCACCACATCAACAAAAAGAAAGACAAAAACCACATGATCATCTCCATAGATGCTGAAAAATCATTTGACAAAGTTCAACATCCACTCATGATAAAAACTCTCAGCAAAATGGGAATAGAGGGCCAGTACCTCAACATAATAAAGGCCATATATGATAAACCCACAGCCAACATTATATTGAATAGCGAGAAGCTGAAATCTTTTCCTCTGAGATCGGGAACTAGACAGGGATGCCCACTCTCCCCACTGTTATTTAACATAGTACTGGAGGTCCTAGCCATGGCAATCAGACAAAACAAAGAAATACAAGGAATCCAGATTGGTTAAAGAAGAAGTTAAAACTGTCACTATTTGCAGATGACATGATATACTGTACATAAAAATCCCTAAAGACTCCACCCCAAAAGTACTAGAACTGATATCGGAATACAGGAAAGTTGCAGGATACAAATCAACACACAAAAAAATCTGTGGCTTTCCTATACACTAACAATGAACCAACAGAAAGAGAAATCAGGAAAACAACTCCATTCATAATTGCATTAAAAAAAATAAAATAACTAGGAATAAACCTAACCAAAGAAGTGAAAGACTTATACTCTGAAAACTACAAGTCACTCTTAAGAGAAATTAAAGGGGACACTAACAGATGGAAACGCATACCATGCCCGTGGCTAGGAAGAATTAATATCGTCAAAATGGCCATCCTGCCCAAAGCAATATACAGATTTGATGCAATCCCTATGAAACTACCATCAACATTCTTCAATGGACTGGAACAAATAATTCAAAAATTCATATGGAACCACCAAAGACCCTGAATAGCCAAAGCAATCCTGAGAAAGAAGAATAAAGTAGGGGGGATCTCACTCCCCAACTTCAAGCTCTACTATAAAGCCATAGTAATCAAGACAATTTGGTACTGGCACAAGAGCAGAGCCACAGACCAATGGAACAGACTAGAGAAACCAGACATTAACCCAGACATATATGGTCAATTAATATTTGATAAAGGAGCCATGGACATACAATGGCGAAATGACAGTCTCTTCAACAGATAGTGCTGGCAAAACTGGACAGCTACATGTAGGAGAATGAAACTGGACCATTGTCTAACCCCATATACAAAAGTAAACTCAAAATGGATCAAAGACCTGAATGTAAGTCATGAAACCATTAAACTCTTGGAAGAAAACATAGGCAAAAACCTCTTAGACATAAACATGAGTGACCTCTTCTTGAACATATCTCCCCGGGCAAGGAAAACAACAGCAAAAATGAACAAGTGGGACTATATTAAGCTGAAAAGCTTCTGTACAGCAAAAGACACCATCAATAGAACAAAAAGGAACCCTACAGTATGGGAGAATATATTTGAAAATGGCACATCCAATAAAGGCTTGATGTCCAGAATATATAAAGAGCTCACACGCCTCAACAAACAAAAAACAAATAACCCAATTAAAAAATGGGCAGAGGAACTGAACAGATGGTTTTCCAAAAAAGAAATACAGATGGCCAACAGACACATGAAAAGATGCTCCACATCGCTAATTATCAGAGAAATGCAAATTAAAATTACAATGAGATATCACCTCACACCAGTAAGGATGGCTGCCATCCAAAAGACAGAGAACAACAAATGTTGGCGAGGCTGTGGAGAAAGGGGAACCCTCCTACACTGCTGGTGGGAATGTAAATTAGTTCAACTACTGTGGAAAGCAGTATGGAGGTGCATCAAAATGCTCAAAACAGACTTACCATTTGACCCAGGAATTGCACTCCTAGGAATTTACCCTAAGAATGCAGCGATCAAGTATGAGAAAGACCAATGCACTCCTATGTTTATTGCAGCACTATTTACAATAGCCAAGAATTGGAAGCAACCTAAATGTCCATCTATAGATGAATGGATAAAGAAGATGTGGTACATACACACAATGGAATACTACTCAGCCATAAGAAAAGGGCAAATCCTACCATTTGCAGCAACATGGATGGAGCTGGAGGGTATTATGCTCAGTGAAACAAGCCAAGCAGAGAAAGAGAAATACCAAATGATTTCACTCATCTGTGGAATATAAGAACAAGGGAAAAACTGAAGGAACAAAACAGCAGCAGAATTACAGAACTCAAGAATGGACTAACAGGTACCAAAGGGAAAGGGACTGGGGAGGATGGGTGGGTAGGGAGGGATGGGGGTAGAAAAAGGGGTTTGTTAAGATTAGCATGCATGGGGGGGTTGGAGAAAGGGGAGGGCTGTACAACACAGAGAAGACAAGTAGTGATTCTACAACATTTTGCTATGCTGATGGACACTGACTGTAAAGGGGTATATAGGGGGGACTTGGTATAGGGGAGAGCCTAGTAAACAAAATATTTGTCATGTATGTGTAGATTAATGATAAAAAAATAAATTAATTAAGCAGTTCCTGTGTGGTGACCTCCAATGAGTTCTACACAATGATATAAAGGGCATATAAAAGTGTAGGCAAAGAGTCTGTTTGTGTTTATACAGAGGATCAAAGCCTAATTTGGCTACCCCGAAAATGAACTAAGATACGATATGAAAGAGAACTTCCAACATCAGCACTCTCAGGGAGATTCATGCCAGAAGATGATCATCAAAAATCCCCAACAAAGATCCACACACTGCTACAGGTGTAGATGCACTCATCCCACCAGTTCCTGGACTTGCCATGGGAATGAAGAAGGAGATATCTAAGCTGGCCTGTACATACAGTAAAACAACAAATTTGACTGGATCTATACTGTTGGAACTCAACCAAGAATTAGGAGAACTGCAAATTGTAGCTCTCCAAAATCTTACAACTACAGACTATTTACTGTTAAAAGAATATATGGGATGTGAACAGTCCCCAGGAATAGACTGTTTTAATTTGTCTGATTTCTCTCAGACTGTTCAAGTTCAGTTGGACAATATCCACCGTATCATAGTTAAGTTTTCACAAATGCCTAAGGTGCCTAACTGGTTTTCTTGGTTTCACTGGAGATGGCTGGTAATTACAGGTATGCTTTGGTTACATAACTGTACTCCTATTATGTTAATGTGTGTGCGCAATTTAATTAGTAGTTTAAAACCTATACCTGCTGAAGTTACTCTACAAGAAGATATGTCAAAGAAATAATAATCTTCCCATGTTTTCTGCCGCCTGCTACTTCTATAGCTTTTCTTCTTCCTTCCTTCCTAATTACAACCCTTAAATAGAATTCGTGCCTCATATCGAATTTACCGAGTATCATGATTCTTCCAAGTGCTAAAGATACCTCAAGACAAATGCTGGGCATAGAAGCCATAGGGCATAAATATACAAAGAAATAAAAAGCTAACCATTTCAAACAATAAGGCTTCTCTCTCACTTACCAACTTTACATTTCCCTGTATGGCCCCGGAAGATGACTGGTTAGCCAGAGACGGGTAAGATTCCTCAAGGGAGGAACAACCTAAGACAGGCACAGTCGCTGGGTGGCCATCAGGTGAGAAAAAGGGGGATCAACATAGGTGAGGCTTAGAACCTCACCCCCTTGTTCTGAGAGAAATCTTCTGCATACGTGGATGTTTCATGGCCCTTGTCTAGCTCAGATTAACACTTAGTCTACAGGCACACACCTGATCATCTACATTTGCTCTCTTACAACACTAAACTATGTTTTCCATCTTTATCTTGTATCTACCTACCACTTCAGCATTTTATTAAAAATAATAATAATAAAGAGAGAAATGTGGTATCCACATATAAATCAAGTATAAAAACCAAATGAGTATTCATATTTGAACTGACTGTTTAGAGTTCATAATGCATGAGCAAAACTGAAAGCTTCTGTGATGACTGCCCTTGTACTGTTCACTATGTAACTTATTCATTATGTAAGAATTTGTTCTCCATGTAAGAACTTGTTTGTTATGCCTCAGAAGATTGGAGACTGATGAAAATTAGGCTTGGGGTGGATTAATGATTGTGCATTGACCCCCCTATACAGAATTTTATTGTTGTTATCAACCATTTGATCAATAAATATGAGAGATGCCCTCACAATATATATATATATATATATATACACACACACTTCCAATTGTAAAATAAAAAAGTAACCAGGATGTAATGTATAGCATAAGGAATATAGTCAAAATATTGTAACAACTTGGTATGGTGATAGCTGGTACCTAGAATTATCATGTATATAAATGTTGAATCACTTTGTTGTACACCTGAAACTAATGTAATACTGTGTGTCAACTACCCTTTAATAAAAAATAATTATCTAAAAAAAAGAAATATAGAAATACAACATCATATCAGTATGTATACATACTCTTTTGATCCCTCATATAAAATGAAAACAGTATAATACTGATAAAATGATCACAGAGGCTTTTAATGTAATTGGTCTATTCTGTTGTAAGAGTCAAGCACACATTTATAGAGATTGTCTTACTGATCCGCCATCAATTCATAAAATGCAAAATTAAAGAGCAGATGATTTTCTCTTCTTATTTATTCTATATCTTTGTATCATTTGACGGGGCTGAACCATGTCTTCTTGAAACTGTTCCCTTGCCTTCATGACATTATATCCATTGGTTTCTCCTCCAGCTTTTCTGACCAATCCTCTTCTGTCTCTATGGACTCCTCTTCTTGTTGATGCCCAACCTTCAAAGTTTAGAAGGTCATACAATTCAAGGCTCAGATCTTGTTCTATTATTACTCTTCATTTGTTCTACTGCTCTGACTATTCTCATAATTTCACCCATTTTTACAATTCAGCTATTACTTGAGTAATGGTTTTTCAAATCTGTTTTTAAATCCCAAACATTCCACAAGCTTGGAGTCCATGCCTTCAGGTGTTTGTAGTACAGTTTAAAAACTGGTTATAAAACCAAAACAAAACAAAACAAAAGCACTAAATGGAAATCTTAGTTATTTTTTTCCCCAAATTGTTTTTTTTGTATATCTCAATTTATGTCAAATGTAATCATGTCCCATGAATTTTTTCCTCCTAAATATTTCTAAAATCAGTCCACTATTTGTTTACATTCCAGTTTCTACTTGGCAAAAGCAGGTTTTCTTTATCTCTTACTTTCACTTTTGCTTCTGATTTTCTCTCCCTCAATTTCATCTTTCATCATACTGCCAGTGATCCATGGAAAATTCAAATTCAATGTGCCTTTTTCCAGCTGAGAATACTCCAATGATTTATTTCCCATATATAAATTTCAGAATCCTTAGGCTGGCACTTACATTATTGAAGACATGCCCTATGATTAACTTTCTAGTCCTTACTAGATTGTATCTTCATTTTAATAATGCATGGAGTACTTTGTATGGTATTTGGTAGCTCTCAAAAATATCCAAAAATGAATAAATGAGTGACTACTGGAAATATAATAGATTATCATGTATGAGGGGACAGAGAATCTATAGGCGACAAAGGGAGATTGTGAAGTAAATTACCAACATTGTCAATAGTGACGCCCTAGTCATGGTTAATAAAACAGCTGGTGTAGCAATCAGAACACACCAGTGAGACAACTAATGTTTGAACTGAATGATATTTGTCTGCTTTAGGACTTTATGCAAAAAAACCTCCTAAGAATAATTGGGCAAAGTCTTTTGAAAATGACATGTATTCTATAACACCATTCGTATTTCAGTAATCTTTACCTGCTTTGAATTACAGACCCCTTTTATGGCAACTGAATGAATGTTAAAGGTGCTTTCAGAAGAACAGAGCATGTGGACTTGGCATTCTCAAATGTTTACACGAACTCTCAGTACCTTTACTGACCTTGGGTTAAAAATTCTTGCTATAATCAATCTTTAATTTCTCTAATATTTGGTTAGGTAATGTTTAAAAGGTACATCAAGAAAAAGTTTGATAATATTATATATTCTATTAGAGTGGAGGATAGAACCAAAAAGCAACTGATTGGTTTAAGAATAATAAGTTAATTAAAAATTAGTTTTATTGATGCCATATGCCAAAGATTTTCATCATTACATTAAATAAGATATGTGTCCATCTGCTTATAGTCCCAGAAAGGCATGTTGCTGAAGTAGATGCATGACAGTATTTGAACATAAGTCTATAACTACACAGACAAATGTGAAAGTCAAAAAACATGACTATTCACATTTAATCTAAAAAATCCAGATGGTTGAGTCATTCATGTTTTAATTTTATAAGTATATTTATCTGGACTTTCAGTTTTATTATTTTCTTTGGATTTCAAAATTTAGAACACACACAGAAGCAAAAACACAATGCTTTGGTATTACTCAAAGCATTTAATTGGGTAAAGGATAAACACTGTCATTGACTTTTTTCAGCCCTGTGGGCAAAAACTGCATTATTTAAAGAAAAAGAAAATGAATAGCCGATTAAGTGGATGATTCACAGCTGTATAAATACCCCTCTTGGAATATTCAGTTAAAATCCTATCCTTCATCAAATTTAGTATTGAAGAGTCAGAGTTATAGGGACAGTTTCCCCATCTTGCTACTTTGCCATCTGTCCTGAAGTAATTGTTGTTTTTTCCATAACAATTGCATTGTGGAATCTTCCTTAAGGAACAAACCACTACTTGGAACAATTAAGCTGGCATTGAGGCTGTTGGCCCAGCAAAGTGCATTATTCACAAATCCCACATGCTCCACATATGTTAGTCCCATGGCAGACAAAACTAGAAATCTATAGTTTTGCCCTGATTTGAGAGCTTAGAAATAAGGACTAGTAAATCAAGTAAATCAAACCAAATATCAATTCTAGGTAAGCAGCAAAAACCAAAACCTTCTGAAGTCTTCTTAATTGTAGGCAACAAATGGAGAATTATTGAAATAAGTGAAATTAGGTATTTCACTTTATCCATTGACCACAGCATTGTTTCAAGCTTTCCGTTTAATTCATATGCTTTTCCTTCGTGCTCTGCTTTCAGCAATTACAGATGTCTGGTAAAATGTCTCACAACCACCAAAATGAGTGAAAGATTTTGTGTGTTTGACAATCTAAAAAGTCACACCCTGCTAACTCTCCCTAAGGATTGAAATGATTTTAAATGAATCATCAGGTCGATGTTCTCTTTATTCCTTTGTTCATAGCAGCAATCAATACCTGCACGAGCATCAGTGATCATTACAGAGTCCTGAAAAAGAAAGGGATCTTTATGCAGTTGGAAGATGGCTGTGCTTATTGATTGTTATGCAATAATCAAGAGAAGCAAAATAATAGGTTTCATCAAGCTCTTGTTGTTTTATTTTCTGATGTATCATTTACTTATTTGCTTACATTCTCTTTCCTTACGTTTGTCAGTGAATATAAGAAAAAGGCGTGACAAACAATGGTTATTTCCTACACCTAAAATTTCTTATGACTTCTTCTTTTTAAAAGACTTAAAATATTTAATCACAAGTTTTCATGCTTCAACTACTCACAGAAATGTCTGGTATATTTTTGGCAGACTCAAAACTACAAAACATCAGGTCATTATGGAAGCAATGGTGAGTTGACATGTCATATTTATCATTGACATATTCCTTTCTGTCTATGCAGAAAGGTAGAGTTTTCTTTTAAATAAAATAGTATTTTAATAGGCACTTTAAATTATTAGGTAGAAAGCTTCCCATAACGTATTTGTAGGAAAAATAGAAATGTACTTCCAAAGAAAAGTATTCAAAGAACAATAGTTAGGAACTTCCATTTACAGAAATAATCCACCAAATTATTATTTATTTATAACACTCGCTGTTCCCAGAAATGGACGGAAAAATTAACATCTTCTCTAATAACCATACTTTACTAAGCTTCAGTTAAAAATATTGTCAAATGTAGGTGAAACAAACTTTACACTCATTAGGATAAGTATTTTAAAAACATAGAAAATGAGTGTTAACAAGAATGTAGGGAAATCAGACCCTGTGTGCATGGGTAGCATAAATGTAAAATGGTGCATATACTTTGGAAAATAAAACGGCAGTTCCTTAAAAATTTTAAATAGAATTACCCTATGATGCAGCAATTCTACTTCTGGAGCATATATTCAAAAGAATTGAAAGCTGGAACTTCATCCATGTTCATAGCAACATTATTCACAATAGCTAAGAGGTGGAAGCAACACTAGTGTCCATTGAAAGGGGAATGGATAAACAAAATTTTGTATATGCATACAGTAGAATATTATTCAGCCTTAAAAAGGGAGGAAATTCCAACACATGATACAATGTGCTGAACTGTGAAGACATTATGTTCAGGGAAATAAACCAGTCACAGAAGTATAGAAATAATGTATGATCCCTCTTATATGAGGTACTTAAAGTAGTCAAATTCATAGTGACAAAATGAAAGGCGGTGGTCAAGAACTGGAGGGCAAGGCAATGGGGAGTTATTATCCAGTAGGTTTAGAGTTGTAGATTTGCAAAATGAAAAGTTGTAGGGATGGATGCTGGTGATAGTTGCTCAACAGTGTGAATATGCTTAATACCACTGAACTGTACACTTATAAATGGTTAAAAATGACAAATTTTATGACAATTATTAAAAATAAAAAATAACTTGAAAAATGTAGGTGAAATAAAATTTTAAATATTTGTTCTTTCCTGTAAAGTACAGTAAGACCCAAATGTGACTTGAATTTCCAGTCTGTATTATGCGTTTACAACTAAAATAACATAATTGACAATGTGGTCACCTGGCTATAACAGGATTACAGTTCCCTTGCACTTTCTCAGTCCCACCTGCCCACTTTTTTCTAGGGTTCAGCCAGATACTGGAAACCACGTGGACATAACGAAAATGATAAATTTGCTTCCATGATAAGCATCTTCCATCTAAGAGCCTGTGTCCCATCAGTAAAAGCAGCAACTCCAGATTCCTGAAAATGGAAAAATAGATTGCTATTAAAGAATTTAAATATAGAGAAGCCAATTGATTTGAAAAACACGGAACTGAATGTGTTGTATACATAAGGGAAAATTATCTGGAAATACTAGTTACTATCAATTTTTATTTTTTAATTATAATTTCAGTTTTGTCCTTAATGAGTACTGTATAATAAACAATTGAAAGAAGACAAAAAAGAGGAAGAAGAGGAATTAAAAAAGAAAATGTAATTGTTCTTTCTATTGCAGGATGCTAAGCTAATATTCTGATAAATATGGAGTGTTTCAGAATCACACCTCAGTGAGGCATTTTATGACCTTATTTCTCAACTCAAAGAATCTCTTTTATGAAAACACTGTCCTTGGTCAAAGGTAGCAATGAGGTTTATTTAGTACCACTACAGATTTAATTAATGTATGCTTACTTTCTTTTTGGGATGATCAATGTTAGATGTTAAATATGGGGGCACACGCTGATTTCTTAAGCATGCCTCTTGATAGCTCCCCTTTATTCATTAAGAATGATCATTTCCCTCTTTTTTTTTTTATCCTTCAGCTAGCTTTTAATCCCATAACTGTTTCAAAGGAATATTAACAGGCCTTCTCTGCGAGATAATGAGACTGTTAACATCTTTGAAATTACTGTGCAATATGCTCTGAAAAATGCTTTGTGTAGATGACATTAATACCACAGGAACATTAGAACTTTTCCTGCTATGTTCTGAAAGTAGACCTTATACCCAGCCTCAGAATCCTTATGCAGCTACAGTTCCCTCCTGACTGGCAGGTCAGGGAATTCTAAGTTTGTTCTGAGATCTGTAAAACCAACAAAACCAAGGAATGGACATCTCTCTGCTCCTCTAACTTGCCTTGAAATGTCATAACCAGCCCCTGAGTAGAACTACCCTTGAGCAGGGCTGATTCTGAACATTCCAAAGAGTCAGAGTATCTACCAAACGTGTTGCTGAGAATAACAATACATGGTGGATCTATAAGGAATGTTTCACATCTTTCTTCAACCTCAGACTTCCTTAGTTGAGTGTTACCTGTTATTTCCTTGAAAAAAATAGAAACAAACTGAAGTTGCAAACTCGCTAATGCACTATCTAGAATCATAATCCTTTGTACACCTCCTAAATTTCTGCCCCAGCTGCTGCATGTTTAGCTGCTAAAGACTTGCCCCTGTGTCCTTGTGGGGAAAATGGAAGTTCCAATGGCCAGGATCCTCACGTGACCCTAAACTACTTGATGATGTAACTGGCCTACTGCTAGGCCAATGCTTCCACTCCTTTAGGCAATGAGCTATTATTGACTGAGTCACTATGTAAAGAGCTCTGCCCAGTGGGTGTAGGCAGAGACGGAGGTGGATTTCAGACCTGCAGATGGCTGGATGCTGATGTGATTCTTGTGCTCGACCTACCATGGGGGAATAAAGCCTGGTATAAGCCCTTTTACCCCAACGTTCTGTTGTTGTTTCTTGGTCTCACCAAATCCATAGTGAACTTGCTTGGGGCTGCAACCCCAGGCAAGACACTTGTGAACTGCCTATCCCCAAAAAAGACCATAAGAATAACCTACTGATCAAACAAAATTAAGTTTATTACAGTTATTTCAGAAAAGGTCAACAGTCTTAGTAGATCTTAGGAAAAGAAGTTCAGGTAAAAATATTAAAGGGTTTTGGGGTTTGTCTCTGTTGTTTAATTCAACTTAATTTAATTCAACTTCTGTTTGATAAATTAGCTTCTTGCTCATGTGAAGAAATTATTTTCTGGACAAATTGATTTTCAGGAATTTCCTGAAGTTATTTGTTATTTTATAGCATTATTTTCCTGGGTAAGAATTACCTGGAAGAAATGCTCAAGTCAAGTTGACATGGGTGATCTCATTTCCAAATCCTGATAATTAAACTCTGTGGATGCAGTTGGTCTCAATTCTTAAGACTTATGAAGAGATTATCTGGGAAACAATTCCTTCCTGCCTTCTATGTTCTCATCAGTCTTCACATCAGTCAACCTAATCTTCAACAAGATGCTTATTAATTGTTGTAGATTAATTTGGGGATCTACCAGCCTCTCAAAATACTTTGCATTAGACTTGAAGACGTCCACATTTCTAATTAGAAAGACTTAAAAGATAAACTGGTTAAGGCATTGGCTAAAATTCCTTGAAATGAATGCAGGATCAGCCCATTAATCAGCAAGATTAAGAAGATGACATAAATACCTCTTCAGTTTTGAAAGGATGAAGAGAAATGAAGAGACGCAAAGCATTTGCATATCTAAAATGAGGAAAGGATGATGAGCTGGACATTCAAAGTAGAAGCAAAGGATGGAGGCAGAACAAATGAAACTGCAGGGTTAAATATTTTGATTTAGCTATTATAGGCAATCCCAAGGCTGCTTCCTGGGGAATGTGAAGAATTAAGTTGGTACATGAATAATCCAATTAAAACAGGTTTAATTGTTGTTAACAAATAAAATAAATATACTCTATATTCCAAAGTAAAATAAATCCTCAAGCTTGTCACTTTCAATTTTTTTAGAAGGCATTGAAAAATATTGAGTTTCCTAACTGTTCATTGGCTAAGCCATTAAAATTATATGTAACTATTGACATGTTTTTAGGATGAGGGACCAAGCAGTTTTAGGGTATATGATCCAATTATGGACCCAGGTATAAAATATTTACCACCATATGTAGCATATTTGTAATTTCCTGTTTGCTTTTTTAATGTATTAAAACACTCCCTGTATGGAGTCAGAGCTATTAGATGTTAATACCGTGTAACTTAATTTGTGAGAAGTTAAAACAAATATGCTGTTTGGGCGTCATTGTTTTTTTCAGCATATGTTTTACCCTCCTAGAATTACTTGTCTGACAACAGGTGGCCTTCTAAGAATACAGAATGACAGGTTCTCAACAACTAAGCTGTAAACATTTCTTCCTGGACCACTAGTAATGAAAGCAAACAAATCACAGTTTTCACATTAGCAGATTTGAAGAGTAGCAGCCAAAATTTAACTATGATATATAAATTGATCTTCAGTATTGCTTTTTATGTCCAATTAAGGCAGAAGAACTCTTATGTTTTGAAGTAATTACAAACAAATATTTAAAAATGATCATTCTGTTTTAGTTGAGTTTGTTAAATGTGATGTATATGCACTAATTATTTTGAGATATTAAATATAAATAATTTCTTCCAATCATAGGTATACCTCTCTAATGTATTAAATTCATGTAAAAACTTTCAGGCACATTAAAAGGAAAGGTGAATATTCTTATTTACAATAGTGATTTTTGATGGAGACATCAACCCTCAATATATCATGCTTTTTAAAAAGCTGTGACTAGAGTAAGAAAAGTTATAATTTTAACTTTCAAGATAAAAACTCCACTGCCCAGGATTGTTCTGAAATTAATGCAGTGAATTCATTTTCTTTTTTATAAAAAAGAGCATGCCAGCTATATTAGCAATTATTAGAGTTCATGTCTTCTCATAATCATTACTCTTTTTCCAGTTTATATTCTTGAATAGAAAACAACTACATAATCAATAGTCTTTACGTAGTGTTTTGACTTATAAATGATTACAGTCCACAAAGGGATGATTTATACATTTATTTTAAAAAAACTGAGCTAATAAAAAGAGACATAGTTTCATAGCTTCATTACCAGGACCTAAAAACTATATCAACACATATTTTCAATCAATGCTACAATTTTTGGTCAAATTTTAGCCTTTTTAATACAAGGCAAAAACAGGACTTCCTGTTTGGGACTTCTGGCTGAAATAAACTAAGAAAAAGATGTGCTAAAGAAGCCTCACTTATTAAAGCAAAATTGAAAGACCAGCTCTCTCTCCACATCCAAGCTGGAGAAAGGAAGGCTGGGGAGAGTGCCTGGGGAGACTTTTTTGCAAAGATTGTTAAGGGTTGTCTTCTTCGGGCCCTTCTGTTCAGAGAAGGGAGAAGTTTCTCTTTCTCTCAATCAAGTTGGCACTCAAGAGAACCCCTTGACATGTGTCCCTTGATATTGGGTGGCCACAACTAGTGTTTGTCTCATATATAAACAATTTCTAAAGGTCAAACCCTGTTACATGTGCCCCTGTAAATAGAGAAACAATAAATTTGCAATAAGAACAGGCTATTCTTCTACTAAGCTTACCGCAGCAGTGCTTATTTTCAAAGATCCCCCAGTGGCACCTGCAGAACTGAGCTAGAACTGAGTTATTCTGAAGGGAATCTCCATGCAAGGCCAAAATTAACACCACAGAGTGTTCTGGTAATGGAAGCCAGGAGCCGAGGGAGAACTCATAAGCAGCAAGCTGGAGGAAGTTGTCATCCATGATAAGAAAAGCTGCTATGGCAGGTGACATGTAAGTGGATCTTTTACTATGTCACAAAATCACCCAAATAGGAAGGTAGCATTTGGGCATCTCACAGATGGAGAACTCCAGAGACAAATTTAGAGAGCACCATTCAAGTTAGAAGTGGCCAACCCCCTGCTTGCGACTGTGGAAGTACAAGACAGAGAACTAGCTGATAGAAAAGATGACACTCATCAACAGTGAGGCCACCTTTCATGGCTCTTCCCCTGCAAGATCCCAAGTTCTCCAGGCCTGAGATGTGGGGGAAGAGCATTTGGCCTTTTTTTTTTTGCATCCTGCTTCCCTATCTGAGAGAGACTACTTTCGCATGCCACCGAGCCAGACCCCAAGCTCCACAAGGCCAGAAGTTCCTTTATTTGGGAAGTTGCCCTATGTATCTCTTCACCTGGCTTGTATCCTTTACAGTATCCTTTATTAAAACGGTAAACATAAGTGTTCTGAGTTCTGTGAGCTACTCATGCAAATTAGTCCAACCTAAGGTGGAGGTGGTTGAAACCTCCAGTGTGTAGCAAGTTGGTCTGAAGCACAGGCAACTGCCACGGGCTAGCATCTGGCATCTGGAATTGGGGGAATGGAGGGCAGTCTTGTGGGACTGAGCCCTTAGCCTGGGGAATGTGGTGCTGTCTCTAGGAAGATAGTGTCAGACTTGAGTTGAATTCTCAGAGTGGTGTTTGAGAATTGCTTAGAGTCATGCATGGGAAACCCCCTTACCCACCCACCTCACCCACAGACATACTGGAATTGGGTCAAGGAACTCAGAATTGGTATCAGTGCAGTGGGATTTGCTTGAACAGAGACTAGCATTTTTATATAACCTGGAAAATGAGATTCCCATAGAATGTCTAGAAAAGCTAAGACATCTGAGAGAAAGCATGCAGAAAAGAGGGAAAGGATTTGACAAGATTTTTCTTCAGAGTGGTGGGGAAAATGATAAATCCATTTTCTAATGTAGATCACACTGCATTCTTCTCATTGATCCATTGGTGAACTGGTTGCACATTTTAAACTATTCACAGTCATGTGGTATTGCATAGCTTATAGAAAGATTTTATAAAATTACCAAATTTGATCATCACCCAAAACCTATGTATGTCAAAAGAGATATCATTGCTCTCCTTTTTGAGTTGAAGAAACTAGGTATACAAAATGTGAACGTATTGCCCAAAGCTGGATAACTAGTACCAGCACAGGCAAAATACCACATAGCACCCTTCCCTCTGATCTTTGCTTTCAGATCGAATCTGCCAGTGATGAGTAAATTTGGGACTCACTCATTCATTCATTTGTGACTGCAAACTATCCTGTTCCTCCTGTTTTTTTGTTGCTGTTTTTAAGCTAAATGCTTCAATGCTTACTCAAATATTTGAGTAGAAACATATAGGAGTAAACTCATTGCTCACATGCAATTGGTGACAAGCTCATATTGATTTCTTTGTAAAAAAAACAGCTTTATTAATGTTTAATTGCATAGGATAAACTGTGCATATTTATGCATGCAATTGTTATGTTTTGGCACACATGTACACCCAAGGAATCATCACCACAATGAAAATAACTGACATATCAATCAACTCCAGCCATTTCCTCATAACCCTTCCCTCCACACCACCACCCCTCCCTGACCTTGTCCCCAGGTAGCCACTAAACTACTTGCAGTCAATATAAATTAATTTTCATTTTACATAAATGGAATCATATGGTATATACTCTCTTTTTTTTTGTCTAATTCCTTACTCATAGCATAACTGGGGGGATATTCATTCACAATTTTGTATGTATAAACAATGTGTTCTTTTTATTGCTGAGTAATATTTCCTTGGTATATAAAAATATACCACAAATTGTTATCTATACTCTCAGATACCATACTCTCAAAATTACTGTCCTTTGAGAATAAGTCTTAAAGTCAAATAGTGTCAGTCTTCCAAATTTGGTGTTCTTTTGCAAAGGTATTTTGGTTATGTTAGACCCTTTGAACTTCCATATATTAGAACCTGCTTGTCAATTTCTACAAAAAAAATCCTGCTTGGATTTTGATTAAGTGTACATTGAATTTGTAGATCCCCTTGCGGAAAATTGACATCTTAACAATATTGAAGCTTTCAACTAATGAAAAAATATAATTTATTTAAGTCTTCAAATTTATTCCGTCAATGTTTGGTTGCTTTCGGCATATGTACAGACCTTACATGTTTTGACAGATTTATCCTTACCTGGTTACGTAAACACATAAAGCTGAAAGCAAATTTCCTGAGATATGAAAACTATAGGTTTCACTTTTTAGAAAAAGCAAGGAGCCTCACTTAAACCCTCACACAAACAGTTGTATATAAATTAAGATAATAGACTTACCTGAAAAAAAAATGACTGGTTAGTGTTGATAGAGTTGCTGAGAGTAGGATTGATGTTTCTTCAGGAGGCTAATAGTTGAAATGAGCCTTCTTGAGAAGGACTTATGATGAGACTAACAGTCAACAGAGAATAAAGTCTAGGAATCTGTTGTGCACACAGCTGATAATTTTTTGGTGGCAAAATTAAAAATGTTGTTTTTAGGCGGGTCTAAAATCGCTGCTCATGTCCCCTTGACAAGGTCACAGGTACACTATTTACTGCAGTACCACTGAGTTTAAACTGATCAGATGGAATAGCTGCTTTAATCTAATTCTGATTAACACGGGGTCAGGTTCTGTTTGATGTCAGCGAAATCCCCTTGTCTGGTAACCTTTAAAAGTTGAATAGCTAATAATCTGTGATGGATGGTGCAGGCACTGATCTCCCTGGAGATAAAGGCAATATAATTATAGAGCCTCCTATGACACCTGAGAGCTCTATGTGCAATTAAATAATAACATGAAATCAGAATTCACACGACTTTCACAAAGAAGACCATTTGAGTTCCTTTCCTCTTGCACACTTTTGAATCATTTAGGCTGTGGGGAAAAAATTGGGTATTGAAATGCCTTGCAGCTGTATTAAGTCTCTTGAGTGGCAGTTGACAGTTCTGAAAGGCTGTGGCCTTGGTGGCTGATGAGTCTCCTACCCATCCTGAATTCCAAACAGAGTTATTTTTAGCTCCCCTATCAGGGCACTTGGCTCTCCTGGCAAAGCAAGTGAGCCAAACTGATCCGCTGTTTACTTGCTGAGGTCAGAGAGACTGGGAGGCAGCCAGCAGTTTCACATGATCCTTTGGGGTAGTGGACAGCATTGAAGAAAGGATGGCAAAGCAAATAAAGTAAATAGAATAAAATATAACAGGCATTTTAGTGAACTGTTCAGGAATATCAGCTGTTGATCACTGAAGTAAACAAAAAGTTACAGGGATGTTCTGATTGATGATTCTTGAAAGGAAGGAGCGACACACAGCAGCAATTCACTGGAGAATTCCGCTTTATTAGGGAAAGGTGCTGGGTTACATAGGAAGGGGCATGGGGTGATTGAGGTGTCACTTCTGCGGGGCTGGTGGTTATTGGCTAGGTGCTGGGATTAGGGGGGCGAGGGGTGATTGGGCTTCAGGTGGCGCCGGCGGGAACTGAGGACCCGGAAGAGAAGCAAGAAGTTCGCCATCTTATGGGTGGAGGGCCCTTCATTCCCCCCTTTCTCCTCTATGGGGTTGTGGACGTTGCTTTCTCTCTGACTGCTTCCTGCTGAACGGGGGCGGAGAAGGGAGTGAGGGCTTGAGGACTGGGAGGAAAGGGTTGATAGGACTCCCCACAGTAAGGACGAGTAGATGTGGACTTCTTCAGGTTGGAAATCAATGAAGGTTCCTTGTAACCATAGGTCGAGGACTTGTTGATTCTAATGGTGCCAAGAGGATACGGGTGCCAGAAGCCAGGCGTCTGCGGCCATTGTTTCCAGTGGAGAGAGGGGTCCATCTCAGCATGTGGTGAGGAGGTTACGTGAGGGTGAGGGATCTTCTGTGGCTAAAAGCTGGTAGTTCCTGAGTAAAAGCTGGTTGAAAGTTTGATTAGAGATTTTTCCGACTTGGGATTTGATGAACTTTATTATACAGGGTAAGAAGAGACAGGTGAGAAGAATGATTATTATGGGGCCTGCAATGGGCCAGAGCCAGGTAAGGAGGGGGTTTGTTAGTATTGAAGAGAATGGGTTGGAATTGGAAGCAGAGTGGAGGCTGGAGGCAAGGTTGGTGAGTTTGGTAATGTCAGTTTCTACAATGCCGGATTCGTTGATGTAATAGCAGCACTCTTCTCGAAGGAAGATGCAGGTGCCGCCCTTCTCAGCTTTAAGCAGATCTAAGGCCCGCCGGTTTCGAAGGGTGACCTTAGCTAGCAAAGTGACCTGTCTTTGGAGAGAGGCCAGGGAGTCGGCAGTGGATGTCAGGGCTCCCGCAAGTTTGGCGTTGAGATCTCTAATTGCCCATAGAGAGTGACCCAAGGCTCCTCCCGAAAACCCTGCCCCAATGGCCGAGGTGGTCAAAGAGATACCGACCATGATGGGAAGGAAAGCAGCCCTTTTTGTGCACAAGGGCAGGGGAGGTTGGAGCTCAAGAAATTCTGCCATGCTGTAAAGTGCAAGCTGTGGGATTAGGGTGACGAGAATGCAGGGTATATTGGAGTTGGGAGGCAGTGAGTTGAAAAGACTGCTATTACACCAAAAGAAGTGTCCTGGTTGTGTAAAAGTTTTAGAGTCGGAGGTGGGAGTGTAGATAGAGAGGCAGTGAAGTGCGCTGGAGGGGGGAGGGGTTGGGCCTACACAGTCTTGGATGGTGAGATTATCTGGGTATTCTGGTTCCCATAAGGGTATGTCTGCCAGGGGATGGAAGGGTTGTCCTTCTGCATGGAAGGAGTAGTTGGAAATATTAAGGGGCACGACGGCCAGCAGTGGGCGCTGTAGTGATGTGCACAAGAAACAATTGGCAGTGTTGAGGGTGTGGTTGAGAAAGATGGTGGTGTTTTGAATGAGCTGTAACCAAGAGTAGGAGAAATTGGAAGAGGGGCGGGGATAAGAAGATGAAGAGGCACCGTCAAGAGTTTGGATAATGACTTTTTTGGAATGTCTGATATCTGATGCAACTTGAGAGATCTGGGAATGAGAGGGAACATACTCTCGAGAGATGTGAAGGGTACCGTGGGGGGGTCGAGGACCCCCCATAGTAAACTGAGGCTGTGACTCCGGCGGCCCATCGAGAGTCCCAGGGATCTGGGATTGATAAGGAGAATGAGCTGTTGGGATATTTTATGAAACGGTTGGAGGAGTAATACTGTGGGTACCAGGAGTTACCCATGTAGTGAATGGCGCAAGACCAGTAGGGACATCCCCCATAGGTGTCTGGCCATCGCCTGCAATAGGCTTGTTTTTGGTCATAGAGGAAGCAGAGGTAGGGAGAATAAAGTTAGCTGCTAGTGAATACTTCAGTGGAGGGAGGAAAGTGGAGGTATAAAGGCTCAGAGCAGCCTTTCAGAGGGCAGTCTGATGTGGCAATGAGGGCAGTAACTTTTGTTTGATGCTGTGTGTAAGTCTGTCTGACTTTGAATCGCCATACAAAGGAGGCTGGGGTGGCAGGGAAGACAATAGGAAGGAGGAAAAATAGCGAGAGAGCAGTAAAGGGGGAAAAAGTCATGATTCAGGTATGGATGGCAAAGGGGGTGAATGGGAGATGCGGAGTTTCAAGGGATCAGAAGGATGAAGTGTAGTAGAGTAGACAGCATCTTGGGCTGTATCTGAAGGACTCTGGATTGTGACTGATGGGTCTTGGGTGTCCAGAGAAGGTGGGTCCTGGGTGTTTGGTTTCAACCTGGAGATATGAATCCAAGGGGTGACAGAGTTATCAGGCAGTAAGAGCTTGGCGGCCGAGGAGGTGCAGAGAATAACTGCGTGTGGACCTTCCCATTTTGGGGTGAGAGAGGGCCGATCCTCTGGAGGCTTATAAAACACTAGTTGGCCAGGCTGTAAGACAGGATGATTTTGGGAGCTGGATGGATCAGGAAGGAGCCAATCCTGATATTTCCACAATTCGGTGCGGAGGAGAGAGAGTAGCGGAAGGGCCATATTGGGAGGAATTGGTCCTTTGTGGGAAGGGAGCCCTGGGGGTAGAATTGGGCGGCCGTACATGATCTCAAAGGGTGACAAGAAGGAAGGTTTTTTTGGGAGGGCCCGAATGTGGAGTAGAGCTAAGGGAAGTAAGCGAACCCAGTCAAGGTGTAGTTCTAGAGATAGTTTGGTCAGGATGTCTTTTAGAGTCCTATTGGCTCTGATTTTCCCAAAGCCTGTGGTCGATAAGGACAGTGTAGATGCCAGGGGAGTGAGAGCGACTTGGAGAGGTTCTGAATGATTTGGGCAGTGAACTCAGGGCCGTTATCTGATTGGAGGGAAGTGGGCATCCCGAACCTAGGAAAGATCTGGGTGAGGAGGATAGAGGCAACTGCAGACGCTCGTTTGTTAGTGGTGGGAAAAGCCTTGACCCATCCTGAAAATGTATCTACTAAGATGAGTAGGTATCTGGTACGCCGTACAGGGGGCATGTTAGTGAATTCTATTTGCCAATCTGCGGCGGGGACATTACCCCTTGCTTGATGAGCCGGGAAGGGTTGGGCCTTGAGGGGAGTATTAGGGTTAGTGCATTGGCAGATGGTGCACCTGCGGGTGATTTGGTCAAGTAGGGTTTTGTCTTCAGGATAGAGAGAAAAAAAGGATTGTAAAAAATGGATCAAGGATTGGGGGCTAGGATGGAACAGATCTTGTAAGAAGCAGAAGAGGGACTCTTTGTCCTGGGAACAGAGGGTGTCTTGTGATAAGGCTAAAACCGCATGGGCAGACGGGTTGTTGTCTGGTGCGTCTTCTGATAGGGCAACTGACCGGGCTACTATGTCAGCTTTGTTGTTACCTCTTGTAATGGGGGAGTCGTCCTTTTGATGTGATTTGCAGTGGACTATGCCCAGTCAGTGTGGGAGTTGTGAAGCCTCTAGAAGTTTAGTAATTAAGGCTGAATTAGTGATGGAGATTCCTTTTGTGGTGAGGAGGCCTCGTTCTTTCCATACTGCCACGTGAGACAAGAGAATGTGGAATACGTATTTGGAGTCAGTGTACAGTGTGAGAGATGTGTCCTGGGCCAGAGTGCAAGTTCTGGTGGCTGCAATGAGTTCAGCCTGTTGATTGGTTGTACCGGGGGGTAGGGCTCGTGCCTCGATGACGTCTTCGAGGGAGACTACTGCGTATCCTGCATAATGAGTGCCCTCATGTTTAAAGGAGGACCCATGAGTAAACCAGATGAGGTGGGAGTGTGAGAGGCCTCCTTCAGAGATCGTGGAGTGGCACGGAAGGAAGTTGTGAAGTGCTTCCAGGCAATCATGCGAGGGAGTAAGAGGAGAGTCGGGTAGAGGAGGAAGAGTGGCCAGATTCAGGGGCTGGCAGGGGAGGAAAGGAATGTCTGGATTTTGGAGGAAATTGAACAGTAAGGTCAGGAGTCTGGAGGAGGGAGAGTCTGTAAACTTTTGTAGGTTAAGAGATCCTTTAGGTGATGTGGGGACAGAATGGTAAGGGGCGCAACGAATGTCAGTTTATGAGCTTCCTTCTGCAAGAGCTGTCCAGCGGCTAATGCCCGTAGACAGGGGGCCCATCCCCAAACTGTGGGGTCTAATTGCTTGGAAAGATAAGCTACTGGAGCAAAGGATGGGCCATAATATTGGTCTAGGACTCCTAGAGCTTGACTGGAACTCTCATGAATGTATAATGAGAAGGGCTTCTACAAATCAGGAAGATGGAGAGCTGGGGCTTCCACAAGGGCTTGACGGAGCTTAATGAAGGAGTGTTTGGGTGAGGAGGATAATGGTTCTTCAGGGGGGCCCTTGCTGAGGTCGTATAGGGGTCTTGCCAACAGGGAGAAGTTAGGGATCCACGCTCTAAAATACCCAGCCAGGCTTAGAAAGGAAAGGATTTCTGTCTTGGTTTTGGGAATGGGTAGGTCAGAGAGGAGCCGTTTTCTGTCTAAGGTAATGGACTTTTTTTGTTGAGATAGAAGAAATCCAAGGTAAGTGACAAAAGGGGAAGAGATTTGAGCTTTGACAGACAGAGGATACCCGGTAACCTCTGGAAGCTAGAAGGTTAAGTAGGGAGGCAGTGTCAAGTTGAGACTGTTCCCACGAGGGACTGCAGAATAGAAGATCGTCCACGTATTGTAATAAGGTGGACTCGGAAGCCTTGTGGCAAAACTGTCCAAGTGAGTTGTTCAGAATGTCTTGTGTATGGGTCTGTCCAGGTGAAGACGAAAAAATCTTGGGAGGAGGGGTCCAGAGGGATAGAAAAAAATGCATCCTTGAGATCAAGGACTGAGAATTTGGAGGCCAAGGCAGGGATCTGCGATAAAAGGGTGTATGGATTTGGGACAAAGGGATGGATAGGGACGACAGCCATGTTGATGAGGCGAAGGTCTTGGATGAGGCGGAAAGATCCGTTGGTTTTTTTAACAGCTAATATGGGGGTATTAAACGGGGAATGAGTGGGTCTGAGGTAATTTTTGTTTAAAAGATTTTGAATGATGGATTGGAGGCCTATGAGAGCTGAAGTGGTTAGGGGGTATTGGGCCTGACAGATATACTGAGAGGGGTCATGTAATTTGATAGAGGCAGGAGGACATAGAGCCACGGAGGGGCTTGTAATGTCCCAAACTTTGGGATTTACAGGGTGTATGAGGGCGGAACTGGAGCTTTCATTGTGTAGAGGGGGGTCGTCAGCTATGAGGGCCATCAGAAAGGGAGTACTGGGGTCTGTGGGAGTGGATATAGTTATGGAAACATGGAGGAGAGAAAGGATGTCCCGTCCTAGTAAGGGGATGACACAGGGTCATAACCAGGAAGGAGTAGGAAAAAGGTATGGGATTGTCCTGGATTGTGCATAAAAGGGGGGGGGTTTAATGGGAAAATCTGTTTACCTCCTACCCTGACTATAGGAGTAATGGCAGGCGTGGTAGGGCCCCGGTATTCCCGCAAGACTGAGAAGGTGGCTCCTGTATCTAGGAGGAAGGAGATGGGGCGACCGTCTACTATTAAAGTAACCCTGGGCACCTGTTTGGTGATGGAAATGGTCGGGCGAGAAGCCCCCGGGCCCCGTCAATCTTCTTCTGCCAGCCCCCCTACGGCGGGCTTAGGATGGGGGTTGTTCGTCCAGCCTTCCCTTCAGGTGGCTGGGAAATCAGACCCCAGTGGCCCTTTTTGTGGCGTCTGGGGCATGGGGTGGTAGGAGATCTGGGAGAGGGGCACGCCCTTGACCAATGTCCCTCTTGTCCGCACTTGAAACATGCTCCTGGGGGGGTCTTGTTTGTAGAGGGGCGCCCAGGTTGTGGTTTTATCAGCTGGGCCAACATTTGGAAATTGGCCTGATCAGCCTTTTGTTTACGGCGTTCTTTCTCCTCCTCCCGGTTATGGGAGACTTTAAAGGCCACTGTTAGGATCTCAGTCTGTGGGGTGGCGGGGCCCTGTTCTAACTTTTTGAATTTAGCTTTAATGTCAGGGTAGCTTTGAGCCAGGAAGTATGTCATAAGGACACGTCTCCCGTCAGGCGTTTCTGGGTCCAGGCTGGTAACTGTAATAGGGCTTGGGTGAGTCTGTCTAAGAACTCGGAGGGTGTCTCCTCCCTCCTTTGAATTATGTCTTGGAGCTTTTGAAAATTGACTACTTTACGAGCTGCCTTTTTCAGACCTGCTATTAAGCAGCAGGTGAAGATAACTCGAGAGCGGAGACCCACGGTGGTGTTATAATCCCAGTGTGGGTCTTGTTCGGGGACAGCGGTGGGGCCAGGGGGATAGGTGGGGTCAGTCCTGTGGGTTTCGGTGGCGTGCGTTTGGGTCCCAACTCTCTACGCTCTTCAGGAAGGAGGGTATTGGCCAGGAGCATGAAAATGTCATGATGTGTGAGGCTGTATGACTGGAGGGTCCATTGAAACTCCCTGATATATGTTGTGGGATCAGTGGAAAAGGAACCTAGGCATTTCTCCAGTTGGGCTAAATCTCCTAAGGAGAAAGGGACATGAACGCGCACGATGCCTTTGGATCCTGCTACCTCCCGGAGGGGGGGCGATACTTTTGGGAGGCCCTCGGGACCGAGTCTGAGGGGGACTGAAGGGTTCTGGCTCAGTCTGTGGGGGAGAAACAGGTGATGGGGGCATAGAGGAAGGAGGCTCCTGGGACTTAGTTAGAGGGGGGCTGAAAGGCTCAGGCTCGATCTGCAGCGGGGGGGAAGGTGACGGGGACGAAGGCGGAGGGGGTGAGGTGGGGGAGGAGATGGTGGTGGAGGAAGGGGGAGGGGTTGTTGTAGGAGAGGAGGGGGAGGGGAGCGGGCGGGAGGCTTCTGCGGGAGAGGAGGTGGAGGCGGTGGTGACTGCGGAAGAGGGCGGAGGGGTTGTAGGAGGGGGAGGTGCTGAAGGGGGAAGCCTGTATGGCAGAGGTTCATAGGCTGGGTCAAAGGTAATCAAAGAGGGACTGGGAGTGTGTGGAGGGGAGGGAGACGGCTTGCAGGCTAGGAGAACTTGGGGCGGGGAACAGGTGGTGCAGAGGCTGGGATTTTGAGCTAGGAGGCGAAAAGCTTCAATATAGGGAATCTCCTTCCATTTTTTCAGGCGCTGGCAGTAGTTAAAAAGATCAAGAGTGATGTTAGGATCAAGAGTTCCCCTTGCGGGCCATTGGTTGTTATTGTTTAGGGGGTATGTCGGCCAATCTTGGCAGCAGTATTTATGGAGAAGTTTTGGTTTCATAACAGGCGTCAGGTAGAGGGTAGTTAGATGCTTGAGCAGGCATTCAAGAGGTGAACTTTCAGGGAGGGATGAGGAGGCTCCCATGGCTAAAGGACAGAGAAGGAGACAAACAGGGGAAGACGAACGGAGATCCTCGGACTGGGAGCAGACGGCAAGGAGACAAAGGGCGTCCCCGATGATCCTTGGGGGTCTGCGGAAACTCGTATACGAGTCGGAATTTCTTAGGAAGTGTGGGTTGTCACCCAGACTCCCCTAAGAAGGCAGAGTGCCGGAGTCATGAGGAACCTAGTACTAGGAGTTTTCGGTGGAAGGAACAGAAGGAGGGGTCAGGGGAAGGGAGCGTTCTCATCCACAAAGGAGTCACCTCATTTATGGCTGTTGGAGGAGGGGCCTGGGGGTCCGCCGCAGCCGTGAAGGCCTATGGCGGGGAGAGTTCCCTCCTCGTCCCCGAGCGTCAGGGCCTTGCCGGACGATCACGCTCAATGGCGCTGCGATAGCTCGGGGAAGAGCGGCCCGCTCTGGGGGGAAACTTACCCAAAGGCCAGAGAGGAGTGGTGAGTGTGATGAGCCAGTGCTGGAAAAAGAGGATGAGGGCAAGCTGCTGTTGGTGTCGGGGGGAAGATGGGGCCCAATTGGGGTGTTCCGTCTCCGGGGTTTTGGCACCAATGAAAGGAAAGGAGCGACACACAGCAGCAATTCACCGGAGAATTCCGCTTTATTAGGGAAAGGTGCTGGGTTATATAGGAAGGGGCATGGGGTGATTGTGGTGTTACTTCTATGGGGCTGGTGGCTATTGGCTAGGTGCTGGGATTAGGGGGGCGAGGGGTGATTGGGGTTCAGGTGGCACCAGCAGGAACTGAGGACGCAGAAGAGAAGCAGGAAGTTCGCCATCTTATGGGTGGGGGCCCTTCAATTCTACCTAAACCCAATAATCCAGGTGTTTTTGGAATAATGGTGATGGCACAAAGAAGAATGTGTGGAGATCTGTTGACATTCATTTCACAGACTGTTTTTTAGACTTATTTAATCCTACCCATATTTGTATTCCCATGGAGAACTTCATTCAGCTCACACATTATCTCATTCTTCATAAATCACACAGCTACTGACTTCGAACTTAAATTCACTCAATTCAACACTTACTGAGCAACTAACATGTGCAAAGCATTAAATTAAGGCTGGAGGGGATTCCAAAATAAACACAACAGAGCCTTAACCCTTCAGGGGATCACAGTCCAATAGGGAGGAGAAACACCCACATCAATGATTTTAAAACAAGGGGATCTCTAATTTCCACAGAGAGGAAGGAAAATAAAAGATGGAAAAAAGAAGGCAACATATAAAATTAGTCTATCTTCAGGGTACCTCTGCAAATTCTTGCTGCAGGCACTCCTGCCTAAGTTAAGCAGACATTACTACTAATTTAAAAGAGATCAGTTCCTAGTTCACCCTAAGCTATGTACCAATTTTCTACATTTAAATCCTTCCCTCTCTGTAGCAGGAAGTGATGGGGGAAAGGAAAACAACTGATGAGACAGGAGTGTGTGCTGTTCTACCTCTGTCAGTGTCAGTATAGGACAGTGTGTCTGGTATGTTTTCCATGGAATCATCTGCCTGTGGGTGAAGAGTAGGGGTGAGTTCTGCAGGAACAATTCCCTTACAAAGTTTGGGTCTCCAATAAGAAGCAGTCTCTAGAAACTGAAGGGGACCTTTCTCTTCTTCTTGAATGAAGACCGCCCTATTCCAGAAGTTTAACTACTAATACATGGAGAGAGGCAGCCTCTCTTGGCATAGGTATTGGCATGCTCATGTAGATAATGGCAATAGCAAAATTTCTCCAACAGCATCAGACAAGACCCAAAAGGTAGTCAGTGTAGGATGGGAAGAGCCACATTGGGTTGAAAACTGCAGAAAGATTTGAAGGTGCAGGGGAGACACTCTTTTAGTAGTGTCAGACACAACTGGGGAGCCCCTAGTTGTACTTCTGAAGTCTTAAGTGAGAGATTATCAAGTCAGTAGGCTTCTGGGTTAAAAATGAATATAAATTACCAAAATAAACTAACAAAACTAAAAACATTTAAGAGCCCATTTTTCTTAGGAAGGACATAGACCAGTCGATTCTACACTGGCTACTACTGTCTCCCAGCTATTTGTGCCAGACTAGTTATCAAGCTGTTTTCCATGGTACTGGGGGCAGAGGAGCAGGCTTTCCAGGGCTGACCTTACGCACAAAACTCATGAAGCAACTTCAGGCACCACTTACATTTTCAAACTTCAACAAAAGTTAAGAGCCCAATCACCAACCTGACACTTGAATTTATCTATTTCCTCAGTATCACCGTAAACAAACTCAGTAACTCCTTCCACCCAAAATGAAAAATCTACTTTTAGGAAAAGCGTTAAGAATTCCATAGATCAGAATTTTCATGAAAACTGAAATACAGAACTATTAATACTATTCCCAGATAAACATTTTCCTCAAAAATGGACATGGGTATATTTTTTATGATGAGCCCCGAAACCATTTCTCCACCTAATTCAAAACAAGTGTTCATTCACCAGCTATTCACTGGGTGTTACGCCCAGCAATGTAATTGACGGAGGAAATACTGATGAGCAAAGGAAACACAACCTTTGCTCCGGCTGAAACGATAGTTTTGGGTGTAGTTGGTCGTTAATGAAATAAGCTCACTAACAAGCTTGAATTACCAACAAAGATAAGTGCTGTGGAGGAAAAAAAGAGCCTGGATAGCACCTTCTAATGAAATCGCTGGCTGCAACCGAAGATGAGCAAGAAGCCCTCAAGAGATAGCAGGAGGAAGATGGCAAAGTATTGAAGAAGTTAACCAGGTAAGATCAACTCCATTGTAATTCAAACAGCACACCAGGACCTCTGTTTGCAAACAAAATTCCCCTGCAAGAGATTTAGGCTGGCCTTCAGCCAGGGGGATCTTTATAATCATATTGCAGTCTGAAAGATCGTAGTTACATAAATAGGGAGAAAGAAACTGTGGTTAACGTGGCAGGCACAATCTTAGGAATTTTCCTTATAATCGATACTGTTCTATTAGATATGATTTTTTTCCCTCCAGATAAGTCTATGTCAGGCTTGCAGCGAAGCCTGGCGCTCCATGCTTAGAGCGTTGGACCAGCGCAGGCTCCCCCGTGGTTCCCTGAAGAGCCGTAACTACCATTATCTGCATTGATGTTGCCAGTGTCACGGGATGACAGATATTACCTCATAAACATGTAGTAAAATTTGAAATATTCATAGCCATGAAATTTCATTAGTGTTTTTAATATGCCATTGTGAAGTAGTAGAAGGAATATGTAAAAATGGAAAAGCCTAGCCAACGGATATTTTGACCATGGGGATTTAACACTCAGGAAATTTCTGACGCTCATCTGTGACTAAATCACTCTTATTCCCAGTCTACTGAACGGTCCCATGGACGGTAACAGGAGGGGTTACTATTTTGCTCTTCCTCTAGCTTTTAAGGGTAGACTAAAGCAAGCTTGAAGGCACTAACCTGCCCTTTTCCAGTCGGCTCTTCCTAATTTTTACAGTCTATTTTTTAATTAAGGAGATATTTCCTTTTTTGGTTTCATGAACTATTACTCTCAACTGTATCAGAAAATAAGGATGCTACTTACTTGCAGTGATTTAAGGAAAAATAAGATCATAGGTTTGTGAACAATCTGAGCTCTAAAGCAATGTAATCCTCTTCATTATTTTACCCACTTACTATGTGCCATTTTGTTATCAAGTAGTGAACATGGGTGAGCTCATACTGTCACCGTATCAAGACAACCCTATGGAGGTAATATGACTATCCCCATTTTACTGAGGAAAAAACTAAGTCTTGAAGAGACTAACTTCTCAAGGTGGTATATTTAGTAAGTGTTAGAACTAGGATTTTTTTTCTTGAGTCTATGCTCTGATTTGTCTCCTTACCCAGTACAAATTATGTAAGTCCTTATGTATAACTGCATTTAAAAAATAGATTGCTTAATTGAAAGGTAAATTGTCAGTCCACTCTTTTTTCTATTTATAAACTGCAATGTTTACAGCAGGAAACTTTCCAGGTCATATTCTTCAGTGTCCTCATGATGCCCAGAAAGGGAAGGGCACTTATCAGGAAGTAATTCAGATAACAAGTCAATAGACCTGCTCCATTGGTTCTTCCTCCAGACCCGCCATCTTGGAGAGAGAATCTCCAGGTGGGTCTTGACACCACTCTTAGACCCTGACATGTTTCACTGTCTCCCAAGAAATTCAATTCAGCAGCCTCTGGGTAAGAAACAGTAAATAAACCAGAAAGAAAATAATTAGTAGTGCCATCTTTGCTTGCACTTCTTTGTGTGAAGATCATAGAGAATTTCCAAGGAGGGATAAAAATAGCCCCAATCTACACCCACTTCTCTGCCTTTTAAATAAACTTCTTCAAAGTCATTTGAAACCCCAATTCCAGCTTGCTAGGGGATACGTTACATCCCCTGAGAATGTTCTAAATATCAGAATGCATTCACTTCTGATTTTTGTCTTTTACAGATGGCGTTCCATGCTCTTGTGTAACTCTGGAAATTGCAAAACTTGGTTCCTGAGACAGAAGATTCAAACCAAAATTTGTTTAAAGGACAAAGCATGAGAAAACACCTTTCTCATTTGACCTTAAGCAATTCACTCCTCAGGGACTAGAGTTTATAAATTCTATATGACAAAATAAGGCCATGTACACTTCATCTCTTCAATTGGCATGAAACTAATGAATAAAAGCAATGTTCAGCTATAGGGGGGATGTTCCAATGGTACCAGTTCCAGAAAACAAGACAATAAAAATATTTTAAAGATCAACCTGTTAAATGTATTACTCATTCACTAACAAACTTCTTAGGTGAGCCTATTACGAGCCAGGTATACTGCTGCTATAATTTCTCTGTGCCCTGATTTCTGCAAGGTACTGGTACTTGCTATGTGCTATCCTCCTTTACAGGTGTTCAGAGTAGAATAATAAAAAGGAAATGGGCTTCTGGTTTCATTTCCAGTTTCATTTCTTGCTATTTATGTGACATTAAACAAAGTACTTAACCTGTCTGAGCTTCGTTTGCTTATCTCTAACAAAAGGGCAAATAATACCCACTTATCATTACAGCACTAACTAAAGTAGTGAGCATCACACAGAGGGGAAACCCTCTCTCTGTATATCTTTGTGTTCTCTGCAATGCCTGAACTAGAGAGGTTTGCTAACCATTTTTTCTGAAGATTATCAAATGTCACTTCTGATAATTTGCTAGTGTTGTCCCCAGAGCCATAATTCCCATTTGGCACAGTTCCCACTTACATAATAACACCAGCATCATCACCCAGTATTTTTATATACTACACACACATACTTTTATGATTTTTGTGGCCCTTTATCAAAGGTGTTGTGTAAAGCAGTTCATTGGAGTGTTTTCCTTTGTGTCTTTCTCCTCTGAATTTATTGGCCTATGAATCTCCAGTTGGTGATTGGTGCTCCACTCACCTTTCTCCAAAGGCCTGACCTGCTCCATTCACTAAGGGTTTCAGCCAGCTCTAATCTCATTTTGATATGGTACTTCTGAACTATTGGACTGGAAGGGACTCATCCACTCATTTCACAAATATTTGTGAGGTGTCTGCCCCGTGCAGGAATTGTTGCTAAATGTGAAAACAGTATGCATGACACAGACTGTTGGAAATTTTTTTGTGCCTGATGTGTAGAATAGGTACTATTTGACCCAGTATGAGTCAAATCATAGCAAGTAAATCTACTTCGATATCCTTAAGAGTGGCTTATTTTATAAAGATTAATAATGGATCAACCCCAAAGGCCTGTAAGAAAGAAAGAAAGAACTTTAAATTCCTCAGTTATTTATGGAATAAGATTTAAAGCAGTAGGCAGAGACTGGAGGTAATAACAACACTTGGAACAAAAACATATTTGAATATGAGTCACCCTCCTCAGGAAGCTAAAGGGATGGAAGTTAAAGGGCTAATTGCATATGTTGTTCTGGAATAGAAAAAAGAGAATTAACCCAGCAGATTTTTCTAACTAAGACTAATGTGCTAATATGGGCATGCACCCATATTTTGTACAAAACAGCCCAGAAATCCTCAATCAAATGGAGATTACATGGATATGAAAATGTTTGCTTCTAGTTTTGATCAAGGGAAAGTACAATGGGCTAGAGGCATGAGATAAATAAAAGTCAGAGCCAAATTCACAGCTGTTTCCCATTTTAGGGTTAACATGATGTTTCATTTTTTCCTTCTAATATTCTGATTCATCTTGAGGGAAAAAAAAGACCTTAAATCAGATTCCATGGTGTGTGTTCTGGAAGGTCTTACTGTCTATTTATCTCACTGACATTCCTTAAATACGGTAGAAACTTCTTTTAGTAAGTGCAAAGCAAAGGTTTAAAAATAATTCCCTTGACCTTTTCACTGTTAGTTCAGGGAAGAATAAGAAATAAAAATGGGTGAGAAATTCTTCCAAGAGCTAGAGAGAGATGTTCTTTCTCTCCTTACTCCTGCCCCAGGGAAATTTCTCTCAAATAAGTTAATACCTAGAAAAAAAGATTTTCATCTTATTCCACTCTAATCAATCTTGGAGGACAAAGGACTTTGACACCGTTTTCAGCACTCAGTATTTCATGGAAGTAATTTTTCATATTCAGTATTTTAAAGCTACCTTGTTTTCTTTTCTCTAATCATCAAGTTACTATCTCTTCTACTTGTTTAAGAGAGTTTATGAAATTTTTCTAAGTCTAACATAGCAAGTGATAGAATCTTGGAGTTTCATTTTTCATTGTGTCTTTATTATATGACTTAGCTCCTGTACATCTCTCTTGCTTCTCATTGAATCTTCATGCCTGATGCCTGATGTGTAGAATAGGTACTATTTGTTGAATAGACTGAGTAACTCCATTCCCATAGGAATCACTTCCCATCCCTAAGACAAAGGAACCAGAAATCCTATCAGTAATATTTACTTCTTATGAGTTGTGGCAAAATACATGCTGCATCATGTTGAAATTATTAACCAAAACAAAACTTCAAAAAATTAATTGTGAAAACAATCTTTAATGATAGTGACATCATTTTCAAATCTAACATAGAATAGTTTTCAAGAGGACTGTTTTTAGAGTCATGGGGTCTGGATTGAAATTCTGGCTCCAACACTTATTACTCATGTGATTGGTATTAATCACTTAAAATCCCATGTCCTGTGCTTTTATCATGTGTGATAAGCTACCTCATTGAGTTGTAGGCAGCTTTTAAATAAGATTTTCCATATAATCAGTTCTGGAACAGTATCTGGTCCGTAGTAAACTGTTACCCACTATAGGGGCCAAGGGCAAGCTGCCCCAAATGTGCCGCTTCAGCATGCTGATTACTTTGGCAGTATTGATCCTGGGTAGAAACACTGGAGAAAGAGCTGGTATAAGAGGGATTCTGGGACCCTCTTCTTTCCCCCACTGAAAACAGGAAATAAATCTCTCCCTGTGAAAGGCACCCCTTCCTGTACAGAAGACATCCTATTACCAGAGATAGGGAAATGAGAGCCAAGAAATTTGAATAAACAAATCTTGTTACTTTCTGACAAGGCAAAAATTCTGAAATGTCCTAAATGAAGTGACAGAAGGGCCAGAAAATGAGGGAAAGAGACAAGCGAACGTCATCAGTCAATAGTCATGGGCTGTAGCTAACCAGAAAGTCCACATTCCTGGATGGAGTCATTTCAACACACATCTAGAAGGTTCCCAGGAACACTGCATCCACCACTTGCTCTTGAACAGTGTCTGACCACCATCAACAACCAATCCACAAGCCTTCTCTAGGGACTAACCACCTATCCCAGGACTCACCCTACTTCACATCAGCCCACCTTCCTTATCTATAGCCAATGAGAATTTAGAGAACTTTCTTTCCTTGAGATCCTCATCAATGTGCCCTGTTTTTTGAATCTGGTGGACAAATTCTGTTAACTGTCCTTGCTGTTGGTGAAGCTGAAACTTTCTATCCTAGGATTCAGTCCTTGTCTGGCTAGCATCTGTTAAGCCTCAATAAACCCTTTTATTTCACAGATCTCTCAGTATTTAGGGTTTTTGATTTGTCACTTTTTGCTAATCTGCATTCCCAGCCCAAATAATGTTTAGAATTCCCTACTAACTGAACTCGCAAACATAAGTTTTCTTTGTCTGGTTAATTTCTCACAGATTTATTGTCTCCTCATCTAAAACATGTAAAAACTGCCTGCCTTGGTCATTTCCTTGGGCCTCAATTTCATTAGTGGGCCTCTACATGCATGTAATTACGTTTTGGGTTTTTTTTTTTTCCCTCCTGTTAATCTATCTAATGCCAATTTGGTTCTTAGATCAGCAAGAAGGACTTTGAAAGACAGAGGAAAATTTGTCTTCCCCAACATCGTCATCACTGATTTCATTAGTATTGGAAAGTATTGCTTACAAAACATTTTATCTTTAATATGGTATTGCCGTTTATTAGTGGGAAAAGTGAGATTTTTGTTCAGGAGTTTTAACATTGGGGTGAATCATTATTTCCACTTTCCTGAGTGTTTTGCTTTTCTGCATTTGAATAACATTGGAAATCACCGGTAGCACCAATGAAGTTACATTCTTGGAAATATGCAACATGCTGTAGGATAGGAGTTTAGCAACATTTCCCAGAACTTCAGCACTGATTAGACTGACCTCTGTCAGTTTCAGGTATATTGCTTCCTTTGCGAGAGAGCCTCTCTGTAGAAAATCAGGTTGTCTTGATAATGACATATACATAAGGGCTTACTGTGTTTTCAGCTACCACTATGAAAGGAAGTGTCTCACCATTTCCAGGCATCTCATTATTTTCTTAGTCTCAAGAAGATTCCAAATGACCTTTAGAAACATTCTGAAAAATACTCCCTGATGCAAACTTTAGAGAAAAAAAATAATGCCCTGAGCAATCAGACACAGCCTGCTACTGTTTGCCAGCCATTAATATGCCCTAAGGATCTACAGTGGGAGGCAAAACCTAGAGGTTGTTTTTCCAAATATTTGCAGGGTGAAAGCTGTCCTAGTCCAGTGGGTATGTTTGTGCAGCTGCCTTGGACAACATCCCCTGATGGGGCTCTGGTGAGTGGCTTTTTCAGCAGCCCTTTCTTTTCTTCCTGTTAGTCGCTTAACCTCTTAGAGCTGGGTTAGGCGTTCTTCTTTCTCATTTCTCCCAGACTGCTTTATTCATTCACTCATTGCCTACCCATTAAGCACAATGTTGTCAGTTTCTTTTGAGAAAAATGGGTTTGTAAATGACCTGTACTGACTACTACTAGGTTAGGAAGTTTGACCCTGGCTGCTAATTACCTATCCCAAGGAAACAGAGAATTTAGAATTCTAACAAAGAGTTTCCCAAACTCATTTAGCCTGGAAACTGTGCTACTGTTATAGTATATCCCTTGATTCTGAACTCCTGAGATAAAAAACACTCATGGAGTGGAAAGGAAACACCCTCTCACTGATTAATTGTTGGAAGAAATTATCAAGAGGAGGAAATAATCAAAATTTGAGTTTTGGGCTGGAAGAAAATTAAAAAGAATGACACACCTGAAATGAGTTTAAAACAACATATAAAACCAGAAGAGTGTTTTACCTTCTTTTTAGTTAGTCACACATTGGAAAAATATCAGAAATATTATTGGTGAATTTGATTCTCACCCCAAGTGCAGCACTTGCTTATCATACTACTTTGGTTTCACTATAGAGTAACATATGTACCATTCTTTATGGTATTTAGAAAAGGAAGAAAAATATGGAGTTACACAATTTTCACGTTTTCAAAGAAATTTCAGTTAGACTACTCCTAAAAAATGTTATTTCTTCACCAATAACTCAGCTTCCAATTTTTTTAAGAAATCAAATACACAATTTTCAAAATGTATATGTAAGTACTGGGGCAAATACCTCTAAAACTGAAATTAGTCAAAGGGACCATAGTATATAACTCTTTTAGTATGGAAAATTGCAAATACAAATAGAAATAGAATAATATACTCCCATGTTCCTGTAACCAATCTCTAACAATGGTCAACATTCTACTTTGTATTTCATCAATGTTTTTCTTAATTTTTGATAAATAAGTTGCTAGATCTACTTATTGAGCATCATACTGAGCATTCCACTGAGACACAGTGTCTGGTTGCCTGAAATTAATGTTACAAAGATTCATTATTAGTTTCCTTCGGTAACTAAACATTATCATCCATCTCTAATATCCTTATCAAATTTTCATGTAAGGATTTTAGCACCTTTTAATGTTCTTGCCCAGAGAGATTATTTCATTAGTGAAGGGCTCCCACCCATAACATGGCAAAATTCCTGCTTCTCTTCCGGGTCCTCAGTTCCCGCCGGCGCCACCTGAAGCCCAATCACCCCTCGCCCCCCTAATCCCAGCACCTAGCCAATAGCCACCAGCCCCGTAGAAGTGACACCACAATCACCCCATGCGCCTTCCTATATAACCCAGCACCTTTCCCTAATAAAGCAGAATTCTCTGGTGAATTGCTGCTGTGTGTCGCTCCTTTCCTTTCATTGGTGCCAAAACCCGGGAGACGGGACACCCCAACTGGGCCTCGTCTTCCCCCCAACACCAGCAGCAGCTTGCCCTCATCCTCTTTTTCTGGCACTGGCTCCTCACACTCACCACTCCTCTCTGGCCTTTGGGTACGTTTTCCCCCGGAGTGGGCCGCTCTTCCCCGAGCTATCGCAGTGCCATTGAGTGTGATCGTCCAGCAAGGCCCTGACGCTCGGGGACGAGGAGGGAACTCTCCCTGCCTGAGGCCTTCACGGCTGCGGCGGACCCTCAGGCCCCTTCCCCGACAGCAATAAACGAGGGGACTCCTTTGCAGATGAGAACGCTCCCTTCCCACCCCCCCACTTCCTTTCCTTCCGCCGAAAATTCCTTCCGCCTAAAACTCCTAGTACTAGGTTCCTCGTGACTCCGGCACTCTGCCTTCTTAGAGAAGCCTGGGTGACGACCCACACTTCCTAAGAAATTCCGACTCGTATACGAGTTTCCGCAGACCCCCAAGGATCACCGGGGACGCCCTTTGTCCCCTTGCGGTCTGCTCCCAGTCCGAGGATCTCCGTTTGTCTTCCCCTGTTTGTCTCCTTCTCTGTCCTTTAGCCATGGGAGCCTCTTCATCCCTCCCTGAAAGTTCACCTCTTGAATGCCTGCTCAAGCATCTAGCCACCCTCTCCCTGACGCCTGATATAAAACCAAAACTTCTCTGTAAATACTGCTCCCAAGATTGGCCGACATACCCCTTAGACAACAACAACCAATGGCCCGCAGGGGGAGCTCTTGATCCTAACATCACTCACGATCTCTTTAACTGCTGCCAGCGCCTGAAAAAATGGAAGGAGATTCCCTATACCGAAGCTTTCCACCTCCTCCCTCCGCCTCCCCCCAAGTTCTCCTCGCCTGCAAGCCGTCTCCCCCGCAGAAGCCTCCCATTCACTCCCTTCCCCCTCCTCTCCTACAACAACCCCTCCCCCTTCCTCCACCACCATCTCCTCCCCCACCTCACCCCCCTGCAGATCAAGCCTGAGCCTTTCAGCCCCCCTCTAACTAAGTCCCAGGAGCCTCCTGCGTCTTTGCCTCCATCACCTGTTTCTCCCCCACAGACTGAGCCAGAACCCGTCAGTCCCCCACCGCCGTGGGTCTCCGCTCTCGAGATATCTTCACCTGCTGCTTAATAGCAGGTCTGAAAAAGGCAGCTCGTAAAGAGTCAATTTTCAAAAGCTCCCTCCGAGTTCTTAGACAGACTCACTCAAGCCCTATTACAGTTACCAGCCTGGACCCAGAAACGCCTGACGGGAGACATGTCCTTATGACATACTTCCTGGCTCAAAGCTACCCCGACATTAAAGCTAAACTCAAAAAGTTAGAACAGGGCCCCGCTACCCCACAGACTGAGATCCTAACAGTGGCCTTTGAAGTCTTCCATAACCGGGAGGAGAAAGAACACCGTAAACAAAAGGCTGATCAGGCCAATTTCCAAGTGTTGGCCCAGCTGATAAAACCACAACCTGGGCGCCCCTCTACAGACAAGCCCCCCACAGGAGCTTGTTTCAAGTGCGGACAAGAAGGACATTGGTCAAGGGCGTGTCCCTCCCCCAGTTCTCCTACCACCTCATGCCCCAGATGCCACAAAAAGGGCCACTGGGGGTCTGATTACCCAGCCACCTGAAGGGGAGGCTGGATGAACAACCCCCATCCTAAGCCCGCAGTAGTGGGGCTGGCAGAAGAAGATTGATGGGGCCTGGGGGCTTCTCGCCTGACCATTTTCATCACCAAACAGGAGCCCAGGGTTACTTTAATAGTAGACGGTCACCCAATCTCCTTCCTCCTAGATACAGGAGCCACCTTCCCAGTCTTGTGAGAATACCGGGGCCCTACCACACCTGCCATTATTCCTATAGTCGGGGTAGGAGGTAAACAGATTTTCCCATTAAAACCCCCCCCCTTTTATGCACAATCCAAGACAATCCCATACCTTTCTCCCACTCCTTCCGGGTTATGCCCCAGTATCCCATCCCCTTACTAGGACGGGACATCCTTTCTCTCCTCCATGTTTCCATAACTATATCCACTCCCGCAGCCCCCAGTACTCCCTTTCTGATGGCCCTCACAGCCGACGACCCCCCTCTACCCAATGAAAGCTCCAGTTCTGCCCTCATACACCCTGTAAATCCCAAAGTTTGGGACATTACAAGCCCCTCTGTGGCTCTATGTCCTCCTGCCTCTATCAAATTACGTGACCCCTCTCAGTATATCTGTCAGGCCCAATACCCCCTAACCACTTCAGCCCTCATAGGCCTCCAACCCATCATTCAAAATCTTTTAAACAAAAATTACCTCAGACCCACTCACTCCCCGTTTAATACCCCCATATTAGCTGTTAAAAAAACCAACAGATCTTTCCGCCTCGTCTAAGACCTTCGCCTCATCAACATGGCCATCGCCCCTATCCATCTCTTAGTCCCAAATCCATACACCCTTTTATCGCAGATCCCTGCCTCAGCCTCCCACTTCTCAGTCCTAGATCTCAAGGACACATTTTTTTTTTTCTATCCCTCTGGACCCCTCCTCCCAAGATTTTTTCACCTTCACCTGGATGGACCCATACACAAGACATTCTGAACAACTCACTTGGACAGTTTTGCCACAAGGCTTCCAAGTCCACCTTATTACAATACGTGGATGATCTTCTACTCTGCAGTCCCTCGTGGGAACAGTCTCAACTTGACACTGCCTCCCTACTTAACCTTCTAGCTTCCAGAGGTTACCGGGTATCCCCTGTCAAAGCTCAAATCTCTTCCCCTTCTGTCACTTACCTTGGATTTCTTCTATCTCAACAAAAAAGTCCATTACCTTAGACAGAAAACGGCTCCTCTCTGACCTGCCTGTTCCCAAAACCAAGACAGAAATCCTTTCCTTTCTAGGCCTGGCTGGGTATTTTAGAGCATGGATCCCTAACTTCTCCCTGTTGGCAAGACCCCTATATGACCTCAGCAAGGGTCCCCCTGAAGAACCATTATCCTCCTCACCCTGACACTCCTTCATTAAGCTCCGTCGAGCCCTTGTGGAAGCCCCAGCTCTCCATCTTCCTGATTTGTCGAAGCCCTTCTCATTATACATTCATGAGAGGTCCAGTCAAGCTCTAGGAGTCCTAGGCCAATATTATGGCCCATCCTTTGCCCCAGGAGCTTATCTTTCCAAGCAATTAGACCCCACATTTCGGGGATGGGCCTCCTGCCTATGGGCATTAGCTGCTGGACAGCTCTTGCAGAAGGAAGCTCATAAACTGACATTCGGGGCGCCCCTTACCATTCTGTCCCCACATCACCTAAAGGACCTCTTAACCTACAGAAGTTTACAGACTCTCCCTCCCTCCAGACTCCTGACCTTACTGTCCTCTTTCCTCCAAAATCCCATTCACCCCCTTTGCCATCCATACCCGAATCATGACTTTTTCCTCCTTTACTGCTCCCTCGCTCTCTCTCGCTTTTTTCCTCCTTCCTATTGTCTTCCCCGCCACCCCAGCCTCCTTTGTATGGCGATTGAAAGTCAGACAGACTTACACACAGCATCAAACAAAAGTTACTGCCCTCATTGCCAAGTCAGACTGCCCTCTGAAAGGCTGCTCCGAGCCTTTATACCTCCACTTTCCTCCCTCCACCGAAGTGTTCACTAGCAGCTACCTTTATTCTCCCTACCTCTGCTTCCTCTATGACCAAAAACAAGCCTGTTGCAGGTGACGGCCAGACACCTACGGGGATGTCCCTACTGGTCTTGCGCCATTCACAATATGGGTAACTCCCGGTACCCACAGTATTACTCCTCCAACCCATTCTCTTCAATACTAACAAACCCCTTCCTTACCTGGCTCTGGCCCATTGCAGGCCCTATAATAATCATTCTCCTCGCCTGTCTCTTCTTGCCTTGTAAAGTTTATCAGATCCCAAGTCGGTAAAATCTCTAATCAAACTTTCAACCAGCTTTTACTCAGGAACTACCAGCTTTTAGCCACAGAAGATCCCTCACCCTCACATAAGCTCCCCACCACAAGCTGAGATGGACCCCTCTCTCCGCTGGAAACTGTTCCTGGAAACAATGGCCGCAGACGCCTGGCTTCTGGCACCCATATCCTCTTGGCACCATTGGAATCAACAAGTCCTCGACCTATGGTTACAGGGAACCTTCATTGATTTCCAACCTGAAGAAGTCCACATCTACTCGTCCTTACTGTGGGGAGTCCTATCAACCCTTTCCTCCCGGTCCTCAAGCCCTCACTCCCTTCTCTGCCCCCGTTCAGCAGGAAGCAGTCAGAGAGAAAGCAACGTCCACAACCCCATAGAGGAGAAAGGGGAGAATGAAGGGCCCCCACCCATAAGATGGCGAACTTCCTGCTTCTCTTCCGGGTCCTCGGTTCCCGCCGGCGCCACCTGAACGCCAATCACCCCTCGCTCCCCTAATCCCAGGACCTAGCCAATAGCCACCAGCCCCGTAGAAGTGACACCACAATCACCCCATGCCCTTTCCTATATAACCCAGCACCTTTCCCTAATAAAGCGGAATTCTCCGGTGAATTGCTGCTGTGTGTCATTACTTTCCTTTCAATTAGCTATTGCAAAATAGTGACTTTCTAGTTTTATCATTCCTTCTGCATTTATCATTTTACGTAAAACTTCTTGGTTTTTACATAAAGAAGACCTTTATCAACAATTTTGATGACTCTGAATGTCCATTGAAGGCTTGTAGGAGAAATGCTTGATTCTTCCTCATGGTCAGTTCTCAAAATAATTTGAGTTGGTGCCCTTGTAAACTCTGAAAGAGACAAATGATTTGTGCTCTGTTTTGTCATTTGTTTTGTTTTTATTTTGTTTTAGGAACCCGTGGATTTTAACGTATTTTATGATTTCAGTCCACTGTGACCATTATTCTTTTTGATGCTCAAGCTAGCCTGTCAATGCCAGTGGCTGACTCCCAGCTCCTCTTTCTTTGATAGGTTTCTTGCCTCTTGTTGCTTGTGCAACAGGGTATTTCAGGCTCACCTTAGACATTTCCTGTTCTAGACTGAATCAGCCATGTTTGTCCAAAGAGTCCTGCTTCCTTTTACAGGAAACTTGCATTTAGAGATGACAGAAGGAGCATTAGGTATTCCTTACAACTAGGGCTTCTCAGTGCCCAGAACCAGAAAATACACAAATTAAAAAATAATAATAAACCATGAATTCACATTGATATTTAGGATTGGCATTACAGAGTTTTACTTAATATGCAAAACTTCTTGTGATTTTTTTGAAATATGTATGTCTCTAAAATTTTTGGACTCCACATGACAATTAGCATAATTACATTTGCTTTATCTTATAATAATGTGTTTTGTAAGATAATTTGTATATTTTTAGTTTCTAAATATAATTATCCACATTATCATTTAAAAAAAAAAGCCTGCCCACTGAAAGAAGTTTAAAATCTTTGTGATTCTTTTCAGAACTTAGCACAGGCACATTTTTGAATCAAAGTGTGCTTTTCTTAGAAGTCATTTGAAATAACTCTTCTATATCTGGTGATTCCATCAACTCTATGTACTATTAAGTTCATTTTTCATTTGTTTCCAATTTAAGGCATAGCTTTGTTTTTGTGGTATTTTTAAATTTAATTTTGATTTTTTACTCATGAGAAATATTGACATGACTCCAAACTATGAACCAAAATGCTTCAGCTCCCAGCTTTATCCTTTCTCTTTACTCTTTTTTTTCCCACAGAGTAAGCATTTTTAGTACTTCCTAGGTTATCTGTCCACTTTAAAAATAAAAAGTAAACTATATGGACTCTTCTTAAATCTATTAGGACTTGATCAGTAAAGCAGAACCACTGTGTGTGATAAAAGGGATTTATTGTAGGGATTAGACATTATGCAATCAGCAGAGCTGGTTAGGCGGCTATGTATGTCTGGTCCCCCTGCATGTGGTGCTGGGCTTGAAGTCCACAGGAGCAGCAGTCAGGAAGGCATGTTACACCTGAAGTGAGGTGAACTGGGGCAACCAGAACATGTGAAGATGCACAGAACCCACATCTGTGTCTCATCTGAATGGTCTATGGTGCTTCGGCACCTCCAAGCCTCTGACATTGATGATGTAGCTGACCTGCAAAAGAAGTGGAATACTTTGCCACAACATTAGCCCCCCACATAACCAAAATTCAGAGAAGATGAAGGAGGGGACCCAGGGGGTTATGGAGGAGCTGCCCGGTGAGCTGAGTCTAATGGTAGGACAGGGAGTTCTCAGCTGTACTCTTGAGGATCTCCAGAATTCAGCTGCACCCTTCCTACCCCCACTGCATAGTGGCAACCAATTCTCTCTTGATGCTCAGGATCAATCTAGCCAGCAAGTACCGTAAGTCCCTTCTGTGCCTGTTGACTGCTGTATCCCTTGTTGGAAGCATTTCTCCCTTGTAATGGAAAACCTCTACACCAGCAGAACCCAGTGTTACAGATACAGGAAGTAATTACTTTATCTCCGGGCTTTTCCAAAGACTAGTCTCTCCTATTTCCACTCCTTGATACCCAGACACATAAATCCTAACTGTGGCAGAAACAGTAACATATATTAATCATTCATTTAGAATATACACAGCATCCTGGAGAGTATACACTCCTACCCTGTAAAGCGCCATGAACCAGTAGCTCCATTACTGCATCTTCAAACGGCCAGTTCACCCATTGGCATGAATCTGCAGCAACATTTGATGAAAAATGAGTTTCCCGGTCAGAAGAGATGCCAGGATGGAATATCAAGATGGTGAATAAGGCATGTTGTAAATCCAAGGATGGTGATTTTGGAAGGCTTGTGAGAAGGAAGGCAAATCCACATCCATAATTAGTGTCTATTCCTGTGAAAACTGAGAGCCACCCCACCATGAGGAATATGGTAAAAAGTAGTCAACCTGGTGAATATTCACCATTTATAACCTAGCCTTGGAAGTGAGACGTCCCTTCCATCATACTCTATTAACATATCTTATTAATTGAGACATGAATTTTGATAAAAGTTTCCCCTAAGTTTCAGAGAGAGGGAAATAAATATAAACATAAATACAGACATAAATATAAATATACATATATTCTACCTCTTGAAGAAGTAGCAGGGTACTGATAAACATGTTGGATGAAAAATATGTTGTACAATTCCTGGAAGATATAATCTATTTTTCTGCAAACTGATGGTTTTATCTATACAAAGTATTTGAGATCACTACAGTCATACAGTTTTTATAGTTGCATAATATTCCATTATTTGATCATACCATAGCTCATTCAGCCTGCATCTTGCTGATAGATTTTTGTTGTGGTATAGAAAGCAGTTCTGTTATATAAATAATGTTGTAATGAATAGCCTTGTTCATAAGTCACTCCTTTTTTATTTGTATCCCTTTGTGTCTTCAGCATAAAAAGTACGCATCTGTGAACTTTCTATTTTTGCTTTCTTGATTCAGATACAGTTTGAGGGACAAAAGATTCTGTTCTTTCCTTAAAATGAATCCTTTTATTTACACATTTTTAGAGGAATGCATTCGTGGACTATAAATTAGCACTCTACAATAAAAATCAAATAATATCTCAGACATGTTTTGAAATTACACTACATATTTCATAACAAAGCAGCAATCATTGAATAGATGACTATATTAGAATATTCATTATACAGTATTGTGTGGTCTCTATCTTGAGAAAGCAATTAATCCTTCTAGCTGCTCAAACAAATCCACAAAAAGAGAAAGTCTTTTAAAAATACCATTGATTTGTTAGGTGCCATCATGAAATTTTTATGACTGCCTGGGATGCTGCAGAAAGCAGTGATCCACGCTTTTTTGGATCTATTTAAAAGCAGAATTGAATTTTGATCCAACTAAGGCTCTGGGGATCTCCTATAATATCACACTACGTTTTCCTCTGTAAAAATGAGGCTTTTTCTATGATTCTAGTAAAAACCTCATTCAGCCTGTCAATCTAAGTCCATATACACAAATTTCATTGAAAAATACCATGTTTATATAAGACAATTCAGCTATTAAAACTAAAACTGATGGTTTTCCCTGATTTTCAATTTTGTTTGCTCTTTTTTTGGCACTCTTAGCGACTCCGAGGTATCAAGAGATCTAAGAAGTTTATAATACTTGTAGTAGAGAGTTCTTAAGGTGGTATGAAAGCAAACTAGATAGACATTCTGAAGCTGATGAAAATTCAAAAATTACTATAGAAAATTATGGGATGTTGAGGAAAGATGAGGGTTCAAGAGGTAAGAGACTATATGAGTCAAAGTCATAAAAGATCAGTATGCATAGCAAGGGCCGTGTGTAGTAAGGACACATTTTTCTAGGACGCATCAAGATGGATAAGACATAAAACAGGCATTAGTCCAAGTGTGGGTTTACCCACATTTGATACTCTGTCATTCTGGTTGCTTCAGAAACTTTCTGAATTCACTACAAGAGAATTAGAGATGAATTTGAAAAAGGATGGGAGTATTCTATACTGGTGTCACATATGGTTCTTGCCTCCCTGCCCATGGATGACATTCTCATTCACCTATGTGGATTTCTCTTTCCAGCCATCCTCTTTGGATAGCACCGAGGTTTTGTTTTCAGTTTTCTAGGTTTCTCACCCTATATCAGTGTCAGTGATCTGAAACCTCTTTTCTGCTATGTATAGTAAGAAATATGTTTTGTACTTTGAACACACATTTCATAGAACACATTTACAAAACATAGTACACAACACACATTTATTTAACTAAAAAAGTAAAGTTTTAAGAAACAAGTTTCCTCCATTACATTCAATATATGTTGATATTTGTATTCTATCCAATCCTAACTACTCCATTTCTATGACACTGAAAAAAATTATTCTGGTTTTCACTCACTAGGTTGATATTATATTTAATAATACACACTGGCTTAAAGTACTTATTGTACACTTATAATTTCTAAATCTAAAACTCCAAACTACATTACATTCTTGAAGTCCAGGCATGTATATACATATATTTATTCAGCGTCTTTCTCTAGATGTCTTATATGTTTCACAAATTCAACTAAGATTAAAGCCTTTCCAGCTTCTGTTTTCCAGCTGGATGAATGGAACTAATATCTACCTAGTCACTTAAAGTAGAAACTTGGGAATTGTGCTAGATGGGGCAAAGAAAAGACATCATCAATTAACAGTTTTTGAGTGTAACTAACAGACTCCGTAGCTTAAACTGATTTAAACAATAGGATACTTTGGGATCATTAATGTTGTCTTAATCCTGGCTTACTTTTAAGTAAGAGCTACTCTTCTTACTTTTCTAGAAACCCACAGAAAAACTCTCGTGGCATCTCATTAGGCTGAATCTGTATATGTGCCCATTTTTAAATGAAACATACTTGGGCAGGTGACAAGTGCTGATTGGCTTAGCCTACACTCATAAACAAATCCCTTTGTAAAAGTGGACCGGATAACCTATCATGAATATCCATTGAAGCTGCCATGTGATTAACTTTTCCTAAAGAACATGAACTATATCTCAGAGCGAGTAGTTGTCTGGAGGAAAATTGGTATTCTGGATGGAAGAGAGAATGGGGATACGGTTTCTAGTTAGGCAACCACTAATGCCATTTTCACATAACAAATGTGTCCCATCTCTCCTCTAGTGCCATGGCAACTGGGTTTAAGCTATCACATTGCTCATATAGCCCTCCAGTCACTATGAACTGAGCACTCCCACAGGCACTTCAAATTCATGTTATCACCTTGTGTTGAAATCTATCTGCTATTCCTGCCCTGGATATTTCCTTCTACTTCATCCCTGTCACCTATTAAGTCATACAATTTCATCTTCGACACAACTCACAAATCATTCCTAAAGCCATAGCTCTATTTCAAGGTCTAATGGTCCTTTCAAGCCTAAACTACTGCAAAAGTCTCAAATTCTCAAATCTATCTGTCCTTCTGATTATAAAGAAGTATTCTAAATGCATATATAACCATATCACTAGCAGGTTTATAATCCTTCAATGATTCTTCATTGCCTATAGAGAAAAAAAATCTCAAAATCCTCATCAAGCATGCAAAGCTGTCCATCACCTGGTCCTTGTTTCTTATGCCTGCTTACCTCCAAATGAGCCCAATGCTTCTGTGATAACCAACCTCATAAAGCTTCTTACCTGCACCATCATGATTCATACATATGTTTATGCATTGCTTATCTACTTCCTCTGCTCAGAAAGTTCTCCCTCCTTACTTTCTTTCACAGAGACACCCCAGGGTTCACCATAATATGTGCCTTCCTACACATATTAATAAACCCTAAAGTCAGGAGTTCAGCTGAAGACTGGAGGGCAATTACCCAACTCTAAGCTCCAAGTCTTTTCTAGGAAATGTGGGGAGCATAGCAGGATAGTTTTAGCCTATTCCTCAGTCTATTTGTCTTTTATTTTTTTAGTAGGAATTGCTACACACACATGCACACACTAATTGATGAGTGATTTTGAGAGGTTTTCTTTAATATAATTTAAGAATATTTTTATAGAAGTGATTTTGTGAATTGACTTTAGGTCTACATTTTAAAACTATTAGGAATCTTGATTTTAAGTCTTTACTAGGAAAATCAGTCATAAAAACATTTGTTTTTCCTCTGAAGGATTACTTTTGAGATTTTATTCTTGCTATTACACAATTCTCTTTTATCATCATTTAAACACCAACTCAACTCAGTACTATGTCTTCTCCAAAGACAATATTCTAAATGATATTACATTACTATGTTATTGCATATATTTTACTGTACTTTTATTTTTTTCTTAGTCTGTTTACATTTTATTTTATTTATTCACTTTTCAATCTTTTATTAAGGTATTATTGATATACACTCTTATGAAGGTTTCACATGAAAAAACAATGTTATGAGTACTTTTATCCATATTATCAAGTCCACACCCATACCCCAATGCAGTCACTGTCCATCAGCATAGTAAGATGCCACAGATTCATGGTTTGCCTTCTCTGTGCTACACTGTTTTCCCCGTGATTCCCCCCCACCATGTGTACTAAACATAATACCCCTTAATCCTCTTCTTCCTCCCTCCCCACCCGCCCTCCCACATGTCTCCCCTTTGGTAACGGCTAGTCCCTTCTTGGAGTCTGTGAGTCTGCTGCTATTTTGTTCCTTCAATTTTGCTGCGTCGTTATACTCCACAAATGAGGGAAATCATTTGACACTTGTCTTTCTCTGCCTGGCTTATCTCACTGAGCATAATATCCTTCAGCTCCATCCATGGTGTTGCAAATGGTAGGATTTCTTTCTTTCTTTTGGCTGAATAATATTCCATTGTGTATATGTACCACCTCTTCTTTATGCGTTCATCTACTAATGGACACTTAGGTTGCTTCCACATCTTGGCTATTGTAAATAGTGCTGCGATAAACATAGGGGTGCATATGTCTTTTTGAATCTGAGAAGTTGTATTCTTTGGGTAAATTCCAAGGAGTGGGATTCCTGGATCAAATGGTTTTTTTACTTTTAGTTTTTTGAGGAACCTCCATATTGCTTTCCACAATGGTTGAACTAATTTACATTCCCACCAGCAGTGTAGGAGGGTTCCCCTTTCTCCACATCCTCACCAGCATTTGTTGTTCTTAGTCTTTTCAATGCTGGCCATCCTTTCTGGTGTGAGGTGATATCTCATTGTGGTTTTAATTTGCATTTCCCTGATGATTAGTGATATGGAGCATCTTTTCATGTGTCTGTTGGCCATCTGAATTTCTTCTTTGGAGAATTGTCTCTTCATATCCTCTGCCCATTTTTTAATCAGGTTATTTGCTTTTTGGGTGTTGAGGTGTGTGAGTTCTTAATATATTTTGGATGTTAACCCCTTGTCGGATATGTCATTTACAGATATGTTGTCCCATACTGTAGGATGCCTTTTTATTCTGTTGATGGTGTCCTTTGCCATACAGAAGCTTTCGAGTTTGATGTAGTCCCATATGTTCATTTTTGCTTTTGTTTCCCTTGCAAAAGGAGATGCGTTCAGGAAGAAGTTGCTAATGCTTATATTCAGGAGATTTTTGCTATATTATCTTTTAAGAGTTTTATGGTTTCATAACTTACATTCAGGTCTTTGATCCATTTTGAGTTTACTTTTGTGTATGGGTTAAACAATAATCCAGTTTCATTCTCTTGCATGTAGCTGTCCAGTTTTGCCAACACCAGTTGTTGAAGATGCTGTAATTTCCCCATTGTATGTCCATGGCTCCTTTGTCATATATTAATAGACCATATATGGTTGGATTTATATCAGGGCTCTCTAGTCTGTTCCATTGCTCTATGGGTCTGTTCTTGTGCCAGTACCAAATTGTCTTGATTACTGTGGCTTTGTAGTAGAGCTTGAAGTTGGGGAGCATAATCCCCCCAGCTTTATTCTTCTCAGAATTGCTTTGGCTATTTGGGGTCTTTTGTTTTTCCATATGAATTTTAGAATGATCGAAGAATGCTGTTGGTATTTTGAGAGGAATTGCATTGAATCTGTAAATTGCTTTAGGCAGGATGGTCATTTTGACAATATTAATTCTTCCTATCCATGAGCACGGAATGAATTTCCATTTATTGGTATCTTCTTTAATTTCTCTCATGAGTGTCTTGTAGTTTTCAGAGTATAGGTCTTTCACTTCCTTGGTTAGGTTTATTCCTAGGTATTTTATTCTTTTTGATGCAATTGTGAATGGAATTGTTTTCCTGATTTCTCTTTCTGCTAGTTCATTGTTAGTATATAGAAATGCCACAGATTTCTGCATATTAACTTTGTATCCTGCAACTTTGCTGAATTCAGATATTAGATCTAGGAGTTTTGGATTGGATTCTTTAGGGTTTTTTTATGTACAATATCATGTCATCTGCAAACAGGGACAGTTTAACTTCTTCCTTACCAATGTGGATGCTTTTGCTTATCTGGAAATTATTTAATCCCTCCTTCAAATTTAAATGATAACCTTGCTAGATAAAGTAATCTTGGTTTGAGGCCCTTCTGCTTTGTTGCATTAAATACATCATGCCACTCCCTTCTGGCCTGTAAGGTTTGTGCAGAGAAGTCTGATGATAGCCTGAAAGGCTTTCTTTCATATGTGATCTTATTTCTCTCTCTAGCTGCTTTTATAGTCTGTCCTTATCCTTGATCTTTGTCATTTTAATTACTACATGTCTTGGTGTTGTCTTCCTTGCATCCCTTGTGTTGGGAGATCTGTGTACCTCCATGGCCTGAGAGACTATCTTCTCCCCCAGATTGGGAAAGTTTTCAGCAACTACCTCCTCAATGACACTTTCTATCCATTTTTCTCTCTTCTTCTTCTTCTGGTACGCCTGTAATGTGAATATTGTTCCATTTGGATTGGTCACACAGTTCTCTCAATATTTTTTCATTCTTAGAGATTCTTTTTTCTCTCTGTGCCTCAGCTTCTTTGTATTCCTCTTCTCTAATTTCTATTTCATTTATTGTTTCCTTCAGCATATCTAATCTGCTTTTAAAACTTTCCATTGTATGTTTCATTTCTGATACTGTGTTCCATAATGATTGGATCCACAACTGGAATTCATCCCTGAGTTCTTGAATATTTTTCTGTACCTCCATGAGCATGTTAATGATTTTTATTTTGAAATCCTTTTCAGGCAGATTCATGAGGTTGACTTCATTTGAATTTTTCTCAGGGGTTGTATTCATAATTTGACTTTGAACCAGGTTCCTTTGGTGTTTCATATTTGTATATGGCACCCTCTAGTGCCCAGAAGCTCTACTCTCTGGAGCTTCTCAGCCTCTGAAGCAATGTTGGGGGGCTCAGGGGAGTGGTATTGGTGCCTGGAGGGAGGAAAGAGCTGTTTCCTGCTTGCAGCTGCTATGCCTGTCTCCACTGCCTGAACCAGTGGGCTGAGCACACAGGTACTAGCCTCTGTGCTTTGTATTTGTAGGTGCTGTAGACTGGGCTTCCATTTGGCTAGCCTAATGGCAGAGTAGGGTTTGCTGGTCATGAACCAAGTAGGCAGCATATCACGGAGGGGGGGTCCTTGGAACTGTGTATCCAGCAATGGAACTGGAGCACCTGAAGATTGTGAAAGCTCCCAACCTGCTGGGAAGAATGCACCCAGACAATTTTGTCTGTCTGTCCTTTCTCCTGAGCAGTAAGCTCTGTGCAGTCCTTGCCACTTTTGCAGCCCTCTTGCTATTAGGAAGTCTTTCAGACCACCCGCCTTTCTTTTGTTCCAGAACAGCTGGATATGGATCCCTGCTTTCCACAAGTGGCTGGAATCTCAGTCTCTCCAGGTGTTCTACCTGTCTTAGGTTTCCAACCCCCTAATCACGAGAGAGTACTATGAAAATACCATGAAATGTAGGTTTGTGCTTCCAGATTGGATCTCTGTAGTTAGGTATTCAGCAGTCCCAGAGCTCCACTCCCTCTCTGCTCTGTTCCTCTTCATCCCGTTGGTGAGCTGGGGTGGGGGAAGGGCTTGGGTCCTGCCAGGCCACAGCTTTGGCAAGTTACCCTGTTCCTTGAAGTTTATTCTTTTCTCCAGGTGTATGAAGACTGGCGCAGTCCTCTTTCCTGTTTCTCTTTCAGGATTAATCGTATTCATTATATTTCATATTATATACGGTTTTAAGAGGAAGCCTCTGTGTCACCTCTCATGCTGCCATCTTTAATCCTCTCCTACTGTACCTTTTTTTTTTCTTACAAAATTTTTAAATCATACTTTTTATTAAAATTACATTTATATTTTCAGATGGCACAGGTAGGTAGAGGTGGCAATAATCTTGATGTCTTTTCATAGTTATCTTTATTTAACTGTCTTACTCATAAGCTCCTAAAAAATAGGGATTGGATCTATTAAAATCATTCACAAAGTATATAGTGCTTGTCCTCAGAAGAGAGGTGCTTAAAAATAATTTGAGTGATGAATATTAATTGGTATTAATATTTTACTTATATTAGCACTTGTTACTTACATTATTACTCAGTAAAATAATTTTTGATGTTAATATTCACATTATTACTCATGTTAATCATATTACCAATATTAGTTAAACAATGAAAATATTCACTCAATTTTAATCAAACGCAAGGTAGTGTTTTCAAATGTAAATTCCATCACTGCTCTGATCTGATCACAATCTTTGTAAGAAATCCATGTTATTTTAATAAAGACAATACTTTTTCACTGAGATAAGAATCCAATTTGCCTTAGATCTTGGCAAATTTCCTGTAAGTGACAAAAGAACGTCCTCTTTCTAATTGTGTATTTGGCCGGCATGCAAGTGGAGGGAGCAGGTGGGGACAGAGGGAAATGGGATCAAAACATTCTGCCGGAGTGCAGGGGAAGGAATGAAGACAGCTCTTCTACTTCATTGGGGCCCTTATCATATCTTTGAAGCTTGCAATTTGATAAGTCAAGCGAAATTGAACTGTTAAAAATGTAAACATATGTTTTTCACCTTTCTTTATTTCTAGATAATGACATTAGATAGTCATGTAATGAGTGCTATCCAAAGTTTGATCATAATGTACATACAAGTCCTCACACCCCATGCTCCCATCACTTTCTTGCCAGAAAGTGTTTTCCTACTGAGTCTCCTAGCAAAATTCAGAGTACTAGGAAAGTCAGTAAATTTTACCCTTATGAGAGAATCCGGCATTTGACCGAAACCAAATAGTGGCAGAGGGATAGACTGTTTTGGGTGTATTATTTACTGGTGTTCAAATGTTTCTGACAATTATTTTATCTGTAAATAAATTAAAAGTTAAAAAGAAATGTTAGAAAATATTCTAATAAGTAACTGTGGTGAAAATAAATGGTTCTAATTTCAGTCTTGATAATAGTTAATGATATTTTTAAGTTCAATGCCACAGGCAATTTCAGCTCTTAAAAGTCAGAGGTAACTTATATATAATGACTCATGTATATGCACATATACATTAACTTGAGCTTTGCTGCTGATTGCATTTCTCTGAAAATAAAGTACCTATCAATAATTCTAATAGCATTGGAAATCTTTTAAAGATATTTATCTATAAAGCACAGAATCAAGGATCAGCACAGCTAATTATAAACAAAGAGTTTTGTCCTTCAGTATAGTAGCTACTGAGGGAGAGCCAAAATGTTTGCATTCTCGGCTTCTGCAAATCTAAGGTGCTACTTTTCAGAGAAGCTGAATGAAGAGCTTCTTACATTAAGTCCCTGAATTCCAGCATGTATCTGTCTAGGGGTGCTGTAGTTTCAATCCTATTCCTCCGACTACAGGCCTACAGGAATAAATACAGGGCTTTTAGTCTGCTATTGGTGCTAAACAGAAGCCAACTTCCATACATGGTGAGAAAATGAGGGAAAAGATAAATACAAATGCTTGGATATTTCTTTTCCATCAAATCTATACTTTTTGTGCATTCTTCTACACAGAGCAATCAACAATGAACATGCCAGACACAGTGTAAATCTGCCCTCCATTCCTTATGTTTTGTTCAGGAGCCACTCTACCTGAACCATTGCTAACTTTTCCCAGTGCCCTTCCAAGCATGCCCTAGGTGGGCACACTGGCAGATAAAGGCCAGGGGGCTTGCCAGCTCAGCTGGTACATGGCCCATGAGAGATGGCCACATACATCTCCTGGATTCAAAATCCATACTCTTCCCACTACATTGTAATTATAATATTAAAGGGTCTGGATCTATTTCAAGGTAAATAAAACTGATCAGAGTGGTTATCTAAGCAATAATAGCTGTAGTGGTGCTTGGCAGGCACTGAAGAGATTTCTGTCATGTTCAAGCACATATCATGGGGTCTTTGGAGTCTGCTCCCTGCAGCACAGCTAACAAGAAGCCACACTTCCACCTCTCGCCAAAAGTGATGTAGTGGTTAGAGTCCCCTGGATCTGCTCATGGCGAGGGGAAGAGAAGAGAACGTCACGGCATGGAGCTGACACCACTTCAGATTTGAGCAGTGTTAAGAGGAAGAAGCTCATAGCCCTGCCCATCTCCAGAGACTTACGCACATCAGCCGTGACCCTAATGAAGGGCACAGCAGGCAGAATTTAATTTTCAGTAGTTTTTAAAGTTGGAATTTATAAATTTATACTATGTGTTTTCTTTAAATGTTTATATCCTTAGGAAAGTGTAAATATTATGTAGGTAGTTCTCAGAAAGAAACCTCAGAGAGAAATTACAAAAAATTTGTACAAATAAAGTTAGTCTGTGATAACATATTATTATTATTATTATTATTATTATTATTATTATTATTAGGGGTTGGCCACATCTCCAGCTCTTTTATCATCCTAACATTCCATCATCGTATCATAAAATACCATGTTTCTATTAATGGAAAAATGTCCAGCTGGGCCATATCAAATTTAATTATTCTAATACTCATATTATTACGGAGTTGTCTCAAGTTCCAAATGCATCCATTCCCTTAAAAATTAATAGTTTTGAGATGAAGAAAGATGGTGTAATCCTTGTGGTAGGAGATTATTTAAGAAGTAAAGAGGAGATTAAAATATGTAAGCACAAAAAGAACAAGAAAAATATTAAAGTCCTTCTCTCTCACCCTTTGCATATAGGGCTACAGTATACCAATAGAAAGGACAAAAGGAAATTAATTTTACATAAGAAATATTTATTGGGTGTCTAGTATTTGCTAGGTGATGTTTAGATTTATGCAGTAATCACATCGAAACAGATCCCTGCTCTTTGGTATCTTATATTCAAATGGTGGATACTTGGTAGGGGTGGAGAGAAAGAGACAATCAGTAAGCATTGAAAATAATAAATAAGTAAATGAGATAACATGATAGCAAGTGACAGGTATCCCATGGAACAAAAAAGTAGAGCAGGGTTATGGATTGGTGTATCTGCAGGAAAGATGGAAGGTAGGCCACACAATTAAAAAGGGTGGAAGGGAATCCTATTGAGCAGGCAAATTGTGATCAAGGTAAGGTAGTTAGCATGTGGACATCTAGGACAAGTATTCCAGGCTGTAAACCAAGCGCATGCCTGGCTTGCTCAGAGAATGGCAAGCCACGTGATTGGCATGAAGCAAACACGGAGAAACCTTGTAGGAATAAAGGTCAGAGAGTTAGCAGGGGTCAAGTCATGCAGTGACTATCAGGCTCCTGTAAAATACAAAGCAAGCCAGTGGGGGGAGGGGGAGTTGAGTAGAAGAGAGACATACTGGGTTGCATTTAATAGCATCAGTCTGGTTCTGTGTTGAGAACAGACCGTGGAGGAGGCAAGGGTGCAGCCAGCCGGAAGATCACCGCAGGAAGTCAGACGGCGACTCAGACCAGGGAGGTAGCAGTGGAGGTGTTAAGAAACGGTTGGGGTCAGGAAATATTGTCAAGGTAGAATTAATTTGGTTTTCTAATGGAGAAAGAAGTGTCAAGGACACCAGGGTTTTTGAACTGAGCAACTGCAGAATGGATTCACCATCAATTGAGAGTGAACAGATTTGCAGGGAAAGGTAAGGAGTTCAGTCTCATACCTGTAAGTTTGAGATGCTACTAGTCAATCCAGTTGATAGCTGGATTTCAAAGAGTTGTGGTCCAGGGAAAGACATCTGGCAGTGAGCAGCTCGTAGCAGGTAGCAGAATCTCTGGTTCTGGATGAGATCACCAACGGCATGCATGTACTTAGAGAAGATGATCAAGGATTGCACCCTGGAGCCCTCCACTATTAAGAGATGGGAGAAAGGAGAAAAGTCTAGACATTGAAAACTTTTGACCACTGAGGCAGGAAGAAAAGCAAGGAATGAAGAAAGTTTATCCAAAGGAGGAGAAAGTAATCTGCGGAGTCAAATGTTTCTAATTCTGCTGATGGAAACCAGAGTTTTCAGAAGCTAAATATGTGAGAAAAATGGATTCACCGCTCGCATTGATCCATGTTATCAGAGGAAGAACTTTGATGTGCTTTCATAAACGCAACTTAACTCCATGTCATCCTTTAAAAGCCAAAAAAATTGCAAGCATACAAAGAGAAATCAAGCTGTGAGCTCAGGAACTGAAAGTACAGGTGCCAGCAATCTTGGTGAAGGCTGTTTCAATTCTGATCTCAATTGTTTAGACAGCATAGAAGCCTCTGCCTTTCATCAGTTATCATGTGGCCCATGAAGGGTGACTGTTTCATCAAGTTCATGGGTCTCATTAACAGGGAAAACTGTGGAACAGATGTTTGCATGTTTATCAAGAGTTCCACTCCACAAAATTGATGAAGAGATTTGTTAGCAGAAATTCAGTCAACTATCTATCTGCCAACTCTTTCGAATAGTAGAAGCTTAGTGTAGGAAAAAATAATCATTATGTCAGGAAAGAGTGAGTTAGCAGAGAGGCCACCAAATAGCCCTTCCATGGAAGAGAAGGCACGGGAATGTGTTTGTTGATCATGAGCATTCACTTTGTTTTACCAGATGCTGAATAAAAGCAAATCTGGGTAAGTGATGGGTCTCCCAAAACCTGAGGTGGCTGGAACTGCTTAATTAGGTTAACCTGTTTAGCATTTGACATGCAAGGCTGTGCTCCCGGACAAGGGTAACAGAAAAGGACGTAGCAGAAAGAAAGTAGGTGTATCATGGAGTCCCGCCTCGTTCAGAAAGCCAAGAAAGGACTTTTTTCGTGTGTGAGATGTGATACACAAAATCTAGACAGTATCCTTTACTCTTACTGACAGAGAAAAAATTTTGGAAATCCAATGAAATATTCATGATGTTCGCAAATCAATGAGCTTCTGAGTCATGCAAACAGAATGTTTCAGGGAAGTTTTCTTCAGCATAAAATAAAATATGAAAATGGTTAATGCTAGAATTCTCTCTCTCTCTCCATTCTTTTCTTCTTCCTTCCTTTTTCCCTTTACTTCTTCCTTCTCACTTAGCAAATGGAATGGTCTTTTCTTATTTTCTGCCCTGACTCTGTGTGGCCAGGACTGCAGGGCTGACCCCGGGGAGTCTCTGTGTAGGAGCCTGTGGCCTCTCCGGCTTCCCCTCCTCACCCTGATGGACTGTCTTCCAGGATTCCAGCACCAGAACTGGGCATGAGTCAGAGTATTCTGGAAAATAATTTTCAGCATATCATATGAACCATTTTAACACTTCTACTTCAAGTCATTTTTATAAAACAGAAACCATATCAATCTTAAATCATTTTAGAATAAAAATAAATGATAAACTCCTTAAAAATCATGCATGTTTTAATGTTTCTACTTTGTATGTTTTTGCTTCCAAAATTGTACTGGTATCAAATATTCTCTCAATGCTAAATGATCTCCATAGGCACTTAATCATTTATTTAAAAAATCTACAAAATGGAACTAAGCATAAAATGCTGAACTTGTTTATCTGTTTAAAATGCCAACAAAATTGTTTAAAAAGACAACATATAGCAAGTGAAAACTAAGTTGGTATTTTTAATTCTACGAAAATGTATAAATACTTAAATTGATAGCAAAAGAACAATTATACCATTTAGTAATGCATACAATGTTTAAAATGTATAATTCTTAATGCAAAATCTACTTTTGTAAGTGTTAAAGAAAGGACTGCGTGCCAAGCATATATCTAAAACATTTTTTAAATTATTTGTCTTTAGTTGTGGTTACACTGACTGGGAAAACAAAAGCTCCCCTCAAAATGCCATATAATCATTTAGGTTTTCTTTGTTGTTGTTACTTGCGCTATTTTTAGCTGACAGTACAACTGAAACCAAACAGCAGCTTATGTTCATTTCTACAGCAAATTAAATGCATGATAAAAATTCCATTTTTAAAACCATTATAGATATAGCCTAATCATCTAATTTCCCATTCTCATTCTAACCCATTAAAAACAGAATGTTAAGTGATTTGTTCTCCCTAGCTAAAAACAAAAACAAAATGAGTTATATAATGATGGCATTAGTAATGTAGATGTAATATTTCTTTCAAAAGATAGTTAACAAGAGAGCTGTCCCCCACCCACATCACTAGTATTTCAGAGGAATTTGTTGAACAAATACAGTGAAAATTATCTTTAGAATTTATTGAACAATATAAAACAAAAGTTGGACACAAATTTACACAAATTATTTAAAACACACCCCTGGTGTTCATTCAACACCTTAGGTTGGTACAATATCTGATACTTAATAACAGTTTGAACATGGTATGTTAACATCAGATGTATTAACATGTGGTATCTATCCCGTACCTTGACGTGTTAAGAAAAAAAGAAGGACAAATGGTGGATAATGGTGAATCTTGAAACACAAACTGCTTTAACACTTAACTGAATTTTCTCTACCCAGTTTTTCAAGATCTGCAGATATCAGCTCTGCAGAAGGACATCTTGTGGAAGATGACACATCTAGATCTTGAATTTCTTAAATTCTTTATATTTGTTAAGTTAGCATACTTTTTAATTTAATAATGCATGAAGTTTTGCCTCCTCTGAGACAAGATTAAGCATCTATACATGAGATGCATGTAAAATGCCTGTGATCAGGTATGATTATCATTTCTTGACTGGTGAAAACAATGTGAGGGTTCCAATATTTTGAGGTTTTCTGAACCAATTTTTACTCTTCTCTTAACCTCTTACCAAAAGACAAAAAGGTAAAATCATTCCTACTGTTTTTCTTAAAGTAATTTTCTCTTTCTATTTTTATTTATTGGGCTGGTCTAAGCACCATGGCAAAACTGAATTTATGGGTTGTGTTTACTAGAGTTTATAGAGCTCCACTGGGAAGCCTAGACATCTCTTCTGATTATCCTGCAATCTTTGAAGCTGTGTAGCCTAGAACCTACCCAGTGTTTACAGTAATAGATGGTCTAACTCTATGCAAGCTTGCAAGCTATAGCCATTCTTCTTTTTAACCTGAATATAATTATAAGGAAAATGAAAATGAGGGGAAAATTTGCTCCATTATTTACTGCCAAAGAAGATTTGTTTACCTGAAGCCCAATTTGCCCAATAATGCTAGGATGTTCTGTAATCATGCTGTTTCCTGTCAATTTCTTAATTTTTTTGGCAGGCCTTTATTTATTTTCTGTGGTATTATTTTATTGAACTAATCTTATCTAAATGTGAAAGGCAGTAAGAACTCATGTACCTCTAAAGAATCAATGTTGTTATCACAACACATTTACTGAAAACATTTTTCCCATTACTGTGCCCTTTCTGTTATATTTTTTAGTGCTTTTTAATTGAGGAGAATATTAGGTTAGAATAACAATCATGAGTCCTGGCAATGCTGCTAATAGCTATATGATCCTTGGGCAAGCCACATTACATATTTAGGTCTCCGTCTCACTATCTATAAACAGAGAAGCTACAAACAGGTCATCTGTAAAATCTTCTCAAAGCCATTTCACTGGTGTTTTGTTCATAGACTTACACTTAGAAAATAAATTTAGTAATAGCTTTTAAGAAACCATGAAAATACATATGATTTTTAAGAAGATGACATATGTCTCCCATCTAAAGAAAGTAAAAATCTTACACCTTAAGGTGGCCATTGAATACAACCCCAAAAATATTTTAATCTTAATAAAGCAACTTATAGTAATATAGCAGCATGTTTATAAAATGTCATATTTCATTTCCGTAAGGCAGGGTATTTTACTATAGAGAACAAAATATAGTCCATACTTTAGTGGGAAGAATATTAGGAAGAAAATTATCATTTGGAGAAAAAGTTATGCAAATCCTGTCTAAATAGATGACTAGAGTTTATTTTAAAATTTCAAATACTGTGCATAAGAAAAAAAGCTATGACACAGTAGCACTTAGCAACTTGAATGCACACTTTCAGTTCATTAATTCGAGAAATAGTCACAGAATACTTACTGTGTGCCAAGAACTCTACTAGATGCTGGGGAGATCACAGTGAACAAACCTGGCAAAGCTCAGGCCTTTATGGGGCTTACATACTAGAGTGTGTGAGGAGGATGCTGGAGGGTGGGGAGGTGGGAGGGTAAACAGAAAATAAAGAAGTCAATTGAAGAGCATGTGCAGGGACAGAGTGGGCAGGTGGAAGAAAGGTTTACTTACTGATGAGATACTATTTGAAGGAGACCTAAAGTGAGTGAGTGAGAGAGCTGTGTGCGGAAGAGGCATAGGAACAAAACACTGAGAAACTGGCTTTGCAGCCAGAGTGGAGTAAGTAAAGGTCAGTGTGGGAAAAGTGGTCAGAAACGTGGGTGCATGTGTGTGTGTGTGTGTATGAGTGAGAATAGAGGGGTGTCATTCATAAAAGGCCTTGAAGACCACTGTAAAGGTTTGGTTAGAAAGACATGAGCAGTCATTTGAGGGTTGTGAGCAGATTAGGGAAATAATCAAATCTATGTTTAACAGAATCACTGTATCTACCGGGGTGAGAAAAACTGTTAGAGGTCAGAGATAGGAAACTAGGAAACCAAACTAGAAACATACACAATTTAAAAAGTCACATACAGTGGATGTGGTAGTGAGTCATTGGTTTCTGATTATATTTAAATATAGAATCAAGGGAATTTGCTGATAATTAGATGAAGTAGGGAGAGAAACAGAGGATTCAAAACTGACCAGGTTTTTGATCTGAACATTAGGAAGGCTAGAATTGGTATTAACTGGGGACATCAGACATCAGAAGAGGAACTTTGAAGTCATTTGATATGTCTATTCATCGAGTCCCATAGATAAGGAATGCATTGTGAACCCAATTATCATTTTTAATTTCCTTTACTGAAAATAATAATTTTTTTTAATGAGTGTTAGTCATTGCTTTCTGGGTATTGGTATTTTATATTTTATGTCATTTTTTTGTTTGTTTGACCCTCTAATAGCTTAAGTTCTAACCATCTGAGGATTCTTTGAAAATTTCTTCTTTGGCATGAAATGTATGCATTTTTAATTTTTCTTATTTTTTCAGTGACCATAATGAACTTTTAAATATTTCAAATGATTCTGAAATGTGTCAAATTCAGTTTATTGGAGTAGTTGTATTCTTAAAACTGTGTCATTGACCATTTTCTAGATAACATAAGCATATTGATCGACAAATCCATAAGTGGACTGGATAGTATAAATGTCCTTGGGTGTTCAAGCTTTTTAAGGTTAAAGAAGAGTCCTGTGCAGGGAGACTTCACAGTATTTTAGGACAAAAGTAAAAGAAGGAAGAAAAAGAGAGTGAAAATGGAAACTGTTAAATCTGGCCTCAGTTGGCTCACTTTAAGGCAGTGGTTCACTAGGCCTTGGGGAATCACAGATTCCTTTGAAGTTCACTGGAAGCTATTGAATCTTTTCTCAGAAAAAAATGGCTAAATGCAAACTTTTGTTTACAATTTTAGGAGATTCAAGGAATCCAAAGACCTCAAGGAGGTGGGGTTTATCTCTACTTTAAGGAGTACATCTGAAATGCTCCAGGTTACAGAAACCTTCCTCAGAATTGTACCAGTACACATTCTGAAGAGGAAGGAATGATGGCTGGGAAAATCACACAAGACTTCACTGGCCTTCAGGAAGTGTCTTTTTCATTGTGAATGAGTGTGATGTGTGTGTGAGAGAGAGAAAGAGAGAGAGAGAGAGACAATGGAGGGAGAGGGAGAGAGAGAGATGGAAGGAAGGGAGGGAGAAATGGGAAGAGAACGAGAGAGTAGCCGAGAGGCAAAGAGAGACAGACAAAAAGAGAAACAGAGTTTGTGTGTAGCCAAACGGAATAAAATTTTCTTTCAGATTTTTGAGAAAAGATGAGGGCCAAAGGCATGGCATCTTCTGCTTCTGAAGATGTTTCTTCCATTTTTTTACCCCCAAACCTCTCTTCGCTGAGTGCACGTACAATGAATAAGATACATTTGTAGAGCAATTTTATGGGCATTTTAAATGGTGTCAAATGCTAAAACTTATTAGCGCATGTCACTGATAAGGTTTTCTTCCTTTTCATGATTCTGCTCATATATTTTGAACACAGAGGTTTTTGATGGATAAAGAACATATGAAACTAGCCTAATTATGATTGTTTCTTGAGTCGTAATTTATGACTAATGATATTAAGCAGTTTAATGAAAGGCTTCATGAGTGTGTATTGAATTCATTCCCCTGATGATGAAAACTTTAGATATTATAGTATAGCAATAAGACTCTGACAGTAAAGCATTATTCTTAATAGAAAATTGAAATGGCAACAGTGACCTTAAATACAAAATAACTAAAAATTAGGGCTAATACTCTACCCTTCACCTACAATTCTGTAGAGTATAACGGACAAGTCACAGTCTCTAGAGTGGAAAGGTAAGTATAGTTTATGTGAGATAAATCCAGTGGTTAATAATTGAGTTTCCTACATCAACTCTGGGACCAAGATGACTGTTATATTCCACTTGCATCATTAATGATTGCAACTAGAACAGAGTATCTTTTAGAATGATTTAATTGTTGCAGTTCACCTTCATCTTGCCTCCATCAATGCCTAGCTAGTTTCTTCTAATTTCAAGTACTTTAAATTGAATTTTCAAACTCTCCTACTCTTTTTTTTTTGTTTAAATGTGTTGCTTTTATAAGACCCTATGAGAAGTCAATATCCAATTTACTTTTTTTCTTAAAAACTTGAAGCGTACTTTGTATGATGAATTCACTGCTCCAAAATAATTCAATATGTGGCCTTGTTGTTGACATAGAAATTCAACATGTTTCCATGAAGGTCCAGTAGAAACAGAGTGAGTTTTTAAAATGATAATATTTTGTAAGGAAGCTACATCGTATAAGGCATTTAGATTGTCTTTCTTTTCAATCACCGCGACAAGAAAAAATTAAAATAGCCCCTGATTAATTTCTGTGAGATGAGGGCAAGAAAGGTTTTTTTTTAAAGCAAACACAATTTATTTTTCAAATTGTTCCAATGTTTAATATGTTTGCTGTTATTTATATTTTTTTATGTGCTTCTTTGATCTGATACAAATTTTAGTAGGGAAATAAGCAAACATTCCTAAAAATGAATTATAAACAACCATGTTTTTCAGAATACTAAAAGGATTTTTAAACTTTCAATTCAGCGAAGTTAATACTTTCCCCTAATTGAAATAATGGAAAAACAAAAGTGTAGACACTTTCATGGCTGGGTGGAAATGGCCGTCACGCCCCCAAGGTCATGTTCCTTAGGAGCCATTGCTGGGATCTGCTTCCACTGCAGTCCTGCATGGAAGGCACCATTTTGTCCTCTTCAGAAGGTTCATCAAGACACTGGTTACTGTTAACATGTCTCAAAGTGAGTCTCTGTAAAAGATAACCAATAATCAGTGCAACAGATTCTATCTTTATCTTCACTAGCACCTCATCTTAAACCTGCTCTTTAAACATTCCTTCAGGCTTTCTTTTAGTCTAAACGCTGTGATATGTTTGTAAAAGGAAGCATGCACAGGTGGCTCTGAATCAATTATTATACTACTTTCACTGTAAGGTTTCATCATTGTCTAATACACCTTTCTTTGCAGATGGCTAAAGAAATTGGCCAGCATTTATCATGCACTGCCAAGAATTCTAGCTCCTTTGCAAAAAGCCCATTTGTGAGCTCCAAGTTCAGCTGAGGGCTACAAATATTAACAAGCTTTCACAAAAGCTGAGTTTTCCTAGGCATGTGTTATTCACTAACCATTGGGTAAACATGCAAAAAGATGTCACAGCTGTGACCCAAATGAATAAAACTGCTAGAAATATTCCTATTTCAAAATGCTAAATAAGCCATAGTATCTGTGACAGACATTCCTTGTAGGAGAGTGATTATCATAGCAACAAAGATCTGTCTTACTTCATAGTGTGTTCACCACAGTTTTGTTTACATTTTTAAGCATCTTAAAAATATTGACACCAAATAAAAATGGGAATGTGACGGTCATATTTTTAAATATTATATCTATATTATATTTTTTCTATGAGAATATTCATTAGTAAACATCCTCTTAGTACCAAATGCAGAAATATAATTCTAATAATTGCATTAGGCTAACCAGTCATTCCATGTCTTCTTGTTTGAGTTCATATTTATATTTGGAAATCATCTTCTGGGGGCTTTTCAAATTACATTTTAAGTCCACATGCTTTATACATATTAATTTATGCACACTAACTATCCACATTTTGCTCAGTTTCAGGGCAATGCCTAGAACCCTTCTTTTTGAAAAACTCTCCAACAAGAAGAGAAGTGTTTGAATGTATGAGAGGTGATAAGCAGATATAGCTTAATAAAAGCACACCATATACTTTTGTTGCAAATCACCAAAATTAAAGGTAGACACACCTTTTTTTGGCTCTTCATATTACATTAAAAGTTGTATTAAAAAATGCAGATGGCATGCAATAAAAGTGGTGGAGAAACACTGCCTAGACAATTGTAATTTGCTTGGATTAGGACTGCAAGACTCTGGAATACCCTGTCCTGAGAAAAGATGGAATGGAAAACAGGCTTGTGGTGGGGAATACTCAATGGACAACAAGCAGGAAATTAAAAGAGCAAGGCTATTAGATATGAAGGAGATTTCAAGATTGAGGCCTTTGTTGTTGCTCTTTCAATATAAGGAATCAAGCTGTTTATACTTAAAAAATGAAGAAAAGAAAGAAATGACCAAAGATAGGCAAGAAGAATGATTTATGCTTATCACGCCAGAAATTATGCTGTTGGCTTAGGAACCAACAGCCAATTTGAAACAAAAGATAGCAAACAAAACCAAATTTTATCTAGAAAGTTCAAGCAAGAATCAAAATATTCTTTATTTTTGTTACATACCCATGTCCTTTGTGGATATATGTCCTCTTTCAATAAAAACCACTTACCCTTGCTGCTTCTATTAGATATATTTTTTTAATGTATGTAACTTAAAGAAACTACTAAGTGTTTTTTTCTAAAAAAATGCAATAAAAATTTTCTTTGAAGAAATTCATTAAGATTCAAAAGTCACTGCTGTAAAGACAACAAAAAACTAACCAAAAAACTTTCCTTTTTAACGTGGTGCATTAGAAACACCAGGCATGTTAGGGTCAGGTAACTCTTAAGTGTGAATTCCTGCTCCTCTATTTACCAGCTGAGAACAGTTGGGCAAGCTACCAGGTCATTGTAAGGAATCAGATTCTTTGTCAGAAAATGCTTGGTTAAATTTATGAATAATTAAAAATGCTCTTTCCCCTTCTGCTTAAAATCTCTTTCACCTTCAGTCAACTAACTGTGATCCCTAGGGGACCTGATCAGGGTAACAATATTGTTTCTAGGCAATGCCGCTTATGGTAGTAAACACGACCTCTGACTGATAAAAGGCATCTGCATCTCACGAACTGCATTATAAATTCCTGATAGGACGCAAATTATGGGCTTCCCTACGTGCAAAGACTTGGAATTCTGCGTGTTCCATTGGGTTCCTTGGAGATGTGCCTGCTCAGTTGTTACAGAGAAATTGTCTTTTGTGAGTCATAAGGCTGTTAAGCCAGGATGCTTTCCATCCCCCACGGTTGTGGCTCTCAGCCCCTTGCACAGGGCTGTCCCCTGTGGGAAACCTAAGTCCTGTTAAGGCTGTGGGAACTGCTGCAAAGTTCTGCTGAGAGAAGCAAGTTGTGATTTCTACGCTAGAAATTTGTAGGTAATCTTGTGAGGCTAAATGTGAAGTCTAGGAAGGGCCCTTGCTGGGCGCTGCCCCCGCGCCAGGTATGCTTGCTTTGAAAGCAAACTAAGATAATGTAAGGACTTAAGACACGCGTTCTCTATGCAAAAGATCCAAGCTTTCCCAGCTTTCCAATTCAGAATGCTCTTGTCTTGAAAGTAGTTCAAATCTAAACAGTACCTTTCCACTCTTCTCCTCTCCATACCTCCATTCCCTGCCCTGTCATAAGTATTCCAGGTGCAATAGTATCCTCTATTATCTACCTTTCAGTGGTTCATCTGGATCAGAACGACGGCCTAGCCTCCCATGTGTTCTCATAGCAAGGTACTGGGCAATATCCTTCACTTACAGGACAGTTAAACCCTTAAGACCAAGAACTAGGACATGTTCTTATTGGCACTCATTACAAGAATTCCCTACCAGTTTTTTTATTTGAACTGAATAATGATTCATTTTATTGCTTACTCAGAAGATATTCGCAAATCATACAAGCGAGAGATAAAAAGATTTTTTAAAAAGCTTTTATTATCATATCACTTAACCAACCACAAAGAAATGCTTAGAACCAATTTACTTCATAAAGTTATTGAAAATTACATCTTAGTCTTCAATAATGTGTTTACTTAAAGTTTAAGGTTAAAATAATAAATTCCAGAAAGGATATGCTAAATATGGCCACAATGAAAGTATCTGAATAAAAATTAGCAAAATTAAATAATTTCAGTGTTCCAAAACAATCCAGGTTTTGGCTATATTAGGCTTTTTGGTTGATTATTTTTTTAAGCTCCAATGCAAAATCTTTAGTCATATAGACATGACTACAGTTAACTGAAAAAAGATCTAGTATGTCATAATGTATTTCATCAATTATATTTATGTGTTTATAAGTACTTAAAATAAAAACCTGGGAAGTACCTATTAATGATAGACTAAATACTACCTAATCCATGCAGCCTCCAAATTAATAAGCAGCTAAGAAGTAGAAGAAAAATAACTCTAAATACATACAGCACATAAAGATTTTTCTTAACCACATTTTAAAGAAAGTTCTAGATTTCAATAACTGACTATTACAAAAATACTAAAATAAACTTAGTAAAATCTACAACAAAAACTTCCAAAAATTAATTAGAGGATGTAATCATTAGGCTTCTCAAAAATATTTCTAAAAACTTCCATTCTTGTATAGTTTCTTAGTAGCCATTTTTGCAAAGGGCTATCATTGCATGTTTCCACAGTGGGCTGTTGGGAGCCATCAGCTACTTTGCTTACTGAGAGACAGGACTGGGTGATTATGTGAAGAAGAGTGTGGGTCTGTTTGACAAAGAAAACAATGAATAATGACAAAATCAAGTACAAAAGCAGTAATCAATCAATCATTCCCAGCAACATACAATTTCTACAGGATAAGGGTGGAAGGCACAAATCGCAATGATTGCATCCATGGAGCTGTGACCCACATCCTTTCAGATGACTTTAATATCAACTGTATTAAGTTAGGAGTAAATGAAGCTAAGGCTGAGAATATGAAGAAAAGCCTGAGATCAAATGACAAAACATTTTGGGTGACAGGTTATTTTGGATAGAAAATTTTATATTTATAGGGTTCATTCTAGTAATAAGATGCTTTTAGCATAAATGAGTTATTTTGTGAGTGGATATTCAAAACCACTTAACAGTCCAGAGAGCTTTCAGTTGTGATCTTTGGCCAACTCATTGCTTTGCCCTAAACTTGAGTGGATGCCAGGGAAGAATCTAGGGGATGATTTAGCTTTAAGGCTTTGCTTTATTTTGTACAATTTGTTACTCTAGTTGTTTCACTCTGCTTTCACAGGGCTAACTGGTGGTGTTAAAAATGTTCCATGTAGACATGTCACATTCATCTAATTGTCAATTTAAAAAGTTAACAAAGAGAGGAAAAAGGAAAAATCAACTCCATTTGGGCTCTTAATTTGATTCTCCTAAAATAATTTGCATAATTAATTTGTTTTTCTGTTCTTGTTTTCATCTCTTTCCTACACAGCCGCATAAGCTCTAAAAGGCCAGAACCACAACCGCCTACATCATCAAGTCCAGTGCCTGGCAACAGGAGGCAGTCAATGTTGACTGAAATACTCAGTGAAAGGCCAATGCAGAACAAAAATTCTGATAAAAATTAAACTACATCTTTTGGGCAGCTTAATGGACACAAATAATTGGCTTTTCCATTTCAAGGACTTAATTTCAACAGTAAAGTGGTAGATAAATTTTTTATAAAGATAGAACAGTTAACATCACATATGATCAATTTTATCTGTAAAATGATAGTGTTCACATATAGTTTGATTTGTTAAGGAAACTGACTAGTATTTGTTTTTGTTTTTTAACCAGATTTGAATTTCCTACCTATATTGTTTGAAGTTTCTAGGCTTGATAAGTCATTTTTCTTTTTACAGTGAACTTTTCTTATTAATATCATGTTAACATCAAGGACCCCAGTGTTAGTGATTATGAATTTCACATGCCAGCAAAAAGAAAAATGAATTATGAGATTTTCCTTGGTTTAAAGCAAAAACAAAATTTGGTTTTACTTATGCTTAGGAAATATAACTCCAGAACATGAATACGGCATATAATCTTCCATAAAAAATGCATTTGTAATATTTCCCACCAAAATGTTTATCACATAAATGACCATGAAAAAAAATTCAGAGACCTTTTACTTCAGGTACTTCTAAAAAGCCATAAACCAGAAGAAAAGTTATAAATCTCAAGCAATTCCACTGACAGAAAAACTATTTTTCATTTTTAAAAACCACAAAAACATTTAGTGTTTTCGTTTGATTGAAAAAAAGTTTATTTTTTTTTCTAAGTATTCTGTCTAGAATACTCAGGCACATGAGTTGATTTTTTTATTTTTGCAATTTGGAAGTTATTAAATTTTATTTTTCATTTTCACTGGCTACTTATATTTCCCTGATGCTGTTTATTCAAGACCTTGTGATATTTTTATATTGGGTGTACTTTCGTCTCTTTTAAATGCTCTTTATTATGCATATTGGTCCTTTGTCATTCTTGCTGCAAATGCCTCTCACAGCTTTAGGAGACTGCGGTGTTAACTTCACTGAAGGCAATGCGAAATACAGGTTGACGTGCAGCGTACTTACAAATACCTTTTCCACAGCTTCACTCAAAATATTGACTAGAAAACGGTAACACGAATCTTGAGGTAGTATTGGTTTTTGTTTATAATATAGCATTTCTTAATTGTTCTCCTCTAAAGTATAAGGCATCAGTATTTCCCGGGTTTTATAAAATTTTAATCATACCACTTTAAGATGGATAAGAAAAAAAAAATCCTTCCTTTAAATGTATCTGTATGGTTTATTTAATACAAGATGGAGTATTGCTCGATCGGCCCTTTGGAAGATACAATTACTACCAAAAGCCAATTGAAATCAGGCTAGGGAAACAATTTTGGTGACAAATAACAATTACCAAGTTATAAAATTAGATCGTATCTTTGTACCTTTTATTAGTAAGTACTTAGTAAAAAAACTGATATTTAAATGGACAAAGAGAAATGACTGCATGACTGATTGAAGAATCATACAGGTCTCAGTTTAAAAGATGCCATATTAAAAGTTTAAAATAGAACCCAATTGATTGTTATTATATATAATGATAACAAAGTAAGAATAAACTTAGACTGTTATAGATATTTAACAGCAATGGCAGGATTTCCCCTATTGATCAAGTACAGAATAACAATTATTTTATAATTATTATAATAAAGGTGTTATGATCTCCTGACACGATGATCTGTGCATTCATTAGACCAGAATATGAGTATTCTTAAAACAAGTGTAAATGTTCAACAAACAAGAACTAAAAATGTAATACTAAACTATCACAATTTCTATTCACTAATTGAGTCTACATAAATCAGAGCTATGGACCAAAGGGAATATGGAAGGTAATACTTTTCTGATATACTGGCCTTCAAAAGGTAAATCAAGTGACTGTTTTTACTAGCAATGCTACACAGGGAAATATCTGGGTTGCTATTATAGACTACTTACCTTGAAATTATATTCCCATTTACCTGCTTTCTGATAAAGGTGAATAAAAAAGGAGGTATTAAGTAAAGTCTAAGCTTCTGTGATTTCAGTAAATATCAATCCAACATATTTTACACTGTAAAAAATCCTTATATTGTAACTCTGGGAAGCATTTGATCCAGAGGAATACTGAATTCATAACAAGCATTTTCTGTCAACTTGCTCAGTCACATGAAAAACAATACTTATTTTTAGCATCATATTTTGCTCCCCCTATTTTTCTTTGCTGCGTTGTGTTTGTGGAGCATAAGTGTTCTGTTCTAAAATTAGATTCTCACACTGTATGTAGCTGTCTGGATGCTCAAAAGAAATGTGATTATATGCACTCATTGCAGGAAAATGTAAATTTCAAATGGATTGGAACAAAATGACAATGTCCAAAAAAATATAAGAAAACCTGAATAAAATAGAATCCTGGATGACAGACCTTTATAAAAACAACTTTTTAAATGTTTCAGTGTGATGAAATTTAGAGGCTTTTCCCCCCCTTTTTGTTTTAACTCTGTGGCATAGCTTTCAGAGCACCGAAGTGTTCAGGTAATTTATTCACGAGATTCTAGATCAGTGGCAGGTGGTGGAATCTTGCAGTTTTGCTAATATTGCTCAATTGCCCCCAGATTGAACACAATTGGCCAGGCATAAGGTGATACAGAATTAAATTTATGGTTGTGTTATTGAAGAAATAATTTAGTTAAGAAAGTAGGAAACGCTATTATTTCAAGTCAAAGTTAGCCAAAGACATGCATTTATCACCAGCAGGTGCTTAATTTCATTCAAATAAAAGGATAAGCAATTAGATATTAGTAACTATATTACAAATATGTATACAAAAAGTGTGTGTAAGCAATTAAACCATACTGACAAGGTAGTCTGATGAAGTCCTGTCTGTCTAAATAGACAACATTTATTGCTGAACATCTTTCCAATCTTTAAGGATAGTAGAAATTCTATATGAATGAAATTTGGTACTGCAAATAATTGATAGTATGTAATAATTTCTTTCATTTATCATAGTGTATATCTAGCTTATTGGGTCTTCATCACTGAAAGCATTTAATTGTTTCTAGTTTTCAGAAACCTCAATAGACAACGTAGTGTGGAAGAAAGATTGCTGGATTTAATGTCAGAAACCTGGGGTGTACAAACTTAGAAAAGGCATTTAAACACCCTAAGCTTATGTTTACCAATGTGAATAACACAAATAATAGTAATATTATCTTACAGGACTATTGTTAGAATGTCATGAGAAAACTGAGTAAATTATAGACACTCAATAAACTTCATTCCCTTCTCTTTCTCCCCACTCACCTAAGAAGTAAAGAAACCAAAGCAACTGGACAGGCTCCTTATTTTGAGGCTTTATGGTACTGTTTTGATTTTTCTCTGGATATTCCAACACCTCTGTTCCTATCTACAACTTGCTTTTCTATGGCTGAAAGGACTACGGGAAATGAGGTGAAGGAATATTTCAGCTGCTCACACTGTGAGATTCACAATTGCACTGAGCTAGCTTTCTTTGATTACTTGATTAGACCTAAACTCTTCCTCTGCCACTGGCGGAGTGACAGTGTGATCTTTGTGCTTTAGTTTGCTCCTGATAAAGGCTGGAAGAGAGAATTTTAAGGTAACTTTATGCACTGTAATTCTGTGAATCCCACCAAGTTTTATTCTGCTTTGAAAGTACGTACACCACCTCAGAGGTTTCTCAAAGAAGAATAATTTTGTTCTGATAGTAGTAGACAAATAACTGAATGAAAGAAGTAGTGAGGTGAGCTTGTCTGCTGTCCACTGGTTGGAATATGAGAAGACTGGGGCTACCTGGCAATTCCTTCTCTTTCCCTTCACAGCGCCTCTCATCTTTCACGCTCCCTTTCCCCCCACCATCTCTCCTGGAGGTCTCGCCATTTTCCCAAGGGTATGAATGCCTTTTCCTAACATTGCAATATTTTCCAACAGAGACCAAATAAACTAAGGAAGATAAGTAGATGTTCAGCCACTGCCCAGATCTGTCCTTCACAATCTTTAATGTGTATGTAAATATATGTATATGCAGACTGCTTTAGTGTATCTAGGGTGGTAATTCAGATTTCTAATTTCTAACAAGTTCCCAGGTGATGTCACTAGTCCTAGAAGCATACTTTGGGTAGCAGTGGTTGAGTTCTGCAGACTAACGTAACCATAAACCTAAAACTTAAAGAAAAGTTAATGATAAAAAAAAATGTATTTCAATTTCATTTAAAAAATCATCTTCATTTTTCTGACTTCTTCACAAATAAAATCAAACTTTTATTTCAAAGCTGAAATCTCCACAAAGGCAATGTGTTAGTCCTACAATGATTGTCTTTACATGAGTCTTCTCTACATTATGATTTATAAATTTTTTAATTTGGCAAAAAAAAAAACCCTACAGTATGGTTTAAAATTTCGACAAGTTGAACATCACTAATTAATTCTGAAATTAAACTAGGAGAATAATTTAGACATTAAACTAGGAGAGTGAACTAAACTATGTTATACAATTATTAAAAAGATTAGATTATTTAAAATAAGTACTTCTCAATATTTATGGCATATTATAAGCTTTTTTGTGTGTGCTCTAGAAGGAAAGTTTATATGACACAAAATATTACAATGCTTTAAAAATGCTTCAATTGATAACCGCTAGTCATCCAAAACAGCAAATTTATATAAAAAAAATTTCTTTATCTTAGGTGAAGCTTTTTTTTATACTTTTCTTTCAAAATCCCTTAGTATTTAATAATCTCCCAGTTGGCTGATAAAAATATAAACAAATATATATACCTCATTACCAAAAACAGTTATTTCACAAATGAAAGAATTTGAGTTATGACTATAAAAGCAGTTGTCCACTCAAAAATTATAGACTAGTTTAAAGATGAAATGTGGTGTTGTAAAATTCAACATTGTTTCATCTTGTAAAGAATATGCACACTATTCCCTTTTCCATATAAATATATAATAGGTTGCTTTATTTTTAGCACAAGCCTGGGTTCCTGGTGAAAACTAAAGAACAACAGCAAAAAGTTTAATTAAAAAAAGAAAACCATTTGCAGGATTTCTCCTTTACATAGACATTTATTTATTTCTCCTTATATATATATATTTATCTCTACTTTTCCTCATAGATGTAGGGAGCTGACTAAGGATCTAGGTTTACCCACATGTATTATTGGCAGAAATATCTTCTGTAGTCTTAATATAAAGGGTGTTGATGATAGGAGTTGAAGACAGAACAAGTGTGATTAGACCAAGAAGGTGAATATGCTATTGAGAAGACAAGAGTCAGACTAGAACACCCTGGTGCGATACAGGAAGGATTCAGGGTGCTTATCCTTAATTATGTCCCAGAAAAAGAATATTTTGTGTCCAAGAGCTTGCTAATATTGTATAAATTTTAGCGCCAAATTTTAACCCTGTGCTACCTGTTTCAAATCATGTAAGAATTCAGTAAGATTTCCTGGCATCCCGCTTAAGAAATTACAATATCATGTAACTGAAAGGACATTCAAAAACTTTTTGAATGAATATTTTGTTAAAATTTTAATACCAACAATTCTTTAGATGGGTCTATAAAATGTTATGCTGGCAGAATACTTCAGGCTTGCTTAGAACACTGCATTTGTGAAATTCATTTACTTCTATTGTATTATTTATCTTGTAAGAATAAAGTTTGTTATCTTAAATAAATCACCAGTCATTTAGTAATATGGAAAATCTAACAGATACCAATTCATTTTGCTAAGCAAAGAGAACTGAAAGCAGAGAAGCTGTTCAAGGCCGCTTCCTTATGCAGAGGAAAATATTTCTTTTTTATTAGCTCCATCTGATGGTTGATCTGGTTTTTACACATTGCCTGGCTATAAATTCTGAACAGTAATTTTACTGTGTTTTTTTCTCCCTCTTTTCTACTGGAAGGATGTGCTAGCTTGAGAAAATTCTGCTTAGCCGATTATGTACATAATTTGTTTATTGAATTCTGCAAAGTATTTAATATTATAAAGAGCATTTATGCTAATCTTATCAGCTTTTGTCTTTTTTTCCCTTTAAATGGAGGAGCATATATATCACAGATTACAAAAGTGTAAAAATTAAAAATTGAAAATATGGGATTTTTGTTGATCTAGGCCTGTAGGTGTATCTTCATATATAACTCCCAGGTAGGCACAGCCTGCCCCTTGCCCAACTTACGTTGAGCATGTACATGTGAAAACAAATTTCAGACTCATAAAAATGACTTTATTTTCTCATTCATGTTTTATCCTAATGGACTAGTTTGACAAAAATCTACTTATATTATAAGCTTCACCATCCCAATGTTATCAGCTATGAGCATGCACGCTTGAAAATACAGTTCTTCAGTGCAGAAAAAATAAACAGCTTGGGGTTTAAATGTATTAGAAATATATAACTGAATTTGAGTATTAAATAGTAAGTAAATTAAGGAAAATACTATACCTCAGCATCATATTCCCATAACTGATTCCCTCTCATGTGGTGGCATTTCAGCATGATTACAGGTCCACTGAGTCTTGAAACATCCATGCATAAGTCATCGGTTCGGATTTCTTTGTCAGCAGTGTAAGAAAAAACCTGAAAATACAAAATTCAACTACTGATATAATGTCTTCTTAAAAACAAAAAGCCACAGTATAGCAGGCTCTTCTGTAGAAGCTTTCATATTAAACTTGTGTTTTTAAGTGACCTCTGCTGTGTGACGTTGAGAAAGTTAGATCACCTCGCTGAGTCCTTTTCCTCAACTGCAAAATAGGGACTAGTATCACCTGTCTTACAAAGTTTTTGTGAAGCCTCAAGTTAATAAACTGAATTATTAATGCTTATTATTTGCTGGCACTGTATTTCTTGCATTTTACTTGGCTGATAAAGCTCACAACAGGTTCAATAAAATATATTTTGTAAACTGCATGGAGCTCAATAGAAGGGAGTCCTTATTCCCACTGCCTTGTGACCAATTCCCCAGCTCTAGAGACAATGCTGTTTCTCATAAAGAGCTTTAAATCTTTCTTTCCGTAACATAAGTACATCATGTAAATTTTATTAAATGTTGTCAGTGGGTTTCCAAAGGTTGTAGAATTATCTTTTCTATAGAGATCTCACTGAAGGTAGTAGGTTCTATGCTTATCTTTTTCGTATCATCTTGGCTGGGATTGACTACAATTCTTTTTTTTTTTTTTGGTATCATTGATGTACAATTACATGAGCAACACTGTGGTTACTAGACTCCCCCTATTATCAAGTCCCCACCACATACCCCATTACAGTCACTGTCCATCAGCATAGTAAGATGCTATAGAGTCACTACTCATCTTCTCTGTGCTCTACTGCCTTTCCTGTGTGCCCACCCCACCTTATATTATGTGTACTAAACATAAAGCTCCTTTTTCCTCTTATCCCTCCCTTCCCACCCACCCTCCCCAGTTCCTTTCCCTTTGGTAACTGTTAGTCCATTCTTGGGTTCTGTGAGTCAGCTGCTGTTTTGTTCCTTCAGTTTTTTCTTTGTTCTTATACTCCACAGATGAGTGAAATCATTTGATACTACCTCCATATTGCTTTCCACAATGGTTGAACTAATTTACATTCCCACCAGCAGTGTAGGAGGGTTCCCCTTTCTCCGCAGCCTCACCAACATTTGTTGTTGTTTGTCTTTTGGATGGTGGCCATCCTAACTGGTGTGAGGTGATATCTCATTGTGGGTTTAATTTGCATTTCTCTGATGATTAGAGATGTGGAGCATCTTTTCATGTGCTTGTTAGCCATCTGAATTTCTTCTTTGGAGAAGCATCTGTTCAGATCCTCTGTGCATTTTTTTAATTTGATTATTTGTTTTTTGTTTGTTGAGGCCCGTGAGCTCTTTGTATATTCTGGATGTCAACCCCTTATCGGATCTGTCATTTATGAATATATTCTCCCATACTGTAGGATGCCTTTTTGTTCTACTGATGGTGTCCTTTGCTGTACAGAAGCTTTTTGGTTTGATAGAGTCCCACTTGTTCATTTTTGCTTTTGTTTCCCCTGCCTGTGGAGATATGTTCATGAAGAAGTTGTTCATGTTTATATTCAAGAGAGTTTTGCCTATGTTTTCTTCTAAGAGTTTTGATTTCTTCTAAGAGTTCTAATTGTCTTGATTACTATGGCTTGGTAGTAGAGCTTGAAGTTGGGAAGCGAGATCCCCCCTGCTTTATTCTTCCTTCTCAGGATTGCTTTGGCTATTCGGGGTCTTCTGTGGTTCCATATGAATTTTAGAACTATTTGTTCCAGTTTGTTGAAGAATGCTGTTGGTATTTTGATAGGGATTGCATTGAATCTGTAGATTGCTTTAGGCAGGATGGCCATTTTGACAATATTAATTATACTTCCCCAAGAGCATGGGATGAATTTCCATTTATTAGTCCTCTTTAATTTCTCTTAAGAGTGTCTTATAGTTTTCAGGGTATAGGTCTTTCACTTCCTTGGTTAGGTTTATTCTAGGTATTTTATTTCTTGTTGATGTAATTGTGAATGGAATTGTTTTCCTGATTTCTCTTTCTGCTAGTTCATAGTTAATGTATAGGAATGTAACATATTTTAAGTATTAATTTTGTATCCTGCAATGTTGCTGAATTCAGATATTAATTCTATTATTTTTGGAGTCAATTTTTTAGGGTTTTTAATGTACAATATCATGTCTTCTGCAAACAGTGATAGTTTGACTTCTTCCTTACCAGTCTGGATGCCTTTTATTTCTTTGTGTTGTCTGATTGCTGTGGCTAGGACCTCCAGTACTAAGTTGAATAAAAGTGGGGAGAGTGAGCATCCTTGTCTTGTTCCCAATCTTAAGGGAAAAGCTTTCATCTTCTCGCTTTTAAGTGTAATGGTGGCTGTGGGTTTGTCGTATATGACCTTTATTATGTTGAGGTACTTGCCCTCTATACCCATTTTATTGAGAGTTTTTATCATGAGTGGGTGTTAAATTTTGTTGAATGCTTTCTCAGATCATGTGATTTTGTCCTTCTTTTTGTTGATGTGGTGGATGATGTTGATGGATTTTCGAATGTTGTACCATCCTTGCATCCCTGGAATGAATCCCATTTAGTCATGGTATATGATCCTCTTGATGTTCTATGCTTATCTTTTTCATATCATCTTGACTGGGCTTGACTATAATTTTGCTATTATTTTGTTGAGTATTTTTGCATCTATGATCATCAGGGATATTGGTCTGTAGTTTTCTTTTTTATGTGGTGGCTTTGCCTGGTTTGGCTATTAGAGTGATGCTGGCTTCATAGAATGAGCTTAGAAGTATTCCCTCCTCTTCTGTTTTTGGAAAACTTTAAGGAGAATGGGTATTATGTCTTCTCTTAATGTGTGATAAAATTCAGCAGTGAATCCATCTGGTATGGGGGTTTTGTTCTTGGGTAGTTTTTTGATTACTGATTGAATTTCATTGCTGATAATTGGTCTGTTTAGATTTTCTTACAATTCTATTCAAAATATCCAAAAATGGTCAAGATAGCTAATTTAAACAGATTCTATAATAATCTCTCTTATTTGTTCCTGGTGTAAATAATTTACTTATAACATTGATTGTTAAAGTTTCTTGAGAGTTATTAAGTCTATTATTATAAACGTTGTTTTCTTCTGTTAGCTATGATGAACATGGGTCAGTATTCTGTGGGCATTTATTTTTTTCCTTGCAATGTCAAGAGGGAGTATAATGAAGAAGGTCATTTCAGGGTCTTTTTGTTTCCCAAAACAGTCTGATGAATGGGGAAGTTGGTCCTACAAATCACTTTATAAACTTGGGAGCTCTAGTCTATAAGCTGAACAAGTTAGTCCTGCTCCTCAAGGTGGCCCTGAGAATCACAAGCAGTGGTAAAAGGGAGATGTGAATGCAAGAATGGAACCTGAGAATCCCCTTTAGTCAAAATCTTAAAAAAAATACTTCATGAAGGTTATACATTTTACTCAATAACATGGAAACTTGAGAAGAATATCAAGTTCATTTAATAGAACTATATAAGATATACTACAGACTTCATCTATAGAACTCATAAAAATATTCCTATCTTTAGTACTTTTTATTAGTGTTCATACTTTCAATGGAAATTATGAGAAACCAAAAGAAGAACGAGAGAAATATAACTATTTGTATCTTTCCCAAACATGGTATTTAAAATATATATATATAATTACAAACTTATTTAATTAAATGAATCAATCTGGCAGTAAACCTAAATTTGAGGAGTAAACCTTCTTGCCTATTACAGGGTTATTTCAGTGCGAAGGACAGTTTTCCATGCTGACATTACATTGTTTTAGTCACATACAGACAGAGGCCCGTATAAACGGAGATGCCCAAGCAGCCACACTCAGCATTAATTTTGTATGATGAGTATATTCATTCTTAGTAATGATTCTTTTTGAGTCTCTTATGAAAGTTTGGCAACAATCTGTGGAAAGTTCTAGAGAGAACTCTACTGTATTCTTTGTTCCTCAATTTCTGAATTTGATTAATTTTTTGGGTCAATGAGTAGATACCTTAAGTAATTTACATTCAAGGAATATATATTTGTCGAGTACTTTCTGGCCCTATACGTACATATCTGAAATAATCTTTCTCTGGCCTTTGCACTTAAAAATATTTAACTGATTTTAAAACACCTGATGCACAGATACGTTTTCTTGGGAAAAGATCATGTACGTAATGCTTTCATTATTTTCTGGAATTAGTGTAAAATCAGGATTGTTTTCCACACCTGAGAATGTTATCTTTATGCTTGAGTATTTCTACATAATAAAAAGTCAGTGCATGTCCGTATATACTTGTCTTCCTTGATTTCATCTGGAAATTGTCAGCCTTGATGTTAATTATTTATCCTTTTTGCCTATCATATTTTTACCCATAATTGTTGTCTCTGTGCTTTTTCATATTTTCTACTGTACGAGGATCATGGAATTCAGTTTGCAATAAACTAAACCATTATATGCAATATACTTTGTGGAGATGCAAGTCCATAGAAAGCATTCAGTAACTGACATTTAGGGTTATGATCTCAGTCTTGGAGCTAATCACAGGCATAGTCTTGTATATGGGTTCTTGCCTTGCTAATATGCTCAGTACCCAAAAAACTGTAGGACAAGAGCCCAGCAGACTTTGCTCCTGCATTTCTGTGTCTACCCCTCTGCCCCAGCACACAGTCCTGAAGTGTGGCTCTAATACCTGATAATAGGCTTTCCTGACACTTCTGAATTTCTTATGACTTTGGGGACAACCTCACATCTCTTTTTGATTTCATGGGAAGAGCCGCTCTCTATGGCTATTGCCTGTTGCCTGTGTTAATACCCCAAGTAGACTCTCTCGGTTGCTCTAGTGAAAACCTTTGTGCTTGATCATAAGGTAAGATAAAATATTCCAAACCTTAACATATGAACCATATTAACTTAGACTATCATACATGCTGATGACTTTATGAGATTGATTCCTTCATTAGTAAAGTCTGATTTTACATTCTTTTACAAAAACTGGTAACAATTTCTCCCTTTCCAGTTACCACTCAAATTGCTTTATTATTGATTACCAATACTTATTCTTGCTAAAGTCAAAATTGAGTTACACAAATCTATATTAAGCATATATTTTCAGTTGCTCCAATGCCAGGTTGACATGAATCACGATTGAATCAAGTCTAAAAATCACTTAAAGCTAAAGTGATGGAACCAGAGTAAAATAATCAATCTCAGCACCCTTCTGTCCATTACAAAAGAGAAAGGATGAGGAAGTTAACACTGACTAACTACCAGTTTTTGTTAGAAATCATGTACGATATGATTCATATATATTCTGTTAAATAAATCTCCCTTTTGTTACATTGTGGAATTACATTTATATTCCTATAAATGAATACCAAATTAAATTTTTGCAAAGCATAATACACATAGAGCATTTTACATGAAACATATGGATGTAATAGCATATGGTGCTTTGAAAATTCTGTTTTACATCTTATCTTCATATTTGTTTAAAAACATAAAACTAAGAGCTTTCTAGGACTACATATCTTCCTTTATAGTCTATTGGTCAAGCTAGCTGTACAAACAACCACTAAAAAGGCCATTTTATGCAGTCATTTTAAGTTCAATTATAAGAAGTGATAAATCCTTTGTTCCATTGGACCTAGTTAATTATTTTATGCCTTCCAAAACTACTTGATCACTGGGTTAGCCAGTTTTTATTGTCTTCTATTGTATTACTTGGCTAAGGCTGCCATACCCCAGACTAGTTGGCTTAAACAACAAGCATTTATTTTCCCAGAGTCCTGGAAGGTGGGAGTCTGAGATCAAGGTGTCAGCAGGATTGGTTTCTTCTGTGGCTCTCTCTCCTTGGCTTGCAGACCGCCACCTTCTCCCTGTGTTGTCACCTGGTCTGCTCTCTATGCCTGTGTGTCCTACCCACTCTTACTTAAAAGGCAATAGTCATATTAGCTAGGCCACCCTAATTATCTCATTTTACCTTAATTATATCTTTAAAGACACTATCTCCAAATATAGTCCCTTATGAGGTACTGGGATAGGACTCCCACATACAAATTTGAGGGGGAAGGGTGTACAATTCAGCCTATCACACTTATTAACCCTTTGAAATGTATTAGAAGAGATAATGCATCTTTCCCTACCTCTCAATGAAAACTATAGGTTGTATGATTTTTCTGCCAATTTATCAAGAACCCGTGTGGATTCAGTTTAGATATTAGAATAGTCTGTTTAATATTATTAATTAAAAATCCAAATAAAATGTAATACTAAATATGCTCCCCTTCTAGAAACTGGGCCTTCCTTGGGATGGAAGCCTGCAGCGGGACAGGGCATTGTTTTCTCTGTGTTACTGTCTTACCTTCTTTCCAGTCTCACCTCCCTTGTCCACTCCCAAGTTTCCTCTGGCTGTTAATCAGTTTTTTTTATTTTCCCAAGGTGATAAAGGTATAGGGGAAGTCTTATCTAAACTATCTTTTTATAACTCCTTCTGTTCTCTGGCCCAGAAGAGATTTAAAACTCTCTCCCGAGAGTGTTCATTGTTCTTCAGCCATTCCCGATGCTGAGCACATCTCACTGCGGTACTAAGAGAACAACGCATATTCTGTAAGTGGGCCACGTTTTATGACTTGCCCAACTCAGGGAGGCAAGCTGACCAGGCAGTGCAGTCACTTCAATCCACTCGTCCTGGGGAAGGTCACACACTGCTGTATTCCCCACATGCGAGAAGTACATAGCAAGTTCAACGTGGTGTCCTACAGAATTTGCATGGCTCAGTGCAAAATGAAAATGCAGGAGCTATTGTGCAAAAATTATCAAGACCTTCCAGATGGTAGGGCCCTGTTTGACTGCATGGGGTGCACACCTATGAAGCTGCCTGTCTGAGACCTCCTTTCAGTAGGTTTGTAACAGGAAGCTGGAATTCTCTAGAGGGAGGGCAACTACTCTCCCCATAGAAAACCTTAATCTTCTCCATCTTCTGATACCTCCTTTTATGGATTAAATTGGGCCCCTCAAAAAGATATGTTAAAGTCCTAACCCTCAGTACCCGAGAATGGAAACATATTTGAAACTGGGGTCATCACAGATGTAATTCATTAAGTTACTGTGAGGTCACACTGGAACAGGATGGGTCTTTAATCCAAAATGACTGGTGCCTTGTAAGACAGAGTCTACATGTGGAGAGAAAGTGGCCCTGTGGTGACAGAAGCAGAAACTGAAGTGATGCTCTACAAGCCATGGGGGTTGCTGAGAAACACCAGAAACTAGGAGAAGCAAGGAACGCATCTCCCTTCCGTGTTTGAGAAGGAATATACCCTTCAGACATCTTGATTTCAGACAGGTGGCCTCAAGAATTATGAGACAATCAAATTCTGTTTTAAGCCACCAAATGTGTGGTAGTTTGTTATGACAGGTCTAGGGAATGAATATGCCTCCTTTTATTCTTCATTCTGGTTGAAGGGCCTAAAAAGTTATGGAATCAGTTTTCCAAATTGTCATTGCAAATGTTGCATAGGGATGACTGATTTGGGATTTCACATCTAGTGTAGCTCAGTGTATAGACTGAAAATTGTAACATCCAGCCATGCTTTCTAAAAGTATCAGATCATTTTTGCAATCATTTTTCTGTTTAAATATACCTTCATAAAGTGGTTTTTTACTGTGAGCGGTGATTTACCTCCTTTTATGTATACTTTATAGAGATCAGATTGATTTCTGTCTCTGTTCTGATGTACTCAAAAGAGTTTGGGGATAATTCCCAACATATAAAGGAAAATAGCCAATTCCTATCTCAATTCCTTTCAATATTAATATTGTTTTACATAAGGTAAGCTTTTTCATTATTTCATATATGCATATAGTTCTGGATTTCTCATTTTGGATAGTATGTCCAAAGGCATTTCATGATTTTTCATCTACAAGTATCTACAATTAAAACAACATTTAAACAATTTTCAAAGACTGTTGTGAGAATCATCTAAAATATTCTGCATTAAATTAATACTTTATTTCATACACCAAAAGATTGTCTATAAATTCTTTTAAACCTTGCATTATGCTTAAAATTTGAATATTGCATAGTTAATTTTTTAAAAATACTTTTATCTTTATGCCTTTGAAAAACCGCAGGCAAATTTTTTACAGGTTTCTAGCATAAGCAGCTGCTTGCAAAACCTCAAGTAGTGCAAGTTGCAAAATGAGTTCACTGTTGTTGTCGGGACCTGGAACACACCTTCTTCAGCCAGGGGCTCAGGTACCAAACGCCCTCTGCTGGCTTTGTCTCTGTCTTGCCACAGTATTTCTTCTCTCCTTTTATCCTTAGTTATCCTTAGAAATATTTTGTCAAATAAAAAGAAATATATATATATATGTATGCTATGTACGTGTTTTTTATATTATGTATATATTAAATATATATTATATATATCAATTTTATATGTTTATTTATATATGTGTGTTTGAAAGGTTCACAAGTGTATTTGATTCATCTTTATTATACAAATTGTGATTTCCCCCAGATTTAGTTTTAAATTTATAAGATACATTTTCTTTTGAATTCCTTAGAAAGTATTTACTATAAAAGTTCACAGTTTGAAGGGATTCTGTCACTTAATGCCAACTGCTTCACTTTCTAGATGAAGAAACTAAGGTCAACAAAGTTAACCGACTCATCCAATTTGCCAGAGCTGCTTAGTGACGAGGTTTCCCTGGACCCCAAGCTCACTGCCAATACTCTTTTACTTGACTACACAGTCCTTAGTCATTTTGGAGTTTTGGGCCCTCTGGGGGGATCTCTTTAGGCATTTGAAGTGTAGTCAATTTAAGAAATCCATTAACAACCATTCAGAAGCATAACTTATAATAAACACGTCATAATAGTGTTCTCCCCCATTCTGTACAATCAATTTATATTGAAGTAACATGGAAAACTGTTTAGCAACAATTAGACCTTCAAAATGTGATTTCTCAAAATGTTCTCTTTTCCTGGTGACACACCATTCTGAAATTAGCATGGAGAATGCTTAGATGGAATTGAACTCATCGGTGGACCACCAAGCAAACAGATTTTTGCTCCCAGACAAGATCTTTTTCTGTTTCAATTGATTTCAGGCTTCACCTACAGCCCGTTGGCTCAGTAGCTTGTGTAGAAGAGGTTAAAGTGAAGCAGGTAGCTTCTAACTGTGGACTCAACTTATCTTAGATGCCTAGATGGCCTTTTACAGTTTCAACGCTCTAAAGTTATCCTGTTAAAAACCGGATGTGGGTGTGTATCTCATGTTCGGTATTTCCACTCTGCCCTCATCATCCGTGAAGCATTAACTCTTTCCCCTTCCACTTCATTCTAACTCTGTAACAATTTGATGTTTCTCAGCTGGTACTCAGCAAATCATCTCATTTCTTCCACCTTGACCTGGTACGTACTGGTCACGTCACTAGGACGGTCCCTCCCACCCCACTTTGCCCAGGATAAGATTACCCTCCCTAAAGTCCTAGTGGATTCTTCACTTTCTTCATGTAGCACTTTGTAACTGTTCTTCCAGGGATCGCTTGTCTGCGTTGTGTGGTAGGCATGGCATCATCTGTGTACCTCCACTATTCATCAGAAGCAGGGTTACTATGAGGCTTTGTCAAAACCCTGGCTTCCTCTTCTGGGAAGAAGGGATAAAGATAAAGATGTCCCTTGTTCCCTGGACTATTTTCAGAGGCTGAATGAGGTAATGCATGTAAACTTACCCAAGGAACATCTCAGTATTAGTTGTTACCTGTGCAAAATCTACACATACTATTTACATTTGATTTACACTCTGTCTCATATTTGTGTTTCATTTTATTTTTTATACCTTATTGCCCCAATAACAATGCTAAAGATAAACTTGACACCTATGGAAACAATTCTAGGGAAACAGTATCTATCCAGTAATTACTTATTGAATGAAAATGAAAACCATTTCTCTTTGGCTTTCTCCAGTCCACTTTGTGGAAAATAGAGCAAGACCATGAAGTAATACAATAAACAGGATACACTAATACAATAACAAAATGTACTGATGTTTCTATTTGCTTTCTACTTCATTGTTAAATATTCCCATTTTAAACACTACTGATGTTAAAGTTTATGTATGTTTAATACATTACTCTGCCTTGAAGGGTTTTAAAGGAAGTCTACAACTTGAGAAATCTAATATATAAATATTATGCTCCATATACTCATATTTCATGATTGAAGTATATAAATTGCAAATTTAAGCCCAAGCAGAATTCCTTCCAAAAGATACCCCACCAGATATGCTTGAATGTGCAGACGTTGCTTTTTTTGTGACCATGGTAGGATTCTTAGATGGCCCCAACATTCCTATCCCCTGGAATACATATCACTTCCCTTGAGTGTGATTGGGCCGTGACTATGACAGGAAAGTCACTCGATGAATACACTGCGTTATATTAGCCTATCAAAGAGAGATATTCCTACTGGCCTTGAAGATGCAAAATGCCATGTTTTGGAGAGGCCCAGCTGGCAGGAAATTGAAGGCAGCTCCTAGTTGCTGAGAGCAACCCTGGGCAGAAAGCCATTAAAAAACACCAAAAAAACAAACAAACCCAAAGAGAGGACTCAAGTCCTCTAACTGCAACATCAGTTGCCTGCCAATACCAGGAATCTTGAAAGAGGACCCCGAGCCTTCGGTGAACTCACAGCTCCCACCAGCACCTTGATGTTCATCCTGTGAGATCCTGAGCAGAGAACCCAGCCACACTGTACCTGAATTTCTGACCTATAGAACTGTGAGATAATAACTGTGTTGTTTTAAGCCACTACATTTGTAGAAGTTTGTTACGCTATAGAAAACTAATACAGGGACGTCAGGACACTGCAGAATCATGCAGAAACTAGAATTATCCTCACCATGTGGAACACCTTTTCCATGCTATGTCTCTACCATTTATTCATTCATTCGGTCATCCATCCATTTATTCAACTGATAATTGGGTATGTTAAATATTTCAGGCTTTAACCACACCATTAGGTCATTCATGAAACTTCATTTGATACCCAACCATCTAATTGAGCACTAATATTTCTGTAAGAATTTCCTCTATTATTCCAAACTGCCTTGAACTCTTCTCTGAATGTTCTCATTGTAATAGTTTTCCGTAACAAATTTTCTTTCTCCTGATAGTATTCTCTGCTGTGTTTCACCTGAAATAATGTCCTAGATAGCACAAAGATACTCTTAGTGTCTTTCAGTTAGAACTGACTCTAATCTGTAATGGTAAACTACTCTTTAGTTTCAATTAGATATAATTTTAAAAAGTCTACCTCCGGATTATTACCACATTGGCACAGGATGCAGATAATACTAAATGTTTGTAAGTGGTTTCAAGCTTAAAGAAGCTCTATTTATTTAAAGCATTCTTCATGGCTACAAACTAAGATCAGGTTCTATTTCGTTCGGCTTCCTCCAAAAGCTGATGCAGACAAGGATTTCAGTGCAAGCAGTTTATTAGATGATCCCAGGAAAGACCATTAGGGGAGTAGGGAAGGAAAACCAGCCAACAAAAGGTACATTACACATTAATTACATGTGGGTAACTGGGGCTTAAACCTGTTGGGTGTTTCTGGCAAGAAGTATAGAACTAACACCTCAGAGCCAGAGCCCTCAAAGGGGGTAGAAGCTACTATAATTATATAATTATACACCACCCGCTCTCAGCTTTTGCTTGAGGAGTGCTCCTGGGTCGTAGAAGTGATTAATTCCCCAGGTGTAACTAGGTGAGCAAAGCAGCCTCTGGCAGGGAAAACCCTCAGGTAAAGGGACAGAGGTGCTGGCCTTTCGAGGATGGGCTGGAAGCAAATGGAAGGAAGGAAAGTAAACCACATTTTGGGAGCATCTGCTGTGTGCTAGGCAAGATAGCAGTCATTTAAAATATATCACATAGTTAATATCATAAAGCACATATCATGTGTTTCTTCCATAAACTTTCAAGGTAAGCATAATAATTTCCCTCTTACAAGTTAAGAATATGAGGCTTAAAAAGCTTAATTCCCAAAGTCACTCACTTGGCAAATGGCAGAACCCATCTGACTCATGGTTTTCAGGCTTCAAATCCTACTCTCTTCTCATATGCTTAATGTTTTGCTTCTCATATATTTAAAAAATTAAACCCCAGACTCTATTCAGATTTCACTAGTTTTTCCCTGAAGTTTCCATATAATCTCATGTTCATTTTCTCCAGAAGCCCGTTCAGGATACTGCATCACCTTTTATTGTCATATCTCCTTAGCCTACTCCGACAGAAACTCAGATTTTCCTCTTTCTGATAACTTTGACATTTTGAAGAACACTGGTTAATTATTTTACAGACTGTCCCTCAGTTTGGGTTTATCTAATGTTCATCTCATGGTTAGATTGGGGCTACAGACTTTTGAGAACAAGACCATGAAGGCAAAGTGCCATTTTCATCACATCGTGTCCAAGGTGCATGGTATCAACATGACTCACAGTGTAGAACCTTGCTCACTTTACCCGAGGTGCTTTCCGCCATGTTTCCCCTACAAAGTTACCACTGACACCACCTGCCAGGTTCTACTCTTTGGAAGCAATTCAACCAGCACAGCTCACAGGGGGAGTAGGGAGGAGAGTTAAACTCCACATTCTGGAAGGCAGATCAGCTAAATAAATTATTTGGAGTTCTTTGGTACAGATTTCAGAGATCAATTTTAACAGGCCTCTAAAACCTTCAGTCTATACCTGGGGGACATGTCTTTCTATGAGATTTATTTGCAACACATTAAGATTCCCATAATAAAAGCTAAATCCAACTCACGGGCCAGTTGTTTCATTCACTGAACGAAGAAAAGTTTTCTTCAGTAGGCAGATTGTAACATGACCACTTCCTCCACCAAGATGTAGCACATGCTCTCAGCAGTGTACAAGACATGGATTGAACCCTGGCCATCATGATCTATAAAGACCACTTTGATCATTCTTTGGTGTTACAGTGACCATAATGCACCTCTGAATTTTTTAGTTATTGTTTTTTTTGGGGGGTAAAAGTGCCTCTTAAAAAATTTCTGCAGATCCCAGCCAGATCTGCACATTTATTTCTATTAAACTAAAAAAAATTCCCAAATCCATTTAAAAGGTTAGCACCTAGAGAAGTGGAGTAGAAATATATTTATCTGGTAGGTTTTCATTAGAAGATTAAGATTCTTTATTAGAAATTGGAATGGACAGTAGGTTGTTTCCATGGAAACAAACTGAAGCTTTTTCTTTTAATGGCAAGGTATCATTTCTGTACACACTACATGCTGTGTCTGTATTGGATCAAGTCCTTTGATAACAGAATAAAAGAAATGAACTGAGAACACGTTCTACAGTCTGTCCCTGCTTGTGGTGAAATTACACTTGGGTACTAAATAACAAGAATAAAAAGCCCTTTTCATTTTGGCTGTATTCACCATGTCATTTCTAATAACAAAAATGCACGTCCAAGTATTTCCATGCAGTCGTTTCACGAACAGGTTACATGCTGTACTTGGACAACCTTCGCAGTCTGAGAGCTCTGTGCTCCTTTTGTTCCCTCAAATCAAAATTTCTCTGCTTCACGTTATATTATAATCTTTGCTCCTCTGCTTACAAAACTTAATTATCTACTCTCCATTGTACAGGTCTTCCCCTTCACTGGGGCGAGTATTCTTGCTGTGCTTGCACGCGCTTCACTCTCTGTTCACACAGCCTTTTAGACCTATTCCTGCCTTGTCAGACCTTTTTCTGAATGTTTCCTGGACAGCGATACAAATAGTTCTTGTTTCAAGAATGATTTTGTATTACCACTGAGATTGGATGTAGAGATGGTATGCCGATTTATTTATTTATATTTCATCTTATTGAAAAGAGGAAATTGGTTTAAGCAGAATTTTACAGATATATATATATAATTTTACATGTAAATTTGCATACACACCCCCAGTAAGAAATAAGAGAAAAATCCTTCAGCATAAGCAGTGGTAATGTAATAAAAAGAATCCAGTATGATTCACTATATTAATTTTCTCTGGGTGAGCTATGTATTTGGCAGTAAAAAAGAAAAGAAAAACCTGTTTCTCAGGAGATAAACAACTCTTCCCAATGCTCAGTGCAGCATGAATTCTCTTAGCAGTACTCAGGGTAGGACTCTATGTCAGGTAACAAACAGCATATTCACTAATTTCCTTATATCCAAAAGAGAGTTTTAGTTTTAAATATATATTTTGTATTCCTCTTGGTGCACATATATTGTTGGATATATACATATACATATTCATGTATATATAGCATATATATATATCTATGTATACAGCATACACACACAAACACACACACACACATACATATATGAATATGTATATGAATATGAATAGGGTGTTTACTTTAAATTACTAGTTTTTGGTGACTGACAGGTTGCTAGAAAGTTTCACACCATTCTGAGACATTTTCTAAAAAAATACCTTTTCTATCTTTTTTTTCCCTAAATTCAAGCTTTCTAAATTAATGTCCCTTTGTCATTGGACCAAAGATTTCACAAATTGTCTGGACCTTCTACTCTGGCTTATCTAACAATCAAGAATACCAGAACTGGTGGAAATCTAGTTCAATCATACCAATTTACAGTGTTAGAAACTGAGGGCCACAAAGGACACAGGACTTCCACATCGTCAACGCTGAGGACTGACTCTTCTTGTACCTCCCCACCCCTCGATTTATATGTTGACCCTCACTACCAATGTTTTGGTATTTTCAGGTGAAGTTTTGGGGAATTAGGTTTAGATGAGGTTATAAGGGTGGACCCCACATAAATGGGATTAGTGCCCTTATAACAGGGAGAGATGAGTGCTGCTCCCTCTGTGCCTGTGAAGACAAAGCTAGAAAGCAACAGTATGCACACCAGGAAGCGGATCCTCGCCAAAACCCAAGCATGCTAGCACTCTGATTTTGGACTTCCAGTCTCTAGAAATATGAGACAATAAATATTTGTTGTTTAAGCCACTTAGTCTGTGATATTGTGTTATAGAAGCCTGAGCAGAGACTAATAAGATAGCCACAGAGCAGTTTGTGAGAATCAAATTATATATGTGTGCATGTGTGTGTGTATGTGTGTATTTAAAGAACCTCGTGAATGTCTACTATAGGAGTAGAATTCAATGCATATTAATTGCCACCCCTTCACTGTTATAGGCTGTGGGATCAAGAATTCATGCTCTAACCTTTAAAAGCTTAAAAGGTATTAATAACTAATACAACTCTTACTTCTGATCTGTGTTTCAATTTAATGTAGGATGTAATTAATCATAGAAAAATATTGTTTTATGCCAAGGAGAAATATTGGTATTCTTCTATATAAATGAAAAGGATAGCTTTTAATAGTGAGAATACATTATTAACTAGGAGAATTACCTAATAAAAATTAGAATGGTTCTTCAGAGTTTACACAAAGTGATGAAATTATTATGATATTTCAGATATAATCCCTTATTTGACATAAAGAACATATAATTAGGGATATTAAATCATGGAATATGTTTTATGGATATCTTGTCACTATTGTTATGCTTACATTTCTAACACAAGACAAAATATATTTGGTATACATAATTTATTGTAAACAAAGTTTTCTGCCAGGAAGTGTATAAACTCACCTTTGATTAGTCACCTTACTTTGGGTTATCTTCAGTAATATCTTATATATGATGACTCCCTCTCAGAATTGATGAGGTTTAAAAGAATACATTCAAAATCTTGATGCTATAAAAATATTATGCCTGACATTTTATTTGGCTTACAGATTTTATAGACTCTTCCTTTTTCCAAACTTTATGTTCCTCTTCCTGACATTGGTTAGCCAAAAAGTTGAACATGAATTTCTTGTCTAGTTTTCTGTTACCTAGGCTTCACTGTGCTATCTTTCCTTTAAAGGAAAGCAAAGTGTTCATGTTTAAAAGAAAAAAATACATGTGTCACTTTCTTCCAATAGTATAAAAATTTAGTCACTAGGATGGCACTGGGAACACAGTAAGATGAGAAATAACATAGGTACAACAAAGCAAATAATCCCAAGAATGGACTCTGCCTGACATCTGGTGAATATAAAAGTGGGCTAGCCAACACTCGTAATTTAGAAATCATAGACATTGAATCTTACTTAGAAACTAATAAAGTGTTTTTCACTAGTATATTAAGACAAAACAAAATTATTTTATTACAAAGTACTTCAAATGGCAATTTGAAATAATATTATTTATGTCCTCAGTGAAATCTAGTCACATACATGTTCTAAGGGGGGAAAGTCATTTCAAAGCACCTTCATATTATTCCCATCTAGTAGATTCATGCACTTATAACAGTAAAAATTTCTTAAAAGCAATTAAATATATTAAAATGTTGTCAGGAAGATTACTTGAACAAGAAGGCAGCTCAGAGTAATGGTGAAAAGTACGGTATTAAGTCAAGAAGATTTAGGCATAAGACAGGAGAAAAGCACTCAAAGATAAAATGGGAAAAGGAATGAGATTCAGAAGACTGGAAAAGTACAGAGCAGAAAAATTCTGCTGCGACTAAAATTTTAATGGAGACAAGCCTACCCTGGAAAGGTTAGCAGAAAGCTTGGAGTCCGTCTGTAAGTAACAGGAGTTTCAGAGGAGATAAATTGGAGAACTGAGGAAGCAGACTGATGTTGCTCAAAGCAAAACATTGTTCCTTTAGATTTTTTTTTGTTAATAGCCTCCCCTTCTCCCCTTCTAAGTAAGAACATTGGTGGTGTGAGATAAGGAAGTATACATGCCTCTGTGTGTGTGTGTGTGTGTGTGTTGCAGCTTTATTAAACTAGGGCAGTATTAAGCTTTCTATTTTATGAGAATGTGTCATGCTTCACTTCTTGAGAGAGGTTTTAAAAAGTATTCTGGGAATTCCATTAATAAAGTGAAAACAGATAAATGTTAACTTAACCGAAGAGCTTAAAGCATTTTAAAATGTAAGCCTTACGGAAATTTAATTTTAGGCTCTTTAGAGCATGGGCTGCTATGATGGTACACTATAATTAATTGATCGATTGATGGCTTAAAGATTTATTTTGTCCTACCATGTGCACTGACATACTTTGGTATCATCATCATTTCCTAAGATGTCTTCTTAGAGACTTTTGTCCCCTTGAAGTTTAGCCTGCTCTCCTCTTTGCTGTGCCTCTCACTCCTTTTCCACATACTGCTTTCGGATCAGGAATCACGGTAGAAATATGTATCTTCTTGATACCAGGAATACATGAATCTTTTTGAAGCTGGCTTGTTTTTATATTATTGGCATAGGAATCACATAACTGATTTTGTACTTATTAGCTAGAAGGCTCAGAGTCAAAGGTATGGTTTATTTAAATGAATGCAGGATTTCAAGGAATTAATTCTAAACACAATAAAGTAGTAAAAGTGCTCTAGGTCAACTTGCATGGCCAATTTTTTCATAGCTTTTGAGAAAATGTCATTATGTGATAGATATTAACTATCATTATGCAGAAATACACAAAATTAGACTGTACCCTTAGAAAAAAAAGATAATTCTACAAACAGCTAGTATTGGAGCAACTTTTTAAGGAATCCTTGAGAAAACAATTTCACAATCTCTAAGTAACTCCTACCACGGAAACCAAAGGGTTGAACACAACAGATTTGACTTGTTTCTGTGCCAGAAAACACTCTGACAGGGCAAAACTAGGCAAATCAGATCATAAGTTTAAATTCCTACAAGTCCTCATAAACTCAAGCCCTAATAGATGTTCATTTACTATAAATAAAAAGGTAATTTATTTGAATTAAAAAAATGTTATTTGTCATTGTTTACTCAGTTCTGAAATTAAGATTTGAAAAACACAATTTAAAACAATTCTTAACACTCCTCTGCAGAATTTATGAACTATTGGCTGAAAAGACTACTATCATTTATTATTTTAAGTGGTCACTTTTTAATTTTATATTTAAAAATTTTTATTAATATAGGATTTAGGGCTTGGCGGGTTTATTTACTACAATTACATTAAAATAGCAAAGAGAATATAGACAATCAGAGTAAAAAATCTCCAAAAATAAATTTTCTATAATTAAAGCATCTGTAGAACCAGTATAATTTTTTTTATTAAAGTATTGTTGAAGAACCAGTATAATTTACAATGAGGGAGTTAGCACTTCATTTCTTGAAGCAGCAAGATGAAATAATGTTTCCAACTTTGAGGAACGTTTAGCATATTAGACCTCTTTTCCAAAGGGGTGAATTGCTTATGAATACTGAGCTACCTAGACTATTTCTGGAGCTTTCTTTGTGAGCTCCTAGATTCATTTCCTGTGGCGGCTGAATCAAATCACTGCATGATTCGTGGCTTAAAGCAATGGAAATTTAATTCTCTAACAGTTCTAGGCGCCAGAAGTCTAACATCAGTTTTACTGAGTTGAAGTCAAGGTGCCAACAGGGCAGCCCTCCCTCCGGAGGCTCTGCGGGGAAATCTGCTCCTCGCCTCAGCTTTCAGCTTCTGGCGACTGCCTGGACTCCGTCCCTCGGCGCCGCACCACTCCTACCTCTGCCCCGTGGCCACACTGCCTTCTCCTCTTCTGCGTCAAATCTCTCTCCGCTTCTCTCTCTCAAGGATACATGTGGTTGCATTTTAGGCCCATCAGATAATCCAGGAGAAACTCCCCATCTCAAGAGCCTCAATTTAATTACCCCTGCAAAGTCATTTTTACCACAAAAGGTAACATTTGGGGGGCTGTCTTTCAACCTCCTACAGCCCCAAATCTAGGTGTTTCCATAGAAACAATTTCACCCTCTAGAAGATTTTCCTTTTTGTGGTTTTCCAAAAATGTTGAAGCTATTCCTCTGATAACAGCAGGTTCTTGAGTAACTTTGAAATTTTTGTATGAATTTGTTTACTCATTCATTCTTTCAATAAGGACTTATTACTATAGGGAAAATAATTCATTCTAGCTTTCAAGAAATGTTTAAAATTTATTTTTGGAGATACAATGAATAAACAAATGACAACATAAGGGTTAGAGAATAAGGGAAACAAAAAGAGACAGTATATAAGTTTAAAAAATTAGATAAATGATAAGCATACTGTGAATTCAGAAGGAAATATCAGTGTAGATCAAAAGCAAAAAAAATATAATACTATATGGAAGAGAGTGAGCTTTGACATGGTAGAGTAGATGAACTATGTAGACTACAGAACTATGTAAACTAGAATTTACATAGTTAGAAAAGTGGAGAAAGGTCGTGACAGGTGGGTTTGAGGCAAAAACATGATTTTAAAAAACCCAAATGGATCATAATAACAATTTATAAAATGTCTAGGAAGGCTATACTCAATAGAGTTGATAACGTTCGGAGTTTGTATAGGTGAGCAACAGGAAATAAAATGACCAAGGTAGAATGGGGTCAGATGGTGTAGAGCTTTGACTATTAAAGAATGTTAAATTTTCTTGTAAAAACCAGGAACCTTTTAAAAGATTTTTGTTTTTCCAGTTGGGAGTGGTATTTTGGATGGAATTTTCACTTCATTATTGAATGAATGTGGAATAAAGACGGGACGTGCTGGAGTTACAGGAAAACTATATTGAAATATATTGTAGTAATTCAGATATGAAGCAATCACAGCCTAGATTTGGAAAGTAGAATTATTAATGAATGAAAAAAAAGAAATAGATAAAAAGGACATGTAGAGAGAACCCAAGTGTTTAATATCTAGGGTATGGTGAAAGATAAGAAAAGAGAAATGTAAAAGAGGGTGGAATAAAGAAACTACAGAGGGAAAAAGGCTCTGGAGGAAAGATGTAATGATAGACACACTGAGTCTGAGACTACAAGTGGTCATTCAAGCAGAAGTGTATGTTAATCAGTGGGAAACAATGGGTGGAAACCTAGGAACTGGTGACATCAGGGCTTCCTTATGGGTAAATTTGAGGGGATTGATTCCCTAGGAAAATAAAATGTGAAGCAGTACAGCACTAAGAGACTCACTGATCTGTACATGGGTCAGATTCACTGACCCAAAAAGCTTTGTTGACACCAGACTTGTCCCATGAAAACAGACCCCTGATAAGACTTACTTGGAAGGAAACTAATTCTTGGATTGATGTAGTTGAGATTGAACAGATACCCCATGACCCCCAGGAAAACTGGGTCAATGTGGAATTTTGTCTTCTTTGGATATTTTTGCCTACTGACATCACCTAGAGTGTCTATTACAGATTAGGATCACCAGGTTTGTTGGATGAATGATTGAGCCAAGTTACCATTCCAGCCTCACAATACTTTAGTCTCCTGGTAGGAACATAAGCCAAGCAAAGACCAGGGAAATTCTTCCAGTCAAGCATTAATGAGATTGAAAGGTCTTGGAATAATTCTTACTTCTATAGAAGTTATAACAACTCTTCTCTTCTAGCTTGCATGTATCAGACTCATTTACACATTTAATGAATGGTACCTGTTCCTTCTTTCCTCATAGGCCATTTCATTTCATTTGCAAATTTACTTTGTGAAATCCCTGGTGAATTTTAATTCCATTGTGCAAGCTACTAAAAGAGACCAAAGTAGTGTAGAAATGACTTCTAAGTAATTATAGTACTTATAAAAATGCAAACTTTAAAATGAATACATATCTGTTGAATGAATATATTCATTACAATCTGTGAGTACATTAGAATGCATTACTAAAATAAATAAGCTTTCAGGAAGAGAAGGTCTGTAATGAGGAGAGTTTTTTGCCTGTTTACTCTCAGAATTTGTAATATACCTGTCATACGTTTAGATTCTTCCTAAGTATAAATAATCACATTTCAGAGGAGGAGGAGACATGACTTTGTATTTTTTGTATGAAAGTATATGTAAGACCTAATGATCTCTTCTTTACCTTGCCCCGAAATGGGTTTTAATAAATGGCTAGCATAAGTTTCCCTCAAGGCTTGCTACCTTGAAAAATGGCTCTGAATCATTTACTGCAATAAATTACATGGAATGCTTCCATTTGCTTTCTAGCTCTCTCCAAATGAGTGGCTCCGGGGAGAAAGAGAAGCATTATAAATGCATTTGCTAAACTGTGAGTATTTTTCCATTACTTTATATTTTTTGTCTTTACAAGGAATGAGTTCAATATGTGTGGAGGTGCTTGTCTCCCCCCTTTTTGGTTAAAGATATATTGCAATTCAAAGGGAAACACTCACCATTGGATTTTTAAAAATCTTATACTGATATTTGATATCAAAGTAAAATAGTTATTTTATAAATATAAATCTGATTTGTACCCAACGATAAGATATTTTAATCAAATTTTAAATAAAAAGAGTGTCAATATCTGAGGAGATATAATATATACCCAATAAAACTAAGGCCTCTGTGTCAATTTTGATATTGAATCCTTCAAAAAGGTGTAAAAGTCATCTGAAAGCATCTCATTAAAAATGAATGGTATTCCTACATCAAAAAGAGGAGGCATAAGGCAAACAATGATTGGGATACATAAACTGTTCAAAAGTATGTTTATGAAAACAAAATATCAAGTCAAAAATATCTGCAACATGTATGACAGAAGATAATAACCTTACTTATTAAAGTGTTTTTATACATGGACAAGAGAAAAAAGAATCTTCCCAATCTTCAGTGAAAACATGAAAGTATGACTTGTAGATTCACAAAGTATTGATGCCAGTTTTAAAAATGCTTAAATGCATTGATAACATTAGAAATATGATTTAAAATAAGATACAATGTTTCTCCTATACTAAATTGGCAAACATAAAAAAAATACCCAATTAGGACTGGCTACTGTGGTTACAGTTCTGGGGTAGTGTGGTTGGGAATCAATACAAATGCAGTGAATAAAAACTTGTGCGGAGTCAGCCAGATTTAGGTTCAAACTGGTTTCATCATCTCTATTATGTTAGTAATCTCTCAGGGTTTCCATTAGACTAATGAGTAAAAGGAGAAAACACTATGTATTTTATAGACTGCTGTGAGACTCAAAGGTGGTACTTTGTACTTTAAATGTTTATCATAGTACCTCTTCCTAATTTAGCTACTAGTCCTATTAAATTAGTGAAACCTTAAAGAGAACAATTTATCAGTATACATTAAAAGCCTGATAATGTTACATAACCTTTGATCTATCAGATTTACTTCTAGACATTATGTCTAAAGAGCTAAATATGAATGCTCATCAGATTTGAGCTACAAGGTTATTGATGAGTCTGTTCTGTAACAATGAAAATTCACAAATAGCATTGTATGCTAAACCATAAGGGATGGATTAAATAAATTATAGTACATTCATTAAAAGTACATTGTGTTTAGGTTAAGAAGTTGTTAACTGATAGGTAGCAGGGAAAGAAGCCAATTTATTTGGGTTTTAAACAGTGAGCATGTCTTAAGTTTGTGAATGGAGCAGTATGTTACCTGATAGTACAATTAAAGAGAAGACTGTCAGCAAACTGTAGTTATATGAAAATGCATAGAGCATGCCGGGAACAGAAATGATCAGACATATATCTGACAACAAGATAACAAGGAACTATTAGAACATCAAGGGATGGAAAGTCAGATGGGGATGAACTTATGAGGAGCTTCGAACATAGTTAAGGAATTTTTACTTTATTCTTTGGGCAGTAGGGTTGTTGGAAATTTTAATTAAATTATAATTTTAATGTAGCATATATGGAGGGTATGTATGGGATTCCATGTGATGTATGGAAATAATGAGGTTTCTGGACCACATAAGTGAAAGAAGATATTGGCTAGGACAAAGACAGAACCTCTAGCTGTAAATTGGACTTAGAAGTAAGAGTTAAGGGACATTATTTTCATAGATATTTCAGGATTTGGTGACCAATAAAACTTCAGAAATGAACTGTGTTTTTGTGTTTCAATTGTGGATGGTGTGTGAAAGGGAAGAAAATTAGTAGAGTTTGGAAGCAGTTGAGTTTGAGATATCTGTGAGGATGCCCCCAAACTAACTGGCAATAGATTCCAGGGCTCAGGAGAGAGGTTGGGGATGAAGATGTAAATCAGAGTCATTATCATTGTAGGGGACATGGAACTGCTTCCAGGAATCTGTCATCTTTTCAGAAGTACAGAGAAGACCATCCCATAATTTCTACCAGTAAATTTTAAGTTCTTTCAGTTGTAAAAATTTATGTTACAGTTTTAATCAAATTCCTCTTTTTATTCTTTTGAAAATGTTTTATAATCATCATGATATTACATGCTAATGAGAGGAAAGCATTCCAAGAACAGATAGGCATGGACTGTCTAATTTTGTCATTATTCTTTGAGGTAGAAGACTTTTATTACTAAGGTTTTTAAAAAGTACCTCAAGGTGATCTGGTGTTGAATTTACTAATATTTCTCCACTTGCTATCTTGTTTTTACAATATTCCTGCTGCAAAAACTTCCATGCATTCTGTCATCTATTTACTTGACTAGTTTTTATTAAGCATTTACCCTTTTATTACATGCTTGTTTATTAAGTGCTAATACCTTTTATTAAGTGCTTCTAAATCCCATTTATAACTAGAGGCTCTGTCTGTCCTAGCCAATATCTTCTTTCACCTATGTGGTCAAAAAATCTCATTATTTCCATACATCAAATGGAATCCCAGAAATAATGAGACTAATTAATGCAGGTGCTGGGGGAGAAGAGAGGAAAATATGCTGGATATTTGAATGTTTAAGTGTTTAAAAAATATCACCAACAACTACTGAAATGTAAGTTTCTTCCTGATTATCTCCAAGAACTTAAAAAAACAAAACAAAACTACCAAAGCTCCTATGCAAGGAACAATGGGAAATCTATCACTGAGAACAGACAATAAGGTACCTCTATTAGAAGTGTAACTGAGTGGAAATGATTTTGTTTAAATTAACATTTGTTAGGATTTTTGTCTAAAAGCAGGAGAGAGAAATTTGAATATTTTTATGGGGCTACTTAAAAACATTTTAAACTAAATAGCCATAAAAATGGATACTGCTTCCATGGTAACATAAGAGAATAGGAATAAAAAACAGGGTAGGTAGCACTGAGAATAAAACCTTAAAATCTGTTCTTTTTAAAACTAAGTTAAAATTTTAAACATGTCCCTAGCATTAATCATCCTAGAAATATTAAGTTCCATCAAAGGACAAATCATAATAGAGTTTTATTTTTTTCATAATACATATTAGAATAACAGGGGAGGCAGTTCATTTCATAAAGCTTAACAGTACCATAGGAATTATCTTGTGTCTGGCATAAGCCACTGAATAATTATTTTATTTTTTCTTATAGAAGTAAAAAGAGAAATAATTGAGAACATAAATAGAAATAATAAGAGACTAATTAATGGCAACAGACTAATATGTACTGAGAGTCAAGTATATGCCAGGCTAAGGTTAGTTGTTTTACAAATTTTCTCCAATTTTCTTTAGAGAAACAAATTGGCAGAAATTCTTTTATCTGTTTTATAGGTAAAATAGTAAAGGTAAAAAATTAAGTACCTTACCATAAATTTTCCAACTAATCAGGTCAGAAGAACACTATAAAATGATCGTCTTTTTTTCTAAACAATTCATTTTCCTCCATTTTAATTTAATTATGAAAATAATACATACATACTTAAAAATGTGGGTGAAAAGTAAAATTTCCTTTTCCAACTCAGATTTCTCACCAGAGGTAATTAATATTCCAGGTAGATTTCTATACATTTCTATTAGATTACATAGCATCTGTATAAATATGGATATTACATATACTATATAGAACAAAATGTTCATGTATATTTTTCATAAATGAGATCAAGGTAAGTAAGAGTCTGAATTTTTTCCCTCTCTTCAATTTTCTATAACTATACACATAGACCTCTCACAGTCATTCTGGTGGCTATATAGTATTCTACAATATGGATACACCATTATATATTTAAACATTCCCCTCTTTTTTCATAAATATTTAGTTGTTTCCATTGTGTTATAACAAAAAGGGCTCCAGTAAACATTCTTGTACATATAATTATATATAAAAGTGCCATATAGGTGGAAAAATACTGGTTTTGATTTCTAACTGGTCATTCAGTTGGTATGTAGGACCATTAGAATATATATATATATATATATATATATATATGGGTTTTTTATTTGTTCACTTTATTTATAAATCCCTGAGATTGTGCCTTTATACACTTTTGGTTACTATGACAATGGCATTCTTTGGCAATGTTTAAATAGTACTAAGGTATAAATCTATTGTTCTGATCATGAATTCTTTTATCTATTTATTCGACTATTATTTATTAAGTACCTACCACATCCCCAGCATTTTGTTAAGTGCTGGGGTTGAAGAGAGGACTAAGATACAGCCCCTGCCAACAAGAAACTTATAGTAGAGCGGGATTCTTTCTAGGTATTTGAAAACTTATAAATGATTATGTAATTTTTAACATTTATGATCCAGTTGTTCCGTGTCATTTAGACAAACATAGATAACATGACTGGTCATCCTTTTTTAACACTAAACACGGCACCTCAATGATTTCATGAGGCCAATTCATCTGAGGTATCTTCCTCCCTCATTTCACCTGAATTAGAATCAGAGCGATTCTATAAATAGTATTCATCTTTTTGAATTTTAGATGTCACCATGGTGCAGATGATCCATTGACTTTTTTTCATAAGGTGTTAAAATACATTATGGGAGGTACTTCGAAATGTCCTCCCAATTTCCATGGTAAATAAACTGTGAGGAATAGTCATCTGTGAGTGTGAGGTAAAATATTCAGTGTTTTTGTGCTAAGCATATGCAAATAACACATTTCTGGCCAAAGAGACTTAAATGGAGGTGTTTCGAACCTCAAAGAAGTATTTTGTTTGTGCTAAATAAAAGGACATACATAATTATAGTAGCTCTTCTCTACCTCCACTTCTTCCTGCTTTGAATGTGGACATGATGTCTGGAGCTTCAGCAGCCCTCTTGTGACCAGCTGATGATAAAAATTAATTTTAAGGATTGAAGAGTGGAAAGTTAGAAAGTTCCTGGTTTTTTTGATAGAACTGTTGAGGACTTGAACAAATGTCAACAGATGACTACCTTCGGATTTCTTATCTTACTATGTGGAAAAAATAAACCCTACATTTTTTGTGCTCTGATAGTTAAGCTTTTTGTCATTTCCAGCTGAATTCATTGGGACTTCATTGGTTTTGACTAGCAGAGGCTTTTCACATTCATTGTGAATCAATATAATAATCTGGAGCATTTTTGAATGCTTTGTCATTTTCTCACCTATGTTGTTATTTCTACTATCTTTTTCCATAAGGTCATTTTTTTCATGCTGTAATTTAGTAAGTTTGAGTTTGATTTAAGTATTTTCTTGCTTAAATTGAAACTTTAGAAGACTAATTAGGATTTTAATAATTAAACTTTTTTTTTTTCCTTAAGGAAGAAAATTCCTTCTAATGTCATCCATTGATTCACACAGGTCCTATTTGAAGAATGGTGCCAAAACTTAACAGAGCTGTTGCTTCTTGTTTATGGATTCTTGACACATTGCACTTCATCGCAAATGTAACCACAATGTTGTTCTGGATAGAATAGCTTTTGCTTCCTCAGTTTGCCCTAATACACTAAATAAAGAACCTATTGGGATGCTTCTCCATGACTTTTGGAGTTAACTTGTCTACAGAGAATTAGCTTATGTCAATGGTGCTTTGTTATGAATTCCCACGAATTCCAAATTCTGCCTCTCAAAGTGGCAGGACATGGCATGGCAGTGGGGCTGCTCTCCCTGAAGACTTGCAGCTAAGCAGCCTCCACATGGCCCACCTTGTGGAGCCACTTTCCAGTGTTTAAGGAGAACTCCGAATCCTTGTTAGGTCTTTAGCCTGACAGGTCTTTGAAGTCTGCATGCGATAAGCCACACACAAAAGAGCTGTACTTAGTCAGTCATCAGTTTTGTTTAAATACTACATTTTTTACCTGGTCCAAAGGCCATCTTCAGGAAGCCAAAGAAAATATGTAATAGGGTGTGCTTCTTCATTCACTTAAACATTTTAGTGAACCTTAAAATTCGTAGAAAACATGATACACAGAAACATTTGCAAAGGAAATTCAAAATAACCACCACTGGGAAAATACAATAGTTGTTGAGGGATTATTTTATATTATTTAGTTCATAACAATAAAATCTAGCCTTCATTTGTTTATACATAGTAAAATAAGGTAAGACTGACATATTTGGTTATCCTCATTAACTGTAGACTCATTGAAACTTTTGCACTTTTTATCAAATTCTGCAGTTCTTTAAAATACTTGTGATAATAAAATAGTCAAATTAGGTCTTGATTTGAAAGCCCATTAATTTGTTAAGCTAAGACTTTACTGTTATCGGCACATAAGCCATAGTCTATCTTAATAATTTTCACAACAACATTCCCCCCTCAATATGAAGCTGATTAAAAAAAACAACTTTACCTGATTTCCTCCCATACCATGACAGTTGAATATACCCACTTTTTCATTTTCCTTGCGGCCCATGTTGTCTAAACATTGATTGGTTTCGACATTTCTTATCTAAAGGAAACACACAGAAAAATGTAAGTCAGATAGTGATTTAAGCCAGAAAAATCTTTCTGATATTATCAAATTGTATATTAATAGCAAGCGATACAATGTTTATAGCACAGTATCAAAGAAGAAGGAAACATATACAGATTGCAAGTTAGGATTCTTCTGAAAGTCCTTTTTAAATTAGGATGTTTCACTGAATAACCATTGTTCATTCTTAACTCCTATTAGACCATATGCAAAGAAATAGAAACATATTGGTTAAATATTCAAATTTATGTTTTTTTCAATTGCTTCATTACTAGATGTTCCATTTGGTATATTAACAAAGATTAATTATATTATTTATTTCCGTAACTAAAACATATCCATGCATCTTTTTTTCATCCCAAGTGCCAAACTTAAAGGAAAACAGTTGACCCTAAGAAAAGCTATTACTAGGCTAAATGACGATTTCACATTAAAAATTCCTCAAAAGCAAGATTAAATTGCCAACTGCAAACAGAAGATTCTTGATTTACACTGAAACTCTGCCTCAGTCCCATAATTAACATAAAGTGAATACATATTTGAGCCAAATGTAATTACAAAAGACTTTCATTAACTTAAAAATGTTGAAATTACTAAACCAAATACAAATGAATGCAAAAATAAAAGCCTTTCTAGTAAGCATAGTTTTTTTTCCTTAGCTTCAACCCCAAGTATGTATTTATACTTGTCCACCTTTGTTCCAAAAAGCTCTTATCTCTGACTCTCATCAGGACATGCATGTTTCACTGTTCACTCACACAGTACTTGGATAAATCTGGTTAGTTATCTATGCTTTAGGTATGTGTCTCTTTATATTGGCAAATGAATAAGATTAAAAATGTTCATAGAGGATGAATGAAGTTTATACAATTTACTTTTTTGTATGGTGCAGAACCCCATGGTCAAGTAATGGTTTCAGGAGTTGGGAAAGTAGTATGATTTGCAGTAAGGCCCTGATCAGTAATCGAGAATACTGGAGACTGGGATTCACACTTGGTGAGGATTGAAAAGAGGTTAGCAGAGTGGTCAAGCCCTGTTCGAAAGAGTTGAGCCTTAGACGTTTCATCAAGAAACCTGAACAATAAATAGCCCATTAGAAAGGACAGAAAACACTGTCACTTAGAGGGAAAGGATATGAGCTGTATGAAGCAAAATCAAGCCAAAGCCATATACTGGTGGGTTTAAGGCTGAGATGTACTCTCAGTCTGATTTAGTTTGGTTCAGGCATGAGAGGGAACTGAATCTATAGACTAAGGTTAAAGATTTTTCAGGATTTGCAGCTGGGCAGGATTGAGGATGGAAACTATGGATAGATGATGTCATAAATTGGTCTGCCTGTGTTTCACATAGTCTGATCAATGTGTCAGTTGAATTATTTTTAAAACCCTTATACCAGACTTTTGTTGTTAACTTTTCATAAAAGGTAAACTTCTTAAGAAACCATAAAATGATTTAATATTTATCATTTTAGTGCCCTAGTAAAATACTTAGGGCAATAAATATCTCATGAAAAGAATAATTCTACCTCTCGGTGCAAACTATGCAACCTGATTTAAAGGACCTCTGCTAGGTGCATGGTACTTGAATAGATACTAGTTGTTAATTACAGGGGCTGGAGGCTAATTCACTTATAAGGATTGCCTCTTTGTTGGACAACATAGGATTCCAAGCCATGTTTAGCCAAGTACATACTCTAACTATAGCTTTTTTTTTTTTTTTTTTGGTGAGGGCATCTCTCATATTTATTGATCAAATGGATGTTAACAACAATAAAATTCTGTATAGGGGAGTCAATGCTCAATGCACAATCATTAATCCACCCCAAGCCTTATTTTCATCAGTCTCCAATCTTCTGAAGCATAACGAACAAGTTCTTACATGGAGAACAAATTCTTACATAGTGAATAAGTTACATGGTGAACAGTACAAGGGCAGTCATCACAGAAACTTTTGGTTTTGCTCATGCATTATGAACTATAAACAGTCAGTTCAAATATGAATACTCATTTGATTTTTATACTTGATTTATATGTGGATACCACATTTCTCTCTTTATTATTATTATTTTTAATAAAATGCTGAAGTGGTAGGTAGATACAAGATAAAGGTAGAAAACATAGTTTAGTGTTGTAAGAGAGCAAATGTAGATGATCAGGTGTGTGCCTGTAGACTATGTGTTAATCCAAGCTAGACAAGGGCAACAAAAAATCCACATATGCAGAAGATTTCTCTCAGAACGGGGGGGTAAGGTTCTAAGCCTCACCTCTGTTGATCCCCAATTTCTTACCTGATGGCCCCCTTTGACTGTGCCTGTCTTAGATTGTTTCTCCCTTGAGGAATCTTACCCGTCTCTGGCTAACCAGTCATCTTCCGGAGCCATACAGGGAAATGTTAAGTTGGTAAGTGAGAGAGAAGCCTTATTGTTTGAAAGGTTAGCTTTTTGCTTCTTTGCATATTTATGCCCTGTAGCTTCTATGCCCAGCATTTGTCTTGAGGTGTCTTTACCACTTGGAAGAATTATGATACTCGGTAAATTTGATAAGAGGCACGAATTCTATTTAAGGGTTGTAATTAGGAAGGAAGAAGAAAAGCTATAGAAGTGGCAGGCGGAAGAAAACATGTGAAGATTGATTATTTCTTTGACATATCTTCTTCTGGAGTAACTTCAGCATGTATAGGTTTTAAACTACTAATTAAATTGAGCACACACATTAACATAACAGGAGAATAGTTACATAACCAAAGCATACCTGTAATTACCATCCATCTCCAGTGAAACCAAGAAAACCAGTTAGGCACCTTAGGCATTTGTGAAAACTTATCTATGATATGGTGGATATTGTCCAACTGAACTTGAACAGTCTGAGAGAAATTAGACGAATTAAAACAACCCATTCCTGGGGACTGTTCACATCCCATATGTTCTTTTAACAGTAAATAGTCTGTAGTCGTAAGATTTTGGAGCACTACAATTTGCACTTCTCCTAATTCTTGGTTGAGTTCCAACAGTATAGATCCAGTCAAATTTGTTGTTTTACTCTATGCACAGGCCAGCTTAGATATCTCCTTCCTCATTCCCATGGCAAGTCCAGGAACTGGTGGGATGAGTGCATCTACACCTGTAGCAGTGCGTGGATCTTTGTTGGGGTTTTTTGATGATCATCTTCTGGCATGAGTCTTCCAGAGAGTGCTGATGTTGGAAGTTCTTTTTCATATCGTATCTTAGTTGTTTTTCTGGGTAGCCAAATTAGGCTTTGATCCTCTGTATAAACACAAACAGACCCTTTGCCTACACTTTTATATGCCCTTTATACCCTTGTGTAGAACTCATTGGAGGTCACCACACAGGAACTGCCTTTTTTTTTTTTTGGTATCATTAATCTACACTTACATGACGAATATTATGTTTACTAGGCTCTCCCCTATACCAGGTCCCCCCTATAAACCCCTTTATAGTCACTGTCCATCAGCATAGCAAAATGTTGTAGAATCACTACTTGCCTTCTCTGTGTTGTACAGCCCTCCCCTTTCTCCCACCTCTGATGCATGCTCATCTTAATATCCCCCTTCTTCTCCCCCCCCTTATCCCTCCCTACCCACCCATCCTCCCCAGTCCCTTTCCCTCTGGTACCTGTTAGTCCATTCCTGAGTTCTGTGATTCTGCTGCTGTTTTGTTCCTTCAGTTTTTCCTTTGTACTTATATTCCACAGTTGAGTGAAATCATTTGGTATTTCTCTTTCTCCGCTTGGCTTGTTTCACTGAGCATAATACCCTCCAGCTCCATCCATGTTGCTGCAAATGGTAGGATTTGCCCTTTTCTTATGGCTGAGTAGTATTCCATTGTGTATATGTACCACATCTTCTTTAGCCATTCATCTATCGATGGACATTTAGGTTGCTTCTAATTCTTAGCTATTGTAAATAGTGCTGCGATAAACATAGGGGTGCATTGGTCTTTCTCAAACTTGATTGCTTCATTCTTGGGGTAAATTCCTAGGAGTGCAATTCCTGGGTCAAAAGGTAGGTCTGTTTTGAGCATTTTGATGTACCTCCATACTGCTTTCCACAATGGTTGAACTAATTTACATTCCCACCAGCAGTGTAGGAGGGTTCCCCTTTCTCCACAGCCTTGCCAACATTTGTTGTTGTTTGTCTTTTGGATGGCGGCCATCCTTACTGGTGTGAGGTGATACCTCATTGTAGTTTTAATTTGCATTTCTCTGATAATTAGCGATGTGGAGCATCTTTTCATGTGTCTGTTGGCCATCTGTATTTCTTTTTTGGAGAACTGTCTGTTCAGTTCCTCTGCCCATTTTTTAGTTGGGTTATTTGTTTTTTGCTTGTTGAGGCATGTGAGCTCTTTATATATTCTGGATGTCAAGCCTTTATCGGATGTGTCATTTTCAAATATATTCTCCCATACTGTAGGGTTCCTTTTTGTTCTATTGATGGTATCTTTTGCTGTACAGAAGCTTTTAAGCTCAATATAGTCCCACTTGTTCATTTTTGTTGTTGTTTTCCTTGCCCGGGGAGATATGTTCAAGACGAGGCCACTTATGTTTATGTCTAAGAGGTTTTTGCCTATGTTTTCTTCCAAGAGTTCAATGGTTTCATAACTTACATTCAGGTCTTTGATTCATTTTGAGTTTACTTTTATATATGGGGTTAGACAATGGTCTGGTTTCATTCTCCTACATGTAGCTGTCCAGTTTTGCCAGCACCATCTGCTGAAGGACTGTCATTTCGCCATTGTATGTCCATGGCTCTTTTATCAAATATTAATTGACCATATATGTCTGGATTCTCTAGTCTGTTCCATTCATCTGTGGCTCTGTTCTTGTGCCAGTACCAAATTGTCTTGATTACTATGGCTTTATAGTAGAGCTTGAAGTTGGGGAGTGAGATCCCCCCTACTTTATTCTTCTTTCTCAGGATTGCTTTGGCTTTTCGGGGTCTTTGGTGTTTTCATATGAATTTTTGAATTATTTGTTCCAGTTCATTGAAGAATGTTGATGGTAGTTTCATAGGGATTGCATCAAATCTGTATATTGCTTTGGGCAGGATGGCCATTTTGACGATATTAATTCTTCCTAGCCATGAGCATGGGATGAGTTTCCATCTGTTAGTGTCCCCTTTAATTTCTCTTAAGAGTGACTTGTAGTTTTCAGAGTATAAGTCTTTCACTTCTTTGGTTAGGTTTATTCCGAGGTATTTTATGTTTTTTGATACAATTGTGAATGGAGTTGTTTTCCTGATTTCTCTTTCTGTTGGTTCATTGTTCGTGTATAGGAAAGCCACAGATTTCTGTGTGTTGATTTTGTATCCTGCAACTTTGCTGTATTCCGATATCAGTTCAAGTAGTTTTGGGGTGGAGTCTTTAGGGTTTTTATGTACAGTACCATGTCATCTGCAAATAGTGACAGTTTAACTTCTTCTTTACCAATCTGGATTCCTGGTATTTTTTTGTTTTGTCTGATTGCTGTGGCTAGGACCTCCAGTACTATGTTAAATAACAGTGGGGAGAGTGGGCATCCCTGTCTAGTTTCCGATCTCAGAGGAAATGCTTTCAGCTTCTCGCTGTTCAATATAATGTTGGCTGTGGGTTTATCATAGATGGCCTTTATTATGTTGAGGTACTGGCCCTTTATTCCCATTTTGCTGAGAGTTTTTATCATGAATGGATGTTGAACTTTGTCAAATGCTTTTTCAGCATCTATGGAGATGATCATGTGGTTTTTGTCTTTCTTTTTGTTGATGTGGTGGATGATGTTGATGGACTTTCGAATGTTGTACCATCCTTGCATCCCTGGGATGAATCCCGCTTGGTCATGGTGTATGATCCTTTTGATGTATTTTTAAATTCGGTTTGCTAAAATTTTGTTGAGTATTTTTGCATCTACGTTCATCAGGGATATTGGTCTGTAGTTTTCTTTTTTGGTGGGGTCTTTGCCTGGTTTTGGTATTAGGGTGATGTTAGCTTCATAGAATGAGTTTGGGAGTATCCCCTCCTCCACTATTTTTTGGAAAACTTTAAGGAGAATGGGTATTATGTCTTCCCTGTATGTCTGATAAAATTCCGAGGTAAATCCATCCTGTCTGGGGGTTTTGTTCTTTCGTAGTTTTTTGATTACCGCTTCAATTTCGTTGCTGGTAATCGGTCTGTTTAGATTTTCTGTTTCTTTCTGGGTCAGTCTTGGAAGGTTGTATTTTTCTAGAAAGTTGTCCATTTCTCCTAGGTTTCCCAGCTTGTTAGCATATAGGTTTTCATAGTATTCTCTAATAATTCTTTGTATTTCTGTGGGGTCCGTCCTGATTTTTCCTTTGTCGTTTCTGATACTGTTGATTTGTGTTGACTCTCTTTTCCTCTTAATAAGTCGGGCTAGAGGCTTTACTATTTTGTTTATTTTCACAAAGAACCTGCTCTTGGTTTCATTGATTTTTGCTATTGTTTTATTCTTCTCAGTTTTATTTATTTCTTCTCTGATCTTTATTATGTCCCTCCTTCTGCTGACCATAAGCCTCATTTGTTCTCCTTTTTCCAATTTCGATAATTGTGACATTAGACTATTCATTTGGGATTGTTCTTTCTTTTTTAAATATGCTTGGATTGCTATATACTTTCCTCTTAAGACTGCTTTTGCTGTGTGCCACAGAAGTTGGGGCTTAGTGTTGTTGTTGTCATTTGTTTCCATATATTGCTGGATCTCCATTTTGATTTGGTCATTGATCCATTGGTTATTTAGGAGCGTGTTGTTAAGCCTCCATGTGTTTGTGAGCCTCTTTGCTTTCTTTGTACAGTTTATTTCTAGTTTTATGCCTTTGTGGTCTGAAAAGTTGGTTGGTAGGATTTCAATCTTTTGGAATTTACTGAGGCTCTTTTTGTGGCCTCGTATGTGGTCTATTCTGGAGAATGTTCCATGTGCACTTTAGAAGAATGTATATCCTGTTGCTTTTGGATGTAGAGTTCTATAGATGTCTATTAGTTCCATCTGTTCTAGTGTGTTGTTCAGTGCCTCTGTGTCCTTACTTATTTTCTGCCTGGTGGATCTATCCTTTGGGGTGAGTGGTGTGTTGAAGTCTCCTAGAATGAATGCTTTGCAGTCTATTTCCCCCTTTATTTCTGTTAATATTTGTTTCACATATGCTGGTGGTCCAGTGTTGGGTGCATATATATTTAGAATGGTTATATCCTCTTGTTGAACTGAGCCCTTTATCATTATGTAGTATCCTTCTTTATCTCTTGTTACTTTCTTTGTTTTGAAGTCTATTTTGTCTGATATTAGTACTGCAACCCCTCCTTTCTTCTCGCTGTTGTTTGCCTGAAATATGTTTTTCCATCCCTTGACTTTTAGTCTGTACATGTCTTTGGGTTTGAGGTGAGTTTCTTGTAAGCAGCACATAGATGGGTCTTGCTTTTTTATCCATTCTATTACTCTGTGTCTTTTGATTGGTGCATTCAGTCCATTTACATTTAGGGTGACTATTGAAAGATATGTACTTATTGCCATTTTAGGCTTTAAATTCGTGGTTACGAAAGGTTCAAGGTTAGCCTCTTTAGTATCTTACTGCCTAACTTAGTTTGCTTATTGAGCTGTTATATACACTGTGTGGAGATTTTCTTCTCTCCCTTCTTTTTCCTCCTCCTCCATTCTTCATATGTTGGGTGTTTTGTTCTGTGCTCTTTCTAGGAGTGCTCCCATCTAGAGCAGTCCCTGTAAGATGTCCTGTAGAGGTGGTTTGTGGGAAGCAAATTCCCTCAGCTTTTGTTTGTCTGGGAATTGTTTAATTCACCATCATATTTAAATGATAGTCATGCTGGATACAGTATCCTTGGTTCAAGGCCCTTCTGTTTCATTGTATTAAATATATCATGCCATTCTCTTCTGGCCTGTAGTGTTTCTGTCGAGAAGTCTGATGTTAGCCTGATGGGTTTTCCTTTATAGGTGACCTTTTTCTCTCTAGCTGCCTTTAAAACTCTTTCCTTGTCCTTGATCTTTGCCATTTTAATTCTTATTTTTCTTGGTGTTGTCCTCCTTGGATCCTTTCTGTTGGGGGTTCTGTGTATTTCTGTGGTCTGTTCGATTATTTCCTCCCCCAGTTAGGGGAAGTTTTCAGCAATTATTTCTTCCAAGATACTTTCCATCTCTTTTCCTCTCTCTTCTTCTTCTGGAACCCCTATAATATTGATATTGTTCCTTTTGGATTGGTCACACAGTTCTCTTAATATTGTTTCATTCCTGGAGATCCTCTTGTCTCTCTCTATGTCAGCTTCTATGCGTTCCTGTTCTCTGATTTCAATTCCATCAATGGCCTCTTGCATTCTATCCATTCTGCTTATAAACCCTTCCAGAGTTTGTTTCATTTCTGCGATCTCCTTTCTGGCATCTGTGATCTCCTTCCGGACTTCATCCCATTTCTCTTGCGTATTTCTCTGCATCTCTGTCAGCATGTTTATGATTCTTATTTTGAATTCTTTGCCAGGAAGACTGGTTAGGTCTGTCTCCTTCTCTGGTATTGTCTCTGTGATCTTTGTCTGCCTGTAGCTTTGCCTTTTCATGGTGATAGGAATAGTCTGCAGAACTGGGACGAGTGATGGCTGGAAGAACTTCCCTTCTTTTTGGTTTGTAGCCCTCCTCTCCTGGGAGAACAGTGACCTCTAGTGGCTTGTGCTGGGCAGCTGCACGCAGACAGGGTTTCTGCTTCCTGCCCGGCTGCTATGGAGTTAATCTCCGCTGTTGCTGTGGGCGTGGCCTTGTTCCGGCTGCTGCTCCAAAGTGGTGGAGTCGCGTTGGAGGGGGAGCGGCCTGGAGGCTATTTATCTCCATAAGGGGCCTCCCTGCTCCCTGCAGCCCAGGGGATTAGGGTGCCCAGAGATCCCCAGATTCCCTACCTCTGGATTAAGTGTCCCGCCCTGCCCCTTTAAGACTTCCAAAAAGCACCCGTCAAAACAAAACAACGACCACAAAAAAAAAAAAAAATTTTTTTAATTAAAAAAAAAAAAAAATGGCCGCTCGTTTTTCTTTATTCTCCAGCGCCAGCCTCAGGCATCCACTCACTGGTCTTGCTGCCCTGTTTCCCTAGTATTGGGGTCCCTATCCCTTTAAGACTTCCAAAAAGCGCTCGCCAAAACAAGAGAGAAAAAAAATGGCCGCTCGCTTCTCTTATGTCCTCCGGCGCCAGGCCTCCAGTACCCACTCACCGCTCTTGCTGCCCTGTTTCCCTAGTATCCAGGGCCCTGCGCATGCACTGTGTCTGCGCTCTGGTCCGGATGGCCGGGGCTGGGTGTCCAACAGTCCTGGGCTCCGTCTCCCTCCCGCTCTGCCTATTCTTCTCTGGCAGGGAGCTGGGGGGAGGGGCGCTAGGGTCCCGCCGGGACGGGGCTTGTATCTTACCCCCTTTACGAGGCGCTGGGTTCTCTCAGGTGTGGATGTGGTCTGGATGTTGTCCTGTGTGCTCTGGTCTTTATTCTAGGAAGGGTTGTCTTTGTTATATTTTCATAGATATATGTGGTTTTGGGAGGAGATTTCCACTGCTCTACTCACGCCGCCATCTTGGCTCCACCTCTAACTATAGCTTTTTAAAGGGACATATGATAGATGCATGTCATCCTACTCTTTGACAAATTAAGCACAGAATTTAAAAATGCCTCCAAAGTATTTTGTCTCCAGTAACAACCTACTATCTATTTGATATAATAGATACACTTTGTTTTTTGGTCTGTAACTTCTCTTTATGAATTCATTCTTTCATTCAACACATTTTAATTGAGAATATGTATACTTCATGTCAAGCACTGTTTGAGATGTTGAGGCTACTGCAGTGAATAAAGTAAACAGGACCTTCTATCACAGAGCTTACATTTTGGAAGAGAAGAGTGCAATACACAAACATATTTGTGATATATCAGGAGATCAAGAACTCCAGTGAAGAAATATAAAGCACTGTAAGGGTAGAAAAAGCAATGGGTACTATTATAGACAGGGGGCCAGGAAGGCCACTCTGGGGAAATGATGCTTGAAAAGACACCTTACTGAAGTGAGAGATCAGCCATACTTGCATCTATGGAAGAGCATTCCAGACAGAGGAAACAGCAAATGGGTGTTCCCTGAAGCTCCGAAACCTGAGCGAAATAATGGGCTAGCAATGCAGCCACGATGCGAGGAGCATGGGACAGACTGGAGAGATATCAAAGTCTAAATAACATAAGGAATCTTACAATTTTGAGCTTGAGGGTGGCATTCACAGCTTCTTCTGGCTGCTGTGTGGAGAACAGCTTACAGGGAGGCCAGAGTGAAAGAAGAGTAAAAGGGTCAGGCCCACAAGTTATCTTGGAACGTAGGCTAGCAAGGGAAGTAGGTAGGTCAAATTTAGGATGTTTTTAAAATAGAAACAAGTAGGACTTGAGATTGAATTGGTCATGAGATAGGAGAGAAAAAAAAAGTGAGAAGCATTTCAAGGCCTTGGTCTGAGCAAGTAAGTACACAATGTTTCCATTTACTAAGAACAATATTCTGAGTTCTTGTATGTTGGTAAATATATCTGTGGCCTTTATACTTGAATATCATCTTGGTAGATCTGAAATATTTGGCTCACAATATAGTTCCTTGAGGGTCTTCAAAACATTATTGTATTTGCTTCTAGCATAAATAGTTGCTTTTGAGAAGCCTGATGAAATCTGGTTTTCTTTCCCTCATTATGACAAATGTCTATGTGCCTGAATGCCAAACTGATTTTTTTTCTCCTTTTCTTTAAACTCCAATAGATTACCCTAATATATTTTAATATTGTTCATTCTGGATCACTCTCCCAGGTCTGTGGTGTCACTTTTCAACTTGTAGTTTCAATTTTATTTTTTTTTAGGTTTCCATGAATTATAGTTATTAATATTTATATTGTTTTCTTGCTTTGATTTTTCTCATTATCCTATTCCTCAAAATCCCATCATTTTGGACCTTGTTGTCTATCTTCCATATTTGTCACTTTCTCTTAGATAGTTCTGTCTTCAATTTCTTTTATATTTAAAAAATTTTCCTTTTCCCCCCTCTAAAACTCTTACAGCATTTTCGACTGGTGTTATGACTCATGTTCTTTCAAATTTAGCCTTCATTTCTAAACTGATTTATTGTTTAATTTCTAATTTTTAATGCATTTTAAGTACTCATTCAAGAGATTTTACCCAAATTTGATGTATAGTATTTTTTAAAAATATTTTATCATTATAAAATTACTTTTGGCCTGTTTTGAAATATTGGGTTACACTTTTCCTGTGTCTTATGAGTAAAAAGTTTCATCATGCATGTGTTGTTTGTAGAGATACTATTCAACTCCTTATTCTCTTCATTCTTATTGTATTCATTCTTTTCAGTTCTTTCTTTCTTTCTCTTGTTTTTGAATGAAACCAATTTTCCTGATTTTGTAAGAGGGAGGATTTGATCACGAAACCTTTCTTTCTTTCTCTTTCTGTTTTTGGAGTCAACTTGTATCTTCAAGCTCTTCTGACTTGCGGTTTTCATGCCCAGACATTCCTATCATAATTGGTATAGGGCATACGCTGGCCATCAGGTTTTTCAAATGTCCCCTTGTGATTCTCATGTCCCACAAAGTTTACCAACTGTCATTCTGGAGGAAGGTATAAAATGTCTTGATGTTAAATGGTGACATTATAATTACTTTTACTTTCGGTGTAACTTCTTTTTCAGGGGTTCCCACCTGGGCTGCCCAACAGACTGGCCTGGAAAGCTTTGAGAATGTACTTCTGCACGGCCTTCCTCCCACAGATGCTGATCCAAATGGTAGGAATAGGACCAGGACACCGTTTAAAGTTCCCTAGATGATTTGAATGTATAATCAGGATTGAAACCCTTGCATCAAGGAAACGCAATGGAGCACTTGTTAGCTAGAAGCCTATCTATTTTGTGCCTCATTTGAAAACTGGGTGCCGGTGGAAAATGAAGGAGGCTTTCGTAGCCAAGCTGACTCCTTCACTATTTAGGGGGAATGTTTAGGGGGAATGTTTCCAGCTGTCTCTGCCAGAAAATGTTTACACTAGACACCATTTATAACCTCACAACTCTAGATTTGTTCCTGCACTTTTTTGAAGAGTTGAAAAAAATTGGCTTCTATTTTTTGAGATCTCCTGGCTCTCTATTCATCTCTCCCATTTTTATCTAGACCCTGCATTTCCTTTGTCTCTGTTGTCTCTACCTCCTCAGTTTGGGCTTTACTCATTGAATTTTCTCCTGAGAAAGAGCTTCAGCTAGTGCGTTTCAAGAATTCACAGGTCATCGGTTGTTCAGACCTTTCAGACATTAGAAAAGAGAGTTTTCACTGACTTACAAATTGTATGGTATGAAAACGCATCTCCCAGTTCCAGTTACTGTTATCAAACAGGCCTAAAATAATTTCTCATGAGTATCTCCTGGCACACTAGGAGTTATCCCAGTCTCATTTCCATCCGACACTGCTTTGCTTGCTCCTGCAAACACTGCAGTATCATATATGAACATGAAATTGACAGCTCCCATTTCGGGATCTGTGAGAATATCCTGTCACCTAATTTTGGTGTCAAGCTTGTCCATCATGTTTTGGTTTTACTATCCAGGATGCTCTTTCTGTTTTAATGGGGAAATTCAAAGAGATCCAAATACTGTGTCACTGCTGCTACTCTTTTTTCAGAATTACAGAACAGACTCATTTTGGGGTCTTCATGAATAGAAGCCTGTTCTATTTTTGATATGTTCTAACTCTTACACAGAGTGGCTTGATAGTTTCTGGACATGTAATATTACTAGTTCCTTAGGCTGTAACAGATGCTATGGCGATACAGTGTGGGAATTCAAGTCAAATCTGTGAGGCTGGCTGGACATGGGATCCGGGAGACTAGAAATAGACAGGAGTCGGTATTTTAGGACAGCTGTCAGAATGAGACACGGGAGATAGCCACCACCACCACCATTACCACTACTAACACAGTAACAGTTAGCAATTATTGTAATCGTATGCACCATGATGTGTTCCAAGTACTTAGGTGTAACAGCTAATTTAATATTTATAACCAATGCAATTACCCCTTTTTACAAATGAAAACATTAAGATACAGTGAAGTTAAGTAATCTTCCTAAATAAGGAATTGAAAGTTTTTACAGTGATATTCAGAAATATCCAATCCTGACATCCAGATTTTTGTCAGGAAGGGGGAAGAGAGGATCGGTTCTAATTGAACAGAGGTAAAGGGAACAACAGTTCATCCAGGCAATGGTGAAGAGACATGGAACAGGACACATGAATGCAGCCTAGGCTCAGAACCGGGCACCAAGTCAAGAAGATCGGAAGCAGAGTGTTCTTCATGCCGAGTGCCGCAGTGTTGGGCAGAGGTCTTGTAAATGATTTCGGGCCATGGCCAGGATGACATATAAATAGGATGGGGCACAGTGTCAGGGAACAGAGGTATCAGTAGCCATCTTAAAAAAATAAGGACACATCCATTGGCTGGAGATAGTATCTGAAAAGTTTATGTCACTAGGTCTATGATATCCACATTGAAAAAAAAAAAAATCCATGCACACCTCGAAGGCAGGGTGGTTTACATCAGGCTGTTCCCGAGTTAGTGAGCCCAGCACTATGGGAATCTTTTATTTGTTCTTTATAAAAAAGGTCGCTAGTGTATACGACAACCCTCAACATGCAAATTGTAATGCAAATTACAAGATAGTAGCATACAGGGAAGTTTAAGCTATGCAAAAGATGATCCGCTTTAGAAGGATCTTGCATGATTTTTAAATCAGAACCTTTCCAAGAACACTCTGGGACTTCAGTCAAATATATACTCTAAAATACATTGCTTAAACAAAGAAGTGAAATTTCAGGACAGACCTTGATCTTGTGACGGGTACCATTATTACCTGATATAAATTGCTTTGTCATGCCTTTAATTCTGGGAAAAATCTAAGCAATCACTGAAACTCATTCATTAGAAATTCCTTACAGAATCTTTTCTCTGACCTGGATCAACATATAGAGAGCACACTGGTAGTTCTCAGATCTGGAAATTTCTTTCAAGTCATCCTTTCTGTTACAACATAGCTTTGAATATATGGCATAGGGCCAAATAGTTTTAACTTTAATTGTCTGCTTTGAGATTTCTTTGTTTACACATAATTTTCTTTTGCTTGAAAACAGTTTTTAATGACATAAACTTGAGAATATTTTTCTCACTTGTGTTTTGATGTTTCAAATCAGCGAGGCTTTTCCTAAATGTTTCTACTCAGCAGCAGCATCCCTGGTACTGTTCTAACTACTTACAGAGTTGGTTCGTTAGCTTTTGCTCCCTCTGCTGGATTGTAAGAGCAAGCAACAGTGGGAACGACAGTTCTAAAAAGAAATATACTCCCCTCCACCCCCAAACCTTTGCCATTTCAAAATTAATGTGTAAAATCCACTTTAAAGATAAAAATCTAAATTTAAACTAGCTTTTCTTTTGCTTTAATTACTCCAACACGTGAGACCTGGGTTTAGAAGGCCCTGATTAATGACTGTGAGATTTAAAAATTCTGAGTATGCGATATCCTTCAATTGCACATTATGTTACACTTTTTCATTATTTTACTTATGTCAACCTCTTTTGGTCTTTACTTTGTAAAGAAGGAAATAGGCACCTTTACAGTGAATTCTGGAGTTTAACGTTTATGTTTCCATATTAAAATTGCTCTAATGAATATGCATTTAAGTATATTTTCTCATTACCAAATTGTGAATAAATCAGAAGGATTTGTAAAATCAGTGGGTTTAAAAAATTCAAGGTGACTTGGCTTATGTAGACCTGGGTTTAGAAGGCCCTGATTAATGACTGTGAGATTTAAAAATTCTGAGTATGCGATATCCTAACCTCCTCCCACAAAAGAAGTTAAAACAAAATTGAACAGGTTCATTTATTCTGATGGATAACAAAAACAAACAATAAGAATACTGAAAGAATTCAGATATAGTTTGCTGCAGTTCATGCTAATACATATTTGAGTCATAAAAAGAAAATTAGTTTTAATCTAATTATCATCAATGTGAAGTACAAAAATATAATTTTCAGGTAGTAAGCTTGCTCATTTTGTTCTCAGATGGGCTCCCAAATTCCTTAAGGTTAACATCTGATGAAGAGTAACATGTTTTGCCTGTACCTATGCAGATTCAGTTAGGATCAAAATTAGCTACTAGACCTGAAAGAGTTTTAGAAATATAATCATGGCCAGAGAGAATGCCCCCATTTGTGTAAGTCATCTAAAATGAGGACTTCCCACTGGTTATCCTATTAAAGGGTCAGAAGACTGAATCTATAAGTAGATCTCCTGATTACCAACAGAGAGGGTAAATCTCTAGGCCTTTCAGCTTCTGCTTTGGACAGTTAACTGATTTTACCTTTAACCCCTGTAGCCTAGCAGCTTCACAGATGTCTATTTTTAGTTACTTAGATTTGTTCTTTAACAATATTTAATGAATACAGTGCCAAGAGGCACAAGGACCTTAACTAGTTGCTTTGCTCAAAGGATACAAGAGGAAAAAGAAGTGCTGGGGCCAAGTAGGCAATCCAAAATGCATATACTGATAAATAAACATCTTCAGACAAGCACACAAATGTAAATTTTAAGCGCTAAGAAGTAAGTCCCTTTGCTCCAGGGATTCTCTTCTCCACCCTCTTGCCTTCTAGTACTCCTGTGTTCTACATAGCTCACCATACATTGTTTTTCAAAATGCTGACCTATCATAGGCCAAAAATTTGAGGTGAGCACTGCTACTTTAAAATGCCATTTTTCAATCTTATACTTGAATTAGCCTTTATATATACAAGATCAGAGTCTGGTTCTACATAAGCTAAAGGGCTGGTTAAGAGAGCATTCAATGCTGCAAAGAGCTTGACTTCCTTATTTCATTATTATCTGCTTACTGAGCCTAAAAGGCACACGCTTCATTAAGCTGCTTAAGGGTTTTAGTTCAAAGCAATTGCCCAGCTTTTAACTTCCCATTGGCAACTGCATGTAATTCATGGGCTGGGTAAAGTAATATTTCAGTTAGTAAGTAAAATGCAAACATAAGAAATTAAGATACAATCATCGGATATCAATAATTCTACTGATGATTGTTTTGGTGATGATATAGGCAGTAAGAATACCATGTTTGTATCTTCCCATGCTAGGAAAGTTATACAAAGAAATCGAAAGAAAAATGTTTATATTCACCAGTGTACTGCAATATTAGCTAACTAGGCTTTGAAAACACTGAAACTTTAGGAAATTGTAAATTGTTAAATCCTACCAATTTCACTTGAAATTTAATGATGAGTCCATATGAATATACTACAAATAACTCTGTTGTCTTGATAAGTAGCTTGGACACCTGTACCACTTCGAAGCTCTATTTGAGCGGAAGTACCTTCATATGTAAGGCAAGATAGCTTTTTACATTCTTCCAAGAACGGTTAATGACAGGTAGTAAGAAAGAGAAAGCTTTAAGTAAATGACCGCTGTCCATCAACATTGCATCCCAAACTAATTATCAAAATGTCTGTCTTAAATTATGTATACATGACTATGTAAAATTTAACTGGGAAGTAGTGCTTGGAGAATTTGTCCTTCTGCTTTCATGGAAACAGATGCTGGATTGAATGTCTTTAAGGCTGGTTGTAAATGGGAAAACTGCAGCACGATAATATCCCAGAAAATTCAAAACTCAATACAGCTCATAGATGTTTGAATGTGTTGAGTTTTTGAAACAGCAGTTGAACGCATGCCTATACATCCAGGTAAGGCACCTTTCGTTTTCACTGAATTTCTTTTATTGGTTCTCTTGCCATCCTCTGCGCCCCATTTCAGTAGAACAGCTGAAGAGTAAAGGCTTTTCCTCATTGGACTTTGTATCCTTAGCACGTAGCATAGGTTTCAGCTCCAGATCTTATTCAGTAAAAGCATTTTCAATGAATAAAATAGAATAAGAAACTATTTTTCTCCTTCTAGTTACATGAAAAAGTGAGCATTTGGGTTAGACTAACATGTATTTGAATGCTGACTCCAATAGTTAGCGAGCTCTCAGGCCCATAGGTCAATCACATAAACTTTCCACATGTCAGTTTCCAGATTAAATTGGCAATAATAACAAAACCTAAGCCATGGAGTTGTGATATTTTAAATAATATAACTGTTATAAATCATCTAACATAATATATTACAAAGTAAGAAATCAATAAATGGTAGCTATAATAATTACAATAACTGTAACTACTGGTGTTACTATGCCTTCTTGTCAGGCCTTGTGAAAGATGTTGTACGTCTTCGATCATTACTGTTTCCCTCTATGATTATCTTCATGCTGCTGACAGGTACCAGAGAGGATACCAAGCGCTACTTAAGTCATAAGCTGTAAAGTCAAGATTTAAACCTTCCTGTGCTTGACTCCAAGGCCTGGGATTTTTTTTTCAACACAACACTTTGCCTCTTCTGGATATGTTTCAAAAACCCAGAGAGGTTCAATCTTTCTCTTTAAAAGCCTTTCAAGCTACTTCTGTAGATTAAAAATATGGCCACCTGAGCCACTACAGACGCTAGCTAATTCAAAATCAGAGGTTGTACAAAAGAGTTCGCCTACACTATACTCTATTTTTACTTTTTCAAGAAATCAATTCATTAGGTCTCCTTGATGTAGTACAGGAAACCATAAAATTGGATTTTTAACAAGGAAGCAAATATCTAGGTTCTGTTTCAGAGCCCTGAGTCTCTCTCAGGAGTCACCCTGGTCCAAAAGTCCACTTAACTAATTGGCAAAGAGTCCATGGATATGGCACAGAAAAAGAGCCTGTGAAAAAATTCACCAAGGGCACCATTCAGTTTGAGTATTTTTTTTCTTTAATTATTTTCTAGTATCAGTCTTCTTTTTGGTTATACCTCTTTTTAAAAAAAGGAATCAATGTTTACTCATCATTGGTCCATTGACTACAGTGGGGGAAACACTAAAAGAATAGAAAAATTCTCTTTTTTGTAGGGTACAGCCAGGTTTGTGATTGTTCAAACAAAATCTTCAGTAAAGAAATGGGAGTTTTAGATATTTTGTTGGGGTTCTTCAGTAGAATTAACTCACAGTAATTAGCATGCAGTGTTCTAGTTTGAAAAGCACTGTCATATATTTTGTATATTAAATACAAATCTCTGTGACATTATTGCTAATGCGGGAATATTACATATTTGAAAACCATGGCAACAATCCCCTCACCCCAATAAATACAGACAAAAATTAAATTAAAAAACAAAACCCTGAGGCATGGGGACTGTTGACTAAATTCACACCAAAAAAGTATTATTTAATGTTCTTTCACATGAACCTTTGTATTATATTATTCAGATTAAGGTTAAATATATATAAATGAAGTTATTCTATAGAGAGATATTTACATGGCTAGTGAGGAAGTGGAGAACTGGCAAATAGTCCATGGATATGGCACAGAAAAAGAGCCTGTAAAAATATTCAACTAGGGCACCATTTAGTTTGAGTATTTTTTTTCTTTAATTATTTTCTAGTTAATCTTAAGTAAGTTATGCTTATGAGTTAAAGTTACAGAGCAGATAAAATCAAAGATCTTTTTGGGCAAATGAACCAAAAGAAGTATTAGGCTCAACTCTATACATTTTTCATATATTCTACTATTATGACACAAAAATGGCAGTATCAACCTAAGAATAAACTTAGTATCATTTTCCAAGTGCGTTATGTTATTGCTGTGTCAAAGCTTTAATTACAACCAATGCTGAATTAGTTTTGGTTCCCAAACCTAATCCCTACTGAGAGGGAAATTACTAATATGCAGCATATAATTCAAAGAGGAATAATTCTTATTTTGGGCAATTGGAGAGATATTATGAATATGTATTTGTATAATTATGATGAAGGCAACTGTATATTTCTAAAGATAATAGATAATTTGGAAAAGAATGGTACAGATCAGTGGTTCTCAGGAGATCCACAGGGTCAGTTCAATTTTAGTATTAAGATGCTACTTGTAGATTTTACTCTCACTTCTTGTGAATGCACAAGGAGTCTTTCAGAGGTTACACGGTGTGTGATATTACAGAAGATGGAACACCGAAACATTTATGAGACTCCAGCTGTCTTCTATTAGGCCAGACATTAATGCAATTCACCAAAATGTAACTGATGCTAATCTTTCTGTTTCATATTGCTTTGGAAAATGTTTCTTTTTTCAAAAATATGTTACTCCTTTTAACATGTAATGGATTATTACATTATTTTAATGAATTAATAAATAGATTTTAAAGTTCCTCATTTTACTTTCAATACAGTAAATATTAATAGTTATAACCCACAAAAACAAAAGCTCTTTGGGGTTCATAATAAATTTAGGAGTATAAGGCCAATATGATCAAAAGGCTTCAGAACTGTTGGTAAAGAAACAATAAAATTCTTTTCAGTATTAATCCCCTACTTTCATAAATACCAGTGATAAAGATCTTTATGGCCCTTGTAATATATGAGAAGTCATTTAAAATAGGTCTATATAAAATCCCGTAAAGTACTTTATTCGTAACATAAAAAAAATATATTGAGCTTCTTAGAAAATGCTCCATTTGCAAAATATATTTATAACTTAACCAAAATAAATAATTCATACCTCACCAAGTGAGTAATAACGTCTTGGGATCTGGGAGTCCGGATAGATGTTTTCAAGGTACCAAGAAAAAGGCTTACACTTCAGATTTTCTCTTAGTGTTTTTCTGACTGACACATCTCCATAATCCACTTTGACAACACCTGGAAGTTTTCAGAGAAACACACAAATCAGTTTGTGCTATTTTGGTTTTAGCACTGTCTCACTCTGTTTACTTTGCTAACATTTTTTTCTCTATAATTATAATTTCATCAAATTCAATTGCATATGCAGTTGCTGCTACACTGATTTTCTTACTAACATCCAATTAGTATATTAAATAAATTTTAAAAAAGTTTTTCCTTTGGTTATGACTTTTCCAATGCAAATATTTATCACCAAGTACTTGTACTTCTTAGATAGAATAATTAATCAAATAAATATAAATTGGTATTAATTTAGCATCTCGTAATCAAAGCTTAACTGAACTGTGTGATAATGTGGTTGTTTCTCTTTAATAAAAATTTCACTGCCTCCAAAGTTTCTGTTAGGGCACATATTTTCCCTGCAATGTCATTTATTTACTGTCTGTACATTTCAGGGGAAATTTACATATGATTTTTACAGTGGAAGACATTTATGTGTTTAATCCTCCCATCTTCTTCTTTATTCTATCTAGGTTTACCGTAGACCTGGTTTTCTCCTTATTGATTTTTCCCCCATTTTATTGAGTTAGTGTAAACCATCTCAAATCCTTGAATAAATAAGTTACTAAATAAATAAGCCTAAATAAACTAACAGTGGAATAGACTCACATATCTTTATTAAAAGAGCTTAATTTTACTTCATATAATAGATTAAAATGAATTCAGTTGAATATTTCCATTGAAGATCATAAAAGAATGCTTTCTAGTTGGGAAATAAAAACAATAATGCCACTGATTTCTATATGAAAACTATGATGACCTGATTTGATCATTATTATTAATAAAAAAATGACATTTGATTGAAGTGACTGAACAACTGTGATAAAAGTGCAACTATTTCTTCAATTACATTGAAAGGGACCCTGTTTAACATGTTTCTTTCAGACTAGTAAGCAACCAGACTCTGGCACACAAAAAAATGTCCCACTATTTAACATCTTCTATCCCAACCAAGCAGCAAAGTCAACCAATTATTCTGCGAAAGAAAGAACAATTGCTTAGACATTCTAAATGGCTGTGACTAATGCCCTTATTTGGGTCATTATATTCAAATGTGGCAACATTCTTGAAGTTGTTCATCACCTGCTAGCTCTCCCCAGGCCCCAACTCTCTTTTCAGAATTTTTGTTTGTTCCAAAATTAAGTGTCTTCATGTTGTTAGAAAGCATTCTGTTAATGCTTAAGCAGCCAAACCATTTCCTTCTAAAAGACAATACTGATTTTTCTAACTAGTGTTTGGACAGAAAACAAGATTTTTGGGCTTTTTAACAGATAAATATTTGCTCTCAAGATAATTACAACCAGAACTTCCAATCTGGAGTGCAACCTTCAAAAAAAGAGGCTTGCAAACATTTACAAAATAGATCACTAAAAGAATTTCTCTTTGTGTTAAGTGACTCAGAAATTGAAATTGCCTAATAGTCTTGAAGATCATATAAAGTCTTGCCATTGAGCCAAGAAAAGAAGAAAAAAATGCACTATGAAGTCAAAGACTTAGTTCAACAGTCAGTCTTACTGCTCTGGTTTCATTTTTGAGGTAGGAAAATTTAACTGAAATGGCTAATGTATATATCAGTACCCATCCTTCTTTGTCTTCTTAAGATTTAGTAGTCCTGGCTCCAGAATTTTATGCTAGGAGGCTGTTATGGATAGTTTCCTGATTGGAAGGAAATTGGGAGATTCATTTGCCTAGTTTTACATTAGATAAGAGAAAATGTTAATTGCCCACAACAGATTTGTCAAAAGGTGTTGATGGAGAATGACAGAAATTACTGAGGAAAGCTCACTTTCTTACCTTACCACCTATAAGCCACAGCTAGTCACTGACACTACAACTTGGGTTTCTGTCCTAGTCCTAGATAATTACTCTAAATAACCATTAGAATTGCACAAAATACTGTGGGCTTAGCTTAATATTTTGGTGAGGATAGCTTTTTCCCATCTGTGTCTATAATTTTTCCTACTTATAAGTAAGATACTATATAAAAGACAGCACTGCTCACCAAACATTCATATATTCCTCCACCATTTCCCAGGTCCCTCCAGTTAGGCAAGGACATCTGACTGATCCTGGCCAATGAACTGTGGGGAAAGGGACATATGTCACTTCTGGTCTTAAAAATAGAACAGGTGTGACACCCTCCAGCTCTCTTTTCCTCTGCTACAGGGGCTGAAGAGGTCTTGTACCCCAGTGGGTGCAGCTACAAGACACTGAGGCCTTTGTTAGCCTTTGTCATGACTGTGGAGTAGAGCCTGTGAAGTAGAGCCTGTGAAGAATACCATGGCTTGAAATACCATCTCACTTGTTTCTCAAACTTTTATTTCTAATCTAAACCTCTCCAAAGTCGTTTATCCAATTGTTTACCCAACAGTTTTACTGGGATCTCTAATAGACATCTCAAATTTGACATGTCCAGAATAGTTCTCTTGTTCTTTCCTACTTGATTTCTCTGCAAAATTATCCATTTCAACAAGTAGCACAAATATCCACCCATTTTCCAGGGAAAAAACATTAAAGTAATTCTCTTCATGTCTCACACACATACTCAATCCTTTGCAGTTCCTGCTGGGTCCACATGCACACTATTTCCCCAGCTCCAATACCATGCCCACCACAATCTTGGCCCACGCTCTTTAATATTTTGCGTAAACTAGCAATGCAATCACCTCCTAACTATTCCCCTGACGTCTTCCATTTCTCCAACTACTTTTATTTACTATTGTCTGCTCTCTAGACAATATATTTGAAATATAAATAAAATCACATTTCTCCCCTTCTCCAAAGATCCAAGGATTTTCTATTGTTCTAAAAATAATGGACAATATCCAAACTATTGCCTAAGATCCTTCTTGAAATAACTTAGCTGTCTCTCTGAATTAATCATCTCTATTCATTTCATTGTAGTCACATTGGCTTCTTTTGTTCCTTTCTTTGCTTATCTTCAGCCATACCAAGTTCATTTCCAATTGACAGCTTTGTACTGGTTCTTTTTCCTGTCTGGAATGGTATTACCCTGGAACTTCCATGAGTTGTCCTGAACTTCATCCAAGTGTCTGCTTAAACTTAACTTTATCACATTCACCCTGACCTCCCTATTTAAATTGATCCCCCCCCCATTGCTAGAGTAGGCAATTAGTTAGACAAATGCAGGGGAAAGGGTGCACATCACCAAAAAGATTCACCCCAACCAACCCCACACCCTCCTTATTTCCCAGTTCCACAGGCAAGACACATAGTTTATCAGGAGATCTAGACAGTCAAGGACACCTGCACTGTCAAGAGGCCTAAGACCACAGGGCCTTCCCTGATTATGAGGCATGGGAAAGGCCCAAAGTCCTGTCCAAAAGTCACCCCACCTCATTAAAATAACATCTAAAACTAATTAGCATTGTGGTTTTGGCCCTTTGTGGGTAAGGTGCCTGTGCACTGAGTAAAAGCTTATACAACCTAGAGCCATCAATCAACCTGTCAATCAAATGATGGAAGATGCAGGGCAGGACTTTCTGCCATCTTAAGAAAAAAATAAAAACCAACCAAACCCTAATGAGTGGGCTGCTTCTGGTTTCCAAACAGCCTGCTTTCCTGTCTCAAGAGTGTACTTTTCAGTTTAACCCAATAAATTCCTCACTGCTTTTCCTTGCTGTCTGGTCTCTCAACTGAATTATTTCCTTCAAGAAGTCAAAAATCAGAGAAACAACTGGGAACACCATCATCCTGGGTCATGTTCTATCCCTCTATTCTGATGAATTGTTCTCCATATTATTGTTCGATATATATATTATAAATTTATTCTGTTATTTTTTCTAGGCACCTGGGCACTTTTGTTCATTAATGAACAAAATAAATCAAAGTATTTCCTCTTTGGAGTTTACTTTCTGGGGGAAGAAGACATAAACAATAATACATTGAAATTAATCCATTCTGTGACAAAAACAGACTGGGATGAACGAGGAAGGTTGCAATAGAAGGAATATTAACGCATTATTTTTTCAAAGGCAACTTAAAATTGAGCTCCAAGTTTTTAAGGTAGCTCTTTCAGTGGGATTTGCACAAACCATGGGAAAGCTTTGACAGTTAGATAAAGTTTCATGATGAGTTAGAAAAATAAAGTATTTTAATTAAGTCCAAATTTGCAGGTTTGATTAACAGGTAAATTATAATTCCTTTATTTATTTTATTTAACACTTATGGATTGCTATGCTTTTATAACCTGTCCTTTATTAGTCATTTGTAAATCTACTTCATGGTGGTATTAAATTTAGATATGTAGAGCAATCATGTTTTTAATTTTTAAATAGACAGTAGATGGAAAATCATAGTCATCTCAGTTAAGTTCTTCCCTCTTAGATGCCTACTAAGCCTAGTAGTTCTGGTCCCCTCTAATCAACATACTTGACAGAATAGTCTGATTATAGGCTAAGTCTGAATTTTATGCATAAGAATATGTATTGAAGCTTACCTTTAAGTGGACAAAAGGGGAAATGATTTCCTTCAATAGTAAATACTTAAGTAAATCAATGGTATATCTAATTGACAAAATATAATTCATATATTGAAACTATTATGTCTCTATAAGAACATGGAAACATGTAATAAATTTTTTAAATTGTACTGTCATTGTAACTAAATAAAATGAAAATGTATGGAACAAAAAAAATGAGAAAAATAAAACAACACATTACTTTTTCTACTAAAAAAATGGGAGAGGAAATAAATCTAAAAAATCTCATGTTTTTTTCTTAAGCACAACAATTAAAATTATGAAGGATTTTAATCAAAAGGATGAATTAAAGGATTTTATATACAATGATACATTAACAATACACTTGCATATTATAGTAAACCAGTATATGTGGTTTCAGCTAAGAAGTTTTATATTTTCACAATTCCCTGTAATAGCAAATAATCTTTATTTTGTAATGTACTTTGAAAATTTGTCATCAGGAATAAGATCCTTATGAATAAGGATTTGCATTTCTTTCTTTTCAAAAGAAATAATGATTAAAAGATAATTTTTAAGCCAACTAGAGATTATTGTATTTTAGATTATAATTTATTTATAGCAGATTATTTGGAATATTTTTAAAATGTAAAACTACTCTTTAACAACGCCATTTTAATTTTAATTTTTGCCCATTCTTGATATGCACACAAATTACCCAGGTTCGTAACTGCTTATTATGAAGTCACTGGATAGAACTACATTAACAGGCTGATGGCCCATGCCAGCTAATAATACACAGTGATTATCTGTTGAATTTATCTTTTACTATTATCACTGCAATTTTAGTTTAATGACATAAAAAAGGAGATAATGAATTGTACAAAGATCACAGCCTCTGCTGAGAGGTATTTCACACAGAAGAAGCAAATACCAGACGACTTCTCAATTTACTTAAGTCTGTCTGATCTCCATAGTTAAAAGATGGGGCAGGTCTTAACGCTAAATTTTGAAGTAATCTAGGTAATTGCCTCAAATTTCAGTTCACTTCGGCAATAAAAATCCCATATTCAACTGCTTGGTCCTAGATCAATGAGAATAAGGGAAATAAAAGAAGCAAATCTTTGCAATAGCATTTAAAAATAAACATCAATTTGATATCAGTTAAGGCAAATGGCCTATAAAATCTACAATCTCTAGGAAAAAAATTCTAAGTAAGGACATTCAAGGCAGTATTTACCATCCTTCAGAAGCTAGAGCAGACAGAATATGTGTCACTTGCAACCCAACTCACATATTTTATGGGGAATGCAGAGGGAATACTGCCAGTGAAAATACTACTCATCTAACCTCTATGCATTTTGTTTTTTTATGGTTCTGTCCTCCAATAGTGAGAAAGGATTTGCATATAATTTACATATTAATCTTTTAAAAACTTCTTAACTGAGCAGTGTGTATTCAATCGCAGATAATTCTAAAACACTAATATGTATGAAAAGTAAAATAAAAATCTCCTGTAATATGAATATATTTGCAATATGGTAACAATTTTTCTAGATTTCTATTTATATATAATGATACAGAAACAACTTTTATTGCAAAAATTGATTCATACTGTAGTATGCACTGATAGTTTGCTTTTTTTCCAAAATAGTTATGTCATGAACAGTTTTCAGGTCTCTCTTCTATAACTTTATTTTTAAATATCTTTGTGGCATTCTATTTTGCAAGTTGGTAAAAACTTATTTAATAATTTCCCTATAGTTAATTGGATATTCAAGTTGTTTCTAATTTTGAACTTTAAAAATAAATGAGCATTTTTGTACATTGCTTTATTATGCTCTTGATTATTTCATTAGGATAATTTCTAGATGCAATGTATTTTGATAAATTATATGGCAGTTTTAAGGCTTTTAAAAATATCTCTCTATTACCTACTTGGCTCTTAGAAAGGTTGTTCAAGTTTACATACACTCTAATGGTGTAAGAAGCTAATTTCCCTTACAGAACACTGACTTTTAATTTATTCTTTAATCTACCACGTTTTATTATGTGGAGAGAAATGGTATCTCATAATTATTTAAAACAGATTACTCAAGATAATTCTTTGTTGGCCTTGCTATTTCTTCTTCCAGAAATTCCCTATTCTTTCCCTTTTCCATTGAAGTGTTCAATTTTTTGATGTACAAGCACTCTTGATACAAGTGTCTTGGGGATGTATGATACAAATATTAAAAATTTTAGGTGCTTATTTTTATAACACAAAAAATTATTAACTCCAGGGGGAAATATGTCCTCAGCCCACAGCAAATAACCTTTGAAGCCAAAATCAGTCAAAAGGAAAAATAAAGTGGGAGAAACCCATTTAGTGCATATAAGAAGTTGTCTACTTCTGCTTGCCAGTGTCTCTCACAAACTTATTGCAAAAGGACCCCAAAAATACCTAGCTGGTCCAGGTGACCCGTTGCTCCCCCCCACTTTGTAATCACCTATTGATACGGAGATGCACTAAGACCAGGTAAGAGATTCTGGAAATACTGTAATTTTACCTACAAATACTAAAAATATTTTCCTTTGTGTTTTCTGACTTTCATATTTTGCTTAGAAAGGTCTTCACTATCCTGGGATATAAAGAAAGTCCTTCTATTCTTAAAACGTTTCACTTTATGTACACATACACATATTTTTCCATTTAATGCATTAGTCATCTGAAACTTATTTTACTATATCTCCAACCATGTTTCTTTTTGGCTTTTGTTGTCTTTGTTCCTTTGTATATTGTATATTATATATATATGTGAAATAATTTACTTGTTTCTGTTTCAGTTTGCTTTAACTAAGGGCACTAACCAGCTCTTCAATATATCTTATTTCTTGAACAATCTGTAGGCCATCCATTTTTATAATTTAATTTTATCTAGGATCAACTCAGTGTACTACATAGCTGTACATTTAGATGACATTATTTTGACCCCTGTGAAATCTAAAAGGGGATTTGCATTTTGATATTGGTTTTCATTGAGGGTAAACAAAAAAAAGTTACTGAAAACTTGTTATTGTACCAGCATTATGATTATGCTGAAGTCCTTGAGTATCTAATCACATAATTTTGTTGTACCCTTTTAAAATAAAAAAATCTCAAAAGCAGTTTTTTTTTTTTTACGGATTCAGAAAGTGGAAAATCTGTGTCTTTCCCTGACAACTGATTTATTATTATCTTACAAACACTGTAACATTATAGCTGATAAGGTATTCCTCTATATCACATGAATATATCCAATGTATCACATGAATTTAGAATGTATAAAGCCATCTCAAATATTTTTTAGAGTAGGACAAGAATTCATCCATCCATTGCATGGTATGGTATGGTAAGGTCCCAGAAGTACTGGAACAGGAGAAATAGCATTACTTAGGGAACTTCATGTTCTAAACTACACAATAAAAACTTTTGTATATACTTTATCATTATTAAATCTCCATAACATCCCTATCATTATTGCTGCTTTTTGTTTTAAGATGAAAGAATTGGGGCTTTGAATGGTTAAATAGCTTGCTCAAACTTACTGAAGAAATAGCAGGAAGAGAGTAGAAGTCACTCACACCCATCTGACATCAAAGTCCATGCTCTTGCCCACTCAACTAAAATAGGACAAAAAACTAGATAAACTTTGAAAAACTTGTCTTCCCTGGGTGGTGAGACAAAACGTGGTAACTATACCTTGAAGGATTGAATACACTTGGCAAATTTTTCCTGTCCTGACAAATCAGTGTGATCTAAGATCCTGGAAAAACTTGAATTCATAGAAATAAATTGATCAGTAATAACATAATTAGGAATTACACTACTGATTTGACAAATAAACCCAAGCCAGAAAGTCTCAGTGAGCAACTGACTAATCAATGAAGTATTCCCATAAAGTGCTTCATAAATTGTATACCATCCATCACAGGATGCTAGACATAACTGTTTCTTCAGCTCTATGACACACATTACATTATTATACCACCTCCAAAACAGTGATATGTTTTATAATCAAGATCACCTTACAATTCCTCCTGGGCAGAAGACAATTTTATTGTAGTTGTCACTGCTCAAGTATGTGCAAACTTGTTTTTCTCTTTGTTGAAACTAGCCAATGGCAGTTTGACTAATTGTAACTCTGCGGAAAGGAAATCTCAGGACAAAATACCTCTAAAACTGAAATAAGTCAAAGGGAGAAATAAAGTTTAAAATCCATTTATTGCTTACAAACTGCAGTCTGGGACCATCTCTCTTTCCTGCTCTGGCCAAAGCAAAACCAGCATTCCCCCTAACAGGTTCAGATAAGCCCTCAGTTGCCCATGTAATTTATTCATCAATATGGAGATGAACCTTTCTTCACCTCTGAGGAATGCCTACTGATATGCAGATGCACTGAAGCCATAAACTCTCCACCCCTGAGGAACGCCTGTTGATATGCATATGCACTAAAGCCAGGTGAGATATTCTGGAAATATTACAATTTTACCCACACTAATTAATTAGTGGACATTTAAATCAGTGGCATTTAAATACATCCTGATTATTGTCTGAAAAACTTCCCTGTGATACTTCTGGTAAAATCAAGAAAGTACCAGTGGAAATTTACTAAATGGTTTCAGGCACTTGAAAGAAACTCACAGGGATAATAATGTTTTAAGAAAGTCTGTATTATCAAATCTCTTGATGGCATTAAAAATGACATTGGATGACCAACATATGCCTTAAATCTGTAATGAAAAGTGATTCCAAAGAGTCAGCCTCCAAATGTGAACAAGTTGCTTGATTGATTTATTTTGCTTATTTAAAAAATTTCTATATATGTGCAAGAATATGATATAAAAAAGCTGAATTGGCTTATGTCTAAAGGAGTTACTTTAATAGCGGCGAATAATTCTAAGTGAAAAGGAAATCTTACTTTGTAGTTCAATTGGCAACTTTTTCTTAGTGGCATACAGTAAAATGGTGATCTTTAAATTGATGGCAGCTTAAATTAGATGAAACACAGTACTTAAACATTTATTATCTGGACATATTTTAATAGAAACAATGAGCCAAATACAGTCAAATCAGTTATCTTTACTACAGGACTTCTCATTACTTTTACTATGCTGAAGCACATATTGAATATCCACAGTAGGCAATGTTTCCCAGATGTACTTGGCCTTTTCCAGAATTTTGAGACAATGATACTCCATTGAAAACAATTTGAGGAACACAGCTTTATTGTATTCTAAATATTAGTCATTCACAAGATGTAAATTGACTTATTAGAGAAAAACCTTTGGGGAAAAAAATTCTATATGCTTTTAAATTTTTTTCATTAGCAAATTTCCTTTGTAAGATTTTAATTAAGACAATGATAAGTAAATATGAACACATGTATTTGTTGATGTGTGTATTTATGTTCAATGTCTAGAACTGCATCTGGCACCAAGAGACATTCTTTAAATGTTAGTTGTACTGCTCTCTTGCACATACTCTTCTCTGTCTTCTCCTTTTCTGTCTCTTTTTCACATGTATGTGTATATTAGAAATATTAGACATATTTTCTTTCATGATTTGGAATTACTCCTTTATACTTACTAAAATATTTATATATCTAATAAAAGAGAGAGGGGGAGGGAAGGATCAGTTTATGCAAAATTTGATTCCAAAGTGTCAATTGGTCTCATTGCAAAGAATATTATTAATAATTTTTAATGTTTATTCAAATGCATTTTCCTAGTCTGCATTTAGTCAGCATTCTTGTCTGCAAAGCCAATAAGGAAATCTAATTATGTTTTCGAATTATGAGTTGTTAGCAGAAAAAACCCATACGACCCAGGAAGACTAGTGTGAATTGGTTGCCACATCTTATTAACTCAAGTAATATCTGAGATTATATTATGGAACATGTTAACTCAAATAGAAGAAATATTAAGTTCACATAGTCAATTCTTGAGTATCTAGGTGAACAGAATGTAAACCTAGGGTATATAATTTTTTTTAACAGGAGTAACTTGTATACATTTAAATATTTCTATCTATGCAGCAAAGGGAAAAATTCTGAATAAATGCAGGTAAGATTAAAGGATGGTAAGAACCTGCTCTTCACTTAGAGACTGGTTCAAACTGCCTGGGTTTGAATTGTACTCTGCCACATCTGAGATTTATGGAATCTCATAGGCAATTTATGTAATTTCATAGGGCCTTGGTTCTTTCCACTACCAAATGGGCATAGCACCTTTCTCAGAGTATTATTGTGATTGTTAAATTAGTTAACATGTACAATTCTTAAACACTGCCTACTACATAGAAAGTGCTCACTAAATTTCTCTGTTATATTTGTTGTTTTATAATGTGCACCTGAATGGCACATCATCCCATAAGAGAAGAGTAGGCTAGTTATTTTCTGAGCCTGTGCACATTGCTGCATATAAGGTGGATGGAGCAGGAAATCAACAACTAAAGTTTGGCCCAGATGTCCTTTCAGTTAGAAGCGTAAATACATCACCTTCAGGATTCCTCAGAATTGCACTACTACAGGTATCATTGAAGGTCTCAGCCCAAGCATTTTTTCTAAACCCAAAGTACTACTAAAACGAAGGTGAAGCTCCATGCACTTCTGTACTTGCCATTTCCCCTGTCCATATTTCCTCACTGCAGTGGTTCTGACACATACACCATGCAAGAAAAACACAGATTCCATAACCATGGCCTTTCAGTTAAGAAAATATACTATGAAGAACAGTAGGAATTCAGATTAAAAAAAAAAAAAAAGAACTGACTTGTGTTTTGAAAGAAAAATTGCAAAAATGCTCTCAGCCTCTACTGATTTCTCAACCACTGACAACTGATTTCTCCCTTCTATTCTGAACTACAATGAATGAGTGAGCTGGGAAAGGCTATAAGAAGGCCATTAGTCACCCTCAGGACACTGTGCATCATTACTATGGAACAACCAATGACAAAAATTTTAATAAGCATAAGTTTGACTTTTGATTGTTGGGAATGGTAGAGTAACATAGTGCTCCTGGGTTTCCAATGCAGTATTTATCTTCTTCTAGCACCAGTCATGTCAAAGACTTGATACTGAAAATCAAGCAAAGTTATTTATAGCTTACATAAGATACGGTTCACAAACCAGACTTAACACTGTTTGGTATAGATCTTCTCAGCAGTTGCTAAACAAGGGCAACTTCCAGTAAAGATTGCAAACAGGCCAAGTGTGTCAGCTATACTATTGTGATGTTAAAATAATTCTTTTACATCATAGTCTAGTACTCTACTACTTAGGGAATTCTAACATACTTCCCTTCTTTTCAGAGCCTTGTATCATTCTCTGGATGTCAGTGGTATAAGTCTATGGTACTATTTATCTCAACAAACCCTCCGGCTCCAGAGAGGGGAAAGGGCAGTTGAAGGAGTAGGCAGAAAGCCAACATCTTGAGAGGAATAGCATTTGTATATGGTAGTATTTTGTTTCCTGGTGAGTATTTGATTTGTCTAGAGGAAAGGAAAGCATTTTGTATTATACCATAGCTATGGTATTCAAATATACAAACTCTGAAGATATCAGGAGAGTTTCTTAAAATACAATCCTACAAATAATATTGATTTAAGCTTCTCACATTATTCCTCCTGCCTTCTGACTACTTGATGCAAATAGGTTAAAACCTCAAAATCATTGGTTCAAAGATGAAGGAAATAGATAAAAACCGGTGAAAAATTGTCAATGCAGGAAAAATTTATTGATGAACAACTGTATAAAATCACAACATGAATCAAAATTGTAACTGAGTTAGAATTTTGACCTTTCACAGATGAAAAACCTAAGGTGTGAAATAGTGCAGCTGATAAGGGCAGGAGCTCCCATTGGAACCTAGGTCTCTTGACTTGCAGCTCAGTGCCCTGAACATCTGCTCCTTCACTCACCAAGCTTCCATTGTTTCTCTCTCTGTGCTGTGTACTCTGCTGGGTGACAGTGATGAACTGTTAGACAAAAACTATACTCAGTTTCTTCTCTCACAGCCTAATCAGCAATCTAATAACCAGTCAAATGGGGTAGGTCAGGGATGGCTTCTCTGAAGTGGTCATTGAGCTGAAATGGCAATTCAAGGTGGGTGAGATAAGATGGAGAGTGAAACTGGGTGGGCATTTCAGAAAATATCATCTGGTTTTATTTTTTAGGAATGTACTGATAAAAAGGTTGTTTTTCTTTGGCTATTACCAAAGATTACTCACTTCTTTATTTCTGTATTATTGTCTGGGCAAACAGACTCTCAGATGGCCCTGATTATCCCCACTTCTTGATATCCAGGCTCCTATTGGTATCTTTTTCTGAAGTGTGAACAGAACCTGTAACTTGTTCTAACCAAAAGAATATGACAAAGATAAAGAGGTGTCACTTCTGTGATAATGTTATATTAACATTGCAACTTACATCTTACTACAGATTCTCTATTGCGTTTCCCCCTTAATGGCTTTGGTGAGTTAAGTTGCCGTATTGTAAGCTGCCCTATGGAGAGGCCCACATAGTGAAGAACTGATGGCTGATAGCCAGCAAAGAATTGAACCTCTTATTTGACAGTCTTCAAGGAACTCAATTCTAACAACAATCACAAGAACTTGGAAGCAGATGCTTTTCCATCTGGGCTTTGAGATGAAACTGTAGTCCTAGCTGACGTGTTGATTGAAGCCATGTGAGGAGACCCTGAAGCAGTGGACCCAATTAGGCCTTGCCTGGATTACTGACCCACAGGCCTTGAGAGATAATAAATGTGTGTGCTTTTAAACACGAAGTTTGTAGTAATTTACTATACATCAATAGATAATTAATATATCATGCTTTTGTGTCATTATAGATTATATTTTGTGGAGGCCAGAAGTGAGGTCACTGGATCTGGTCACCAGAAGTGATATCACTGGAAGTAACACCAGAACCAGAAGTGACAACACTGGATATGAGATCAGCCCAAAAGTGACATCATGTGGGCAGCTCATAAAAGTGAGCCTGTGCATATAAGCTGCACTTTGAAATAAAACTGCATCACTTGTCTGCGACCAGCGGCCAGTGAAGCAACTGATCCAAATTTATGGGACTTCATTTCTGTGTTTTTGTTTATCTCTGTATTTTTCTTGCATCTCCCATCCACCCCTCTCAGGTTCAGCTGAATTGTGGAGCTGGTCTCCGCAATATTTGAAATGACTTCTTTTTGATACTGATATATTAAGTCCCCTATTATCTTATCAAAATCTCCTAGAAAAGAAAGAAACAAAAATTCTGGGGAGAAAATTATGAAATTATTTAGGTCATTATTTATTCCTTAATATACACATTTAAAAAGTCTCTTAAAGCAGAACATCTGGAAGTATAATCCATAACCATTTAATACAAAGAGAAAGATATTCTACCACCTTTTTTCCCAAACTGTCAGATTAGAGTCTAGAAAACATTATACTAAAAACTGTGGAGAAATGGAGACTTAGATGAATAATTTCAGTATTTCATGGGTGAATGAATGATCCACCTGAGTATGAATTCCAGATCCATCACACACCAGTCATACGACCTCGGATAAACAACTTTACTCATGCAAGGTACTCTAGAAATAATAATTTTAAATACTTCATAGACTTAGGAAGAAATAAATGAGAAAATGCTTACAAAGTACGTTGGTACAGAGAGCCCCCATATTTTAACTGTCGTTATGTCAAAACTCATAAATGCCTTTTGTTCAGTTATACAAAGTTTGCAGGAAAGTATTTCCTTATCTAGTAACAGATTACAGATTATTATTATACTTTTTGAATTTTTAGATACAAATGGGAAAATTTTTAAGTTTAATTACATTCTTTCTGATAAATTGGAAATATTTTAAAGCAATTTCAGTGATTTTAGTCATGGGTTAAGATATTTGCTACATCAGGTAGTAGTCATTAAGACAACGTTTTATTAATATTTTCATGGGGCTCAACTCTTTAACTCTTTAAACTCTTTAATCTTTTTTATGGGGTTTTTAATCTTCCATTATTTTCTTCTTGCTCAATGTTCAGTGTTCACTGAGTTAAGATGTACTCTGTAAGGCAGTGTTACAGAATTTATCACAAATTTTTAAGCGCATTAAACTTTTATGGTCACTATACAGTATAATTATAGATTTCTGCTTGACAATAAATCAATGTTCCCATTTTACAGAATGCAGACATTATGGGACTTCATTCATATTCAGCAATTATTAACACATCAGTATGTGTTCACATTTTAAATAGCTTCTAGATACTTTTAAAAATTTCTTTATTTTAGATATACAATATGAGAATCAAGTAGTCTTTTAAGGAACTGAATATGTGGGAGAATATCAGACAATGTTAATTGACTGAACATGAATTCCTTTAAAATTATTTACACTAAAGCAATATTTTAGTTTGCACTCATAGCTTCATAATCAAGGTCTCTATTCTTAAATATGGTCAATAATAAAATTAACAAAAGGTTAAGAACACTAGATCAAGCCTTGTTTATAAAAATCCAATTTAAGACTTTCTTTAAAAAGGGGAGAAAGCTACAAGGCATTTTACATGGTGGGTTTATGTCATTAGAACATATTATTAGTCCTTAGCAAGCATGACATATGTGTTACTATCATAAGCAAACTAAAGATTTTCAACTGTTCTAGCAAGGTGGGCTAATGACATAAAATTTAGTGGCTTAAAAAAAATATGTTCCTGATGTAGTTTTATTTTTTGCTTTAAAAGATCTGGGTATCACTTATTAAGCATCATTATGCATATTATATGATCTCTGAAATTACTGCCATTTCTATAGTTTCATTTTACATAGGAAAATTTCTTGTTATAACAAGAGTGGGTCTCAAATAAACTTTTAAACATTTAAACTTTTTTTAAAAGTCACAGCTTGTCAAATTTTAAGTGCAGAGAGGAGATTCTTAATTATGTAAGCCCATAGAGTTATCATGACAAACTGGTGCAAATCAATGGTTAATCCAAGGAAAATCATCCTTGAAGTTGTATTACATGACTTTTAACATATATTTTTGTAATACAAGAAATTGTTGTAACAAATCTGCCATCTGCATGATTTAACTTAGAATAAAATGCAATTTTTATGCATGTGTAAACTACATTAGATAAGGCACCTACAACAGAGAGGTTGAATAATGGTTTTGGTATAAATTTCCTAGAATTTCAGGCTTTTCCTATTAGAAAGAGGTTCAGGAAGAAGTTATTCTCCCTGAACTAATATGAAATATCAGTTATACACACTTCCTTATTGTCTCAAGAGAAGAGGCGCAAAGCTGTGCATCTCAGATCATTCATAAGAGAATCAAGAGTTTTAGTAACATTTGTGATAAATGATCAATTCTTAATCTGAACATTGAGTATGTGCAGCAGAACAACATCGTGCTATGATTCCTGTGAACTTACTGAATGAGGGTTTAATTTAAGGATATTGTATAGGGATGGGATTCTTTGGGTCAGTTTACTGGAGGTAAAATGGTCAGTGGGTCTGAATTTTGAGTAGTTACTTGGGTTTACGGGTACTGCCAGGTGTTGGGGTCATATGAACACAGTGAAAAGGAAACAGGTCAGAGTCACGCAGCTAAAAAGATGGCATGTCAACAGAGATCCCTAAGCTCTGGTTCTCCCAATAGGCCACAGTGCCACGTTCGGACAAATCACTGAACTCTCTCCATGAGGCGTTTCCTGATTACATTGTCTAACAGGAGCACAACTCTCTTCCCTTTTGTAGCTATTGATTTCCCCAACTACTATTTAATCAAACATACTATTTAAATATCTTTTTTTATTGTCTATCTTCCTACTACAAGGTAATCTCCATGAAAATAAAGATTTTTGTTTTATTCATGTACCTCTATATCTCCAGGACCTAGAAGAATGTCTGGCATATACTATATAATCAATATATGTTTGTTAAGTGAATGAACTACTCCTTTTAAGTCTGATGAACTGCTTCTATGTGAACTGCCATTTTTATTTCCTTTGTAAAGTCTCCTTTAAATAACTAAAGGTTAATGTGTACACTAAAGCCAAAGATGAGTCTTCCTTTATTGCTAAATTTAGAAGATAAGGGCTTGATTTTGTTAGTAGAGCAAGTACAAAGCAAAGCAACAATTCCCCTCCCCACAAAGTGCCAAATTGTTCTGATGCAAAAAGTAAAAGAAAAAATTCCCAGTGTCAATTAGCATGGGTCATAGATATGTGAAAAAGACTGGTCACAAAAAAGATAATAAACAGAACGCAGACAACTCAAAAAAAAGGAAAATAGGTCCTTACAAAAGGACCTTGTCACATCATTGTTTATAATTTAATATTTGTTGCATATATTGCCAAGCTAATCATATTTAATTACAAACTACATTACCTATTATTCTTAACAAATCATTTCACTGTCTTCAAAAGTTCAATTTTAGGAAATCCTTCAGATACAATTATAAGGTTGTATCTCAACTGGGTAGACTTAACATCCTAGTAAAACCAGGTTCTGCTGCTAAGAGTATTCAAAACATCTATGGCAACTCTAATGAATTCTGCTTTATTAAGACATTATTTTCTGGTGTGGAACTATATATTCAGTAATTTATAAGGGGAGGAATTAGAGCTGCAGAGAACTCAACTGGAAATCTTTGGATATTTGTTGTAGTTTGGAACACAAATCTTGAGTCTTTTCTGCTTTATTTCTTCAACCAAGCATTGTGGAATCATGGAAAACCCCAGGTAATACTGTCCTCGATATCTATGAGTTTGAAGTAAAAACAAATTCTTCATGATCGAAAATTTTTATTTGCCAGATAATGTTCATAGTTATAAATGGACATTAACCTACCATTTGTGTTTTCATTCAGTTTATAACATATTTGGTATGATTTTGACATAAATTGGGATTTCAAACTCAAGAGAGTGTAGTAAGGCACAAACAACTAAAAATTATGTTGCATATACATCTGCATTCTATTGACTAAATTTCTTTCAAATAAAACCTTAAATACTCACAATCTTTTTAAAAATCCAACTCTGCTGGGGAAGAAATGGATTTCTACCTCTTAGTACTGACTCAGTGAAAGGTTATAGGAAAGAAATATAACATGATTTATCTCAAACTGTTTATATACCCTCTAGTGTAGTTCAAAGTATGCCCCCCCAAAAAAATGGGATTTGCTTAAGAAAAGACAATTTTTACTAGAGAAAAAAAGTGAGGTGACTATCTGCATAAATAAAAAAAACACCCCATTTCTTTCAATCCTATGGATTTTCTTAATACAACTATTTTGTTGGATATATATCACTGCTCCATACCACTTTTTCCCAGTGAATGAAAAGGCAGACTATGTATTACTTTGGACTACCTTACATGACATAAAAATTGTTTAAATTTTGTAAAATCTGAATGTGTTCATTAATGAGTAGACTCTTGAAATAAAATGCAATTTAAAAGAATTATAAAATCTCTAAGTGAACATACCGTGTTATCACACATTGCCAATGTGGACTCTCATACTCTTTATTACTCAAAGAATCCAGTAGATGGAAACCTTTCCCTTTTCAAATTCAAACTGCTTCAAAAGCATGTTTGGATTTGCTCTTCCTGACGAAAGAACAGCTAGAAATAGCGGGGGACGAAACTATACACCTACTTGCTCTCCTAAGAGCTTATCAGAAAGACCACAATTTACCTGCTTTGGAAGTGGTTTGAAAATTGCATTATCAAAGTCAGGTTGTTTTGACCCCCATGTGGTGAATGAGAAATGGAAGAATAAATCGATTGGTTCCTGAAGCCAGGCTCTGGGTGGCTGCAGTTTTGTTTGTCTTCCTGCATTAGTGTCCATGTTCTTGCTGCCTTTTCTCAGTGATAAAGTCCTTAGGCTAGTGGTTCCGTTTCCTGACTCTACAGTTCTTTGGAGCAGTCCCGAGATGAGAAGAGAAGGACGTTCTGAATTATGTTCTCCTGGGATGAGCAAAGTGACCCACAGTTTCCTTGAGGGGTAAAGCTCGAGTGCGCGGCCTGGCTGGGTGTCACTGTGTGCTTGTGTGTGGCCTCTGTCTTCCTCAGGCTGATCACCTCTGCCTTCTTACCAGAGTATTGAGCATCATTTTTCAGAGCATCTCTAGAACCTTACACTTCACTGACCAGGCATGAATGATTGCATTCTAAATAAGTGATCAAATTTAATCATTAAGAAGAATTAAATCAATCTTAGCCTAAGATTTGTTATTTAGTTCTTTGTGTCTTTGAAAGATATTCAAAATGAGGGTAGTTAAAACTCTGGAGTTGCAGTATTTCAATGTACAGTGCAAGCTGAGTATTTGTGTCAGTTCAAATCTTAATATGGAATTAACACTTTGGCAGGAAAACCATAATTTTCGTCACTTCTAAAAGAGGAGTTGAATGGTGTTTTATCCATGGGTTTACAAGTTGAACTACTGAAACTATGTAGAATGGCAACCTCTGCTAGTGTAACTTTGAAATCAACACTTTGAAATCAACACTACCCACAATCCACCAAATTGCATTGCAATTAAGTAATGGTTCTCCCGCCCCTTTTTGTAACTCAGTTTGAAGTTTATAGTTAAGCTTTAATTTAGAGCCCTATCTCTGGAAATGGCTTCTAACTGCTCTAACTGCTCATCAGTTTTCCTTGTACTAAGCAAGAGTCATCAGCTCACGTTTCATTGAAAACTCATTTAACCATCTCCCATATGCTTTTGAGGACAAAAAAGCAATATACTTAATTAAGATTTGAAAAACAACAGCTTCAACAACTTCTGTAGGTTAATATACGCAAGTGTTCTTTCTTGAACAAGTAGGGATCTGGATGAAATATTTGGGTAATGTTTCCTGAATACAGGAAATTCACCACCTATCTGAATGGCATACAGCAATACAATAAAAATTCACATCAGTTTGCAAAATGGAGGGTTTCATCTTGCAGCCACATTCTCAATTTCTATACTGTACAAGAATTAAGAAAGAAGGAAGCAGGAAAAGAGGAGACCAGAAGTAAAGATAAACCCTGTTTTAATTGGTCAACTGTCTCAGATGATTAAGGCTGAAGGAGGAATTCACAAAAAACCTTCAAGAAATGATAACATATTTGAAAACAACTTTAGCCTTACAGTTTAGGAGACCCCAAATGGCACTTGATACATGAAAATATTTCATAAATAAAAACAAACAAAACAAAGCAAAATACACAACAAACCCACACAGTTCTGGATATTTTGTAATGATTCACATTCCTTTTAAAAATACTTAAAAATTCTTAAAGCAGTATGCCTGCTACACTTCTGAACTACAAGGCAAGATAAGATTGCACCTAAGATGGAAAAGCATTAGTTGTTATGAATCAGTGATCAAAACCAACTTTGTGTCTTAGACTTAACTATTATGTAGGCCAAAGAATTCAAAAAACCAATTTTTAAAAATTTAAACATGGGATGTTCATTGATTTTAAAAGCAGTTCTGGCTTTTATGTAAGATTTTTGAGGGAAATAATTCCAGTGATGGGGGTTCTCTGCTCTATCCCTTACTGGCTTTGTGATCTTTAACAAGGAATATATAACTTTCAGGGCATTGTTTTTCTTCTTAGGAAGCTGCAGGGTTGGACTTCATGGTCTTTAAATTGGCTTCATAGTTATGAATTACAGAGACATGGACAGACAGAATCTAAGAAGGAAGGGGATGAAAAGTCTGGATGCCATTGAGATTCAAGTCTCAATTTAAATTGCAAGGACATATATACCATTCAATTTTTGTCATGCCATTCCTGTATTTAGTTTGATTATTAAAATAGTAAAGTTCAGTGATTTTTTTTTCCTTTTTAATTAGTGTGTTTCCTCATATATGATGTCTTAGTTTCAGCATCAACATCTTATAATAAATTACAAGTGCTAAAGCTTTATTAGAAACAGAGGAAATCATTTTGCACATTATATATTTTCCATAACGTTTTCATGACTCTAATTCTCTAATTGACTTTGGCATTAAAATGCTAAGAAAAATGTTTTGACTTTTCAAAACTTCAATTCAATTTTAGCTTATCTTAGTTCCTAGAAATAATGTCCTTAACAAAATAATGTTCTAAAAAACTATTTTAGACAATATTAATGATTAAATGAAATACCAAGTCCATCTTTTAACTTATTTTAACACATCATATTGAAAATGAAAAAAAGTAAATGGGGTTTATAATATTTCATAATTTGCATTCACTTATAAAAGGCATGACTTAGTTTCACAGATAAGGAAATATATACTCATTTTGGAAAGTTTCAAATATATAGAAAAAGAATTATAAACTAATAATCACATGCAATCCCACTATGCAGAAATAAACAAAAGTAACATTATATTACATTTCTTCTCAATATTTATTTTCTATGTATTTTTCATCTACCTGAAAACATACTGTATTTTTCATTTTTGCTTTACCTTTTTCCTAAGCAATTTCTTAATGAAAAGCACTTTAAATTTTAATGGCTGCATGATAATCTATTAATAACATTATTTAATTACTCAGTCCCCTATTGTGATTGTCAGATCTTATCCCTGACAATATTATAAATGGCATTGTGATAAATATACTTGTGCATAAATATTTGCATGAATTTTGTAATAACTTGTAAACGTCTTGCTTAATAGGGCTCCAGGGACCAAAAATCTGTTTTCATTGCCTCTAGTTGCTAGAGAAAATTTGCAACCACACAAATAAATCAGCAAAGCAGAAGAATAGTGTATTTTTCCATACCCTGAGATACTGAGAACTTCAGGATTATTAGTCTGAGCAAGTTCTATGATATTCTCTAACCAGACGAACTTCAAGTTAATGTGACAATAAAATCACACTCATTTTAATGACTTCTTCAAGTTAGTGTGACAATAAAATCACACTCAATATGATGACTTTTGTTAAGTGTTGAATTAAACTATCCATTTTGTGTACATCTAAGTAACTTTCCTATGACCTAAACAAAGGTTTACTTGTTTTTATAAAGATACTTTGCTTTAGATCCTTAACAAAGGTGTCTGAGTTATTCCCCAAAAATAGCTATCTATATTCCTCAATCTTCATGAAAGCATGTCTTCCTTCCTAATACATTATACCAACTTATTGACTATGATTTGAGGGAATGGATTGCCATTTTATTTATATTCTTGTCTACATCAGCTATAAACACTTAAACTTACACTCCTAACATTTTGGAAAGCTCTGAATTGGATAAATTGTTCATTCTTTTAATGAACTATGGGACAGTAAGTATTTCTATATATGTCTTGGCCAGGCCCGTGATCATAATGACCTCAAGAGACTAATATTTCTAAGGGAAATTATGATTTAACAAAAACATTAACATGTAGGAGGACTGTCTTTTTTAATTAATAAAAAACATAAAACATATGAAAAATAGGGACAGCTTTTAAAATTCTTTTGAAAATGTTTTTGTTTTTTTTAAACCTATGGACTTATTTCATACCTTTTCCCCACTCAGCACCGGACTACAGCTGCAAATCAAGCAATGTGAATTTCTTCAGTGGTGGAAAATAAACATGTCCACTCCTGCTAACAGAAGATGAGCTAAATAAAATTACGCAGTTTCTGTCCCCTCTGGCCTCCTCAAGGATTTTCCTCTTGTTACTGTTTATATTTATCCTTGTGGGTAAAATTGTAATATTTTCAGAATATCTTGCCTGGCTTTAATACATCTGCATATCAACAGGCGCTCAAGGGTGGAGAGAAGTATGGCTTTAATGCATTTGCATCATTCCTCAGGGGTGGAGAGAAGTTTATCTCCATATCAATGGGTAATTACCTAGGCAATGGAGGACTTATCTGCACCTGAGAGGTGAGGGGGAGGACCGGTTTTGCTTCTGCTGGAGCAGGAAAAAGAGAAGGGCCTAGACTGCAGTTTGTAAGCAATAAACAGGTTTTAAACTTTATTTCTTGCTTTGACTGATTTCAGTTTTTAGAGGTATTTTGCCCCAGGATTTCCTGGTCCCGGACTTAAAATTCTAAATCATCAATTTCTCCCTCTCTACTTTTCCTTGTCCTGAGTACATTTTGGAAAGAGCTTTCCAAATGTTAGTACATTTAATGGAAATATCCTCAGAATTTCCATTAAAAAAATATAGTCAGAAGTACAGTGATAATAGCAACAACAAACACTTGCCACATCTTCACCTCTTCACTCTCACATGTAAAACTCTGGAAACATTTGTTGATAAAACTGATTCTCAATGCCAGTAGCATATTAGAATTACCTTTATTCTTTTAAGATATTCTAATTTCCAGCATTCTGAAAAAATACTTCAAGATCCAAAAATACTTCCAAGCTCCTCCCCCACCTCCCAGAAGCCCTGATTTAATTGATTTAAGATTAGACTGGCCTGGGATTAGACATTGGTAAATTCCAAAATTCAACAGGTGATTATGGAAAATGAATCCAGGGTTGAAAAGCAGTAGTCGGTATTCTGTTTCCAGTTCCACACCTCCCACTGTGTCTTCAATCTTCTCTAAAATGGCTTCTATCAATAACATTCCACTGAAACTCCTCCAAGCAAGGACATCAATCACTTCCATATTACCAGATACAATAGTCACTTTTTGTGCTCATTTTACCTTCTCAGTAGCATTCCACACAGGTGACTGACTATTCCCTTTCTGTCAGTTTATCTTTTCCCAGTTATGCAAGAGCATACCTTTCTTGTTTTCTTTCTATCTCAACATCCACCCTAATACTCACTGGTGTCTCCTCCTTTGCTGGCCTTCTGAATGTTGTTTTGTCCATTCTCAGACTCTTCATTCTAATCTAAACTTTCTCCCTAAGTAATTTCATTTAGTCCCATGGATTTAAATATTATCTATACACGCAGATGTCTCTCACATTGTTAAGTCTAACACTGACAATTCATTATTTATAAATACAACTGCCTATTTGACACTTACACTTGAATATCTAGGAAGATGCTTCAGCAAGTCCAGATGAGTCTGCTGCTGTTTTGTTCCTTCAGTTTTTTCTTTGTTCTTATACTCCACAGATAAGTGAAATCATTTGGTACTTGTCTTTCTCCACCTGGCTTATTTCACTGAGTATAATACCCTCTAGCTCCACCCATGTTGTTGCTAATGGTAGGATTTGTTTTCTTCTTATGGCTGAATAATATTCCATTGTGTATATGTACAACATCTTCTTTATCCACTTAGGTTGATGGACACTTAGGTTGCTTCCATTTCTTGGCTATTGTAAATTAACTTTTATTTTTAATGGTAATCTCTAAAACTTCGGTATAACTCAGAGGCTTACCCAACTAATAATAACAACAACCATTTTTTTTTGAGATTTTACAATGTTCCAAGCTCTTTGGTAAAAATCTCCTTATGTATACAAATTCATTTAATCTTCTCTAAAATCTTTGAGATAAAAATTATCTCCATTTTATATATAAAAAAATGAAACTAAAGGAGGCAATATTACCTTCTCAAGTCCACATAATAATTGATAGAGTCTGTATCTAAAGGCAGGAGTTTCTGGTCAGTGCTCTTAACCACTCTATTTTAATTCTCCCAAGGATATAGTCAATACATTCTCTTTTGTCATAGAAGAAATCAACTCTGGGCTCTATTATAATGCATGATTTGGTTTTGGGTAGGCATAGTGCCTATGATATGTAAATAAGTGCATATAAAAGGTAGAAGCAATGAAAATTCCTTCTTATTCTGGTGTTCAAATCAGGCATAAGGGAAAGAGTACTTGATGGTATTTCTTGATTTATATCTTTCATAATCTAGTCTAATCAGTTCCTATGTGCTACCTTCAAAGTTAGACTCAGTTTGTTGGGATGCCTGAAACTTTAGTGGCATCTTAGGAATGACTCACTTAAGACAATCTGTGTTCAAGGCAGAGAAAAAGATGGTGGAGTAGGAAGGTTAGGTGGAAACCTCCTCCCCAAAACATATAAACACTAAAATACAGCAAATACAACTAAACCTGAAAATCACCTGAAGACTGCAAACAGACTGCTTACATCTAGGGAAGAAGAGAAGACATCACAGAAATGGGTAAAGTGGCAAAGCTGGTTGAGTGGGGCCTAAACCCTCCACCCACCCCAGCCCACAGGCAGGAGAAAGAGGAATGGACCAGGGAGTGGGTAGGAGCCCAGAATCACTGAACACCTGGCCCTGGAGATCTGCTCTGGGAGCAGGAGCTCACATTACATGGTGTTCTGGTGATTAGCAGGGCTGGACAACAAAAACAAGCAGAACACTTTGGGAAGCTGAGATCTCAGCTGCTTGTGAAGAACAGGCCCAATCCACCTGTCCCCTGATACAAAAGCAAAGCAGGCAGTTTGAAAGACTTCCCAGCAGAGAGAGGGGTGCCAGAGGGGCAACTGTTAGAACTCTTTTCTCAGGAGAAATGGAAGGTGGATGATACCTCCCAGCTTACCCTCAGCCCAAAAGTTTGGGAACTCTCAGGAGCCCAAGACACTCCATCCTCCTCGCTGGAAGTGCAGACTCAAGGCTCCTCCATGAGTCCATGAGTGCATGGCTTACAGACAATCCACTTGGCCTGAAGTTGTATCAGACTTTGCTGCCAGGTAGGCAGAGGGAGACCCTCGAAGCTTACCTGGCTCTGTTTTATCCCAACATGGGAGGTACCTGAAGGAGCCAGTCTCAAGAGCTCCTTCCTTGCACATGCAGGTCTTGAACAATGGGCCAGGGCAGAGCTGCACAGCAGCCTGCCCACCCTATTAACCTTGCAGCCCTCACCATTGATGCAAGCCAGGCAGAGGGTGGCCCTGCCCACAGTAACTCCAGCAGAGACTTCTGAGCTGGTCACAAAGTTGTGTCTGAAGCAAACTGCTTGCCTAGAATCAGACCACTATAAGCCAGAAGAAAGGTGGCCTCACCCACTGCATGCCAACAGCAGGGATCCTGTACTGGAAAATAAAGAGTTTTGAGCTGCTGGGCCCCGGATGGGTACCTCAAATCATAAAGCTATTACTCCATAGGAGGAATGACAGAAAGCCTGACAAATGAGGAGGCAGAGGAATATGTTCCAAACAAAACTACAAAAAAAAACACCATAAAGAAGGCTGAATGAAACAGAAATCACCAGTCTTCCTGATAAATATTTCAAAGTAAAAGTTATAAACATGCTCATGTATCTACAGAAAAATACTCAAGATCTCAGGGAGGACCTCAACAAAAAGATAGAAGACCTGTAAAAGAGCCACTCAGAGCTGAAGAATACACTATCTGAAATGAAACATACAATAGAGAGAGTTAATGGCTGATTATCACAGGTTGCAGAAGCTATAAAACAAATGGTAAATGAAAGGGAATACTAAAACAATGAGGACAAAAACAGAAAAAGAATCTCTAGGAATGAAAAAATAATAAGAGAGCTGTGTGACCAATCCAAATGGAACAATATTCACATAATAGGGTTACCAAAGGGAGAAGAGGGAGATGAAGGGATAGAAAGACTCTTTGATGAAAATAATTGTTGAAAATTTCCATAATCTGGGGAAGGAAATAGACACTCAGCTCATAGAGGCAGAGAGAGCCCTTAACAAAAGGAACTCAAAAATCAAGACATGTAATAATTAAAATGGCAAAGGTCAAGGACAAGGAGAGAGTATTAAAATCATCCAGGAAGTGAAAAAAGATCATGCACAAAGGAAAGCCAATCAGGCTATCAGCAAACCTCTCAGCAGAAACCTTACAGGCCAGAAGGGAGTGACTTGATATATTTAATGCACTGAAACAGAAGAACCTCCAACCAAGTATACTCTACCTGGCAAGATTATCATTTAAATTTGAAGCAGGGATTAAAGAATTTCCAGATAAATAAAAGTTGAAAGAATTTACCACCACTAACCTTGCCCTACAGAATATGTTAAAGGGACCTGCTCTAGCTGGATGTGTTCCTAAGGCCAAACAGCTTTCACCAGTGAAAATAAACCAACAGTAAGGTAGTAGACCAATAAATTACCAAGCAAGTACAAAATCAATACAAAATAAAAGGAGCAAAATCAACTACTTACAAAATAAGTCAAAGGATACACAAAAAGTGCAGATTATGACACCTAATACATAAATTGTGGAGGAGAAAAAAGAAGAAAAAAAAAGTAGCTTTAAATTGTGTTTGAAAAAGAGCAGTCAGCAATTTATGACACACTTATATAGTCAGGAAGCTATCCTTGAAACTTTGGTAACCACAAAACTAAAACCAACAATTTATACTCACAAAAGAATAAAAATAAAACAGAGAAATACAATCACACTAAAAAAAAACCCATCAAATAACAAGAGTATAAGAGAAGAAGAAAGGAACAGAGAGAAACTATAAAAAGAACCAGAAAACAATAAAAAGGCAATAGTACATATATATCAATAATCACCCTAAATGAAATGAACATAATGCACCAATCAAAAGATATAGAGTGGCAAAACAGATAAAAAAAAACAAGACCTATCTATATGCTTCCTACAGGACACTCATTTCAGACCCAAAGACATACACAGACTAGAACTGAAGGGATAGAAAGAAGATATTTCATGCACGTAATAGGGAGAAAAAAGCAGGAGCAGCAGTACTTATATAAGACAAAATAGATTTCAAAACAAAGTAAAAAGAGACAAAGAAAGACATTTATAATGATAAAGGGTTCAGTCCAAAAAGAGGATATAACTATTATAAATATCTATGCACCCAATATGGGAGCACCTAAATACGAAAAACAAACACTAACAGAGTTAAAGGGGGAAATAGACTGCAACACATTCATTTTAGGAGACTTTAACATAACAATCACATCAATAGACAGATCAACCAGACAGAAAATAAGTAATGGGAACAGAAAAAAATAAGGGAACAGAGGCAATGAACAATATATTAGATCAGATGGACTTAACAGATACCTATAAAACATTGCATCCAATAGCAGCAAGATATCATTCTTCTCAAGTGTACATGGAACATTTTCCAGAATAGATTACATATTAGGTCACAAAAAAAGCCTCAATAAATTCAAAAAGATTGAAATTGTATCAAGCAGCTTCTCAGACCACAATGGTATGAAACTAGAAATAAATTATACAAAGAAAAAAAAAGGCCTTCAAACACATGGAGGCTAAAGAACATGCTTCTAAATAATCAATGGATCAATGACCAAATTAAAATAGAAATCAACCAAAACATGTAAACAAATGAAAACAAAAACTCCACAGCTTCAAACCTGTGGGATGCATCTAAGGCAGTTATAAGAGTAAAGGATATATACAGGCTTGCCTCAAAAGACAATAACAATTCACAATTAAAGAAAGTAGAAAAAGAACAAATGAAGCCCAAAGTTAGTAGAAGGAGGGACATAATAAAGGTCAGAGCAGAAATAAATAGAAAAGAAAAAAAAAAAAAAAAGAAAAATCAATGAATCCAGCACTTGCCTCTTTGAGAAAATAAACAAAATAGATAAACCACTAGTCAGACTTACCAGGAAAAAAAGAGTGTATACACATAAACAAAATCAAAAATGAGAAAGAAAAAAATCACTATGGACACCACAGAAATACAAAGAATTATTAAAGAATATGATGAAAAATTATCCGCCACTAAATTGGACAACCTAGAAGAACTGGACAACTTTTTAGAAAAATACAACCTTCCAAGATTGAGCCAGGAAGAAATAGAAAAGCTGAACAGACCAATTACCAGCAATGAAATCAAATTGGTGTTCAAAACCTACCTAAAATTCAAAGCTGAATTGTATCAAACATTAAAAGGAGCTAATACTCATCCTTCTTAACATATTTCAAAAAGTAGAAGAGAGGGAATATTTCCAAACTCATTCTATGAGGCCAGCATCACTCTAATACTAAAACTAGACAAAGACACCACAAAAAAAAGAAAATTACAGACCAATATCCTTGATGAACATAGATGCAAAAATCATAAATAAAATATTAGCAAACTGAATTCAAAATTACATCAAAAAGATCATCATGACCAAGTGGGATTTATTCCAAGAATGCAAGGATGGTACAATATTTGTAAATTAATCAATACCATACTGCACATTAACAAAAAGAAAGACAAAAATCACACAATCATCTCAAAAAACACTTAAAGCATTTGACAAAATTCAACATCTATTCATGATAAAAATTCTTAAAATGTGTATAGATGGTACATACCTCAACATAATAAAGACCATATATGACAAACCCACAGCCAACATCATACTTAATAGTGAAAAGCTGAAAACTTTCCCTCTAAGATCCAGAACAAGACAAGGATGCCCACTTTCACTACCTTCATTCAACATAGTACTAGAGGTCCTAGCCACAGCAATCAAACACAAAGAGATAAAAGGCATCCATATTGGTAAAAAATAAGTTAAAATGTCACTATTTGCAGATGACATGATATTATACATAGAAAACCCTAAAGACTCCAACCAAAAATCTATTAAAACTAATAACTAAATTCAGCAGAGTTGCAAGATACAAAATTAATACACAGAAATCTGTCACATTCCTATATATTAATGAACTAGTAGAAAGAGAAATCAGGAAAACAATTCCACTTACAATTGCATCAAAAGAATAAAATACCAAGGAATAAACCTAACCAAGGAGGTGAAAGACCTTTACTCTGAAAACTATAAGACACTTATGAGAGAAATTAAAGAAGACAACAACAAATGGAAATACATTCATGCTCATGGGTAAGAAGAATTAATATTGTCAAACAGCCATCCTGCCTAAAGCAACCTACAGATTTAATGCAATCCCTATCAAAATAACAACAGCATTCTTCAACTAACTAGAATAAATAGTTCTAAAGCTCATATGGAACCACAAAAGACCCCAAATAGCCAGAGCAATCCTGAGAAAGAAGAACAAAGCTGGGGTAATTATTCTCCTTGACTTACAAGCTGTACTACAAAGCCACAGCAATCAAAACAATTTGGTACTGGCACAAGAACAGACCCATAGATCAATGGAACAGAATAGATAGCCCAGATATAAATCCACACATACATAGTCAATTAATATATAATAAAGGAGCCATGATATACAATGGGGAAAAGACAACCTCTTCAACAACTAGTGTTTGGAGAACTGGACAACTACAAGTAAGAGAATGAAACTGAATTATTGTCTCACTCCATACACAAAAGTAAACTTGAAATGGATCAAAAACCTGAATGTAAGTCATGAAACCATAAAACACTTGGAAAATATAGGCAAAAATCTCTTGAATATAAGCATAAGCAAGTTTTTCATGGACACATCTCCTTGGGCAAGGGAAAGAAAATAAAAAATGAACAAGTAGGACCACATCAAACTAAAAAGCTCTGTACAGCAAAGGACACAATAGCAGAACAAAAAGGCACCCTATAGTGTCGGAGCATGTATTCATAAATGATTCATATAAGGGGTTAACATCCAATATACATAAAGAACTCATATGCCTCAACACCCAAAAAACAAATAACCTGATTAAGAGGTGGGCAGAGGACCTAAACAAACACTTCTCAAAAGAAGAAATACAAATGGCCAGCAGGCACATAAAAAGATGTTTCACATTGCTAATCATCAGGGAAACATAAATTAAAAACACAGTGAGATACCACCTCACACAAGTTAGGATGGCCACTATGCAGAACACAAGAAATAACAAACGCTGGCGAGGATGTGGAGAAATGGGAAACCTCCTACACTGTTGGTGGGAATGTAAATTGGTGCAACCATTGTGGAAAGCCATATGGAGTTTCTTCATAAAACTAAAAATAGAAATAACATTTGAACCAGTAATTCTACTAGGAATTTACCCAAAGAAAACAAAATCCCTAATTTCAAAAGACATATGTACCCCTATGTTTATCACCACACTATTTGCAATAGCCAAGCTATGGAAGCAACCTAAGTGTCCATCAATAAATGAATGGATAAAGAAGATGTATGACATATACACAATGAAATAGTATTCAGCCTTAAAGAAAAGAAATCCTCCCATTTGAAAAACATGGATGGATCTAGAGGGTATCATGCTCAGTAAAATAAGCTAGGTTGAGAAAGACAAATACCATATGATTTCACTTATTTGTGGAGTGTAAAGACAAAGCAAAACAGAAAGAACAAAATAGTACTGGACTTAAAGGTACTGAGAAGGGACTAGTGGTTACCAAGTGGGAGGGCTTAGGGTGTGGGGGAAGTGTGAAGAGGATAAAGGGGCAGAATAATTTACAATCACAATATAAGTTAGTCATAAGGATGGTAGTACAGCATGGAGAATACAGTTAATGATTCTATGACATCTAACTACATCAATAGATAGTGACCACAATAGAGCGGGTAAGAATTTAATAATATGTTGAACCGCTGTGTTGTGTATTTGAAACCAACATAAGATTGTATATCAATGATACTTTAATAAAACAAAAAGAAGACAATCTCACCTCAAACTTTCTTTTTCTGTGTAACTACTCTTTCTTCTCTCCCCACGGGTGACCCCCTTTCACACATTAGTCATTGGTTAACTCCACCTCAGTCTCTATCCATTCCACAGGAGGGTTGCCAATTCCTGCCCAGTCCCTTTGCAGATCACCTTCCTGTCACCTGATAATTTTCACCTCATTAACAAGTTTAGAAAACTTGGCATTATATAACACATTTTGGAAATCAATGCTGGCTTGGAACAGATTAATTTATTTTTTAACAGTTTAACTCATTGCATCTGATAATCTCATTAGCCCAAAAGAGAAGATACATCAGTTGGTTTACCCAGTCCTCCTACCAGGTCCTGGATGTCACCATCACATGCCTCTAGTAGAGGAACCTGGCATTACTTATGTCTGAAGCTACGCATGTATGACAGGCATGGTGCTTATGATTAAATTATCATATATTATATATATATATACACACAATATCTATGTATGTATATGTATACTTTATTGGTAACTAGGACATTTGTTGAGGGGTAAGAATGAATAAAAATAAAGAAAAGAATAACCTTGGCTGTGATATGCCACTAAATCCTCCCTAAGGTTTTGGCATAAATCAATGTTAAATGATGTATGTGCACAGAATCAGGAAAATATTTAATGTGTTATTAATTAAGATTAATTACAGGAACACATCAACAGGCTTTAGTTCTCATCAGTGATATTCATTTGTTATGTACTCTAGTGGAAAGCATAAAAGCATTTGATGATTGTCTATAGCATTGACTTTACACTAATGGACAGAGGTCCAGATCTCTTCACCAGGCTGATATTAGGTCAGTTTTGTCCAGAGAGAAATGCTCATTACTCTTTGTATTGAAGACATCCTTCAGAAGATTTGGCTACAAGCAGGGATTTCCTTTCATAGAGATAGTTCCTTCTATGTAGTAAAAAAGACTGTTAAGTCAGTCAATCAATCTAATTACATTTATTGAGTATCTAACAGGAAAGAATGCAGGCAATGGAATTTAAGCCTATGGCTGCTTTTATTTGTTCTGAATAAAGCCAGTGGAGAAGCATTTCCTTGCTTTAGTCAAAATGGCAAGTTTCAGTTCATTGATAAGATGATCTTGTCACAGCGGTCCACATTACTTTATGAAATAGATATGCTTTTTGTACACCAAACCTTCACTTTATTGGGAACTTACCCTTTCAAGTAATTTCGGTATGAATCATTTCAGTAGTGCACAAATGAGAATGAAGGAACTTTCTGTAACATATGTGGCACATTCAAACAAATTCAAAATTTATTTTTTTAAATGTTGGGAATGTATAAACAGAACAACTCTATTTTATTTTCTCTTCTTTGTGGTATAGTTCTGATATTCTGGTTTGTTTAAATTTAAGGTTAGAGTTGAGAATGATTTGCATAAAAACTATATATTTATATCTAACAATTGATTGGGTAGGGGAAGAATATGTTTATTTCTGTATCCCCTGAGTCTAATGTAGTAACAGATTTGGTGAAAGTGTTTGGTGAATGGAGTAAGTGGATAAACAGAGCCTCAATGAAGCTAATGATTTTACCCATTCAAAAAGAAGAAAGCAGTAGAGCAGAATGCGCAAATCACTCCCACTAGTGTCGAACTAGATTATCTAGGAGGTACTCAATTGGCAGTTATATTTTTGCAGTAAACATAAGAATGCAAACACATATTTAAAAGGGTAGGATGACAATACTCTATCATAGAATAAAATGGATTAAAAGTTAATTTCTGAAACACGCTATTAGAAAACACAGCATTTTAAGGGAGATCTGATTTCATTGGGCCTAAAGTCTTTCTAGGGATATTCATTTGCTGTACTTTCTAATTGCTATCACACTATTCTCACAGTCTTAATGGAATACCCTGGAAATGATAGGTACTCCCTGGAACCTGCAAGGCCATTCCTCCATAATCATCAAATTTTGTTGATTTTCCACAGGAGAAGTAATTAAGAAATACGTTAATGCTTTATAAAGTTAGGTTAAATGTCTTCTTGTCAACAAGGAGGTTGCATTATTATGCTCCTAGAACAGGTTGATGGAAAATTGTTTCTATTTTAACTCCAAGAGATAAAATTAGAAATGATCTTTCAATAATTATAAAAGTTGTAAATTATTTCTTTGTGTCTTAATGCAATATCACTTGCCTACAAATAGGTATTCTGAGATAATTTGAATTCTATAAGAATAGACAACTGTATCTCATCTCAGTTTGCTGAGTATAAGATACTCTTCACTGTATTCCATTCAATACATAACCCGTGTGATCTTCAACTTACACAATTGGCAGCTCAAGGATGGTGGATTTTAAATGCATTTTACAGCAAAAATAATTATTGAAAGGTAAATTATTGAGACTGTTTCACTTTTTAGATGCCCCCAGTTAGTTTCATCTGATGGCTATAAAGGGACTCATACTTTGATGCCAACCCACCGAGCAGTGCTCAAATGTGATTCCTTTGTAGATGGGATAAAGCACTTGGGTGGTATTTTCAGATGAATGAAGACATTGACTTAAAAACACAATTGCATAAACATGATGTGGAAGTCACGGGTCTGGGAGTCAATTCAACACTTCTATTTAACTCCAGTCTTTATCTTTCATATTTATTCTAAAAGAGCTTCACATAAAAACTCCCTACAGACAAAGAATTTGCCCACATTCAAATTTCAGGCTATAGATGTTACCATTTCATTTTATCATGTTGCTCTTTGCCTTTTTTTCATATTTTGGAATGTGGCTTAATTTTCTTCCATTACTGTAATGGGTCAGAGTGTGCAGAACAGTGATTGCAGCAAAATTGCAGTTTTAAGAAAAGGTCGTGCAATTAGCCAATGGATTGATAGACATAACTATGGCTGGCAGAATCCTCACTAGGTCTATCACAGAAATCCATAGAATAAATGATCAGGACATTTACCCCCAAAAAGATAAAACAAATGCCATAGACATAATTCAGAGTGCAGCTCTGAAAAGGCTGGAGGCAAGCCAAATTTTGAGAACATCTGAGCCATAATGGGAAGACAAGGATGATGAAAGAGTAGTGATTCAAACTGGGGTGAGCTGGTTAGGCAGGTGCATATCTGGCTTACCAAGCCTACTGGGTTTCTGACACAACTAAGGTGTTCCAGTGCTGGAGGGTTAGAAATGTAAAAACTGGATTCAGAAAACTAGCAAATCAGAGAGATTGGTAATATTGGGTGAGAAATACACAAAAAGCAAGGATTGAATGTATTTAAGCCTAAAAAATATTATGGAGTTAAAGTAAATCAGGAATCAAAATGAATACTAGACAATGACACTTTAAAAGCTGCATAGTAGAATGTAGTACCTCAAAACAGACCGCAATTTTTGTGAGATTTAAATCTGTTAAAAGTGAAAACTCAGTTAATGTATTTAGTATCTTAAAGGGTAGATCTAGACTAATTATTGAGTCAGTATAGTCCCCTCATTCATGAAAATAAATATGGGGAAAAAGAAGGAGGGGAGCCCTTTTTAAACGCAAGCTAGTTGGCCACCTGTGGAGGACCTTTAGGAGATGCTTCATGCATTGGTTAAGTTAACTTCTGCTCCCGAACAAACCACCCTGGACAATGGCTGAAAACAATCTGTTATTTAGCTCAAAGTTCCTCAGGTCAGCAATTTGGCTGGGTTTAGCTAGGCTTCCATTCCCCCCACCCCACCCCGGCCATCCCCCATCCCCTATGGTGCAAGAGCTCTTCTGCATTTGAGCAGAGTTGCTGGTTGGCAGGGGCTCCCTAGTTAATGATGACTTTTTCTGGGAAGGTGGCAAAGGAGTGAAACCTTTCTCCACACTGTCTCTTTCCCTTCTACAGGCTGGAATTGGCTTGCTCACATGGCAAGCCTTTTCTCTTCCAAAAGGGAGAGATGAAGTATCCAGGCCCCTTCAGTCCTAGGCTCAGAACATATGCTATGTTACGTATGCCACAAAACAAGGGGTGAGAGACTAGATGCACTGCTTGAGGGAGGGGGACATTTGTGGTATTTTCTTGCCGTCTTACACAATGTGCGCCAGTACAGAAAGCCCTAAGGACCATTCCAATTTGTAATGCCTATGTTTCTGGGAAAATAATAGGGTGCCACATTTTTCTATGGTCAGCCAGGAGACAATTTCTATGTCTGCCCTGCCTACCTCACTGCTTGTTCCCTGTTTCTGAAGTGACAGCCCAGTCAGCATCAATTCCTTGTGCCTGGGCTTCAGAGGAGTGTCACCTCCTACCCAGACCTGGAAACTAAATCAAGTTTGACCGTCAGAGAAGAATTACCTTAAGAAATGGGTCTTACTTAGTTTTCCAAAAATAAATCAGGCCTTGGGGGAGTATCAGAGGCTAAACTATGAAGTCCTAGGAAAGCCAGAACTTGAATTCAAGCATGAGGAGTAACTGCTCCAGGCCGAGATGAACAATGTTGATAAAAAGGCTGGCTTTCTCTAATCAAAGGCTCAGAAATTGAGTGGACATTGTTATTTTACTAATGAATAGGGCATCCTAATAATATTAGGTAGTATATGTTAAGCACTCTGTGACAGAAAGTGGGTTAGGCACTTAACATAACATTTAATCTGAAGGCAATCCTGTGAGGTAGGCACTATTTTTAATCCTGCTTCACACAAGAAGAATCTGAGGATTAGAGAGTGCCCTGTATAATGAAAAGGCTTACACAGTGGTTAAGCATTAGAGCTAAGGTCTGGGTCCAAGACAGTCTGTCTCCAAATATTTTGCTTTGAGCCACAAAATTATATGGTCACTCCAGAGAAGGTTACAGCGGAAAGAAATGTTGGAGACCATCTAGTTACATGTCAAAAGTCACATATTTGGCTAGTGTCAGAATTGGAATTACAATATCATTTAGGTTATACATAGGCCAACCTTGAAAGGAATTTTTATACTACATATGTATATAAATTCTATAAATACAATTGTTGTATCTATTAATCTACAACCATGCCCATTCTTTGTTATACCCAGAATGGTCACATCCTGATCAGTAAAATCTTCCTGAAACTTAAATAATCAGATAACACCTTGAGGTGTTTCAGTGTAAAAAATATACAGTGAAAATAGTCTATTCAAGATCCCTCTGTTTTTGTCCCCCACCAATCGCTCCAGTCACATTACTTGCCTTTCCAAATTACACATTGTATTTTCATTTCTCTTTCTCTGAATTCCCTAGCTTTTTCACCAATCCCATCTTCATTCTGCTATCCCAATCCTCCAAAGTATGATTCCTTTTTATGGCCCAACTCAAATGCCACAACCCTTCTTGCCTAGATTAATCTCAGCCTCTCTCCTCTGAGTTCCTGGAGCACTGTATCCACACAGCTTGCGTTAGGATATATACTACCTGATAGTGACGGTCCCACACCAAACTGTGAGTTCCAAAACTCTGCTTTATATTTCTTTAAATCTCTACTGCACAGAACACTACTTGGTACAAAATATGTACTCAGTAAAGGTTTATTGACTAGTCTTCACTGACGAGAATAGACTTTCTATGGGACATCTACCCACACACAGGCACATTGCTGCAAATCTATCACCATAAAAATGGACATGGAATCATAAGCATAACCCATCTAATGGGCATTTCCAGCAGAAAACCAAGAACCCCCATCATTTTAGAATGTGTTTCACTTTTTTACCAAAACAGCACCTTGGGATAAAACCCGGTGTGCTGTACCCACCTCCCACCTCTGGCCATCTTCCTCTCCTGGCTGGCCTTTCCAAACCTCCAAGCCATCTAACTAGAAAAGGTATTGGACAAGAATTGCCTATGCCCTTAATGTTCGAGAACATGAATGGTTAGACTGTTCTGTGTAAGGAAAGAATAAGCCTGAATAGAGAGCCAATGAACTATATAAGGATTATCACTTTCTTTAAGTTGTGATAACTGCAGCAACCAAGGACATAAATGTTAATGACTTTCCTTTAACTGAAGCCATCCGGTCAGCGGTCAGCATCTTGCTTGTAATGATTAGAGCAGTGTAATGATTACACTACTGTAACATATGTGTATGTGACTATTTGCAAACACCCAATCTAGGAAGAACAGCATCAATATAATACCACATAACTCAAAAGAACATGACCATCTTTGTTTTTTACAAGATTTATTGCCAAGCGTCTTTTTCAGATACTTACTAATATTTATTAACTATATGGTCCCTTTATAAGCTATGTATATCTATGCTTATTAAATTCTAAGTTTCTTTTGCAATGCTTAGTTTTCAGATCAAGGGCTACGTTTGCAGACAGTCCGCCTTTACAGACAGCCTTAGACAGCATTCTATCACATTAGGTTTAAGAAAACAGCTATTCTAACTTATAAGCCATTTTACTGGGTAGCAGCAATCCAGTTTCTATTGATTTTCAGTAAACCTTTACATACCCATCTGCTCCATTTTAAGCTGATTTGTACAAATCAATGCATCTGTAACATCAACATGCACTAAGTAATCAATGGGTAGAGAAAACCATTATTTACTGCTGCATAATTGTGTTTACATTCAAATAGAATATAATAAACTGTACAAGAGCATTTTGGAGGAAGAACAAGTGATCCACGAATCACAAGCAGATTGTCTCCTTCATCGTTTTTCAAGTGAAGCAGAAGATTTGAGGAATTTTACCAGGAAAGTAGGGAGAGGTCATAAATCTCACCTTGGCCTATATTGAGTCTTCAGGTCCTGAGGTAGTCGTCAATGTTTTCATGATCTCTTAATCCTAAGAACCCTCCAGCGGGTTAGCAGCCGTCCCGGGCACCGGGCGCCAAGGCAGCTATCCTCTGCTGGGTTATGATCAGCTCCAGTGCCAGTCTGGTCTCTGCCCATCTGCTCACTCTTGGCTCTGAACCCTCATGTCAATTGGCCTCTTGCCGTTTGAACTTGAAGTATATAGTTGTTCTCTCTAGTGTTTGAATCTCAGTTCTCCCTCACAGATTATGGCTTGGACTCACCCCACTAGTGTTGCTGTCGGGAACACCTTGAATAGGGATACCTCGTTTAGTTCCAATTGCATTGGAACTCTCATCTCTGGCACCCATAGCTACCTGATTGCTGCTTTGGCTCCACTGTGAAGGATGGGGAAGGGAAATCAAACAACAGCCATAGAAATATAAGTAAATGAAATACCTTGTTGTTCTGATTTTTCACACTTTAGTAAGACAGCCCCATAAGCAGCAGGACAGATAAACCCAGGTTTCTACCGCACAGCATAACTGAACAGATGGGCTGCGATGAAATTGCCCATCAAAATTTGTTTTGTCCTATTTTATTACAGTTATTCAAGCAGGGAATACAGATTGAAATAAGGAATGGCTGAATATAGGTTCTCTTTTTAGCGAATTTCAGTGAGTTAAAAAAACACATAGTAATACGAATGGAAGCCACACATTTCTTTCACTGTAGCTTCTTATAGGCTAAAAGAGCTGGAGATTGCTCTTGGCAAGTATCTCAGTAGTAAGGTTAGATGTATAAAAATTGTAATGGTGCAAAGAAAATGGCGAGCACCCTGTTCAAAGATTCTGCAAATTTGTGAATCAAATCAGCAAATAAGGATCTGTTATGAAAAATGGTTGATTTATTTTTTAATCCTGAAAAGAAAAAAAATAAGCAAACAACTAAACAAAACCAAAACAGCACCAGTTCTGACTCTTCTATGCAGTATTGTGTAACCTTTCCCAGTGTCTGGAGTAAGTTATTACATTACATGGAAATGGAAAATTCAGTGATTTTGAACCTAGATATTGTTTTAAATGGAAGGCACTACAAAAATTCAAAGAACAGTGAACATAATTCTATGGACTACATAGAACTGGCATATAGAACTGGCTCAGAATGAGAAGTGATCTGTTGGTCTGCTGATCTTTAACAAAAGCATCTAGTAAAATGTAACCAACTTGGAGTTCACATAACAAGAGTAGAGAGAAAAAACATTTTTGGAAATGCTAAGATTCAACTAAAATAAATCACCTTATGAAAAAAGTGACAGATTTTTCTAAGATGAGTGATTCACTAAAAGAAATAAGAGGGAAGAAAAATAATATCAAAGGTAACTACATCTTCGATGGTAACAAACTTGCTGTGTGGAAGAGCTTTGTTGTTTTTAGCATATATGTTTAGAGCAATAAGCAATTTGTGTCAGGACAAAGCAAATCAGAAAACGGTATCAAAAAGTCAAGTATTCCATAAGCAATATGCAAAAACATTCACATCCAACAGAAACATTTTATTTGTAAGGGCATAGTCCACTTACATTCAGATATACTCAAAATTGCTGAGATGAGTAAGTTAGAACCTCAGTAGAGTGCACCAAAGACCAATTAGTACCTGTAAATACGGGGGAAATTTTAAATACTTGTAGTTTTATTTTATTTAGTCATTTAAATCAGCAGTCTATTTTAGAAGGCCCATTTGAGCAAAAAAGAGCTGCATACTACCATTCCTTATCCTCCATAAAGGCATCCAGTGAGAGACCAAGGTTATCTATTTTCTCCTACTGTTGCTCCAGCTGAATGTAAGGCATGACCAATTTTGGGTTGTTAGATGGTGTACTGACCACCTCACTGAATGATCAGCTGTTCCTTTACCAATACACTCTCACGGCAGTTGTAACTTTATTACAGGTGAGAATATGAAAGACCAGAATATTCAAGTAGCTCATCCAGTGTTACAGAGCATGTCAGAGTCGTCTTTGTCCAGCTGTTTTTCACCAAGCACAATGCCTCATGACTGCCTCCTGCTGGTGAGTAAACTCAGCAGACTCTTAAAGTTTGCATACCTTAAATACCAGAAGCACCTTAATTCCAGAACATGTAGTCAAATGAGAAACCAGGAATAGACTTGGCATCCCAAACCAGACAATGAACTCAAATGAGGTTACAAGAACTCACATGGTGTATTCCAACAAAGGATAGCACTCTTAACTGTAAAAATAACGAAAAATGGTAATAGTCGTACAATGTAGAGATGCATTGTCAGAATAGAACATCACCCAAGGGCGTTATAAAGCATTTTTTACTCTCCTAGAAAGTTAAAAGCTAGAAGGAATCTTAGAGACTATCTGAGTGAATCTATACTTTTAATGTGGAAAGAAAGCCACTGATTTGGCCTCAGAAAACTATGTACCCAAAACTATCTTGCAGGGAAGAGATGTGAAGGCAATTAGAAGAAAGAACTACTTTATTTAATTCCCAGTACAATATTCTTTTCAACAAACTACCTGAGTCTCCACACCTCTAGTTCTTTTCAATCAACCTTCAGGTTAATAATAGGTATTGTCAAATATTCATATTTGTATAGATCATATAAGACAACCAAAAACTTTTCTTTGACAGAGATACCTGTGCCAGTAGTGGATAAAAGGGTGATTTATAAGTAGTACATGGATCAACTTATATCTTAGCAGGTAAGTATTTACTTAATATGTATCAACCTGTAAATTCATAGTTTGAGGCTCAGTTAAGGAGATTTGAAATAAATTTAAAGAAAAAGTAAATATACATTAAGATATGGCAAAAGTAATGAAAGAGGTAAATAAATTATTGACAAAGGTTTGGGAAATACTGATCTAAAGTAAAATATATTGGATATGTAAAATTGAGGGGTTTTTTTGTTTTGTTTTACCAAAAGTTGCACCAGTGATGGGGTCCCCTAAACAGAATAATTTAGTGATAAATCACCTCACTTAAATAGAAAATGAACTAGAATACCACAGTATATTCACCCTATAAAGTTTAAAAAATAACTCATTTCTTATATATTTGCTTTATTGCTATATTGATTTCAAGAACTGATTAAAAAGCACTTTCTCCACAGGTCTAGATTTCTCATAACTAAAATCCAATCTAAGTAAATCGAAAACTGGCAGTTCTCAGGCTCTAAGTGAAAACACAGGACTTTAGAAAATCAGAATAATATACTACAGACACAGTTACTCAAGATTTTTCCAAACAGTGCTAAGAAAAATCTACTTAACAGCAGTTAGATTTAAATTTACTTGATTAACAGGAGAAAGCTAATAGGAAAAATTGGTAGATAACTTTGTTGAAAATAAAACATGTTTTAAACCATTTCTGAGGGGCTTTGCTCACAAATAGTAAAACAATGGTGATCAAAGAGAAATCATTAGAAATTGGGTTTAGTAGAGATTTAGTGAAATTATCAGACATAAATTAATTCAAACTAAAATTTGAAACCACCTTAATTTCAAGGGGAACTTGATGACAAATAAGAAATTCTGTTCTCAATAAGATTAACTGGCAATTAAAGATACTGGCAGGAATAAAGACAGAATGCTGAGACTGAGACTCTCATACCACTATGAAAACTTTAAACCCTGTCTTTGGTACACTGGTAGAGAGAGGAAAATGTGACCTAAAAGTCCATTATCAAAACCAATTTGACCTCAGAACATAGTGTTTAAAGGTCCAGAACATTAGTAAGTAGATAATTTTGCTTGAGGAAAGGACTCATTTTATGCAATCTCTCAAACCAAAAGCTGTCCTGTGGATGCTGTGAGGTTTTATTATTACATTTTTAAATAAACTCTGGGGTTATCAGCTAAGCCTATCAGCAAGAACAAAAATTAACAACTTACTTTTTATAGTTCTATAATCTTGTATTATATCATGTACATATTTTATGTTTCTGTTCTATATATAATTTCACATACGTATTATTTTAAAAGGCAGATTGCACTGATGTTAATACACATTTTCAGGTATAGGTGTCATCCACCAAAACCTGAAATCTATTTGCTAAAGACAGCTTTTAGACAACACCAATCGTAGTTGTAATTTATCTCCAATGGCTTAAGACAAATTGCATTTGCCAAAATATCACATTAAAAATAAATAATTGTATTATCTAAATGGCAATGGAGATTCAACCTGTCAACATCTGTAGTAGTGATGGAGGCTTGGAGCCCTCATCAATAGTAACCATTGATATCCATCCAATTAATTAATCCATTAATGACAAGCTCTAGTTAAAATTTTAGATATATAGACACCTAAGAGAAAAACCTGAGTTATTTTAGGAAACTATTCATAAAAAGTGAATATTTTTTGCCAGCTTTTCTTGTATCCCCCAGCAGTATAAAAGAGCCAATTACTATTTTTGAATGGTCCATTAAAGTGATAGGACCTCCATTAGCCAACATAATCTTGAAAAAAACAATTTAGAAGACTTATACCACCTGACTTCAAGATTTACAAAGCTACAATAATCAAGGCAGTCTGGAACAGTCAAAACAACAGATGCATAAATCAGTGGAGCAAAATGAAGAGTCCAGAAATAGACATACACTTAAAGAAATATTTGATTTCCAACAAAGGTGCCAAAAGAACACAATGGGAAAATGAATATATTTTCAAAACGGTGCCAGAGTACCTGAGTACAGGCAGACCTCTGATATGCTGCAGGTTCAGTTCCTGAGCACCTTGATAAAGCAAGTATTGCAATAAAGTAAGCCAAATGAATTTTTTGGGTTTCCCAGTGCATATAAAAGTCATGTTTACACTGTACTATAGTCTATTAACTGTGAAATAGCATAATGTCTAAAATAACATATACACTTTAATTTAAAAATACTTTATTGCTAAAATTGCTAACCATCACCTCAGCTTCAGGGAATCATACTCTTCTTTGCTGGTAGACGGTCTTGCCTTGATGTTCATAGCTGCTGACTGATCAGGGTGGTATTGCTGAAGGTTGGGGTGGCTGTGGCAATTTCTTAAAATAGGCAACCAAGGAAGTCTGCTTTTCCATTGACTTCTTTGACTTTTCCTTCCACAAAGATGAAATGTTATTTGGTAGCATTTTAACAACAGTAGAACTTCTTTCAAAATTGGAGTCAGTCCTCTCAAACCCTGTCTGTGTTTTACCAAGTTTATATAATATTCTAAACCCTTTGTTATCATTTCAAGAATCTTCACAGCAGGGGAGGGGGAAAAGAGAGCCGCATGAGAAGTGAGGCAGAAATCTCCTCCCAAAACCACTTATAATACGAAAATACAGCAAATACAACTATTCCTAAAAGAGTGACCAGAATTAAGAGTGCACCAGCCAGTCTACATCTGGGAGAAGAGAACATATCATGGAAAAGGGTAAAGTAATAAAGCCACCACCCGGCAGAACTGAGCACTCCCCCACCCCAGCTCACCTGCCGGAGGAGGAGAATCAGAGTGGGGAGGGAGTAGAAGCCCAGGACTCCTAATACCCAGCCCTAGAACTCCAGGAGCACAAATCCACATTGCATGGCACTCTGGAGATTAGAGGGGGGGAAACCAAAGTCAGAGACCAAGACTGCAAAAAACCAGCTGTCCTGGGACAAAAGAAAGGTGGGCACATTGAAAGACTTCCCAACAGTGAGAGGGCTGCTAAAGGGGCAGGAGAAGGAACAGATGGAAAAAATAGTCCCAACACACTCAGCTCAGCAGGTTGGGAATTTTCTGGAGCTACAGGTGCTTCACCCCCTGGCTGGCAATGTAGCTATAAGGCCCCCCACCATGATAAGCAGCCTGCAGCTTCTTTCTCCCTGCCATACCTGAGTGCAAACCCACTGCCCCCGCCATTGCTCGAGGCCAGCCAGAGGGCAGCCCTACCCATGGCAGTTTAGGGAATTGATGCAGAGGCTGCTCTTTGTGCAGGGCCCACTGGCTCTGACAGTGGAGACAGGCACTGTGGCCAGGAAGCAGGAAAGGGCTTTGTTCTCCTGGCAGACACCAGTGCCTCTGGCCTGCAAACCCAGACATTGTTTAAGGCCAGCCAGAGGGCAGGCCCACCTATGGAAGCTTAGGACCTTAACACAAAGGCTGCTCCCCACTGTGGCTCACTGGCCCTGAAAGCTGACACAGGCACTGCAGCTGAGAAGGAGGACAGGGCTCACTCTTTAGGGTAGGCACCTGCACTGCTCCCTGCCACCACTGCCATTGCTCCAGGTACTGGGCAGCTCTGAAGAGCAGAGTTTCTGGGCACTACAGGGTGCTGCCTACACAGACCTAGTATTTCTCACTATCCAACAGGATTATGAAAAGGCAGAAGAACCTTGTTCAATCCAAAATCCTTCAAACACCAGAAAGAAGGCTCAGTGAGATTGAAATTGCCAATCTTCCTGAAAAATAATTCACAATAAAAGTCATAAACATGCTAATGGAACGACAGAAAAATATTCAAGAGCTAATGGATGAATTCAGGAGGGTGATAGACACCTTATAAAATACAGTAGAGAGGTGGAGCCAAGATGGTGGCATGAGTAGAGCAGTAGAAATCTCCTCCCAAAACCACATATATTTTTGAAAATACAACAAAGACAACTCCTCCTAAAAGAGAGACCAGAAGACACAGGACAACATCCAGACCACAACCACACCTGCGAGAACCCAGCGCCTCATGTAGGCGGTAAGATACAAGAATCGGCCCGGGGGGACCCGAGCGCCCCACACCTCAGCTCTGGGCAGGAGGAGAGGAGTCGGCGTGGGGAGGGAGAGGGAGCCCAGGACTACTAAAGAGCCAGCACTAGCCATCGGCACCAGAGCACAGACACAGTGCATGCATGGGGTCCTGGATACTAGGGAAACAGGACAGTAAGACCTGTGAGCAGGTCCCCGTAGCTGGCGCCCTGGGACAAAGAAAAGCGAGTGCCTTATGGAAGTCTTAAAGGGACAGGGACCCCAAAACCAGACGGAAGCGTCCTGGGACAATTAGTCCAGCAGCAAGGAATCTGGGGACCTCTGGGCACTCTAACCCCCTGGGCAGCAGGGAGCATGGAGGCCCCTCACGGAGATAAATAGCCTCCCGGCCGCTCCCCCTCCAACACGGCTCTGCCATATCGGAGCAGCGGCCCAAGGCAGCCACGCCCATAGCAACATTGGAGATAAACTCCACAGCGGCCAGGCAAGAATCAGAAGCCCCATCTGTGTGCAGCTGCCCAGCACAAGCCACTAGAGGTCACTGTTCTCCCAGGAGAGGAAGGCCACAAACCAACAAGAAGGAAAGTTCTTCCAGCCGTCAATCATGCCAGTTCTGCAAACTATCTCTATTGCCATGAAAAGGCAAAATTTCAGGCAGATCAAGATAACAGAGACAACACCTGAGAAGGAGACAGACCTAACCAGTCTTCCTGAAAGAATTCAAAATAAAAATCATAAACATGCTGACAGAGATGCAGAGAAATATACAAGAGCTAAGGGATGAAGTCCAGAGGGAGATTACAGATGTCTGGAAGGAGATTACAGAAGTAAAAGAAACTCTGGAAGGATTTATAAGCAGAATGGATAAGATGCAAGAGGCCATTGATGGAATAGAAACCAGAGAACAGGAATTCATAAAAGCTAACACAGAGAGAGATAAAAGGATCTCCAGGAATGAAACAATATTAAGAGAACTATGTGACAATTCCAAAAGGAACAATATCCATATTATAGGGGTACCAGAAGAAGAGGAGAGAGAAAAAGGGATAGAAAGTGTCTTTGAAGAAATAATTGCTGAAAACTTCCCCAAACTGTGGGAGGAAATAATCGAACAGACCACAGAAATACGCAGAACTCCCAACAGAAAGGACCCAAGGAGGAAAACACCATGACATTTAATAATTAAAATGGCAAAGATCAAGGACAAAGAAATAGTTTAAAAGGAGCTAGAGAGAAAAAGGTCACCTATAAAGGAAAACCCATCAGGCTATCATCACACTTCTCAACAGAAACCTTACAGGCCAGAAGAGAATGGCATGATATATTTAATGCAATGAAACAGAAGGGCCTTGAACCAAGGATACTGTGTCCAGCACGATTATCATTTAAATATGAAGGAGGGATTAAACAATTCCCAGACAAGCAAGAGTTGAGGGAACTTAACTCCCACAAACCACCTCTACAGGGTATTTTAGAGGGACTGTTCTAGACAGGAGCACTCCTAAGACTAAACAGATGTCACCAGAGAAAATAAAATCACAGCAAAGAAAGCAGACCAAACAAATACTAACTAAAGGCAAAAAATAAAATCAACTACCCACTAAAAGCAGGTAAAGGAAACACGAAAGAGCACAGAATAAAACAACCAACATATAAAGAATGGAGTAGGAGGAATAAGACGGGAGAGAAGAAAAGAATCTCCAGACAGTGTATATAACAGCTCAATAAGCAAGCTAAGTTCGGCAGTAAGATACTAAAGAGGCTAACCTTGAACCTTCGGTAACAACGAATCTAAAGCTTGAAATGGCAATAAGAACATATCTTTCAATAGTCACCCTAAATGTAAATGGACTGAATGCACCAATCGAAAGACAAAGAGAAATAGAATGGGTAAAAAAGCAAGACCCATCTATATGCTGCTTACAAGAAACTCACCTCAAACCCAAAGACATGCACAGACTAAAAGTCAAGGGATGGAAAAATATATTTCAGGCAAACAACAGAGAGAAGGAAGCAGGGGTTGCAGTACTAATAACAGACAAAATAGTCTTCAAAACAAAGAAAGTAACAAGAGATAAAGAAGGACATTACATAATGATAAAGGGCTCAGTATAACAAGAGGATATAACAATTCTAAATATATACGCACCCAACACAGGAGTACCAGCATATGTGAAACAAATACTAACAGAACTAAAGGGGGAAATAGACTGCAATGCATTCACTTTAGGAGGCTTCAGCACACCACACACCCCAAAGAATAGATCCACCAGGCAGAAAATAAGTAAGGACACGGAGGCACTGAACAACACACTAGAACAGATGGACCTAATAGACATCTATAGAACTCTACATCCAAAAGCAACAGGATATACATTCTTCTCAAGTGTACATGGAACATTCTCCAGAATAGACCACATACTAGCTCACAAAAAGAGCCTCAGTAAATTCCAAAATATTGAAATTCTACCAACCAACTTTTCAGACCACAAAGGTATAAAACTAGAAATAAATTCTACAAAGAAAACAAAAAGGCTCACAAACACATGGAGGATTAACAACATGCTCCTAAATAATCAATGAATCAATGAACAAATTAAAATAGAGATCAAGGAATATACGGAAACAAAAGACAACAACAACACAAAGCCCCAACTTCTGTGGGATGCAGCGAAAGCAGTCTTAAGAGGAAACTATATAGCAATCCAGGCACACTTGAAGAAGAAAGAACAATCCCAAATGAATAGTCTAACATTACAATTATTGAAACTGGAAAAAGAAGAACAAATGAGGCCTAAAGTCAGCAGAAGGAGGGACATAATAAAGATCAGAGAAGAAATAAACAAAATTAAGAAGAATAAAACAATAGCAAAAATCAATGAAACCAAGAGCTGGTTCTTTGAGAAAATAAACAAAATAGATAAGCCCCTAGCCAAATTTATTAAGAGAAAAAGAGAATCAACAGACATCAACAGAATCATAAATGAGAATGGAAAAATCAAGACAGACTCCACGGAAATACAAAGAATTATTAAACACTGCTATGAACATCTATATGCTAAGAAACTGGAAAACACAGAAGAAATGGACAACTTCCTAGAAAAAAACAACCTTCCAAGACTGACCAAGGAGAAACACAAAAGTTAAACAAACCAATTATGAGCAAAGAAATTGAAACGGTAATCAAAAAACTACCAAAGAACAAAACCACCAGGCCACACGGATTTACCTCGGAATATTATAAGACACAAAGAGAAGACATAATACCCATTCTCCTTAAAGTTTTCCAAAAAACAGAAGAGGAGGGAATACTCCCAAACTCATTCTATGAAGCCAACATCACCCTAATACCAAAACCAGGCAAAGACACCACCAAAAAAGAAAACTACAGACCAATATCCCTGATGAATGTAGATGCAAAAATACTCAATAAAATATTAGCAAACCGAATTCAAAAATATATCAAAAGGATCATACACCATGACAAAGTGGGATTCATCCCAGGGATGCAAGGATGGTACAACATTAGAAAATCCATCAACATCATCCACCACATCAACAAAACGAAGGACAAAAACCACAAGATCATCTACATAGATGCTAAAAAAGCCTTTGACAAAATTCAACATCCATTCATGATAAAAACTCTCAGCAAAATGGTTATAGAGAGCAAGTACCTCAACATAATAAAGGCCATCTATGATAAACTCACAGCCAACATCATACAGAACAGCGAGAAGCTGAATGCTTTTCCTCTGAGATCGAGAACTAGACAGGGATGCCCACTCTCCCCACTGTTATTTATCATAGTACAGGAGGTCTGAGCCATGGCAATTAGACAAAACAAAGAAATACAAGGAATCCAGATTGCTAAAGAAGAAGTTAAACTGTCACTGTTTGCAGATGACATGATACTGTACATAAAAAACCCTAAAGACTCCACTCCAAAACTACTGGAATTGATATTGGAATACAGCAAAGTTCCAGGTTATAAAACTAACACACAGAAATCTGTGGCTTTTATGTACACTAACAATGAACCAATAGAAAGAAAAATCAGGAAAACAACTCCATTCACAATTGCTTCAAAAAGAATAAAATACCCAGGGGCGGAGCCAACATGGCTGTGTGAGTTGGACAGTGGGAATCTCCTCCCCAAAACATTATATTTTTGAAAATACAACAAATACAACTAATCCTAAAAGAGAAACCAGAAGACACAGGACAACAGCCAGACTACATCCACACGTGCGAGAGGCCAGCGCCTGGTGAAAGGGGTAAGATACAACCCCCAGCCCGGCGGGACCCGAGCACACCTCCCCCCAGCTCCGAGCAGGAGGGAGAGGAAGCCCAGGACTGCTAAACACCCAGCCCCAACCACCCGCAACAGAGCGCACACACAGTGCATGCGTGGAGGGCGGGAAACTAGGGAAATAGGGCAGCAAGACTTCTGAGCAGTTTCCGAAACTGATGCCCCTGTGACAAAGAAAAGCGAATGTTTTTTGAAAGTCTTAAAGGGACAGGGACTTAACAGCTAGACGGAAACAACACAGGTCACAGCCCAGTGGCTGGAAATTACAGGGAAAACCGGGGGCACTAACCCCCTGGGCAACAGCTCTGAGACCCCTCACAGAGGTAAACAGCCAAACAGCCCCCCCGTCCATTACCCCTCCGGGTGCTGTGAAAACAGAGAAACAGCCTAAGGCAAACCATGCCCACAGAAAGGGAGATCCCTCCATATCGGCCGCGCAAGACACAAAGGCCCAGCCTACACACAATTACCCAACACAAGCCACTAGGGGATGCAGTTGCTCCAGTAAAGAAAGGCCAGTAGCAAGTGAAAAGTTTGGCCCTCCCAGCTGACAGTCAATAGCACCTGTCAACACGAAAAGGCAAAAAAATATGATCCAGACAAGACTAACCCAGACAGCTTCGGCATCTGCTACATCTTCCCCTGAGAAGGAACACGGGGAGATAGATTTAACCAGTCTTCCTGAAAAAGAATTCAATTCAAAACAAAAGTCATAACCATGCTGATGTACTTGCAGAGAAATATGCAAGAACTAAGGAAGGAGAATACAGAAATAAAACAAGCTCTGGAAGGACTTCAAAACATTATGGACGAGATACAAGAGACCATTAATGGACGAGAAAACAGAGAACAGGAATGCAGAGAAGCTGATGCAGAGAGAGATAAAAGGATCTCCAGGAATGAAAGAATTTTAAGAGAGCTGAGTTACCATACTAAATGGAACTATATCAGCATTATAGGGTTACCAGAAGAAGAAGAGAGAGAAAAAGGGATAGAAAGTGTCTTTGAAGAAATAATTGCCAAAAACTTCCCCAAACTAGGGGAAGAAAGAGCCTCTCAGACCACAGAGGTACACAGAACTCCCATGACAAGGGATCCAAGGAGGGCAACACCAAGACACATAATAATTAAAATGGCAAAGATCAAAGACAAAGACAAAGTATTAAAGGCAGCCAGAGAGAAAAAAAAGGTTACCTACAAAGTAAATCCCATCAGGCTATCATCAGACTTCTCAACAGAAACCCTACAGGCCAGAAGAGAATGGCATGATATACTTACTGCAATGAAAAAGAAGGGCCTCGAACAAAGACTACTGTATCCAGCACGAATATCATATAAATATGAAGGAGGATTTAAACAATTAACAGACAAGAAAAAGTTGAGGGAATGTGCCTCCCACAAACCACTTCTACAGGGCATCCTACAGGGACTGCTCTAGATGGGAGCACTCCTAGAAAGAGCACACAACAAAACACCCAACATATAAAGAAGGGAGGAGGAGGAATAGGAAGGGAGAGAAATAAAGAATCAGCACACCACATTTATAATAGCTCAACAAGTGAGTTAAGTTAGACAGTAAGATAGTAAAGAAGCTAACCGTGAACCTTTCGTAACCACAAACTAAAAGCCTGCAATGGCAATAAGTTCATACCTTTCAATAATCACACTAAATGTAAATGGAATGAATGCACCAATCAAGAGACACAGAGTAATAGAATGGATAAAAAAGCAAGACCCATCTATGTGCTGCTTACAAGAGACATGCACAGACTTAAAGTCAAGGGATGGAAAAAGTAATTTCATGCAAACAACAGAGAGAAGAAAGCAGGAGTTGCAATTCTGATATCAGACAAAACAGACTTCAAAATAAGGAAAGTAACAAAAGACAAAGAAGGACATTACATAATGATAAAGGGCTCAGTCCAACAAGAGGATATAACCATTATAAATATATATGCACCCAATACAGGAGCAGCAACATACCTGAAACAAATACTAACAGAACTAAAGGAGGAAATAGAATGCAATGCATTCATTCTAGGTGACTTCAACACACCACTCACTCCAAAGGACAGATCCACCAGACAGAAAATAAGGACACAGAGGCACTGAACAACACACTAGAACAGATGGACCTAATAGACATCTACAGAACTCTACATCCAAAAACAACAGGATACACACTCTTCTCAAGTGCACATGGAACATTCTCCAGAATAGACCACAAACTAGGCCACAAAAAGAGCTTCAGTAAATTGCAAAAGATTGAAATCCTACCAACCAACTCTTCAGACCACAAAGGCATAAAACTAGAAATAAACTGTACAAAGAAAGCAAAGAGGCTCACAAACACATGGAGGCTTAACAACACGCTCCTAAATAATCAATGGATCAATGACAAAATCAAAATGAAGATCCAGCAATATATGGAAACAAACGACAACAAAAACACTAAGCCCCAACTACTGTGGGACACAGCAAAAGCAGTCTAAAAGAGGAAAGTATATAGCAATCCAAGCATATTTAAAAAAGGAAGAACAATCCCAAATGAATGGTCTAATGTCACAGTTATCGAAATTGGAAAAAGAAGAACAAATGAGGCCTAAGGTCAGCAGAAGGAGGGATATAATAAAGATCAGAGAAGAAATAAATAAAATTGAGAAGAATAAAACAATAGCAAAAATCAATGAAACCAAGAGCTGGTTCTTTGAGAAAATAAGCAAAATAGATAAGCCTCTAGCCAGACTTATTAAGAGGAAAACAGAGTCAACACACATTAACAGTATCAGACACGAGAAAGGAAAAATCACAACGGACCCCACAGAAATACAAAGAATTATTAGAGAATACTATGAAAACGTATATGGTAACATCTGGGAAACCTAGGAGAAATGGACAACTTCCTAGAAAAATACAACCTTCCAAGACTGACCCAGAAAGAAACAGAAAATCTAAACAGACCAACTACCAGCAACGAAATTGAAGCGGTAATCAAAAAACTACCAAAGAACAAAACCCCCGGGCCAGATGGATTCACCTCGGAATTTTATCAGACATAAAGGGAAGACATAATACCCATTCTCCTTAAAGTTTTCCAAAAAATAGAAGAGGGGGGAATACTCCCAAACTCATTCTATGAAGCCAACATCACACTAATACCAAAACCAGGCAAAGACCTCACCAAAAAAGAAAACTACAGACCAATATCCCTAATGAACGTAGATGCAAACATACTCAACAAAATACTAGCAAACCAAATTCAGAAATACATCAAAAGGATCGTACACCATGACCAAGTGGGATTCATCCCAGGGATGCAAGGATGGTACAACATTCGAAAATCCACCAACATCATCCACCACATCAACAAAAAGAAAGACAAAAACCACATGATCATCTCCATAGATGCTGTAAAAGTATTTGACAAAGTTCAACATCCATTCATGATAAAAACTCTCAGCAAAATGGGAATAGAGGGCAAGAACCTCAACATAATAAAGGCCATCTATGATAAACCCACAGCCAACATTATACTGAACCGCAAGAAGCTGAAAGCTTTTCCTCTGAGATCAGGAACTAGACAGGGATGCCCACTCTCCCCACTGTTATTTAACATAGTACTGGTGGTCCTAGCCACAGCAATCAGACAAAACAAAAAAATACACGGAACCCAGATTGGTAAAGAAGAAGTTAAACTGTCACTATTTGCAGATGACATGATACTGTACATAAAAAACCCTAAGGACTCCACCCCAAAACTACTAGAACTGATATCGGAATACAGCAAAGTTGCAGGATACAAAATCCACACACAGAAATCTGTGGCTTTCCTGTACTCTAACAATGAACCAACAGAGAGAGAAATCAGGAAAACAACTCCATACACAATTGCATCAAAAAAAAAAAAAAATACCTAGGAATAAACCTAACCAAAGAAGTGAAAGACTTATACTCTGAAAACTACACCTCACTCTTAAGAGAAATTGAAGGGGGCACTAACAGATGGAAACTCATCCCATGCTCGTTGCTAGGAAGAATTAATATCATCAAAATGGCAATCCTGCACAAAGCAATATACAGATTTGATGCAATCCCTATGAAACTACCAGCAACATTCTTCAATGAACTGGAACAAATAATTCAAAAATTCATATGCAAACAAAAAAAGACCCCGAATAGCCAAAGCAATCCTCAGAAAGAAGAATAAAGTAGGGGGGATCTCACTCCCCAACTTCAAGCTCTACTATAAAGCCATAGTAATCAAGACAATTTGGTACTGGCACAAGAACAGAGCCACAGACAAATGGAACAGACTAGAGAATCCAGACATTAACCCAGACATATATAGTCAATTAATATTTGGTAAAGGAGCCATGGACATACAATGGCGAAACGACAGTCTCTTCAACAGATGTTGCTGGCAAAACTGGACAGCTACATGTAGGAGAATGAAACCAGACCATTGTCTAACCCAATATACAAAAGTAAACTCAAAATGGATCAAAGACCTGAATGTAAGTCGTGAAACCATTAAACCCTTGGAAGAAAACATAGGCAAAAACCTGTTAGACATAAACATGAGTGACCACTTCTTGAACATATCTCCCCGGGCAAGGAAAACAACAGCAAAAATGAGTAAGTGGGACTATATTAAGCTGAAAAGCTTCTGTACAGCAAAAGACACCATCAATAGAACAAAAAGGAACCCTACAGTATGGGAGAATATATTTTAAAATAACAGATCCGATAAAGGCTTGATGTCCAACACATATAAAGTGCTCACACGCCTCAACAAACAAAAAACAAATAACCCAGTTAAAAAATGGGCAGAGGAACTGAACAGACAGTTCTCCAAAAAAGAAATACAGATGGCCAACAGACACAAGAGAAGATGCTCCACATCGCTAATTATCAGAGAAATGCAAATTAAAACTACAATGAGGTATCACCTCACACCAGTAAGGATGGCTGCCATCCAAAAAAACAACAACAAATGTTGGCGAAGCTGTGGATAAAGGGGAACCCTCCTGCACTGCTGGTGGGAATGTAAATTAGTTCAACCGTTGTGGAAAGCACTATGGAGGTACATCAAAATGCTCAAAACAGACTTACCATTTGACCCAGGAATTTCACTCCTAGGAATTTACCCTAAGAATGCAGCAATCAAGTTTGAGAAAGACCAATGCACCCCTATGTTTATCGCAGCACTATTTACAATAGTCAAGAATTGGAAGCAACCTAAATGTCCATCGATAGATGAATGGATAAAGAAGATGTGGTACATATACACAATGGAATACTACTCAGCCATAAGAAAAGGGCAAATCCTACCATTTGCAGCAACATGGATGAAGCTGGAGGGTATTATGCTCAGTGAAACAAGCCAAGCAGAGAAAGAGAAATACCAAATGATTTCACTCATCTGTGGAGTATAAGAACAAAGGAAATACTGAAGGAACAAAACAGCAGCAGAATCACAGAACTCAAGAATGGACTAACAGGTACCAAAGGGAAAGGGACAGGGGAGGTTGGGTGGGTAGGGAGGGATAAGTGGGGGGGAGAAGTAGGGGGGAATTAAGATTACCATGCATGGGGTGTGGGAGACAGGGGAGGGCTGTACAACAGAGAGAAGACAAGTAGTGATTCTACAACATTTTGCTATGCTGATGGACAGTGACTTTAAAGGGTTTTATAGGGCGGACCTGGTATAGGGGAGAGCCTAGTAAAGATAATATTCATCATGTAAGTGTAGATTAATGATAACAAACAAACAAAAAAAAGCAGTTCCTGTGTGGTAACCTCCAATGAGTTCTACACAATGATATAAAGGGCATATAAAAGTGTAAGCAAAGGGTCTATTTGTGTTTATACAGAGGATCAAAGCCTAATTTGGCTACCCCAAAAATGAACTGAGATATGATATGAAAAAGAACTTCCAACATCTGCAATCTCTGGAAGTCTCATGCCAGAAGATGATCATCAAAAAACCCCAACAAAGATCCATGCACTGCTACAGCTGTAGATGCCCTCATCCCGCCAGTTCCTGGACTTGCCATGGGAATGAAGAAGGAGATATCTAAGCTGGCCAGTGCATACAGTAAAACAACAAATTTGACTGGATCTATACTGTTGGAACTCAACCAAGAATTAGGACAAGTGCAAATTGTAGCACTCCAAAATATTACAACTACAGACTATTTACTGTTAAAAGAACATATGGGATGTGAACAGTCCCCAGGAATGGGTTGTTTTAATTTGTCTGAATTCTCTCAGACTGTTCAAGCTCAGTTGGACAATATCAACCATACCATAGATAAGTTTTCACAAATGCCTAAGGTGCCTAACTGGTTTTCTTGGTTTCACTGGAGATGGCTGGTAATTACAGGTATGCTTAGGTTATGTAACTATACTCCTATTATGTTAATGTGTGTGCGCAATTTAATTAGTAGTTTAAAACCTATACATGCTGAAGTTACTCTACAAGAAGATATGTCAAAGAAATAATCAATATTCCCATGTTTTCTTCCACCTGCTACTTCTATAGCTTTTCTTCTTCCTTCCTAATTACAACCCTTAAATAGAATTCGTGCCACATATCGAATTTACCGAGTATCATAATTCCTCCAAGTGGTAAAGATACCTCAAGACAAATGCGGGACATAGAAGCCACAGGGCATTAATATGCAAAGAAGTAAAAAGCTAACCTTTTCAAACAATAAGGCTTCTCTCTCACTTACCAACTGTACATTTCCCTTTATGGCCCTGGAAGATGACTGGTTAGCCAGAGACGGGTAAGATTCCTCAAGGGAGGAATAACCTAAGACAGGCAAAGTCGCAGGGGGGCCATCAGGTGAAAAATTGGGGATCAAAAGGGTGAGGCTTAGAACCTTACCCCCCCTGTTCTGAGAGAAATCTTCTGCATCCGTGGATGTTTTATTGCCCTTGTCTAGCTTGGATTAACACATAGTCTACAGGCACACACCTGATCATCTACATTTGCTCTCTTACAACACTAAACTAAGTTTTCTACCTTTATCCTGTATCTACCTACCACTTCAGCATTTTATTAATAATAATAATAATAATAATAAAGGGAGAAATGTGGGATCCACATATAAATCAAGTGTAAAAATCAACGAATATTCATATTTGACCTGATTGTCTATAGTTCATAATGTGTGATCCAAACCGAAAATTTCTGTGATGACTGCCCTTGTACTGTTCACCATGTAAGAACTTATTCACTATGTAAGAATTTGTTCTCCATGTAAGAACTTGTTCGTTATGCTTCAGAAGATTGGAGACTGACGAAAATAAGGCTTGGGGTGAATTAATGATTGTGCATTGAGCATTGACTCCCCTATACAGAATTTTATTGTTGTTAACAACAATTTGATCAATAAATATGAGAGACGCCCTCACAAAAAAGAAAAAAAAAAGAGAAAAAAAAAAGTACACATTTCCAATTGTAAAATAAATAAGTAGCCGGGATGTAATGTATAGCATAAGGAATATAGTCAAAATATTGTAACAACTTGGTATGGTGATAGCTGGTGCCTAGAATTATCATCTATATAAATGTTCAATCACTGTTTTGTACACCTGAAACTAATGTAATACTGTGTGTTAACTACCCTTCAATAAAAAATAATTATCTACAAATATATATATATATATATATAACAACAACAACAACAACAAAAGAATAAAATACCTAGGAATAAACCTAACCAAAGAAGTGAAAGACCTATACCCTGAAAACTACAAGATACTCTTAAGAGAAATTAAAGGGGACACTAACAAATGGAAACTCATCCCATGCTCGTGGCTAGGAAGAATTAATATCGTCAAAATGGCCATCCTGTCCAAAGCAATATACAGATTTGATGCAATCCCTATCAAATTACCAGCAACATTCTTCAACAAACTGGAACAAATAGTTCAAAAATTCATATGGAAACATCAAAGATCCCGAATAGCCAAAGCAATCATGAGAAAGAAGAATAAAGTGGCTGGGATCTCACTCCCCAACTTCAAGCTCTACTACAAAGCCATAGTAATCAAGACAATTTGGTACTGGCACAAGAGCAGAGCCACAGACCAGTGCAACAGATTAGAGACTCCAGACATTAACCCAAACATATATGGTCAATTAATATTTGATAAAGGAGCCATGCACATACAATGGGGAAATGACAGTCTCTTCAACAGATGGTGCTGGCAAAACTGGACAGCTACATGTAAGAGAATGAAAGTGGACCATTGTCCAACCCCATACACAGAAGTAAACTCGAAATGGATCAAAGACCTGAATGTAAGTCATGAAATCATAAAACTTTTAGAAAAAAAATAGGCAAAAACTTCTTAGACATAAACATGAGTGACCTCTTCTTGAACATATCTCCCCAGGCAAGGAAAACAAAAGCAAAAATGAACAAGTGGGACTATATTAAGCTGAAAAGCTTCTGTACAGCAATAGACACCATCAATAGAACAAAAAGTTACCCTACAATATGGGAGAATATATTTGTAAATGACAGATCCGATAAAGGCTTGACATCCAAAATATATAAAGAGCTCACCCACCTCAACAAACAAAAAACAAATAATCCAATTAAAAAATGGGCAGAAGAACTGAACAGACAGTTCTCTAAAAAAGAAATTCAGATGGCCAACAGACACAAGAAAAGATGCTCCACATTGCTAATTATCAGAGAAATGCAAATTAAAACTACAATGAGATATCACCTCACACCAGTAAGGATGGATACCATCCAAAAGACAAACAACAACAAATGTTGGCGAGGTTGTGGAGAAAGGGGAACCCTCCTACACTGCTGGTGGGAATGTAAATTTGCTCAACCATTGTGGAAAACAGTATGGAAGTTCCTCAAAATGCTCAAAATAGTTTTACCATTTTACCCAGGAATTCCACTCCTAGGAATTTACCCTAAGAATGCAGCACTCCAGTTTGAAAAAGACAGATGCACCCCTATGTTTATCGCAGCACTATTTACAATAGTCAAGAATTGGAAGCAACCTAAGTGTCCTTCAGTAGATGAATGGATAAAGAAGATGTGGTACATATACACAATGGAATATTACTCAGCTATAAGAAAAAAACAGATCCTACCATTTGCAACAACATGGATGGAGCTAGCAGGTATTATGCTCAGTGAAATAAACCAGGTGGAGAAAGACAAGTACCAAATGATTTCACTCATATGTGGAGTATAAGAACAAAAGAAAACTGAAGGAACAAAACAGCAGTAGAATCACAGAACTCAAGAATGGACTAACAGGCACCAAAGGGAAAGGGACTGGGGAGGATGGGTGGGTAGGGAGGGATAAGGGGGGTGGAAGGGGGTATTATGATTAGCATGCATAGTGGAAGGAGTGGGAGAAAGTGGAGGGCTGTGCAACACAGAGAAGACAAGTAGTAATTCTACAATATTTTGCTATGTTGATGGACAGTGACTGAAATGGGGTTTGTGGGTGGGACTTGGTATAGGGGAGAGCCTGATAAACATAATATTCTTCATGTAATTGTAGATTAATGATAACAAAAAGAAAAAGAGAAAGAAAAGGGGAATTACTCCCTGATCGGATAAAACTAAGTGTAATCAACGATTAATGCATGCTTTGGATATCCTTAATTTTGATCTTTTAAAGGGTGTCAGATGATCAGCTATGGAAGTACATTTTTCTGATAATATTCCTTTCTCTTAAAAAAAAAAGCAGTTCCTTTGTGGTGATCTCCAATAGGTTCTTCACAATGGTATAAAGGTCATATCAAAGTGTGTGCAAAGGATTTGTTTGTGTTTATACAGAGGATCAAAGCCTAATTTGGCAACCCAGAAAACGAATTAAGGTATGATATGAAGAAGAACTTCCAATACCAACATCCTCTGGAAGAGTCATTCCAGAAGATGATCATCGAAAAACTTCAACAAAGATCCTGGTGCTGTTGCAGTTGTAGCTGCATTCATCCCACCGGTTTCTAGAATTGCCATTGGAATGAAGAAGGAGATATCTAAGCTGGCCTGTGCATACAGTAAAACAACAGATTTGACTGGACCTATACTGTCGGAACTCAACCAAGAATTAGGAGAAGTTCAAGTTGCAGTGCTCCAAAATCATGCAACTATAGACTATCTACTGTTAAAAGAACATATAGGATGTGAACAGTTCCCAGTAATGTGTTGTTTTAATTTGTCTGATTTTTCTCAAACTATTCAAATTCAGTTAGTCAATATCCATCATATCACTGATAAGTTTTCACAAATACCTAGGGTGCCTAACTGGTTTTTTTGGTTTCACTGGAGATGGCTGGTAATTGTAGGTATGCTTTGGTTATGTAGCTGTATTCCTATTATGTTAATGTGTGTACGCAATTTAATTAGTAGTTTAAAACCTATACATGCTTATATTACTCTACAAGAAGATATGTCAAAGAAATAATCAATCTTCCCATGTTTTCTTCTGCCTGCTACTTCTATAGCTTCTTCCTTCCTAATTACAACCCTTTAGTAGAATTCGTGCCTCATATAGAAAATTACCGAGTATCATAATTCTTCCAGGTGGTAATGATACCTCAAGACAAATGCTGGGCATAGAAGCCACAGGGCATAAATCTGCAAAGAAGTAAAAAGCTTACCTCTTCAAAGAATATTGCTTCTCTCTCACTTACCAACTTTACATTTCTCTGTATGGCCCCGGAAGATGACTGGTTAGCCAGAGACGGGTAAGATTCCTCAAGGGAGGAACAACCTAAGACAGGCACAGTCACAGGGGGGCCATCAGGTGAGATATTGGGGATCAAGAGAGGTGAGGCTTAGAACCTCACCCCCCCTGTGTTGAGAGAAATCTTCTGCATCCGTGGATGTTTTATTGCCCTTGTCTAGCTTGGATTAATACTTAGTTTATAGGCACACACCTGATCATCTACATTTGCTCCCTTACAACGCTAAACTATGTTTTCTACCTTTATCTTGCATCTACCTACCACTTCAGCATTTTATTTTAAATAATAATAATAATAATAATAAGGGAGAAATGTGGGATTCACATATAAATTAAGTATAAAAATCAAACGAATATTCATATTTGACCTGATTGTTTATAGTTCATAATGTGTGATCAAAACCGAAAGTTTCTGTGATGACTGCCCTTGCACTGTTCACCATGTAAGAACTTATTCACTATGTAAGAATTCATTCACCATGTAAGAACTTGTTCGTTATGCTTCAGAAGATTGGAGACTGTTGAGAATTAGGCTTGGGGTTGATTAATGATTGTGCATTGACTCCCCTATACAGAATTTTATTGTTGTTAACCACCATTTGATCAATAAATATGAGAGATGCCCTCTCAAAAAAAAAATGCAGTCACTGAAATGAAACATACAATGGAGGGATTTAAAAGCAGATTAGATGGGGTAGAAGAGACAGTAAATGGAGTAGAAATTAGAGAACAGGAATACAAAGAAGCTGAGGCAGAGAGGGAAAAAATCTCTAGGAATGAAAGAATATTAAGAGAAATGTGTAACTAATCCAAACAGAACAATATTCACATTATAGGGGTGCCAAAAGAAGAAGAGAGAGAAAAAGGGATAGAAAGTATCTTTGAAAAATAATTTCTGTAAACTTCCCCAATCTGGGGAAGAAGATAGTCTCTCAGGCCATGGAGGTGCACAGATCTCCCAATACAAGGGGCTCAAGGAAGACAAGACCAAGATATACAATAATTAAAATGGCAAAGATCAAGGACAAGGACAGAGTATTAAAAGCACCCAGAGAGACAAAAATGATCAGCTACAAAGGAAATCCCATCAGGCTATCATCAGACTTATCAGAAGAAATCTTACAGGCCAGAAGGGAGTGGCATGATATATTCAATGCAATGAAACAGAAGGGCCTCGAAAGAAGATGTGGTCCATATACACAATAGAATATTATTCAGCCATAAGAAGAAAACAAATCCTACCATTTGCAACAACATGGATGGAGCTAGAGGGTATTATGCTCAGTGAAATAAGCTAGGAGAAGAAAGACAAGTACCAAATGATTCACTCATCTGTGGAGTACAACAAAGCAAAAACTGAAGGAACAAAAGAGCAGCAGACTCACAGAACCCAAGAATGAACAGTGGTTACCAAAGGGAAAGGAGTTGGGAAGGGTGAATGGGAAGGGAGGGATAAGGGGATTTAGTGGTATTATGATTAGCACACATAATATAGGGAACAGGGAAGGAAGTATAGCACAGAGAAGACAACTAGTGACTGTATAGCATCTTACTGTGCTGATGGACAGTGACTATAATGAGGTATGTGGTGGAGACTTGATAATAGGGGGGAATGTAGTAACCACAATGTTGCTTATGTGAAACCTGAGCATAAGACTGTGTATGAATGATACCTTAATAAAAAATAAAAGAAAAAGAATCTTTACAGCATCTTTACCAGGATATTCCATCTCAAGAAACCACTTTCCTTTCTCATTCATAAGAAGCAACTTCTCATCCATTCAAGTTTTATCATGAGATTGCAGCAATTCAGTGATGTCTTGAGACCCCACTTTTAATTCTAGCTCTCATCCTATTTATTGCTTCAAACTTTTCTTCTGCAGCTTCCTCACCTCTCTCAGCCTTTAAGGTTTAAAGAAAGTTAGGGTCTTGGTCTAGTTTAGGCTCTCGCTTAAAGGGATGATGTGGCTGGTTTGATCCAGACCACAGAACTTTCTCCATACCAACCTTAAAGCTGTTTTCCTTTCTTATCATGGGTGTGTTCATTGCAGGAGCACTTTTCATTTCTTCCATGAACATTTCCTGTGCATTCTCAGCTTGGCTAACTGTTGGTGCAAGAGGCCTAATCTCCAGCTTATCTAAACTTTCTACCTGTTCCTCACTAAGGTTATTCACTTCAGACCTTTGACTAAACATGAGAGATGTGCAGCTTTTCCTTTCACTTGAACAGTTAGATGCCATGGTAGAGTTATTAACAGGCCTATTTCAAGATTCTTTTGTCTAAAAAATAGGGAGGCCCAAGGAGAGGGAGAGAGATGGGGGAATGGCCAGTCTGTGGAACAGTCAGAACACAAACAACATTGTCAATTAAGTTCACTGCCTAATATAGGCATGGTTCATGGAGCCCCAAAACTATTAGAATAGAACATCAGAGATCTCTGGTCACAAATCACCATAATAAACATACTAATGAAAAATTTGAACTATTGTAAGAATTGTGAAAATGTGACATAGAGGCACAAACTGAGTTAATACTTTTGGAAGAATGGTCAATAATTTGCTCAATATAGGGTTGCCACAAACCTTCAATTTGCAAAATACACAATATCTGCAAAATATAATAAAGCAAATCATGATACAATAAAGTATGCCTATAACTGTATAGGCAAAACAAACCATTCAACCTCTACTTCACACTACACATAAAAAATAATTTAAGATTGATCACAGACTTAAGGACAAAGCTAAGCCCATAAAGCTTTTAGAAATCAACATAGGAAAATAAGTTTGTGACATGAGGGTAGTAAAAGACATCTTAGGACATCATAAAATAACCATTAATAAAATTAGGCTTCATCAAAATTTTTTTTATTTTGGTATCATTAATCTCAAAACTTTTTAAATTATGCCCATCAAAAGATACCATTAAAAAAAATGAAAAATAGGCAAGCCACAGAAAAGACTTGCAGAACATATCTGACAATACAAGATATACAAGATATATATAAAGTCCTCCTCCAAATCAGTAATATAAAAGACAACTCAATTATTAAAAATTGGCAAATAATTTGAACAGAGATATGTCCAACAAAAAGTATGGCTGAAAAGCACCCACACACAAAACTCATTAGTTACCATGGAAGTGAAGATTAAAACCACAATGAGATTTTACCATACATGCTCCAGAATGGTAAAAATTAAGAAGACTTATATCTAATCTCTGTGAAGGTGTGAGCAACCAGAACTTTCATACACTGTTGGTGAGGATTAAAATAGTCTCATTTCTCATTAAAATAAACATGCACCTATCCTATGACTCAGAAATTCTAAATATTTATGCAAATTATGTAAAAACAGATGTTCACAAAAATACTTGTTCATGAATGTGGATAGCATTTTGATTCGAAACAGCAAAACAAAACCAAAGAGAATTGGAAACTACCCAAGCATCATTAATAGAAGGGATAAACAAAGTATAGTATATTCATACAATGGTATTCTACTTAGCAACAGAAAGAGACCACTGATACATGTAGTATCATGGATAAATCTAAAAAAGTAAAAAATTAAAGAATAAAAGAGGCCTTCCACAAGAGACCAAACTATATGATCCCAATTATATAAAGTTCTACACCACACAAAACTAATCTATGGTGTAGAAGCATCAGGGTTGTGGCTGCCTTCGGAAAGATGGGACTGACAGGTACAGGTCATAGGAAAATTTTCTGGAGTGATGATAATGTATTGTATTTTTAGTATAATCAAATACACTATATACCTGGGGTATATACGTTTGTCAAAACTCAGAAATATGTGCTTAAGATACTTAGATTTTGTTGTATGTTCATTCCAACTCAAAAAATCCTCTAAACAAATGTTGGCTTTAGTTGGTGTTATTTAAGTATTTAGTGCTATTTAAATATTAAATACTTAAATATTTTGTATTTGTATACTTAAAGTACTAAATTTAAGTATTTATGCTAACTGTACTGATGTCTGCAATTTGGTTTGGAATGAATTTAAAATAAAATGGATTAATGGGTAAAAACCTAGGTAGTTGCAGGTACGTGATAAAGGAAGCATATAGTAAAATAATAACAACAGAATATAGGTGGTTAGGTATACAGATGTTAGCTGTAAAGTTCTGTCAATTTTGCTGTATGTTTGAAATTTTTCATAAAATTTTGAGGAAAAATATATACAAGTTTATCCACAGCTAGAATAGATTAAAATATAACATTACTGCTAGGACATTTAGAAAAACTCTATGACACTCTATCTCCGTAAAACAAAATTATGTAGGATGTTTTCCCTCAGTATGGATGGGCAGTGTTGTCTATTATTCATTAAAGTTGGTTTGATAATGACACATATTAAAAGTGTCTGTTTTCTTCAAACACCACACTTACCAATAGGATTTTAGAAGTAATTTGAATTCTGTAATGACATCCTTAAAAGGTTGGAAGCACCCAGTGGTTTCCGTAACTAAAGTATGAACAGTATTTTTGTAGTAATTTTCCATGTTATCTTTGATCACAACTTCAGTGAAAGGGTGTAATACAAAAAGTACCTTTCTCTTTCATGTTAAAAGCTTTGAACTTAATTAATATAGTCATAATTATTCTTTGCACTTATACATAAAAACTTTTGAGTTGCTGAAGAATATTTTTGAGTAGTGCTAAGAAATGCTTATAAAAAAAGTGATTAAAACACTTAAACACTTTAAGTGCCCATGGCACAATGTCTCATTGATGTATGTTATTTAATCTATTTTGAGAAAATTAATGTTCTAGGTAAAGTGATTAGCTGATTTCATATGAGAGGATATCTCACAAAGAATAGAATTCAGAAATCATTCACTTTCCAGTTCCCACTTTTAACAACAGAACAGATATGAAACTACACAATAAAAACTTAATACACATAAACTGCCTACTAAGTAGTGCCTGATTAGATATTTTCGTGGCCTTGTTTATTAATTTAGTTAATAAAGATTTATTAAGCAGCTGTAATGCATCAGTCATTGTGCTAAGAAGGATATATTGGCTAATATTGTTTTTTATAAGGTTGCCCACTAAGGTTGTCAGTCCCTCTCATATGGAAGACCTAACTGAATAAGCATCAATAGATATTAAGACTAGGGGAGAACATCTAGGTAACTTTCCAAGCACAATCAGGAATTTAACTTTTTGAGTTCCAGAAGAGAAGCAATAAACTGAGGAGGGTTTCATCAACTTGTTGTGCCAGGAGATGTTATCAAGACAGCACCAGTCTTGGAACTCCATGCTTTGTGCCAAAGGAAAACAGTTAAAGATGGCTTCTCTCATTTCAGTGTGGCAAACACCATAACGTCAGAATGAAGTGTGACATTTATACATACCTGTGCTCATATACTTCAATAACCAAGACTAATTAACCCAAGAAAAAGTGCTCATATCCTGCTTATCTAAGGAAGCATTAGATTGAATCAAGAAATTATTGTTTGTGTAGGTCAAAATGTTCAAATATCAGCAATTACATATGGTTTGACTAAATATTATTTTACAAAGGCAAGACTCCATTTCTTCATCTGACCTGTAACAATTCCTCAACTGTCTAATTGAAAGCATCAAATGAAAGCACTTAGGGTACTATAACTATACCAACAGGCAATACAATTGAGTTTGGGAAGAGGGAACACATTGGGGGAGTATGGGTGCAAGTCTGGGGAGCATTATCTACTGCAGGTGAGCAGGGATTAAAGCTTAAATGTTGTTTGCAAATTCAAAGTCAGTCCATAGAAGATAGGAATTTTATGATTATTACTAAATTCCAGCTGAGTCTAATTACTGTCAAGGAAGGATTATGGTCTAGATCCAGACAGGTAGAAAATTAGTATCAGGGAAACAAACGAGAAGTGCCAGGCATAGAAATACTCATACAAAAGAGCTGGAGTTAGATGAAAGAATTAGCATAGCGAACTTGGGTTAAGAATTACAAAACAGGTTTATTGAATGCTAACTATTACAGGGGGTGCTATGCTAATGTCCTCAATATTCATTATTTGAGTTGGCAATAAGCCTAATGAGATATATCTTGTAATGTCCTTATACAGAGGGTAAAATGAAGCCCAAAGAGTTTAAGTCACTGGATGAAATTTGGCCAACTAGTAAATGACTGCTGATATTTGAAACCAGGTCATTACTATCTTTCCACGAATTTATTTAGGAAAATTACCTGGTGACCAAAACAAAAGACCAGTGCTGCATTCCTGAGTAACCGTCATTCAGTTAGACTGCAGCTGCCAGGGACCCAGGGCAACAAGATTAGTAAGATACTACCAGGAAGACTAACTTGATGCTGCCTAGAGGAGACACTTGCCACGTTCTCAGAATGTAGGGGGAGGCTTAGTACACTTTTGTAGGCAGAGCTGAGGGACAGCAAGTGAGACCCTGAACAGGAGCTGCACTAAAGGTCCTACACTAGCAGGTACACTGAAGGAAATTGCGGAAGTAGTACTGGGCATTATTTCTTACAACGCTCATTATGGGAGACAAAGAGGATACAGTGCTGGCAAGGAATGCGCCATGGAGTCAGACTGACTTGGATTCAATTCAAGCTTTGTACCACCACTTCCTACATGGTCGACTTTCCCCATTTTTGAGCCTCAAATTTCTCACTTGTAAACTGGGATAAATAAAAGCACCTAACTCATGAATTATGAGCCTCAAATGAACTAATACATTGGCAGCATTTAGAATTGCATTTAAAAATATTAGCAAGCACTCAATAAATAGTAGCATTTGTTCATTAAAAGGCTATGCATTTTACTTTTCAGAAGATGTGTGAAGGTAAACACCTGTTTCATCTACCTGAGAATCATACACAACTTTTACGGAAACCAAACTGGGCACCAAGTTAGAGAGAAACTTGGCCCAGAACAGAAGCAGGCTGTGCAGAGCTGCAAGAGGACAATCGCAATGACACGTTCCTGGCTCATTTTCTTGGTTAGTGTAGCATAGGTGAGGCAGGCTGCATTAAAGAAATGGTGTTGAGGCAGTTACAGTGATCTTGGGTGGGTCTTGGGATTCAATTTACTCATTTATTTAAAAGGGGTAAGGATACTTATTTCAAAGCCTGTTACGAAGATTACAATGAAATAAGATTGTGTTATGTACCCTCCCTAAATTGAAACAATATGTAGACTAGCATTGTATTATTAATGTTGTTATTATCAAATGGTACTGAAAAGGTATGAAAGAAAAATTTTCCTCATGGAACGGAAATGTAGAAAATCTTCACATGAAAGAATTGGACTTCCTGAGAACTGATGCATTTAGTAAATTGTTTCAAAGGAAAATGAACCTTATGGTGAAGTTTTTATAGTCTATGGTTGATTAATCTGTGTATTTTATTTTTTCCTATTTATATGCTTATACAAAACTACTGCTTTTATTGATCAAAGCATTTAGAATCTATATTTTTCCTTGTGATAGAGATGCATGGATCAATACAATCTTATAAGAGATTTATTCGTGTACTGGTGACTGAGTATCTCATAAAATAGAGCTCTGGCTTTTATTGAATTTTTTCATTAAGTTCTAGAAGCTCACAACTGCAAACTTCCACAATAAGATGCAAGAAAAATATTATAATTCTAACTTGTGTTTCCAAAAGAAATTTTTTCATCCTTACTGAATCTGAGGTCTTTCAAAAGAATAAAATCATGTTTACAACATTTCTAAAAGATATTCTATGGCCTTGCTATTATCGCTTAGACTGAATTATCACTAAACTGTGCTAAGTCTTTCCTATGGCTGAAAGTCCTTCAGTGTGTCCCTGTGATCTTCATGATAAAGACTAGAGTGCTTTCCTGTGGCATACATGAATCTTCATGAAACTGTAAACTTCCTTTCTCTTTCAGTTTCAAATCCTGCATCCCTACCTTCTTCACATCTAGCTCCAACCCCATTCCCATATATACATCTTAATCTTCAGTAATAAACTACTGCTCTCCAATAAACCAGGCTTTAATTTATATATATATATAACTACATGTAAGATGTATATATGATATGTATATATAGCACACAAAATATATAGACACACATTTCCTCTGTCATAAATATTCTTCTTGAAGTGGAACTAGTTTCTGCTTGTCATTTATGACATGGTTCAAGTGTGAAGTTCTCATTTAAGCCCATGCCTGGTCTCTGCTGCCTTGGGTCTCCAACTACACAATGCTCTCCATCTGTTACCAACATGTCTCCTAACTTGAAAGTGAGCATACAAGGGTTCCTGTGTCTTTTATTTCTGCATTTCCAAAACCAGTATGCACAGTTTGCATAAAGTAGGGAATCCATGCACAGTTTTGAATGAGTAATAAATAAATAAGAGCATTACTGCTATTCTGACTCTAAATTAATCCTGTTTTTAATGTACTTGTTCTTGCTTTATTCTTTTGTCCTTGAATCCCATAGACTCTAGGACACTGAGTCTCTCTCTTGCTCTTAGCAACACCTAAAAAAGAACTGACATCTATTTCTGATGTGCACACAGACTAATGAGCCCTTATACTTTCAGCAGACTTGACTGGCACCATCCTCCTCCTGCTCTTTATCCAGCATTGCCACGCTCTGTAATCATGTGCAAGACTCAAAGTTGCTGGATCCACTTTACTTTGCCTGTGGGCCTGGATGGCCACCTACTACCAGTGTCCATAGATTTAGGGTATTACATTTGCTAGATGAGACGTCTTCTTTGCTTCAGCTTCTGGATATGCCCATCTCCTTCCCTCCTGGCTTCTTTCCCTGCACCTGTGTCACTCTAGAGTTTGGATTTATACCAGCTCCCACGTGTTTCCCAATTTGAAGGATTTTACAGTGAATTAAGCCACAGTCAGCCACATCCTAAGAAGTGACTGGTGATAGCTTTAATGTTGGAACTAACAGCTGGGTTGTTTGTGAATAATTTGATTTTATGCAAAGAACATTTGACTTCTTCCACCTTCTGAGAAAAATATTTACTTTCAATCAAAAAAGGAGAAAAACCTGGATGTGAGTCCCTTTTGTTAAAAGTGCTTTCAACTATTTTACGTGATACTTAGATTATCCTTGCAATGTGTGTGTAGGCAAGATAAGATGGTTGTATTTTATCCACATTTCATGGATAGGAAATTATAACTGGGTAAATCCTCTGACACATTCCCTCATTTATGTGTCTAACTATTGATGATAATTAGATGGGGTTTCTTTGATTCCCACTTTATGGCTCTCTCCTTCGATGACATAAAACTGTTTGCTGATCATCGCCCATGTGAAGCTGCTTTGGGATGTTCGTAAAATTCTCCAGAATTGCATTTGATTCATAGAATAAATTATGATATTTTCAATATTCAAAATTATGGTATATTCAGTATCAACTTCAAATAATTTGATATTTAAGGTATTATCATGAATCGGTGACAGAGGTGATCTTGAAATCACAGTATTCATTTCTAAAATCCAGTGAAAAATGGAGAAAGGCAGAATTATTCAAAGGAACTCACATGCCTTTCCATTTCCATGACCCTTTAAAAAGCTCTAGAAAGGCTCTGCTTGATTCTGACTATGCTCTTTCATCCTTAATGCTTCCTATGAATAATGTGCAGACTCCAGAGAGTCAGATATTCAAGTGAATTTCCAGGACCTTACAGAATAAAAGTGTCAGATACTGCCTTGTGGAGGTTTTCCTACTTTCTAGTATGAAATGGTATTGGGACTTCCTCAAAGAGATTCCCCTGCTGGGACACACGGTTGGGAAGCGACTCTTAGCACATCAGAGACAGGCCAGGCCCAAACATGAAATAGATGCCATGGCTTTGTTATGAATATGACAGACTTCAGGGTCAATGTTCCTGTTAGGAGGGGATTCGTACTGCTTTCAAAGGAGCTCTAGGACATGCTAGGAAACCTAACATTTGTGTGAGTGTTTCTTTCCTCTGGACTATAAATTTTGCCTAATAAAAAGTACACTTAAAACAAACAAAGAGAGCACATTTTAGCACTGTGAAACTATGAAACACTATGAACACCATTAAACTGGCAGTGCATATATTCAGACTTCCTAATCCAACAAAAGTGCTAAAAATACTATTTGGGCAGGATTCGTAAGAGTAGGTTCTTACCCCTCTCAAATGACTGGGAAGTCATTTAAAGTATCAGGCAGGACAGAGGAGTTTGAAGAAGGACTACAGAGTGGTGAAGGGCCAAGAGTTAAGAGCAAGACTGAAGTTACAAGCCCTTGTCTATTATTTGACTCTCTGACCTTGACCCTCTGCTTCCTCATCTTTAAAACAAGGATATAATACAACTCTATAGTACAGTGGTCAATACTATACTAAATGTAGAAAATCTTCACATGAAAGAGTTGGACTTCCTGAGAAGGGTCAAGCATTACCCTCTCTTTATTCTACATGACATAGCATGACAAATCTTGGGCAAGATGCTCAGAAGTTTTCCTGGAAGGGTTGAAAATTATTAGCTATTTCTGGATCATTATTATTAACATGAATGTGCCCTGATAAAAGAAGAAAGTCCTGGCAAGGGAAGTGACCATAGAAATGTCAGTGTGGTGAAGAGAACACTGACTTTGAGCCAGCGGGATCTGGATCAGGAACTTAGCTCCACCAGTTTCTAGCTCTATGATCTTAGCACTTAGCTTCTCATAGCCTCAGTTACTTTCTCAATAAATAAAAATACAACTTCTGAGCATGAGAGTGAACATGAAATACAGTCACACATGCCGAGCACCTACTGTAATACTTGGTTAGTCACTTTCAGCTTCATTGAAAATCTATGGCTATAATCTTTGTCATTTCAACTGGGCAGCATTGAAAAGACCAAACATTTCTCTTCTGTGACTCTTGTCTGATAATATGACCTCTTAATTCAATATTATGAGCAAAGACAGAGTTAAGAACAAACAAAATATATGTGACTGATTGGTATGGAGAGACCAAATGTCACAATAATTACTTAGTCAAACCACTGGAGGATGGATAATTTACAAAGTTCAGAGGTAGAGAAAGGTTACAAAGAACATAATTGCAGGTTTGAGTCCATAAAAAATGGGAAAAGTCATATCCTCAAAATATATTACCAAAAGAAGAAAAAAAGACATTTGGCATAAAATGTTATACATTTATAACAAACCTACTATATATTTATAGAGTATGGATTCACATAAATTGATAATGCAGTAAGGCCATGATAAATAAATGAGTAAAAGAAAGGATAAATGAAAATATAGCTATTTTATTATAAAAGAGTAAATACAGCTATTAAGTAAACATAAAGAAAAATATTCAGTTTTTCTTAATCCAAGCACACTAACTGAGATACTGAGATAGGATTAGTCACCTATTATTTTAAAATTTAAATTAATGATAATTACTGCTGGTGAAGATGCCTAATAAAACTCTTTCTAGCATTGAATATCTTCTCACTTTCAAGTTTTCTGAATGAGGTTATATTATTAGCAGTTATTTTTACATAAAATAGTGAGATATTAAGTTAACAGGTTTGGAGTAGTTGACAAAAATTTTCATACCAGAATCAGACACATGGAACCCATAGTTCACTGCTGTGTACAATTATATATTAAAATTTTTGAAGAATATTTTTGGAAACTAAGCCATATGGATATTTGATCAGAGTTTAATAGAGAACCTACACATTAGGAGTAAGTGCATGTCATGTTATGTTTGAAAGTAGGTTAAAAATATGCTGTCTACTGTGAAGAGAAAATATTAGGGATGCACTTTAGAAATGGGAAGAAGAGGTAAGTCTGCGTGGGAAAAGATAGATGACTGATGCAATAATTATAATTTTGTATAATTCTAATATCATTTTCTTAGCATTTTATTTTGGTTTTTGAAAAGCACTGTCATATGTATTTCTCTCATTTAATCCCTTCGATGATTCTGTACAAATAGGTATTATTTCATTTTTACAGGTGAGGATATTAAGACTGGAAGAGGTTACATGCCTCCCTTCCCCAAGTTCAGAAAGCCAGTAAAAACTTAAACTTGAACCCAGGTCTCCTGACTAGTGGTTCTCTCCTCTTCAGTATGCTAATCTGGATGTAAAAAATATTAATATGTATATGAACTTCAATGATAAAGAATAAAGTGTTACTATGAACTATAATAGAGATTTTGGACAGAGGATGAAGTAGATAGAGAGTGAGTGAAGACATACAATTGAAATTTTCCAAAACCTTTGCTGTTTTGAGAATATTGGGATTGAAGTTCCTTTTATTGTAAAGGGATGACTGTAATGAAGGGGAGATTGTCAGGAAATACTGACATGAAAGTCTTAATAATAGATTCAGGCATTTGCACTTGAAACTATGTTAGAAGTTATGAGTTATCTCTGAGGATCTATTCCAGAGTCGTAGAGATCCCAGAAGATACTGAACTCCTGTAACGATTGAGAGTTTGTGTCGCTGTAGCATTCCTGGGTAAGTCTTAAAAGTGATTTGATTTTTTAGGGCTCTGTTTTGGGTCAAGCATTACCCTCTCTTTATTCTACAGCTGTATTGTCCACCTAATTAAATTTAAATTAAGTAAAATTAGAAAAGCAGTTCTTTAATCAATTTAGGTACATTTTAAGTGCTTAATAGGCACATACAATTGGTTGCCACCATATTGGGCAGTGAAGAATTATACAGTATTTTTTTCATTGCTGAATATTCTATTGAGCAACACATTTCCTAGAACCTGGATACTTCTGTGTGGAGGGAAAACAATCCAGGGAGCATGGCAAGTTTTTGAGCCATATTGTGAGCTTGTATTCTTTCTGCAGGGTTGTTCTTGATCTCAGGGGACCATCTGTCTCATGTTCTAGGTGCCTGGAAATTATTTTCACATTTTCCACCTACTAGGATGTGAGGAAAGAAGAGTAAAGGCTGGAAGGAATCACTCATCCATCAATAGTACTGTTAGGAGTGAAGTGTATATTTACCTAATAACTCTTTGAAGAGACTATCTCAGGTGGTACATACAAAGGCTGCTTGTGGAAACCCCTACCCTTGTTGACTTTGTTCCCCAAAATAGTGAATCCTATGGCTTTTCCAATTTGGAACAAAGTTGTATAATACATGGAGTTCGTTTTTAACAATAATCCCACATTGTCTTGAGCCTATGTGTATATTTGCGATTATTTTTAGCCACAGTATGCTTGGTTCCCCTACGGTATTCTGCCATGGTCCTGGAGCCATCACCCAATACTAGGTAACTCTTCTTGGGAGCTCAACCTTCATCCTGCTTCCTTTATCACTCCATCTGCCACCCAAATATATGCTTCTAGAACTCTAATTGCATTAACTAATTTTTACCTGCGCAGTTAGTGATTACTGGTGATGATATAAAAGGAATCACCTAGGAATGAAATACGAGTACTTGGATTTCTGGGTGTATCACTGAAAGAGAATGCAAAATGTGAACAAGCCCTGGATTTGGTTCTGCCTCCACCATTTCTTAATTATGTAGCTACGGGCATAGTGTTCAACTATCTTGAGCTGGATTCTTCCTATGAAAAATGGGGACAGTGATACCTACAACATATGGTTTTTGAAGAGACTAAATGGAATAGTAGATTTGGATATAAATCCATTCTAACAATTTTCCCCCACGATATCAAGCTAATATCTTTGCCAGTTTTATTTTATTCCTTTGTGAAAGCGCTGATATTGGCGCAGGGCTGTTTACTGCAGAAAAACTCAGGTGTCCTTTAACACTGTCAAAATGCTATTTGTTAGTTTGAAGATAAAAGGATGATAGTAATGGCAACATAATAGCATGTTAAAGTCTTTGTCAGGCCAGTCAACAAGCAGGCACTCCTCTTTATGGGCTATGTAGTAGGAGTTAATTTACTTTACATTTTGTAAATTTACAACATTTGATTATGTAGTTTGCGAACAAAATATTTGTGCTTTAAACACAGAAAAATTTATATCTCAGGTTAATGTCACTGCCTGATAAGGATTTGTAAAAATCATGGAGACAGAACAAATAAAACCCTTCTTTATAAGCATTATATCAAGTAATGGGTCATAAAACTCACAAAGGGGAGAGAGAATAGTGTACATTTGGAGCTATATTCAGATTTGCAAGCCACCGAGGTGTCACTCAAAATCACTGAAGTATTCTGTCTATAAATACACAAGTGACAGAATCATGTCTTCTCAAAATGCAAAACGTTTTTCTCGGGGGTTCAATTAGGCAAAAGTAACAATAGTAGAGCTACTTACCCAAATTTGAAAAGCTCAAATTTTTTTCAGAATATTTTTATGATTATCTCTTTTCATGCAACCAAAATTCCTAAGATTCTTGTACCTTGTTAATTATACCAGTAATTATGAGAAAACTTATTTCATTCTATACAATATTGTAGCCAGATTTGGAATAACATATTTAATATGACCTAGGACTTCCAGGATCTCAGTGTACATAAGTTTCATTCAAGTCAGAATGCCCTTTGACAGATGCAACAAAAGCATGCAGGGGAAAGGCATGGATGCACTTTGTTGATTAACTTCTTAATGTACCTTTCAAAGGTTAAGAATAAATACCTATTTTTTTTTAAAATAAAAGCTCTAGTATTCTAATGTACCAGGTCTAAGATCATATCCTATTTGTACCTTCTTTATCATAAAGTTGCCTATTTATCTTCCCACTAGTTGGATAATTTCTTTGAGTCAAGGAATGTGTCAATTACCATTTTATCTCCAGATCTCAGGAAAGTGCCTATAACAACCACTTTTTAAAAATGAATTTATGATGAGTAAATGTATGCATTTACTGATATCACTGGATCCACCTCCCCCAGAAAAACCCAAATTGTTCAAATCTTCTCAAACAGGTAACAGTTCTTTAATATTGTATTTCCTAAAAATACTTTAATTCACCTTTCTTTAAATCTCTATTCCCAAATTCTGTGATATCTTCTTTGAGAGGATGGGTTGGAGACGTATACCATATATAGTAAGTATACACAGTGTGGAAGGCCTTATATTTAGCTCCACATGGCAGGGTTGGAGTAAGGCAAAAAATATCCCAAACTTAAAATCTAGCCTGAGTTTGCATTCTGGTAATTTATTCAATTTCTCTGTTTCTCAGCTTCCTTGTTTATAAAATGGGGACCGCAAATTCATACTAAAAGTGATAATTTGCAAAACACTAGGCACACGGTAGATGCTGAAGACATTATAATAAGTGCAGTGAGCTTACTTCAGGCAAATTAAACATGTTCCATTAGGAAAAAAATGCTTTAAATATCTTTAAAATTAAAATCCCTGAAGAATTATCTTGCATACACACCCACACACACACACCCACACACACACACACAGCAGGCTAGATTTGCCCTATGGCCATATTTCACCAACCTTTGGTATAAACTAAACCACATAGACTGAAATTTATGAGTAATTTAGGGGATTTTCAAGATTAGGGTTTACTATTGAGTTTTTCTTCCTTTTGTTGACTTAATAACTACCTCTTGAGAGGTGAATTAACTCCTTTAATATTACTGTTTTGATTTGCCTTAGTACTCAACCCTTTTTAGATATAATTTTCTTCTATACCTCTTCTCTTGGGAAGCTCATCCAGTATTCTGACCTGAAAATCATCTGTAACTTGATGGTTCCCAAATTTACATCTTTAGCCTGAACTTTTTTCAAAAACCCTACTCAACATATCCATCAAAGTTTCTCTCCAACTTAACATTTCCAAAATTAAACTCATGACCTTCCTCCTAAACTTGTTTTTTTTCATACCCTTTCTATCTCAATTTATGGCAACTTCTCTTTTTATTTGTTCCGGCTCCAATAAGGACTGAGTCATCCTTTATTCTTTTCTTTCTCTTACAACATGCATCCTTTCTACCTGCAAATATTCTTGGCTCTATCTCCAAAATATCTTTTATTTCATCTCTACTGTTACCATTATTGTCATATGTCACTTGAATTTTTGCAATAGGCTCCCAACTGATTCTACTATTTCTTTCCACTCTCAGCCATTGAGAGTTGAGTCTCAGTGTAATATTCAGGGTGATCTGTTACAAGCTAACTTAGATCATGTCACTTCTGTGTTTAAAACCCTCTGGTAACTCTATTTCATCAGTGAAAATGCCAGGGTCCTTGCAGTGTCCACATAATTCACACATATCCCCCATTTCCTCTACTTGCCACTACCACCCCCCAGTCTGACCTCGTCTTGCTCATTACTCACTTGCTGCACCCACCCTGGGCTCCTTACTGCACCTTACATGTGGCAGTCATACCTCTGCCTAAAATACCATACTTAATGCTTGTAAACAGGTTTTTGCTCAAATGGTATTGGATAAAATAAAAAATATTCTATGGCTGCTTAACTTATATATTATTGTGAGGATGAAACATGATAAATGGTTTTGAAAATATTTTATAAACTGTTAGATGCTGCTCAACATGAGATCATTCATTACAAAGAGAGGTTGCTACATATTTTCCTACTAATCATTTCAGGATAAGCAATAAGCTCAATTACATTCACATATTTGCTTTTGTCCCATGGATTCTATAATCTAAATTTAATGAAGGACTTGTTTTGAATCTGAATTCAGGTTCATTGTATAGTGACTTTTCTCTAGCTATGGAAGAAGTATCTTGAAAAAGAAAATCAATTTTACTATGACATCAATATAGCACATCAGGTGACCAAAAAAATAAAAAATAAATGAATCAAAAAACCATTTTATTAATTTGAAGTCATTAAGGAAATGGTGTCAAGCAGCATTAAAAGACAAGTACTGTTCAGGAATATATGTGCCTTTTGTAGATGAGGGAGGATGAGGAAGGATGAAGGGGTTCAAGGAGGTTTAGTGGAGCTGCAAGCAGGAGATGGAGCAGGAGGGAATCCTGGTCTGCCACCCAGGTTAGAAAGCTGGGGCAGTGGAGATGAGCTGAAAGCCAGGGAGTGGCATTAGCACGTCACTCTGCTGGCTGGCTGGGCCAAGAGTGGTCTATGTCAACAGGACTGTGACTTGCCACATTCTAATTCTTTCAATGTCTATCACTTGAAGACAGATGTAGGATAGATACTTTACACTAGGTAACATTATACAAACTGATTTTAAATTACGACAGATAAAAAACAACCTGCCAGGGACTGTGCCTGTCCAATGTAAACCAACTGATACGGATCCCCCAGCCTCAACCGTCTCTCCCACAGGGCTCTCACACCCTTGGGCAGCTGTCTTCTCGCTCTAATCCCAGGGCCAGGGCCAGACAGCTAGAGACAGCCCCCCTACACGAGAGCCTGAGGAAAATACTGAAATTAGCCAATCCTAGGCCTGTTCAGCCCGCCATGCCTGTTCCTTCCCATGAAAACCACAATAGAGGATCTTGTCCACACTTTCTTCACCACCCTTACCTCCTGACAGACCCTGACTTTCCTGAGTGGCCCCCTTCATGGAATGCTGGGCCTCCTGTTTCTAGGGATTTGTGAGTATAACAGACTTCTTACTTCATGACACTCTTTCTCATGTGTCCACATGGTTTGCCATACCTGGTTAAAACAAATCCCCAATACCCTTAAAACAATTTCTGTGGGGAAATGTTTCCACTTAAACTGTTAGCAAATGAAACACTATTCCATATTTGGGGGAAAAAAATAACGGTTTCCTAAAAAAGCAATGAGAAACTTTTCACCTGTGAATTTGGCAAAGATTTTTAAACTGATTATTCTGAGTATAATCTGGTGTAAACTTTCTACAAGCACCTTGCTAGAACTTAAACCAATACTGCAATAATTAACACAAATTTTGATAGAAAAAAAAAACACAATTAGATAAAATGCCTAAAGGAATAGTGTGATATTAGTAATATATATATATATTATTATTAGATATTAATATAAATATTAATTATATACACCTATATTAATCCATAACATGTTATATATTTTATGTCAATGTATAATACATTATTCAAAGGAGAATTTAAAAATTATAATTCTCTATTTATAACAAAACATGTATTTGGTGATTCCTGTAACAGACGCTGGAAGGCCAAACACTAAAATTCTGGATGAGTATCTATGTGGTGAGTTTATGGGTGTTTGAAATTTTTATTTTAGATTTTTTAATATTAAAAAAATAAAGGGGAGGGGCAGAAGATGGCGGCGTGAGTAGAGCAGCGGAAATCTCCTCCCAAAACAACATATATCTATGAAAATATAACAAAGACAACCCTTCCTAGAATAAAGACCAGAGGACACAGGACAATATCCAGACCACATCCGCACCTGAGAGAACCCAGCGCCTCGCGAAGGGGGTAAGATACAAGCCCCGGCCCCGCGGGAGCCGAGCGCCCCTCCCCCCAGCTCCTGGCGGGAGAAGAGCAGGCAGAGCGGGAGGGAGACGGAGCCCAGGACTGCCGAGCACCCAGCCCCAGCCATCCGGGCCAGAGTGCAGGGCGCTCGATACTAGGAAAACAGGGCAGCAAGAACAGTGAGCAGGCACTGGAGGCTGGGCGACAGAGGGCATAAGAAAAGCGTGCAACCATTTTTTTTTTTGCTTTTTTGCTGTTTTGTTTTGGCGAGCGCTTTTTGGAAGTCTTAAAGGGAAAGGGACCCCAATACTAGGTAAACAGGGCAGAAAGACCGGTGAGCAGAGGCCTGAGGCTGGCACGGGAGAATAAAGAGAAACGAACGAACACCTTTTTTTTTTTTTTTTTAATTAAAAACTTTTTTTTTTTTTTAATTAAAAAATTTTTTTTTCTTTTTTTTTTTTTGGTGGTCGTTGTTTTGTTTTGGCGGGTGCTTTTTGGAATTCTTAAAGGGGCAGGGCGGGAAACTTAATCCAGAGGTAGGGAATCCGGGATCTCTGGGCACCCTAACCCCTGGGCTGCAGGGAGCAGGGAGGCCCCTTACGGAGATAAATAGCCTCCCAGCAGCTCCTGCTCCAACGCGACTCCACCACTTTGGAGCAGCTGCCCGAGCCAGGCCACGCCCACAGCAACAGCGGAGATAAACTCCATAGCAGCCAGGCAGGAAGCAGAAGCCCTGTCTGCGTGCAGCTGCGCAGCACAAGCCACTAGAGGTCGCTGTTCTCCCAGGAGAGGAGGGCCACAAACCAACAAGAAAGGAAGTCCTTCCAGCCGTCACTCGTCCCAGTTCTGCAAACTATTCCTATCACCATGAAAAGGCAAAGCTACAGGCAGACAAAGATCACAGAGACAACACCAGAGAAGGAGACAGACCTAACCAGTCTTCCTGAAAAAGAATTCAAAATAAGAATCATAAACATGCTGACAGAGATGTAGAGAAATACGCAAGAGAAATGGGATGAAGTCCGGAAGGAGATCACAGATGCCAGAAAGGAGATCGCAGAAATGAAACAAACTCTGGAAGGGTTTATAAGCAGAATGGATAGCATGCAAGAGGCCATTGATGGAATTGAAATCAGAGAACAGGAACGCATAGAAGCTGACATAGAGAGAGACAAAAGGATCTCCAGGAATGAAACAATATTAAGAGAACTGTGTGACCAATCCAAAAGGAACAATATCCGTAGTATAGGGGTCCCAGAAGAAGAAGAGAGAGGAAAAGAGATGGAAAGTATCTTAGAAGAAATAATTGCTGAAAACTTCCCCAAACTGGGGGAGGAAGTAATCAAACAGACCACGGAAATACACAGAATCCCCAACAGAAAGGATCCAAGAAGGGCAACACCAAGACACATAATAATTAAAATGGCAAAGATCAAGGACAAGGAAAGAGTGTTAAAGGCAGCTAGAGAGAAAAGGTCACCTATAAAGGGAAACCCATCAGGCTAACATCAGATTTCTCAACAGAAACCCTACAGGCCAGAAGAGAATGGCATGATATATTTAATACAATGAAACAGAAGGGCCTTGAACCAAGGATACTGTATCCAGCACGACTATCATTGAAATATGACGGTGGGATTAAACAATTCCCAGACAAACAAAAGCTGAGGGAATTTGCTTTCCACAAACCACCTCTACAGAACATCTTACAGGGACTGCTCTAGATGGGAGCACTCCTAGAAAGAGAACAGCACAAAACACCCAACATATGAAGAATCGAGGAGGAGGAACAAGAAGGGAGAGAAGAAAAGAATCTCCAGACAGTGTATATAACAGCTCAATAACTGAGCTAAGTTAGGCAGTAAGATACTAAAGAGGCTAACCTTGAACCTTTGGTAACCAAGAATTTAAAGCCTGCAATGGCAATAAGTACATATCTTTCAATAGTCACCCTAAATGTTAATGGGTTGAATGCACCAATCAAAAGACACAGAGTAATAGAATGGATAAAAAAGCAAGACCCATCTATATGCTGCTTACAAGAAACTCACCTCAAACCCAAAGACATATACAGACTAAAAGTCAAGGGATGGAAAAACATATTTCAAGCAAACAACAGTGAGAAGAAAGCAGGGGTTGCAGTACTAATATCAGACAAAATAGACTTCAAAACAAAGAAAGTAACAAGAGATAAAGAAGGACACTACATAATGATAAAGGGCTCAGTCCAACAAGAGGATATAACCATTCTAAATATATATGCACCCAACACAGGAGCACCAGCATATGTGAAACAAATATTAACAGAAATAAAGGGGGAAATAGACTGCAAAGCATTCATTCTAGGAGACTTCAACACACCACTCATACCAAAGGATAGATCCACTCGGCAGAAAACAAGTAAGGACACGGAAGCACTGAACAACACAGTAGAGCAGATGGACCTAATAGACATCTATAGAACTCTACATCCAAAAGCAACAGGATATACATTCTTCTCAAGTGCACATGGAACATTCTCCAGAATAGACCACATACTAGGCCACAAAAAGAGCCTCAGAAAATTCCAAAAGATTGAAATCCTACCAACCAACTTTTCAGACCACAAAGGCATAAAACTAGAAATAAACTGTACAAAGAAAGCAAAGAGGCTCACAAACACATGGAGGCTTAACAACACGCTCCAAAATAAACAATGGATCAATGACCAAATCAAAATGGAGATCCAGCAATATATGGAAACAAACGACAACAAAAATACTAAGCCCCAACTACTGTGGGGCACAGCAAAAGCAGTTTAAACAGGAAAGTATATAGCAATCCAAGCATATTTAAAAAAGGAAGAGCAATCCCAAATGAATGGTCTAATGTCACAATTATCGAAATTGGAAAAAGAAGAACAGAAGAGGCCTAAGGTCAGCAGAAGGAGGGACATAATAAAGATCAGAGAAGAAATAAATAAAATTGAGAAGAATAAAACAATAGCAAAAATCAATGAAACCAAGAGCTGGTTCCTCGAGAAAATAAACAAAATAGATAAGCCTTTAGCCAGACTTATTAAGAAGAAAAGAGAGTCAACACAAATCAACAGTATCAGAAACGAGAAAGGAAAAATCACGACGGACCCCACGGAAATGCAAAGAATTATTGGAGACTACTATGAAAACCTATATGCTAACAAGCTGGGAAACGTAGGAGAAATGGACAACTTCCTAGAAAAATATAACCTTCCAAGACTGACCCAGGAAGAAACAGAAAATCTAAACAGACCAATTACCAGCAACGAAATTGAAGCGGTAATCAAAAAACTACCAAAGAACAAAACCCCCGGGCCAGATGGATTTACCTCGGAATTTTATCAGACATACAGGGAAGACATAATACCCATTCTCCTTAAAGTTTTCCAAAAAATAGAGGAGGAGGGGTTACTCCCAAACTCATTCTATGAAGCTAACATCACCCTAATACCAAAACCAGGCAAAGACCCCACCAAAAAAGAAAACTACAGACCAATATGCCTGATGAACGTAGATGCAAAAATACTCAACAAAATATTAGCAAAACGAATTCAAAAATACATCAAAAGGATCATACACCATGACCAAGTGGGATTCATCCCAGGGATGCAAGGATGGTACAACATTCGAAAGTCCATCAACATCATCCACCACATCAACAAAAAGAAAGACAAAAACCACATGATCATCTCCATAGATGCTGAAAAAGCATTTGACAAAGTTCAACATCCATTCAAGTTAAAAACTCTCAACAAAATGGGGATAGAGGGCAAGTACCTCAACATAATAAAGGCCATCTATGATAAACCCACAGCCAACATTATATTGAACAGCGAGAAGCTGAAAGCATTTCCTCTGAGATCAGGAACTAGACAGGGATGCCCACTCTCTCCACTGTTATTTAACATAGTACTGGAGGTCTTAGCCACGGCAATCAGACAAAATAAAGAAATACAAGGAATCCAGATTGGTAAAGAAGAAGTTAAACTGTCACTATTTGCAGATGACATGACACTGTACATAAAAAACCCTAAAGACTCCACCCCAAAACTACTAGAACTGATATCGGAATACAGCAAAGTTGCAGGATACAAAACCAACACACAGATATCTGTGGCTTTCCTATATACTAACAATGAACCAACAGAAAGAGAAATCAGGAAAACAACTCCACTCACAGTTGCATCAAAAAAAATAAAATACCTAGGAATAAACCTAACCAAAGAAGTGAAAGACTTATACTCGGAAAACTACAAGTCACTCTTAAGAGAAATTAAAGGGGACACTAACAGATGGAAACTCATCCCATGCTCGTGGCTAGGAAGAATTAATATCGTCAAAATGGCCATCCTGCCCAAAGCAATATACAGATTTGATGCAATCCCTATGAAACTACCAGCAACATTCTTCAATGAACTGGAACAAATAATTCAAAAATTCGTATGGAAACACCAAAGACACCGAATAGCCAAAGCAATCCTGAGAAAGAAGAATAAAGTAGGGGGGATCTCACTCCCCAACTTCAAGCTCTACTATAAAGCCATAGTAATCAAGACAATTTGGTACTGGCACAAGAGCAGAGCCACAGACCAATGGAACAGACTAGAGAATCCAGACATTAACCCAGACATATATGGTCAATTAATATTTGATAAAGGAGCCATGGACATACAATGGCGAAATGACAGTCTCTTCAACAGGTGGTGCTGGCAAAACTGGACAGCTACATGTAGGAGAATGAAACCGGACCATTGTCTAACCCCATATACAAAAGTAAACTCAAAATGGATCAAAGACCTGAATGTAAGCCATGAAACCATTAAACTCTTGGAAGAAAACATAGGCAAAAACCTCTTAGACATAAACATGAGTGACCTCTTCTTGAACATATCTCCCCGGGCAAGGAAAACAACAGCAAAAATGAGTAAGTGGGACTATATTAAGCTGAAAAGCTTCTGTACAGCAAAAGACACCATCAATAGAACAAGAAGGATCCCTACAGTATGGGAGAATATATTTGAAAATGACACATCCGATAAAGGCTTGACGTCCAGAATATATAAAGAGCTCACACGCCTCAACAAACAAAAAACAAATAACCCAATTACAAAATGGGCAGAGGAACTGAACAGACAGTTCTCCAAAAAAGAAATACAGATGGCCAACAGACACATGAAAAGATGCTCCACATCGCTAATTATCAGAGAAATGCAAATTAAAACTACAATGAGGTATCACCTCACACCAGTAAGGATGGCTGCCATCCAAAAGACAAACAACAACAAATGTTGGCGAGGCTGTGGAGAAAGGGGTACCCTCCTACACTGCTGGTGGGAATGTAAGTTAGTTCAACCATTGTGGAAAGCAGTATGGAGGTACATCAAAATGCTCAAAACAGACTTACCATTTGACCCAGGAATTCCACTCCTAGGAATTTACCCTAAGAACGCAGCAATCAAGTTTGAGAAAGACAGATGCACCCCTATGTTTATTGCAGCACTATTTACAATAGCCAAGAATTGGAAGCAACCTAAATGTCCATCAATAGATGAATGGATAAAGAAGATGTGGTACATATACACAATGGAATACTACTCAGCCATAAGAAAAGGGCAAATCCAATCATTTGCAGCAACATGGATGGAGCTGGAGGGTATTATGCTCAGTGAAACAAGCCAGGCGGAGAAAGAGAAATATCAAATGATTTCACTTATCTGTGGAATATAAGAACAAAGGAAAAACTGAAGGAACAAAACAGCAGCAGAATCACAGAACTCAAGAATGGACTAACAGGTACCAAAGGGAAAGGGACTGGGGAGGATGGGTGGGTAGGGAGGGATAAGGGGGGGAGAAGTAGGGGGGTATTAAGATTAACATGCATGTGGGGATAGGAGAAAAGGGAGGGCTGTACAACACAGAGAAGGCAAGTAGTGATTCTACAACATTTTGCTATGCTGATGGACAGTGACTGTAAAGGGGTTTATAGGGGAGACCTGGTATAGGGGAGAGCCTAGTAAACATAACATTCATCATGTAAGTGTAGATTAGTGATACCAAAAACAAAGCAAAAAAAAAAAAAAAAAAGGGCAGTTCCTGTGTGGTAACCTCCAACGAGTTCTACACAAGGGTATAAAGGGCATATAAAAGTGTAGGCAAAGGGTCTGTTTGTGTTTATACAGAGGATCAAAGCCTAATTGGGCTACCCCGAAAATGAACTAAGATACGATATGAAAAAGAACTTCCAACATCAGCACTCTCTGGAAGACTCATGCCAGAAGATGATCATCAAAAAACCCCAACAAAGATCCATGCACTGCTACAGCTGTAGATGCCCTCATCCCGCCAGTTCCTGGACTTGCCATGGGAATGAGGAAGGAGATATCTAAGCTGGCCTGTGCATACAGTAAAACAACAAATTTGACTGGATCTATACTGTTGGAACTCAACCAAGAATTAGGAGAAGTGCAAATTGTAGCGCTCCAAAATCTTACAACTACAGGCTATTTACTGTTAAAAGAACATAAGGGATGTGAACATTCCCCAGGAATGTGTTGTTTTAATTTGTCTGATTTCTCTCAGACGGTTCAAGTTCAGTTGGACAATATCCACCATATCATAGATAAGTTTTCACAAATGCCTAAGGTGCCTAACTGGTTTTCTTGGTTTCACTGGAGATGGCTGGTAATTACAGGTATGCTTTGGTTATGTAACTATACTCCTATTATGTTAATGTGTGTGCGCAATGTAAGTAGTAGCTTAAAACCTATACATGCTGAAGTTACTCTACAAGAAGATATGTCAAAGAAATAATCAATCTTCCCAGGTTTTCTGCCGCCTGCTACTTCTATAGCTTTTCTTCTTCCTTCCTAATTATAACCCTTAAATAGAATTTGTGCCTCATATCAAATTTACGAGTATCATAATTCTTCCAAGTGGTAAAGATACCTCAAGACAAATGCTGGGCATAGAAGCCACAGGGCATAAATATGCAAAGCAGTAAAAAGCTAACCTTTTCAAACAATAAGGCTTCCCTCCCACTTACCAACTTCACATTTCCCTGTATGGCCCCGGAAGATGACTGGTTAGCCAGAGACGGGTAAGATTCCTCAAGGGAGGAACAACCTAAGACAGGCACAGTCGCAGGCGGGCCATCAGGTGAGAAATTGGGGATCAACAGAGGTGAGGCTTAGAACCTCACCCCCCCTGTTCTGAGAGAAATCTTCTGCATACGTGGATGTTTTATTGCCCTGGTCTAGCTTGGATTAACACATAGTCTACAGGCACACACCTGATCATCTACATTTGCTCTCCTACAACACTAAACTATGTTTTCTACCTTTATCTTGTATCTACCTACCACTTCAGCATTTTATTAAAAATAATAATAATAAAGAGAGAAATGTGGTATCCACATATAAATCAAGTATAAAAACCAAATGAGTATTCATATTTGAACTGACTGTTTATAGTTCATAATGCATGAGCAAAACCGAAAGTTTCTGTGATGACTGCCCTTGTACTGTTCACTATGTAACTTATTCATTATGTAAGAATTTGTTCTACGTGTAAGAACTTGTTTGTTATGCCTCAGAAGATTGGAGACTGACGAAAATTAGGCTTGGGGTGGATTAATGATTGTGCATTGAGCATTGACTCCCCTATACAGAATTTTATTGTCGTTAACAACCATTTGATCAATAAATATGAGAGATGCCCTCACAAAAAAAAAAAAAAGGACAGACTTCCAATGGTAAAATAAATAAGTAACCAGGATGTAATGTATAGCATAAGGAATATAGTCAAGATATTGTAACAGCTTGGTAGGGTGATAGCTGGAACCTAGAATTATGTATATAAATGTTTTACCACTGTGTTGTACACTTGACACTAATGTAATGTAATATTGTGCATCAACTACCCTTCAATAAAAAATAATTATTTAAAAAAAAAAAAAGAACACATCTGGCCAGTAAAAAGAACAACGTAGATACATGTGCTGATGTGGGTATATTCTTAAGTGAAAATGATCAAGTTGTAAAATAGTATGTTTATTATTATCCTTCTGTATTTTTATCAGAGGTTTGCTTTATGGATAACCCAAGAGATGGTGTCTGTCCGTAACTACCACTTGCTGCTCATGTACTATAGTCATGTACCTGCACGTGGTTTCTCTCCTGCTCAGTGCATGAACCTTAAAAAGATTTGTGCTTTTATGTTTTTGCCTCCTTTTAGCACAGTGCCATGTATAGAAGAGGGTCTCAATAAATATGTGCTGACTGAAAGACTTAGTAAGCACGAGAAGTATGGAGGATCAACCTGACTTATCCTACTATGGAGAAAACTCACTGGTGACAGTGACAAGGCCTATGTCCTCTCCTCGTCTTAATAACCCTGGTCAACTTCTTTCTTCTAATAAAATGTCTTGAACAACAGGTCAAGTACTAACAGGACCCTGTTGCCATTCTCTAAAACAATACCGCAAGCAGTCTGACTGCTGGACAGACAGGGTAACGATAACTAAATTCAGATGGTAAGGCAAGACACGTTCACCATGTCTTTCAAAAGCCACCCAGAAGAATCTTAATCAAGCTGTTATCCAACAGAAAGGGAACTAAAAATAACAAGGACACCTCTTCAGTTGTTTCTCTGGAGATGGTATAGAAATAAAGCAGCAAAATAAGGGAGTAAAAACACACAGGCACAAACAGTCAAAACAAGAAAAGCCTGAAATATTTGAAGGATAAACAGGAAACGGCCTGTTACTTAACTACAAAAGGGGGGACTATTAACAAACACGAAAAGCAGGGGGACAATTTATAACACATTTTTTTGCCACAACCATAAGCAAACAAACAAGCAATGCAAGAAAGAAAAATAAACAGTATTAAGGCTGAAATCTCACTTACTGAACCGGAACAGTGAGTTTAAAAGGTAATTTCTGCCTAATGTAACTCAGTAAGATCACATGGACCTCAAAGACTAAAATATTTACAACCTGGCCCTTTTCAGAAAAAAGTGTGCCAATCTCTGGCATTGACTAAGATTTGTCTAACACAACTAAATATTAGCTACAAAGGAGATGGACCTTGAAATCACTGTGCTAAGCAAAAGAAGCCAGTCACAAAATACCACATATTATATGAATGTCAGAACAGGGAAATCTGTTTACACAGACATAAAGAAAACAAGTGGCTGCCTAAGGCTCGGGGTAGCGGGTGGAGGGTATGGGGCTTCTTTTTGGGGGTGACAAAAATGTTCTAAATTAAATGTGGTGATGGTGGCACAACTCTGTGAACATACTAAAAACTACTGAACTGTATACTTTAAATGAATGAGTTGTATGGTATATGGATTATGTCTTGAATTCTATCTCAATAAAGCCTTTCCAAAAAAAATATTAAAAAAAATAAATAAATAAAGAAATTAAACTATGTGTCCACAATCTCGCTATAACAAAGGCAAATAATTTACCATACTAGTTTCAGATCTTTTTAAAAAATAATATACTAGAAACACAGCTAAAAGCCCCCACTTACCTCTTTTCTTTCCTGCCCATAATCTACCGATAAAATTATCTTCCATACATACTTTAAAAAATTTCTACAGTGAATATATATATTAATGTAATCAGTAAAAATATATAAAATGTATCTGGTGTGGTACTGTAATGTCTCTTCCTGCTAAACTAATGTTAATCTGCATCAATATTTTACATTATCAAGTGCTAGCATTTTCTGTTAAACCTTGGCCTTAACTTGGAAAGCTTATCATATGGGATGTGACACTCCACCAGAAGCTGCCTGACATTTCAAGGATCCTTTGATAAGGATATATATATGTTTCTTTATAAATATCTTAACCATTTAAATATATATTCATTTATTAAAAATTAGAGATGTTATATTTGGAAAATTGGTTCTTATGTTTTTTTTTTTCCACTTAGATGGCATTTAGAATATCAAACTAGAAAAAACCCTTCAATATCCTGACCCAGTTAGGACTCTTGATCCAGGGCATTAGCCAGTTAGGTATATCAAAGGTACTTGTAGCAAGAAACCCCACTGAAGGGGAATGCCCAGTTAACTACAAGTAATTTCACTGCAACTTCCTTTATTAATAAATATTAGGACATTAAAATTTTAAACAACTGAATGCCAAGTTGTAATTAATATCCAGGGGTTTTAATCAGAAATAAATTTGACCATTCTCAGACTAAAGTTATAATTATATTGAAAAAAACTTGTGGTTTTATTAAGTTCACTTAGACATAGGAACTGTTCCATAACCAAATTATAATTTGAATTCCAAAAGCACCCTTTACATATAACCATGCTTTTAATAAAATGTTCAACTTATAGGAAACTTTGTATTGCTTTGGTGCTGAATAGGAGTGGTTTCTCCCAGTGAAATAAACCCAAATGATAATTTGAAATGTAAACTGACCCTGTGGTCTCACAAGTGAGCTAGAAGTCAGGAATACCCCCATTTGGAGGACAGCCGCAGTCCCCCAGGTGCACGGTCTCTTCTTGCCTGGGTGGGCAAAGCTTGCTGGTTTTCCTGATGGGTTGGCCGGGTGAGTGCCGCTTTTCAAAGAGCAAAATGTCTATGGCTCTTGAGTTCACAAACTGCACCTCTTATTTCAAATATTTCTACCTCTAACCATTCCAATTGCCCCTCCAATGCTCTTCTTTTAACCCAAGCATAGCAGGAGAACATTTAATTAATTAGACTTCTAGGCATGCCTTGTAGTTCTAGATGCAGATGGCATTCATTTTATTCTTCAACCCACTATTCAGACGATTCAGTCTTTTGATATTATTTTATGTGTTTGTCATTCATCCTGATAGATGTATGCTCTTTTATAGCCATTATCTATACATTACTCATCTTAGAATCTCTAAAGCTTTCTAACAAATGAAAGTAGTACTTAATGAATAGACACTAAAAAGACATAAATGTAGACTTAGAGGAGATAGGTGAGAAAGTTGACAGATTATGAGGAAGCTTGGATTTTTTCTTTTACTATTTATTCTAACATCTTAACTTCTACTGTTTATACTGAGGATGGGAAAAGATTAATTCCAAAAAAATTCACTGCTCTGTTGTTTACAACATTTTAAATGACCTTGAATTAGAGTAATTGAGGGTTGAATAAATAATTTTGATTAATCCATATAATTTAATATAATGCACTCATAATTAATGAATTGTAAATATTTCTAAGTGGGAAAATGTTCAAGGTATACAAGTTAATTGTTTTCCTTTCCTTTTTTTCTATCCAGAGATTAGTATACAAAAATGTTCAGTGATTATCAATAGTATTAGAGTTATAGTTGTTTCTCATTGCTTTCATAAACAAATATCTTTTTATTTCTATTTTCCCTGCATAGACATATTCATTTTAAATAAATGAAATGTGAATTACTAAAAATGATTAAATTAAGTGTTTTAATGATTAAAGTGATCCTTAAGCCAGTTGCTTTAGTACTGTATTAAAGAAAATATATAAATGCTTTATCTAGAAAGCTTTATTCTCTGATAGTAAGAAATATAATTATCAGGTTCAAAATAATGATGTTTAGCATTTGCCATTTTTTGAAAAATGCACGTGAAGAAAGCTAAGAAACTTACAAAACTTCAATTGTGCAGACATGTATTTTCCATAACATTGCTCTACTTTCCTATTATTTCATATTATAATATTAACTTTGAATTCATTAGAAATAGCAATGTATTCTTTATATCTTGGCTCAACTATAAAAGAAATGGCAAGAATGTTTCAAAAATATCAGTGTTGAGAAATGACTGATAGAGTTATAAATGAATAGCTCCTGCAATTGTGAAGGCAATTATAAGTTTATCCCTTCTCCAAGACAAATCAAAATGCTGAACATATCTCCCTGTTAAAGGAAAAAGTGAGTTTTTCTCCTACCAGATCTGTAAGTGACAGCTGATACTTCATTTGAAACTAGCCTTTTGTTTTAACAAATGAAACTGATCTAGTGTCTTTTCTTGGTTACTAATCATGGAAGATAATAATCAGAGAGGCCTTTATCTATAATAGTAGTAACTTGCAAAGTTTCACAGACAGCCGAGTTCATTATGTTGGAGCTGCCAATCATATAACCAGTCTTTTTTGAACCCTCATTGTTATGTTTCCATATGGACGTTTCTTTTCTCTTTTCTTTCATAGAATGTTTAAACATTCTATTCTATCTCCTTACAAATGACATTCTAGAAGATCCCCATAAGATTTTCTTTATCATAACAGAGAAATAATACTTTTTATTTTGCCAATGTTCAAGATTTTATTCTTCAAGCTAATCTCAAATTTTTCCAAATCATTTTCAGTATTATCTTGAGAATTTTTTTCTAACTTTGCTCTTCTGTAAAAACACAGGATACCACATTCTATACACCATAAGTTCATTATGGATTCCCATCACACCCACCATGATAACTTACTGATGTCCAAGAAATCAATAAACAACCTTTAAACTAAATTGGAACTAGAGGTATTCTAGCACTGGAGAAATTTAAGCTGTAAATATGGCACAGCAAATAATGTTGAGTAATTTATGTGTATTTCATTCCCCATCATCTAGTCCTATGACTATTGTAAAGGAACTTTTTTGTGGGGGTCCCCATTTCAGGCTAAGGCAGTAACCATTGACCCAGTTGCCTGAATCAAAAACTTGCCATCATATTTGACTACTTTCTTCTATTTACTTGAAACTTTCAAGTAATCAGTACATTTTGTTATCTCTACCCCAAAAATATTCCTGGACTCTGTGTACATCTCCCAATTCTTAACTACTATATGAGTTTAGACATCAACATTTTACACTTGGTTGAGAACAACACATCTTGTAACCTCCATCTCCAGTCCAGTTCTTCCACAATATAACAGCCAGAATGTTCTTTTCAAATAATATCAATTCACTTTCCACTTTCCACTTATATCCTTCAATGGCACCCACTTGCCCTTTGAGATAAATTCCATGCTGCTTCTTAACTCTTCCAGCCATATTAAATTGCTCACTTTCAGCTCCTGGACAGCACCATGCTCTCTTAATTCTCTGCAGTGATACACTTTGACCTTTCTACCAGAAAAACTCCATTTTCCCACTGGTCTCCCTTTTCCCTAACTTTTGCTCATCACTTATGTCTCAGATTAGATATCACTTCACTCACAAAGAGTGCTCTTACTGCCCAACACTATTTTCAGAAGCCTTCCTTTATGTTCTGTTGTACATTTTTTTCACCCTGCATCTTAGTTTTCAACTGCATCCCAACTGCTTTATTAACTTGTCTTCATCACCTCTATGTGGTAACATTAATGAGATTGGGGAGTATGAATTTTATTTTAACATTTGTTAAAAGAAAAAAATGGATTCAAGACTGAACAGCAAAATCATTCATATGCATTTCATTACAACTCAAATAGGTTGCCAAATGAGTAGAACTAACTAATTTTCCTCTTGCTCAGTCAGGGCTTTAAACTCCTTAGTCCTATCTGAGCATCTAAAGTAATATCATCTTTCCAAAGTCATGTTCCCACTTCTTTAATACTTCCAATTTTTTTCTCTCTCTCTTTCGAGAGGCTGTAGATTTTTATGCTTTCTGTACAAAGTAAACCCTTTTTTTTCTCTCACAAGCATGTTTCCTATTTGTTTTATAGCTCAGCCCTTATGATGCCAAAACACTAAGGATATTAAGCTTTATAACAGATTCCTAAGACCTTTCTCTATAAGGGCCTTTGTTAAACTAGTTGTCTTTCCTATGTTCCTTCCATAAATGGACCGAGAGCATTGCTTCAACAAATGAAAAACCTTCGTTTGCTCAATACTCAGTTGAAGCAGCTACACAGCCTTCCATTACTGTCAAAGTTTCTGAAAAATAAAGCCATGTGTTTATTCTTCTCCCAAACTATATTCTGTGCCATGTATTCAAGCCCTCTTCTTCCCTTGTTTCATTCAAAGCCTACTTAGTACTAATGGGTCTAAAGAAAAAGGTTAAAACTTTATGATTTTTCAAGAATCAGTGATTCCTGAGGCCCTAGCAAGTCCTAGGTGTGGAGCCAGACAGTTCCTGGTGATACAAAAGGAAAAGAGGTATGTGAAAAAGCTTCCTTGTTGCAAGGAGGAGACTCACAAACAGAATCACTCCAAAGCAATGTGGCATTTTAAATCCAGTTTGAGCAATTCTATAGAAGCACTGAGAATGGAGTGATTAATTCTACTCGGGAAGACCAAAGAAAGCAAGATGTGAAAGTTAGGATAGCTTCCAAGAGTTAGCAGCATACCTATGTGCTTTTTATGTTCCTACAATAAAACATTTGAATAACAGGATATATGTATGAGTAAATAGACTTTTCATTCATTTTCTTTAGTTGTCAGATTAGAAAACTAATGGATTTCTGCATTTGCCTTTAGGCTTGAGTTTTCATAAATCTGCCTGATTTCAACAGATACCTTACCACTAATTTGGTTCTGAGACATGCAACCCACAGGCTACAGCTATTGACAGATTCGAGCACAGGGGAACTGGCTCATACACTGCAAAAGACCCACTCATGTTCTGATCATCTCTGTTGCTGGGTGAGTGACTAGAAGAGGCAGGTGTATTACTGTAAAGAGGCCCTTCAACTTGTTTATTTGAACGTTCAGTATCTAGGAAGAATGTAAAGAATATTACATTTAAAAAAAGAATTATCATTTGCAAACCATGACACAGAGCTTTATAGACCACATACCATTTCCCATTAATATCACACTTGGTTAGATGCTTATAGTTTTTCTGTGGGGTAGTTAGGGCAAAATTTATTATTCCCATTTTACAGATGAATTGCTGAGACTCATTAAGATTCAAGGATTTGTCAAAACTAAAGAACTCTTATAAAACTAAGTCTTGAACCATTGGTTACAAAGTCAGAGCTTGTGTTCCTTATTTTTAGGCAGAAAACAGTATCTTTACCTCTTATACAACATTCATATTCATATACACTTAACTACAATCTGGAACCTTTTCTCTTCGGTGCTGGACAATACTGGGAAATTAGAATAAATTGTAAATTCATAGTGTTCAAATGTGCTTGAATAAATAAACACTACTTTTATTCATTTGTCCATTCACTCATTTACTACCTGCCCATTCTCCTATGCATGTTGTGGGCAAAATTGCAATATTTCCAGAAGCTTTCCTCTGGCTTTGGTGCATCTCCGTATCAATAGATGTTTCCAAGGGGTGGAGAAAAGTAGTCATCTCCATATCAATAGGAAATTACACTGTGGAGCCTGGGAGTATCTGGACCTGAGAGGTTGGATGGGGCCCCTTCTTTTGCAGCCGGGTTGGAGAGACACGGGCAAGCAGAAGTGGACAGCAATAAATGAGTTTCTCCCACTTTATTTCTCCCTTTGACTGACTTCAGTTTCAAAGATATTTTGCTCTGGGAATTTTCCCCCAGACTTCCAATATATAGGAGAGCATTTGTGGCAGGCACTGGGCGAGGATATATGAATAGATCAAAGTCCTTGCCTGTGAGAAACTCCCAATTGAGTTAATGATGGAAATAAAAACACATAGCTAGAAATGCAATTTTAGACCCAGATAAAGTGCCATGGAAGAATCAGCAAAAAGATAACAGCATCTTGTTGGACAAGAATGTTGTTGGACAAGGCATTTTTCAAATGAATAAAGGATAAGAGCATTCTGGGCTGATGTAAGTGTATAAAGATATGGAGGCTGAATGTGTCTGGATTGCTAGCCGAGTGTTGGAAACACAGTATTTTGAATGCTGAGTCCAAGAGTTAATAACTACAAATATTTTCCGTAAGAGAATAAATTATGCAATCCCCTACAGTTGTGTTCAAGTCCAAAATAGATCACAGAATGACAGCACATAGATGCTGTTTAAATTGCTGAAACTAGTCAAATGAATACTTTCCTTAATGAAGATCGCCTTGGGCATTTGCCTCCAGAGCTCTTGTGTCTTTCACAAAAAACATATTTACCCTTCTTTATTTCTGTAGCAACAGGCTGCTATCAACTTTTCCCAAGAGCTAGATGTTTATGGATTTGGAGAAAAAAATTAAAGGAATTTCAAATTAGTTCCTACTATTCTGGGACAGATGCTCACATATTAAGATCTCCTGGCTGTTGATAAAGACAGCCATCACCCAGAGTGCAGAAAGTAGTGCCTGACATTACTTTGTCAAAATTAGATTATGTCTTCACATTTCTCTAATTTTGTAGAAATTTATTTCCACTAAAATTCTAGAGGAGTTATTTGTAATGAAGAGAATTTTTTAGTACAATGTAGGGAAATTTCTAAGTTAAAAGAAATGGGGTAACTTAATTGACTTGCTCTATTATAGATTATTCCAAGAGATAATCTTAACAATTTCTTGCCACGTACTTATAACCACATTTTCAAAAGCTTGCACTATTTTTGTTTCATTTGGAGGTAATGCCTTGATTAAAATTTTATTTTGCATTGCATTTTAATAAGAATAAGAAACAGTGTTATAAAAGGAATATTTATGATGAGCTCTAAGTTATTCTTTAACCCCTCATAATGCTTATAATGGCGAGAAACAAAGTGTCCAAGCATTATTAATTACTCTAATCCTACTCCTGTATTATCTTTTGCTTTTGGCACCCTTCCAGCAGAGAAAAGAGAAATAATACATTTTTGGAGAAAAATATTTGTACTGCAATTCCTTTGAATTTACATTATTACAATAGGAGGAGGATTTAAAAACAGTGATAACTTGGTAATGGGAGGGATATGGTGATGTTTACGTTTAGGTAATACATTACTTTGATATTTGAACCTGTGTAATTTCATGTGAAATATATTGTACAATGCAGCTGGACTTAAAATAGAATGGGGACTAGAGAAAAGGTGTGAATTTTGAGCCATGGTGTGATGTGGTCTGAGTAAATATATATATGTGTGTGTGTGTGTATATATATATCCTATTGAGATCCATTTCAGAGATTTGTCAAAGCAAGAGCTGACAGCCCAAACCCCTGGTGCCTGGATACACAAGAGGAGTGAAGGAGGAAGAGCATTTGAAGCTGAGAATCAGACTAGCTTCCCTATTAACTGACCGTCACCGTGTGGGATACCAGAGAAAAAGGAAAACAGATTATACATATTGGGGAAAGATGGTGATTAATGTCCGTCTCATTGAGCTTTGGCCAACAGGTGAGGGAACATGATTTTCTATTCATTCCATTGCTTTTGTGTCTGTTTTGACACCCAGCTATGGAGGCAGGCATTGCAAAGTTGATTAGGCTTGGCCCAAAACACTCATGGCACCTGCTACAAACACACACATACACACACACACACACACACACAGAGCCTCCGTCCCTGCTCTGGAGCCAGAAAACCCATTCACTGATACATGTTTTAATTTCCTTTGACTGGGTTCCTAGGTAAGATAGTGTCTGCCCTGGAATCGCTGTCATGATGAATTTTCGAAAGAGAAGTCAGAAAAGGCAATTCCAACAAAGTGAAATGATCAAATGTACAGCTCTCTAATGTTCTAATTTATCCAAAAATAGATTTTAAATATATAGATGAGTACATTGTTAGCAACATATCCCTGAAATACCTTCTATGAGACTTTGGGTAGAAACTACAAATTACACTTCAATAGTACTCCCGCAGTAAGAATTTAAATTGCAATAATGATATTGCTGATTAAGGTCATTTATGTAAGTTCTGGAAACCTGGCAAGCAGGGACAGACTTTAGAGTATATTACTAAAATTAAAGAGTGCTCTCATCTAGAACTCTCATCCAAATAAAAGTGCAAAGGGCTGCACTTCATCTCCACAAGGGGTTGGGTCCAAGGACAGCCAAGAGAGATTTCTTCAGGAGGGTGTCTTAGTTATACCCCTTCGCCCCAGCACTGAACCTGTTTTCCACTGCAAGTCCCCAGCATGGATGACAGAAGAGACAATTTTAACCTAAACACACACACACACACGCACACACACACTGTCTCTCTCACACTCAAAGTAGGTATTGCCGATTATCCTCCAAGACTAGAGGAACCTTTAGCAGTGATCCAGCAGAGAGAGCATCAAATTTAAAGTGATAGGGACTCCTCACGGGCAAGCCGGAATAAGCCTTCAGAACCTGAAAGACTGAACCCATTGTAAAGAATTGTTGATACTGATTTTTGTATTTTGGAGAATATTTTCCAAAATGAATGTTTGTGCTTTTTTTTGTATTTTCATAGTTAATTTTAAGTCCTTCTGACAAATGTTAACTAGCAAGATGTTTTGTAATTCAAGGCCATTCCCGTTTAAAATAATAAAGCTATGCTCAATGATATTTTTGTAGGCATACAAAAGCATATAAGGGTAGAGACCAGGACTTCAGTTTCTATCTCTTCCAAAAGGAACTTCAAAGCTGTTATGTAAAAAGACATGGCTCTTTTAGCAAATATTCATATTGATGCTGGCAGAAATTACTAGTTTCTGGGGGGAATTTTGATCTTTATATAGTTTCCAGGTGTAGCAAAAGAAAGTATAGGGTGTCTAGTTAAAAAAATCAGATGATCAACAATATCTTGGTATAAATATGTCCAGGTATCAAATATTCCATAGGACATACTCACATAAAAATATTATTCATTTATCTGACATTCTAATTTAACAGGGAATTTTGCATTTGTGGCAGGCGGGGGGACTAGAACCTCTTTCTATATGGAGTAATATTATAAACCTTAGTCATCTGATTTTAGAATTAAGGAGCTCATTGTTGGAAAAAACTACATCTGTTACAGGGGCCAGAGAGCAACAAGACAACCAGCCAGAGGAGATAAAATTGAGAGTGAATGATTTTTGCTAGACTTTAGTGTTTCTCAAACTTTACCATGCACAAGAATCACCAGAGATCTTGTTAAAGTATGGATTCTGTTATAGTGGTGTCTTAGTTTGGACTGCTTTAACAAAGTACTAGGGAGTGCGGGGCGGGTGGCATATAAACAACAGCAATTGATTTCTCACAGTTGTAAAGGCTGTAAGGTCAAGATCTGGGTGCGAGCATTGTCTGGTTCTGGAGAGAGCCCTCTTCTAGGTCACACACAGGCTGCCAACTTCCTGTTCTATCTTCACATGGTAGAAAGAAAGCTCTCTGGGTTACTTTTATAAAGGCACTAATCTCATATATGAGGACTCCATTCCCATGACCTAATTATTGCCCAAAGGCCACCCCTCCACATAATTACACTGAGAAGTTAGGATTTCAACAGATGAATTTCAAGGGGACCCAACCATTCAATTCCATAACAGTGGGTCTGGAATGGGGCCTGAGATTCCGTAACTAATAAGCACCAGTGATGAGAATGCTGCTGGTACATGGAGCACACTAAATAAAAGAGTTACAACAGGAGTTCTCAGCTGTAGTGCCCATTAGAATCAACTGGAGGCTCATTAGACACAGATTTCTGGGCACTGCCCTCAGGGTTTGTTTATAAGTTCCTGGGTGACGCTCATTTGGCTGGTTGGGATCAAACGGCAAGAACAACATGATTGGCATTTATCTGAACAGCTGATCTCTATATGCCTAAGCTGTTTATATATCATATTGAAACAGTAAAACTAAAGAGGGCAATAATGTATGTGTATAATTACACATAATTAAAAGGAAATACCTACTTCTAAAAATAAGTAACGAAAAGAAAGGTAAAGGAAAACTTTAGTTCCTAGACTGTAAAGTTTTAAATCCTGGTGCTACCAAGATCTGTTTGCTTCCTGTCTCACCTCATTTACCTTTATATAATCACATGAATGCGAGTGTCTGAATCTAAAGGAACCCAATCTAGTTCTTTTAATGAGGAGGTAGTGGGTAAATCTGGTTACCGATCTGACATTCAAATGGAACAGGGAGACTTGTACTATTATTATTTTTTGGCTGGAATTCCTTTCTGTATGGAGTAATCATATGATAAAGCTTATGATTTTAGATTTAAAGGATCCAGTGTTGGAAAAACCTGTGTCCCAATTGCAAGGGCCAGAGAGAGAAACAAAAGAGCCAGCCAGAGGAGATGAAAGTAAGACTGAAGGATCTTCTCAAACTTTAACACGAACAAGCATCACTAGAGGTCTCATTAAAATGTAGATTCTGCAGTGAGGTCTTAATTAGTTCAGGTTGCTATAATAAGGTACCATCGATGGTACTTCAAGCTGCCCTTGAATATTTATGTCTCACATTGAGGACAAGAGCAGAACTTTCTGTTCTGGGATTCCCGTGAGCCCTGAGGTGGTACCTTGCTCTTACGTGAGGCTAGCCTGACTCTCTACTCAGGCTTAGGCCCAAGAATGAGGGTGTTCCTGTTGAGCTGGCCCAGGCTCTCTGCCAAGGAACATTTTTGATTTCCTCACACAGCCACTTCCACAGAGAGTAAGAATATGTCAGAGTTTGGTGTCATAGAGATGATGTGGTAGAGAATCGGAGGGCAGTGGAATAGTGCCACCGGGTTCAGGACTCAGGGAGGAATGGTGGCTGGGTCTTCCATGAAGAGACAGAAATGAAAATGAGGCCAACAACACTTTTAACAGAGTGAAGGGTCTGACAAATAAGGTTGAGCCTCTTCATTAGAAATCAACTACTACTTCTGGAGGTCACGCCCAAAGCACTGTGGAGTGGCTGAAGTATTGGCACCTCCTAGTCCCACCTGCTCGTCCCAGATGAGCACACTGCTTCCAGGGAGCAGCCAGCCCCAGGAGCTGTCAGTTACATTCGGTGGCCTCATCTTTGTTCTGTGTACCAGACCACTGCGTCTACTCCCACCTTTTCTGACTCAGGGTCAGGATCGGCCCTCTGGTCCTCTTTACCATTTCTATGACCTACTTCCTTTCTTGTGGCCACACTAGTTTAACCCCTTAAATGTGGAACTTGAAAGAGGATTGGCTCCTTCTCTTCAGGAAGACCATGGGCTTCTTATGTAAATCAACCTACTTTATCTTTACAGACCAGAGCTGCAATAATAGATGCTTATGCAGCATTTGCCAAGCCATTTGCAAAAGCTTCTTAAAATGTGTCATTTAAATATAGCACAATATGAAAACATAATTCTTCATGCATTGCACTTCTCAGTAACCTCTAAAGGACAAAACCCAGATTTTATTTATTAAAAAAAGAGTGAAGCAAAATTGTACCTTTTGCATATGATTTTAAAGTTAGTAAGAAAAAGATATAGTTGAGAATATTTACAATAATTAAATATCTAATAATAATATGACAAAGAACCAAAATATTGAAGAAAGAATAACTAAAAAAAACCTAGAAAATTGTTTCTAAAAAATTATCAAAAGCATCCATGAAAAGGCAGAAAAGTCCATGAATTTGATTACATCAAAATCAAGGATTTCTCAATGCAAGGACATAGGAAAAATTAATACAAAGTGTGGCAGAGGAGTAGTGTGGATAAAATGAGAGTTCCTGTGGCCAGGGTTCTCACCTGGCCGTGGTTGACTAGCTCACTGCACACCTGTGGGCAATACATGGCTGTGGACTCTATATAAAGAGCTCCACCCAGTGCTCTGGGCACGACACGGTGGCAGGGCTGCAAGGCTGCAGGAGAGCAAAGCAGAGGCTGGAGTGGCGGCAGCGCCGAGGACAGAGGCCCAGAGGACGACTGTGTGGGACACCTGTGTGGGATGGCTGTGTGGACAGAGGGGCCCAGAGGCAGAGACTGGCTTGCTGCATACAGACTCACTCTGAGGGAATGGGATTCTAGTGACTGACCTGCCACCTGGAAATAAAGTTGGGTATTACCCTTGCACCCCAAGGAGCATTTTGCTGTCAATTTCTTTGGTCACACTGAATCCATAGAGAACTTGCCCAGGGCTGAAACCCATTGGCAAGACAAGTAGAGTGGGTAAAAATGAAGTTGGATCAAGATTTCTCCATACTGACCTTTTTATTTTGCTTTATTTTGAACTATGTGAATGTATTGCATATTCAAAATAGAACAAATGAATATCTGAAATTAAAAAAACGGATTCCTCCTTAATGAAAAAATCATGACAAGGTTAATAGGCATCTAGGATAAGCTACTTTCTGGGATTCTTCAAAACCTTCTAACAAAATTCTTTGACCCAGAAACTTTGCTTCCAGATATAACTCACCCTCCTCATTCTTACATAAGTCCACAAGAACTTATATTGCTATTACTTAGAAGAGTGTTCGGCACACTATATATTATTTGTCGAAGAAACTAGTTAGTGGTGGCAGGGTATTGGAGCTACCATAACCATCTCCGAGAAGGTGAATACTTAAATGCAGTGGATTCCCACCACTGAGTGCTTTGACAAACACAGATGTGTACTTATAAACCAGGAATGGGTGTTAAAGCAATAATGTCTGTGTTATGTTCCCCAAAAAACCAAAAACTCATAATGAACACACAAACAATAAAGAGGAGAGAATCCAAATATAATGCTAAAGAAAGTCATCAAATCAAAACATAAGAGAAGAAATAGGAGAAGAAGAAAGGAAGAGAGGAGAACTACAAAAAGAGCCAGAAAACAATGAACAAAATGGCAACAAATACCTATTAATAATTACTTAAAATGTAAATGGAGTAAATGCTCCAATCAAAAGACATAAAGTGGCTGAAGAGATAAAAAAAACAAGACCCACGTATATGCTAACAAGAAACTTACTGCAGAGCTAAGGATATAGGCTGTAACTGAAGGGATAGAAAAAACATTCCATGCAAATGAAAACAAAAGAAAACAAAAACAAAGAAGAAAAAATAAGTGGAGAAAATAGACTTTAAACAAAGGCTGTAATAAGAGACAAAGTACATTGAATAACGATGCAGAGATCAATCCAGTAAGAAGATACAACATTTGCAAATACTTCTACACTCAAAATAGAAGCATCTAAATATATAAAGAAAATATTAACAGACATAAAGGGAGAAATTGACAGTAATATAATAATAGTAGGCAACTTTAACACCCCACTTATATGAATGGATAGATCATCCAGACAGAAAATTAATAAGGAAATATTGCCCTTTAACAACACATTAATAGAAACATACAAACCATTACACATCAAAACTGCAGAATTCATGTTCTCCTCAAGTGCACATGTAATATTCTCCAGTATAGATCACATGTTAGGCCACAAGATGAATCATAAAAAATTTAAGAAAACTGAAATCATATCAAGCATCTTTGGACCACAATGGTATGAAACTAGAAATCAGTTACAACAAGAAAACAAAAAGTACAAACATATGAAGACTAAACAACAAGTTATTAAATAATCAATGGCTCAATAAAGAAATCAAATAGGAAACAAAATGCATCTAAGATAAAAGAAATGAAAACACAAGTTTCCAAATCTATGAGGAGCAGCAAAAGCATTTTCAAGAAGGAAGTTAGTAGCATTACAGGCCAACCTCAAGAAATAAGAAAAATCTCAAAAACACAATCTAAACTTATACCTAAAGGAACTAGAAAAAGAAAAACAAAGCCAAAAATTAGTAGAAGGAAGGAAATAATAAAATCAGGGTAGAAATAAATGAAATATAGATTAAAAATATAGTAGAAAAGATCAGTGAAAGTAAGAGCTGGTTCGACAAAGTGGTCCCAAATAAATAAAATCAGAAATAGAAGATGAAAAGTTACAGATAGCACCACAGAAATCAAAGGGTAATTAGAGACTACTATGAACAGTTATATGCCATCAAATTGGTCAACTTAGACAAAATGCAAAATTTCCAAGAAAACTACAATCTTCCTCTAAGTCTTCTAAGACTGAATCAAGAAGGAATAGAAAATCTTGCCAGACCAATTACTAGTAATGAAAGTTAATCAGAAATCAAAACCTCCTCACAAAACCAAAAGTCCAGGATCAGATGACTTCACAGGTGAATCTACCAAACATTAGAAATGTTAATACCTATGGCTCTCAAACTATTTCAAAAAATTGAAGAGAAAGAAATGCTTCCCAACTCAGTTACAGGGCCAGCAGTACCCTGATACCAAACTCAGACAAAGACACTACAAAAAAGGAAAATTACAGGCTAGTATCCCTCATGAACATAGATGCAAAAATCCTCAAATAATATTAGCAAACTGAATTCAATAATACATTAAAAGGATCATACACCATGACCAAGTAGGATTTATTCCAGGGGATGCAAGAATGGTTCAATATCTGCAAATCAATCAGCATGATACATCACATTAACAAATGAAAGGATAAAAATTGTATGATGATCTCAATAGACACAGAAAAAGCATTTTGATCTAGATTTTGGTAAAACAAGGATCTGCCTGAATTGAAGTCTACCTCACACTCAATGCCATAATGATGCTCTGTCAGTCCACTTAGCCTCTTTCAGAGACAGTTACTTCCGTGTACAGTGTACTCAATGACTTATAAGTAGAATGACCAAATAATTTATGTTCAAATCAGAAAACTTTTGTGAGTGAAAAGAGATGCTATTAATAATTATTGCCAGATAACAGGCATGCACCATGTCTGTCCCAAGCAAATAAAGATATATAGAAACTTTTCTTCAATGCTTCCTGCCCTCCCTGGTTAGATAACTCTTTTGTTAGAAGTTTTTCATGTAGAGCTAAATTTGTTTCCTTTCCATCTTAATCTAGGGGCTAGTAAATATGTGTTTTAATTCATTGATATGTAAGTTTCCCTGATGATAGAATTTTAGAGTTACAAAGATCTGACAAGAAATGAAATCTAACCTCTTATTCAATTCTCATCAGAGCACCTTTAAAATGCAGACATCTAGACTGTGTCTGAAGATTTCAAGAAATATGAAGCTTTTTATATTGCAAATCAATCAATAATGTTTTTGGAAAGCTTCTTGGTATAGAACTTAAGATCATGTCCTAATGATCTCTTGTCCTCTGAATCTACAAATGTCTAAGCTCTTCCATATAACAGCCACTTTTAGTAAAAATGCTGTACTTTCTCATACCTTGCTCCCAGTCAGGACACTCTTACTTCCACTGTTGTTTATATATCATAGATCAAAGGCTAGTTAATATATTTAATTGTTGTTCATTTGGATCAACTACGTAACTTATTCAGACACTTGGGATCTATATTCTTTAATTCAAATAAAAATTTTTATTGAAAACATTTATTGATGATTGATTTAATTACGTTGAAATAATAGAATTTCCTAAATTATTAAATAGTACAAAACCCTAATCACAGTTTTCAAATCTTGTTAAAAACAGAGATATTGCACCAAGACATACAAAGTTTATGATGCAAAACAGTTCAAAAAATTAATATGATCACCTAATGGAACTCCTTTAATAATGATAATTCTGACAATAATTTTCAGTAATAAATATGCCATTATTATAACTTGATTTATCTTAATTTCAATCATGTAAATTAGAAAGTTTACCTGTCAAAGACATTTTATTGGTGTTTCCATATGTTTAGAATATACCATAGTTCAAATTGCTAATACCATATATAATTTTAAATTTATTTGCTGAGCCAAACTAACCAAAGATAAAGGCTAAACTGAACACTTCATTATTAAAATATAATAACTGTTATTTTTTAACTCATGTTTGCTGCAGTTAAAACATGACTCTTTCTTGATAACTAACATAGAATAGCACTTACCTCACTGACTATGTGTTAATGAATCCATGCGTATGTGTGCACCTGGTTTAAAGTAGAGATTTCACATCAGGTGGCTCATAGCCAGACAGTTATCAATATGTCAGCCACCTGCTCTTAGTCATTGACATTTCTATTAACAGTAACTACTATATATTAATGCTGTTTCTGGTAAAATTATGGAGAAAGTCTGTTTGTTAAATAGGCATCCTGTCTTTTAAGAAATTGTTTCTCTATCCCTTTGTACAGCCCTCAACCTGTCTCCCTTATGCACCCTTTCATTCGGGCTGATATCCATTGTCCAGCATTCCTTCCTACCAAGGACTTGCTGCAAAGCTCTCTTCAACACATATTCCCACTGGATATACATAACCATAAAAATAGAATTCTTGTTTTCTAGATAATTGTGTTAATATGCTAAAAGAGAGCTACATCCAAGGGACTGCAAATTATTAAAATGCTGAGGTAATCTCTCATTAGATTTTAATGTCTAATAGGCAAGTATGTGATCGGTTTTTTGTTTGTTTTATTTTTGCAAGGGACTATTTTAAAGAGCCTCAATCTGGGAAGTTTAACCCACGTTCTATCATTAAATCTAGCCAAGACTGGGTTCCCCACTTCTCTGAAAGTTATTCTTGGCTCTGCTTACTTTCCTGAAAGTATATGGAAACAAGTAATTCCAGAATTAAGCTCATATTTTATTTAAAATAACTAAAAGATGATGATAACATAGAAATTCAGCAAAGATAATCTACCATACACCTATGGAGACTTAGCCTGAGAATATTTAAGATAAGAAATCCACAATGTGTGACCACCTGACCACCAATAACTTTATGAAAATGACTGCTGGTGAGTGTCAGAGTGATCGACCCAATTCCATCAAGAATCAGAATTGAAAGTTAATGTAATTAATTATATAATTTTAAGCTGTTCAATTTTAGTTATGCTAAAATTAAACAAATTGGAGCAGTCTGAAGATGGCAAGATGAAAGTAGGTATGACAAAGCCTCCACATGCACTTGAGCTATGTTTGATTCATATTTAAAGCTCATATAAAACAAAAATTCATCCTAATGCTGACAGTAAAAATCCATGCACTGTACACAATGTTCTTGATCATTTGCATCATTTTGAAAAATGTTGAAATTTCCTACTTTGACTTGTTGAACAAGCCTTAAGGAAATTAAAATTAATCAGGCCCATCCAGTCTAATTGTGTAGAATTTAATAATTGGAAACTTTAGAATATTACACTAGTTGCATATACATACACACACTAGAACAATACATATTCTGAGAGGAAATACTAAATATATAAATAATTTTGGTATCTAAACCAAACAATTTTAGTATCTAAAGTTAATGAATGTTCTATGAATAAATCTACACTATAACTTGTTGTATTTATTCAATATCAAAATACTTTGAAACTACCTAGATTTGATAATGATGAAATTATTTGAGGGATTAATTATCTGCATAGTTGCTGAATTCCTAATCAGACTCTGAGGCTACAATGATCCACCCTTATCATCTAAATTCCATATTTTTATAAGATTCAATAAATATTATTTATATCATCCATTAATTAACTTCAAGGACTGTGAATTCAATTTGAGATACTTGGAAATACTGTAATTAGAATGAATACAATCATATTAATAGATTTATTTAAAATTATAACTGCCTATACCTGATACTTATATTTATGTTCTGTGGATGAAGATGTTTTGCATAAGGACAATACATGATTCTGGTATTTTGCTTGTGTTTATTTCTCAGAGAGATCACTGATTACTTAAAAATCCTATTTGTTTTACTCAACCCAAACCTAAATTCTTCAGGGTATATTTCTGGAGTACCAATGTACTAGGCTTGGGGGAGACTGTTTTAGCAAAAAATAATCACATAAAGTTTAAAGATTAAATTCCTTTTTAAATTATCTTTCTGTATATCAGTTGAGTTACAGCATGTGTGATAGTCTGGGAGAAAGCCCATGCAATATATATATAAAATGGACAAAAGATTAATTACCAGATTTTATAAATATCTATGAATATATGAAAGGGCAAAAGATATCCAACAGTAAAATGCACAAAGGATGTAAATGAAAGGAAGAAATCCAAATAACCAAAAACAGCAAAAATGTGCATTCCCAATAGCAATGTAAGAAAGTACACTAGATTTATATGTAAATATATATCCAAATATAAACTGATGCGTGCATATATGCATACACACACATACATGTGAAAAAAAGAATTGAAGTCTAGAGTGTTGACAGTATCCTGTATGTGCTCAAATACTGTTGGTGGAAGGGAAAATGTTTAGCATTTTTGAAGGGAAGTTTTCAAAATATCTACCGAAATATGCATGTACATATTACTGATCCAATAAATCTATGTCTTTGAATATATCTGGCTAATTACAAATATCTAACATTAATTGGGTGTTTAATATTTGCCAAGCATTGTCCTAAGTGATTTATAAATCCTTTTTGCATTTAAGTCTCAAAAATTATGTGAAAGGCCCTGTTATTATAATTCCCATTTTACAGTAGGGAAACTAATACAGAGAGGTTAAGTAAATACAGAGGGATGCATGGAGCCAGGATATGAACTAATCCAGGCAGTTTGCCACCAGAGATCTTTTTCCTAATGCTGCTGTAGTCTTCAGAAATATCTTCTTAGGCTCACAAAGATCTTTCAAGAATGTTTCTGTAATTTTTTACAATAGCAGATTACTAAAACCTGACTAATGCTTGCCAATATTGGTATGATTGAATAATAGAAATATAATTAATATCCTTTATATATGCAAATATACATACATTAGGAAAATAATATATATTGTTATATACAATAAAATACTAGTTAGCTGCAAAGTGGAATGATAAAATCCTATGTAACTGTATGTAAAATACTGCTGTATCTATATAGTTAAAAGAAAGGAAATCAAAACAATACCTTTTATATGATCCTATTTACTTACTATATGTGTATGCACTTGTATATGTGTATCAGAAGGATACATATGAAATGCCAAAAATAGCATTATTTTAGGGAATGGGGACACAGCAGTGGTGACTCAAACTTCTATACTTTGCCTCTGACCTATGTGATAAAATACAGAAAAAAAAATTGAACTCAATGAACTCTAAAAACAAAAACAACCAACCAAACAAACAAACAAAGATACAGTCCTTTTATTCACATAGCTTAGTGGAGGGAAGGAATTTAAATGCATAAATGCTACAATGGGAGAAATTCTGGTAGCCAGTGGGTTCCTTGGAGAAATTACATCAACCCAATAGATGATTGATAATGGTATTTTATTCAGAGGTGGCAACATTCCTGTTTTAGACATATGATCAAATACTGTTTTAGACATGTGCAAAAATATAAAAGCAGGAGGGAGCGTGTTGAGCTTCAGACCTGAACGCAGTTCCAACATGTTTGACGAGTGGAATGATAGGTCTGAAAGTACAGGACAAGAGGCTGGAAAGCTGGGCAGGGATCAGATCACGCAGGGCTGTCACACAGATAGGATAATGCCTGGCAAATATTCAACATTCAATTAATGTTAGATACTTGTTATATACTGGCCACTTTCTGGACTTTGACCTTGTGTTAAGGCATTACAAGGTTGTTGTTAAGTGAGAAATCAAGTGAGATGTAGTTTTAGAAAGGTCCTCAAGCAGCATCATAAGGGTGGGTGAAAAGTGGGCAACTTTGAGGCCACAAGACCCATCAAGATGATCAGACAGTGATCTGGATATGGGACAGAGTGAGAATGAGGATGACTGAATGGATTTGAAAGACCTTTGTAGGTAGAATAGAAAGGAATTGGAGATGCATTTGATTTCAAAGTTTGTGAATGAGAAGTAGGAATCAAGGAAAATGAAGGCAGGTCACGTAAGTATCCCTCTTATTCTTGACATTATGTTACCCATATATTAAGCACTTAATTTTATTTTTCATTTAAATGAATTGAATAGGATGAAGACAATTCACTCGCTTTTTAAAAGAAAAAGGGGGATCTTTTCTGTATTTGTAACCCACTACATAGCATAGTGCAGATCAAGAATGTGGTAAATATGTACGAAGTGAAAAGAGAAGGAAGGTAATATCATTATTATAAAAATGCAAATAAATACCTATAAAACATGAATCAAATGCCAAAAATAAAAAATGACCTAATGCCTTTAAGAATTAAAGAATTCATAAGTGTTTGATCCACTAAACCACCAATGTTGAATAGAACTCACAGCCCTTAAATTCGACATTTAGCATTTCAAGGTATCACACAGATAAAGGAATTGTATGTTATTACAATATAGCATATTAAAATGATTTATAATTTTCTCCTTATAATATCATATTCACTCAGAGATACTATGCTTAATGTTACTGAAAAAGCAATTATTAAATTATAAAAATTCAAAATTCATGGTACAAATATACTTTGCTTTCAGAAACGCTGCACTCTTTTCAGATGAATTGATGTTAATCCAACCAAAAACTGATATCCCTGGTTTATTAAAAAAAAAAAAAAATCTGCAAGGTACACATTTTGTTGGAAATATCAAAACTTGTGCTTATGAAATCAGCCTGGAACTACATTTTTATGACTTATAGAAGAAATTAGGCCCTATACTTAGAGGGTTGGTTATTAAGTATTGCGTCTTTTAGAAACCACAGCTTCCTGGAAAACATTTGATACAAATTTCAAGGGATAGAAAAATATCGGTCTTAAACATTAATAATGATCCAAAGATGCTGCTAAAAAAGGTTGACTTTCATGAGGTGATTTTTCTAAAGCAGTTTTAAAAGGTTAACAAATAGAGCTAACCTTCAAAATAAGTTCAAGGATACTTCTCCAAATATGTAATTTCTGTTTATGTGGAATCCAGATTAAACTACTGCAATATTGCCAAAGGAAAATAGGCTGTTTTTCTGGTTACATATAAATACCTTTAAAGGTATGTTTTGGGAGTCTTTACATTTTATTTTCAATTTGTTTCTGCTCAAAACAAGAGTGCAAGCTGTCCATTTAAAAAAGGAAGAATAACAACCAGAGGTTATACAAAGTCTGCTGTTTCTAATCACCATGTCGATTGATATTCCCAATTAGAAATCTACCTCCCCAAAGAAGGAAAATCAGTATTTATAGAACAGCCAGCATTTCAAATATATGATTAGTGTTATGACTACATTCTATTTTAAAGTTCTTACTTAAGCATTTTACCTGTGACCAACAGGAAAAAAAATGTTGCCATTTTAATGGGATGTTCTGTGAAGAACAGTTTCTGCTTACATCACTTCATTTCAGAGGATTTGCTAGGACAATCAGATTGGCTCAAACTGAAACAGTCCAATTACTGACACAGACTTTAAGAGCCTACAGGGTTTTAAAAATCAATGATGCTATAGTATTTGCATCCGTAAAAAGACAGCCAGAAAGCAAACTAAACAAATGCTGCAAGTGTATTCTGCAACACTATTTCAAAGTATTCTTCTCTTCATTCATATACCCAGTTTGGGAGATATAATTAGACACAACTCCATCAGCATTGCCTATGTATAAAGGGCATTGGCCAAGACAATTAGGACATATAGTAAATATTTTGAAAACAATCAGATAAAAGTAATTCATACACATAGTTATTTATACATCCCATTTTAACCTTAAATTAATGGGAGTCATGAGAAAAATGAAAGTCAACATGTAAAATAATCTTACTTTAAGTTTATGGACTTTTATGCTGCTCTATTAGAGAATGTTATTGCCCACCTAAATTATGTATGTTAGACTTTTATATTAGTCCTGAAGGTAAGATTATGCTACGGTGTGTGCCTATGATTATGGTGTAATCATAAGAACCCTTAGCACACAGGTAAGCCAAAGTCAAACTCAGAGGAATGACACTGCAGATATCTGAAAAGTACCCTTCAACTCTCTTTTATCAGTAGATCCTTAATCAGGGATTAGATCAGAGAGGTGGAACAAAGGCTTCTGATTTGCTGCAATTCTTGTGAAGAGATTCCCTGGGGTAGACCAGAGAACCATAGACAAATTCAATACGAAAGAAGAAACTAAAGTGGCTCCCTTTCAAGGCTCATTCATTCAGTCATTCGCTGATTCTTCTAATTATTCAACATATTTTTTTCAAGGACTGCAGAGTGACAAGAAAGTGGCTAAACACTGCAAACACAAATATTTGAGTTACTTTAGGTATAGAGACAAGCAATAAAAATAAAACAATATGGCATGTAGTAATAATAGATTGGTTGTGGTATCAAATCTGCAGGGAACACATTTTTAAGAGAAAGAATGCCCAGTTCGTTCAAGACAGATAAAGCCATAGCATCCCTAAAACTAAGTAGGAAGGTAGTATTTTATAGAGCATAGTGGAAGGAAGCAAAATTGTCAGAATTCAATTCATAAAGACTCAGTATTTAAGGATCACATTTTGAACAACTGCATAAGTGAATACAATTCTGTAATAGAAGCCCTGGTGTAAAACATGGGAGTCTCCACACAAAATGTCCTAGACAAGTTTACAGATACATGGAGGTGCTTCTAGAAAGAACCGTAATAATTTCGTTAGCCAGGTTATTAAGGAGGTTCTGGAGAATTAAACAGAACTCATCATAAACTTTTGAGGATTCGTTCATAAATGTGTTTATGTGTATGTGTTTTTGTATACTACAGTAAAGGATATAATTCTAAGTGTAAATGTGCACACATGTGTCTCCCCAGCCTCCTCCCCCCACACCAACTTCTCTCAGGTAATTTACCTGTTACTGGAGGAGGAGAAGAATAGAAATTAGCAAAGATTCTAGACATTAGTAAAGAAATCCATGATTTTGATTTTAAGAGTATCAGCAAGCATGAGTAATGACTAGAATAGTTATTCACTCAGAACAAGCTAGACTCTATACAAGTGACAGATTCCTGACTTCCCCAGCAGAACTCACTTTACCTTTTTTCGGATGATCTGAAACCTGCCCAGGGCTAGAATTGTTTTTAGTCATCCAAATCTAGATCTGGCTTACTTCCCTTCTTTTCCACTGAGAAGCAACTGATTGTAGTTTTTTATTTTTCCCTCTTAGTCCTTAAGACAGCATGCCAGGTTCCATGCTCAGCCATGCTGTCTCTGAGACATGCGGAAGCATAAATGCCCCTTAGGAAGTTCCTTGATTTTGTCAGCATAACCGCCAAATGTCCTTTTCCTGCTTTCCAAAGTACCTTTATGGATTTAAATGAGCCCATTTTATAAGAACAATAACCTTCCAAATGATATTTATTGTAATGTAAAAACTACACTTTCTAGAAAATATACAGTCCCTGCTGTGCAACATAAAGTCATTAGTTCCCAATAACAGGTATTCCTTTCACCCTTTAAATTCTAAAGCTTGCCATTTCATTAAAGTTTGAGAAATAGTTATATGATTTTTCTGCTTTTTTTTCACTCAATAGGAAATTATACAAAAGAACTAACCCATCATGTTTTACAAATAATATTCATCATGGAACTATAATGTACATGGTTACAATTCTTCTCAATTACTTATATTCCTGAATATAAATTGTACAGAATCACACATAACACATTTCTTTCTTCCATTACTCCTTTCTTCATATTTAAGCTTCTATATTTCTACAAGTAATGATTTGAATTCAAAAAGCATTATCAAAAGAAAATAAAAAAAGGTTATATAAATGTCACAGCCTTGCTGCAAATTTTACATGCTCTTGGGGAACTCAACTCTGTGAAAATCTGGACTGGGTTTCTACTGTAAAGAGAAATACATTTAAGCGTGAAATAGTGTTCCTGGCAATCGCTTCTTGACACAGAATAGGATTGAAAATGTGTGAAAAACGTCCTTCTCATCACACATTTACACATGAATTGCCCTCATTTTTCTTTTCTGTAGAGTAAGGCTGGATCTTCATAAGAAAGTTCAGAATACTCATTCCTTTCTTCATCTATAGAAGAAGAGTTTTTACAGCTCCATATATACTTTCAGAAATCAGTGCATCAGAACCAAAACTGTCTTTTCTTAAGGCAGTAAAAGGTGCTAATATAGAAAAAAGAATGTTGGGATGGGTTTAGTTGTCATTCTTATGGGTTACAGAATAATGATATTGTCCTACACATAAACTATCAAAATAAATCATTAAACATTATTCTACCAAAACACTTGAATTCCTATTATATTAATTAATTTATACTTTGGTCTCTGACTAGACTTGGAGATCTTGAAAGCAAACATGTCTTCCTCTTTTTATATCTTCTCATAATGTCACTTTTTTCCTTAAAAAACAATGTAATGTCTCAGAGATTTTTTTTTACTTTTGTAAGTAATACAGCTATAAGAAAAATTCTGGAAAATAATAAATAATGAAATCACTCAAGTCATATCACCCAGTAATTGATTTTCTAACAATGCTTCAGTTCTTTTCTCTTGAATGTTTTTTAACTCGTCTTTTCAATTTCGTCTTTTCAATATTTAAGTTCTTCATTAAACTTTATTTTCTTTTTAAAGTCTTTTAAGTGAATTTTTAAAAGTAATATGTTTACAAAGAAAATTTAGGAAATATACAAAAGTATAAGGAAAAGCATGAAATAACTCATAATTCCACTGCCCAAGGAGAGCTACTTCTATTGCTATATCCATTCTTTGTAACTAAACTAGGATAAAATTTATCCCACATTATGCTTTTTACTTACCTATTGATGACTAATTTACTGTCTTTAAAATAAATATTCTTTAAAAATATAAATTTTAATATCTGCATAGTTTTCCATCTTGTTTCTATAGGAAATAGTTTAATCTTTCCCTATTCAAATATTTAAGAAAAATAAGGCAATTAAAAACATCTCTGTTTAAATATCAATAACATTTCTTATCAACTCAGTTAGTTTTGTTTGAGTAAATAAAGGCTTACTCCTCTTAAATTTTTTTTCATAAATTGAGCTAATATGTGTGTTCATTAAATTTGGATCACTCTGGGTACTGCTTGCTCCATTTTACTAGCATAATACTTTTGCCAAGAAAACAAAAAAAGAAAGAAAAGAATACTTCGGTATTTGAGATAAATATAGTCTTTCTCATTTTAGGTGAAAATTGACTTCATAGTACAACTTTCTCAAACATGATTTTCTGCAATATTATAAACAACATTTTATTTAACCTAATAGAATTGCTGAAATAATGAGACACATTCAACATGTTTAAAATTTTACTTTCCACTGCAAAGGAAAGAAAGTGTCAGAATTGTTTACCTGGGGATATGATATAGAAGAAATCTTTAAATTCATCCATCCAAACTTCTGCCAGTCTTCTGTTATTTTTGTTAATGACATGACCAGTGCCACCTGGGAAAGTGTATGGAGTTGCCTTCCGAAAAACATGACCCACGTGGGAGCAAGTCACAATCTCCAGTGAGCCTCCACATTGCCAAATCTGGGGAAAAGAGCAGTTGTTGTATAAGAATCACTGTAGGTAATACAGTGACATTGTCTGAGAAGCAAGTGAGGCTAACTAAGGTTAAATCTCCAGATCTTAGATGGTGCAAACAAATATCAGATCGACACAAATTTAGAACTAGTATACTTAGGTTTGGAGAGGGTTGTAATTTGGAAGAGCTTAATATAATTAAATATTGTAGCATCAAAATTGTGGAAGTAAGATATAATTATTTTCATGTGCCTTTATTAAACTACCTCATTTGCAGTTTCTAGTAGTTAGCCAAATTGCTCTTTAATAGATATTTGGCCTCTGAAATCTCTAGGAATGAATGAGGTTGTACATGTTAGAAGTCATGGTCAATAACTAAATTTGATTTGGAGAAAAATCAATCAGTTTCATCCATCTGGAATTTTTAATGACCATTAATTCTCAGCTGTCCAATATCTTCTGTATCTTACACTTTTGGATATGTTATCATTCTTATTAAGATATGCTAAGTCTCCTTTACATCTGCTCAACACTGACACATCCTCTGAAGTCAGTCTCGTAGGTAATTTCTTCTAGGAAGCTCTGTGGGGACATTGAGTAATCTGTGATTTTGTATTTTACATGTTTTCATGAAGAACTGATTATGCTGTGTTGTGAGCAGTTGTTTACCTCACTATCTCTCCTTTAAAACTAAGAACTCTTGGAAAACATGTCATATATTTCTTGGTGTCCTAGATTTACTGGAAAGTTAAGGTTAGGTATTAAGTAAAAATAGCCATAAAATATTTATTTCTAATAAAACTACATTGTATAGCCATAGGTCATACAAATAGCATGTGCACATATGTATTCATATATATATATATAAATACATATCATCTGTATATATAATATACACAGATAGTACACACTCTCACATATATATTCATTACATATTACTTATGTGCTACAGGTTTTTATTATCCCAATAAATAAAAGTCATTGCTATATGCAATTGGAAGGACTTGGTTTTATACTGTCATGAACACTGCTCTTATTTTAAGGAAAGCTGCTTATTTCGAAAGTTAAAATTTTCTCCAATTGATCCCTCAAATAATGCTCATTGAGAAGAGCACTGCTATTGGCCTTGGGTAGCAGTAAGAGACATTCATTTGTATCAGATGAAAGATGCTAAGTAACAAGTTACATTCATCAACAATGGTTTGTGCATTACATGTGCAAGCTATTCTTTTACATTTTCTAATTACTTAAACAATGTAATGCTAAAGAAGAGAGGCTCCAATCCAACACCAAAATATAAATATAAAATATAAATGAAATATAAAGGAAGAATGGAATTTACCACTCTCCTCAAAAGACCAGGTAGCTCATTCTTTCTTTTTTTTTCCTTTTTGACAATGATAGTTTCAGTATCTTATCATTATTATTAATATTACTATTTTTATACAGAGGTACATATAATAAAGTGCCCAAATCTTACTGTACAGTTCAATGAATTTTGACAGGCGTATATACTTATGCAGCCATCACCCAGATCAAGATACTAAATATTCTCATTAATTTTGTTCCCCCTTCACCTGTTTCACCCATTCTCCCAACCATCTCCCTAATAGCAACCACTAGTCTGTCCCCTGTGTCTATGAATCCATTTCTGTTTTGCTTTCTCCTTTATTTTTTTAATTCCACATAAAAATGAAATCCAATGATAACTTTCCCATCTTTCTCATATTCAATCTATAAACCTTGTAATTACTCACATCTTTACATTCTTCCTATTAAAATGGAGGCAGTTGGTCCTTCTCCTGTCAAAGACAAATCAATGCTTATATGTCATTCTAGATCATATCCTTCAGTCTATTTTAAGGACCTCACTGGCCTGGTCCTCCCCTTGAGTTTCTCCTGAAATATCAATCATTTCCCCTATTCTAGATTGTCTATTTCACAAAATATCTCCTAAAATCTCCTGTCTTTCCAATCGATTTAAAAAATAGATAAAAAAATAAAACAATTACAAAACCCAATGAAAAGTTCATCCCTTGGTCCATAATCCCATCTAAAATATCTCATATTTCTGTTTCTTCTCATGTAAATTAACATACAATTTTCATTGGTATATGTAGTTGTTTACCTTTCTCAATTTTCATCCATTTTTCTACTCATTGTGAAATGCTGTTTATTTCCACAGCTCCCCCCTAACTGACTTGGTAAAAATCACAATTTTTTCCCTTGATGAATATCTAATAGACTCCTTTCTTGGATTCTCTTGCTTTCACTCCTACTCACTCTAAATTGCTATTTAAATGTTAGCCTTCATCTTTATTCATTCTCTAGGTAGTATTATGTGTTCTTATTATTCTACATATGATCTGAATACTCCAAACCTCAACACTGACATTTCAGCCCAAACCTTTCCTCTGTGATCTAGACTTGTATATATCTAAACATCTACTTGATACCTCCTGTTGCATATCTCAAAGAATCCAAATAAACACGTCTGAAGTACAGTTGTTAATTCATCCCCACCTTGTGTGGTAGGTCTCATTCTCTTTCAGTCTTACTTTTTTTTTGAATCACCAGTAAATGGTATCACTATTCACCTGGTTGGTCAATTAAAAAAAAAAATAGAAAACTCCTTAAAAACCCAGAAGTTGTCATTAATTTCTCCATTGCTTTCATCACTTATATTCAATCTATTAACCAATCCTGGCTCACTGTCTACAAAATAATTCTCAGTATATCCATCTCTCTGTCTCCCCTGCCACCATCCTTGTCTTCATCACCAACATTTCTTGTGGGGCAATTGCAATAGACACTTAATTATCTTGCTGCTTTCACTGTTGCTATCTTATAATTTGTTTTGTACTGAGAAATCAGAATGGTCTTTTAAAAATTTAATCATTTCATTTCACTTCCCCGCTTAAATACTTCAATGGTTTCTTATTACACTGTGAATATAAACAAAATCCTTTAACAGTGCCTCTAAGACCCTACATGATTATCCCTGACTGTCAATAAACGCTGGTGATAATGGCCCTCTGCCATTTCCTAGAATAACAAATCACATACTCTTTCACACACCAAAGCCTCAAAAAGTGCTTTCCCTATACCTGGAGTACAATTCTGTTTTGCCCTTCATTTGACTGCTTCTTTCCCATACTTCTCATCTCAGCTAAAACATCACCTCACCAAAAAGGTCTTCTCCAGTTACCATATTTAAAGTGCCCCATCCCCATTATTTCCTCTGATAGCACCTGTTTATTTCCTGCAATTCTTAGCATAATCTGAAGTTTATTTATTTGTGTGGCTATGCCTATGCATTTTTTTTTCCTTACTAGAATGTAGACTTTAAAGGGAAATAGAGATGTCTAGTCATTATTGTTGTTCTCCCCAGATCCAAGCCCAGTGCTTGTTACAGGTAGGTGTCAACAGTATGTTGGTTGAATGGAAGAATGGATAACTCAGAATTAATTACCCACATTAACATAAAAAAGGTATCCTTGGCAGAATGATGAGACCTAAACAGACATATTTTGGAGGGTATGTTAAACAGCATTTTTTAAGGAAATATTTTCGTTATCACACTAGGCAGAGCTGTGTAGTAAAATCATATATAGCTGCTGACTCCACACACCTTGGAAACTGAGGAAGTTCTTCAGAGGTCACAACACAAGAAATACACATTAGAAATGGTTGATGGCTTATGACAAGCAAGGTGGGTAAATGATTCCATCTTAATTTTTAATGTGTTACCAAAGTAAATATTTAGCCAAACTAACACTCTTAAAAACATTATCTAGTAAAGTACTCAAGTATTTGTACTGTGACCAGGCCATTCAACCAATTCAGAAGACATAGCATATGACATGTTTTACTTAAGAGGAAATTTAAGACACTCTCTTTATTGTGAGGAATACAGTGTTACGGTGGAGCTTGCCTTTCTCTCCTGTGGATTAGGTATGAATGAGGAGCTGCTTTCTTCCTTCACCCACGTCATATAAGGGATCTAAGTGAATAAAGGACAGACTTGCATTTCACTCCCTGGGATATTTGCTGAGCAGTAAAATCAGCAGGTACCTGGTGCTGCTATCAGAACACAGCAGAATGTGGTGAGTGAGTTCGTGGAAAAGTTTCAAGAGTGGGGAAGAATATAACCCTGGTAAAATGGGAAGCAATTCTTGTTTAGAGAATCCTGAAGGCGGGCTGGGGTTTACTGGACAGCTTATTCCAGCAGAACTGATAGGTCCTATGATGCAGTGACTCTCAGAGGGGAGGGGTCTTTGGAGACGATTGGATAAGACTTTAGTGGTTTCCAAACTCTACAGAGCATGGAGTATAGGGGAGAAAAAAATAATCAGCTGTGTGAGTAGCAATATGGCGGATCAGCGAGGAGATGTCCCACCGAGAAAGGCAGTTGGGGAACCTTATAGAGTGAGAGACCAAGATTTTCCTCCCCAAAAAGCCCTTCGATAACAGAGGGGATAGTGGGTGAAGCTGAGGACACTTTTAAGAAGACTATCATAAGGACTGAGGCCACTAGCAGCACGTGAAACCACAATAAAGCAACGAGAGGCAGCCATCATAAAACATGGCTTCAGATAACCTGCCATTTCTCTAGCTCTTCTATTTGACTCTGGATGATACTGGATGAGTAGCAACCCAGAACACCCTGCCCTTCCCTATTCCAAGTGCTTCTGTCAGCAATGGGCCTAGAGAGAGGAGAAGGAGAGCTATGTATTGCTTATGAAAACAAACTCTAACCTGAACACAATTCGTATTTTTAAAAACTGAAAGTGTCCAGAAAGCTACAGAATATGTCCGAAATGACATCAGGATTGGAAAGGAATATTCTTCAGAGCATGAAGCAATGGTCGGAGAAAAAGAATTAAGTTTGTACCCCACTCAATTTAGACTACACAATAAGCTCCATTGCAATATAAACCAGTGATTGACCACTATCCTCAGGGCTCCCAATATGCCTTTTTGCAAACACGGATTAGCACTGTCGTTGTGTAAGGGAGGGGCACTCTATTTCCTCCACCCTGCCACATCTTGGCCCTATTCTGGATGGTGGGCTTACAGGTCCTATGCCCTGAGCATGCCCACAGAAAAGAGAACGGTATCTAGTTAAAAAAACTTTTTAAAGTAGTGTTCCATTGGTCTCACTCCTTACACTCGTAATAGACAAAGGTGAGGATATATGAAAGGGCTGATTTTTGGTTATCTTTCTAACTTGCAATGATATTTTGTGTTTACAGTTACAGGCATAATGCAATAAAGCAATTATAAGACAGAAGGAAAACCTGTCCCTGACTTTGACTCTTATAGATGGAAGCAGTTTGTAAATTAAATTTAGGAGAAATAATACAAGCAGAGGGAACTGTTCCATAACTCAGTGAATATTAGCCTATGTTTTGCTTGTAAGCCATAGTTTCCTGCCTCCTGGAATAAAGTAAGTACTTTTGCCATTGCCATCAGCTCATAGAATTTGTGGATAAAAAATCATACTGAATTTCTTCGGTAAAGCCTCTCCCCAAATTTTGCATGAAAATGAAAAGATCAAGGTAGGAATACATAACATTATGCATTAATTAGGGTGATATCTGGTCATGATAATACCCAACTAGTTAAACAAAACATTTAACTGATCAAATATTGAGCCGACAGCTACAGTGCACTGGGGTAATGTGAAAGAATTAAAAAATAAAGTTTCCAGAAAACTATGTGATTAAATATTAAAGTGGCAAGAACTCAAATTGAGGGGAGTCCCCAGTGACCCTCATGACGATTTCCCTTAGTGTGTCTTTCAATAAATATTTTGGAAAGTTGGAAGACAGGACTGAAAGAAGAAAAAGCATGACACAGTTGATAAGAACTTGGCCTTGGAAATAACCAAGTAGAATTTTTCTAGTGGCTCTGTCACCATGTACACTTGAGAAAATTATTTTAAATCTTCAAGGCCATCATTTCCCACTGAAAAATGAAGATAATAATAACTACTTGCTAAGACTCTAATGACATTGTGATGAGCACCATGCCTGATCCTTCAAATGAGAAAAGACATGAAATGTTGTCTGTGTATTCCCTAATTTTTATTGTTGTTGTTCAGGGAAACCAACATCTATGGATTATCAGGTTATTCTTGATTCTTAAGAAATATTTTATAAACTTCGGTGAGTTTTGCCTTTTTTGGGAATTACAGTATCAATCCCAAATTGATTGTCTAAGGGTTTTGGTACAACAAACAGTTTAAAAGAATAGCCAATTAGTTCCAATTAGAATATTATACTTTGTTTTCTGAAATGTTTTTACAGAGTCTAAACAAACAGCATAAACTGAATAAAACATGTCTTATTCACATGATCATGTAATGTCTGAATTATTTTGTATCATAAAGCATTTCTGATTGCTATTTCTAGGATTCCAAATAATTAATATTTGTATATTACATCTCTCTCAAGTAAATTTGACAATGTGAAAATACAAACTGCCCTTTTAACCAAAGACTACTGAAGCTAGCTAGTTATTTGTCTTCATTCCCAGATATTTTTATTAGAGTCTTTTGATAATGGAGGTTATTAATCAAAATGTAAAATGCCCATTGCTCATTTGATTATCTACTTGTTTTTCTTCCTTCACCTAGAAGACAATTAACTAACATACATTATTCTTTTCATGTTTTTTGGCACCTACATTGGTGACATTTTAATTAAAGTTCATAAACTTCATAAGCCCCAACTTTGCAGTCTCAGTTCTAGTGTACTGTTGTTCCAAATTTTACAGCTGTTATGCCAAATTCATGAAGCTGCTTGTTTTTGCACTAATCTTTATCCCTCCAACCCCAATTCACACACATGCTATCTCCGGCACAAAGTCATTATTTAATGTGGTCTTAATAACAGCAACTATATAGCATGGAGGCCACATCACAGAATGCTTCTAAGTGTGTAGGCCCTGCTGCTGAGATCTTATCCTAGCTCTGCCACTTACTAGCAGGTGAACTAGATTACTTCATTGTTGCATGCTTCAGGTTTCAGGTAGAAACATGAAACTAGAAGAATCTACCTCACAGGGTTGCTGTGAGGATTAAGGCAAACCAGCCCACATACAATACTTAGCCTTTATATGAAGAATGGATTAGAATGGACCTAATAGGAGAGATTTATTAAGGGATTATTCCAATAATTTAGGGAAGAAGTAATGATGACTTGGACCAGAGTGTTGCCAATGGAAACAGAGAGGGATGTAATGATTTGACATAATTTTGGACATTAAAATTAAGAATTAATCTATGTGTTTTCCCTTAGCCATACTGTCCTTCCTATTAGGCCCTACTTACATACATTTTCTTCTCGTAGAGAATTCTTAAATGTGCTAGGTTTCACTGACCTCAGTTTTCACTGACTCACAGGATTTACCACTCATCTCTATACCACCCCACCCCATTTGGCTCTCAGTTCTGTATAGACTGTCATCTTGTTGAATGTTCACATGTATGTGTATATGTGTCTATGCATATTTATGCACATATATTATTTATATGCATTAGCCTTATCTTCCCAAACACATTATCTCTCTGAGAAGAAGCATCACATATTTCACTTTATGAAATAAGTATAATTCACATATGGAGAAAAAAATGAGAAGTTTCATATACCATTAAATCAGTATTTGCAAAGTTTTAGCTCATATTGGTGCTCAAAAATATTGATTGATCAATTAATGCTGATATAGGTTAATCTGAAAAATTACACAGTGTACACAAAATGTTTTCCACTATACAACAGAATTAGGAGCAAAAGTTATTTTCTAAGTTCTGGCAAAGTGGAAATTGAAACAAGATGCTGATGACTCAGTTTTCAAAATATTTCATTCTGTGTTCATTGTTTGCTTGACATAATCCCTGTCAGCACTTCAACTCTTCACTTGTTTATACATACTCAAGTAGACCGATGACAAATCTTTTAATTCTTGAAATGAAAACAGTCTAAAAGAGCCTTCATTGAGATCCTGAAGCACTATGATCCTTGATTAGTTGGCACAAACCCAAGATGCAAGGGAGGCATTATTCAAAAGTGGCAGGTATAAGAGGTTCAGTATGCATTTTCTATTCATTCTTTATCTGAAACTTGCCAGTTGTTTTTCAAGTTGTTTTGATTGAAGGAATGTCTTCCTTAACTTTGACTCTTGGCCTAGTTTTCACTTCACAGCTTAATTAGTAGATTTACATGATCTGGGAGAGGTCTCAAGAACCAGAGTCATTGCCTGATGTTATCATTACATTTCAAGGTGAAGACTTGTACATCAAGCTGTTGTGACCTTTGCTCACCAGAGATCACAGTCAGCAAGCCTGAGGAATCTACCCACTACTTGATAATCCAATGCTTTTTCAAAAACAGAACTATTATTTGTATGAAAAAGAGAAGAAAGCATCAGATTTTAAATTGGAAACTGGATTCTTGACTTGAAATAAGCGCAAACTGAAGAATTCGGAAGAAGTCACTTAATCTTGAGACTCCTCAGAAAATTCATATATAAAAGAAGAGGAAATGAGGTTGATAATGGCTAAATTTTGTTCCAGATGTTGAGGAGTCAGCTTAATCTCTTTATAGAGAGTGTATATGACCACTTGTAGAGATCAGATTTTTAGGTTTTACCAGAATAATAAAACTCTCCAAAATTTGAATCAATGTTTTTCTACTTAGACAAGCTGACTTCACTTTAACTTAGTATCAGAAGTACGTGGTTACAGATACCATTCTCTGAACAAGAGAAAGTAGGAATTAGATGACACTGCAAAACTTACTATAAGGCAATCAGTGTTCTTCCTCTCAGATTTGGGGCTCCACTATTTTAGAAAGGTCACAAATGTTATAAAAACAAGGAAAACCACAAAAGCACTTTTGCTCTTTAGGAGAGTTTTTCAAGAAATAGCCATCTAGCAGAGTAATTTGAAGATTTTATTTTTAATTTGGCATTATAGACAATTCTGAGTTGAATCGATACCATCATATATCCCATCCATTTGTTTCTAAAATGCCAAGTTACCAAGTATTTTTCCTTCCAAAGTGTTTTCTACCTTAACTTAGAAATGAACCTCTTGAGAGCCCCAAATTCAAAATGGACCCTTTCATACCTACTCTATCTAAAGGACTTAACTTAATCCTGAAATAAGTTTCTTTAAGGGAAATTTCCCAACCCAAATTTATCTTTGTCCTTTGCCAAATACTTAGCAAGTGACTTCTGGGGGTTAGGGGTTAAGGGAAGTATGAGGAAGAGAGAGAAGAAGAAAATAGAGAAGAAATAGAAGAAAAAAGCATTGAATTATCAAGAAAACAGTGCAGAAGCATGGAAAGGTATGTGTTTTTTGGGTGTGGCTGGAAGCGGAGGAACTGTTTTGAGATGGAACTGAGCATATACAGGTATGAACTCAGTATCTATCAAAAGTATGGTGAGGTGGTTGTGGTCACAGATGAAGTCTTTTTAGCCTTGTGTCCTATTCCTCCTAAATGCAAACACCCATTCCCAGCAGTTAAAACACAGAGTGCAGATACCTCTGATAATGCACGCCAACATTTTATAACATAAATTCTAATACCGCTTTTTGCCTCTCAACAATTTTCTTTGCCTTGGAGCTTCCTGATCTTCAGAATTACCACACAATAATATGGCCACTGTATTTGCTGGCATCAGGATAAATGTTATCTGTCATTATTCCATACCTTATTAGGGCTGCTGATATTGAGGAAATTCCCAATTCTCCTTTAGATCAAGAGAGCAACATGTAGTCCTGATCCTGTTATGGCAAATCTTCCATCTTCTGCTTAAATGACATGTATGAGTAAGCAGGCAAGAAATGAAGAGCAAAAGCCACCTACCGAATATTGAAAAGCCTACATAATATAAGGTAGCTCTGCTTAAGAAAATTAGTGTCTAGCTTTTCATATTTACCAAAAAAAAAAGGTATTGCTTTTTTATTAGCATAGATTCTCCTAAGCAGATAATTCATGAAAAAAGGACACAAATACTATGTGAGACAATCACACTTTTTCATCTTTCAGTAATCAATAAGCTTAAAGTGTGATACATAGAGGAGGTTTTGGAAGTATTTTCAGTCATTTAATGGGAATATTGATTAAGACAAAAGTGGAATTACTGGAATTTATGCTTTCCTCTTTGTACAATTAATCCTATGTATAAATCTCAACTGTGAAAAATTGTATACAGATGATATTTTTGAGAACTGGATGGAAAGGGTTTGTGATTTATTAAATGATATTTGGGTCAGATATCTTGCATTTTTCATTAGTGTCCTCCCTTGTCTGATGATCTGACCGCCTGTCAGATATCAATAACATCTGCTGCTTCTAGCTGCAGAGCAGCTCATGACAGCTGCATGATGCTGTCCTAGAATTCATGCCAGACAGTCCCCTTTGAATAGCAGTAGACCACCTGGGTACCCAGCTGCAGTATGTGACAATACCTCCTGCTCTTTCACGGATGCCAGAGATACTTAAAAAGAACTTGGATGGGTAGGGGAAGAGAACCTGGTGCCTCAGAAAGAGTTGTCCTTCAGTTATTCAATTTCTCCATCTGTAAACTGTCCATCCCACCTGATTACAGCTATCACATTTTAGCTCAAATGAAATTTCCTGTATTACTTTAATAGTGCTCAACTGCTTTTCAAAGATAAGTCCTTGTGATACATTTAAGGAGAAGAATAACCTCTTCCCTCTCAAGCATTTTCCCTCAGGCCTTGGCTGGATCTATTCAGCAAATATATGCTAGTCATTGCCTTTGTGTCAAGCACCATGCTGAGCTCTAGGGCGCAGAGAAAGAACAATGAAGCATGGCTCTCTGTCTTCCAGCAGCTCACAGTCCAGTCTAGCTGTGAATGTTAAAACTGGGAATATTAAAGTCCAGTCATCAGTTTGCATTTCACATTGGAGAACAGTCTCTCATGCCAACAAGAAAAGGTACTATTTTAAGAGGAACTCAGCCTAATCATAAATAATCCCTTCATGGATAGATTTTTCTTTTCCTAGTTTTTAATCAACTAGAGACATTTTCTTGTCAAAGGCCTGAGATAGGCAGCTAAAAGTTTTGCTTCAGATAAATATGTTTCCTAATGAGTACATATAAAACTCTAATGCCATTAATGGAAAGCTATGATTCCCTTCCCAAAACCATCTTACAGGCATCTTTTTTGCTGTGAAATGCTTAGTGAGATAAATGTGAAACATATAAAAATATCCATATTGATGTCACCTTACAAATACCCACAAAACCCACTGCATGGGAAAGTAATAGTCCACTTTGAAATTTTTTAATTTTTTAAAAATAAACTGGTAGTAGTCAGTACAGGTTACTTTACACTTTACAAAAAGAGTAAAGAAATAACCATGAACTAGCAATGGTTAGGATGTTACTTCGCTTACTTAGTCATAAATAAGGAGTGTGTAGTGCAAAGTTTATTTCTCCCGATATGACGCTTAAATCACAGTGAAGATAATTTCCTCCTCTGCTTCATTAGAATTGCAAGATGCCATTCTTGTGACATTTAAAAGTTGTTTAATAGAGAACATCAATGCTTATTCAAATCTTTGCTGAAGAAGCTGTTTAATCCAGAACTTTCTCCTCTTATCGTAGCCCAATATCAATCCCAGATTGTAGATAATCTTTCGCCTTCCACTTTTCTTGAATTTAAGAACAGCTGACCTGACTTTCTATCCATTTCTGCCTTGAAACATCTCACATAGCTTAGTTCTTTCTTTCCATTTTGGGGAAGAGAGTCAGTTCCTCTCTCCAAAGTCTTTCCTTTCCTGCCCTTGGGATCTTCACTCAGAGGAGTGCTGGACTGGAAAGAGACAATGTGGGTTTGATGTTCAACCCTACTAATTTCCAGCCACATAACTTCATTTCCTTGAGACTTAAGACCTTTAGCTATAGAATAAGACAATAATAACAACCCGTGTGGTAAGGACATAGTGAAATAATGACCATAAAACTGTGTTGCAAACTAAAAAGTGTTACACAGATATACTCTATTATCTCTATAATATTCCTCCAATACCTGCAGGTAGTTCTCTCATCAACTGTCCCTTCCTCTTTCTTTTTCAATATAACCTAAATTTCTTAAACCTTCCTATCAGCTTACATTTTATGTTCACCTCTGTGATAAATTACAATAGCAAATACAAAAATAATTACTTTGATCATATTCATTCTGCAAGTTACTATGTGTTCTCTTTACTATTTGTTGGGAAACTTCTGGAGTAAGAAGTTTTTTCTTTTCTTATATATCCTCACAATCCAATTTTCTTAACATCTCATATTCTAGTATCATGATTCCAGCATCTGAAACTGCTCATAAACCCTTTTATGAGCTTTTATTATTCATACTAATTCATTTTTCTTCAGCATTTGACACTATTGACTATCATCATAACTTTCTAAGCTTTTGTGATATATATTTCTTCTTCCCTGACAGATTTGACTCAGCATTCACTTTCTCTTTTTTCTCCCACCCCTAAATGTAGATGCTACCTGAGAACATGCCTTGCTATTCTGCTCTCCCTATTTCCTTTCTTTGTAAAGTCATCCATTCTCATGCACTCATTTAATTATAACTCTGTAAAGCTAACCCTCAAATCTGTCACCTTCCCCATGCTTTTTTTGCCTTAACTCTGCTACACATTTCCAACTTCCTCAGGTACATTTTTAACTTTCTGTGACCTTAAAGAGTCAAGAGTTTCCATTCTGTTCTTCAAACATGAAAAGAAAATTTGTAGTTCTAGGGGGTCTTCATTTTTAGGAACAGAGAATTGATCAACGGGCAGGAATCTTTAACCTGACCTAATTACTATCTTAATATATCATTACTATATTAGTGTGGGACACTTCCCATGAACAGTGCATAGATTTTTGTCTTAATTCAGAAATTCTAGAAGTTATGGTGATTTCTCAAACACAAGTAGTGTTTGATCAGTTAAAATACAGAATATAAAGCTGACTGACCAACTAAAATACATAATTTAAATATATAAAGAATTTGTTTGAACAATTAAAATAGAGAAAAAAACACAAAATTGGAATTGCGTATTGCTGGATGATGAAATAATGAAATGAGTACAAAAATGTAGTCATATTTTTGACAGTAGCATACTGCATGCAGAAACATATTTTAGTATTCAGGTACATGTTGGTGAAAGCAGAGAAGTGTTAATAATTCTACACCAAAATTTTTATTTCAATTTTAGCATATTTGAAGGGTAAACCAGTGATTAGTTTGACAATAAAAATTTTAAGAATTTTTAATTTATCAAATTTGAATTTTCACAGATGTAGTAAAAACAAATTGGATTTATTTTTTAGCAATTAAAAAATCTATAAAAATCTGCAACTACATTTTCAATGATACTTAAAAATCAAAATTTTTTATTAGTATTTAATACTCAAAATTTGATACTTAGGTTTACTAGTAGTTAATACTCAAAATCTGATACTCAAATTGTTGGTACTTAGTATTCAAATTCTGAACTGCTAGATCAAAGTCTTTCCTCAACATAATCTCACACCATCAAAAGAATCATTCTTAGTATCTAGAATCTGTTATTGCTGAAATCGGTGAGGCTTATTTAAATAAATCCCATAATTGGTTTCCTTTTTTAACTGTATTTCTGGTTGAAGAGAAAAACAGTGAAAACGATTGGTAGTTATGTACTTAAGATAGACATCACTAAGTGTGACAGTATAATCACAGCTTAAGATGTTGCACATTTATTGCAGTAGTTACCATAGAGATTTAAATTTGGCTCTTAATAAAAAAGTACATTAATTCAATTTTGAATGCATTAATTTTGGCTAGTAAGGTGCACTAGGCTTCCTACCTGAATGCACATACACAGAAACAGCAGTTTTGGAAATTTGTCCTAGAAATTTTTAAGGAATCAAATATAGCTATATAAAAATAATAGGCTCAATTTTGTGAGTTTTTACTAGACACTTCATTAACAGTCACTTGAATCCTAGTTCTGTAAAATACATATTTTTTGGTTTAATGATATGTTATTCATGTCATTTTCAAGAAGGAAACAAAAGGTGGGAGGACAGATATTCTAGCTGAAACTTAGATATGGCTCAAAGCACAAGGTCAACAGGGGTACAAATCTGAGAGCTTGCTGATTTCCAGACCCCACTCCTCTCCTGCCCTCTTGTCTATAGGATAAGACCCTTGAATTTTTAATTTATAAATTCTTCCCCGACTAGATCACAGAAATCTTTCCCTCCTTTGAACTTAATGTGTTTTTTTTATACCTTGTATAAAAAAATGTATAATGTCATTTAGACCACACTCTCCAAACTGAGAAGAGCCACATCTTGTGCACATACCAACTGTATCTAATGCAGGTCTAGGTATATAACTATTTACATAGATTGAATAGTGAAGTGAGGGTAGATTGATACCTGGCTGCCACAGAGAGGTAATCTGAAGTATAATGCGAACATCACAAAATGCATTAAAGATAAAAAATGAATTAATGGGGAAGTAAAGCTCCTCTTATATTTAATCCATGCTGAGATCCATTATGATAATACGTATAAAAGAATTCTGTGAAGTACTATTCAAATGCAAAGCCTCATCAAAATATAAACTGCTAGGGAGCATGGCCTGGTGTTTTCTTCATGTCTGCATCTCTAGTAGCTAGCACAGTGCTTGGTACAGACTGCTCTGAGAAAAATGAATTCTCTCTTAACCCTCGAATGTGAAAGCTTTCCCTGCCCAGAAGCTTTAGGATAATTATGATCCTATGGGATTGGAATGAGAGAATTCAGCTCATAATTTCAAAGTTGCCTAAGGCTTTTGCATTTACTTTATTTTACATTATGCTTTATCTTGAATGTCCCCTGAAAATCCTTTCACAGCTGGATTCGCCCTGTCAATGCTATCCCTCATGTTTTGCTTTCTTCAAAGCACTTGTCTTTGTCTGAAATTAATAGACTAAGTTTCTTATTTGCTCATTTATAGTGTATCATCTCCCCCTAACATAAGCTCATGTGACCAGGGATTGTGTCTATCTTCTACACATCTGTCTGACCAACTACTAGCCAATATTTTTCAATTAACTAACGAATTCTCTGAACTAAATTTACTTGCCAACTTTATTTGAATTCAATTGTAGGCTTATCTCATTTAATCAAACCCTTGTATATAAATAATTCTTGAATTTTCTAAACTAGAAATATTTTTGGAAGTTACTTAACATTCCCTTATAAAGAAAAAAAATGGAACCTTAATTTGTAAAATAAATAGTTCAGAGTCATTTCATGGCAGACATATTTAGATACAAAAAGAATGTCAAGTATTTCATTATTAGAATATTTTAGGCACATTGGAAATGTAAATCAGCAGAATAACTGCCTTATTTCTCAGCATCATTTTGTATGAATAGGTACACTTAATAGGAGGCTTTAGCAAACCTTGGCCATGACAGGTGTCAGACTTTTCTGTGCAATAATTCTGAGCACATTAACATTTTTCATATAGTTATTTTTATTGCCATAAATTCAAAGAATTAAATTGAGATCCTTTATATTTAGGATCAGAAGGATCATGAAGATTTTTTATAGGCAATGTGGGTGTGTATGAGATATTTGTGCACATTAGCAGAAAAGGATCAGAAAATAATCACCGAACTTGGAGTGTGTTTCCCGAAGGTGACATTTCACATATTTGACCCTAACAAAGATCACTGGTTTCTTAATGTACAGAAACTCACTAAACAGCCATGTATACCTGACCTGATCTATTGCTATATACAGGGAAATTCTGCCTCGTATGTTTGAAATATGCCTGCATTTGTTAAAGAGCAGCATTGCCAAAAATTTTTTTATTTTGACTCAGAAATCAATAGTTTCCTTTTCATGTAATTCTGTTTTCATTAAGTGGCTTAATCCAAGAAGACAGAACAGAAACTGAATGAACTTCCAATAAAATTTATTTCCAATACATATTTCTGAATAAATCCTATATAAATATCCTTTGCCTCCATTTTATATATTCCTGGAACTATGAATGTATATTTTACACATTACTATTTCTGTATCATTTTAACTTCTTCCTCTCTTTATGCATTTAATTCCTATCCATCTTGCAGAGTTCCTGATTCCCTCATTCTATTATCTGAATTCCAACTCCTTCAGGACTTCAGGCGAGCATCATTCAGTACTCGTCTGCAATAGAGACCAGGTATTGCTGTAAACTTTTAAAACTGATCTATATTTATGGTCACATTATGTATTTTACAATGACTACTAGTAGAGATTTACATTCTGGGTCTTAATGAATATTATTCACACTCACATAGATGAACATGCATATCAGTTCAGACAGATGATTAAAAAAATGGATGAGAGTAGACAGAACAGGTTAGATTTTAGAGGAGTATATTTACAGGTTGGGAAATGTAATATATGTTTACATTCTCCAGAGAAACGCTCATATGATAAGACTTAGTGAGGTCACGAGAGAGAAGCAGTGGATATTACTGGTTCAAGAAGGCACTGAATCGTCAGTGAGAAGGTACCTATAATCAAAAATTTATTTTTCAAAGAAAAAAATCACTTTCAGAGCTAACTGACTGTAAAAGAGAACCAGAGATTAATAACAAGCCCTGGTGTACCTAAGTCTCCTATAATGCCTTACATTTCTAAAAACATAAGTATGTCTCCATGTAGTATGTTTACAAGGTCACTATCCAATATGTCTATTTCATATTCCAGTTTTGTGAAACAGAAAGTTTTAATGAAGAGGTATAGTTATCAAAATTATGAAGCCCTAGACTATTATAATTTTAGAAGCCAAAACATTCTGCTGACCTTTACTAACACTCTTCTAAAGTTTTATGAATGTCTTATTTCTTGTTTACTCTTTTTTCTAATGGATTATATGAGATCTGGTATTTATTACAGTGAACATTCAAAATAAAATTCTAGCACACAATCTTTTCTAGACACCTTAATTCAATATCATTATAAGGCTCCTACTGACCAGATGCTTTAAAAACATATAGCAGATGTAACACAGTTTTTAGAAACAATGTCTCAGCTACCTCTTACTTAGATATATTTTATTCTGTTATTTCAATTAAAAAAAGAATAAAGAGATTGAATAGGTATGTTTAAATAATGGTTTAAGGTAGATTGGTGACCCAGATGCCAGTAAATCTAACTGTAAAGTACAGAAGCTAAAAATTCAAGCCATTTGCAATGTGTTTAAGGTTTACCTTGTACCAAATAACCAGAAAGAAGTTTGCAGGACCCAAATCACTAATACTGATTTACACTTTTTATGTAAGCTATCGACTAACATGATCTTGGTTTTATGACCTCTCAGTCTTTTTAAAAAGGGAGTGCAATAAGGGTGCAAACTTTCAGTTATAAGATAAATTTTGAGGTCTAATGTACAGTATGGTGATCACAGTTAATAATGCTGTATATACACCCTTGAAATTTTGCTGAGAGTAGATCTTACGTGGTCTCACTACAAACAAAAAAAGGTGCCTGTGTGAGATCATGGACAGGTTAATAAGCTTGATTGTGATGGTAATCATTTCATAATGTATATGTATATCAAATGGTCATGTTGTAAACTTCAAATATATACTTTTATTTGTCGATTATATACCAAAAATGCCAGAAAAAAAAGGGGCTAAGAAATCTCTACACTAAGAGAGTGCTTTTTTAAAGCATTTTAAAGCAAAGAGTTCCACAAACCATCTCCATCAAAATTGTGGATAACACATGAATTTTCTTAGACTAGTTCACTTAACTGAAATATTTTTATTATATCTCATTTCTATGAATGGCCAAATAAAGCAAAAACAGTCAAGTTTTATACACTGACAGACAAGCATTATGCTCAGATTTGCATGAATTAAGTTTAAAAAAAGGCAGAGTTCTAACAGAAATAACTAGACTTGTCTAAATTGATTTCTATCTAACCAATTGTTATGACTGACATTTTTACTTATCAAAATTTGAATTGTGGTGGATATGTCTAGAAAATTCTTTACATTCTTCTTTAAAAAACCTTGATACTACAATTCACCAAAGTCTACAAACTTCTTCACTTCATTTATCATACTATTCTGTTTAACAGGAACCTCTGCCTTTCATTTTTCCAATATTTATTATGTCAGTTGTCATTCATTTTCTACTTCATTGCTTACACAATTTGGAAATAAATGGATTTCATATCATGAGATATTCTGCTTGGTTATATCCTCCAGATAAACATACTGCTATTTTAATTGTGATATGGAAGAAGAATATTGGGGCATTTGAATATAAATTGCATCTTATTTAAATATTGGTAATTGACAAAATAGCTTACTTTTTAAGGTTCATGGTAATAATAAAATTGATATTTACGTAGTACAATACAGTTTATTTAAAACTTCATGCCAAAGCATTTTAAAGATACATTATCGATGTTAAAACTCAGGGATGCCCGAAAGACCTAGAACTCTGTAATACTAGCTATCACATTTCAGTCTAAGATGCACATATTTCTACATTCTAACATCACTGAGATCTAGAAGCATCTTGTTATTAGTGTGATAAGAAACTATAACATCCTTCAGATCAAATTTGGGCCAACGCCTGCTTTTGTATGGTTCTAGAGGGTTTTTTCTCATTTTTAAATAGTTGAAAAAATACAAAGAAAATGTTTAATGACACTTGAAAGTTCCATGAAATTTAAATTTCAGCACCAATAAAGTTTTATTGGAACACACACACACACACACACACACACACAAACTTCAATAAGTCTCTTTTAATCCACACAGATCTCCTGAGAGGTACATTGTTAGAATCAGAGAACTAGGTGAAGATATAATGAGAATGTGGCCTAAAGTATAGACATCTGCAGTTGATGAGATACCATCAGTTATATTTGACTTCATTTCTTTCTCTTTGGTGGATGCCTGCCACGTGTGTGTGTGTGTGTGTGTGTGTGTGTGTGTGTGTGTGTGTGTCTATGTTTTAATATTTTAACAGTCTTACTGAAGAATAATTAAATACATTGAATTGCATATATTTAAATTGTAACAGTTGATGCATTTCAGCACATGTGAATCCTGTGAAGCCATCACCATAATCTAAATAATAAATATTATGGGGGATAATGGATAAATATTCATTATCCCCCCAAAGTTTTCATGTGACTCCTTGAAATCATTTCTTTTAACTCTCCTCTCTGACCCCAAGTTCATGGCCTTAACAACTTAGCTACTTTTTGTCACTTGTACATTAGCTTGCATTTACTAAAATTTAATATAAATTGACTCATATGGCATATAATATTTTTGCCTACATTGTTTTATTCTATGTAGCTTTTTCAAAATTCACAATGTTGTGGGGTGTATTGATAGTTCCTTTATTTTTCTGACTAGTATGCCATGTATGGACAAACCATAGTTTATCCATTCACCTTTTCATGGACATTTGGATTGTTTCTGGCTTTTGGCTAGTACAGATGAAAACTGCTATGAACATTAGTGTGCATCTCTTTGTACGGACATATGCTTTGCTTTCCTTTGGGTGCATGCCTAGGAGTTGCTAAAGAAATAGCAAAGCTGCTTTCCAGAGTTATTGTACCGCTTTACATTCCCACCCCCACTGCACACGCAGGGCTTCTATACCATCAACATCATGGTCCTATTTACTTTTAGCCATTCCAATAGATGATATGTAATGTGGTTTCATTATGCCTTTAACACCATTTCTCTAATAATTAATAATATTAAGGATTTTCTCATGAGCTTATTTGACATCTGTATGCCTTCCTTAGTGCAGTGTCTGTTCAAATCTTTGAGTCATTTTTAATTGGGTTGTATTTTTTTTCTTATTACTGAGTTCTGACAGTCTTTTTTTTCCTCCTGGATCCAAGTCCATGATCAGATACATTATTTGCTAAGAGTTTCTTCTTGTCAGTGATTTGTCTTTCAATCTCTGAAAAGAGGCTTCAAAAGAGCAAAATCAGTCATTCTGATGAAGTACAATTTGTCAATTTGTACTTTTATGGGTGACTTAATCAAAAGTCATAAAAGTTTTGCTTTTTTGTTTTCTTTTAGTATCTTATAATTTTAGTTTTTACATTTTGAATTGATTTTTATACAGTGTGAGGTATGGATCGAAGATATTTTTGTTCATATGGAAACCAGTTGTTTCAGCACAATTTATGGAAAACACTATCCTTTCCTCACTGAATAGCTTTTCCATGTCTTCAAAATCAGTTGTCCATATATGTGTAGGAATATTTCCAGATTTTTAATTTTGTTCCATTGTCTGTCTTTATGCAAATACCACACAGTGTTAATTATTATAACTTTATAATACATTTTGGAATATATTATTAATCCTCTAATTTTTTTCTTTGTCAAAGCTTTTTTGGTTATTCTATATCTTTTGCACTTCCAAGGGATTTTAGAAAAAGCTTTACAATTTCAAAAAAAAAAAGTGGCCTGTTGAGGTTTTGATTGAGGTATTGCATTGAATCTATATTGTTTTGGGGAGAATTGACACCTTAACAAATCATACTGAGTGTCCCAAATCATAAATATGCATATCACTTCATTTATTTAGATCCTTAATTTCTCTTAGCAATATATTCTAGTATTCAGAGTAGAGGTCTTTGCATATCCTTTGTCAGATTTATCACTATTTCATAATTTTGATTCTATTTTAAATAACTTTTTTTCAATTTTTGATAGTTTGCTGCTTTGATTTTTATGTATTATCCTTTTATCCTGAAAACTTGTTAAGATCACTTGTTTGTATTGGCAGATTTTTAAATAGAATCTATTGCATTTTCTAGACAATCATGAAATCTGGAATGACAGTCTTACTTTCTCCTTTATAAGCCAGGTGGCCTTTATTTATTCTTACATTATTGCATACACTAGGACCTCCACTATAATGTAAACATTCAGTACTTCTGTAGCATCCTTCCATGTTGACAGTAACTACACTATTTGGGGTGAGGATTTAATAACTGTTGAATCACTATGTTGTATACTTGAAACCAATATAATATTGTATATAAGCTATAGCTCAATAATTTTTTTTAATGTTGAGTAGAAGTGGGAAAGCCACATCCTTACCTTTCCCTGATCTTAAAGGGGAATCATGTGTCTTTTAACGTTAACGTAATACAGGCTTTCCTGTATAAGTTTTTTATTCCGTTGAAGAAGTTCCCTGCTATAATCTGATGAGGGTTTTCTTGTCTTACTTTCCTACTTTTTGTTTTTTAATCAGGGGTAGAATTTGGGTTTTGTCAAATACTTTTTTTGCATCTATTCAGACTATTGATTTTCTCTTTTTTGGTTTGTTACTGATGAATAACACTGATTGAGTTTTGAATAATAAATCAGCCTTGCATTTCTGGGATGCACCTCACTTAGTCATGATGTATTTTCATTTTACATATTAAGAAGATTGATTTGCTAAAGCTGTCTTTAGAATGTTTACATCTATGTTCATGGGGGCTAATGGTTTGTAGTTTTCTATTCTTGTAATGTCTGCCAAGTTTTGCTATTTGAGTAACACTGACTTCATGAGTGAGTTGGGAGGTTATCTCTTCCTCAGTTTTCTTGAAGTTTGCTACTGAATGTACATTATTTCCTATAAGAGGCTAAAGCCTATAAAAAAAGGGTAAGATTATTAGATGAGACAACCATCTCAGAACTGTGGAGGAGGAGGATCACATTGAATGTTAGCTTCTCTTCCCTCTCCTGACAATACCATCAGCTATTAGGACTTCATCTTGTGGAGGGATGGACCTGAATGGGGAGGTAGTGGTGTAGTAGTTAGTAGCATAGCCACTGGTCTCAGAATGCTGGGATCAATTTTCAACTATTTTACTTATTAAGCACTATAAATACTAGAAGTCACTTATTTTATGCCAAGGTTTTTTTTATCCTGAGACTTCATGAGATTCTTTCATCCTTTGAGACTATTTTCAGACTTATCGTGTATAGGAGACTGGATACATCTTTTCTTGGAAGCCTATAGTTTTCATCAAATTTTCAATTTTTGTTTGTACATACAGTACTCTGTGCATCAAAGATCAAGTCATACTGTTACAAATAAATTTTCAAAAATGTATTCCTTTGGGTTGCCTTAAACTCCTTTAAGGCCAGCCAGAATTTGAATATTTTGCAATCTCTTAATATTCATGTTTTACTGTTTTTCACTTACCCTTGAACCTACATAGACCACAGCTACAACACAACAATAACTTCACTATTATTATAATCACCTTTTCATAGTTGAGGTTAAGTGACTTGCCTATCCAAATATGAGAGACAAGAAAACCTCAGACATAAATTTATTTAAAAAATTGTCACATTTTATTGTCAGTAATAACTATGTATCTCTTATAGGAATATGTTTTTTTGAGGGTAAAAGCATCATGCTTCATTCATTTTTGTAGTCTTAGCCCCTGAAAAGTGCAAAGCACATAATACATGCACAATGTATGTTGTATAATGATTGAGCTGGATAATCATCTCAGGTCTTCTGATTATAAGTCCTCAACATATAATCATTTCATTAAGCCACACTGTGTAATTATATCAAAATTCAGGAAATTAAGCTAAACAGAGAGTCAATCACATTCCTTTGCTAATTATACTTTTCCAGCATTTTTTCTTACTCAATATCTTCCCCATCTAGGGTACTAACTATTAAACAAAACTTATGTTCATATCATGAAAAGAAAAGTAAAACATGAATCAAGAGTCAATAGAAAGCAAAATATATATTTTGCTTCTCTTAAAAGCATATGGAAACTAAAGACAATGATGTGTTTTAAAACATTTGAAAATGTAATTTATTAGTACAGTACTTCCCCCTTACCCATGGGGGATACACTCCAAGACCCCCAGTGGATGCCAAAAAATCACAGATAGTACTGAACCCTGGATATACTATGTTTTTCCTATATATACATACCTCTGATAAAGTTTAATTTATAAATTAGGCACAGTAAGAAAGTGACAATAACATCTAATAATAAGATAGAATAATTACACTCTAATATACTCTAATAAAGTTATGTGAATGTGGTCTCTCCCTCTTTCAGTATCACTCAAGATATCTTATTGTACTGTAACTCACCTTCTAGTGATGGTGTGAGATAATAAAATGTCTATCTAATGAGAGGAGGTGAGGAGAATGGCATAGGTATTGTGATGTGACAGTAGGGCACTGTTGACCTTCTGACGATCTGACGATACATCAGAAGGAGGATCACCTGCTTCCAGACCACGGTTGACCATGGAAAGTGGGAATCACTCTACTTTATTTCTTAATAATCTCAGAGAAAACTTCCTGTGTCATTTTCTAGGGCTCTGATCATTCTTACGGCCAGTAGTTGCATTTACTCTGTACCTGTGGTATCTGCATCACTTATCATATTCCCAAATCTCCCTTTTTGTCACATTAATATCACATTAATACCTCTTTTGCATTTCCTGGTCATGTTCTCCTGGTTTATCATATTACTCCTCTAAATTCCTCCTTAACACATCTTGCAACCAGTTGGATGAAAAGCATGCATCCTATTTGGGAGCTATGTGATGAAGGTAAGGGATGCCCACTGGCAGAGAATCAACTCCACAAGTGAGGAAAAAAGAGGTGAATAAGAATTTTAGGGAAGAAGGAAAAAAGGTGGGCAATAGGATCACAAATAATGGAAATACGCTATGTTGATTTTTTTCATGTAACCTCAATGCAACATCAAGGAATACTGGTTAATGAATGTGTAAATACTCCCATCATTACATCTAAGGATAAGGGCAAATTGTTTTTAAGCTTTTGAATATACTGATTTATTTCCTTCTTCCTCCCTTCCTTCCTTTCTTCTTTTTTCAACTGTTATATTTTATTTTCTGAACTTTGATAACTCCATCAAGTACAAAGTTTGGATCCCAAGATGTCCTCCAAGATTGTGCAAAGATGTATTACATGCCTGATGGAAAGAAGACATTACTGAGTATGGCCCTAAGTCTTGTGGGGCAAATTCCATCAGACTAGAAGTGTATAAGCAAATACAGTAAGAATAAAATTCTATTAACTAATGATGTTTTCAGATATTTGACTATAAAGGTTTAAAGGCAAAAATTGTATAACAAAGCCATTCTAGTACTTCTAAAATAATTGAGATCCACAAAATTCCACATTATATAAATTCAGAGGTTTTCTCAAATTTTGACACTTTCTTACATCAGATATTTATGGTTGTTAGTAAAATACAAATTTCACTTTCTAAATGAGGAATTAAAAGGCATAACTGGTGGACTTCATAAATATATCTAAGCTCTAATAATTTCATTGTACAAATAATTTTGATAAAACAATAGAGTGTTTTAAATAGTTCATGTTAAATTCTAGGAAGGAAAAACAACAGTATTATTAACTTAATTCATTTAAAAATGATAATATATGTGGTCTGAAGAAAAAAACAGCATGATAGCACTTATCATTTGTTAGCATGAAGGCACATTTATATGTCCACATCTTAAATTTCTGAACATAACAAAATATTAAAATTATTCATATGCCTCCTAATATATTTATGAGGGATTAATCCTTAATTTTCACTTACTTGGAAGGCTATTTAACAAATGAATTTGCATTATTCAAGCTGATATCAAACATAATAGTCATTGCAATGTGAAAATAGTCATGCTACTTGAAGAATTGTCCAGAATGCTTTTGACCACAGGTTACTCTTATATTTGAGAGTAACCTTAGGCAGCACTTGCAGATTCAGATAACATATACACTTCTAATTTTCAGTTCAAAAAACATAAAGTGAATTTATAGGGTAATGCTTTATTTAAAAAATAAATCCCTTCTTTATTTCAAAAACTAAAACCTCCAATGTCTTTAACTATGAATGAAACAATTTTCAAAAACTTTAAAAATAGCTATAATTTCCCATAACTATTGCATGCAAAAAGACTAGCAAAGCTTCTAACTAAGTATTAAAATGACCAACGGATCAGTAAATGCATCGCTTCACACACAAAAAATTGACAGTTAATTAGTGGGTCTATATGTGCATGCTACAGCATAGTGTGCTCAGAGTAAAAAAAAATAAAGTAAAATGCAATTACCCTAAAAGACATTTCAAGATTCTCTCCACCCCAGATATCCATTCCTGCATCGTAAGTTCCTATCTCTTCAAAGTAGTTTCTGTCAATAGAAAATAGGCCACCAGCCATAGTAGGGGTCCTAGTTGAAAAAAAACAAAAAGAAAAGAATACCTTTTGAAAACAATGTGTGGAGTTTAGTGAGACTACAGCAAATATTTTTGAGACATTTTAAATTTAAAAAATCGGTACTCAAAAAAAAATCTCATACTGGAAATAGAAAGCCAAGGTGTAAGAAGTTAAAAAATTAATAAATAGCATTTTATTTCACAGTCTCTGTAATGCTGAATTTAGATAAGTCTATGCTTTTTTGTTACAGGTTATCAAATAGGTTCATGGAAGGAACACTCCACTGAAGATGAAGACATCTACATTCCTTCTGAAAGGCATAGTAAAGAGAAGCTGGTGTTAGCACTACCCTTAAAGAGATTAATTGGTCATGAAACTACCAGTTGTGATCTTTTGCTACCTAGTGATAAATCATTCTAATGTGAACTCTAGAAACCTGTGGAAATGGTTTCACTATGAGAAGGTCAATAGCCTATTTAAATATGAAAAATATTAAATGCTATAAAATATTTACAGGCAGTAAGTATCTAACGAAAGCAACAGAGTATTTTTTAACATAAGAGCTTTACATCTGATTGTTTATTTTTCTTTACCTTATTAAAAGGAAGAATCAATCATACAATCTTATGAATAAATATAAATCTCATATGCTTTTCAAAAGTTTAGAAGGACATTTGGTACAGATTCTAACATTTTTTCCTAGAAACAAGTGCCTTTTGGTTCTAACATTTCAAATTTCTCTCTAGGAGCTAAGAAGTCAGATGCCAACTTTGAAAAGAATTGCTTATGAATTTAAAAGTTAATTAAGATCAGTGGTTAAAATGTGAATTGCACAAGTTTTTCTCCATAAGTAGCATGAATGAAAACTAAAAAAAGAAAATTCTAGTTGTTCACAAATGGATCTGTCTATATTGGCAATAATTATTTTCAAATGTTAATTTCAGTATAATGGTTTTCAACTTTTGTAGCACATTAGCCCCATCAGAGGTCCTTTAAAAAATACATTTCTGCGCCTGGGTACCACTTTCACAATTTAAGATTTAATTGGCCAGGGGAGGGGCCAGAACATGGGTATTGTGTAAAGTTCAAATGTGCTGCAAAAGATGAAAAACATTGGTCCAGTAACAGAATTGGACAGCTCATTCAAGCAGTCTGGGGTTGCTTTAAAAACTGAATGTTTTGCTTTTCTTGAAATGATATCCTCTTCTGCCACAGGCTTTGCTCATGTCCTCTCCCTGAACAATGTAGTTCATTGAAAACCACTAATACTGTACTTGGATATCTACCAGGTTGCCAAGTCCTCTATTTCTCCCAGTGCTCTCACTGTTTTATTATACTCAGGTAATTAACTGTCCATCAGTTGGAGTAGCAGAGCCTTGCATAATCTCAGAGCTGTTTTATTAGTTCTAGTCTTGCTGGGTTCCTATCATGAACAGTATCATTGACCTTCTGAGTTATGATGAGAAACACTAACAAAACTAAACAGATGGTAATTATGGAGTAGCCAAGACCCTCATCTGATTGGGGAACTCTATGGCAATGACTATAGATGGTATTACAGTGCAGGATTGTCTATTTAATAAAATGAGGAACAAAAATTGCTGCAATTATCTTATCACAGTGCTACCAAGTGTTGAAGAATGTTAAGTGATGCATTTTTAGTGATCAGTTCAGAGAGCCTATCTACTTTTCTATTTACTAATAAGTACTAATGAATTTGACTTAAATATATGTATTGAATTTCATCAGATAGCTGGTCCTAATTCCCATAAATATGTGAGAAATGTATTATATAAAATAAATGACTAAAATAAATTTATATATTTAACCACAAGAATGACTCAGATAAGTTTCACTTAAATGCTTGAAAATTAACAAAAATAAAAAGATAAAATTACAATTCCTCAAAAAAAAAATCCTGTATTTTCTAAAGACAGGTACTCCTAGAGATACTTTTCTTTAATATTTACAATGTCAGTCAGCTCCCTGAAACAGTCTAGAGACTGTTCCATAAATAATATCTAAAGCCACAGCCAGTCTGATGCAAAATAACAAGAGTTCTATTCCAAGTTAACTGCTCTGTAATGTCCTTAATGAGCTGTTTACATATTCCTGTGTGGACCTTAAGTGTTCCAGGTGCCTAGAAAATTAAAAATCTATATATTGCCTAACCTTATTAATCAATTCAATCAATTTTGTTGAGGAAAACAATCAGCTCAATGTCTGTGAATATTACCTACCCAACAATTAAGTTGTGAAGATGAATTAATAAAAGTAAAGCACTTAGCACAGTGCCCAGCACACAACAAATAGTTGATAAGGCGAGGTGATACAGCGTTGTTGTTTTTTTGGTGTTAATCATTCGAACAGAAGTCTTGAGTGTCTTTCCCTTAATTTTAACTCCCCATAGGCAAACCCTCACTTTGGATTTCAAAATCATTTGGAACTATTTCAGATCCAAGGTGTAAAAGTCTGAAATCTGCCTCTTTGCACACAACTTTCTATTTTTTTAATCCTTCCTATTGAAATAGAAAGGTGACTGAAGTGGCTACGAAAGTCGCTTCTCAGTGCGCACTGGTGATTAGTTTCTCAGCTCCTCCACAGTCTCACATACTGACTCACTTCAGGAATTGTTTCCATCCCTCTTCCCATCTCCTCTCCAAGACTCTGACATTGTCAGCGAAAAACTAGCTTAGCACCCTAAATGCTCTCTCCTTCCTTTATCTGACCCTGTTCTCTCTGTAAATATCGGTGCCTGGGTAAACATACCCCCACCTCATCCATTTCTGTTCGTAAGACCCAGAATCACTGAAAAAGTAATAAGATGAGGTCAACTGGTCACATTACTAGCTGTGTTACTGACACTCGTTTAGTCTACAAACAACCAACAATCCTTTATCTATGTTAATTTGCTCCCGTCTCATATTTAACTGAATCTTTTCCAAAATTTTGGACTCTTTCAAGAAACTGAAGATTAAGGCAATGCATAAAATAAAAACTCCCTCAGTCATGAAATCTGAACTCCCCAGATCTCTACCCCAAGAAATGTATGTATGTTCTCTTGACCTCTTCCTTCCTCATGTCCCAGAGAAATAATACCTCCTTTCCTCATCATGAGCCAGCATCGCCTTTTTTGCCCTCAGCTGGGTCTTTTTCTGACTACACTTTTGGCTACTTGTTCATTGACTATTAAATTTATGTTTTATGCCTTTGACTTCTAGAATGTCCTCTTGAGCTTACAAAACTGTTCGATTAAGTTCCATACTAAACCCAAAACAGCATCATTCCATCCTACTACTCATTCAGACTAAGGGCATTTATATATTTTTCCCCTCACTGGTAATGTTATTGAAAGTATACTTTCTACCCTATTCCCTTTGCTCCTCTTGACCTTCTAACTAAAATCTGGATCCTATTCCCACCTCTGAAGGGCCCCATTGATTCTGAATGTCAATAGCCTTTCCTTAAGGACTTCTCTGAAAGCACTTAACACAATTCATCAATCTGCCTGCTTGAAATTCTTCTCACCTCCTACTTTCACTGCATTGTTCTAAGGAGGTTGTTCCGTTCTACCAAGTGGACTATTCACTTCAGGATTCTTACCAATGCCCCTACCTCTTCCTTTCCCTTGGTGGCTGTCAGATCTTACTCAGTTTTTATTTTATACATATAGGCACTTAATTATCTTATTTTATCCCCAAATGTAGTCCTCCAAAGGGTTCCTTACAGCACTTTTCTCTATTCTTCTCTTTACCTGTATAACTCATTCTTCTCATATTTTTAACTGTCCCCTCTATGTCTTCTCACTTGTCCTCTGTATATTAATGGTGTTTTTCTAATTACTCACCAGATGTTTTCTAGACAAAACTTTTTGACCCTGCTCAGTATATATAACATAGAACTGAAAATGTGCTACCTTTTCCATATCTGCTTCTCCTTCAATGTCCTCTGTATCTTTCTAGAATTTTAATAGAAAGTGATGAAATAAACTTTCAACACCTTTCTTTTTTTGCCTCATTCAATCATTTCCCAAATACTTCCTGTTAGGCCAGAGAAAGGAAAAACAAGGACATGCAAACAGAACAGAGAGATGCCATAGGGGGAGAACAGACCAGACCCCAAAGTCCATGCCGTATGTGGAAAGGGGACAGCTCTCCCTGAATTCCATCCTGATGTGCCAACTAAGATCCGATGTCAGCCTCCTCCCTCTTGGAAGGAAAAAAAGTTTCTAGTTGTTCATTATGTCACCTTTAGCCAATCATACCTCTCCACACCCCCTAGAATAGCTTGCCCACTCCTCCCCCTCCTAATCTCTTATAAGCCCCCCACCTCCCTTACTGGGTGTGACTTCTCTGGCCTGTGACAAGAAGGCCACAGAACCTCACCCGGGAGTATTTAAAAAATTACCTGGCCCTTTGTTGCCTCTCTTTGCCTGCTTATTCCGGCTAGAATTTATCTTACATATGGTCCCGGAACTAGAATTCATCTTACACTTCCTAGGTTTTTCCTCCAAAGTATTTTTGGCTCTTTATCTGTTCTCTGTTATATGGTCACTATCCAATTTTAATCCTTATTTCTAATTGCTTGTTAATGGAAACCTCTTGCTTTTAGAGTTTTTTTGCTTCCAAAATTTACTCTAAACCATAGCCACATTAGTTTCTCTAAATCAAATCTCCTCCAAAAAATGTTAAAGAGATGTTTAAATACCTATTTTAAGGAACAAACTCCAGTTTCTTATTCTTATTCACATCCATTTGTTATTTAGATTTTTCTCTGTAAACTCCCCTTAAATGTTCAAGCCTGCTCTATTCTTATGACAATATAAAGGTTGTATATTCCATGCAACCTGCTTTTGATACAAACCCCTTCTTCCTTCCAATCTGTTTGTACTTTTCCCTTTCTACCTCCTGTATTTCACTGTCCCTGTATTTGTCAAGGGATTCATCACTTTTTATTGAGTATTATATGTATTTTTATATATATATATATATATGTATTTCTATACATGTATGTATTTCTATATATATATATATATATTTTTTTTTTTTACCACCTTTGTAAGTATAGCTAATATATTGGTTGAATGATATAACACTATTAATAGATATTTATTGAACAAGTGAAATAAACAAAGAGCATGTATCCCTATGGCCACAAAATAATCTACTTGAAAGTTAAAATTACCTGAAATTTTATTTCTAGAATTACAAAGTGAATTCTTAGTTCACATCTGCTGAACTGGACAGTAAAAATGATGTTTTCATTAATTCCCGGATTTTCAAGGCCCTTATCATCTCATGGGAGCCTTGAGGATAGAGTTTGCTAGTATTTTAGAATGAAAGGCCTAAAGCTTTCTAATAATATAGAATAAAGGACTCCAAAAAACTAAGCATTTGGCATGGAAAAAATGCTGTCTTTTTCACCAGAAGTTGGTAAATTTATTCAATCTTTCAGTAATACTAAACTGCAATGACAGTTTTTCACCAATAAGACACTATCTCCTGTGTTTCACTCTGTGATAACCACCAGGTACATGAAAGGCAGGTGGGGAGTCAGGAGACTCTCAGAGGCAGCCAAGTTTTATTTTGGGGTGTAAGGGACCTTGCATATGGATTGACGGGGTCCAAAACTCAACTCCACAGTGTGACATTCAGCAATTCACTTAAACTCTGGGCTTCAGTTTAATCATCTATAAAATGGGGATATGTGTGTTAATGTATAGAACACTCTTAGAACAGTACCAGTACAAAACAAATACTACACATTTAAAACATTAATTTTAATAAGGAAAAGGGAAAAATCTGTGCTTGTCAAGATTACAATCAGCTTTAATTTATTGTTTTCAGATTGAAATTGATTTTTAATAGAATTGTGATATTTTAGAACTTTAGAATCCCTGCAGGGCAGAGCCAAGATGGCGGCATGAGTAGAGCAGTGGAAATCTCCTCCCAAAACCACATATATCTATGAAAATATAACAAAGACAACTCTTCCTAGAATAAAGACCAGAGGACACAGGACAATATCCAGACCACATCCGCACCTGAGAGAACCCAGCGCCTCGCAAAGGCGGTAAGATACAAGCCCCGGCCCCGCGGGAGCCGAGCGCCCCTCCCCCCAGCTCCCGGCGGGAGAAGAGAAGGCAGAGCGGGAGGGAGACGGAGCCCAGGACTGCCGAGCACCCAGCCCCAGCCATCCGGGCCAGGGTGCAGGCACAGTGCATGTGAGGGGCCCTGGATACTGGGAAACAGGGCAGCAAGACCGGTGAGTGGGTGCCTGAGGCCGGCAGTTTTTTTTTATTAATTATTTATATAATTTTTGTTGTTGTTGTTGTTTTGGTTTGGCAAGTGCTTTTTGGAAGTCTTAAAGGGGCAAGGAGGGACACTTAGTCCAGAGGTAGGGAATCTGGGGATCTCTGGACACTCTAACCCCCTGGGCTGCAGGGAGCAGGGAGGCCCCTTACGGAGATAAATAGCCTCCCAGCAGCTCCTGCTCCAACGCGACTCCACCATTTTGGAGTAGCTGCCTGAGCCAGGCCACGCCCACAGCAAACTCCATAGCAGCCGGGCAGGAAGCAGAAACCCTGTCTGCGCGCAGCTGCCCAGCACAAGCCACTAGATGTCGCTGTTCTCCCAGGAGAGGAAGGCCACAAACCAACAAGAAGGAAAGCTCTTCCAGCCGTCAATTGTACCAGCTCTGCAAACTATCTCTATCACCATGAAAACGCAAAACTACAGGCAGACAAAGATCACAGAGTCAACAACTGAGAAGCAGACAGACCTAACCAGGCTTCCTGAAAAAGAATTCAAAATAAAAATCATGAACATGCTGACGGAGATGCAGAGAAAAATGCAAGAGCAATGGGATGAAGTCTGGAGGGAGATCACAAATGCCAGGAAGGAGATTACAGAAATGAAACAAATCCTGGAAGGATTTATAAGCAGAATGGATAAGATGCAAGAGGCCATTGAAGGAACAGAAACCAGAGAACAGGAATGCATAGAAGCTGACATAGAGAGAGATAAAAGGATCTCCAGGAATGAAACAATACTAAGAGAACAGCGTGACCAATCCAAAAGGAACAATATCCGTATAATAGGGGTACCAGAAGAAGAAGAGAGAAGTAAAGGGATAGAAAGTGTCTTTGAAGAAATAATTGCTGAAAACTTCCCCAAACTGGGGGAGTAAATAATCGAACAGACCACGGAAATACACAGAACCCCCAACAGAAAGGATCCAAGGAGGACAACACCAAGACATATAATTAAAATGGCAAAGATCAAGGACAAGGAAAGAGTTTTAAAGGCAGCTAGAGAGAAAAAGGTCACCTATCAAGGAAAACACATCAGGCTAACATCATACTTCACGATAGAAGAGAATGGCATGATATATTTAATACAATGGAACAGAAGGGCCTTGAACCAAGGATACTGTATCCAGCAAGACTATCATTTAAATATGATGGCAGAATTAAAAAATTACCAGACAAGCAAAAGCTGAGGGAATTCGCTTCCCACAAACCACCTCTACAGGGCATCTTACAGGGACTGCTCTAGATGGGAGCACTCCTAAAAAGAGCACAGAACAAAACACCCAACATATGAAGAATGGAGGAAGAGGAATAAGAAGGGAGAGAAGAAAAGAATGTCCAGACAGTGTATATAACAGCTCAATAAGTGAGCTAAGTTAGGCAGTAAGATACTAAAGAGGCTAACCTTGAACCTTTGGTAACCACGAATCTAAAGCCTGCAATGGCAATAAGTACATATCTCTCAATAGTCACCTTAAATGTAAATGGGCTTAATGCACCAATCAAAAGACACAGAGTAATAGAATGGATAAAAAAGCAAGACCCATCTATATGCTGCTTACAAGAAACTCACCTCAAACCCAAAGACATGCACAGACTAAAAGTCAAGGGATGGAAAAATATATTTCAGGCAAACAAGAGAGAGCAGAAAGCAAGGGTTGCAGTACAAATATCAGACAAAATAGACTTCAAAACAAAGAAAGTAACAAGAGATAAAGAAGGACAATACATAATGATAAAAGGTTCAGTCCAACAAGAGGATATAACCATTCTAAATATATATGCACCCAACACAGGAGCACCAGCGTATGTGAAACAAATACTAACAGAACTAAAGGGGGAAATAGACTGCAATGCATTCATTTTAGGAGACTTCAACACACCACTCAGCCCAAAGGATAGATCCACCGGGCAGAAAATAAGTAAGGACACAGAGGCACTGAACAACACAGTAGAACAGATGGACCTAATAGACATATATAGAACTCTACATCCAAAAGCAACAGGATATACATTCTTCTCAAGTGCACATGGAACATTCTCCAGAATTGACCACATACTAGGACACAAAAAGAGCCTCAGTAAATTCCAAAATATTCAAATTCTACCAACCAATTTTTCAGACCACAAAGGTATAAAACTAGAAATAAATCCTACAAAGAAAACAAAAAGGCTCACAAACACATGGAGGCTTAACAACATGCTTCTAAATAATCAATGGATCAATGAACAAATCAAAATAGAGATCAAGGAATATATAGAAAAAAATGACAAGAACAACACAAAGCCCCAACTTCTGTGGGATGCAGCGAAAGCAGTCTTAAGAGGAAAGTATATAGCGATCCAGGCACACTTGAAGAAGGAAGAACAATCCCAAATGAATAGTATAACATCACAATTATCGAAACTGGAAAAAGAAGAACAAATGAGGCCTAAAGTCAGCAGAAGGAGGGACATAATAAAGATCAGAGAAGAAATAAACAAAATTGAGAAGAATAAAACAATAGCAAAAATCAACGAAACCAAGAGCTAGTTCTTTGAGAAAATAAACAAAATAGATAAGCCTCTGGCCAAACTTATTAAGAGAAAAAGAGAATCAACACAAATCAACAAAATCAGAAATGAGAACGGAAAAATCACGACAGACTCCACAGAAATACAAAGAATTATTAAAGACTACTATGAAAACCTATATGAGCTGGAAAGCCTGGAAGAAATGGACAACTTCCTAGAAAAATACAACGTTCCAAGACCGACCAAGGAAGAAACACAAAAGTTAAACAAACCAATTACGAGCAAAGAAATTGACACAGTAATCAAAAAACTACCGAAGAACAAAACCCCCAGGCCGGACAGATTTACCTTGGAATTTTATCAGACACACAGAGAAGACATAATACCCATTCTCCTTAAAGTTTTCCAAAAAATAGAAGAGGAGGGAATACTCCCAAAACTCATTCTATGAAGCCAACATCACCCTAATACAAAAACCAGGCAAAGATCCCACCAAAAAAGAAAATTACAGACCAATATCCCTGATGAATGTAGATGCAAAAATACTCAATAAAATATTACCAAACTGAATTCAACAGTATATCAAAAGGATCATACACCACGACCAAGTGGGATTCATCCCAGTGATGCAAGGATGGTACAACATTCGAAAATCCATCAACATCATCCACCACATCAACAAAAAAAAAGACAAAAAACACATGATCATCTCCATAGATGCTGAAAAAGCATTTGACAAAATTCAACATCCATTCATGATAAAAACTGTCAGCAAAATGGGACTAGAGGGCAAGTACCTCAACATAATAAAAGGCCATATATCATAGACCCACAGCCAACATTATACTGAACAGCGAAAAGCTGAAAGCTTTTCCTCTGAGATTGGGAACTAGACAGGGATGCCCACTCTCCCCACTGTTATTTAACATAGTACTGGAGGTCCTAGCCATGGCAATCAGACAAAACAAAGAAATACAAGGAATCCAGATTGGTAAAGAAGAAGTTAAACTGTCACTACTTGCAGATGATATGATATTGTACATAAAAAACCCTAAAGACTCCACTCCAAAACTATTAGAACTGATATCAGAATACAGCAAAGTTGCAGGATACAAATTAACACACAGAAATCTGTAGCTTTCCTATACACTAACAATGAACCAATAGAAAGATAAATCAGGAAAACAATTCCATTCACAATTGCATTAAAAAGAATAAAATACCTAGGAATAAACCTAACCAAAGAAGTGAAAGACCTATACCCTGAAAACTACAAGTCACTCTTAAGAGAAATTAAAGGGGACACTAACAAATGGAAACTCATCCCATGCTCATGGCTAGGAAGAATTAATATCGTCAAAATGGCCATCCTGCCCAAAGTAATATACAGATTCGATGCAATCCCTATCAAATTGCCAGCAACATTCTTCAATGAACTGGAACAAATAATTCAAAAACTCATACGGAAACACCAAAGACCCCAAATAGCCAAAGCAATCCTGAGAAAGAAGAATAAAGTAGGGGGGATCTCACTCCCCAACTTCAAGGTCTACTACAAAGCCATCGTAATCAAGACAATTTGGTACTGGCACAAGAACAGAGCCACATACCAGTGGAACAGACTAGAGACTCCAGACATTAACCCAGACATATATGGTCAATTAATATTTGATAAAGGAGCCATGGACATACAATGGCGAAATGACAGTCTCTTCAACAGATGGTGCTGGCAAAACTGGACAGCTACATGTAGGAGAATGAAACTGGACCATCGTCTAACCCCATATACAAAAGTAAACTCAAAATGGATCAAAGACCTGAATGTAAGTCATGAAACCATAAAACTCTTAGAAAAAAACATAGGCAAAAACCTCTTAGACATAAACATGAGTGACCTCTTCGTGAATACATCTCTCTGGGAAAGGAAAACAACAGCAAAAATGAAAAGTGGGACTATATTAAGCTGAAAAGCTTCTGTACAGCAAAAGACACCATCAATAGAACAAAAAGGAACCCTACAGTATGGGTGAATATATTTGAAAATGACAGATCTGATAAAGGCTTAACATCCAAAATATATAAAGAGCTCACCCACCTCAACAAACAAAAAACAAACAATGCACTTAAAAAATGGGCAGAGGAACTGAACAGACAGTTCTCCAAAAAAGAAATACAGATAGCCAATAGACACATGAAAAGATGCTCCACATCGCTATTTATCAGAGAAATGCAAATTAAAACCACAATGAGGTATCACCTCACACCAGTAAGGATGGCTGCCATCCAAAAGACAAACAACAAATGTTGGTGAGGCTGTGGATAAAGGGGAACCCTCCTACACTGCTGGTGCGAATGTAAGTTAGTTCAACCACTGTGGAAAGCATTATGGAGTTTCCTCAAAATGCTCAAAATAAACTTACCATTTGACCCAGGAATTGCACTCCTAGGAATTTATTACAAGAATGCAGCACTCAAGTTTGAAAAAGACAGATGCACCCCTATGTTTATCGCAGCACTATTTACAATAGCCAAGAATTGGAAGCAACCTAAGTGTCCATCAGTATATTATTGGATAAAGAAAATGTGGTACATATACGCAATGGAATATTACACAGCCATAAGAAAAAAACAAATCCTACCATTTGCAGCAACATGGATGGAGCTAGAGGGTATTATGCTCAGTGAAATAAGCCAAGCGGAGAATGAGAAATACAAAATGATTTCACTCATCTGTGGAGTATAAGAACAAAGGAAAAACTGAAAGAAGAAAACAGGAGCAGAATCTCAGAATCCAAGTATGGACTAACAGATACCAAAGGGAAAGGGACTTGGGAGGTTGGGTGGGTTGGGAGGGATAATGGGGGGGAAAATGAAGCAGCGTATTAAGATTAGCATGCATAAAGAGGGGTGGTGGGAGAAAGGGGAGGGCTGTACAACACAGAGAAGACAAGTAGTGATTCTACAGCATTTTGCTATGATGATGGACAGTGACTGTAAAGGGGTTTATAGGGGGAACCTGGTATAGGGGAGAGCCTAGTAAACATAATATTCTTCATGTAATTGTAGATTAATGATAAGAAAAAAAAAAAAGGGTGATTACTCCCTGATAGGATAAAACTAATGTAAATCAACGACTAATGCATGCTTTAAATATCCTTAATTTTGATCATTCAAAGGGTGTCAGAGGATCAGCTATGGAAGTACATTTTTCTGATAATATTCCTTTCTCTTTAAAAAAAAAAAAAGCAGTACCTGTGTGGTGACCTCCAATAAGTTATTCACAATGGTATAAAGGACATATCAAAGTGTGGGCAAAGGGTCTGTTTGTGTTTATACAGAGGATCAAAGCCCAATTTGGCTACCCAGAAAACGATATAAGATACGATATGAAGAAGAAGTTACAACATCAACATACTCTGCAAGAGTCATTCCAGAAGGTGATCATCAAAAAATGTCAACAAAGATCCTGGCACTGTTGCAGTTGTAGCTGCATTCATCCCACTGGTTCCTGGAATTGCCATTGGAATGAAGGGGGAGATATCTAAGCTGGCCTGTGCATACAGTAAAATAACAAATTTGACTGGATCTATACTGTTGGAACTCAACCAAGAATTAGGAGAAGTGCAAGTTGCTGCGCTCCAAAATCTTGAGATTACAGACTATCTACTGTTAAAAGAACATATGGGATGTGAACAGTTCCCAGGAATGTGTTGTTTTAAATTGTCTGATTTTTCTTAAACTATTCATATTCAGTTAGACAATATCCATCATATCATAGATAAGTTTTCACAAATGCTTAGGGTGCCTAACTGGTTTTCTTGGTTTCACTGGAGATGGCTGTTAATTGTAGGTCTGCTTTGGTTATTTAACTGTATTCCTATTATGTTAATGTGTGTGCGCAATTTAATTAGTATTTTAGAACCTATACATGCTTATGTTACTCTACAAGAAGATATGTCAAAGAAATAACCAATCTTCCCATGTTTTCTTCTGCCTGCCACTTCTATAGCTTTTCTTCTTCCTTCCTAATTACAACCCTTAAATAGAATTCGTGCCTCATATCGATTTTACCGAGTATCATAATTCTTTTAAGCGGTAAAGATACCTCAAGACAAATGCTGGGCATAAATCCCACAGGGCATAAATCTGCAAAGAAGTAAAAAGCTAACCTTTTCAAACAATATTGCTTCTCTCTCACTTACCAACTTTACATTTCCCTGTATGGCCCCGGAAGATGACTGGTTAGCCAGAGACGGGTAAGATTCCTCAAGGGAGGAACAACCTAAGACAGGCACAGTCGCAGGGGGGCCATCAGGTGAGAAATTTGGGATCAACAGAGGTGAGGCTTAGAACCTCAACCCCCCTGTTTTTAGATAAATCTTCTGCATCCGTGAATGTTTTGTTGCCCTTGTCTAGCTTGGATTAATACTTAGCCTATAGGCACACATCTGATCATCCACATTTGCTTTCTTACAGCACTAAACTATGTTTTCTACCTTTATCTTGCATCTACCTACCACTTCAGCATTTTATTAAAAAAAAAAAATAATAATAATAATAATAAGGGAGAAATGTGGGATTTACATATAAATCAAGTATAAAAATCAAACAAATAATCATATCTGACTTGATTGTTTATAGTTCATAATGCGTGATCAAAACTGAAAGTTTCTGTGATGACTGCCCTTGTACTGTTCACCATGTAAGAACTTATTCACTATGTAAGAATTTGTTCACCATGTAAGAACTTGTTCGTTGTGCTTCAGAAGATCGGAGACTGATGAGAATTAGGCTTGGGGTGGATTAATAATTGTGCATTGAGTCCCCTGTACAGAATTTTATCGTTGTTAACTATTAACAACCATTTGATCAATAAATATGAGAGATGCCCTCTCAAAAAAAAAAAATCCCTGCAGATTTGGTCAATGAAATTATGTTGCAATGTTCTTAAATGTCTTGTTCAATTAGTTAGTGGGAGAGTTAAGAAAATTTCTATTATATATCCATCTATCTACTCATCTACCAATCAGTCAGCTCTCAATTTATCCATATAACTTATACAGCAAAGAATTTGAAGTGGCTAATAAGAAATAGTCTTCCTGATACCAGTTTCCAAATTTACACATCATGTTTTTCTGTGAATTTTAGCACTGCTCTTGAAAGCAATTTCTTTCAAGGTTATTGAAACATCGTTTCTTCTTAGTAATTTTTTTTCTTTGATATAATAGGATTCTATTGAATCTTATTTGGCAAGTAACTGAGGTCTCTGGAGAAAAAAATCTGAAAATTTGAGAAACTATAGCTCAGCCTTAGGCTGTTATTTGCAAAGGCCAAATACTACAATATCTACACTGTTAGTGTTTAGCTCTGTATTAATAACATTTCTTATATATTATAAATAATAAAGAGAAATGATAAACATACAAACTTTTATTATTGATTTTAGTCACTCTATTCAGAATTCTGTTAATCAAGTAAGAGAAAAAATGTCTTCAACACCTAAGGTGATTTATTTCTATTTTATTAATTATGTATACAAACATGAGGCATAAACAGCTGAAATAGTCACACAGTTTTGATTTTTTAATCATAAGATATAATGGCTTCATTTGGCTAACCATTCTTCAGGTTTAGAAACCAAAGGAAAATTAGACGCTGTGAACATCTCTTCTTCCATCTTTATTCTGTCCACTATCACCAAAAGAAAGCAGAAGAAGGGAGGCAAAGGCATAACTGTTCTCTTATTAGAATGATGTGTAATCAAATGGTATATGCAATTACAAATGGTAAATTCAGTGGAATATTACACACCATGGCTTCGTTGGAACATAGTTTTGGGTAAGAAGATGCAGCTTTCAGTAGAGAAGAAATTTCATTTAAGAGTTTATGCCAAGAAGCCACAGGGCATAAATATGCAAAGAAGTAAAAAGCTAACCTTTTCAAACAATAGGGCTTCTCTCTCACTTACCAACTTAACATTTCCCTGTATGGCCCCTGAAGATGACTGGTTAGCCAAAGACGGGTAAGATTCCTCAAGGGAGGAACAACCTAAGACAGGCACAGTCGCTGGGGGGCCATCAGGTGAGAAATTGGGGATCAGCAGAGGTGAGGCTTAGAACCTCACCCTCCCTGTTCTGAGAGAAATCTTCTGCATACATGGATGTTTTATTGCCCTTGTCTAGCTTGGATTAACACATAGTCTACAGGCACACACCTGATCATCTACATTTGCTCTCTTACAACACTAAACTATGTTTTCTACCTTTATCTCATATCTACCTACCACTTCAGCATTTTATTAAAAATAATGATAATAAAGAGAGAAATGTGGTATCCACATATAAATCAAGTATAAAAATCAAATGAATATTCATATTTGAACTGACTGTTTATAGTTCATAATGCATGAACAAAACCGAAAGCTTCTGTGATGACTGCCCTTGTAATGTTCACCATGTAACGTATTCACTATGTAAGAATTTGTTCTCCATGTAAGAACTTGTTCGTTATGCATCAGAAGATTGGAGACTGACGAAAATTAGGCTTGGGGTGGATTAATGATTGTGCATTGAGCATCTATACAGAATTTTATTGTTGTTAACAACCATTTGATCAATAAATATGAGAGATGCCCTCACACACAAAAAAATAATATATATATATATATATGTATGTACATATATATATGTGTATATATATATATATATATATATATATATATATATATATATATATATATATAAACACACTTCCAATTGTAAAATAAATAAGTAACCGGGATGTAATGTATAGCATAACGAATATAGTCAAAATATTGTAACAATTTTGTATGGTGATAGCTAGTAGCTAGAATTATCATGTATATAAATGTTGAATCACTGTGTTGTACACCTGAAACTAATGTAATACTGTGTGTCAACTACCCTTCAATAAAAAATAATTATCCAGGAAAAAAAAAAAAAGAGTTTATGCCAGCTTAGCCACTGAGCAAAGAAGCTTAGTTGAATCCTGTAGAGTCTATGCAACACAAATGGTTTCAAAGCTATTTTTAAAGGATAAGAAAAAATTTAAAGTTTTGCTTAGTATGGGCAATGGCTTCTTTTTCTGCCAATGTCCATGTTTACAACAAGTAGTAGAGACAAACACCTTAACTTGTGCTTAAAGACCTATACCCCCAAAACAGGAATAGTTATTTTTCTTTTTTCCTTAATCCTTTCTCATAATCCTCACAACCTGATAAAACACTAAGCTTCCCAGAGGAGGTACAATGGTGCAAATTTTAATGTTTGCTTTTGCTTTCATTTCATGTCTAATGGGGGTCAGAGTGAACAGTGAAGTCAGACATTTTAAAGTGTTTTGGTTAACATGATAAAATTATTCAGCATATTGAGGTGATATTTAACTCATCACCCTGAAAACTCCCTATATGACCTCTGTTTTCTTGTCTCAACAGACTGTTAGGAAAGTCTTATAAATTATCACCTAAACCATTACAAAGTAATATAATATAAATGCACTATATTCTCCAAAGAATATAGATTCACAGATTTTACCTGAGGCAGGATTTTTTTCTCTCAGAATCAAAATATATTAGATTTTAACATGAGTTGGAAGGAATATTAAACAGTTGAAGACTCCAAATACAGCTTTTTCTTTCAAAGTCTATGCTCTGTGCACAACCTTGCCCTGCATGACAACTTTAGCACCGCCAATTGTAAAGAACTGTCTCACAGGCTTTAAAAGTATCTATCTTTGCTTCTTTCCTCCAATTTAAAGTGGATTTTCATTTGACTGAGGAAAATCAAATAGAGAAAATATGACAGATAAAACTTAGAAATATGTCATTAGTTGCTATTAAACAATAAGAAATATTGTCTTATATTTGTATAACATCTTACAGAACAAAAGTATTTTTCACTATTTATACTTAGTAACTAGAGGGATTATAAGTAGAGTCAGTGATGATTTTTTTCAGGGGGAAATCAAATTGGCAGAAGGTGTCAGGACTATTAAAATAAATTTCATATTGTTTGATTGCATAATTCTAAAGAGACCACATTATATGCAGAAACTGTAGATTGGAAAACATAATTGATAAGAAATAGTGTAAAAAAACTCTTAATCAACTTTAGATTATAAGAAAACAGAGGAAGAGATATGAGCAGTCATTATAATCTTTATTGGTAAAAAACAATTAATGGCATAAGAAAATACTAACGATATATCAACTTTTAAATTGTGGAAAATGTGTCTGGAAAGAAATGTTCTGGAAGGAAATAAAACAAAATCCTGAAAGAGGTGGCTCATTGCTGTTCTGCTTTTGAATACCTTTCCATACTCATCACATTTATTTTGCAATGAACATATGCATTATTTATATTATCAGAAATAAATTTAAAATAACTCCTTTCAAATACATTCCTCATTTAATATTTTATAATGCTTCACAAGTTAGGCAAGGAAGGGAATGATTTTCTATTTTATAGTTGAAAAAAATGGGTGATATCCCAAGTGGAGGAAATTGAAATAAAATCCAGATCCTCCCAAGCCAGCTTCAAAGCTTCTTCGATGACATCACACTAGAAGCATCCAGGAAATATTATATGTGCAAATTCTATGAGATTTCATACCAAGGACACAATAATTATAATCAGAGATGTTATTAATGATTTTTTTAATTTGATCTTTATAAATCCCTTACTCCAACTGAGAGATAAATGAATATATGAGATCAGACAAATGTTAATAAAAGGGGGTATTAAAGTAAGTAAAATGTGTCAGGAATAAAAACTCATTAGTTACATCTATGTTTGATTTATTATGATAGCAAGGATTAGAAGAAAGTCTAAAACTCTTTTGTTTTACTTTAGGAAGATACTGAACATGGTACTCCAGGTAAGGATGAAGGAAGCCATATGAAGAATATTAACAATCACAAATATGAGAACTCATAGTAAGACACAAAGGGTGAAGAAAATTAAGCAGATCTGAAAAATAACCAGTAGGATTTTAATAATCTACTTTAATCATGAGGAATTAGAAACTATCTTTGCAACTACTGAGCGTTACTTACAGGGCTTTTTAGGCCTGTAACTTTTAGTCAAGAAACTAAAGCAATCAATAAGAGCAAAGTCAGGTTCTTTTCCAGAAGAGCACACCTAGCAGTTGACATAGTTTACCTTCTGTGCACCCACACTCTGGCCACTTACGGGGGCCTGTCTCCCTCATCCAGCATACAGATGGCCAGTGTCAGACAGTGGGTTACTTAAGAGTAGAGATAACTCTGCTCATCTCTGTATGTGTGCACAGTGCTCAATGGTTTATATGCATATGCATTTGCAAAAGGAATCAAACTCATTTTGACAGCCTGAACCAAATCAACTCAAAAGTTACATGTACTAGAAAAAATGCATAATACACCCCTCACTAATTAAATGATTCAGGAGATTATCTGCATGACCAGATAACTTATGCTACTAGTTGTGTATTCTATTAGGTAACATATATGCACATTCACACAGGGCTAGTAACATGTTCCATGAAGTTTCAACCTTAGTGATTTCCTAGACAGTAGCCTCTAAGTCTTAGTGATTTCCTAGACAGTAGCCTCTAAGTCTAGGTCACAAATTTTTTAAATTATAGTTGGGCGAATAAAATTAATAGGTAAAGTTGATGTGTTGCAAGAAAAATATTTCCCTCACCTTTGATTGGGACACAGGGACAGAGAAATATTTCTCCAAATGCAAGAATGATGACAAATGGCAACTGATCCTCAAACTCAGAGCCAGGTACACACACACACACACACACACACACACACACAAACACACACACACACACACACACACACACACACACACACACACACACACACACACACAAAGAATTTGGGGATTTGGTCTAAACTTTCCTGCCATTTCTATGTGGGCAGCTTCTACTCAACTCCACTTGATGGCTCCAAGTACGAATACAGGACGATTGCAGCAAGATCTTTTAACTTCCTAAGGATAGTTGGAAATCCAGATTTTTATTTAGAGCATCTTATTTTTTAAATGTTGGTAATTTTTTAAAAATTCAAGATACTATATAGGCCCTGTAAAACACAACTACAGAGCATATTTGACACAAAAGCTCCTGGCTTAACAATTTAATTGCCTTATTGTCACACATGTAAATGAGATATTCCTGAGAAGTCATATAATTTGACGATGGATGTCAAGAAGAGTTTATTGATTAAAGACAATTAAATATTCGTGATATGTGTGCTATTATTCCATAGCCATAACTTCATAAATACCAAGTATTTCACAAACTCCATTTATTATCAAAATGAAAATATCAAAGCCCAGAGGTTGACATAGAATAATAAGTATAGCCATTATGAACTTTATTTTAAATGTAGCATAACTAACGCTAGGTCACAAGTTCAAGTTGGTTCTCTGTGTATGCAACTGCATAATTGTATTTCTAAATGATGACTAACTAGCCAATTATAGTCACTAAAAAGTTCTGTCATAACTGACATTTTAAATGAAGGCATCTACAAAGAAAACTGAAATTTCAAGCTCGTTTTAATCATGTTAGCTATTCAGAATTCTGTTAATCAAGCAGGAAAAAAACTCATCTTCAACACCTACAATGATTTATCTGTTTGTAAGAATGTGAGAAAAATGATCACATCCTCAAGTAATATATTACAAGTACAAAGAAAGTTCACATTACAGCTATGCAGATGAAAATTACCTGCAGGCTGTTTCAACACAGCCAGTGAATTAATTAACCTTTCCCCATAAAAATCTAGAAACTTCAGCAAAGATCAAGGTTTCTCCGTTTCTCTTACTCCAACTCCCTCAGCATTTTAGAAAGTGAGATAATGTGCAGCTACTGAGGTAAACAAATAATCTATACTTAGATTTTAAGCAGCAAGTTGGATGTTTCCTTTTTCGGTTTAGTTAATGAAAGATAAGAAATAAAAGCTGATTCCTGTGTAAATCTTTACTTTCGTGAACGAGATCTTTAATTTCTTACTATGATTGTTGGTATCTGTTAATTATATACCTTCTGACTCTATAAGAAAATAAAGTTAAACAAAGCATGTCTTTTGCCAATGTGTTTTAAAAAAAAATGAGTACACACACATGATCTTTTAATTTTCCAATGAACTAAAACACATTAACTATCTTTATATTGGTCAAGTATTTTGATAATTTTCACTTGGAAACTGAAAAATCAGTTACACTAAATGAAATTATGACCTGGATAAATAGGATCTCTAATAAACAATGGTAATATGAGCAACTAAATTTCCCCTAGTTGTTAAAGGTAAGGATCAATAAGACTTGGTGAATGTGAAGATTACAGCATGACTTAAGGAACAAAGTCCTAATTTGCACTTTGAATTTTGACATAATAATTTCACATCTTTATGTAATTGTTTGGAGCCACGTTTTAGTTTTCTCTTTGATGTAGTAATATCTTCTTAAGAGGGTTAGAGTCCCAATATTTAATTGTTCAATGACAAACAGTTAGAGGTGTTCTCTTCCATTAGCCAATTTTTAGATTTAGTTTTAGTTGATTCATTATGTCATTAGCCTTGACAGTGATAAGCCATTCCCTCAGTAAACCAGGAGACACCCAGGTTTAGGTAATAGGTTATACATGTTGTTTTAGAACGTTAGCATATTTCTCTGCTGTTACAACTAAATGATAATTTGCCAAATTCCTCTCTAAGGAACTAAAACAGTAAGCTCCTTCTCAAAAGAATTGTTCGGGAAATCACTTTTGGGTTGCAGGTAAGAGATAGATAACAATATGTTAAAATAAGAAGGTGATAAATCTATGTTAAATAATTGGGTAATGCTAATCTAGATGACTAATGATGCATATGATGTCTCTTATTTTATAAAGGCAAGCACATATATAAAAAAACATTTCAAATTACGTAGCTATTTTAAATAAGAAACAATCCTCATAATTGTTAATGTGTGAAACTTTTCCAAATGGATTGGATCTTTTCCAAATGGATTGGATCAATTCAAAAGAAAGAATTGTATTCTAATACAATTAGAAGGAAGATAGTTCTTTTTGGTATATATAAAGAAGCTAGTTCTTTTAGAATATTTAACAAAACCTTTTTGGTTATTTCAATTTTGGGAATACCTCTAATATAGCATACACATTTAGGTAAGATATACATCTACCTTAAGTGTCAAGGCGAGCATATATCTATCACATAGAAAATTCACAATAAGCATATTTTGAATATAAGAATACACAAAGTTTCAAAATTCTGCCAACACCTGAATTTGTCTGTGCTAACAAACTAGATTTACTATTGCCATTTATCCTTAGATGATCATCTAACAGATGATAATGCATTTGTGTATATGAATAAAAAATATATGACTTTAAAAGACTTAAATTTGAGGATACCAATTTATACTACTCCTTAATTATTGTAGGAATACACATGCTATCCTTTGGAAGATATGATTCACATACCTGACAGGTAACGTTCTGTCTCCTTTCCTTCTATCCATTTCTCTTTGGGGAACAGGATACCAACGAAAATTCAGTTTCCAATTAAAACCCCCATAAGTCATGTCTGACCCAGCCATATATTCAAAGGTATCATCACTAATCACATCAATGATGGGGCACACGACTGTTTTACTGCAGAAAAATTGAAACCAGTTTACATGTAAATAATAATTTAAACATCACATTAGCTTCAAACTCATGCAGCTGATACATTGAAATTCAATTATTTTGTGACTTTAATATGTCTTCTTTTATTTTATCCTTTTTCTCCATAGAATTATTTCCTTTTACTACATCGTCCCTAGAGTCCACTTTAGTCTATCATGTATAATCTAATCAAATAAACTAATTGATCTTTAAGTTGATTTCCAAAAGCATTCTAAGTACTAACTCAACAAGATAAACATGTTCTATTTTTCATAAAACCTCTCCCACCAGCACGATTTGTAGAGCTGCTTTCAGATTAAACATCATTTTAGCTATAGCCACAGAAAAGCAGTAGCATGCATAGGGTGGAAAATGGATGATGGTAAATTAGATCTGGTTGTTTGAATCTCAAAGGGGATAGCCTAAAGAAACAGTTTTGAGAAAATCTTCATGGAGTAAATACTTACTAGGAAACATAAACAAAAAACACACACACACAAAAAAATCATGATCATCAGTGTAATTAAATGTGTCCTCTGAAAGATATTAGGGTCATGACAATTTTCGGGTGAACTGTCCTACACTTAAGAATTGACAGTGACAATCCACATAGTTTACGATAGGGAAACATATGTCACTTCACGTCACTTTGGTTTCTAGTATTTTACCCCATGACACATTTTTTTCCCTAAAGTGAAAGAAAGTGCCAGGAGATTTGATGTTCTTGATAGAGGTTTCTTAGGTACTCTTTTAATCCATGGGAGATCAATAGGTACTCTTTTAATCCATGTCTCCAGTCTCTGCCTACTCCCAGATGATGTATTTTATTATGGGATCAACCTTCTGTCATCTCCCCAGTAAATGTTTGAGACCACCCAAGTTTGTATTGGTTGTAGCTAATTCCAAAGAGCAAAGCTTGTTTTTCATATGTGGCAGAAGGTAATACACAAATATAGTTTTGAATAGCCCACAGATGTGTAAAGCAAAGAAATGTTGTCCATTATTTATTCTGGTTTTGTAACACCAGTGTCACCAGTGCTAATTTTCAACTGGATCTTATCTTCCACACAACTGGCCAAAACCTAGAGTTCTTTGAAATCAATAGGATGCATCTAGCCTTGAAAAAAAGCTTCTTTGTATCTTTGGTCCCTACAAAATCATTATCTTTCTCTCTTTCTTCATTAAATTTAATGATTTAATTTGTAGGGAGATAAAATTAGATCTAATAACCCTGAACAGGACTTAATTACCTAGTGATGCAACTTTACAACTTACAAGCAGTACAAGACATTAGAGTTCACTATAAGCAACTACAATCTAAATATGTTTTTAGATTAAAAAATACATGATTTCTATACAACCACACTGAAACATTATATTAAAAACTAAGTTGAATATGAAATACATGTTTAAGAAAGCAGCGTAATGTGTGAAAAGTTGTCAGGAAATACATTTGAGATGTTCTAAGTTCATTTTGCTTTGCCAGTCTTACCATCCTAGACAGAGGATGACATAGTAGAGATACTACTGTCCACATAGAAATTCAACACACAGAAATGGTGGCCAACTCCCATCAACTCTTTTTGAATAGATGAAATACAGATACAGACATTTCATCAGTAAATTAATGTACATCCTAGGCCTGCTGTACAACCCACAGACTGGAAAAATGTTATTCCCATGTATACATGGCTAATAGGTTCAGTGGGTAAAAGGTTCCCACTGCGTTCTTCAGGGGCTACGGTTCATTTTACTGACAACTTCCATCCATCTTCTGAAAGTACCAAGTCCTACCATTTACATGATGTAGCTGGCCTAGCTCATACTAAAAAGCAGCCCCTGTTTTAGATACTAAGTTAAAATGTCAAGTCTAAAAAGACCTTTCTACTGTAGGAAAAATGATCATGCAAACAAGGTGTTATGCAATGCTTTGTTTTTTTTATCAGACAGCATTAAAAGAGTCATCTTCATTAGGTGCTTAGGAGTTATACCCACTTATCACTGATATTTATGAATATCTGCAAAAAAAGCTTGTACTTCATATCTTTATCATCAGAAAGAATTGCAGGTATCTACAAAGGTTCCTAGTTTCTACAAAGTATTATTCAATTTTTCATATTACATAATCTGTATGTACAAAGTGACAATATTATTTAAATTAACTTGTTCTTATCAACATGCTTTTTTTCTTTTTTAATCATGATTTTTTCATTTCACTTAGTATGTGTGTTTGTGGTTAAGATCCTCAAGATTGTTTTGAACTAAACTTTGAATAAAGGCAGTGCCCTAGTAGAGAGAAAACTGGTCTGGGAATGAGAAGAACTAAATTGTTGTTTCTATCACTTCCTGTAACTGGGTGACGTACTTTGCTTCTTTGTTCCTTCCTATTATTATGTACAGACAACATCTACATGACCTGTGTCACAGGGTGGTTGTGAAGACACCATAAGGTACTCTGAAAATGTATTTTATAAAATATGCAACTATTTCACATTGCTGATTTCCTTCATCTACAAAATGAATATTCAACACATTTGCACTGTTTGACTATTTCTTCATCAAATATTCATGTTCAGCATGAATAAGCCAAGGTCTTTATTAAGTAAGGGAAGGGGATTACTGCTTTCTTTTTAAAGCTGGGAAATCAACTTTCTGGAAATAGCAAGTTGGAAGAGAATTTTTGATGAACAGCTGGAAATGTCCTAACGGGTTCAGTCGTAGCCCAGGCAGACAGAACACAAGCCTTCTTACCTGTCTTCCTTTATTCTTGCCAACAAGGGCTCCAGCCATCCTAATGTGCATTCACAGTGTGCGTCAAGAAATGTTATGACCTGCCCTTTTGAAGCAGCTGCTCCTCGAAGGCGGGCGCGTATTAACCCAGAGCGCTCTTCCATTCTAATGATTTTTACCGGCACTTCTAAATTTTGCACGTAATTCTCTAATGTCAACTTGAGAAAATCTGTAATGTGCAATGAGAACTGAGAAAGTTTTGAGCTGTCATAAGCCACAGTAGAGATACTACTGCCCATATAGAAATTCAACACACAGAAATGGTGGCCAACTCCCATCAACTCTTTTTGAATAGATGAAATACAGATACAGACATTTCATCAGTCAGTTAATGTACAGTTCATTAAAACCCTGTCACTTGGCTGACAAGGGTAAGGATATAATAGGAAGTTAATATACCGAACTAATTTAGAAACTGGGCCAACAGTGCCAAATGTAAGCTCCTTAATTGTAAGTTACTTTGATTTTACCTGTACCTAAAAGAAAAAAAAGAAAAGAATATCCACCAAGTCCTATAAATCATACAATCAACTGAGCTAGAAAAAAAGAAATACTTTTGAAGATCATTTTAGCTGGTTTCTTAGGTAATAAGGATTAAATGGAATCATGAGAAAAACAAAGTATTAGTTACTTGTTCCTGGAGTTGGCACTGACTTGGTATATTGATGAAAATTTGATAGGTATTGCAGGATTAGTATAAGGAAAACACAGACCATCGTCCGGCCATCTTTTGACTATAACAAAGTTTTCTAATTAAAAAAAAGAATACAAGGAAAACATTTATACCTCTTTCACTGGCATCATCTACCAAGATGACCTCAGAGAGCAGAGAGCGTGGGGAACGATTTATAACACTGTAAACAGTTCTAAGGAGAGTGCTCCAAGCTTCATTATGAAACACAATGACTACACTTGTGTTTGGAAGTTCATCGGGGTAGACCTTTGTCTTGCATCTAGTAAAGAGGAAGAAGAGGGACATGTTGATAAATTCATTTTTCATTCTGATCATTGTAATAAAAAATATCCATAATAACATGACTTTAGACTTGAAAGCCCTTTACTAAGGAAATGTTTTGTGATTATCTAAAATCATTTTCCTTTTTATAAATGCTGTAAGTAATCACTTGGCATTTTGAAAATTAAATATGCATAATTACTAATATTTTAACTCCTGTAGGGAACAAAGCAGCATGATTTCCACAGTACTAAGAAAGCTGAAATAACATTCTGCAACTATCAATAGAACCAGGTACAACAGAGATAGATGAATTCATTTGATGATTATAATTTTATTTTTTGTTTAGAGAAAAGAATGATTGTACTACTCATAAAACCTAAGAACATAAAAGGATATATGTTCAGAGGATTTTGAATCATGTAAAATTAGATCATTTTTCTTTTCTAAAATGTAATCATATATGCCTTCCATTCTATTTGAGAATGCCGTAGACCATGTCTATTTTGAAGGGTTTCAGGGCCATGATGCACTTGCAGATTCTCAAATAATACTATCAGTCAAAATTGGATATAGGGAAAGGGAATAGGCTCCCAGAACTTCTCACACTTTAATGTGTATAGGAATCACTTAGGAATGTGTTAAAATGCAGATTCAGATTCAGTAAGTGATGCAACTTGAGATTCTGCCTTTTTTAAAAAGCTTCCAGGTAATTAAAATGTTGCTGGTCACCAAGGAACACTGATTAGTAAGGGGCTACACTATAATTACCATCGCTATTAGATCTTGAAGTTTTGAGAAACACTGAATTTTGCTTATAAGTCCCATGAAACTCAGATTTCACTTTGCAAGTAATCTAAAAATGTACATTTGAGTAAACAATGAGCATAGTGCTCTAGGTGGTCATCTCAAGTTTACACTGCAAATAGTCTTCACACCTGTCAACTTGTCAACATTCAGACATTTGTCATGTGATTTTAAATCATTGAGATTATTGAATATTAAAAGAAAAAAGTCACTGAGTGTCCAGAGCAGGAATATAAGTTTATTGACCTTAGGTTATTTTTTCATGAAAAGTACACTGAAGAGCTAAAGAATTAAATCATTCCATAAAAGAAAATGAACCAGATTACCTCTTGCCACTCATGAATGCCCTAAAACATGATATAAGGTAAGTGTCCTTAAAATTAATCTCCTTCACAAGTGAATGAAAAAACATTGAATCAAATGTGGAAGGTAAAGGTATATAAAACATACTGATTGTGTGCATACTGAGATTTTAATCATCTTTTAAAATAGTCAAAAATATCATCTCAGTGAGGTTCTGCAAAACAGCCAGGTAAGAATGTACATACCTGACTTCTAACATTTTTTCAACATATATTTGTTTGAAAAACATTCATTCAGCATCCACACTGTATGTATTACTGTGTATGTGAGAAAATCAAAATGTAGAAGGAAAAAGTAGTTTGATTCATAATTATCTCTCCCCATGCTGATGGCAACCTTCAAATGGGTTCTAAATGTCTCTTCACTGTTTAACTTGTACCTCCTGGTATCTCACCACTAAATGAACTTAGAGAGCCCTGTTGGTAAGTAAGAAAAGTTCTTCCATGATTCTCCTCAAACCTCCAGGCTTCTGCTTCATCAAAACAACATGTTGAGCAAAAAGTATGGTAAATCTAATTACCAATAAAGAAGTAAAGCTGGAAAAAAAGGCTGAAAGCAGTCAAAAACTAATGGTTTAATCCAAGGTTAACAGTCTATTAAAGCAACTCAGTATCATTTGGAACAAAAGTGATTTCTTTAAAGTTACATTTTTTTATATGTTATGCTAAATGTCAATAAGGAAGAAATGGATAAGCTATTTAGATGAATCATTTAAAATATCGAACTAAGAGCAGATATTGAGATCCAGCTTCTTAAAATCTTTCTATCATGCTTAATTTTCATGGTTAAAAATATCCACTCACAGTGTTAATTTTATGTTCATTATATGTGACAAAGTTACAACGATCTAACTAAAGTTACAAACATCTATTTTTAATGCAGTTATTAATGTTTACTCAGAAAATTTCCACTATGTCATTATTTATGTTGCATAAAAATAAAATATGGACAATACTTTATTAATTCTTCCTCTTCTTCCTATGCATTGAAAATGTTATATAATAAAAAATTTACAGGATGATTCTTAAGCTATACAGATTAATAGCTATCTATGCCAGTTTATCCAGTTATCTCAAGGGCATAGATATGTATGAAAATGTTATTATTTTCAATGGTTTATAATGGGTTTGTGATACACCGAACTGGTATTGCCTATGTTTCATCACATCTGTTGTTTCACCTATAGCAAGATACACCATGATTTTATGAGCCATCAAGAAGGATAAAAAAAATTGTTTTGCAAAATAAACTGTAGCATAATACTTTCTTATCACTTGAATCTACTTATACCTAATAGAGCTTATAGGCAAAGCTTTTAAACTTATTTGGACATAGATTTTTATCACTATCATCAGTCACACTACTTTCTTGTTGCTTTGAAGCTCCTTTCTTCTTTTCTAAAGAGCTTTTTCCAGCATTGGGTTGTACTGATTAATACACGGGAGAATTACATTTAACACATACCTCAGTAACAAAATATACAAAAGCTTCATCATCTTGTGGGTATCTTCCGTGGAGCTGTAAAGTTGTGATTTTCAAACTTTAAAGTGCAAAGGAATTATGCAGGGATCTTAATTAAATGCAGATTCTGATTCAGAAAATCTGGGAGGTTCTGTATTTCCAGTGAGACCCCTGGGGATGCTGACGCTGGGGTTCCTGCCTTGACATGGTAAGAAGCAAAACTATATAAATCAGTCAGCTGTTGATTAACAAGAAAATGTAGAATTGTAGGCATTGCCCTCATAATAAATATTTGCTTCATCATATGAAGTTTGATTCTTGCCCTTGTTTCCTAGCCTTCCTTTTCAGGCAGTATTTTTTTTTGTTGTTTCAATAATGAACCATACTACAATCTTCTGAAGAAGGTTGAATGACAATTAAACTCTCCACCTGCAGCATAAGCAAGACATATAACTTAGTTGAACATGACTATAGAGCAGCCGTGACCACATTTATGCAGCTTAAGAAATATTGCTGACCGAACAACTGCCGGCTGGTAGACAGTGATTGTAACCAATCCTTGAAAACTCATTCTGATTTCAGACACATAAAATATAAAAATGTACATCTTAAAAAGGGTGAATACAATAAATTTTTAATTTAACTAAGAAAAAGTTCTTACAGTGTTGTTTAGGTTTGTTTTTAAAATGCCTTTAGTATCTAAGCTGGAAGAGTTTCTAATACACTGCTTTTTAATTAAGTAATGCAGATGGTCCTTATCCCTATCAACATTCAGATATTTCTGTCATTTAATTATAATCATGGTGATTACAAAATATTAAAACATGTTTTTAAATTGTAGACTATTAAATTTTTTTTTTTTTAATAAACCTATATGAAGACTGAGATGGGATACGTACTGAAATAGGTTGGGCTTCATTAATAATCTCTTCTCCCTGACCTGACACATGGCAAACTTCTTTGTAATATTACAAGAATAATTTCACTACTATCCACCTTAGCTTTTATATCTTTTGTAAAATAAGATTGTGTGGTAGACATTGTTTGGCCTACACTGCAGAGTAAAGCTCAGAATCTCCAAATGATGGAATTGGAAAGGAATTTTAAAGTTGACTGATTCAGATCTTCATTTCACAGAACACAAGTCTCAAAATCACAGAGCTATTTCATGCTCTGCATAATAAAGTAGTAACTAAAAATATAATATGATTAATTATTTAGTAATATTAGTAACAGTAAGGATTTCTGTCCCATACCATACACTGTATCACATGTTCTAAATGATATTTTTGGTGTCTGAAAATTTAGAAAAAAACATTTCAATTATTTAAGAATATACCTTAATATTACACTCAAATATGTACCTCTAAATTAAATAGAGAAATAGTCATTTCCCTATGATCATTTCACTGCAAGTAAGCATGGAAAGTTAGCTTTCATTGAAATCATGTACGTATAGACTAAATACTCTTAGCAATCTGACTTATGAGCATAGTTGGTATACATATTGTTTTTCCTTTATGTAAACATCTAAATGGGACTGGCAAAAGTTGGGAGCATAATCTATATGTAAATAACTTTGAAAGTAAATGTTTTTATTCTCCCCTGGGGATTTGAATGTGCAGCCAAAGGGTGTGAACTGTTACATAAGGATATTTAAGAGAAACACAACTTTTAAAAAATATATATTTTCTTGTTTACATCAACAACTTTAAATAAGATGCATAAGGTTAATATCTCTTTTAGTGTTCTTATCAGATGAAATTAAGGTAAATTTCCTGTAATAACCATAAGCACTGGAGTCAGAAAGTCTTCATTTTTTTTTTACAATCTCTTCTGTCATCTGGATGTAAACTAATGTTGGTCTAGGCTTCTGCATGACAGCTTTTGAAATATATGAGAAATAAATCCAGCTGCTCTCCTTTGGAGAGAATATGGGGATAGAATTGTATTTTCAGTGTCTGGAACATAGAGATTCAGTGAGTTAGTGTATCTATTTATCATCTTTCCCCCTGGCTATGCACACATTATGGGAACATAGCCTGTAACAATTTGATTTTATCCTTTTCAGAACCTTATTGATGTTTTCAGCTAAGCTACTGAACACAACATACCACATCAAAGAGAGAAAAATTTACTATCAGATGAGAACGTAAAATCACAAAGGATCCATAATTACACAGTGGTTTAGTTACACAAAAATCCATTTAGGACTACACAGGCTGTCAACATTGTAGTCCGCGTGACTTGTTGAAACGCTGCTCAGAGAGTCAGTGGTTACCTTTTACTACCTCAGTCAAAGAAGATTAATAACAGTAATTAAAAATAAAGACTTACAATATGAGTCCTCTATATATTTCTTATTTTTAAGAGGTATGGGAATTGCATTTAACCTTGCAAGAATTACGCGTGGTTTATGTTTCCCAATCATTAACATTCATACTCACAGAGAGAAAGCTCATCGTTTTCCAATACAACCATGCAAAGGAAACGTGGGCAGTAGGAAAGTGGTTCTTTCATAATAACTGAACAGCTTGGGGGCTCAAGTAAAATGAAGCACTTGGGTTTCTATATGCTGGTTTTTATTTACATTGTGTTAAGCCTTCCAAAGCTAAGTTCCTGGAAGCTGTAATTACTTGGCTAATTCAAAAAATTTTTTTCATGAGATTTTTTTATTCATCTGCCCCCAAATACCTTTATTTTAAATTTCAGGTAGACCCTGTACTCATTCTTGGCTTATTTGCAGTCAGATCTACTCTTTGTTCCTTCTGTTCTCTTCTTAAATATTTGGATGGGTGGAGTGGGACGGCTATAAGGCAAGATGCATTTCTAAGCTTGCTTGTTAGCTTATGATTGAAATACGCCATACGGACCTTGAGTAGGAGGTGCCATGCTGGAGGAAACAGGCATAGGGAGCCAGGGAATGTCTTTCTCTGCCCTCTTCCCTAATCCCAGAAGAGACCATTCTTCCTCAGCTTTGTACCTCATATGTGCTTTAATCTTTTTACTTATTATATTCTTTCACAATAAATCTATCTAATCCAACAGACTAAGCGATTCTCAAAATGAAGGAAGGTTGATCTTATTTATCTCTTTCCCTCCAGAACTAGCATTCTCTCTGTCACAAGATGTATCTAATGAAGGGCTGATGCATGAAAACTTCACAGTCAGGCAGGCTGATATTGCATGAAATATGAGATCAACTTCCCAGTCATAGCTCTGCATCATTATAATCATAGCTACAGGTATATAAATACCAATTTTTCTGCATTTTTTCATGTCTTCAGTTGGTTTTTTGAAGTTTCTACAGCCAGAGCAAACAAGTGAGTGAGGGACAGACAAAAAGGGAAAGAGTGTAAAAAAACTGCTCTGTAAGTCATTCTGTTATAACACATTCCCCTCAAACATAAGCAACATTGTTCCTATTTGGACATATTGGAGCAAGCTCTGTGTTTGGAAAACCTTCGTTTACCTCTCCATCTGCCATTTAAGATCTGCGAGTATATTCTCCAAATTTCGGTTTTGTTATTACCTAAATTGGAATAAAACTGTCCCCCTGTCTATATGGCAGGACTTCTGAGAAAAACAAATGGGATTATAAAGGAATTACATAAATGTGGTTTATAACAACAACAGTATCTTTATATTATGAAGTACTGTATAGAATATTATAGATAAGGTCCCTATAACTACTTTGGTCAGCCTTGCTGCTGACAGACCACAGCCATGTTCTAATACATTGTCTTTTATCCTTAGCTCCTGTGGCCAAACTTCCACATTATTCCCTACTCCCAGTGCAGTTTCAATAATAGATCTAGTGTCTAGATCATCCTGACTTGAGAATTGCTCTGCTTGCTCGCCCAGTGTACCAGTGTGGAATTAAGGTCCTGCCTCTTTCCCTTTTAGCCCTTCTAAATCAGTGATGGCCCCAATATGAAATTTCTCTGGTTGGCTGTGGCTGCCTGCTATTAAATCATCCTGCTTACTTACCTTAACCTCTCCTTACAATTGTCTGCTGGAAGAACTCATAGGGTCATGTTCTGCCTGCCTGCTAAGAGCTCTGCTTCTTGCCTGCTCTTGAACACCCATGAGCTAACTCTCTCTCACCGTGACTCCCTCCTACCAGCCAAAGCTGGAACTGCCCCCACTACTTGCTTCACACTGTGGGTTGGTCTGGTGGTCAAATGTTGCATTCCATAGCCAGGGTTAGGCCATCTCCTCCAGCAGTTAAAACCTAAGTTAAGAAACATCATAGTAGGAAAGCCAGTACAAAGCAACAAACATTTCTTGAACTCTTAATTATGTAGCAGATATTGCACTATAGGTTTTATATGGATTGTCTCATTTGACCCTGACAACCAATGCCTCCTACAATAACATAGATTAACTATCAAAACTGACAAGACTATGGAATCATAAATAGCTCCAATATGTGCCTCAAAAACTTGCAGAAAATAAATTGATTCCAACAATAAATTGTTCAAATAATATTCTAACAAGAATAGGTTGTGCAACTCTCTTCTCAAGACAATATATATTTTAACTAGACAAACTGTTTGCTTTTCAGTTGACCTCCAGACCCTCTCCTCATTAAGTCTAGCGATCCTAAATATTTGACCAGTCACATACTTGAACAATGTCAAGAAGATTACTTCACTGAAAGACCAGTCTTAAACCACTTAATCCCAGACCCCCAATCCCTGTAAATACCTACTGTGGCCTCCTCTTTCCAAGACTCCCAGGAATGTCCATCAAGGTGGCAGTTATTCTTTTATTCTGGTGGCCTATTGTGGAATCAGCAGTTGATAACCCTTATAATATTCCTTACAAACTAGTTAGACTATCACTCACACTTGATAATGATAAATAAAGAACAGAATGTTCAGATCAGTTGAGCATAGTAGTCCCCCCTTATGAGGAACATGTCCCAAGACTCCCAGTAGACACCTGAAATTGCAGATTTCCAAACCCCACATATTCTATTAATTTCCTATACATACATACCTATGATACATTTAATTTATAAATTAGTCACAGTAAGTGATTGACAATAATTATTAAATAGAAGAGTTATGACTATATACTATAATAAAGTTATGTGAATGTGGTCTCTCTCTCTCTCCAGTATCTTATACTGTATTCACCCTCCTTCTTGGGATGATGTGAGACGATAAATGCCTACGTGATGAGATGAAATAGGGGAATGATGTAGGCACTGGGACAGGCCTGGCAATACTTCAGAAGACGGAACATTCACTTCTGGACTGAGGTTGACATGTCATTGAAACCATGTAAAGCAAAACTGTGGATGAGAGGAGATTACTGCAACTTGCTTCTAAGTGATGGAGCTGGATTTCAAACCCTGGAAATATGACTTCAAACACTGCTACTCTATGTTTTTCCTACTGGGGTAAAGTCCTTTCCCACTTAGGGAAGATACTGCCTCTGTTAGGGAGGATTCTTAGCTAAGGCATTTGGGGAGGTTAGCATAAGCCTAAGGGTATTCATTACCAGGAAACAAAATAATTCATTGACTTTTGAAGGAGATGGGGGAGCTTTTGCTTTGCTCCAAGAGGATGGGAGCTTGAGGAAGAAAGACTAAAGAAAGGAATAAAAAGGTGCTAGAGTTGGGAGGTGAACAAATAATATAATGAGAGTCCCCGGGGGGCTAGTGGCTCTTCCTCAGTGTCAGCTAAAGGATATTTTAAAGATGAGTTATGTCTAAAGTGCATATTTGATTACAAAGCTGTAATGCAATCTCAACTTCCCTCCTATTGTGCAATAAATGCACCCTACTCATAAATGCACTGCATTAGGGCTTGCAGGAGAACATCCCTAATTTGAGAAAGAACCCAGATTTAGTATCTGGACTGCATTGCGAGGACCAGAGAAAGCAGTCCCCAAAGCAATCACAAAGTAGTTAAGTGCACCAGGGAATTGGATAAATCTTGGAAAGGGCTTCAGATATCCACACATTACTCTTTCGTGGTTTAAATTGACCTCATCTTGACTTTGACAGACTAGGAACACTCAGTTGATGTCTGGTTTACATTAAAAAATAAAACTTACATTAGATCTAATTTCTACCAAATAAATGGCAATTGTACTCCCATTGGAGTTACTTCTAAGATGTCAATAGTTAATAAGCAATCTTTTTCCCTTGGGACATAAAAATAGCCTTGTACAAGCAAGTTTTATAATCTCTCTATTGTGAAGAACTCTCTTGAATTTTGGACATGAACTATAACCCACTTCTGCAGCTAAAAGTAAAATAATAACATTCAAGCAAGTGCTGTGGCCTTTGTTGCTTCAGAGCAGGAATTTAGGAAGGCTATACCCTTTCTGTGACCTCTGAAAACAACTCTTTCATGCTATTGAAAATACTTAACAATGAGTTGTCTAAAATAAATGTGTTCATTGAATGTGATAACTATAATTAAGGTGACTTTGCAACAAAATTACTCACTACCACCATTCGTACGTTTAAATTCTTACATTTGTTAGTGAAAAATAACACTGATTTTTATACCAATAGGCCTGGAATCTAAACCAGGCTTAGCCTCTGCCCTCATTTATATCCTCAACCAAGTCAAATGACTACCCTGAGCCTCATGTTTTCACCTCTCTGAGACAATGAAACCACCATCTACCCAGGTTCAGAGCCAGAAACTTTGATGTTGACATTATGATGGTATATTGACATCATGCGTCACCAAATCCTGATGATTTCTCCTTTAGTATGCTTCTAATTCTTCCCTGCTACTGTGTCCTGTTCCAAGACACCTCTCCTTTAAGCTATTGCTTGGAGTCACTGTGGTGCACTTGTGGAACATTCATACACCCCAAAGTACATCCTCCTCATTGCAGACCAAAATGCAGATCCATCCACTCTTTATTCAGATGGTTTTTGTGGATCTTCATTGCCTAAAACTAAAACCTAAAGACTCCTCCAGCCTTGGTTCAGCCTCTCTCCTCACTATGGCATGCAACTCTTAAGGAACATCTCAACATTCCTTCAGGAAATGAAACTCTTATGCCTTTATCTCTAGAATTCCTTGCATTTGGAATACTTTCTTCCTGGAGAACTCACACGTATTGTTCCAGGTAGAACTCGAGTCACATTTCCTCTACAAAACTGAATTTCCCCAGGGATATTCACTTCTCTTAAACTCCCAGTATATTTTACATATTAATTCCCCTGTCTTTATCATATAAATAGGTTGTTAGGTAATTTACCACACTGAGAGAATAGAATCAATCGTTCTGAAGTGTGCAGAAAATTCTCTTTCACACTGTAGCTGTTGTTTACAAGAAAAGAACTGAATGTTTTCCTAAAAGGATCTCTTTCCTCTTAGTATTCTTCTATATTCTTCTAATGAGACCCTCTAGTTATAGAACTCTTGGAATATAAAGTATTTATTCATTCATCAAATACTTGAGAATACACACACACACACACACACACACACACACACACACACACACTAAACAATATGTTGGTTATGAACCATAAATTCTTCAAGGAAGTTGGAGTTACAGATAATGAAAGAAAGTTCAATTGGTCAAGCAAAGCTCAATATCCACAGTGAACTGTGATGCATCATGCTTTAGAGTAGAAGTCTGTGTCAAGAACAGCCTGGTGCTGGCAAGGGATGAAAGCACGCCATGAGGTGCCTAGCAACAAGCAAAATGAAGATAAGCTTAAAGAGAAATTGGTAATATTTGTGGGACCTAGTATCAGGTAACAGGGACCAAATGCAGGGATGAATTCGGAGCTGGAACAGTGCAGATCAGAGAAAGAAAATACTCCACTCATGAAGAAACTGGGGTTCTGCTATCATTGGATCAAAGATATTGATACGCAAGTATAGGAAACAATTCACAGTTCGGGGTACAACATGGGAACTAGATCTTAGGATCAAAGTGATAACCAAAAGAGATACACAGGATCAGGCAAGATGCAAAATGGGCTTGTTGAACTAGAAGCACAGGCACAACCAGCGCGCACTGATCCTTGTGTGAATAGAAAAATGTGCCACTTCTGGACAGTAGTTGCCTACCATCAAAGATTTAGAAGTAAATTAGGCCTTTTTGCCCAGAAAAAGGCACAGTTTCTTCCAGTGAGACATAGCCCCTCACCAGGGTACACGGCATTATAAGTGGAGTCCACCCACTCACCCTTCAGCTGGATGTCTTCTTGCAGGGCGCACACTGGACACTTAGTTCTGTTTCCAGAGGCACAGTTGGGTCTTTAGATTAAGAACAGTGGAAAGAATGAACAGGGGACAAAATGTCAAGCAGGATCACTGTATTTGAACAGAGTCAACATGGAGAGTTTATCTGTAAGTAAAATATGTGGGTTTTGTGAGAATTTATTATTTTTCCTTTGGCTCAGACAATGCTCTCATTTATTTCCAGTTTTACTTACTATAAAGCACTATATATCTGTTTCTTTCTGTATAGCGCTACGTGTCTATAAATATATATATACAAATCCATGTAAGTTATACTAAAAAATACTATATGAAACTGAATGTCATGGATTTCTGACACCAAAGAAGTACTGCAGGGAACAGCTTACATTTTGTTCTCCTGGCATAGAATTTAAATACCATATGTTATATATATTTAAAAAAATATCTTAAATCCATGAATGAGAACAAAATTAAGATCACAATCTCATGTATGAAGTGAAGAAATGAAGTCATAGAAACCAAGTCTTATCACCTACTAAAATTCTGAAAATATCCAATAGTAATTGAGAGATTTAACTGCTGCTACATTAAATATCAATTCAAAGACTGTATACAACACAAATTTCTCTTCTTATATATTTGTCCACAAATATTTTAAGTATCTTTTAAATTAGAATTTTTTTTTTCTCTCCATATTATTTCTCATCGAGTACAGCCATTTTTACCAGTGGCAATAACAGGCGCATCATTTGGGGGGCTAGGAGGTTTGTCTAATGGTTCTGCTTCAGTAGATTTAGGTAATGATTTTTTGGCAATAATACAACTGAAATGATGCTGTATCATTCTTAGTGGATCATAGCAGGAGGCACATGATGTTGATTGTGCTATTACTAATGTTAATGTTGATGATGTAACTAGGGCAGCATCTGCCAGGTTTCTCCAATGTACAATACTTTTCCCATTCAGTAAGTACCTTATGAGTAGGTAACTTAAAGTCCTGCAATATTTTCTATTTTTATTAGATGTTCACTTACTAGTTATAGCATCCATTGATGATCAATGAAAAAAATATATACTGTGCATGCATTTTTTAAAATATATTTGTAAATGAAGTCTCAAGGTAAATTTCTAGAAGCAGAATTGTGGATTCAAAGGTAAATACATACACAATTTTATTAGATATTGCTGAATCACATACTGTGTAGGTTGTAACCATCTGTTTTCCTATCATCAGTGTTTGGCAGTCTTGTTTTCCCATAGACTTGCAAAAACCGTGTGTTATAAAACTTAAATTTTCACCAGTCTGATAGATGAGGAGAGATAAAGTAGTTTTAACTTACATCTTTCTAATTAGAAATGAAGCCAAACATCTTTTAATATGTTTAATATGTTGAAAAGTCAACTTTATATCTGCGTATGTGCATGCTTGAATATTCTAGCTTTTTGTCCATTTTTGAATGGAAGGTTTTTTTTATTTGCTTATTTTGTTTTGTGCTCAATTTTCCAGGGATCTGTACTTACAGCAATATTAGCCCTTTTTCTGTGATATATGTCAACATTGTCTATCAGTTTGATATCTGTTTTTTCATTCTCCTTACATTTTGCCATATAAAAGGTTTTACATTTTACGTGTATACAAATGTAGTAAAATATTTTCTTGCATATGATAATAATTACAAATAGCATTTCCCTACACCCAGGTTATAGAAGAAATTCAGCTTTTTAAAAAATTTTAAATTGCCTATTTTTTGTATGGTATGAGATACAGATTCAATTATATCTTTTTCCAAAGGACTTAACAATTGTCCCATCCTCACTTATTAGCACTAGGGCAGTGATTTCAGATGTTCACCTTTATCATATATTAAACATTATTTATTTTTGTATTTATCTCTATACTTCCCATTTCACTCCACTTCTGTTTATCCATGTTCCAGTATCACAACTGTTTTAATTATAGAGCTTTATGTTTTAATAAACATAAAGTTTATTAAATGTTTTATGTCTTGTAAAGAAATTAGTTCTTTCTTGGGGCTCTTTTTCTTTGCTTTTCTGGTTATTCTGGCATGTTTATTCCCCACAGGAGGCCCTCCAACCATCTTATTTTAATGCATGTCAAAGTATCAGACACTCCCTCTTAAATTTTGCAGCATCCTTATTAACTAGACTTTGATATTTAATCAGTTTTCTCTGTTTTTTTTCTTTTAATGTAACATTTAAATATGATGAAATTAACAAATATTAAGTGTACATTTCCTAAGCTTTGATGCATGCACCTGTAAAATCTAAACTTCTATCAGGATATGAAACATTATCGTAACTGCAGAAAATTTCTTCACAAGCAATTTTTGCCCCCTAATCCACCACTTATTTGCTTTTTTTATTAACCATATAATTAGTGTACCATGTTATCCTATGGTACGTGCTATTGTATAAGCATTTCATTCTCTCTGTTGCTCTCTTTACATATGCACCATCAAGAAACAGTGTAAACTTCTCTTTTTATCTAAAAAAAAAATCTGAAGAACCTTATTACTGAGCATTTTCTGAATTGGAATGAATAACTGAAATCAAAGCAGTCTCCATATATCAACTCCTCCCTTCCCATCATTAACACCTCATAAATGCCCTGAGCTTAAATTGTTATTGCTAAACGTAACATAAAATACCATGCTTCAGTGACTGCAAGCAATATCGAAATGTCAAATATATCTGTTCTTAATTTCAATATAATGTTAGTTAAGAGCAGCCATTACTGTTGAATGAGAATCCTGGATGATAAATACTTTTACCTGTAATAAGGTGATTTTCAAATGATTTATTAAAGATGAAGTAATGAATTATAGCAAAGTATACCAGCTACTCATCTTCAATTACACAGTGATGGGAAATAGTGAATATAATTACTGCCAAATAGACTTGGTATATGTCCAGTGTCCTTTGCCTGTTGCTGATGTCTATTGTATTGAGTTGTCTAAAACATGGTATATGTTTACTTAATTTCATTATTAAATACCTAAAGCTAGATAATTTTATAGTTTTATATGCTAAAGCAATTCAAGATATTATCTTCAAGTACATTAGCCAAGACCTAAAATTTTTTATTTAAGAAATAGAAAGCACACACTTAAACAAAGCATCTTTTCTCTGTTACATGTAAGCTCTGAACTAGACCTGGAAAAATCTCTTAATTTAGTCTTCTCTATGATTTATTTAATCAATATGCTCTTTTGCTTTGTCCTTAAATCCTCTTGGAATAATGTGGAATTAAAAGAAAATAAACACAAGACTGCTTGCCTCTCTCTCCTGTTTGCACCCACAGCTCCCCCATTTCGATGACACACCTGGCTAATCCAGCCTACTCCATGCACTCATACTTGCTAAACCACTGCTGCTTGAAGAGACAATGTAGGCATATCAACTTTTTTCCCCTAATTTCTCTTCCTGAGAATAACCACACTGGGGAGACTTAGCTTTGATTTCTTCATTGAAACCCCTATTTCACTAGTTTCCAGATGGTTTAGACTCCTGATACCTGTACTGAAATTTACTTCCTGGGACAGTTAACCCAATTTCTTTCTGCAGAATTATATCCATGGAGACACTCAGCACTGTGACATAGGGAGGAGGGGTGGATGCTGGCAAAATAGGAGGGAGAAATGACCGATACCAGATGTGTGACATACTAAGTAACCAAGACCCTCAAAAAGCCCTGCTTCTTATTATCATGAGCAAAGTTACATGTGAGTGTATATTTCCTGTTCCCTTGCTTTAAATTATATTTGTAATGGAATCCATAGACTCCTAGACAAGTAAGGGGACTTACAGACTATCTAATACCTTTAATTCCATGGATGGGGAAACTCCACCACAAAGAAAAATACCTGACAGCCCACAAATACCTGGTGGCTGTGATGCAACCAGAATCTACATCTGGTCTTTGAACTCGCTGTACAGTGACCTTGCCTCTCAAGTGTGTCCAGGAGCTACTGGGGGAAATTTCCCCACAAAATACAAATGATTCACATATTTTACTTCTTATGAAACATACAGTAACAATTAAAACAAAAGGAATAGGTTAGATCAAAGTTCCTTCAGTGTTTTATCGAAAACCATTTTAGGGATTAATATACTTTATGACATTTAAAAAAAATTTTCCAATCTATCCTTATTTGGTTTCCTTGTTATTAAACCTTCTTTATCTTTCATGATGTTGGCTATTTAACGTATATTTCTTCACTGACACAATGTAGCTCTGATGAGGAAAAACAGTGAAATATTTCGAAAGCCTTTCTCATTGACTGATAACATATGCTTCATTGTATAATTTATTGTAGCATTCTTTTAGGAATTTAATTTTCATGTAGATTAAATATTTAATTTAGTTAAGATTTCCCACATAGGATTGACAAAATGTCCAATGCTCTCTTCTCTAGGGAGACTGGAATCAGCCTGTAAATTGTACAAAGGGAACAGGTAGGAATAGAATAAAAATAGGTAGAGAATAAGTGGTTAAGAGAAAAGATAAAAATGGTGGGTGTTTCTAAAATGCCAGGAAAAGGCAGTCACATGCAGCATTTAAAAAATATAGCAAACAAAGCATGAACTGAGACATGGAAGAACAAACTATTATAGAGAAACATTGGCATGACTCAGTGCCCTGGAGGACTACGGTAGTGTGGCCTCTAGGGAAAGAGGAAAGGCCACTTTGTGCCCCTCTTCAGGCACTAATAAAAAGTAAAACAAATGACTTTCTATAATAAGAGAAACAAGAGATGATTTTAGCTGGGACAAGAACAAACTTCATTGTAATGTCAGTCTTTGTGTTCTAAAAGAGAAAGTTCCCATGTTGTTAGAAAGGTTTCAAGAGTAATAAGTAGGGTTAGTGTCTGAAATCTAGTTCCTTTTCCTACATGCTGCAGGAAGACAGTTATCACTGAATCAGTTACTAGAAGCCTCGCCTTTCATTCCCCAGGGAGAAATTACTGGAGTTGTGATTGTCACATTATTAAACACTTAAAGTCACTCCTCTTTCAGATCTCAAACGGTACACCTTGGATTCCTATTTTAGGGAACAAAATCAACCTCAAGCCAACATGCAAAAGAAATACCTACCTGTAAAACAAAACAGCTCAATTAAGTGAAGTACTAAGTCAAGGAATTATTCTTGTAAGGATTCTAATTACAATAGATACTGGCTTTGAACACAGTAATACAGATGATTCACTCTTGATTACTGATGTTACAGTTTGCTTTATTAATGTCATTAATACCATAATAGTAGAATTCATAATAGGAAACCCAAGTGTAGAATTTTGTAGAAGATCAACCTTTTAAGAACTTCTACCACAGGCTATAGGAAATACATGTGCGCGTATATTTGCACATATACAGGTATGCCTATGTGCATATGTATTTTTAAGATTTGAAGTAAAGACATGAATAAAAAAGAAACTAATTTAAGAGCTTGTAACTAGAATAAAATGATTTTAGAATTGTTGAGAGAACATAAGTACTGAAAAGTGGGCGACTCCTTCCCTTGGTCATCACTGAGTAAAACTACTTTTCTTCAGTCTTTTGAGCTTCAAGATTTTTACAATTGTTTTCAGTTGCTTATTCTACTTTGTAATCTCTACGAATTACTTCAAGTTTTCCTTTTAGCTGTACATTTAAACTTTTCATTTATGGCTTATGGATAAAAGATATGCTTGCAACATACGGGAGCATCCACTCATGGGGGACACTGTCGACTCAACATGATTCTGGAACTTAAGAAGTAGACAGAGGCAGACAACCCGTAACGCCAATGAGCAAGCATCAGGGACCACTGCACAGCCCAGTCCGCACACTCTCTAATTTTATAATCAAAATTTTTCATTGTTTTTCATGAAAAAGACCCCAAATTAGTTCAAGTTTCAAGCTCTACAAACATAGATCTGTCCTGGAAGTTGAGTCTGATATATATGAGATGTTTCCCCATTCCTCCTCTATAAGAAATTTGCTTGCTGCCTGCTGAAGGAACACCTTGTCTCCTGTATCAGCACCTGGAGGTCCTAGATGCCCACACACTGAAGGTTTCGGCATTAAAAGTTTCAGCAAACCACCCGCTCTGCTAAAAACCGTCACTTCCCAGGTAGAGGGTGGCACTCTTCCACCTCGCGGATGCAGGGCCTGCCCTTGCACATTCAGGGACAGAATCCATAAAGCTGCGCTGGCCCTCTGACAGCTGCAGTTCCCAAAGGACCCCCACGGCCACGGCCCTCCGGAAACAGCTCAGCCGGGAGAGGATTGGGCTGTGAGCTGTGGCTTTATTGTAAGCGGAAGCTGAAGTGGGAGACTTAACAAAACTGAACTTGAGGCATGTTTAGTGGTGGACAACATACTGTTAAAGTGGATTCTCACTTGGCTTTGCAAAAAAAAAAAATTGTCTTAAATCTCTTCAATTTAGGTTTGGGAAGTGGTTAGAGTGGAAACATGGAGAACATGTAAGGAGATTAGGAGACAGGCTTTGGCATCAGAACGCACAAACTCACTCAGGCCTTGCCTCCATCCTTTACTTGGGATGGGCCCTTGGCAAAGTGACTTAAATCACCTTTTACTTTAATCTCCTCATCTTTAAAATGGAATTCGTTACAAGCCTACCTCCTAAGGATGTTGGATCAAATGAACGGATACATGGACAGCACTTGGCACAGCGCCTACATCACAGCGAGCATGCAGTAAATGTTAGCTATTGTTAGCTTCACTATGATTTATCATCAGTATGAAAGCAATAGACATAAGCAATGCCCCAAGAGAAATGGTGTGGGAGAGACCAAAGAGCGATTATGCATCCCTGTAAGAATATCATTTAGTGTATCATTTTGATTGCCTTAGATAGATGTAAGAAGGTACGGAAAGCCAAAATCAAAGTGTTGACCTTGTAGCTCAAGGGTTACACAGATAATAAGAAATTATCAACAGACAACTGTTCACACAACTCATTTTAGTGGATAAAAAAATATGTGTTCAAGATGTGAGGGGCCACAGAAGAACTCATGCAGGAGCCTTGGGAGGAACTCTGAAGAATGTGGGTAAGATTCAAGACAAAGTGATTTCATGAAAGGCATAGTTAGTAAGAAAAGTAAGAGAAAGATGGAAAAGTCTCTGCTGGATTCACCAACATGAGCCCCCTGCAGCCTTAGCAAGAAGTATTTCAATAGATAGGCTTGGGGGGACAAATTACACTGGGTGGTGTAATAATTTGAAGGTAAGTAAGTAGAAACAGTCAGTGAGGAGTATTTTCTCTAGAATTTTGGCCCTAAACAAAATCCTCCTCTTCTTCTCTTCCTCATTCCCCATATCCACTTAAATATTCTCTTTTGTTTTCTAGTCTGGTGTCTTGTGAGATAACCATTTTACTAATCTGAATCTGACTTCATGAATAGAGTTTATAATCGTATATACCCAACTTGCTTCCTGCTATTCTGCAACATTTACTTTCCAACTCAAAGCTTTCTAACTACCTCAATGTCAATATAAAGAAAACTGTCTTTGCACCTAAATCCACACTTCATCTTTATAGCGAATATGACTGTTCTTCACCTTTAAACCAAACCCTAAAAGCAGTCTTCAATTACCGCCTCAGTCCTTTGATTTCAACATCCAAAATTAATATTACACTTTGTATATATTATAAGACCATAGAATATTTTGAGATTTACCCTATTCCATTTTTAATATTGGAATTAATAAAAAGTGTATATCTGCCTGGGAAAAAACTGTAAAGGAATATGCATAATTCTCTATACATATTATATAGTATATTGAAAGAATTACATTACCTTCATCTATAACTTTCTTCTATCTAATCTACTGGATTATTTATTTAGGTATTAAAACTTGCTCTAGTAGTATCTCATCACTTAAAAGAAGAAGAAATCAAGGAGAAGAAACATAAACATATGTTTAAAATGCTTGCTACATTGCATATCTCCAAAATACTACCCCCTCCCCAGATACTGTGTACCCTTTCAGAGTCAAAGGTTCTTCAAAAGCTGCCTACACTGTTTCCACTTCTTCACCTCTCATTCTCTTTTAAACTCAATTTCATTCTGACTTCTAGATCTAGTATTTTGGCAAAATTATTTTGGAGAGTATCACTAATGACATGCATGTCTCTAAACTCAGTGGCCACTCTGCTGTCCTGACCTTGGTGAAGAACTCACAGGTAACTACTCCTTTCTCCTGGCTCTCTTGACTTACCCTCTCCTGGGTTACCCTGTTGTCTCTCTAATCTTTTCTCCTTAGTTTACTTTTCTGGATTGTCGTCCTTGACCTATGCTCAACATGCCCCCAAAGCTATCTCTAAATTCCCTTCTCTTCTTTCATACTTTCACCTTAGGAAATCTCATCTAGGACCATAGCTTTAAATATCATTTACATACTGATGACGCATACATTTCTATATCAAGCCCTGATCACTCTTCTGGGCCATCAACTTGACATATCTACTTGAATGTCTCACAGACATCTCAAAATTAACATATCCAAAATTGAACTATCAAATCTGCCACTCTTCTAGTTTTCAACATCTTTATAAATGATACTCACAACCATTAAGTTATTTAAACTAGAAACCTAGGAGTCATTTCTAACACTGGCCCCACCTTCAAGATAATCCCTAAATATATCTTGAATCCATTTTCTCCCATCATCACTATACCTTCTGAGTTCAAATCACCATAATTCCCTAACCATACTGGAAAGAGCCTCTTAAATGGTTTCCCTGTCACCACATTGGCTTGATTCCAATCCTTTTTTATAAGCCATTCAAATGATATTTTTAAAATGAAATTATGATCATATCATTCCCCCAGTGTGAAACCATTAAATGGTCCTCATCATATTTTTTTTTTGGTATCATTAATGTACAATTACATGAGCAACATTATGGTCACTAGACTTCCCCATTATCAAGTACCCACCACATACCTCTTATAGTCACTGTCCATCAGCATAGAAAGATGCTATAGAATCACTACTTGTCTTCTCTGTGTTGTACTGCCTTTCCCGTGCCCCCCCCATACATTATATGTGCTAATCGTAATGCCCTTTTTCCCCCTTATCCCTCCCTTCCCACCCATCTTCCCCAGTCCCTTTCCCTTTGGTAACTGTTAGTCCATTTTGGGTTCTGTGAGTCTGCTGCTGTTTTGTTCCTTCAATTTTTGCTTTGTTCGTATACTCCATAGATGAGTGAAATCATTTGATACTTGTCTTTCTCTGCCTGGCTTATTTCACTGAGCATAATACCCTCTAGCTCCATCCATGTTGTTGCAAATGGTAGGATTTACATGAAGTACAAACTCTTTAATATGGCCTCCAAGACCCTGCATAATATGGACCATGCCTATCTCTCAAATCACATAGTCTGACATTGTCCCAATAACTTATATACAGAGGCACATTGGCCTTCATAGTTCCTTAAATGTGCCAAGATCTTCCCATCTTCAAGTCAATTTTTTCTGTGTTATGAGAATTTTACTCTCTATTTTTGCCTGGCCATGTGCTAGTCATTCTACTCTCCTCAGCTTAATATTCATATCCCCCAAAATATTATAAGTATATATTATATATGCATCTGTAAGAGGAAGACTCCATCACATTATTCTTTTATAGTACTCTCCTTTTTTCTCTTTCCACTTATCACAAATTGTAATTACAAGTCCATTTTGTGCCTTACTGGTTTACCAGATATCTTTTTTCAAACTGTAGGCCTCACTGGGGCAGACTTCCTTCTGGACCAATCACATTATATTCCAACCATCTAGTAATTTCCTGGGCACATATGTTCAGTAAATAAAGGAACAAAACATCATAATTTAAAATTCGCTTTATAGCTTATCACCAAAGTTTGCTGGAATTTTCCAGTAACTAAACATTCATAAAATAAGGAATAAAAGCAAGTTGGAAAAAAACTCTGTACACTATTGTTAAGATGTATGATCCAAATACTAAAGGAATTTCAATGATCTAAATGTTTTACCTGAACATCCAGAAGGATGAACTACAAAAAGATTCTATATCATTCTAGTGTAAAAACTAGGATAGCAGGTGGTTATAATAGCATTCTTCAACAAATCTACATTTACTAATTTTGTCACTAGAGAAATATAGACACAAGTTTGGAATTAAAGAAATGTGTAATGATCACTCTGGGACAGTGCCCAAATGACCTATTGGCCAAGTAGGATAATTTTTGAAAGGTTGGATTTTTTTCTAAAACATTCACAAGAAACAAATTTTCTAGAAGAGTTGGAAAGATAAACATCAGCATTATGTAAATGATGGGAGGAGATATCAAATGCTAAAGCAGTAAAAAAATGTTGTATGACTTAGAAGAAAGCATCTTTAGCAGGAGACAGTGTAAACAGTGCAAGTCAGGAAAGTTAATCCTAATTTATAGATTCATATGGAAGTTATTAAGGTTCATCCTTTGGGCCCTATTCCCTGAAATTATATGAAAAAGTTTGTATTTATTTGCATACATGCATTTTGCTTGAAAGAAAAGAACATTAACTTTCATTAAATTCTCCACTCAGGTTTGTGACCTAAATATAAGTCAACAACAAGCATAACAGCAAAACCCCATGTATCCCAAGATTTCATTAAACTGGCTTTTATGAAGGATTTGGGTATTCTCATTTTATCCAGTTGTAAACACCATTTATTATCTTTCTTTTTTGACATTTCTTTTTCCTAAATTTCACAAACTCTTTTTCTTTCCTTTTGCTTTATTTTAGTAAACTATAATTCATTCTGTTTTTGTTGTAATACCCAAGTACACTGAAGATTCAGACTCTGATTTGAAATTAGACAGGTGGGAAGGGATACCATCAGAGTTTACAAAGTCACACAGAAAATATAAAGGGGATATATGGACCTACTCATCAAATTCTTAAGTACAAGTATTATGGGGCCCTATAAATATTCAATAAGCTAAACACATGTGGACACATATGAGTGACTGAAACAGGACAGCATGGTGCTTCAGATATTAGACTCCAGGGTCAAACATAATTGGTTGAATCTTCTGGTTCTGTAACTTCCTGACTCTAGGAAACATTTAAATTTGGCCCTATGTTATTGTGAGAATTAGATATAAAAAAAATAAATGACCAAAAAATATTACCTACTATTACTAAATTTCACACATTATATATTACATTTATAACAACATGCATTAAGTAATTACATATTTGTTTTATATACATGCAATATACAGATTACTTTTCTGACACTAAGTCCTATTTTTCTCATAATAAATTCTCAAAAGCCCAAGAACTAGGTCTACTCTATGTCAACATATTATGCTTACTGAATATCATGAATGCCAGATACTAAGAAATAACCAACTATTAACTAATTAATATGGAATTATTTCCACTCTTTCTACAGCTTTTCATGGAATGATCTTTTGGTTATTAATTCTGGTTTTAGAAACTACTTGATATATCTCTTCTTTCATATAATCGCAAACTTAGTAAAAATTACTAACATCTTTATTGGTTGCTAAAAAACTACCCTATTTATTATTTAAGTGAAAAAGAGCCAAATTAATAATACAAAATTGTAAGAAATAAGTCAGGATACAATGAAAACTCCCATCTTAGCACAGAAGCTCCCTTAGTCCTCTCCAACATAACCTAATACTTATTATGGTCTCTGAAGGAATTTATAATGACTATGTGAAAAATTACTACTCAGGGACAAATTGAGTGATCAAGGTTAAGGCCGGGGTGGAGGCACTGCTGGTATCAGTTGGAGATTTCTGTCCTCAAATACTCCTTTTCACAGTTGGTCCTTCCTAATTCAATTCAGTCTCTTATTCCTGGGTTCCTCCATGTAGCTGATCCCCTGATCTTTATTCCATCTACACACATTTACTATGTGTCGATAATGTGATAATAACAAATACTACTATTGATAACTATAGTAATAGCAATAGTCACAGTATAAGTAACACTTAAAGAGCACTGACTATTAGCCAGGTGCATGTATTAACTCAGTCTTCTTACAAAGTTAAGTAATATGTCACCTCATTTTTAAGATAAGGGAAATAAGCCACAGAAACTTAGGCAATATCTCAGCCTTATAGAATAGTCAGGTGGGGAGATTTACAAAAAACAGATTCATAGTAAAACTGGGTAAGGAAATGGTAGATAAATCAGCAGGTTATTAAGGTTATTAAACTCAGTGAAAGAGTTCAGTAAAGGCAAATGAAGGAGCAGAGCAGGGATACATGGAAGAGGAAGACATGACTGCTGTTACTAGCAGGAGGCAGAGAGCAGTGAGAAGACAATGTCGGGGAGGTAGCCAGAAGGTCAGGGACACAGGGGCCGTGCGTGCCCTGTCAAGGGGTTTAGGCTCATCTCTTACTTAATGAGCTCCTAGTTATGATAAACAGAGGCTCTTACTTAGAAAAGTGGTATTTTTCGATTATAAATATTTAATCATCTGTTAGCCATGTGGAGAATGGACTCGGTGGAGACAATACTAGATCAAAGGAGAGCAGTTAGATTATTAAAGTCACCCAGGTAAGATAATAAAGCCCTGGAGTAGACATGGTCTCAGAGCTGAGGAGGATGTCTCAAATTGATAAAAATCCTGATTGCTGATTCTGCATGGTAAATCTTTTTATTCTTGATGTTAATCTTATTCCCTAACTCCGAAATCCCCTTCCTCTTACAACCCTTGACAAATATGATCCTAAACATAAGATATTTAGTACACATTAACTAAGCAGATTTATTTAGAACCACAACTTTCACTCAGCTAAAGAAAAAATATACAAAAGTTTTCAAAATTAATTTGCCTTATTGTAAATAAATAGTAAACACAAAAAATCATAAATGTCTCAAGCCATGTAAGGGAGAATTTATAGATAAAACACAATATAAAATAAGACATTTAAAGATCAAGCTGAATTAAATTTAAATAAAGAAAACTAAAGCAACGGATTTTTTTTCTGAGACTAAAGTTGGGCATATTCCTCAATTTTGTAAATAAGTAATTTCTGGATTTTTTCAGGTGTTAGAGGTTAAAAGGAAAATGAGTTACCTAATTATGCCTTGGGAGGGTTGCTGATAAACTGGAGACACAAATAAAAAGCTATGTGACATTGATCTGACTTAACTATTTCATCCTGCCAAAAGAAAACTGATGACAGGAGAAGTTTCTAGAACAGAGTAGCATCATTGGTATAAACATTGTGTAAGTTAGAAAGGACTTTTTTTTAACAAACAGTAGACATGTTGGAAAAAAGACGACTACAACTTTAATAAAATGGAAGTAAAATATAAGTCATATATGTAATTAAAAATTTTTTATTCACCACATCATCAAAGAAGTAAAAAGAAACAGGTGAAATAATTTTAATTGTATAGCTTGTGTATGTAACTCAATATATCCAAATTATTAACATTTTAATATGTAATCCATTTAAAATGCTTTCCCAGGCAATCTACTTCTGCCAAGTCTATGTATGTATTTTATATTTCTGGCACATCTCAGTTTGAACTGGCTACATTTCAAGTGTTTGGTAGAATCAAACAACCAATGTTTAATATATTAGAGAACACAAGTACAGTGGAACATAGGAAAATCATACTTTCTTAAGAGAAAGATAATTCTCCTTTAGACAAAAGTATGAGACTACTATTATTTTAGCCATTCCTTTAATAAGTAGTTATTTTATCCACTCATTTAATAAATAGCATTAGCCCCTTAATACTTTTAAAGCCCTGCATCAAGGGGACACTAAGATGATTTATTTAGAAAGGATCCTGGACATATGATGATTATGGATTAGTAGGAGATATCTTTATTCATCCATCATCCATCCATCCATCCATCCACCCATCCATCCATCTCTCATTCAATTTGTACATACATAACATATGTTGATCACTATGTTAGTCTCCAGGCTAGAATGGCATATAAAGAAATAATTACCATGTAGTGTAATGAGTACTAGATAGATACTTGAGCAAGCAACCCACAAAGAGGGGAGAAACAGCACAAAGCAAACCTCCAAAGGAACAGTGTACCACCCTGGTAGACACGGATCACAGAATCATGTGGTTCGTATGTCTGGGGCTCTGCAGGGTTTAATGTGATTGGATGGTAGGACTCACAAGGAGGAAGCAGCCAAAAATGGAGGGAGAAATACAGATGGAGGCTAAATTATAAAATGGATATAGGCTTTGCCCAGGCCTTCTCACTTCATCTTACAGATTTAAGGAGCTATAGAAATCCATCGTCTTATTGGTCTAGAAACTTAACTTTGGCAACTTTGTGGAAGATTGATTGCAGTGAGATCAAAACTGGGAAAAAGAGAATCATTGGAATGCTATGAGCAGGAGTTTAGAAAGAGAAAACATAATAAATCCCTCTCAAAATTAGGAGCTTTTAGAATGGAAAAAAGAAAGTCAAGTCAGGATTTCAAGTTATATGCATTGCACTGTATCAATTTATTTATTTAATGTATATTTACTGTGTACCTACAATATATAAAGTATTTGCTCAGTGTAAAGAATGTGGTAATAATAAATAATTATAATTGCCATTAAAATATATTATAAATAATAAGGAAATATATTTTACTGACTGGGAGAAAATTTTATTAAATCAATATGTAACTTAAAAAAATCAAGTTCCACAAAACAACTAAATGAGGTAAAATATTGAGAGAAAAAACAAAATTGTACCAATGTAAGTAAGCTGATTAGAGAAGGCCATCGGAGGTGGTTGATGTTTGAACTTAGATTTGTTAACAAGGAGTCAGTCAGGAGTAAAGTATCTCAGAGGATAGCAAAGGTCAGTGGTTCAGAATTGTGAGCTTGAATGTCAAAAAAAAAACCCAAACAGAATTATGGCCTGTGTGTCTGGATTAAAATGGGCTGTGGGAATGTGATCTTATGTGTATGCTCAAAGAGGTGGACAGAAGTCATATTATCCATGGCCTACTAGATGAGGTAAGGATGTTGAATTTTATTTAATGAGATCAGAATATACTGAGCAGTCACTGCCTCGGCAGTGACAGTGTCATAGTTTTTATGAAGTCTCCTCTTGCTACTCTGTGGGTAATGGATTGGAGGTGGTAGGAACACAGGCAATGACAGCAACAAGCCTACAAGTTGTAGAAAAGTGAATTGATTCATACACGTTATGGGGTTGGATGAATAAGTGTTTCAGATAGTTGAAATTGAAGGTGGGTTACAAATGAAAGAGAATCATCCAGAAATACTCCTGGAGTTTTCTCCAAGGCGCTGAGTAGAAGGTGTTGTTATTCACTGGTGAAGGGAAGACTGGAAGACAAACAAATGACTGGGTGTGGTGTTGGGGTGGCTGGGGTTTTCCCCTGGGAACCAGGTTTTAGGGGGAGCCTACAGACTTTTGCTGCGAACGACCATGAAAGGAATTACGAGACTAGAGAGTTACAATTGGGAATGCCCATCCTGACATCTTGATAGTATGACTTTCAACATGGATAAATTGAGGGCTTCCTATTGCAGAATATTAATAAGTTATTAATCATCCAGATGTTTAACATGAAAACAGAACTGGAAGTGAACACAGAGGAATATAAAACACTGACATTTTTTTCTCCCCATCATCTTCTGCCAGGGCTGCTCCAGGCAAAAATAGCTGACTGGTTATGAGTACTCATAATGAATTTCATTATGATATATTCTCCCACCCCCAACTGGGTTGCAGTAAGTGTTAAGTTCTGGATACTTTTACTTGGGGATCAGCTACAACCTCTGAGAACAAAAGCACAGGCTAGAAAATGTAAGAAATGTGCATTTCACTCACTGGTATAAAACAATCTAGATTAATTGTTTCCAGGCCCCACTGTAAAGACTGACCGATTCAGAATCACCTAAATTACATATTAAAAGTCCTTTTTCTTCCCCCAAGTACGAGAGCAAAACAAACAGTGTTGGCCTCAGAATTCTGAATTTGTTTAAATTTCCCTGGATGAACCTGGTGTCCAGTTAGGTGAAAAATCACTGCTGGTGTTCAGTTGAGAATACTGATATGTATCTTGAAGTGCAAAAGAATCTTGTCTTAGTCTCCTTGGAACTTCAAAAGAGATCAGACTCTAAACAGAAATAAAACTTCTTAATATGTTTTTTAGCAGAACGTTATGGTGGTGAGAGATGGATAGTATTACAAGGATATGAGTAAATAAGTCTATAAAAATCTTCATAGTGACAGAAACTTAGTCCTTGGCACTCGTCATTGGAAGCCAATAAAACTCCTAAATTTTCTCAAGCTAATAATCTATTATTTTACTATATTGTTTTAAGTTATTCTGGGTTCCCTGGACCATGGTTGAAGAAAGAGGATACTGTTAGTCATAATCCCAGTCTGTGATGAGTCCATCCAAGGGATCTGTATTTTAAAAAAAAATGCTACCTTCATTCATATTTACAATAATTCAAAAGCAGAACTATGACCTTAAGGACATTCAGAGTAGTGTTCCCTAAAAAAAAAGAGCTTTAATTAGGGAATATACACTGCTTACTATATGCAGTTAAAATTCATTTATCCTTCAAAACCTAGCTCAAATATATTGACTTACTGGCTTTTCCCTGACTACCCCTCATCCAGCCTCATCCCATGAAAGGCAAAGTTTTCACTTTCTCCACTACAAATCCTCCATTAACATTCTATCCATGTCTACATTATTCTTCATAGAATGCACCTGTCTGTATTGTCTATCTGTCCTCCCTCCTGGACGTGGAGTAACTTCTCCTGTAACCAGACATGCAGTAGGTGTTTCCCAAAAGCATTTTGGATTGAATTAAATCTTGGGGTAAGCAGTATAATAAGTATAAATGCCAGAAAGTTACTTTCATCGATTCAGCTTAGTTGTGAAAATGTTATTGTCAAGAGACAAGTTGAAAACAGTAATAATAAAGTTAGGTGAATCTCTCAGAGGCCTTGAGATGTCAAGGATGAATCAGACTACACCAGTATCCATCAGTACAAGTCATTCCAACTGAACAAGAACTTACGTGAATGGAAAGCACTGTCAGAAAAAATACAACCTTTTTGGACATATCTGCTCAACTAGGTGCCAATTCTATGAGTAAAAAGTGAAGAAATCTCAAATACACATGCTATTGGAAAAAAACATTTAGGATTGACTCTTACCATTATCAGAACATAAGTGAAGATAAAAGAAGCCTGTGAAAAAAGCAGATAATGAAGGATGCTTTAAAAAAATTGTGGTCTGAAGAACAACAGTTCATGGTCTGTGACTTTGATTGTCTCTGTATATTTAAATGGCAAAATTACCTAAGCCCTGTTTTGAATAGTTATTTGAGGGCCCCAATCCTATGTCATTCCAAATAAAGTTAGAGGGTGATGACACACATGTGTGCTATCATCACTAACATCGTCTCATCATGACTGTTAATAGGTGTGAGACAGTTTCCAAGGCCATGCTTCACAAAGCAAGTAACAGATGTATGGTCTCAGGGCGTCCTTCCTAAATTGAATTTCTGCCAAGAAAGCTACAGAAAACAAATCAGACAAAGCTTCTATGACATGCAGGATTTAAAAGTGCACCTAGAGAGAATTGGTCTCCCACACTGTCATCAATATACATTCATGCAAGACTTTCTATTGTCTTTATTAACTGCCAACATTATAATTTCATCACTGTGCAGTCATTCAGATTACATTATTAATATCCGTGACAATTCTTTGTAGGCTGACCATAATTTCCTCAGTTAGCTAGCTGACCTTGATAATAGCTCTCACAAACTAATACAAAGCATATTATTTACATATATACTACTCTATATGACTACACATACACACACGATACACACACACATAGTAACCTCAAATGTAAAAACTCATATTCTAAAATGTCTTTTTAAAAGTTCATTTAGTTGTTATAAAATTAGATTACGTTTTCTTAAAAAACAAAATATCATTTAAAGTGTTAAATTTTCTAGGCTAGCCTCTAAAGCCTCTTTAACTCACAATATAGATAAAAGGAGGAACAGCATTATCCTGTATGTTAGCCATAGTATTGCATAGGGCTGTATATTATGTAGTATAGCATTATATAGTATTATAAGTATATTAGAAAGAAGAGAATATAAATGAACTAAGTATTAGCCTAGTATAGCAGTATTTTGGTGGTTAATGTTAAATAACACAGTAAACATGAGCATGTAAAAAAAAATTAACAGTTCATTGTTTCCACCTTTGGGGAAGTGACAACAGAAAGGGTTCCAAGTGCATGCATCTGAGGAACTTGACACAGAGTGGAGAGGTTAATCAGAGATTGTGGCTTTTAATTACAAGTTCCCCTGTATTTTTTTAACCATTTACAAAAAATGTCTTGCTAGTGGAAATAATGGTGTATATGCTGAAGATATGACTTCTGAGGAGTCTATGTGGAATATGGCAAGTGTGCATATCTCTGATACTCCTGCTCTGAAATTATAAAATCAAGGACATAATACATATTTGAATAATGTGTTATGCTTTCAATCTAAGCCTTGATTATTACCAGTGTTGAAAATTCAAGACAGAATTCAGATAAAAGATTTTTTATACCCTGTCTCTGGAATCCAAAAGAGACACATTCCAAAATTAGGTTTTAAAAAATTTGCACAGTCTCTGCACACTAATAGCATTAAAATTTTCAGTTTTATGTCCCTAATCATTTTTATAACAAAATTATAAGACTGAGTACTTTTGTGCTAATAAAAACTACTAACATCTACATAAACAAACATTACTCCACTCAGCCATACCTTGTTTAGCTTTCACTGCCAGCCAACTATAAAATCCTTTCAATAACTACCTTGTCTTAGAAATAAATTGCATAAATGTTAAATCTATTGTTATATTAGATAAAATGTAAAGAGAGAAAAAGTGATTAAATATCAAGCTTCCAGAAGTTTAACATATCCACTCTGTGCTTGTGTTTGATTAATAAGAAAGCATAATACATTTAAAAATCTTCCCTAAAATCAAGGTTGAATTCTATTTCAAGTATACTAAATCTAAAAATTTATTTGCAATGTATTTTATTCTAGTTCTTAGAGCAAAAACACTTACCCTTTCCTCTTACGTTCTATGTTTAACAGTAATACTATAGTAGGTATACTATTCCATTAACAGTAAAATATTAAAATTTAGATATAACACAAATTTAAGAGAAGCATTAATGGCAGAACAGAATCTGTTTTCTAAACCTAACAAGTTGATCATTTTTTAATATAATCAGTACATGCAAATGGCTTTAAAAATACAGAGGAGCTTGTAATTAAAAGCCACAATTTCTTTTTTTACCTCCTCACTCTGAGTCCAGTTCCTCAGATACATGCACTTGGAAACATTTCTGGTGTTATTTCTTCATAGTTGCAAACAATAAACTGCACATATTTCTTATTTTAAATGTATGTTTATTTTTACTGAGATATGAAACATTAAACCATAAAAAATCTGGTAAGCTAGGTTAATATGTAGTTCATTTATATTATGCTCCTTTTCTGAATATAGTTATAATACTATTGTCAGTTACTTTATTAGTTGTATTTGTGTATTTGTAAATGTCATATCTAAATTGGTTTCTTGTTACATCTACTACAGTGTATCTTGATTTTCCAGTTTTTAAGATGAGGATATTAACTTGTTAACCCTTCAACTCTCCCCACTTCCATCTTCTAATCTGTTGCTGTCATTTTACTTTTAATTCTGTAGAGGTTAATAACATTTATATTCAGCTGAAAAGGCTATAAGCTCAGATGTATGTCTTGGAACCCCCATTCTCAGTCCATAAAAATTGAGGAAGTTCAATTTATTTCAAGTATCTTCTCTACCCAATTTCCTGTTTCAAGATGATAGTCATATCCTTAAGGGGAAAACTTTGTTTTATTTAAAACATATTGAAGAAATCATCAAATAACTTGAGGATGCTGAGAGAATTTATCTCGAAGAAGATGTTGGAGACTGGAAAAAAAGGAGTTATGAAGGATATCTTTAAATTTCTAAATGGCTTTCATGTGTAAATAGAATTTCTGTATGGTACCAAGGGGATGGGCTACCAATGGAATGATTCATACTTTGATGTAGGAAGCAGGAAATAACAGAACCAATCGAAATCAGAACTCGTGGGACTTTAATGTAGCCAGGATGACTACTAAGCAATATATTGCCAAAAGGCATGAAAAAGTTCATGAAATGATGATTTTAAGGGAATCTAATATTTAAAATTGGAATACATAGGGCATCAAAAGAACAATACCTTTAAAGTATCAACCTTTGATTCTGAAAGTCTACATCTATAATTCTAAAGTGACTTATCAACCATGGTTTTCTTGGTAATTATCACAAACTTTATATAATTAAAAATAAACTTTCCAACAGTTACCAGTAATAGCCTCCTATTAGTATCACCATTATTTTCAACTATACATTGATCATGATGTTGATTGTATCAAATCCTTTAAACTAAACAGGATTTGAGTTTTATCATACTTTGGTATTTTTTGGTCTTTGTTATCTCTGACTTGAGGACTGGCTGAGGAGTTCACTTCCCTTTCTCTTTAGTGTGACTAATACCAGTAGATTAAAAAATAAAAATAATAATTAATAAAGAAGTACTACAAAAGTTTTTAATTCAGTGGAAACAACCTAAGGGTCCATCAGTAGATGAATGGATAAAGAAGATGTGGTACATATACACAATGGAATATTATTCAGCCATAAGAAGAAAACAAATCCTACCATTTGCAACAACATGGATGCAGCTAGAGGGTAATATGCTCAATGAAATAAGCTAGGCAGAGAAAGACAAGTACCAATGATTTCACTCATCTGTGGAGTAAAAGAACAAAGGAACAAAACAGCAGCAGACTCACAAAACCCAAGAAAGGACTAACAGTTCCAAAGGGAAAGGGACTGGGGAGGATGGGTGGGAAGGAAGGGAGGGTGGGGGGAAGAAGAAAGGGGACCTTACAATTAGCATGTATAATGTGTGTGGGGACACGGGGAGGGCTGTGCAACACAGAGGAGACAAGTAGTGATTTTATAGCATCTTACTACACTGATGGACAGTGACTAATGGGGTATGTGGGGGGGACTCGGTGAAGGGGGGAGTCTAGTAAACATAATGTTCCTCATGTAATTATAGATTAACGATACAAAAAAAGTTTTTAATTCAAATGAGCTCTCCTTTTTCTCCCTTGAGGTATCATTAGACTTTTTATATTCTATGCAATCAAAATCCCAGACAAAACAGCATTAAGCATGAAAAATATTTAAAAAGTTAGTTTCCTGACTTCACAAATGATGAGATCTGAATTTTCACTACGTCATTAGATATTATTTTTCTGATTATCATATCCTTTCTAAAACTCTTTTTTCTCTGTATCAGAAATAAATGCAACAGTCCCAAGCTTTACAATGTTATATCCCAATGTACACAAGAAAAGAGACTCTATTTCCCCATAGCTTTCAGAGGAAATAGGAAGCTTCTTACTCAGAAGACACTGGAAAATATTTGCAATGTCCCATTGGTTCAAACTGACTCACAGGCCCAGACCTGATGAAGTTAATATGGGCAAGAATGGATTTCACAGATTCAGCTTCTAGCTTCCTTGGGTTACAATTACCCAATCATGAACCTATTAATACAGAAGGTACAGTTCTTCAGAGTGAAGGTGAGGTTCTATTGTCATGAATGGGGTGTGGGGCTGCAGGAAGGTTGTTCACCAGTGGAAAATCATTTCACTGTGCAGAATTGGTTTGCACATAGAACTATGTTAGTCTAAAAGTTTAGACAGAGTAATTCATTTAAGCCCCATAGCTGTGACATTTTTCAAAATTTGAAAAGGTTCATGTTTAATTACCACTAAGAAGAAACTATGAGCTATATTCCTGTATGTATGGAAGGCCTTGAGCACCAAACAAAGAAAGCATAGATTTAAAAAATCTGTCAGACCAAAGTGTTGAAAATCCGAAAACTGTTGGGACAGAGATCAGAATGATATAATTAAAGTTGAATTTAAAGTGAAGTATTTTATCTGAACAATTTGAAGTGAGCAATAGCTTTTAAAACGTATGAAAATTATGGTTTCTTAGGAATTCTGTTTCAGCTGGTTGAGTACATTTATTGATACGGATTATTTCATCATGTCTAAAGGAAAGAGCCCTGAAGGGAAATGGCTGCATTTCTCCCATGGTTAAGTTTTTAGAAGAAACTGGGAAACCATTCTCAATAGCGTGCAAACTTGAAACGCTAAGAACAGCAATTTCAACTAAGAAGGTATGGTAATGGCCAAATTTGGTGGTTGAAGACAAAAGTCAGGAGAGAGAAAGAAATTTCCAGATAAGAGTATTTCTGTTTCCCAGAAATAGTAGTCTATATAAAGGAACGTATTTATTCCCAAAAGGATCTGGCTGAAGAACTATAGTTGAGGAAAGCAGCAGCACAGAGCAGTGGTTGAAAATGTGGCTCTAGGGTTGACCTGTTAAGGTTAAAATGCTTAAAATCCTGGCTGTATAACTTATAAATTATGTAGCTTTGGGCCAGCTGCTTAATCTCTTTGACCACAAATCCCTCATAGGTAAAATGGTGATATTAATAATTCCTAATTCATTGCATTGTTGTGATAAAATCATGCAAAGTCCATAGAACAGTGTTTGACTCCCAAAGGGCTTTTAATAAATCTTAGCTGAAAGTAATACTGGGATAACCCAAAAAGTTTATCCTGTGTAGAGTGCAGCTGTGCTCTGGAAGGAGCATTGGAAATCTAGGAGAAAACTAAGACAAAAAAGACATTCAGATGCACCATATGGTTCAAATAGACCCAACCAGTTCACCACCGATGCCCCAAGAAATGACTATTTACCCTGAGGAGCTTACCAGACATCGGTTTCTCTCTGTCTACAATTTTTTTTATAATTAAACTACAATTCTTTGGATTGCTCTTTCCAACTTCTCTTTTATCACTACATGTGTATGGCAAAGACAAAAGTAGTCTTAGCCTCTCACTTGAGATCTCAAGGTAAATATTGCCATTAAATAATGGTCTCACATCAGTAAAACACATCATGGCCTCTCTTAGTATATGCTTTGCTTATAACAATTCAAAACTGGATACTAATATACTGATAATGACTTCTTATAGCAGTCTTCAGTTGGTTGCATATCAGAAACACTGTGGAACTTTTTTAAAAAGAGCACATGATAGGGATCACCTCTCAAGATGCTAATTCAGTAAGTCCAGGTTGAGGCTCAAGTGTCATGAACTTTAAGAATTTTGTTCTGATGTGCAGTCTAGAACCATTACTGTGAGAAGATACTATCTTACAGTGATAATAGTAACTAATACCTACGGGTTGCTTACCAAATGCTAGGACTGTTCAATGGGGTTTACATGAATTACGACACTCAACACTCCACTCATCTAATCCTCACAGTTATCCTAAAAGGTAGGTTACTATTACTATTCCATGTCACACATAAGGACATTAAAGCACAGGGAGGTTAAATAACTTGTCCAATGAAGCAAAGCTAGGTAGAGGCAAGCTGGGAAAGAAATGCAGGAGTTCCAGAGGCCACCTGTTGCCCGCAAATAATAGAAAGCAAGCAAACCTTCAACATCTGCTCTGAAGGAATTAACAAAGGTAAATTAGATGAGGAAAATTATCATTAGTTAATATATCTATGGCAGAGGGGAATTCTGTGTAGCACTACAGCCAAACCTTCTTGGGACAGCACAGCGTACCTCTGTCAGACCCTGTCAAGATCAGAGCTGTGACTGATCACAGATCAGGTGTCTGGAGGATCAGACTCATGGAGGAAGGTTGTAGAAGGAGAAAAACTTCCAACATTCAAGTGGATTTTGTCATGGCCATGGTTCTTTAGTAACTAATGGCCTGTAGCAGACTGGTCGGCTCTGAGGAAGGCCATCTACACTCCTCCAAAGATAGTTGCCCTAATTATGGGGATACAAATGAAGGACACAAAGTTGGATGCCTCCCAGCCTGAGTCCATGTATTCTATCTAATAATTGTAAAAAATAAAGCTAGAGATACCAATAACATCTAAATTTGTAAGAGAGAAGATTGAGTGAATCATCTCATATGCTCATCTGATTCTGTGTAAAATTACACATTCTTTACAGAAATTTTCAAATGAAATTATTTATCATTGTTCAAAATTATCCAGAAATATTGATATTCTTATCTTAGTCTAAAGCAAAAATACATGGATGCTTATATTTTTTTGCTCAGAAACACATGCATACCCACACAAAAAAATAATATTATCAAAATGTTGTAATGTATGTGTGATATTTACCTTTAACTATTTTAATTAATTTTTGTCAATAATTCTTTTAGTTAACAAATGGCACTTACAGCCAACTTAAAGAATTCAACAAATTTCCACTTTCATTTTTGTGAACATGAATTATTACTGAAAATTATTAATGCAATTTCCAAGTTATGTGTTTCTTAAGTACTGAAACCAGCTCTTAGCAACAAAGATATTTTAATATTTTATTCAACCTATACCTAAGTCTTAAATAAATCACAAAATAATAGCCTTAAAACTTTTATAATTTGCTTAGAAATCCTTTAGTCTTCCAACTTTTGCCTTTAAAAATTTACAGACCAAGAAGAAATAGATAAATTTCTAGAAACATGCAATCTCCTAAGACTAAACCAGAAAAAAATAGAAAATTTGAACAGACCAATTACTAGTAACAAAATTGAAAAGGTATAAAAAAAGCTCCCAATCAATAAAAGTTCAAGATTAGATGGCTTCGCGGGAGACTTTTACCAAACATTTAAAGAAGAGTTGATATCTATCTTTCCTAAATTATTCCAAAAAATTTAAGAGGAAGGAAAGCTTCCAAATTCATCTGATGAGACCAGCATCACCCTGATACCAAACCTGACAAAGACATCACAGGAAAAGAAAACAACAGACCAAAATCCCTGATGAAAACAGATACAAAAATCCTCCACAAAAATATTAGCAAACTGAATTTAAAAAACATGAAAAGGAATATTCACCATGACCAAGTGGGATTTATTTCAGGGATGCAGGGATGGTTCAATAACCACAAATCAATGTGATATGTCACATTAACAAAAGGAAGGATTAAAACTATACGGTCATGTCAATAGATGATGAAAAAGCATATGATAAAATTCAGCATCCATTTATGATAAAAACTCTCAACAAAGTGTTACAAAGGGAACATACCTTAATATAAGAAAAGCCTATATGACAAGCCCACAGCTAACAGGTTTTTCCACTAACATCAGGAACGAGATAAGGGTGCCCACTCTCACCCTTTTATTCAACATAGTCCTGGAAGACTAAGCCATATCAATCAAGCAAGAAAAAGAAATAAAAGACTTCCAAACTGGCAAGAAAGAAGTAAAATTTCACTACTTGCAGATGGCATACTATGTATAGAAACCCTAAAGAATCCACCCAAAGAAAACTAATAGAACTGATGAATGAATTCACTAAAGTTGTAGGATACAAAATCAATATACAGAAATCTGTTGTTTCTATATACCATTCATGAAATAAGAGAAAGAGAAATTAGAAAATCAATACCATTTACAATTGCATCAAAGAATAAGAATAAATGTAACTGAGGTAAAAGACCTGTACTCAGAAAACTATAAAGCACTGATGAAAGAACTTAAAGAAGACACAAATGAATGAAAAACTATTCCATGCTCATGGAATAGGAAGACTTAATATTGTTAAAATGGCCATGCTTCCCAAGGCAATCTACAGATTCAGTGCAATCCCTATCAAAAAATACCAATGGCATTTTTCATGGAACTAGAGCAAATAAACCTAAAATTTGCATGAAACCACACACAAACACACAAAAAAAACCCCACAAAAAGCCTAAACAATCTTAAGAAGAAGAAGAACAAAACTGCGGATATCATACTCCTTGATTTAAAACTATACTACAAAGTGACAGTAATTAAAACAGTATGGTACTGGCACAAGAATAGATACATAAACTAATAGAACAGACGAGAGAGCCCAGAAATAAACCCATGCCAGTACAGTCAGTTAATGTATGACAAAGAAGGCAAGAATATACAATGGGGGGAAAAACAGTCTTTTTAATAAATGGTGTTGGGAAAACTGGACAGCTACATGCAAAAGAATGAAATTGGATCACTGTCTTACATCATGAACAGAAATAAACTCAAAACAAATTAAAGACCTAAATATTAGATCTGAAACTATAAAAATCCTAGAAGAAAACCTAGTCAGTAAGCTCTTGACATAAGTATTAGTAATTATTTTCTAGATATGCCTCTCCAAGCAATGGGAACAAAAGCAAAAATAAACAAGTAGGACTTCATCAAACTAAAAGGCTTCTGCCCAGCAAAGGAAACCATCATCAAAATAAAAAGGTAACCTACTGCAATGGAGAATATATTTGGAAGTGATATTTCTTATAAGGGGCTAATGTCCAAAATGTATAATGAACTTACACAACTCAACACCAAAACAAAGCAAAACAAAAAAAATAAACCCAAATAGCTCAATTAAAAAATGTGCAGAGGAACTGAATAGATATTTTTCCCTAGAAGACATACAGATATCCCACACTCACATGAAAAGATGCTCAATATCATTAATTATCAGGGAAAGGTAAATCAAAATCACAATGAGATACGCCCTCACACCAGTCAGAATGGCTAATAACAAGACAATAAATGACAAGTGTTGACATGGATGTGGAAGAAAAGGAAACCTCATATACTCCTGAAAGTACTGCAAATTGGTACAGCCATTACTGAAAGCAGTATATTTCTCAAAAATCTAAAAATAGAAATATCGTGTGACCCAACAATTCCATTTTGGGGAATTTACCAGAATAAAACAGAATCACTAGTTCTAAATTATATACGCACTCCTATGTTTATCACAGCATTAATTACAATAGCTAAAATATATGAAAATCATCTAAATGTCCATCAATAGATGAATGGGTACAAAAGAGGTGGTACATATATACAATGGAATATTACTTGGCCATAAAAAGAATGAAATCTTGCAACAATATGGATGGACCTAGAGGTTATCATTCTAAATGAAAAAAGTCAGACAGTGAGAGACAAATGCCATATTTCACTTATATATGGAATATAAGAAACAGAACAAATGAATGAACCAACAAAATGAAATAGACTCATAGTTGTCATAGGGAAGGGGAGTGGGGAGATGGATAAAATAGGTGAAGGGGAAAGAAAAATTAGTGACAATGTTTGGTATTTTGATCTAGGCAATAGTTATCTGAGTGTATACACATGTCAAAATTCATCACACTGTGTGCTAAAATTTGTATCTTTTATTGTATGTACCTCAATATAAAATTTTTTTAAATGTGAAAAAGTACTTCTGAAAATTTTATGTATTTGGTATAAATAAATAGAAATTATTTACTAAAACCTTTATGAAAATAGAGCTAATTTCTGCCTAAGAAGGATAATGAAAATAATTATTTTCATTACAGGATAATTATACGTTTTGTAAAGGTAAGTGTAAAGTGTTGTGTCATGTTCACTCACACACACACACAAAGGCAAAACGAGTTATTTTATTTCATATTGCGGTCCCGTAAAAAACAGTTCTGTATACTATATAACTATTGATAGGCAAATTTATCATTTAAAAAATAAAGCTACATCGCTTGTCACTTAATCCCCGTGAACATAAACGTAACAAGTAAACCTAGGCACCATCGGGGCTCATCTAGGCACTGTGTCCCATTCTGAAGGCCATCAGCTCAACATCTCAGCAAATATATAAGTGATTCAAATCTTTACCAAAAGCCTTGGAATGGATAACCCAGGGTGATTACATTCCTAGCATACAAGAAAATGTTACCTTTCTGCCTTTCTCTTCCTGTAGCCATAGATATTCAATCCGCTATCACTCTCCCCTAATTCTTACTCAACAGTGACACTTTTCTTGCTTCCAACTTCAGATTCCCCCATCTAACTTTTCTTCTGAAATAGTAGTTATCTAGCTTTTAAAATACAAATAAATCTGAACTTCTTAATCCATACTTTGCTCAAAAGAAGAAAAGTCAGTGAGCCAGGAAAATTAAGAGCTGTGTGTGTATGCATCATGTATGTGTGTCTGTGTGTATCTTTGCTATTTTTTGCATTGTATAGGCAAGGAAACATACTTTTTGAGCCCTATCATACTGAAAAAAAGCCTCACTAAAGAAGTGTCCATGTCCGTTCCTCTCAACGATTTCACATCTCTAGTATTTGACACATTAAAAGATTCCCCAAACCCTTGAGTCCAGAATATTTTGGGATACTAAGGATGGTAGACCAGGATTGTCTGATGAGAGGAGCATGTGGCTACTGATTATTCGAAATAGGGCTACTCCAAATTGAGATGTGCTCTAAGTGTAAAGTATACCCTACATTTTGAAGACAGTATAAAAAATATAAAATACTTCATCAAATATGGTTTTATTGATTTAGTGTTCAAATGATCATATATTTGATATATTGGACAAATTAAAATATATACTATTGAATTTAGTTTCAACTGTTTCTTTTTACTTTTAAAAGTGACTCCTAGAAAAAATAAAATTACACGTGCAGCTGCATTTGTGGTTTGAATTAAATTACTACTGAACAGCTCTGTAGACTATTACCATTTTCAGACTGCAATGCAAAACAAGAGCACGCAGGGTGTTTGATTAAGTTAATGAGGGAAAAACAAATTGATTGTTTCCTGCATAGCAGATGGTCAGAGACAAAGCTGAGCTGGACTTTGCCTCCTCTATAATTTTTAAACCTGGTAGAATTTTTATTAAAAGTAACTTGTTTCTATCTAATGAAAGCATTTTCTAGTTAATTTAAAAAATACATTTTTCATCTGTGCTATAGTCATGTCTTGTTCTTTTTCACCCAGCATGTTAATCACATAGTGCTGAAAATCTAAGAAGAACCACATACCTATTTTCACCTTTTAACTAACTGGAAAGACATATTTTCTTCAGTGGGGTATACAGAAAAGCTTAACTCTGATTCCAGCAACAATTGGTTGGGTCAACAGCTGTAATCACAGTAGACATCAAGTTTCCAAGCCTTGACTTGCCAGGCAAAGGGGATTGCTTTACATGAAGGAGGTAATTTCATGCCTGAATAGCCCTGCACTGTTAAATCAGAAAATTGAGTTACAGTCCTCTCACATCATAGAAACTGCCTGTAAGCAAGCGTGCCTCCAAAGAGCATTTGAGGGAATTTCAATTCCCTCTGAGAATATTATATTGAAAAGAAACACAGATAAGAAGGAAACAAAATAGGTGTCTTTTCTGATTAGAGGCTTTGGCTTAAAAATATTCTATAGTTTTGATCACCACTTGCGTTTTGCATGCTAAAACTACTAATAGAAAGATTCAAGCAGCACTATCACAGGTATAAAAATGAGAATCTACCCCTATTTTTTCTATGAAGTGAGGTGAATTGTACTACTGTTGACAAACTAGCTTTATTTATCACTAATGCATTCTGCCCACTTCCCACCTTAGTAGGAGTAAATGGAAGAACAAAATGTGGTTAGTCATATAATACTTAATGAGATGTGAGTTGACATCACTTATCTTTAGCATTTCAACTCAATCTATTTTTTCTAAATCACTTCTAATTTTTATCTTATAGCACCTCATTCAAAAACTTTAATCCTATGACGTAGGATTATCACATTTGCTTTACAGTTTAGGAAATTGAGGCACACTAAGTTTAAATAATTGATTCAAGACTATTAAAGTTAGTAAATGGAGAAACCAGAGACTTAAAACATATCTTCAATCTAGGACAGAGGAAAATGAAAGATTATATAGTTTGAATGTGAGTTAATGCTTTCTAATTCAAGAATGAAATATAGTTGTTTTCCCTTAGTCTGATATTTGTCAAATGTCCTTTGCTGTTAGATTAGTATGCTTATCTTTTTCTGTTTTAACATTAATAAATGCTAAATAACTTACATGCAAAGTTGGTCTCACAATCATAGCATCTTTTTTGTGTTTTTTGTGTGTTTTGTTTTCCCCAGATGGCAGTCAGCCTAGTAATGGATTTTATTTTTATTTAACATGGATCCATTTTATAACTGTAATTTATAATAACTTTAAAGGGATCTAATTTTTAAAATCTTGTATCAGTGAATCTGCAATACACACCTTTGTTTTGTATGCCTAGCAGCTACTGCCTTCTTCAGGGTCAACACCACTCTATTTGGAGACTGTCATCATCCCAGACTTCATACAAATAGTCCAGGTGGGGTCTGCCATGCTTCTTAGCTTTTGGTCATTATTCTGTGTGGTCCAGAATATTCATCTGACTAAAGCGAGGTCAATGAATCCCTTCCCCATGAGTTTTGGACATCTACCCAGGGGAATCAAATGACCATAAGATGAAAATTTGGGACGCTATGTTTTCTATCATCTGGGGGAAGCTCTACAACAGTGTGAGAACATAAATGCGGTTTTGATTATTTAAGCTCTAATTTCGGTAACATTTTTTGTTTAATCATTCTCAGAAACATCTTTGGATAGATGAGTGAATGAGTAAGGACAAGGTAGGGGAAAAAAAGGTTTTTTTGAAATGTGTTTGGAAATCTCTGGGGCAATCAGAGGGGCCTCATCCAAAGCATGTATATATATATATATATATATATATATATATATATATATATATATATATATATATACATCTAATATACCTGCATTAGACAAGAGCAGAAAAGACAGAGAGAAAGATGCCTGATTCCCAGCTGCATCACTGCTTTTTCTTTGGCTTAATTTTTCTGTGAAGGAACCAAGGCAATTCTTCTCATCAGCACTAACAGAGAACAATGTATACAATGTATATTATTTACCTCTTTTTGGTGAATGAGTATGGGTAGTGTTTCTGTTACATATAGTCATAAGAACACAGATGGAAATGCCATAGGAACAGAAAATATTTTTATTTTTTAATTATAATACAACACAATTTCACCTTTAATATCTTCAGTATACTACAAATTAGTTGTATTTCTGTCCCCTATTTGCAGCTTTTGATTTCTAAAGTGTGACCTCAAGTGGTTGCTCAAGTCTCCATCCAGTTTTGAACTCATGTCTGTCTCTCTGTCCTAGGAGAGTACTTAGAGCCTTAAGTATGATTAGTTAATCATGAACTATAGTAATAAAGGAGAGGTTACCTAAGCTTATACATTTATAAATGTACCTTTAGACTTCCTAGTCCAAACCTGCATATTCAAAAGAGGGAGACATCCAAAATCACCATGAGGTGACACTCCTATATTAGCATGCTTTCTCTGGCTCAGGAGCCTCATAGCTGATCCCACCACAGATTTCCAAACACATTGCACAAAATTTTTTTTTCTATCTTGACCTTACTCATCTATTCCAAGAAGTGTATGAGAATGATTAAATTTTAAAAAGTTACTGAAATTATATTTTAAATAATCAAAATCACATATTTGTGGAAAGTTTAAAATATTTTGAAATTAGACATATTTGATGAACCATCAGTTTCAAGGGATTTATTATATCTTGATCAAGCAACATGAACTGGTAGTCCAAAATTTGCTATTCCTTATCATCCATAACAATTTTCCGTAGTATAATAAATTTACCAATTCAGATGGTTTAAAATATATAAAAGAGAAATATTGTAAAACTAGGTAGATGCAATTTCATTTTCATTAAACACTAGGTCTCTTTTGGTCCTAGTATCATGCTTCTTACATCTACTCAGGCTAATCACAATGGCTGGTGTGAAAGGCTCTCTCTCACTATATGGCTTGTTATCATATACAAACGTTAAGGAGATGTTGGAACACTTCCTAGACATGTGGCTTCCTCTATGGCTTAGTTTAAGTTTGAAGACAGAGAGTGGACACAAGTAATGCAGTCCATTATTCTAAATTAATCCTTTTAAGTGCTAGAGTTAAAGCCATTGGTTTATAAATCTCTTTCAACTGTGAAAAAGTTTTACAACTTTAGCTCACCAATAGGTACACAATTTCAAGAAATATCAAGTAAAGAAATGTGGGTAGATTGTTACAGAGTTTCTCAGTTTTTAAAAAATACAATGTTTTTATTTTTATTTTGGCATTGAAATTAGCACTAATGCTGTAAAATCAATAGTGGGTAAATTGCTGCCCTAATTTACCCAATGGTGGGTAAATTCAGCACTAAATTGTACTAGACATTGTTAATTTCTTCACCAATACACCTCCCAGTAAAAAGTATTTTCCAGCAATAAAGCAATATAAATAGCAGACCTTTTAAATATTATGTATGATAAATGGAAAGTATACCTGTAGTGCTTAATTTCATGTGTCATTTTGACTGGGTTATGAGATGACCAGATAGCTGGTAAAACATTATTTCTGAGTGTGTCTGTAAGGATGTTTCCAGGAGAGATTAGCATTTGAAATTATGAATTGAGTAAAGCAAATAATTCTCCCCCCAGTGTGTGAGCATGACTTCAAACTGCTGAGGACCCAGATAGAACAAAAAGGCAGAGGAAAGAGAGAATTTGCTTTCTCTGTGCTTGAGTAGAGACAACCATCTTCTCTTGCCCTTGGGCATCAGCACTCCTGGCTCAGGGGCTTTCAGACTTAAATGGACACTTACACTATCAGCCTCCATCCCAGCCCCACCCTTCCCATTCTCAGGCTTTTAGACTTGAACTGAATTCCACCACTAGCATTTTTGGTTCTTTCACAGAGCAGGTCATGGGACTTACCAACCTCCATAACTGAATGAGCCAATTCCTATAAAAAATCTCTTCTTTCATATTTACATATCTATCTCTTTGTATCCTGTCAGTTCTATTTCTCTGGAGAACTCTGACTAATATGATACCTAAAGCATTTCTGCTACATACCTAAATATGATGGGTGTCTAAGGAAAGGCACTCATGAGACTGAGTTACAAGCTAAACTAGCCACTTGTTTCATGGAATCCTGTTGTTATTATTACCTGAAGGAACAACTGAAAGACAAACTGCCATTTAACACCTAGGAATTTGATTGATACTTTCTTTAAAATTAACAAAAATGATTCTGTCCTTTTCAGGAAGACAGTTGACAGTAGTACAATTTTGCCAATTTAAAAAATTCAAGACTTAAAGCAAAATTAAAATTTGGAAAAATTTGTGTCATTCTCTTGGAGCTTGAGAGCTCTGTAAAGAGCTTGACAGCTATGTAAAATTCTCTGATGAGACTGGTTGTAATATTAACCAAAGTGGCTTTTTAATATTATAAATCTGTCAAGACGTATGATAGGAAATATGTTAAATTTGGAAGGCTAGCATAATTCAGTGAACAAATATTTTCCAAATGAATGATATTAGCAAATTCTGCATGAGTACAAGATCTTCATAGAGCGGAGTACAAACATTCATTGACATGGTTTCAGATTCTACATTTTAAGTAATCTTTAAGAAACTACCATTGCTGAGGTTTGGTATAGTATCAAATAAAAAATACACATAAGTATCTTAAAGGTCTGTTGAAATACATCTCCCCTTTCCAACTATACATCTCTGAGGTCCAACATTCTTCAAATATCTAAACCAAAGCAACATTTCTGAAAGATTGAATGCACAAGCAGATATAAGACTTCAGCAATTTTCTAAGACATAAAAGAGATTAATCGCACCCTTGTAATTTTCAAAATTTGTGAAATAAAGTTACTTTTAATAAAAATATTTTATTTAACATATAATGGGTTTCTTGTTATTTTAAATGAATCAATAAACATGTATTTAATTCTTCTCTTTTGTTGTAATCCTAATACAATAAATATGTTGTATTCCACATTTATAATGAATTTTGGGGTTCTTCAATGATTTTAAGATTAAAGTTTGAGAACTGGATTTATTTTCCACTTTAATACTGGGAAATAAGACTCCTTAATGACCCAGAATAGAACCAACACTACTGTAAGCAAAACACAGCCCTCTGAGACTCAGACTAGTTCTGATCTTGGTATGTAGACTAGGATGACTTCCAAACATCCAAAAATTCTTCCACCATATTCACAAAATAAATGGAAATCTGGATATTTTCTTTTGGTGCAACTAGAGATACATGGAGGAAATCAAACACTGTCATGGAATGAGTTTCACAGTTAAATAATGAGCACAGCTTTTGGCATCAGACAGCCTGAGTTTGAAACTAGTTCAGTCAGTCTGGGCCATTTATTTGACCTCCAATAAACCTCTGTTTCTTTATAAGCAAAGAGAGCTAAGATTGTACCAACCTCAATAGGTCCCGAGAAGATTAAGTTGGCAATGCATATAAAATGTTTAGCATAGTATTTGACATTAAGACTCCTCTAAATATCAGTCTATATTTCAATTATGTTATCACTATTATTATTATTCTCATTAGGTTCCCAGAGGAAAAGATATTCTGAGAGAGGAGAGAGAATTACCAATAATATATGAAGAAAAAAAAAACATGAAAATGTTCTTAAAGAACATACTATATAGTAGACTTTGTTTAACATTCAAAATATTAGTTTAGATATTACAGAAGTTACTAAAATGGTGAAATTCTGTTAATATTAAGTATTGATCTGTAATTTATTTTTAAAGTAAGAAAAATCATTGTTGACAATGTCCAGGAGGCATGCAAATGAAACCTGCAGTTATCTGGATCAAGTAAGAAATTTAATTTACAGTTTTTCTTAAGAAATCCTGTAACTATTTATTGTGAACTGAAAAAAGTTGTGTTTTCAAGTTAAAACTTAAAAGGCTGTATCTCATGTTGTGAAAACTTATCAAACTCCCTGGCTTTAATAAGCAAAACAGCATTGCTTCATCTTCAAGTTTTAGTTATCCTTTTGAGGAAACACATATTCATTTTAAATCAAATAATAAAATCTAAAATTGTTATTTTACTAAAGTAAAATATTTCCTTTCTTACCAGAAAGGAAAATGTTAATGTAAATGGGAGAAATACTGTAAATATGAGAATTAAATAAATGCATCATTGATAATAATGCCCAAGAAACTTTTCTCCTCAAGGATAAAGTATTTTTCTTCTAAGGAATACTTTCTTATTTTGTTAATTTGCTTCTGGATTCTGACCTTAGTTCTAAAACCTGCTCCTATTAAATGCTTTATTGGTCTATAATATGGTCAACAAAAACATAAAAGTGATTCAATAAACAACACTAAAAGATTAATTAAATACAAAACATCATATCCATTGAACACTTGTTTTATCATTAACATGGTTATGAATATCTAGTTATTGACATTAAAAGATACCCATGAAATTAAATATAGACATTTAAAAAAACATATCTATAAAATCTGCACAAGTAACATAGATGATTTGTATAGTTACATATATATATAAGTAATGGGTTTGTTGAACTGACTGAGAAAAAGAACCAAAAAAAAAAGGACAAAAAATGAACTACCAAAATATATTTAACATTCTAGTTATGTTAAAGTAATAGGTCAAAGAACAGTAATAATACACAATAAGCTTTTTATTTTTAATGCTGAGAAACAACTTCCATTTTGCTATGAATCTGCCTGTATTTTGAAATAGCTTAAAATAGTTACCGAACAAAAAGCACAAAACCCTGAAATGATTATGAGAAGGCTACAGATGTCACAAATTATTTTTCAAGCCCTGATGCCTTCAGTGCCATCTGTACTGTATGTGTTTGGGTTGTTTTAAACAACTTGATGACACCTTCATAAATTAGTATTCATGCTGAGTATGTGAGTTGCTCTACAAACTAAGCAGCATATTTCTGTAAATTTTGCTGGTGAAATAATTTGTTTTCAAATCAAGCACATAATAAAATGCACTCTAAGTCAGCTAGAGAGAAATGTGTGTCCAAAAACATCTGTCTCCCAGAGTATCTAATTGGATATGCAGTCACGTAACAAACAGAATTATGTCAGGATTAGTCGAACACACTCTTCAAGATTTTCATCATGAAGGAAGTTCCCCAAACCCAAAGTATTGACTCTTAAGGGTCCTGTCTTGAAAAGCTGCTTTGCCTGAATATGAAATTGTAGCTGAAGCTTCTTTTAGTTATAAATGTCCAGTGAGAGGAACAACCCTTAAAAATGGTATTCAGTGTGTCCTCATGGCCTATTTCAGAATAAAAAATGAATCCAAGACATTTTATTTCACAGTGAATATTAGTAAAGCCCTTTGACACTCAATCCTACAACCACGAAAAACCACCGTTTCAAGGAATTATCATCCACATCTTACATAATTTCTCCCTACCCTGACTGTGGAAAACTTTATGCACACTTACAATTTTTTTTTTCATTTTGGTATCATTAATTACAATTACATGAACAACATTGTGGTTACTAGATTCCCCACATTATCAAGTCCCCACCACACACCCCATTGCAGTCAGGGTCCATCAGTGTAGTAAGATGCCATAGAGTCACTACTTGTCTTATCTGTGCTATACTGCCTACCCCCTGCCCCCCCTACATTATCACACTTACAATTTTTAAATGACTATGAGAAAATCTACAGGAAGCTAAATTGTATGTGCAATTTTCCACCAAACTTCCCTTTTCATAACTTATTATGAAATAATGCTGAAGAATAACATTATACATTCTACATGTAGATTCATTCACCCATTTATTCATGTATCTGTTTACTGAACAGTTACTGAATATTTACTATGTGTTTGGAAAAGAGAAATGAAAAACATCATCTCTGATTTGCTCTGTAGAGGGAAGGAGATGCATAAAAAATACAACAAACTATGTAATAAGTGCTATCAGAAAGAAATAAACCCAGTGCTCTGCTGACAGACATTTCTTACTGTAGCTGGGATATAATTAAGGGGTAGAGGACATTAGAAAAGGTTCCAGAGGAAGGAGATGATTTTGTTAGGCCATGAAGGCTGAGTAGGAAGTTATTAGGTGGACTTGGTTAGGAAGGGAATTCTAGTAAAAGAAGTTGGTAGTTATGGTAAAAGACTTACGTCCTAAGAGAAAACTGAGGGCTCTAAAAACTCCATGTTGGTTTGTGTGTCTGATTATTAGGCATTTTTGGGATAGTGGCTGCAGATGAACTTAGAGAAGCTATCTGAAAGAGTTTTAAATGATGCCAAGGTATTTAGAATAGGATGCCAGGGAAAGATGTTAGGAAGGGAGCCCATATGATCATATTTGCATTTAGAAGATAATTTAGCAGACTTGTTAGAGAAATTGGAGCTGACTCAATAGGGAAGGATGTTGACCACAAAGCTGGTGACAGGGCGATAAATTAAGAAGCTATTTCAAATGCTCAGGCAGCAAATGATGAGGAAAGTGTAAAATAAAGTGTGGAGAGAGACTTGAGGAATATATAGTTGGTAAAATGAAGGAAGTTCTGACTCTCTGGTTATGCAGGGTAAGTGAGAAGGAAGATATGCAAAATTTTGAATTATTTTCTCACTTCTTCTTTACTCTAATTCTACTTCTCATTTGAAAGATCCTTGTCAAATCTGCCAAAATAGAAGTAGTCAGAGACATTTTAGTATAGGCTGCAATTGTGAGTACAGGTTTGTGGGTTGGCAGTCCAGCAGACAGATACTACCTCTTCTGTTTAGAGATTTTATGACCTCAAGCAAATTGCTTCCACCTCTTCGCACCCATCTCATAGAGGTGAACCAAGCAGAAAATGTGTGAGGATATGTTAAGGCACCTGGCACTGCTGCTGGTCCATCCATGGAACAACCGCAACTAGCTACGGAAGACGTGGTAACTGAGGCCCCTTCACTGAGAGTTTTCAAGAGCAAGGATTTAAGTCACTGAATGAATTGACAGTTCTGATCATAAAACTTACTTTAGGATTATTGAGTCATTAAGATGTGTGAGGGCTTGGAATATATAAATAAAATTCCTAAAATGGCAGCAGGCACTGAGGCAAACTGATGTGTTTTGGCCCTTCAGAAGAGATTGGTTTCCATTCAGCAATGGAGCACCATTCATCTAAAAATCTAGCTTCATATTGCCCAACCCTTTATTGGTCTGGTGTCTACATCTATATTTGATAGACTCTTTTATGCTTAATTTTTTTTTTACTAAAGTATCATTGATAGACAATCTTATGAAGGTTTCACATGAACAACACTGTGGTTTCAACATTCACCCATATTATCAAGAACAGACTTTATTTTTGATAGCAGTTTTACATTATAGGAAAAAATAAGCAGAAAATATACAGTTTCCTTATATCTCCTTTCTCTCTACCCCCTCTCTGTACTTGCCCTATTATTAACACCTTGCATTAATGTGGGACATTTGTTACAATTGCTGAGCCATCATGGATACAAATTATTAACTAAAATTCCTAGTTTACATTACAATTCACTCAGTGTTGTACATTCTATGAGTTTTAACAAATGTGTAATGACTAACAGTATAAGGCAGAATAGTCCCATTGCCCTAAAAATACCCTATGCTCAGAGGTGGAGCCAAGATGGCGGCGTGAGTAGAGCAGCGGAAATCTCCTCCCAAAACCACATATATTTATGAAAATATAACAATGACAACTCTTCCTAGAATAGAGACCAGAGGACACAGGACAACATCCAGACCACATCCACACCTGCGAGAACCCAGCGCCTCGCAAAGGGGGTAAGATACAAGCTCCGGCCCGGCGGGACCCAAGCACCCCTCCCCCCACCTCCCGGCGGGAGAAGAGTAGGCAGAGCGGGAGAGGTAGCCCAGGACTGCTGAACACCCAACCCCAGCCATCTGCACCAGAGCGCAGACACAGTGCATGTGTGGGGTCCTGGATACTAGGGAAACAGGGCAGCAAGACTGGTGAGCGGGTCCCTGAGGCCAGCGCCCAGGGAAAAAGAAAAGCGAATGGCTCTTTTTTTTTAAAATGATTTATTTGTTTATTTATTTTTTTTTTTTGGCGAGTGCTTTTTGGAAGTCTTAAAGGGACAGGGACCCCAAAACCAGATGGAAGCATCCCGGGACAATTAGTCCAGAGGTAGGGAATCTGGGGAACTCTGGGCACTCTAACCCCCTGGGAATCAGGGAGCATGGAGGCCCCTCATGGAGATAAATAGCCTCCTGGGCGCTCCACCTCCAATGTGGCTCCACCAAATCAGAGCAGCAGCCCAAGGTAAGCCATGCCCACATCAACACCGAGATAAACTCCATAGCAGCCAGGCAAGAATCAAAAGCCCTTTTTGCGTGCAGCTGCCCAGCACAAGCCGCTAGAGGTCGCTGTTCTCCCAGGAGAGGAAGGCCACAAACCATCAAGAAGGGAAGTTCTTCCAGCCGTCACTCGTCACAGCTCTGCAAACTATTTCTATCACCATGAAAAGGCAAAATTACACGCAAACCAAGATCACAGAGACAACACCAGAGAAGGAGACATACCTAACCACTCTTCCTGAAAAAGAATTCAAAATAAAAATCATAAACATGCTGACGGAGATGCAGAGAAATATGCAAGAGCTAAGGGATCAAGTCCAGAGGGAGATAACAGATGCCAGGAAGGAAATTACAAAAGTGAAACAAACTCTGGAAGGATTTATAAGCAGAATGGATAAGATGCAAGAGGCCATCGATTGAATAGAAACCAGAGAACAGGAATGCATAGAAGCTGACATAGAGAGAGATAAAAGGATCTCCAGGAATGAAACAATACTAAGAGAACTGTGTGACCAATCCAAAAGGAACAATATCCGTATTATAGGGGTATCAGAAGAAGAAGAGAGAGGTAAAGGGATAGAAAGTGTCTTTGAAGAAATAATTGCTGAAAACTTCCCCAAACTGAGGGAGGAAATAATCGAACAGACCACAGAAATACACAGAACTCCCAACAGAAAGGACCCAAGGAGGACAACACCAAGACACATGATAATTGAAATGGCAAAGATCAAGGACAAGGAAAGAGTTTTAAAGGCAGCTAGAGAGAAAAAGGTCACCTATAAAGGAAAACCCATCAGGCTGTCATCACACTTCTCAACAGAAACCTTACAGGCCAGAAGAGAATGGAATGATATATTTAATGCAATGAAACAGAAGGGCCTTGAACCAAGGATACTGTATCCAGCACGATTATCATTTAAATATGATGGAGGGATTAAACAATTCCCAGACAAGTAAAAGTTGAGGGAATTTGCTTCCCACAAACCACGTCTACAGGGTATTTTAGAGAGACTGCTCTAGACGGGAGCACTCCTAAAACTAAACAGATGTCACCAGAGAAAATAAAATCACAGCAAAGAAAGCAGACCAACCAAATACTAACTAAAGCCAAAAAAATAAAATCAACTACCCACTAAAAGCAGTTAAAGGAAACATGAAAGAGCATAGAATAAAACACCCAACATATAAAGAATAGAGGAGGAGGAATAAGAAGGGAGAGAAGAAAAGAATCTCCAGACAGTGTATATAACAGCTCAATAAGCGAGCTAAGTTATGCAGTAAGATACTAAAGAGGCTAACCTTGAACCTTTGGTAACCACGAATCTAAAGCCTGCAATGGCAATAAGTACATATCTTTCAATAGTCACCCTAAATGTAAATGGATTAAATGCACCAATCAAAAGACACAGAGTAATAGAATGGATAAAAAAAAAAAAAGACTCATCTATATGCTGCTTACAAGAAACTCACCTCAAACCCAAAGACATGCACAGACTAAAAGTCAAGGGATGGAAAAACATATTTCAGACAAACAACAGAAAGAAGAAAGCAGGAGTTGCAGTACTAAAATCAGACAAAACAGACTTCAAAACAAAGAAAGTAAAAAAAGATAAAGAAGGACATTACATAATGATAAAAGGCTCAGTCCAACAAGAAGATATAACCATTCTAAATATATATGCACCCAACACAGGAGCCCCAGCATATGTGAAACAAATACTAACAGAACTAAAGGGGGAAATAGACTGCAATGCATTCATTTTAGGAGACTTCAACACACCACTCAGCCCAAAGGGTAGATCCACCGGGCAGAAAATAAGTAAGGACACAGAGGCACTGAACAACACAGTAGAAAAGATGGACCTAATAGACATCTATGGAACTCTACATCCAAAAACAACAGGATATACATTCTTCTCAAGTGCACATGGAACATTCTCCAGAATAGACCATATACTAGGCCACAAAAAGAGCCTCAGTAAATTCCAAAAGATTGAAATCCTACCAACAACTTTTCAGACCACAAAGACATAAAACTAGAAATAAACTGTACAAAGAAAGCAAAAAGGCTCACAAACACATGGAGGCTTAACAACATGCTCCTAAATAACCAATGGATGAACGAACAAATTAAAATAGAGATCAAGGAATATATGGAAACAAATGACAACAACAACACAAAGTCCCAACTTCTGTGGGATGCAACAAAAGCAGTCTTAAGAGGAAAGTATATAGCGATCCAGGCACACTTGGAGAAGGAAGAACAATCCCAAATGAATAGTATAACATCACAATTATCAAAACTGGAAAAAGAAGAACAAATGAGGCCTAAAGTCAGCAGAAAGAGGGACATAATAAAGATCAGAGAAGAAATAAACAAAATTGAGAAGAATAAAACAATAGCAAAAATCAACAAAACCAAGAGTTAGTTCTTTGACAAAATAAACAAAATAGATAAGCCTCTGGCCAAACTTATTAAGAGAAAAAGAGAATCAACACAAATCAACAAAATCAGAAATGAGAACGGAAAAATCACGACAGACTCCACAGAAATACAAAGAATTATTAAAGACTACTAGGAAAACCTATATGAGCTGGAAATCCTGGAAGAAATGGAAAACTTCCTAGAAACATACAACCTTCCAAGACTAACCAAGGAAGAAACACAAAAGTTAAACAAACCAATTACGAGCAAAGAAATTGACACAGTAATAAAAAACTACCCAAGAACAAAACCCCTGGGCCGGACAGATTTACCTTGGAATTTTATCAGACAAACAGAGAAGACATAATACCCATTCTCCTTAAAGTTTTCCAAAAAATAGAAGAGGAGGGAATACTCCCAAAACTCATTCTATGAAGCCAACATCACCCTAATACCAAAACCAGGCAAAGACCCCACCAAAAAAGAAAATTACAGACCAATATCCCTGATGAACGTAGATGCAAAAATACTCAATAAACATCCATTCATGATAAAAACTCCCCGCAAAATGGGAATAGAGGGCAAGTACCTCAACATAATAAAGGCCATCTATGATAAACCCACAGCCAACATTATACTGAACAGCGAGAAGCTGAAAGCATTTCCTCTGAGATCGGGAACTAGACAGGGATGCCCACTCTTCCCACTGTTATTTAACATAGTACTGGAGGTCCTAGCCACGGCAATCAGACAAAACAAAAAAATACAAGGAATCCAGACTGGTAAGGAAGAAGTTAAACTGTCACTATTTTCAGATGACATGATACTGAACATAATAACCCTAAAGACTTCACTCCAAAACTTCTAGAACTGATATCGGAATACAGGAAAGTTGCAGGATACAAAATTAACACACAGAAATATGTGGATTTCTTATACACTAACAATGAACCAATAGAAAGAGAAATCAGGAAAACAACTCCATTCACAATTGCATCAAAAAGAATAAAATACCTAGGAATAAACCTAACCAAAGAAGTGAAAGACTTATATTCTGAAAACTACAAGTCACTCTTAAAAGAAATTAAAGGGGACACTAACAGATGGAAACGCATCCCATGCTCATGGCTAGGAAGAATTAATATCGTCAAAATGGCCATCCTGCCCAAAGCAATATACAGATTTGATGCAATCCCTATGAAACTACCAGCAACATTCTTCAATGAACTGGAACAAATAATTCAAAAATTCATATGGAAACACCAAAGACCCCGAATAGCCAAAGCAATCCTGAGAAAGAAGAATAAAGTAGGGGGGATCTCACTCCCCAACTTCAAGCTCTATTATAAAGCCATAGTAATCAAGACAATTTGGTACTGGCACAAGAACAGAGCCACAGACCAATGGAACAGACTAGACAATCCAGACATTAACTCAGACATATATGGTCAATTAATATTTGATAAAGGAGCCATGGACATACAATGGCGAAATGACAGTCTCTTCAACAGATGTTGCTGGCAAAACTGGACAGCTACATGTAGGAGAATGAAACTGGACCATTGTCTAACCCCATACACAAAAGTAAATTCAAAATGGATCAAAGACCTGAATGTAAGTCATGAAACCATAAAACTCTTAGAAAAAAACATAGGCAAAAACCTCTTAGACATAAACATGAGTGACCTCTTCTTGAACATTTCTCCCAGGGAAGGAAAACAACAGCAAAAATGAACAAGTGGGACTATATTAAGCTGAAAAGCTTCTGTACAGCAAAAGACACCATCAATAGAACAAAAAGGAACCCTACAGTATGGGTGAATATATTTGAAAATGACAGATCTGATAAAGGCTTGACATCCAAAATATATAAAGAGCTCACCCACCTCAACAAACAAAAAACAAGGAATGCACTTAAAAAATGGGTAGAGGAACTGAACAGACAGTTCTCCAAAAAAGAAATACAGATAGCCAATAGACACATGAAAAGATGCTCCACATCGCTAATTATCAGAGAAATGCAAATTAAAACCACAATGAGGTATCACCTCACACCAGTAAGGATGGCTACCATCCAAAGGACAAACCACAAATGTTGGCGAGGTTGTAGAGAAAAGGGAACCCTCCTACACTGCTGGTGGGAAAGTAAATTAGTTCAACCATTGTGGAAAGCACTATGGAGGTTCCTCAGAATGCTCAAAATAGACTTACCATTTGACCCAGGAATTCCACATCTAGGAATTTACCCTAAGAATACAGCACTTCAGTTTGAAAAAGACAGATGCACCCCTATGTTTATCGCAGCACTATTTACAATAGCGAAGAATTGGAAGCAACCTAAGTGTCCATCAGTAGATGAATGGATAAAGATGTGGTACATATACACAATGGAATATTACTCAGTCATAAGAAGAAAACCAATCCTACCATTTGCAACAACATGGATGGAGCTAGAGGGTATTATGCTCAGTGAAATAAGCCAAGCAGAGAAAGAGAAATACCAAATGATTTCACTCAACTGAAAGAAGAAAACAGCAGCAGAATCACAGAACCCAAGAATGAACTAACAGGTACCAAAGGGAAAGGGACTGGGGAGAACGGGTGGGTAGGGATGGATAAGGGGGGGAAGAAAAAAGGGGGTATTATGATTAGCATGCACAATGGGGGGAGTGGGAGAAAGGGGAGGGCTGTACAACATAGAGAAGACAAGTAGTGATTCTACAACACTTTGCTATGCTGATGCATGGACAGTGACTGTAAAGGGGTTTGTGGGGGGGACCTGGTATAGGGGAGAGCCTAGTAAACATAATATTCTTCATGTAATTGTAGATTAATGATAACAAAAAAAAAAGAAAGAAAAGGGGGATTGCTCCCTGATAGGATAAAAGTAACTGTAAATCAATTATTAATACATGCTTTAAATATCCTTAATTTTGATCATTTAAAGGGTGTCAGATGATCAGCTATGGAAGTACACTTTTCTGATAATATTCCTTTCTCTTAAAAAAAAAAGCAGTTCCTGTGTGGTGATCTCCATTAAGTTCTTCACATTGGTATAAAGAGTATACCAAAGTGTGGGCAAAGGGTTTGTTTGTGTTTATACAGAGGATCAAAGCCTAATTTGGCTACCCAGAAAACAAATTAAGATACGATATGAAGAAGAACTTCCAACATCAACATTCTCTGGAAGAGTCATTCCAGAAGATGATAATCAAAAACTTCAACAAAGATCCTGGCACTGTTGCAGTTGTAGCTGCATTCATTCCACCGGTTCCTGGACTTGCCATTGGAATGAAGAAAGAGATATCTAAGCTGGCCTGTGCATACAGTAAAACAACAAATTTGACTGGATCTATACTGTCGGAACTCAACCAAGAATTAGGAGAAGTGCAAGTTGCAGCACTCCGAAATCTTGCGACTATAGACTATCTACTGTTAAAATAACATATGGGATGTGAACAGTTCCCAGGAATGTGTTGTTTTAATTTGTCTTATTTTTCTCAAACTATTCAAATTCAGTTAGACAATATCCATCATATCTTTGATAAATTTTCACAAATGCCTAGAGTGCCTAACTGGTTTTCTTGGTTTCACTGGAGATGGCTGGTAATTGTAGGTCTGCTTTGGTTATGTAGCTGTATTCCTATTATGTTAATGTGTGTACACAAAATTTAATTAGTAGTTTAAAACCTATACATGCTGAAGTTACTCTACAAGAAGATATGTCAAAGAAATAATCAATCTTCCCATGTTTTCTTCCACCTGCTACTTCTGTAGCTTTTCTTTTTCCTTCCTAATTACAACCCTTAAGTAGAATTTGTGCCTCATATCGAAATTACCAAGTATCATAATTCTTCCAAGTGGTAAAGATACCTCAAGACAAATGCTGGGCATAGAAGCCACAGGGCATTAATATGCAAAGAAGTAAAAAGCTAACCTTTTCAAACAATATTGCTTCTCTCTCACTTACCAACTTTACATTTCCCTGTATGGCCCTGGAAGATGACTGGTTAGCCAGAGACGGGTAAGATTCCTCAAGGGAGGAACAACCTAAGACAGGCACAGTTGCAGGGGGGCCATCAGGTGAGAAATTGGGGATCAAGAGAGGTGAGGCTTAGAACCTCAGCCCCCCTGTTTTGAGAGAAATCTTCTGCATCCGTGGATGTTTTATTGCTGTTGTCTAGCTTAGATTAACACATAGTCTACAGGCACACACCTGATCATCTACATTTGCTCTCTTACAACACTAAACTATGTTTTCTACCTTTATCTTGCATCTACCTACCACTTCAGCATTTTATTAAAAATAATTATAATAATAATAAGGGAGAAATGTGGGATTCACATATAAATCAACTATAAAAATCAAACGAATATCCATATTTGACCTGATTGTTTATAGTTCATAATGAGTGATCAAAACCGAAAGTTTCTGTGATGACTGCCCTTGTACTGTTCACCATGTAAGAACTTATTCACTATGTAAGAATTTGTTCACCATGTAAGAACTTGTTCGTTATGCTTCAGAAGATTGGAGACTGATGAGAATTAGTCTTGGGGTGGATTAATGATTGTGCATTGACTCCCCTATACAGAATTTTATTGTTCTTAACAACCATTTGATCAATAAATATGAAAGCCGCCCTCTCAAAAAAAAAACATAACCTATGCTCCCCCTATTCACCCTTCCTTCCCTGCCCCCTGGCAACCACCGACTTTTTATGGCCTCCATAGCTTTGCCTTTTACAAAATATCATGTAGTTGAAATCACTCAGCCTTTTCAGACTGCCTGCTTTCACTTAAAAGTAGGCATTGCAGGTTCCTCCAGGTCTCTTTGTAGCTTGTTCTTATCATTGCTGAATAGTATTTTATTATCTGGATGTACCACAGATCCTTTTTTTGTTGTTTTTTCATGATACTAGAACTTTAAGATGAGGTCTTTCCATGTTTAAATATTGGCAACTACTTCAAGCTGCTGTTGTTCACACTTGTCTGTGCCTGTTAAAAAAATGATCTCTTGGACAAACACCCCCAAATTATGACTCAATAGAGTAGAAGAGAGCTCATGAATTTGCAAATGTAACAAATTTCCAGGCTGTAAAGATTCTGCTCGTACCTGGCCCCCAATTTGAGTAACACAGGTCTAGATCATCCAAACCATAAATTTGGCCTAAGAAGAGTTTTTGGATAAAATTGAGTCATTGGCAGTATTCTTATGAAGAATTTTTCCTTTGCTTTAGTTGATATGCTAAGTAGCACATAATGGACACTATTTCTCAAAATCCAAGGGAATATGAATAGAACAATAACCATAACAGAAATATGACAGAATAAAGGTACATCTCCATAAAAGTTATTTCCCCTTTTCTGTTTTATGTAACAGCATTCATTCCTTTATTCAAAACAGATAAATCTTAAACCAAAGTAACTTGTTTTTTCATTCTTTCGATAACAGGGTTTCTTAAAATGCGCATTTACTAATTAAAGCATATGTTTCTCTACTAGATCTTGAACAAATGTATTCTGAGGCATGCTAACTTCCAAGAGAAGTTCTTCCACATTCTCATAATGAAGGACAGAGTTCTAATATAAAATGGGTAATGTTCCTTTTATTCCTATGTGTGTGTGTGTGTGTGTGTGTGTGTGTGTCTGTAATCTAAGCAGTACAGCCAAAGCCTATTACTATCATTTCTACATCTCAGAGGAAATACTGACAAAGGGTTTCTTATCCCAGTTTCTACTTCTGCAAAAGGGACCCACAGATAGAAATCAGGGGGTCAGAGCTAACTTGGCCACTGTCCCTGTCCTTCTACAGAACCCGAGGGAGAAGGTGGTGGCTGTGTCTCTCCCCAAGCAATGTCACTGTCTCTTGCTGTTCCTCCTCTCCAGCAGCTGGCCTGACTGCTTTTGAGTCACAGGTGTGGGGTGGGGAGGGGGAACGAGGCACTCAAGCTGTAACCCCCAAGGAGGAAATACCTAAGAGATTCTTTGGGGTGGCTGGTGGTTGTGCCTTTTGTAGGCTGTTCCCCTTGACTTAAACATGAAGGTGTATCCTCAAGTGTGGGCAGCACACCCAGATTCCCAGACCTTAAGACACTGTGAGTTTTCTCTGTTGGTCTGCTTTGTTTCATTGCAACAATTTCTCATCTGTGTTGTTGTTTTGTTACTGTTTTAAAAGGTGCACATTTGTGATTAGTATGGTGACATGGAGATAGTAAAATTCAGACTTTAAAAAAAAAGGAGAGAGAGAGAAAAGAAATCAGGGGGTCCTGCACTTGAATGGGAAAATATACATATTTCATTAATTTCTAAATGAGTGTCAGCAGTTATTTTAATTACAAATGTAGGTAGCAACCCATAGACATTGTATTATCTGTTACTGGGACACTGAGAGCAATCCTAGATAATTTCATAGCACATCACAGTTGCAGGTATCTGGGATTATCATCTCTGTTTATCACTATTTTGAAATTATGATGGTTGTTAGAAGTACCTCAAAATAGAGAGGCAACATTGCAGGACATATTACTCTATTACAAACTTATTTTCAAATATGTTGGTGACTATATTTGAATATAATTGGCTTCCATTTTATTTTCTTCTTATTTTGTACATTCTGAGAGGGAGTCCATAGTTTTAGCCAGATTTCCCAAGGAGCCCATGACACTTACAGTTTAAGAAACCTTGGAGTAGTTGGTTAAAACATCTTTTCTGATCCAAATTAGTGCCAAGGATCTCACTGGCTTGAATTATTCCATCCAGAACAATTTGATTAGTGTCTCTCAAATTCAGCATTTATATTAGATATGTGGCTATGCAGACAATAGAAAGACCCCTGGTCTTTCTCAATGAGTCTCATTATGTTTAAAGAGTCACACGACACAATCAATGTGGATTTCTACAGGTTGAATTGACCATAGGACTGATTAGAAGAACAACTGAAATGAGTAGATCAGCTGTGTCACACACTGATAGATTTGCTGCATAAACTAAGCTGCTCCAGAAAGTGAGAAGAGAAAGCTGTAAGTAAAATTCTTCACATTATTAGTTAATCTGCATATTACCTAATACATTAGTGGTATGTAATTATTTGGTAGGAACATTAGATGTTTGGCTCACTACTAGTTCCTCTCAAAGACTGGGAGACCTGAATTTACAACTTCTCTAGTCAAACTAATAAAATGATAGGGGATATTACCTATGATTTGCTCAGTAAAAAGATGATGGTTATTACAGCCACAATGAAATGAAATAATATCAGCTCAAGTTTCATAAGAATTTATGATAAATCTCTTTTTAATATGTAGAGACTTTTAAAGCAAGCATATGGGAAGCAATATAGTTAAGTTGGCAAGAGGAACTTCCTTATTTCTCTATGACTAAAAACATTTCCTTATGATAACAGATACACAGTCAGAAAAATGTGGTGATATCTATTGTAGTCAACAGAGAACAAAAAGTCAAAAACCCCACTCTTACAATAGCTTATATTTTTTAAAAAGCTTCACCTGTATTTCTTAATGCCAAATTGAGAATTTAGTAAATTAAAAGTCAAGTTTCTTACATATGATTACACAGAGGAAAATACATATAGGTTATACCTTTAAGTAATTCTATAAACACTTCTACTAGTCTTGCTTAAAAACTTCTTTTGACTACAAAGGATTATTTTAGAAAACGTCAATGTTCTTTTCTTTTTTCCAAACTTGATGTGTGTCTATTCTATTAAATGTTTTCCAACCTGCTCATGGAACTGAATGCAAGCTTAGAATATCCTCAGATTTATGTCCCTGAATTTCTTATTTAATAATACCTGCTATATTCTGTATTTCCCTCATTTCTCAACCTTTTTTAACTTTTCAGATCGGTGTCTATCTTCTGTGTGGCACCACAGATATTATGCCCTTGGCTAGAACTACTTATTCTAGCTCTAAGGGAGAGAGGACCCAGTTCGTCCACATCTTTAACATGAATACTGTATTTGATGAAGAGTCTGCAGACACTCAGAGGCACTGTTTGGCTGAAGTTCCTCTTAGACCATCCAACCTATCAGGGAAGAGACCAAGACTGCACCATTTCAACACATCTTAACTTCTCTTTCCAAAGGTAACGAGCTAAGAAAGTCCTAAATAGCTAAGTCATGAAAATTTAACAAGCTAAGTGCACATGGCCAATTCACTGTAATTAAATTATGCCTACCTAACTTAAGTTCAAAGAACATTATAATTGGAAATGGTCATTTGAACTTGGAAAACTTCTTTATTTGGGAAAGTTAGTTAAAAACTCAGTTTTTCAGAAACCCAGATTCTTATCTGATGTTCAAACTCAAAGTCAAGTAAAATGAAACTTACTCGCCTAGCTAAAATAAATATTGTGTGTGTGGTGTGTGTGTGTATATTTCATTCCTGTATTGAGCACAAATAAGCCTACTAAGCATGAGTATCAAATGGAAAATGAGGGCAAATAATCAATAAGAAACTCTAACAGGGTTATCATAACCCAGAATTTGCCACCACTTCCACAAACAGATTATATCATTAGTGACTCACAGCAGGCCAGAAGTACAAAACTCTCAGTGGAATGACCTTGAAATAGCTGATAAAACAAGCTGTGAAGCTGAGAAACAGTTTAGCACTTACGTAGTCATACTTCACTGCCGCTGCCTTAATAAGACATCAAGGAGCTTCTACTTCAGAGTTAAAGATTTTAGAATGTCCAAAGTAGGCAGACACTTTGGACACTTAGGAGTCAAGAAAACTATGTCTGTATCCTGCTTGTCTTTTCCAATTATTGACGATATCATCAAGTACAAGTCAATTAACCTCTTGGACTTTCGTATTTCCCATCTGTGAAACGGGATTATTACCTAATTTGCCAATCCATCTACTTTTTGCAAGTTTGATTAAGATGTAGGAAGTGAAACCATTTGATAGATGGAAAGCATACAAATTTACAATATGCTTATTATACACATTATGTTTTAAATTATAGGAAAATGTTGGAGGCTAGTGGAATTGAGGACAAATTTGTAGAGTAGGAGATAGTGTTATCCCCTTCTCATCCACCCTGTGAATGAGAATTTTAGAACGTGGTTAGGAGTGGTTGTGGATGGAAGACTTTCTATTTGGGGAAGTTTCTTCAGAAGACTCCATCCAAGTCCTAAATGAAGCTTTTTGGTTTCAAAAAATATTTCTAACCTCAGTCACTTTTTACAGCCAGAGAAAGGAAATGACATTGATGAGTGTCTAATAGAGCCAGACATACACTATGTGCTTTAAACATATCTTTTTTTGATTATTAACAACCCAACAATTGAGAAAAGCCAGGCTGAGAAAGTTAAAGTTAAAGCAAACTACCCAAGGCCCAGCTGCTCCTTGGTACATTTTGGAGCTGACTCAAGCCTTTTGAATCCAAAGCTTTTCCAGCAAACTACAAAAGTTGCTCCAGAGGATTCATTTAAGAAATCAAACCTTTGTTTACTTTTATCATCAGTGCTGGATACTTTCATGATGAAATTTTACTGTAGGGCCATTTTATTATTTATTTACTTTGGGGGACTATAAAATGACATCACAAGGAAAATGCAGTAATACTCAGGGGCTGTTCCGATAATCTGGCATACATAGGTTTGCATATTTTAGCTCACTTATTTCTTACCACAACCTTAAAAGTTGGGCATTTTTATTATTATTTCCAGGTTACAGATGAGACAGGGAGTCTGTGACATTAGCCACTATGCTACGCTGCCTCCCTGATGGAAACAATAGAGTTAGGATAACTACATGATTTATTATGACTGAAGTCAGCCAATAAAAAGGCTCTTTTTGGAATTTGAATCCTGCTCCACCTAAAAGTCAGGTGCACTGTTTTCATTCCATAAGCTATACTCCTGCTCCCTAGATCTCTGGACACATTTGGGTTCTTGTGCATTCAGACACTCACACCTTCCTCCTCCCCTTGCACTTTTTTGTGTTACCTCATATATTATACACATATTTACTTTTTGGTTAAGTTAGAGAACTCTTCTCTTCCTTGAAATCAAAGAAATGTAATTGGTACAAATCTCAACCGAGAAGACTGCTGACATACCCTAAAAGCTGCTAATTACCTACAATTAGTATCCCAAAATCCTTCCAAGCTTTAAATTGCTTCTGTATGCCAGAACTAGAGGAGCACCTTGAGCTCTGGGGTTCTCCTTGGGGTTGATGTGTTGGTGTTTTATGGCTGTTGTAACAAATTCTCACAAACATGGTGGCTTACAACAGCACAGATGTGTTCTTACATAGTTCTAGGGCCATAGCTCTAAAATCAGATTCACTAGGCTAAAATCAAGGGGTCAGTAGAGCTGGTTCCTCCTGCGGTCTTTAAAGGAGAACCCAGTTTCTTGCCTTTTGTAGCTTGGAGAGTCTCCTGCGGTCCTTGATTTGTGCCTCTACCTCCATCTTCAAGTGCATCACTCTAATCTTGTCACTCCTTGAACACCTTTAAAGGACCCTGTGAGTACACTGGGCCCACCCAAATAATCCAGGATCATCTCCTCACTGCAATATACTTAAGTACATCTACAAGTTCCTATTTTTCATTTAAGTAAATATTCACAGGTCTAGAGATTAGGAAGACATATAGAGATTAGAGATTAGGATTAGTATGGTGGGGGGAAGTCTACCAAAAGCCTACCTGTCAATAGCCTCCCAAAATAGGCTACTTAATACTTAATGAAATGCTATGGGAATAACGATGGACTATCACAGCAAAAAGCTATCTCCAAAGAGGGGGGGAAAATGTCTTTTCTTTATATCCCAAATTATCATTCTATTTATAAAAATTCTTCAGAATTTAAAAACATCCCTAATTTTCAAAATTTTTTGAGTTAAATGTCGCTTAATGCACCCAAGTTAGAAGTTTTAAACAAGACTGATTGGAACTCCTGACATGGTGTGAACAGACACAGATTGGAGGTAAGAAGAGTTTCTCAATGTTAGAGTCTCTCTGTATGTGTATTTTCCCCAGTTTCTTCTTATGAATTTGGTGAGATCCACCACTGAATATGACGAGTGCTATGCTGTGCTGCCAGATCCTCATCCAGGAATAAAGAGCTCTCCGCTCTGCCGGAGCGCTGCCAGCAAATAGTGCTCAGCCCTGCTTTGAAGGCCGCCTGGACTGCAGAGGGCTGCTTTTCTCAAAGCCACACCCCTTCCTCAGGCACCTGTGTCCAGTGATGGATCAGTCCAGGGTGTGGTGGTCTGGCCCACTTGTATCAATCTGGGACAGTTTTTTAGGGGCCTCCTATCCTCAAAACTCTCATATGGTTGGCAGAAACTTCCCTATAGACTGCATCACAGCTCAATTCAGTGGTGTGCTGGAACAGGCTAGCACCAGCTCACAAGAGCTGGTTTGTGCATCTAACTCATCTGTATTTCATACCCAATGATACTAAGTGGGTAACTTAATATATCAGCCATAGTGAGAGTACTTGCACCATGGAAAAAGACACTATAAAAAATCCCACTATCATTCAGGAAAACTAGACATTAAATGTTTATCAGCAAATTACTGAAATTCTTCCTCTGCCCAATCCTGTTTCTTTCTCTTCCTTCCCGAAGATTTTGATCACACAAGCACTCCCTAATAATGCAAGATAATCTTCCTCTCTGGGCTTGTGTCACAAGGAAACTACTCTATAACACTTAAGATGCTACATATTTACTTTAATCAGCCTTTGAAATAAATAATTTTGAACCAATAGCACATCTCCAAGTATGTGAAGACTTCAAAAAAATTATACTTTAGGAGTCCCACAATAATACAAAGAACTCTTTTTTGAATGATGTGAGATTAAGTTGCCAACACGGTGAGCCATCACCCATAATATTTTAGAATTTTCCACAAATAAGGAAACTCCTTTACATAACTGCATGTATAATAACTAAATACATTAGAATTGATCCATTACTACCATTTAATCCTCAGACACTTTAAATTTCACCAATTGCTTTCATAATGATTTTTTATAGCAAAAAAGCTGAGTTCAAAATCATGAGTTGCATAAGATTGTCATATTAGTCTCCTTCAGTCTCAAGCTGTCCTCGACTGCTCTGCCCTTGATATTTTGAAGTTCAGGGGCCACTATTTTTTGGTGTTGTAGAATATCATTCAGTTTGGATTTGTTTAATGTTCCTCGTGATTAGTTTCAAACTGTGTATCTCTGGCAGGAATATCACAGAAGAGCCGCTGCACAATATCAGATGGAGCAGGATTTTGATTTATCCCATTGCTGACTACATTCCCTTTCATCATAATTAAGGCAGTGTCCTCCATTTTAATTAATAAGTATTTTTGTATGGAAGACCTTTGAAACTACTTAAATGTCCCATTGATCATCAAAATGCCTATTTATGTATTCATTTATTCATAACAGTATAGACTCATGGAATCTTATTTTATTCAATAGGTAATAATAGCCCATTAATATTATTAGTGGTTTTGATGCCAAAGTCCCAAGTTTGGCAACTTGGAGTCCCTTCACCCTGGCTTCTGTGTCCTTTGTCATTCTTTTGGCATTCCCTCGATCCTCTGGTACAACAAAATGTCCCAAGCTCATCTTATACTTTCACTGCCCCAAGCCAGCAACCAGCCATTTCTCTAAGGAGCTCTGGTTCCTTTTATTGGAGAATGGCTTTAAGAAATTCAAGATATGGGCAGTAGGCATAGTCACTGTTATTGAGATGTCATTGTTCCCAAGCCTCTCAGTAGACAACAGTAGGAATGTGTAATTGTGTGTGTGTGCATGCATTTGTAAGTGTATGCACACATACCTAAACACATGTGCAGCCCAGATTCAATTACCTTTTTAAATATACTTCTATCTCTCACATTCTCTCTGTACGGAAATCCAAAACTTAACACTGATAACCTCAATTCCATTCCAATACTACAGGACTCGTTCTAGTTTTTCCCCATCAATGTCCTCAGTCTCCCTTTATAGACAGTAAGAAGCCTGACTTATTTACCCATCCCACTGTAATGCAACCAATATCCCATCTCCTTGGTCATTCACTTGCCCACACAGATGAGCTCTGAAACTCACCACAGGGCACTGTCCTAGGCCTAGGTGGTCTCCCTCACCCTTGCCATGCTCTGCTATGCAGCTCTGGACCACCGTGCCATCCAGCAGCCCTCCTCACCACTACCTGGCTCCAGTACCATTCCCCGAGCCAGCGCCCACATGAACGACCCTTTCACACCACTTGGAGTCCAGCTGCCTGTGTGAAATGCCTCTCCCTAAGCCCTGATGCCCTGCATATCTAACTTAGCTTTGAGAGGACAAACTGGCTGGCTCCCGTGTGAAGGCACTCTTCCTCTCACTAGGGTGCTGACGTCCCTTTCTGGGAAGCCCTCCTATGAGGATGACTTCCCCACATTGTTTAGGTTCTGACATGCCAGACCAGTCCACTCCCAAGGGACTGCCATGCTAGACTCGCCCAGATCCTGCGACTGCCCTGCAAATCCCTTTCCATGAGGACTCTCTCCTCAGCCTGCACGAACTCTGATGCCCAAGCAGTTGCCCCCTTATACTCTACAGGCATTGGCACCTTGCACCCCACCTGGATAGTAGCATCACTTTGCAGAGGTTCTGACTCTCTGGTGGCTGACCATGCCCTCATCCCCATGATCACCAACCTAATCTCTTTTGCACCGAAATGTTTAGGGAGAGAAGGAGAGTGGGAAAGGAAGGAGGAACGGAGAAGGGAAGAAGTCTTGTGCTTTGTTTTGAATGCAGTTTGCAGCTGTTGTGATCATTCCCAAAAGCTCATTTAAGAAGAGGGGTTGCCTTTTCTATTTAACCTTTCAGACATTTAAACTAATTGTTGAAAGGTGTTAAATCATCAAAAGAAACTCAGTACTAAAATCCCTCTATTGGCCCTAGAAAAATACAATTGTTCCATGTGCTACATGTGTATGTTGGAGAAACAAATCTATTGACTATGCTACGTTTCTAATATACAAGCTTCCTGGGTACTTTTCACTTTTCTTCAACTAGGATGTATATTCCACAGTGGCAGGGAATATGTTCAACCCATATTTGCAGCCACAGGGTCGAGCACGGTTTCTGGCACCTGGTAGGGCATAACAACATTTATTTAGTGAATGAGTTGAGTTCCTTTAGACCAGTCTTCCAGAACAACAGAAAGCTATTTCGTTTAGTCTTGTGAGACTTCAGGAGAAACTAAACAGCATACTAGACCTAGATCATGACATCCAAACTCTCCCAAAAAGCCTCGAATAATAACCACCTGTACCCAAGGATCGCAATCAAAAAATGTTTCTGCCCAATACTCTGTGAAGCTCATAATCAACTGAAAATCTTCTGCCACCTGTGCAGTTTGATCCACTGATGCCCTTCCCAGTGAGTTCTCCTAATACTCTTTCTCTTTGTGTAATTTTCTTCTCAGCTTGGAGCCCAGATCCTGTCTAATTTCACTTTCTCTAGCCAAAGACTATAATCAGTGCCCCTTGGGAATGGCTGGTTCTTTAGACTCCCTCTTTGTATAGTAGGAAGATCCAAAATACCCCTTAAATTCTCTCACTATGAGGATTAGAACCCTATGTGGCATCTTAGCCCAGGATATACATTCCAACAATTCTAAATATTCATGAAAACGGAGGAATTTTTAAAAACCCCTGATAAAAACATGTACGTAAGTATTCACTCATAGTATTCCCAGTCATATCTGAAAATGGTTAAATATCCAAATTATTGTCTCATCCTTTCTAAAGCTGATTTTACTTATATTTTGCTGATATAATGACACAGAATAAGTACAGAAATATGTCCAGTTAATTACAAATCTCTGAAATTGTGATAATTACCTAATGTATGGGGGGAAAAAAAGAGAAAGAGAAAGAGAAAAAGAGAGAAAAGGTACCTCAAACTGCAAGGACCTTTCCTCAAAGGAAAACATTCATATAGGAGGATTCCTTCCAAATTTATTGATGCTTTTGGTTTGGACAGACAGAGACAAGCAAAATATCCAAACCTAAATATCAAAGTTTTAATTGACATCTGTTGGACTATTTTCTTCTACTCTTTCAGGAGTAATATTTTTATTGATCTTCTTTTCATACTTGGATTTAAAAGAGAATAAAAGCATCCTGCTGTTTCTATGTGTTTTCCTTCTTTGAATTCATTTGTGGTTCCCTTTTGAGACAGCAGGTAAAATTTTCACTTGGTATGGATTTTCACCTGGATTTTAGGTTTTCAAATACTATATTTATTAATTTATTCAATATATAATTATTGAATGTAGATTGTGCCAACTACATTGCTAGTCATTAGAATTATAATAATGAAAGAAATAAGACCCAACCCCTGTCCTTAAGCTTAAAGGTTATTATAAATAACCAAATCTTTAAAGTTTCAATAAATCATGTGGTTGATTCTTTCCAAATCTTTCAAGTTTCTCAATTCTAAACTTGGATATATTCCATGTGTGTGTGTGTGTGTGTGTGTGTGTGTGTGTGTGTGTGTGTGTGTGTTTTAATTCAAATATCTTTTCCATATTCAAGTTCTATATTCTCCGTATTTGAGGCTGACACATTATGTGTTTTCATATGTTCCTTATGAACAACTTTTCAACATTAAAGTAACATAAACTTTTTGAGTAGATAAATTAAAAACTCTTTGAACTAAACATAACAGTTCTTTATTTCATCAATAAAGTTTCTTCCTAAAACCTTGAACTTTGTATTTTGTTTTCCAGAATGCCACTTTTAATTTTTTCTGGTATGTTTTAATAAACTTAACAAATTTTCCTTTAAGTGGCAGGTACCTCATGCCCCTATGCCTCTATTACCTTTTTGTGAAAAATGGTTTATAGCTGTTGAGATCATAAATATTTTAAGTATTTAAGCTATAACTCCATATCTCAAATGAAATCAAGGTAACACAGAAATGGAATGTTATACACGCACTATGTATATTTCAGTTATATTTAAGCCACTTATTCAGTGATCACCTTTTGGACCATTTTATGGTAATTTACTACTCTTAACAGATTTGCCTTAAAAATTTTGAATTTATGGATTTATAGCTTCTTTTCCACAATCAATTCTAACTTTTTTCTGTTTTCTTTGTTGGGATATTAGAATATTTTTTATACAATGACTACCCTATGTCTGAATTACTGCCTACTAGATTTTATAAACACCCCACACCTGCAGCTCACATGAAATTTTATGTCATACTGAATATAAAACCCTTGCGTTATCGGGCATGCCAGGTAGCCTAGTGATCTTCATTAGGCAAATGTGCTATCTCCACAAAATCTTCATTTTAATAAGGAATCTTACAGGTGAAAGAAAACCTGGATGATATTAAGGTAAATGCTTTTATTTTAAAAATGAGAAACAAAGACCTATGGAATGTAAATTATCTAACCTAAAGGAACCTGTTAGTTTATGACAAAGCATAAATATTTTTTAATGTTTTTTGGATTCTAGTAAAATGCCTTTTTAAAAAAAATTCCAGTTTAAAATAGGTATTTCTATGTGTTGTTAGAATCTCCATTATTTATACTAACTTGCTATTGTTATGATCTTAATCCTCAGGACACTCGTTTGTATTGGCTATTCTTATTCCTGTGATACCTTCAGTGTTGTTACTCTGTGTACAAAAGTCCAAGCTAAAGAATATGACCACACCAAAACCAGCACATAAATGTTTACAGGAGCTTTATCCATAATTGCAAAAATTTGGAGGCAACCGCAATGTTGTTCAGTAGGTGAATGGATAGATGACTAGAATATCCAGACAATGGGGAGTTATTCAGCAGTGAAAAGAAATGAGCCATTAAGCTACGAAAAGCCATGAAGGGACCTTAAATGCATATTGCAAAATTAAAAAAAGGCAATCTGAAAAGGCAACATACTATGATTCTAACTATGTAACATTCTGGAGGAGGCAAAACTATGGAGACAGTAAAAAGATGAGTGGTTTCCAATGGTTGGGGAGCAGACAGGGATTGAACGGGTGGAACACAGAGGGATTTTAGGGCAGTGAAATAACTGTGTATATTACAAGGATGAACACACGTCAGTAGATATTTATCCAGACCCAGAGAATTTACAACACCAAGTGAGCCCTAATTTAAACTTTGGACATTAGGTGATCATGAGGTGTCAATATAGGTTCATCAGGTATAACAACTGTTGATGAGAGATGTTGGTAATGGGGGAAGCTCTTGCACATTTGGAGGCAGGGGAATATGAGAACTCTTTATGCCTCACTCTTAATTTTGCTATAAACCTACTAGAGCTTTAAAAAATAAAACTTAAAAAGAAAATTTACAGTAAGAAGAACACAAGAATTTGAAGGAACACATAAGCACCCTAGGTATTAAGCATAAAATGGACCAAAGATCACACAGCCACCCCAGCTACTGTATGTCAAATGGAACACCACCCCAGTGATCACACAGACACCACAGCCTGCGTGTTGCATGGACAATGGCAGTGAGATGAGTAGTGGAACACTCAAAGATTATGGGTTGAGACATAGTTTTGTCCTTTATCATAAATCTGGGAAACCCAGGTAACCACTATACATGATGATGGTGACACAAACTCATCTGACTTTTGAGTGGGAAATATTAGTCATAATAATGGTCATAATTGTATATGAGGGGCACTATAAACACAACAAGGACAGTGTGAAATCCATTCACATATTTAAAGCTGGCACCAAACACACACTTTCATTATCATAATTTCATGTAAGTGAAACAATAGTCTGCCAACATATATTTCTGCGTTGTCATTTTTAAGTGTAGTGAGGGTGGGAAATATGTTACTCAACTCTCCCTTTATTTAACAATGTTGTTTGTAAGACACAAGTAACCAATGCATATATAAAAAAACAAATGAATATTCTTTACTGGGAAAATACCGTCTCTGTCTACTTCCTACTCATCAAATACAAATATGAAAATATGGTAGTTGTGTGCCCCCTGCCAAATTCTCCCAGAAAGCATCTGCCATGGCCAGGCTGTTGTTGAAACATGTGTATCTCACATATACCTCCATTTACTGGGCTCTGGTTTTGTGACACAGTCTATTAAGCACACAGTTGAAGCAATTTGCTTCTGTTAAAATCACTCACAGATGAACTGATTTTCATTCAGGGGAACTGTTTATGAAAAGCACTAAATGTCTTTTTAAAAGTTATGTTATTTTGGACTTGTACCTGACACAAAAATTTAGTAAACTGACATTTCCCCACATATACACGTCGATGGTTCTTCTACCAATAAAAATGTCTTTATTGCTTCAATTCCAGGGACATTATAGTTTTTCTCACTCAACTCCAGTTGTTTGTTTCTGATATAGAGCATTTCTATTAGGATGGAAAACCACAACAAAGTTTTCCAAAATTAAAAACACACTCGATTCTGTTACATGACAGCCTTCTCTTTTCTCATAACCTGATCTCTTGACATATCAAGAAGTTATAAGAAAAACACTGAAAAATGCCCTTTCAAGTGTTATCTATGGTTGCATAATTTTCATTGTCAAATGTAGTAAACACTAAAGGTCTTATCCTATATTCCCTGAATTGCCATTGGAATGGGATCGTCCAGTTTTTGCTCACTCCCCAGATTACTCTCATCATTATCTATTCACCACTTTCTGGGTTTCTTTATTTGACATCTACAGCAACTGTCTCAGCCACCCACTTAAATATTCTTGTTTCCTCTCGTCCCCACTCCCACCATGAGGCAAACCTATTCTGAAGTCCCTAAAATGATACCACTGTAGGATGCACATTTTTTTTCTTCCTATTCCAGAGTCCACTTCAATCAACTAGTCTGGAAATGTATTTGGCATGGACTTCTAGATGCCTTAAATGCAGACATATCCTCTCTAGCTGAATAACCATTACTAGTATAGGACACATTCATTGGACCTCAGGTATAAAGTCACTGGACAAGGTACACTGTAGCAGTTCACAGATAGGTATGTTTGCCCTTTATGATATCAATCTTCTTACCATTACCTCCTCACTGCTGTATGAACAATTCAGTGCTTGCCTTCTCAAGGAACTCAAGTAAGGGACACTGGGAAGAGTACCACTTTGGAGTCAGAAAGCCTTATACAAATTCTGGCTTTGCAACTTGTATATCGTCTGATTACAGAAAAATATCGATGGGTATAATGGGATAAGAAAAATATTTTTTCTTAGAATTTCAGCAAGTGATAGGTAATTTTGACTAGCAATAGGTAACCCTAGTTCTAAAAGAAACTGCTGTTTCCTAAAGGATAGCAATACTCATACTGTAGAATCTCTATCACCAGCATCTACCCTCATGAGAGGAGATTAAGAATTTGAAAGAGTTCAGGAAGTAAGGGAATTCAGAAGCACTGGGTATGTGGTGATATTTCCTGTCTCTGGGGCAAAGGATAAAAGTACTTCTCACTTATCAAGTCAAATGACAGAGATCTCAAGATATTCATTCAGAGGTTATAACTATCTTTAAGAGATCAGCATCTCTTTGCACAGATACTTATTGGCTATGAAGTTACAACCTGAAATAATGCTTTGGGGCCATGACAGATTGCAATGAGAAAGTACCTGGGGAACCAGGTATGCTTTTCTTGGTGTCTGGAGACATGCAAGACAGGCAGCATCCTGGAGGAGGGTTGGCTGGGAGAAGTCGGTGGTTGGATAAGGGCATTTCCACATTTTCATGCGTTGTGGAGCCATAAGTTTCTAACAGCAAGTAGATGTGTTTGGAGAAGTGGACTCAAGGCCTTTCAATGGAGCTCTGCGCTATAGAGCTGTCTTCTGAGATAAAGGAGCCCCAGAAGTAAGTACTTTCATGGCATATTGCCCAAAGCAGGAACTGAGGGTGAAGATTGAAAGAAGTCAGCAGGAAGTCTTTGGTACATGTTAGCAATTATACGGTGAAGAAGTCTCCACAATGCTGCTCGCTAAAAACAAAAACACGGATGCCTGCTACACTGGGGAATAGGATGGCCACCCAGTATTAGGCAGAGTAGGCTGCCCCATTTTACTATTTGAAAGGAGACTTCTCTACTAGCTTAAAATGGCCAGAAAACTGCAGATAAATGATCCAAAGCCTGGGAAGGGAGATCTGGCAGCAAGTTTAGAAGAAATTAAGGGAGAAATCCATTTCCGATAGTTCAGCCCAAACAAAAATGTCTCCTCTTACATCAGTTTCCTTAATTGAAAGTGGGGATAATACCATTTACTTTCCAAGCCTAATCTGAGTATTAGAGAAGGGTACTAAAGGTTGTGAATTTTAAGCACCTAACAGAGTGATTTGTACTCAGTAACTTCTTAATAAATGGGACCTAAAAAATGGACCCCCAAAATTGTAAATATAATAATTTGTTAGTCCTTTCTTGGCTATCACTAAACTCCAACTACTTCAATTTTGCTCTGATCTTTTGCTGAACACATTATTAGTATCCTTAACACTGGACTATTTCCAATTTCCATTTTTTCTTATTCTGCTCCAGGTGAAACAGTGCTGGGAAAAAAAAGGACAAAAGTGCTAACTTAGCCCAATAAAAATCTATACTTCTTTCATCATGTCAATATCCCTCTGAAAACCTCTAACACTCTTTTGATTACAAAAGCAAAGCCAAGCTTTTCTTGACATCTTCTATATGCTATCAGTATACCACCATTCATTAATCTCTAAACTCACTCAACAGATATTTACTGAGTGAACATGATACCAAAGAAATCCTAAGAGCTGGAGATACAGCAGAGAATAAAACATAGATCTCTGGATTCAATGAACTTACTCTCTACAGAAGAAAGCAGATAATAAAGAAGATAGGTAAGTAAAACATGCTCGACATTAGGCAGCCAATAGCTTTAAGGAGTGATATAAAGCAGAGAAAGAAATATAAAGTGTCATTGGTAGATGTTCTTTCATGTCATGTGGTCATGGAAGACCTCAGGGATAAGGTAGCATTTGAGTAAAGATGTTGAAAGAAAGGCAACAAATCATGCGGATAGTCAGGAATATACAGCCCAGGCAAAGGGAACAGAAAATGCAAAAGCCCTGAAGTGGTAATGTTCTTGGTGTGTCTAGTGTTTACCTGTACCTGGAACTGAAAGAGAAAGTAGATGAGTACTAACAAAGAATGTGGGAGAGGCAATGGACAGCTAGATCATGTAGTGTTTGTGGGACATTGAAAGAACTGTGGCGTTTGCACTGAACAAGAGGTGCAAAGCACGGAAGGATCAAAGCAAAGAAACAGCACAAAGCAAAGTAGAAGGAAGATCATTCTGCTATGTTGAAAGAGACTAGAGGGCACCAAAGGAAGAAAGCAAAAAACAAACAATGCAAAACAAAAACACTTGATAGGTGACTACAATAATAGAGTGAAAATATTATAGATTGAACCAAGATGGTAACAGTGGAGGTGATAAGAGCTAATATTTTGAATTTGCTGAGGTGTCAGAAGTGGGTTGCAAGAGAAAGAGCCTGCTCAAATGAGATTCCAAAGTTCACCATGAGCAAATCTAAGAATGGACTTTCCATTTCCTAAGAACTTCACAAAAAGAGATGTAGGGACCAAGTGGCACTTAGTTTTCCACATGCTACATTTCAGATTATTAGACATTCAAGTGAAGATATCAAGAACACCTTTAGATGTTCAATTGTGGTTGTCAGGGGAGGGGTCTAGACTGAAGATTGAGATGATACTTAAAATGAAGAGGCTACATGAAATTATCAGAGGAGTGAGTGCTGATAGAAAACAGGCCAGTTCCAAGGGCTTTTCCTTGGGATCTACCTACGTTTAGAGGTTATAAAGAAGAAAAGTCACCAGCAAATAACAAAGAGAAAGAATGGCCAGAGAGAAAGGCATGAGAAAATTAGGACAGCATAGTGACTTTGAAGCCAAGTAAAAATTTGTTTCAAAAAGGAGATAGAAATCAGCTGTGTCAAATTATGCTGATAGCTCAAGAAAAATGAGGACTGAACAAACAATCAAACAAACAGAAATAGACTCATAAACACGGAGAACAGACTGCTGGTTGCCATTGGCGAAGGGAGTGGGGGGATGGGCAAACTAGGTGAAGTGGATAAAGTACAAACTTCCAATGATAAAATAAGTTAGTCACAGGGATAAAGTATTGCATAGGAATACAGTCAATAATATTGCAATATATTTGTATGTTGACAGATGGTAATTATACTTATCATGGTGAGCATTTAGTAATGTATATAATTGTTGAATCACTACATCGTATACCTGAAACCAATGTAATATTGTATGTCAACCATATTTCAGTAAATAAAGAAAATATAAGGACTGAAAACTTACAATTAATTGGAGCAACAAGGAATCATTAATGACTTTGGCAAGAGCAATTTTGGTGGTATTGTGGGCACTAAAGTTAACTGAAGTGGGTTCAAGACAAATGTAGGTGAGGGGTGGTTTAAGACCATGAGTATAGCCAATTTTTTCAAGATTTTGAGCAAGAGAAGAGGAACAGATATATTTGTAAGAAGTATTGTCTAAAGAGACTTTTTAAAATATGTTTGTTTTTAAGGGAGAATAAATAGCATGTTTGCATGCTGTCAGGAATAACCCAAGAGAGAAAAGAACTGATGACGGACGAGGTGGGACGAATTGCTGGACTACTGTGCTTGAGTAATTAAAAGGGAATGGCATCTAGTGTGCAACAAAGAAGCTGGTTGTCATTAGAGGCGTGGACAATGCATTTACATTCACAGGGAAAAGAGAGAAGGTAGAGGGTACAGGGCTACAAATGCAAGTAAGGGAGTCGATCAAAGGGTAGGACTAGTAGGGATTTTTTTCTATTTGCTTCTATTTTTCTCAATAAAATAGTAAAATTATGAGCTGAGAGTGAGGATTGGAGAGGATTTATCAGAGGTGTGAGGGGAGTGCTAAAATGATGAAATAGTAAGTTACAAAGTGGAAGAGAAAACAGACAAGGGAAATGTCCTATGATTGATGGAAGGCCTGCTTGGGGGTAGTGATCGCGACTGTATGAGTCAGCGTGACTGTCAGTGTGACTATGAAGAGTACTCAAAATAAACTCACTATTATAGCAGATCCGTCTCTTCAACACACCATATAATAACCCTGTGTATCTCCTCATCTCTTCCTCCCACTTGGAATCTCTGTGTTCTCCCTCATATATGAGCAAGTCCCACTCATTATTCAAGGGCTAACCCACAGTTCATGCTCCCTATGAAACTCAGTGAGATAACTCGGTCTTGCTTTCCTTCTGCTGTTTTCACTGGTGGTCTCTAGTGGTTAAGGGCACATGCTGGGAATTATACTGTCCAGATTCAAACACCAGCTGCATGAGTTTTGGAGATGTTCCCTAACCTCTTTGAGCATGTTTCCTAAACCATGAAACACAGGATATACTTCATGGAGCTTTTACAGTTAATTCTATGAATAATGCAGGTAAACTATTTAACATATTACCTGCTAAGTAGTAAAACTTCAACAAATATTGACAATTAGCTACATGTACTATTATTACAGAATGTTTTAATTCATGTATATTAATTGATTTACTGAGAAAAAAATCTTTCTTAATCAGTATGTTACATTAGTTTATTAAGAATAGAGACTGTGTGCCATATTTGCTTTAAAATTTTTCACAAAATTATCCAGAAAGGAGACACTGGATAAATTTTTATGAAGTTGAATTTTTCTTATGAACATACACTATAAAATTTAACTTTATCTTATGTAGTATGATAATAAAATAATTACTTTATACCAATTCTTCCACTCAAATTTCTTAGAACACATCTTAGAAAAATAACTATCTCAGTAAGTATAAACAGATAGCTTCCTATGGAATTTAGTGAAAAATGTCTCTAACTCTATCTATATTGTATCATTACTTATAAAGAAAGAGACATAAAAGAAACACAAATAATGCCTTTCCTCAGAGGAAAAATAAATCAAGACTCAATAAATGTATAGATAAATACATAGTGGAAAATATGTTTGAACACATATACTTTTATCCTGAAACTATGATCATTACATATATTCCATATATTTCAAGTTGGACTTGGAGTGTTCACAATAAAATTTATTTATTACTGACACTGTTTTCACTCAGTTTTATTATGATAAAATTACATAGAAATATTAATATATTAAATTTTAAAACTCAAACACAGTGTTCTCATTTATGTAGCAATTATCATACAGAAAGTGTGTTGACTTCTACAAGGAAACTTTGCAAGGTCATGAAAATATTAATTACAATAAACAATGAGAATTGTTATGCATCTGCCAACATCGCCCATGTCAGTAAAAGTATGTCTTACTGTCATGGGTTAAATTATATTAATATGAAATCAAACTCTTCTTTAGCAAAATAACATTGTAACTTGACCTTAGTACAATTTTGGCCTCCCTTCAGGCACTGACATGTGTACAGAGAACATCTGTTGGGGGAAAAAATAGTGAGGAGAAAGTTCATACAGAAGTCAAATTTCCCTTCCACATAGGATTATTCTAGCAATGGCAGAACTATATGTTTTCTTAAGTTGGATCAATCTGCAAATGTTTGTTCAGAAACCATCTTTACTTTTTAAATTAGATTTTTTTGATGTGGAAAGTAAAAAAAACCTGACACATTGTAACAGCAAAATCTACTTTCATTGGCCAATTTTACAAATATTAGAATCTAAAAAAAAAGTTTTAATTATACTTTACCCAATTATGCTAACACTATACAGATAAATGTAGCATCAATTTCACAAAGGAGAAGTAGAAAGTAAGAATATTAATTGGATTTCTGATCTGATTAATTCAATTTCCATGTGCTGCTAAAAATCATAAAGATAAGAATAATTTCAACAATACTTTGATTTATGTAATGTGCTCATATGTGGAATTAATTTCACTATGCAGATTAAGAGTGGTATTTAATCTCTGTGTACAAGTGTGTATAAAATCAGCCAAACCACCAATCTCTTAGTCATGTAACTTGAAACATTTGAATCATCTTTTGAGTCCTCTGTTTTCTCTTCCCTGTATCCAGTCAGTCACCAATCTTGAAATTCCATTTCAAAATATACTTAGTGTCATCTATACTTACATTCCCTTTCCCTCCTCATTTGCTTCATGTTTTACACAAACACACACACACACACACACACACACACAATTGAAAATTCAATCATTTGCCCATCCCTCCTGAAGCTATCCTGAATTTATCTTTTCCCTTCATATTAATTCACTACTACACATTGCTTTATGTTCCTAAGGCAGCTATCCTGGACAAGTTCCTTATCTAATCTTTTCTACATTAACATAATAGCCAGCAGGGAAACCTATTAAATTCAGGCTTTTGTCTATATTTTCTATATAAAACTGCAGGGATATCTCTTCCTAAACATCATCCCTTTCATATCATGTTTCTGCTCCAACACCTTCTACTTGCCAGCATGATGATTCTAAACAAAAGCAGAATCATTGTTTTTAGGATTCCTCATCACCCTCCCTAGGTCTGTAATCCAGAACGATTAGCTACAACTTTCCATTTTAGTTGGGCTGCCTCCTCTCAAGGCCTCACATGTGTTCTGTCTAAACTATTTGTTTTTTCCATTCCTCAATTATCCAAAATTTCATATTAAAACTGCTTTATCCTTTTAAAAATTGCCCTTATTTTAGAACAAAATCTATCATATTTTATTGATACACACTCTGATTTTGAATAAAGATGAAGAAGATAAACACTTCTGCCCAAAATCAAATAGATCAAAATATAGGGAACAAAAAAATCAAAAATATATGGAAACATTAACACTTATGAGAGTGGGTAAATATAAAAACCCTTTAGTCCTAAATAACTCAAGCAGGAAAAACATAAATAAAAATATGACTGCCATGATAGATTTAAAAAATGAAAATTAAATTATCTGCTTTCTCAATTAGAAGTTGCTAAATAAAAAATAAAAGAAGTATTTGGTTAATTTGAATATATAAACTCTTAAAAGGATGTATGAAATAATAGCAGGGCACATATCCAAATTTACCTATAATCCATGTTCTTACCAAGTAGTCTCATTGGCCCTACTCTGACCAGAGCTGAGTTACTCCTCAATGTATACTTTTCTTCCTGTGCAGAAAACTACCTCCACTTCATTTAAGCCCTGTTCAATATACTCCTACCCTACAAAACAAGGCTCCAAATATATTCTTACAAAGCTTTCCTTTATCTCACCTCCACACAATGGCACTTCTAAATTCACACCTCCATGTGCTACAAGTTTTTGAATATTTTCTGTCTTGCATGCATAATGTTCTGAATGGAAAATTTTATCTGTTGGTTTTCATAGGTACATAATTAGATCTAGAAAAATGATGAATATATAAAAAAAGGAAGATTTTGTTTTTAAAAAAAATGATGTGGTGAATGAAAACTGGAATATATCAAAATTAAAAACTTTTGTTTTAATTAAAGACCCAAATCAGAAATGAAAGGCACCCTATAGAATAGGAGGAAATATTTGCAGATCATATGTCAGGTAAAGAGTTAATATCTAGAATATATAAAGAACTCCTACAACTCAACAACAAAAAACCAAACAACCCAATTAAAGCATGGGCAAAAGACTTGAATAGATATTTCACCAAGGAAGATATATATGCAAATGGCCAAAAAACACATAAAAAGATCTTTAACATCACTAATCATGCAAATCAAAACCACAAGATAACACCTCACACCCACGGCTACTATTAAAAATAAATAAATAAAATAAGAAAAGTGTTTGTGAGGATATAGAAAAACTGTAACCTTGTGTGCTGCAATATAAAATGGTATAACTGCTATGGTAAATACTATGATATTTCCCCAGAAAATTAAAAATGGAATTAATATATGATCAACCAATTCTACTTCTGGGCACATATCCAAAAGAATTGAAAACAGGGTCTCAAAGAGATAATTTGTACATTCATGTTCATAATAAGATTATTTACAATAGCCAAAAGGTGGAAGCAAATCAAATGTCTATTGATAGATGAAGTGATACACAAATGTAGTACATACATATAATGAAAAATTATTCAGTCTAAAAAAGTTAGGAAATTCTAACACATGCTACTACAACATGGATGAACCTTGAGGACATAATGCTAAGTGAAATTGGCCAATCACAAAAGACAAATGCCGTATGATTCCATTTACATGAGTTACCAAAAGTAGCCAAAATCACAAAGACAGAAACCTGATTGGTGGTTTCCAGGGCCTGGAGATGGGGAGAACGTGGAGTTGTTGTTTAATAGGTATAGAGCTTCAGTTCTGCAAGATGAAAGCGTTCTGGCTGCATAACAATGTGAATATACTTGTAGGGGAGGGAAAAATGTTTTTCTCCTCTCCTGTGTTTATTGCCTGTGGTCTGTGGAATAAACTGACAGAGGCAAGAGTAACAGGAGAAAAGTCACATACATTTTATTTGATGCTAATATTTGGGGTTTTATATATATATGAAGGACTTCATAAAAGAAGTGAAGAAGTGGATAAACTTGGGGGTTTGTATATCAATTTAACAAAAAGCGATGAATTGTGGGAAGTGACAAGACAAGAGAAGGTGTCTGAGCTCTTAGGGGTGGGAAATGTGGAAGGAAAAATTATGGGGAAAACTAATGGAAGATAAGAGTTTTTAGTAAGGTTCAGTTTGTGCAGAGTCATCTCAGCACCATCTTCATCACCAGTGGTAAAAGTTGTTCCTGTCCTGGTTCGAGAGAGACACCTTCAGAAGTGAAGTATATGCCTTGCTTGAGCAAATGGAAGATGGAAGAGAATTTTTCCTCTGTCTGTTTTTTCTCAATTGACTTCAGCTAAAAATAATTTTATGCCAAATTGGCATATTTTGGGGTGGCATATTCTAATCCCCTTCATAGTTAACACTACTGAACTATATACATGAAATAGTTAAGATGGTAAATTTTATGCTATGCGTATTTTACCATGATTTTAAAAAATCAAGCTAATAGTGTCAGAAAATTAGCTTAAGTATTATTGAGGGGTAGTTCAAATATAAATGGAGTTATGCAGCATGCTTTATGCCTACAGTGATACATAAATGTATCCTTGAGCATACACCCAGGTATATCCTAATCAACTTTCTTATTTGAAAAGAAAGTTACAATGTAACACTATCATTATCCCAAAGATAATAATAATACCTATCACCTCCATCTTCTTCAGAAATGTACATATTCATGTATGTATATGTGAGAATATCTGTATTTATTATACATGTGTATATACACATTTATGTGCATACATAAACACACATAAACAGAAATCCTTACACACCACTTTTAATTTGGGTCATGAAATTGATTCCACATATGAGCACATAATATAAATCAAAGTATTATAGAAATCATCATTATTATCTTCACAGGTAAAATTTTTGCCAGCATATGAAAGTTGTAGTAATTTTCAAATTAAAAGGAAAAGATGTGGAACAGAGATCAGAAATCCAATTAATATTCTCATTTTCTATTTCTCCTTTGTGCAGTCAATGCTACATTTACCATACTTCAATTTGTGGGAAAGTCAATCCATGTAAATGGACAGGTACACTTGTGAGACTGGGCACAGAAAAACCTACTATGGTTTATTTCTGTTTTATGTCCTAAATAAACTCTGTCCTTTGAGAGTAACTTATTCAGAATTTGTATGCTACAGCTCTTCTTCCACTAATAATGCAAGACTGCTAGAGTCTTTTTCTCTTTATCAGCTAGCAAGTGTGCATATGTAAGAAGCAGTTATTTAGTCTAGGATATAAATAGCTGAAATAAATTTCCTATTTCCTCATTTTTTCCCTGATGAAATATACTTAAATGTCAGCTGCATTATAACCTTCAAATAACTCAATATCAGAACCAGGAGTGCTACTAAATGTCTGATACAAGTAAATGCCAAAGAACCTTAGCATTTTGTTTTAATTGCCCATAGTTTTTTTAAAATAAATATTCACCCAATTATTACTGTTAATTTTTTTATTCAAGAATATTTTCAGAATATAGGGAAAACCCAATTGCTTAAGAAGTTTCCTCAGTCCAAAAAAAGGAGCCTAGCACTAACAATAAATATGAAACTTTCACTAGGAATTCAGGACAATTCTGTTCTTTTTCATTTTTGCAATTATAGGTGTATTCACACAATATTGTTACCTAATTACTTATGTAAATATATACCTTTCATTCCTCACACTCAGGGCCTGTTATATCCATTTATTTTATTCTCAAGGCTAAGCCTGTATTAGGTAAATGACAGAGATTGGTTGGTTGGTTGGTTGGTTGGTTGACTGATTGATGCATTGGTTTAATCAGTGAAAGGAAACTGACTTAGAAAAATAATGAGTTAGCAAGATCCAACAGTAAGCCAGTCACAGAGCCAGATCTTAAACCTTGTGTGTTTTGATTCTGTATCTAGAGATTTCCCCAGTTACTTGAAAAATCTCCCTCCACAGTTGGCTTTTTGTTCCTTGTACTTGTTTTGCATATAATGGAATAGGGTCATTGATTATAATCATAGACATATTGCTTTCTCTACATCTAGGCCAGCCTAGAGGCATGTGATAACATTGGCTACAGATGCCTTGGAAAACCAAAATGATTTTTGCTGGCTTTTTATAATATACAATTCAAATCCTGTTTTCAAAAAAATAACACATACACACCACAGGCATCTATGCGTTTGCTTAATGCTGGTTCCTTTGTAATTGTACCTTTATGAAGTTTTATATTCCCATACATACAGAATATTGTCTGTTTCAGCAACCCAATAAATATTTAACATCTTTGAATATTGATAAAATATATTATAATATTTAAGTGCATCAGGTCCACTCAACTTACCAAATGAGTTTCACAGTCTTTCACTGTTTATTCTGTTCTTTACCCCTCACCATTCTTAGTTCTTTACTTATTCTAAGTTCCATGAAGCAGAGACTTAAGTGTTTGTTCACTGCTATAGCCAAGGCACATAGAACAGTATTTGGCACATATTAGCATTTAAATGCTCAAAAATAATGCACTTAATATATCTTAGTGGGTTTCTTTAGTTTGATAATTCTCTCTCCAAATATTAACATAAAAATGTTATACTAAGAGTGGAACGAAATGGCATCTACTTAGTTGCTTCCTAAAAACAGAAATATTTAACCCCTTAGATTCTTAAATCCAAACTACATATATTTACAAAATCCTGGACCCATAATTGATGATAAATATGTTAATAAGTCCCTAATGCTGAGCATTAACACTTCAAATTAATACCCATTTTCCTAAAAGTTTCAGATCAGTTAGAATTTCATGAAAATTCACTTTCTTTTTGAAGCTATGGAGAATAACCAAAAGAGACAGGGGTGATTACAAGTCGTCTGTAATTTTTTTATAAGTTTATAGAGACTGCAATGAGAATCCCAGAAATGGAGAGCTGTCAAGAAAGTAAGAAATTTCATTAAGGGCTTCAGCCTTAATACCACTTGAAGAAATATGAGTACCATGATTATTTGTGATATTATCATTTTATGTCCGTCAAGTAATTAAAGGTTCTATAGAAATGTATTTCATATATTAATAAATTAAGCATATTAAGTAAATAAATGAATTAATATAAATACTTATGCATCACTAGGGATGGACATTCCAGAATTTAATTCTAGTTTGCCCTGATGTTTCATCACAATTACCTCTAAAAAAAACCCTATTGTATATCTGGTCTTCTCTGTGCCCTTGGATATTTATTTGGGTTTATTTCTCTGAACATATATTCAAATATTTGTAGATTGATATTAAGGCCAAACACAACATCAAACTATTTGGACAATTATCTGAATTCAGTCAAGCCAGTCTAAGCATAAATTCTAGTAAAATATGCAGAGATACTTGAATAAGTTCACAGTTTGGGAGTTTCAGAAAACTATCAATTCAAGTTTTCCACTACATGTTGAGTTCTTTTTTAATTAATTATTTGTGAATACTATTTTTTTACATCTCTGTATAATTTATATCAGTCATTGTTGCGGCTCATGTATCCATATTTTTTTAAGATATAACTATCTAAATATTAAACTACAACTCACTAATGCCAAAATCGAAAATGAGTATTAACAGATTTCGACATCTTTTTAAAAATTTGGATATCTGACTCATGGTGTGTTTTTCTACATTACTTGTTCCCAGATGGTCACACAATTGAGTAATTCAACATGACTTGTTAATGTCCCCAGTGAACCTCACATGCACTTGATGATTTGTGTAGGAATTTGGGATATTTATGTTTTCTAACTGAGAGTATACAAAGTGGTATCATATAAAAATATAATAGAAAATTATTTCACTAATATTATTTCATAGGTTTTCAAAAGTCAAGCAATAGTAACCACAGCAAAAGTGAGGGGGTTAAGATGGTGGTGTAGAAATATTCTGAACTCACCTCTCCCCTGGACACAGCAAATCTACAGTCACATACAGAACAATCCCTCTGAAAAAGACCTGAAAACTAGCTGAACAGCTCCTCCACAAGAATAAAGAGCCACCTCAAGACGGCCAGTAAGGCAGAGATGTGGTCTCAACAAAATACTCATGGTGCCATGACCGCAATAGGTAGCCCACACTCTGATCACAATCAGATCTCGCAAATATGGAGCTTCTCTCTGAGGAGCAAGGGGCTGGTGCCCCACAGCAGGCACATCGGCTCGTGGGACCTGTGCCAGTGAGACAAGCCCCTACAAAACCTGGCTTTGATAATCAACAGGGATTCCATCCTGGAGACGCAAACAGCTGTGGGAACTGTGATTTTGCTCTTAAAAGGCTCACATCTAGATTCACTCATCCCAGAACACGACACAAAAGCAGCAGTTTGAAAAGCACCTAGACCATATATAAGGAAATTCATTTGCTAATCTTGGAACATTTTCCTGAGGGGCAGGGGCCTGCTGTGACTCTCTTAGGGGACAGATACTGGAGGACACTATTTTTGCACTCTCCCTCTACCTTGCTAGCACTCACGGGCATGCCCCATCCCCGTGCACCTCTGTGGACCTGCTAAAGCCAGCAGGCATACAAAGCCCACACAGGGGATGCCCCTTGAGCACCTGGCTCTGGAAGCCAGGGGGCTTGTGCTTCTGTGCCCCACAGAACGGAAACAATCAGAGAGACAGTTCTTGGCAGGCTAACACAGGGCACGGCATAGTCAGCAGACTGGGCACACCCCAGTCTTCCTGTGAAAAAGACCTATTTGCTTGTCCTGGAGATTCAGCCTGAGGGAGGCTTCAGGATTACCACACATCTAGGAGCTGGAAAAAAAAAAAAACTGAAGAAGACACAAATAAATACAAAGATACTCTGTACTCATGGGTTGGGAGAATTAATATTGTTAAAATGTCCATATTACTCAAAGCAATCTACAGATTCAATACAGTTCTAGCAAAATTACTAGGACACTTTTCACAGAAATAGAACAAACATCCTACAATTTACATGGAAGCACAAAAAATCCTGAAGAGCCAAAGCAATCTTGAGAAAGAAGAACAATACTGGAGGTATCACACGCCCCGATTACAAAACTTCAGTAATCAAAACAGTTTGGTATTGGCATAAAAATAGACACACAAGTTATTGGACAAGAAGAAATCCTGGAAATAAACCCATACATATTTAGTTATTAATTTACTACACAAGGAGACAAGAATATACAAAGGGGAAAGGACAGTTGAACTTCCCAACTTCAATAAATAATGTTTGGAAAACTAGACAGACACAAGCAAAAAATGAAATTAGACTACTATGTTACACCATACACAAAAATTAACCCAACATGGATTAAGGACTTGAATGTAAAGACTGAAACCATAAAACTCCTAAAAGAAAAAAAGACAGTAAGTTCCTTGATGTTAGACTTGGTGATGATTTTCTGGATCTGAATCCAAAAGCAAGGGCAACAAAGCAAAATGAAAGAGTGGGACAATGGCGAGCAGAAACTTCCACACAGCAAAGGAACAGATCAACAAAATGAAAAGGCAGCCTACTAACTGGAAGAAGATATTTGGAAACTGTATAACTGATAAGGGGTTAATAACCAATATATATATATAAGAACTCATACAACTCAATAAAAAACAGTCAAACTAATTAAAAGTTGGGTAGAGGATCAGAATAGATGATTTTCTAAAGAAGACTTACTGATGTCCAAAAGTCACAGCCAAAAATGCTCAACATCACCAGTTATCAGGGAAATGAAAATCAAAATCACAATGAAATATCACCTCACACCTGTCAAAAAGACTAGAGATAACAAGTATCAGCGAGAATGTGGAGAAATGTTGGTGGGAATGTACATTCATAGAACCACTGTATGGAAAACAGTATGGAAATTTCTCAAAAAATTAAAAATATAATTATCATATGACCCAGAAATTCTGCTTCTGGGTTTATCCAAAGAAAATGAAAACATCACAAGGATATATGCACTCCCATCTTCACTGCAGCATTATTTACAATAGCCAGATATGGAAACAACCTAAGTGTCCATTGGTGGATGAATGGATAAAGAACATGTGGTAGACATACCATGGAATACTATTCAGCCATAAAAAAAATGATGAAATCTTGCCATTTTTAAGAACATGGATGGACATTGAGTATATTGTGGTTAGTGAAAAAAAGTCAAACAGAGGAAGACAAATGCCATATGATTTCTCTTACATGTAGAATCTAAAAAACAAAAAAAAATGAACAAATAAAGCAAAATCAATAGATACAGGGAACAGATTGGTTCTTGCCAGAGGAAAGGGAATCCTGGGTGGGTGAAATGGGTCAAGAGGTACAACTTCCAGTTATGAAATAAATAAATCATGGAGACATAATGCTCAACCGGTGACAATGGCCAACAATATTGTATTCGATTTTTGAAAGGTGTTAAGAAAGTAAACCTTAAAAATTTTCATCACAAGAAAAAAAAATTTGCAACTTTGTATGATGACAGATTTTAACTAGACTTATTGTGGTGATAATTTCACAGTGTATACAAATGTTGAAGCATTTTGTTGAACATCTGAAACTAATATAATGTTATATATCAATTATATCTCAATTTTTTAAAAAGCATGTGGTTAAATGCTTAACAAGTCTTTTAATAAAGAGGTGTCTTACTAAAAAAAGCACAGTAAATATCGTATTTTGCATAATTTTTATCCTGAGCAGTTTGAAATCTCTGTTTCAAAATGTTGAATTACTATATATCTTAAGGCTTAATTACTCAATTACTTAACATACTAAGTGATTCTTAAAGGAAGAAATACCATTGGCCACAAATATTTTAAACGGCAGCTCAATGAAGATTTTGCTTTCTTTTCTTTTAAGTGATAGCTCTGTACTAAATTCTTACCTTTATCATCCCAGATCTAATATAAAATTTATGTTCTGATAGTTGAAAGTGAAGATTTTTAAAAATTTGAAGTAGTATTTACATGGTTTTCCTGAATACATAAGTATCACATTTACCCACTTTATGACAACATAATACACAAAATAAAATGATATATACATTATAACATTATAAACTTAGCATTTAAACTGTGCAAAACTATTTAGAGGAAGATGCTTTCTGTATATCTTTAAATATGCAAACATGTCTATATACATACAAAGAAACACATAAATATGGACAGAACTACCTATAAAATTATTTAGGCATTTGGAATGTACAAATGTAATATTTGAATGTTTTAGCCATTTGCTGGGGACCAAAAGTATCAATAATTTGTTGTTATTTGTGGGTTTCTTGAGAGAAACATTTCAAAAGCATAAAAGGGTATATAAAACCAGTTATTTAGTTACCAATTAAACCTCTGATAATCCATTCCCAACATGTCAACAAGATTTTGGCTGATCTATTTTGGTCTTATTTGAAGTAATTCAGAAAGAAAAATATCATATTTAGTAAATATGATGTTAACATCATGATACTACTAATGCATGTAACCCATTATAGGTGGCAAAATTTATTTGAATTAACTATGATTTTATTGTATATAGAGAAATCATTACATGTCTAAAAGAACAACTTTCATTTATATAGAAGTGTTCTCTGGACCATATTTGTAAAATTAAACATTTTCTAAAATCCCAGCACCTATCTTTTCTGAGTGCCAAGAGTTTGCTTAATGACTATAAATTAATAACAATACTGCCACTAAATATTTTGATATTTATTGTATCCATTTTAAATACTTTCAGCTATCTAGAGCATAGTTACAGTTAATCAAAAGTTGAATTTTTCAACATCATTTTTCAAGCATTATTATTATATCCAAGTGAATATTTCTTCCATGGATGATAACTGAGCATTCTAATTATCAATAGCAGCATAGAGTGCTGGAACCCATAATAATCTTTAAAGGGTCAAAGAATCATACAGGCAATTGGCTATTTTCATGCTAGAATAACAAGCAGACTCTTAAAAGCTTTCTATGCAGGCAAGCAAATTATCTATCAAAGAGCATGTTTACTTTGTATTTGGCAAGGTAAAGCAAAGCAAAACAAAAAAACATCTCATGAAGAAAAATCTGTTAGGCTTTTTGTATTTTGCAATGTCTTTTCAAGTAAAATACCTCACTCTGTCAGAGAAGGTAACAGTTTATATTTCTCATCATAGGCATGCACAGTACATTCCTGCTATATTCAGAACCATATAGTTAAAGAATTGAAATAATCTGACTTAACTGAATTTCTGAGATATTCTGAAATATGGAATATTACTAATGTATAAGATTATATAGCACATGTAAACTCACCCTTCTAATCTTACATCCGGGAGACTTCTGTTAAGGGCAATCAGATCACTGGCCATAAGGTTAAACTGATTGATTTTAAACAGTTCTTTCATTTTTTCCTGGTCATCTTTAGGAATCAGCACAGCTTTTCCCATTTCTCCTGGACCTTCTTGGTTTCTTGAAATAACAGCTGTAAGACACACACAGGTACACACACACATACAAACACACAGATAATGAACTGAATAAATAAACTCGTGTTGGCTTAGATTCTAAAGTCTATTATTATAATACTGGCTTAAAAATATAATTGTCGAGTTCTTATTGCTTACTTACAAACCATATACTATGCTAATGAAATGACCTATTTTAATTCATTATCTCAATGTTGTATGTTGTCTTTTATGTCTAGACATATTATATATAATCTGATTTATCATTAAGACTTGATAATTAAGCAATACAAAACACCAAACTTAAAACTTCTCTAATGCATGCATTATCAGTGTAGTCATTAGAGAAATAGGAAGTTGAGCACTGGGCAGACCAAACTGTGCAAAATAAAAGATTAATTTATTTTCATATCAAATTGTTCAATGTTTTGATATTTCACATATTTACGTCTATGACATCTTTATAAAAGCAAGCAAGGTTAATAACACTTTATCCACACTGCAATTTGGTTCCTTGGTCAAAACATTTTCAAATAAGTAAAAAGAACTTCCATAATGCTGATATATAATTTCAAATGTCAAGTTGGATTTGGATATTATGTGCTCCCTAACTGGAACTTCACAGCAATGTTCTCTTAAGAGAACTTGGGATTCCGTATAAAGGTTAGTGTTCTTGTCATTTCCTCCAAGTTATCACTACACTAATACCCCTTCTAGTTCTAAAATACATGTTTTAATGTGTGTGTGTGTGCAGGGGTTCATGAGTACATATATATGTATGTATGTTAACATGTAATAATGAAAAGTTCCAGTCATTCCTAACATACCCTTAATTTTACTCTTCATAATGACATTAAATTAGGTTAAAGGGAAAGGAACGTGGTTTTGGTCTTTACTCTTCCAATGTTTTGCTATATTACAGTGCCTGACACAATAGCTTTACTGAATTTAGTTCCCACATACTTTTAAAGGACAAATATTTGGACCCAGATTACCTTAAAATAGTGTAAAAATTTTTGAAAATACAATTCATGTGAAAATAATTTGTAACTGATGACATTTCATACAAATACAAATCCTAAAATAATATAAGAATAGCCTCAAAAGTAGAACATGATAAGGAAACTTTCCCCTCACTTGACCTTCACAGTTATAAAACTTCAAGCCTGATATTACTAGTACTAATATATAGTTGATTATCCAGTTTATTCTCTTTGCAAGATGATCCTGACTTTGGAATGGCATGGGCCAAACTGCAAAAGAGAATAGACATCTTGAAGAACCATTAAAAATAGGTATCAAGATGGGGCTTGACCTGGAAATCCTCTTATTTATAGAAAAAATTGTAATAACTGGAAACATTCAAAATGAAAAAAGATGCGTGTATCCCACCTCAAACTACTTAAAAACGTGTCACCTAAAGAACGTTCTGAAGAGTCTTTAAAAGCAAAAATAGAAATAATAGCAGGAACTTTATGAGAAAATACATTTTACTCAATTTAAGAAATAAAATTCTAACAGTAATATTTTATGTTAGGAGTTAGTAAGCTTATGGTCTCTAATGTCAGATGGAGTTAAAGTGTGGCTTTGAGTGAAATTGGGCTTCTGGTGAGATGTTGACCATAAGTAGGCATTAAGGTACCTTCCATTTCTAGGATTTCTTTTTTGAGTTTTGGTTCCACAAAAGTGTTAAAATCTAATTCCTATATTTCAGGAGTCCTTCCAGTTCTCAAGTAAATAACAAAATCAGGCTACATGATAGCTATTGGCCATGGATATTTTATATATTATATTTTATGTACATACCATATATATATATATATACTTTTTTTTCTTGAAATACATTCTGGTCTGTAACCTTAATGCCAGAAAAAAATAGGATTATTTCTTGTTTTCTGGTAAAAACTTTTCGATTTTTGGATGATTAAAGAATTTGAGGTAAAAAAAAATTTTAGCTCTTTTAAAAATTAAGAAAACAATTCACCATTCACAGTTCTTTAAAATGCCCTCTACATACTCTGATGAAATATATTACATTGCAGAGAAAAATATAAAGGCCAACACGATGATACCAACGCTTGGAAGCAAAGACAATTAACTTTTACTCTATGTGGAAAAGACATGGGGCCCAACTACCACACCGTAGGGCATGAAAATCAAGGTTAAGGCACACAGAACTACTCGGCTTTTGCAATATATTCAAAAGACCGTTTCCTTTGCTTAGCATTCTAGAGATTATAGATACATCTAGAAGATTATAGATGCAGCAGTGGTAGTTAAGAGTGTTATCATGTTATAGAATTATCATCAAAAAATTAAAATTGTCATAAACCATATCCATATACCTAGAACAATGTTGCAAAGCACATATAATCAGTCACTTTAATTATTTTCAGTTTCATCGTGGAGAATAGATAACAACTTAATGTGTCTCAGGTTACGTATCTCTTTTCCAAAGTTAAATATATTTTTCTATAACAGCCTCTAATGAATGTGCATATTTAACATTTTATAAAATGTTTTTCTTGTGCATAAGCAGACCTATTGCTGTTTTTCACCCTGCTCAAGCAAACAGAATATAAAGTAATTATAATGTTGAACCAGCCTTTTACTTTTTCTGGCTCTAACCTGAACAAATGCATCGTGCTAGAAGAAAACGCTTTGTTTCTTCAAATAGTATCAATAGAAAATGGAAAAGATTAAGCAATTGAGTAGGTGCTTACCCCTGATCTGCAATACTTTTAAAAAGCAATGCCTATGTGATGGGGTATGTGGTGGGGACTTGATAATGGGGGGAATCTAGTAACTACAATGTTGTCCATGTGATTTTATATTAATGATACCAAAATAATAAATAGATAAAGATAGATAAATAGATAAATAAATAAAAGCAATGCATATTTTTTCTCTCACCTGTTCACTTTTCTCCTCTATAGAACTTAAAGAAAAAAAAAGACCACCCACATATTCACAAAATAAATTCTCTAACATCCACACTAAAAAAATCCCAAAATAATAGTAATTAAAGTATTTGAACTACTTTTCTATTCTCATAGACAAATATAAGTCAGAAGGCAACAGAATCTACATTATGATTTCTTGATTACTGATTTGAAAATGAATGAAAATATCTCAATTCCAAAGCAAGTGTGGACTGAAAAAATAATATACTAAGCTTTAAATTACATTTTCCTGATTATATGATGAAATCATTAAAATAATAAATAATTTTATATAAAATTACACTGTAAAGTTTATAGAGGTATAAAAGCATAACTATTATAGATATAATCTTTCCTTTATTAAGCATAGTGCATACAAAAAGATTTGAAGAGATTCATTTTAATCTTAGACCTCCCATTGTAAAGGCGACAGCCATCGAAACATAAAAATATAAACAAACCAACTGACTAATCAAAAAGAACACTACATATTAATTGTATTATTTGCTTATGTACATTACCACACTGTTTCATTTACTGAAAAGATACATGTACCCCTATGTTTATCGCCACATTATTTACAATAGCCAAGATATGGAAGCAACCAAAGTGTCCATCAGTAGATGAATGGATAAAGAAGATGCAGTACATATACACAATGGAATATTATTCAGCCATAAAAAAGAAAGAAACCCTTCCATTTGCAACAACATGATGGACCTAGAGGGTATTATGCTCAATGAAATAAGCCAGGCAGAGAGATACAAATACCTACGATTTCACTTATTTGTGGAATCCGAAAACAAAATGAACAAAATAGCAGTAGATTCAGAGACACTGAGTAGTGGCTGGTAGGTAGTTACCTCAGGAGAAGGGTTGGAGTGAGGAAAGGGGGAGAAGGATAAAAAGGCACAAAAATTCTCAGTCATAATATAAGTAACAAGGATGGTAGTACAGCATGGAGAATATAACCAATGATTCTGTAACATCTTCTTATGTTGACAGATAGAAACTGCCCTAGCGGGGGTGAGAATTTAATAATATGGATAACTGTTGAACCACTGTGTTGTATACTTGAAACCAATATATGATTGTATATGAATCATACCTCAATAAAAATAAAATAAAATAAAGCAATTGTGGAAATATTTCCAAATAAATAAGTGAATACCTACTTTCTAAAGGCTGTAAAATATTCCATAGCTTGGCTATACTATCACTTATTAAACCAATCATTTTTCATTGAACATTTGTGTCATTTCAGTAATTTCTGTTGTAAACCATGACTCAGTTAATATTCTTCTTTATGTATATATCTTTGCAAACCTGTCTGAAAATGTGTCTTGAAAAAGTGGTGGAAATTTAATGAGGAAATTGTGTTATAACCATGATGCTATATTGGAATTATTCTTTTTCTCCTTTTGTTGACTTTCTATACATCCCTTTGGCCAGAAAGGTCCTTCTATCTTTGATGACTGAGAAAAATCTCTGTTCACCAATTGCAACTTTCAGAAAAAAGTGACTGTTCTCTCCTTTCTGATCTTATGGCTCATTTACTTTGTTGCATTGTCCCTTTTATAAAACTATTACCACTACCTGTTTACATGTTATGGCATAGAGTCTAACTATTGAACTAACCCATTTCTCTTCCTCCTAGAGGCCATACAACATTCCCAGGCTGCCCTGCAGTTAAGTGCTGTCTTGTAAATGAGGATAGAAATGATAAGAGCCAAGTCTAGGCCTGGCCCACAAAAACTCCCCATGTGTGTTTCCCCATGCCCATGGCCTTGCTGTGGCAACACTGAACATCATGGTTTTAAAATGGCAAAGACATCAAAAGAAGGCAGTAACACAGCATCTGGATCACCACTAGGGACACTGGCTGATCAGGTATAGCCATTAAACAATTTACATGGAGAAAAACAGCTCTATTTTGCTCACTGACTGAGATTTTGGACTTATCTGCAGTGTTATTTTTATCAATGCACTTTGTTCTTTCCTCTGTAGTCTATGAAAATTCACCAGTGCATTCTGCCTCTGACTCAGCCCAGTGTCTGACTGTAATGAATATACTGTTTATTCAGTGAATACATGGAAAAAAAGTAGAAGGAAATTTTGAGACAATCTAGTTCTTCTGTCAAAAGAATAATGAACAGTGTAATTAAAATAGAGGTTTTTTCCATAAAATTATCCATTGCAGTATTTTTTTAAAAATGTAAAATCTCTAGTTCATAGTTTTCTTTTATGTTAAAGATTGGTACTAACTAGTACAGAATATTTGAGCTGAGAATAATATATGTACACATTATAAATAAATTTATATACAGTAGTAAAGGTTAAATACTTTTACTGATAGTGACACATAACTAAAATGTGTGGAGGTTATGGCCATGAGACATTTTAATTAGACCACAAATAAGATCCTGAGTGGATAAAGAAACCACCATTTAAATAAAGTGAGTATGTGATTAATCTATTTTCATTCCCAGTAGTAACTTTTACTAATAGTTTATATAACAATTACAAATGATTCTTAATGATAACTCAGTACAAAGTATGGCTGCTTAAATATCAGCAGCTATTAGCCTTACAATCACAGAGCAGTTTACTCTGCCTTTCTTGTTCATAATTTATTTTCTATAAAACATTTAAATAACTTCATATTGTCATTTAAAAGGAATGGTATATGCCAATGCACATGTATATGTAGCACAGTGGATGCTTGCATCACACTTTCCTATAAGATTCTGTACAAGAAAATAATACATAGCTTATAAATTATGATTCAAAAATTCTTCTTTAAAAAGAATATATTCTAAGGAAGATAAAGGTATGTCCAAAGTTTTACCTGCATAGATGATTAAAGTATTATTATGTGTTTGTACAGGCATGCAAAAATAAATGTATACTCTCTCTCCCCTCTCCCCTTTCCTCCCTCTAAAATTCTGCATAAAATGTGCTATATCCATAAAATGAAAACTATGCAGTAATTATACTATGGAAAAATATTTAATGATGTGGAAGGTATTATACTTAAGTGAAATAGTGGATCATGAAACAATGTTACAAAATAATTCTATTCCTATAAAAATATTAAGTTATGTGATGTATATGAAATTCTTACCAATCAAGATCACAAGTGGTTCATTAAACTAGAGGAGCTTCTTAAAGTCTTTCGAATTTTCTGTATTTTCTTAATCAGTTCAACATTACCTAACAGGGTGAATTCAGCTTCATATTAATACAAAATCTGGCTTCAGTGAAGACAGATAGAACTTTGTTTTTATAGTGACAGGTGCGAAGTGAAGTCAGTAGATGTTGGGGGCATGAAAAAGAAAGGATCACTGTTGAGTGGAGTTCCTGAAAATAGGAAAGCTTGTTTATGTACATAAGGAGACAAGCTTGTAGATGAGAACCCGTAAAGAATTATGGTCTGTTCTAGCAGGACAGTTCCTCATAGGACCTTTGCTGCAATTTACAGAAAAGGAAAACATTAAGCAGTTGAGCAAGGACAAGGAGCAAAGGTTTAGGGAAAAATAAATTCCTTTATTATTATAACATTTTTCACTTGCCTCTCACAATCATCCTTATAAAACATCTATGCATCTATTATGCCAATGCTACTCTTATACACAGTAAGAGGTTGTTTGGCACATGTTACAGTCATAAATGTTTCCTGGAAACAACTGGCTTGATTTTTAAAGTATTCACTAAGGTAATAAAATCATGCTGAAATATGAAATGATTTCCTTCTGCATTAAGAATGAGCTTCCTCCTTAAAAGTATTTAAAAGGCTCTCATCTTGTAATGACTCTAGCAATAGCCTTAGTTCAGCTTTAAATAAAAATCCCATCCCCTTATTTCTGCCTGCACTGCCAAAAAAAAAATCTTTGGAAACAAAATTTTGGTTGCCAGATCTTTGGAAAGCCCTTTGTAAGGGTACATCTCAAGTTGAACAGTGGACATTTTAAAGAAGTTCCTTATATAACCCGACATTCATTAAAATTGTTCCTAAGATAACACAGTCATACACACTCAGCATTTGATTTATCATCACACATATGATTCATCGAGTTTGCAAAAATATACCTACTTTGGCCAAAAGAAAAAAAAAGAGCAATGCATTCACTGACCATACATCTAATTGAGGAAGTAGATATTTTAAAAATAATTTCTGAATGTGTCATTTTATTTATTATGAAGCTGCATAAAATGTCTATTAATGCTCAAAATTCATCAACTAATATTAGTCACAGAAAATGTGAGGGAATTATTACTCAGTAGATTTCTATGAGTCCATGTCAGAAGTAAAAGAACCATCTGTCACAGAAGTCTGCAGTTAAAAAGCATACAATAATACTGGATTAAGTGTGAGCAGGAATATGGATCATCTCAAGTAACTTCTAATGTTTTAAGTCATAAAATTAAACCTACTGCTGGATCAAAAGCTTTGCTGATGGCGGTTGTGCTGACTGCTTTTTGTGTGGCCCGCCAGGCCTCGACTCTGCACCACCTCCAGCTGCTCTGTGTCCCGGGTTGCTGACCTCTACGTCTGCATCAGCCAGGCCCCCCTGCCCTGGGCCTTCTGCCTGGGGAGATACTGACAGGGCTTTGGGGACAGGAAATGGATGAGGTTGGACTCTTTACTTCCTGGTGACCTCTCTGTGGAGCTGCTGAGGGTTGGGTTTCTCACTTACAGCTATAAGTTCCTGGGGCGTGCCCTCTTACCAGTTAATGAAGGAAGGAAAAGTAGAAGCCTAGATTCCATGGGAATCTGCCCTTTATGTTAGCTCTTGCTAGAAGCTGCTTCTTTACAACCCTACTGAGGGGTCGTCCTGAAAGTCAGTGGCTGAAAGGAAATCCCCCCATCGGTCAGAAAGTCACAGAGGAAGTGAGGAAATACTGTGTGAAGGGAGAAATAGATTGACGCATTGGAATCTACACTAGTTTACGAGCAGTAGCTACCAGGCTGGGAAGCTGGTAAGGAGCTTAAGAGAACAAGATTGGCGAACTGGTGAGGAGCTCTGATGGAGGAGTTGCGAGTGGTCCACTTGAAAAGGGCATAAAAGATGTATATTATTCATATCCCAGGTAATCTTCCAAAGAGGGTTTCTACTGCAAAGGAGCCTCTCAATAATCAGATAGACAAAATTATTCTTCCTACAACTGTCAGTCTCTTTTTTCAGTTGAAGCAGTGCTTTTTCAATGGGAGAGATGCTTATACGCCAGGCTAATACAAGTGATGAATATGTACAGGTTTGACAACACGAACTTCTCACCACACCACACCTGATATGCTTATGGCCACCCAACTCGCCCATGGCAGAAAAACAGCACACAGCCATTCATATGGCGCCATTCATATGGCACCATCCATATGGCACCATCCATATGGCACCATTTCTGACCAGCTGGCGTGAGGTCGATTCTATTGAACCCTTTTCATCATTTTGGAGAAACATGTTTTCTTACAGGGAAAGACAGATATCTGAGATCTGTCTTCTTTGACCACAATTCTGTCAGCTCCACCTTTTGTAGACTTACAGAATCATTATTTTACTTGGATTTTGACATAATCTCACCTCAGACCTGGGGAAATAATTTATGGCAAAAGGAATGTGACCATGAGCTCATCCATAGAAGTCACTGGTCTCAGAATCTAGAAGCAGCTAGAATGGAATGACCTGCTAAAGACCGCTATCTCATCATTTGGGAAACAAAAGCTTGTGGATTTGGAAAGCTGTCCCACAAGATGCTATACACCTCAAACCAGTATTAAGTGTATGTGTCATCTCTCCTACAGACATAATGCACAGGTCCAGGAACCCAAGAAGGATGTGAGAGGGGCCCCTTTCATCAAATAACTCATTGAAGCAATATTTGTTTTCTATCTCTACCACCTTGGGCTTTAGGGATAGAAAGTACTAGTTCCCAAAGGGAAATGGTTCCACTATAGAACACAATTATGGCTCTGTTAAACTGGAAATTGAGTCTTTCCTCTGGCCATCAGGAGCTTCACAAGCTGTTGATTTTACTGGGAGAGAAAGGAACTACATTAAGGCTTCAGGTGATTGTATTGTTTACCAATAGGCAACTAGATTGCTGCCACACAGTGGAGGCAAGGAGAACTATTTCTGGAACCTAGAGGGGAGTCTCACTTTATAATTCTCTGGAGTGTCTCTTTTCTATAGTTGGCTGGGTAATGGAATAACGAAGCAACCCAGTAAACGCAGAACTAATCAAAGGCTTACACCATAGGATCAATCCACCAGGTACAGAATACTACATAGACTAGTTACTAACAGAGCTTAGCATAAACATGGAATGGGTAGAGCTAAAGGAATATATTATTAGCATCTAAGACCTCATGAATACTACATGAGTACTGATGAGTAGATATATGAGTCATGAGAGTACAGCAGCTATATTTTATGTTAATTAAGAATTCCTTTCCCCTCTTGTTTCTAGATTATGTAAAGAGAACTGAGGTTGGGATTTTGTTTGGGGATATAACTGAACTGACATCAATTCATGAGGATATGGTAATTGATGGGATTCGTGTATCCATTGTATTAAGGACACATAGTTCTCATCTGAACAAGATGGTAAGAGAAGTAAAATGAAGGAATTGTTCAATTTATTTCTCCAGATCCACACTCCACTCCTATCTTTCTCAAACTATGCCCCAGGAGGATTACCTCTGTGGCTATGTCTGCATGCTTTCTTCTTTGGCTCCAGATTGCATCTGGCCAATGGGAGGAACCTGTAAGTGCTTGGGTTTCAGGACAAAAGTCACATTTACTCCCTTGGTTCTTCCTTGCAAATTAGTCACAAACCGGCTCTGTTCCCAAACCAAAGGTCACAGCCTCTGTCAAAAATACCCTCTGCATAGAGGTATTTTTATGAGTTCCTGCAATTGCTTCCTCCCCTTTAAGGTTTGGGAGTAGTAATGACTTAACCCCTAGTTACCAGCTGCAATGCACAACCATCCCTTGTTGCTTTATCTAAATTCTGTTGACTCTTTTGTAAATAGCCCTTGTATTACATTCTCCTTGGCTACTTGGTTGAATCATGCCATCTGTTTCCTCTTGATAAAACAGTTTACAAAGGTATATGGGAGCTTTTGTGAAGTCCCTACATATATGACAAAATTGGCAGTTAAACCACTCTAGCACTTAACCCATTGTTTTCTCTGCATTGAATTTTACTTTAACTTTCTAATATATTTTCCTAAAGGTTCTCAATATTTTATTATTTTTTGCTCAAGTTCTTCAATTAAAAATGTATAAGTAGGTATCTGTAATAAATTATGTTTATTTGTTGATGATTAATATAGGTATTACAGCAAACCAAAAACAGAACATTTAATGTAAGGTAAAAAATAGAGAAAAATTTCCACTCCCAATGAAGTATTTATGTATCTCTGGCATAGAGCACATTTTGGAAATCACTATAGATAAAGTGATGATAACATGCATTTCTTCTTGTCTCAAGACATTCTGCTGTCAAAAAGGTTGCTTGTTTTTTTTCATTGTTAGTTGGTTTTTACAAAGATACTGTTTCATTTTGGTACTCTCCTCTTGATGTTGGGCATGGGGCTGACCGGCTTAGTGATTATCCTTAATGGCACAATAACAAGAAAAAGAGAAAATTATTGCAGGGATATCTTAGGGCCAAAGATGGATTAGGTTCAAATGGTAGGTATGCTTTGCTGCCTTTCCTGATGATATCATTGTCATTTTTCATGGAATAAGGTATGTTAAGGTATCATATATATGTAGGTACTCAGATGTGAGGTGGTGACTAGGGCTGGGGGAATATAAAAACTTGAAAAGGAAGTTTAGAATGGTGTGGCACATAGAGTGGATCATGAAAGTACAGTTTTTTTGTTTTACTTTAAATATTAATCAGAATGTGTTCCTTGAAGTAGGATTAAAATATCTCCAGTCTCTATAATGCTAAAAACATCATGTGGCTACTGAAGATTTGTAAGGTTTATATTTCAGAATGATAAAATGTAACCTGGAGAAAAAGCTTGCATATTTCATCAGTAAATTCAGAAAAATACAATCATATCAATTCTTCAATTTAGCTCTCAAATAATAGATTAAAATGTCCTATTACCTAAAGGGTTACTTGATTTTTAAATCATATCTTTTTCAGAAGCTCCAACAATAATTTGAGAGCATCAAAATAAACTGATGTAAATTGATTGCAAGAGGCACCATAATGTGAAATATAAAAATTTAATAATTATTTCTCATGGAGAGAATTTCTGGTGGAAGAGAAAATATTCTAATAATTCTACCCAAACTAAAAGCTAATTCAGAGATCACATATCTAATCACTACCTGCCTCCTACCGCCATCCCTTATGTTTATGTTTTGGACATTCCAACATTTTATTGGCCATCTGTATAAACCAGCTGCTGATCTTTGTATTTACTCACTGTTATTGTAAATCTTACTGCTTAGCATTTATTTATACTGAGTTTTGGGTTTTCCACTGCCTCTGGGCATTTTCTGTTACTTAATAATAATAAAAACAACCAGGATATTAATAATATAATAAAGTATTTCTTTATTTGATAGTCAAAAGAATTAAACTGAATGCACTGTTTGAATAATGCAAATAGGCATTAAAATTTCAGAGATCCAACATATATTACCTTTTCACTCTTAAAGTCTCCAAATACTCTGGAAACTCAACCATTCAAAACACACAGGCTTAAGTCAATACTCATTTAATAAATATTTGCTGCCTGTGCCAAAGAAATATGATAATTCTAAAATTTAAAGGCTGCCATAAATATCACACTATGTTCAACCACCTGTAAGGTACATGTTGAAATAAACACACTCTTACTTAAAACTTATCAGAGATTTATGAAATACTGTCAAATATATTCTGGCTTATATTAGACTGTGTTTTTTAAAAAGGGAATTTGGGTTACACCATGAGATCAAAGACATATTATAGCTGCTTACTTATCCAGACGGGCTACAGATTAAATTAGTGAACCAATATAAAATAACAGTGTGTTAAGCCTAAAGATAAGCTTATCCTTCCTTTTTCCTTTTTATAGTTTCCTCTTAAAATCTTTAACATTATTCCACCTTACTATATATATAATTATTATCATATATATGTATGTACATATACAAATATACATTTATATTTATGAAAAAAATTATATATATCTATGTAAATGCACACAGATTTTTTTTTTGTGGCAATGTTTAAAATATCTCTTTGGTACTATTTTCTTTTATATATTTGATGATTCCATTCTTCACCTTTTCGTAACATATGGAAGTGTTCAATTTTCATTACAAATACATTGCTAGTTTAAATTCTGTACTAGTTTAAATTTTTTTAGAAACTATCGTAGTTAACATTTAATTGGGATTCTGCATTTGGACTTGATTTTCAAGTAAACTATGAACCTTCTGAGGAATTTTCCCCGTGAATTTATCTTAATTTGAAGGAAAAAAACAGTTTACTCTGGCACAGTTATCTTCCAATGCTTAGTAACAGATCCAGTTTTCTTTAGGAATAAATAATGGCAGTCACTTTGAGAAACAGCTTTAAAAATCTATTCATATTAGGGGTTAACATCATTCAATAGGTAATTCCATTGCAATTTATGGTTAATAGCTCTATATTCGTGCTACTGGGGAGGAGCAACTAATTTAATGTATACCATTCTATTGTTATATTTTCACAGTTATTTTATATTTACTTCACTGCATCACTGACATAGTTTGAATTATTTCCTTTCTTATTTTATAGGCCACAAAGGTAAAAATACTCCAGGGATTTCAAAATGAGTTTTGTTATTTTTTTAAGTACAGCTATAAGATGAGCATTTTTAGAAGTGGCCTTTAAGATTGCTTATTGATCAAATTCTAGTTTATCTTCCATTGCAGCACACCAAAAACATTTCACTATTCCTTAGGTATTGTTTCCTTCCAGGTCTATTTCTTCACTCTAGCTTATTTTTTCCTATGCATTGTGCTATTTCATTCACTCTGAAGTAGGATACTAATTGGATGAAAACACTTAACCTGGATAGCTACATGCATTATATGTTTATGCCATACTGACTGGAGCTCATCAAAACCCAGATACATGCATATCTGATAAATTATAGGCTTACAATACTCAAGATTGGAAATCTAGGCATTTTGTCTGAATGCACAAAAGCATTTTGAATAGAGAATTATTCACAGCTAGAGTATCTCTCTTTACCTTAGCTATCTGAGTTATGAAAATACAGTTTAACCTGTAAGTCAGTCTTGCAAATTAATCTCCATGATCTTAACAATAATTTATGATAACTTAAAAGTGAAATTATGCATCTCAGGAAAAAAAGACTGATGGTAGAATAGAGAAGGTAAAATAATGCAGTAAAGTTCCTTTACATATTGACTATCACACCCAACTCAACAGAATCACATGATATTGCCTTGCCTAATAACCGACATAATGCGTCCACTCATCAAACAATAGATAGGGACCCTCAGCTGTGATGTTGAAGAAGGTACATTATTTCCCTTGAAAGAAAGAATATGGGGTCTTATAGGAAGGTTCTGCTCTTATGAAAAGATGTCCCCATGACTTCAAAGCAAGGTATTAAGTGGAGGTTCAAGCAAAGATATACAGTTCAGTTTTCACTGTAATTACTGAGGAACCCTCCATTCTTATTGGTCATCTTCTAGTTAAGCAAACTGGAAAAAAGGAAGTGGGAAAGATGGAACCAAACTTTGCCAAGTTTAACTGTGCAAGTTTCAGTTTGATATGTTTCCCCATAGGGTACAACCCAGGAATTCATTGATTAATAAAATTTTTTCTCCTTTAGAGTTTTCCAATTCTTTGCATTTTTTCTTATCTAATACAAAGTATTGCCACCTTCTCTTTGTCCTATCAGATCCCAATGACTTATCAAGACATTTTATAGCCCTTTCTCCTTCCAACAATTTACCTAATTTAAGCAGATTTCCTATTTCATGAAACATTTTCAAGTACCATTTATACATATTTTGCATGTTTAGTTACAACTTTTAAGATATAACTGAACATTTAACTTTTACAAGTGTTGGATATGATGGAACCACTCTGTACATTCAGTTCAATTCAATGCAATGAACATTTATTGACTTCTATATGCCAGGTTCTATTTGGGATACTTGCCTATGTCAATGAACAATACAGAAAAAAATTCCTACCCTCTGTTTCTTACATCTTATAATACCCAGTCCACAGTATATAAACCATATTATATCTTCTCCCAACAACAGATTTCTTTTTTTTCTATGACATCCTTTCTTATTAGTACCCTCAAAATTTTCCCTTGTAAATTGTGTTAATATCTAATAAAAACAATAACAAAATAAGTAATATGAAAGCTGTCATGTGCTAGGCACTGTTCTAAGCACAGTGAGAATATTAACTCATTGAGTCTGCATTAACAAGTCTATGGGATGGACTACTTATCACTATCCCAATTTATGGAAAAGGAAACAGAAATACAGAAATTTTAAATAACTTCCAAGCTTGACCAGTTAACAGGTAAAGCCTGATCAACCCAAATGGTTTAACATCAGAATGTGTGCTATTACTTTTAATGTGGTTACTTTAATTATCTATGCAACAGCAAAACTCAATTCATTATCTCTGATCTAGCTGAAATTATGCTGCACATTTAAAATCATTTAAAAACATCAAATCCCACTGAATAATTTTCAGAGCACAGTATCTCACCCTTTCTTAATCAATTTAACTTAATCTCATGGTCACTGACTTAAAATATCCCTATTTTATACTGAACTGGTCATTGTTCATATAAATTCTGAGAATTCACATCTGTTAAATTTCCCTAAAAGTGAAAGATATAGTAAATTAATAGAATAGTGATTATATTTTATTAATGACATGACTTTTCTGGGTTGTGACAAAGCATAGACAGTCTACATATACACATATTTCATCCTTAAAAAATAATTCTAATAATTGTGTAATGATTTCTGCATCAGACATAAGTCCTTTTAGATAGTGATTTTATTTACATATCTTTAGTTGAACATGGATCTATATAAAATATAAAAGAGACTTTACTACATCAGAGTAAGTAAAGCGATTTAATACATAATGACAAATAACCTGTTTCTTATTGTAAAGCCATTGTTCCGAGCCCATGAGCATATTTCTCCTGACTAGCAACCAGCAAATGGTAGATAACTCCTTTTTTTATCACATCCATGCAATTATGAGATATATAGTTTATTTATCTTCCATATAAATAAGACTGCCCTCTTCTGGATAATTAAGTATCTCTTAAGATAATGAAGTAGATTCTGGTTAAGCCCATCTTCAGGTAAAAGTAAAAGAAAACCCAAGTATATGACTAATTTTAAGCTTAATTCTTTATCTTCATATTTAAGACATACCTTTCAAAACCTACTTTACTGAGGTATATTTAAATACAATGAAACAAACTCATTTTACACAGAGGATTCAAGATAGCAGTATGAGAGGTGACACACAGAACTCCTCCCAAAACTACATATAGTATTAAAATATAGTTAATACAACTAACCCTAAAACAGCAACAGGAAAGAAGGCTGAACCAGACTGTACACAGACCTCATGAACAGAACAGACCTCAGGAAACAGGGTAACATACCAAAACCTTGATCCAGCGGGGCCCAAGCCCTTGCCCCATCCCAGCTCACTGGCAGGAGGAAGAGAAACAGAGCAGACCAGGGGGTGGAAGCCTAGAACTGCTGAACACCCAGCCCTGGAAGTCTGCTTTGGAACACAAACCTACATTGTGTGGTGATCTGGAAGTTGGTGAGGTTGGGGAGCTGGGACAGACAGAGTGCTTGAGAGACTGAGATTCCACCCACTTGTGGAGGACGGGATCCACATCCCAGGACAAAGGAAAGGCAGGCAATCTGAGAGGTTTCCTAGCAGTGAGAGGACTGCTGAAGGGGCAGGGTCTGCATGGAGCTTGCTGCACAGGAGAAGGGATAGGTAGACAAGGTTGTCTGGGTGTGCTCTGCCCAGCTGGTTGAGAATTTTGAGGAGCTTCAGGCACTCCAAACCCCTGGCTGACTACTCAGCTCTGAGGCCTCCCAACTGTGACACATAGCCTGCTGCGCCTTCCTCCTGGCCTGCAGACACTGGTTCGCAAACCGGCAGTCACTGCTCTGGCATCAGGCCAGCTAGAGGGAGGCCCCACCTACAACAGCTAGAGATGCAAAGCACAGAGGCTTACACCTGCCTGCTCGGCCCACTGGCTCTGATACTGGAGACAGGCGCTGTAGCCAGGTATCAGGAAACAGCTCTTTCCTCCCCCCAGGCACCAGCGCCACTGCCCTACGATCCCCAACCTCACTCTAGAGGCTGAGCAGCTCCAGAGACTGGAGCTTCTGGGCATTGGAGGGTGCCACATAGAAATAGGAAACGTCAAAGGAAACTGGTTCAGACCAAACTATCACAAGCCCCAGAAAAAGGGCCAAACAAAACTGAACTCACCACTCTTCCTGAAAGAGATTTGAAAATAAAAATCATAAACATGTTCATGGAGGTACAGAAAAATATTCAAGAACTCAGGAATAAATTTAAGATGGAGATTCAAACATTAAGAAATTCCATATCTGAGATGAAACATACAATGGAGGGATTTAAAAGCAGATTATATATAGTAGAAGAGAAGGTAAATGGAATCGAAATTAGGGAAGTAGAATATAAAAAAGATGAGGCAAAGGGAGAAAAAAAGGATCTCTAAGAATGAAAGAATATTGAGAGAACTGTGTGACCAATCCAAACAGAACAATATTTGCATTATAGGGGTACCAGAAGAACAAGAGAGAGAAAAAGGGATAGAAAGTGTCACTGAGGAGGTAATTGCTGAAAACTTCCCCAGTCTGGGGAAGGAGATAGTCTCTCAGGCCATGGAGGTGGACAGATCTCCCAACACAAGGGACCCAAGGAAGACAACATCAACACATACAATAATTAAAATAGCAAAGATCAAGGATAAAGAGAGAATTTTAAAAGCAGCCAGAGAGAGAAAAAAGATCACATACAAAGGAAACCCATCAGGCTGTCATCAGACTTCTCAACAGAAACCTTACAGGCCAGAAGAGAGTGACATAATATATTTAATGCAATGAAGCAGAAGGGTCTCAAACCAAGAAAACTCTACACAGCAAGGTTATCATTTAAATTTCAAGGCAGGATTAAACAATTTTCAGATAAGCAAAAGCTGAGAGAATTTGCCTCCCACAAACCACCTCTACACTGCATTTTGGAGGGACTGCTATAGATGGGAGTATTCCTAAAGCCAAACAGATGTCACCAGGGGAAATGAAACCACAGCAAAGTAGAACAATTAGATACTGAGCTAATACAAAATCAAATCAACTACCCTCAAAGTCAATCAAGGGATAGACAAAGAGTACAGAATACGATACCTAACATATAAAGAATAGAGGATGAAGAAAAAGGAAGAAAAAAAAAAAAGAAACTTTAGGTTGTGTTTGTAATAGCATATGAAGTGAGTGAAATTAGACTGTGAGATAGTAAGGGAATTACCCTTGAATCTTTGTTAACCATGAATCTAAAGCCTGCAGTGGCAATAAGTACATACTTACTGATAATCACCCTAAATGTAAATGGTCTGAATGCACCAATTAAAACATATAGAGTCACTGAATGGATAAAAAAACAAGACCCAACTATATGCTGCCTACAAGAGACTCACTTCAAACCCAAAGACATACACAGACTCAAAGTAAAGGGATGGAAAAAGATACTCCATGAAAATAATAGGGAGAAAAAAGCAAGAGTTGCAGTACTTGTATCAGACAAAATAGACTTCAAAACAAAGAAAGTAACAAGAGACAAATAAGGAAATTACATAATGATAAAGGGGTCATTCCAACGAGAGGATATAACTATTATAAATATCTATGCACCCAACACAGGATCAACTACATATGTGAAACAAATACTAACAGAATTAAAGGGGGAAATAGAATGCAATGCATTCATTTTAGGAGACTTCAACACACTACGCACTCCAAAGGACAGATCAAACAGACAGAAAATAAGCAAAGAGACAGAGGCACTGAACAACATATTAAAACAGATGGACCTAATGGACATCTACAGAACACTCCATCCAGAAGCAACAGGATACACATTCTTCTCAAGTGCACATGGGACATTTTCAAGAATAGCTCATGTACTAGGCCACAGAAAGAGCCTCAGTAAATTCAAAAAGATTGAAATTGTACCAATGGGCTTCTCAGATCACAAAGGTATGAAACTAGAAATAAATTACACAAAGAAAATGAAAAAGCCCACACACATATGGAGGCCTAATAACATGTTCCTAAATAACCAAAGGAAAAATAATCAAATAAAAACAGAGATCAAATAATATATGAAGACAAATGACAACAATAATTCAATGCCACAAAATCTGTGGGATGCAGCGAAGACCGTACTGAGAGGAAAGTGTATTGCAATACAGCCCTACCTCAGGAAAGAAGAACAACCAGAAATGAACAGTCTAATCTCACAGTGGATGAATCTAGAAAAGGAAGAACAAATGAGGCGCAAAGTCAGTAGAAGAAGAGACATAAAAAAGATTAGAGCAGAAATAAATGAAATCGAGAAGAATAAAACAATAGAAAGAATCAATAAAAGTAGGAGCTGGTGCTTCAAGAAAATAACCAAAATAAATAACCCCTAGTCTGACTTATCACGAAAAAGACAGAGTCTACACACATAACAGAATCAAAAATGAAAAAGGAGAAATCACTATGGACACCACAGAAATACAAATAATTATGAGAATACTACAAAAAATTAAATGGTAACAAACTGGATAACCATAAGAAATGGACAGCTTTCTAGAAAAATACAACCATCCAAGGCTGACCCAGGAAGAAACAGAAAATCTGAATAGATAAATTACCAGCAGGAAAATTTAATTGGTAATCAAAAAACTACCTAAGAACAAAACACCTGGACCAGATGGTTTCACTGCTGAATTTTATCAAACATTTAATGAAGACCTAGTACCTGTCTTCCTTAAAGTTTTCAAAAAAGTAGAAGAGGAGGGAATACTACCAAACCCATTCTGTGAGGCCAACATCACTCTAATACCAAAACCAGGCAAAGACACAACAAAAAAAGAAAATTATAGACCAATATCCCTGATGAACAGAGATGCAAAAATCCTCAACAAAAATTAGTAAACAAAATTCAAAAACATATCAAAAATGTCATCCATCATGATCTAGTGGGATTCATCCCAGGGATGCAAGAATGGTACAACATTCAAATATCCATCAACATCATCCAACACATCAACAAAAAGGACAAAAACCACATAATAACCTCCATAGACACTGAAAAAGCATTCAACAAAATTCAACATCCATTCATGATAAAAACTCTCAACAAAATGGGCATAGAGGGCAAGTACCTCAACATAATAAAGGCCAAATATAACAAACACACAGCCAACATTATACTTAACAGCGAGAAGCTGAAAGCTTTTCCTTTAAGACCAGGAACAAGACAAGGATGCCCAGTCTCCCCACTTATATTCAACATAGTTCTGGAGGTCCTAGCCATGGCAATCAGACAACACAAAGAAATAAAAGGCATCCAGATTGGCAAGGAAGAAGTCAAATTGTCCCTGTTTGTGGATGACATGATATTGTACATAAAAAACCCAAAAGATTCCACTCCAAAACTACTAGATCTAATATCAGAATTCAGCAAAGTTGTTGGATACAAAATTAACACACAGAAATCTGTGGCTTTCCTATACACTAACGATGAACTAGCATAAAGAGAAATCAGGAAAACAATTCCATTCACAATTATATCAAAAAGAATAAAATACCTAGGAATAAACCTAACCAAGGAAGTGAAAGATCTATACTCTGAAAACTATAAGACAGTCATGAGAGAAATTAAAGAAGATACCAATAAATGGAAACACATCCTGTGCTCATGGAAAAGGAAGAATTAATATTGTCAAAATGGCCATCCTGCCAAAAGCAATCAACAGATTCAGTGCAATCCCTATCAAAATACCAAGAGCATTCTTAAATGAATTAAAGCAAATAGTCTTAAAATTCATATGGAACCACAAAAAACCCGAAGAGCCAAAGCAATCCTGAGGAGGAATAATAAAGCAGGGGGAATTACACTCCCTGGCTTAAAGCTCTACTACAAAGCCACAGTAATCAAGACAATCTGGTACTGGCATAAGAACAGACCCATAGACCAATGGAACAGACTAGAGAGCCCAGATATAAAACCAAGCATATATGGTCAATTAATATATGATAAAGGAGCCATGGACATACAATGGGGAAATGACAGTCCCTTCAACAGCTGGGGTTGGCAAAACTGGACAGCTATGTGTAAGAGAATGAAACTGGATTATTGTCTAACCCCATACACAAAAGTAAACTCAAAATGGATCAAAGACCTGAGTGTAAGTCATGAAACCATGAAACTCTTAGAAAAAAACATAGGCAAAAATCTCTTGGACATAAACATGAGCAACTTCTTCATGAACATATCTCCCTGGGCAAGGGAAACAAAAGCAAAAATGAACAAGTGGGACTATATCAAACTAAAAAGCTTCTGTACAGCAATGAATACCATCAGTAGAACAAAAAGGCATCCTACAGTAGGGGAGAATATCTTCATAAATGACATATCCGATTAGGGGTTGACATCCAAATTATATAAAGAGCTCACACACCTCAACAAACAAAAAGCAAACAAGCCAATTAAAATGGACAGAGAAGCTGAACAGATATTTCTCCAAAGAAGAAATTCAGATGGCCAACTGGTACATGAAAAGATGCTCTACATCACTAATCATCAGAGAAATGCAAATTAAAACCACAATGAGATATCACCTCACACCAGTAAGAATGGTCACCATCCAAAAGACAGATAAGAACAAATGTTGGCGAGGTTGTGGAGAAAGGGGAACCCTCCTACACTGCTGGTGGGAATGTAAATTAATTCAACCATTGTGGAAAGCAGTATGAAGGTTCCTCAAAATAGAAATACCATTTGACCCAGGAATTCCACTCCTAGGTATTTACCCTAAGAATGCAGCAGCCCAGTTTGAAAAAGACAGATGCACCCCTATGTTTATCGCAGCACTATTTACAATAGCCAAGAAATGGAAGCAACCTAAGTGTCCATCAGTAGATGAATGGATAAAGAAGATGTGGTACATATACACAATGGAATATTATTCAGCCATAGGAAGAAAACAAATCCTCCCATTTGCAACAACATGGATGGAGCTAGAGGGTATTATACTAAGTGAAATAAGCCAGGTGGAGAAAGACAAGTATCAAATGATTTCACTCATCTGTAGAGTATAAGAACAAAGAAAAAACTGAAGGAACCAAACAGCAACAGACTCACAGAACCCAAGAATGGACTAACAGTTACCAAAGAGAAAGGGACTGGGGAGGACGGGTGGGAAGGGAGGGATAAGGGGAATAAGAAGCATTAAGATTAGCACACATAATGTAGTGGGTGGACATGGGGAAGGCAGTATAGTCAGAGAAGACAAGTAGTGACTCTATAGCATCTTACTATGCTGATGGACAGTGACTATAATGGATATGTGGTGGGGACTTGATAATAGGGGGAGTCTATTAACCATAATGTTGCTCATGTAATTATACATTAATGATACCAAAATTTTAAAAAAAACACTCATTTTATATTTTCAGTTCAATTAATTTTGACAAAAAATACAACCATTTAACTACCACTGTGATTGAAAATGGAGAATATCCATTATTCCCAATGTCCCCATATGCTTCTTTCAGTCAAGCCCACACAAAATGTATTTACCTTCTGTCACTGTAGTTTACATTTGTTTTTACAGCATTTGTATAAATAGAATGATACAGTAATAGCCTTTTCTGTCTGACTTCTTTCTCTCAGCATATTGTTAAAATTCATTTACAGTTCTGGGTTTATCAGTAGTCATCTCTCTTGAGTAAACATTTAGGAATGAAATTGCTGGATTGTATCATAAATATATTTTTTAGTTTTACAAGAAATTGCAAACCTTTCTCCAAATCAAATTCCTATCACCAAGGTGTGAGACTTACAATTGTTCCATATTCTGCCACTACTTGGTCCTATTATCCATTCTAATTTGGGCCTGAAGGTGGGCATGTAGTGATATCTTCTCATAGGTTTCCTTTTAAAGGGTAAAATATACTTTATTTAATAGTTGGCTATTGATTTTAATGATTATAAGTATTTAGACAAATAGTATGAGTTGTATATTTGTCATCTTGATTTTCATCTGGCAAATATTTGGTGTATGCCTTGACTGAGGTATTATAGGAGCATAAACAGGAAAACAATTACCTTCAATCCCCTACACAGTTCCAGAGAAGACTTTTTAGAAATATACTTCATGTCCACATAACAAAAATGTCTTTCTTTAGGCTGACATTACAGAAGCTCACCTTTGCATCTCTGTGTGTCAATTAATCATGGTCCCATTTCCATTTTTTTTTTTATCTCAGAAGTTTTTATAGATGTCCCCTCTATCTCTCATGGTGCTTATTTGTAAAAGCAGATCCTTTGCTTGTAGAACAGCATCAATACACTGGTACTCATTTACTTCTTTTTTGACACACTTCTTTTATTTATGTACATCCAAGTTTCTGACATGTTATTTTGCTTCTTTAAAAGAACTTCTTTCAAAATTTCTTATAGTACAGTTTGCAAGAAATCAACTCCCTCATATTTTTGTATTTGAAAAAGTGTTTATCTTTCATTATTGAAAGGAAACTTCATTAGATATAGAATTCTATGTTGGTTGCTTTTTCCAACATGTTAATCACTCCACTCTTCCTGTTGGCATGGTTTCTGATGAACAGTCTGCTATAATTCTAATTCTTATTTCTCTGTACGTCAAGTTTTTCCTGTGGCTACCACTAGGTTGTCTACTTGTCTTTGGTTTACTGAAAATTTAATATGAAATGCCTAGATGTGTGCTCTTGTTATTTATCCTGTTAGTGTTCTGGGTTTCCAGGATCTGTGCTTTGAGGAAATCATTATTTCTTCACATATCACATCTGCTCATTTTCCTTCTGCTACGCCAATTACACAAATGTTACACATTTTACTTTGTCTGATAGTCTTAATTATTTCATTTTTTATTTTCTTGTCTTTTTTTCTCTTTGCATTTCATTTTAGGTAATTTCTACTGCCCTATCTTCAAATTCCCTGTTTCTTTCCTTGATTAAGTCTGCTTTAAGCACATTGAATGCATTATTCATTTCTGTTACTGTGCTTTTAATTTCCAATATTTCCTTTTGGTTTTTCTTATGGTTTCCATATCTCTGATGACATTATCCATCTAGTATTGCATACAGTCTACTGTTTCCATTAGAGTCTGTAACATATTACCATTATTGTTTCAAATTCTATGTCTGATATTTCCAACATCTGAACTATATCTAGTCTGTTTCTGATGGTGACATTGTTGCTTCAGATTTTGTTTTATCTTGCCTTTTGGCACGGCTTGTAACTTTTTATTGAAAGGCAAACTTGTATAGGGCAATAGATAATGAAATAAATAGACCTTTACTGTGAAAATTTATAACAATCTGATGAAGAGTTGGGTTGTTTTATGTTTATTCTATCAACCCATTAAATGCTTATTTGTTGGATCATAAATATAATTTGCATACAATAAAATTCATTCTTATTAAGATTAGTTTGGCAAATGTGTACAATATATAATCACCACCAAAATCAAAATATAGAGTACTCCCAAATTTCAGTAACTTTCATTGTGCTCACTTGCACATAATCAGCGTCTTTCACCTCCAGCCTCTGATAAACACTATGACTGTTCTGTGTTCCTACAATTTTACTCATCTGGAATTTCATATAGATAGAATCACATTATTCAGTTTTTTGTGTTGTTATGTATCTGGCTTCTTTCACTTAGCATGATATTTTTAAGACTCAGCCATGTTTCTCTGTGCATCACTTTGTTCCTTTTTTATTGTAAAGTACTATTTCTCAGTAAAAATATACCAAAATTTGTTTAATCCATTTACCAGTTAATGGACATTTGATTGTTCTGAATTATTGAATGTTACAAGTAAGATGGCTGTGAATATTTGTACATGGTTATTTGTGTGGTCATATTCTCTTGGGTAAATATTAAGGAATTAGGTCGGTGGAGCATATGGTAAGCATATGGTTAAATTTATAAGAAACCATTCAATTGTTTTCCAAAGTGCCTGTATCTTTTTTTCATCTCCACCAGCAATTAATAAGATTTCTAGCTGATCTGCATTCTAGCCAGAATTTGTAATTTTAGTCTGTTGGGTATGAATATTCTGGTAGATGTGTGTTATTTTGGATTTAATTAGCATTTCCCTAATTCTATGATGTTGAACATTGTTTATGTGCATATTTGACATCACATTATCTTCTTTGGTGAAGTGTCTGGTCAAACTTTTTGCCCATTTGTTTTCCTTGGGTAGTCTGTCATCTCATTAGTGAGTTATGAGAGTTCTTTATATTTTCTAGGTAAAGTCCATTATAGGCTTTTATTTTTTGCAAATGTTTTCTGCCACTTTGTCGTATTTCTTTTTTCCTTAACTGAATCTTTTGAAAAACAGAATTTCAATTTTTATGAAGTCCAATTTTCAACATCTTTTTCCTTTATGATTTGTTCATTTGTGTCCTACCTTAGAAATCTTTACCTTTCTTCAGTTACTGTCTCATACATTTTCTTCTAAAACTTTCATAGTTATTTCCATTACATACAGCTCTACAATCCATTCAAGTAAATTTTGAATAAATGTTTAGATTAACATTTAGTTCTGCTTTTGTTGATGTTTTCATATGGATAGATAATTATTTTAGCAGCACTTGTAGGAAAGACTGCCCTATCTCTGCTGAATTACCTTGTCAACACTGCTTAGAATCAGTTGACCACTAACTCTTTGTCTGGAGTAGTAATAGTAATAAGGTACTTGGTGATTCGAGTGCATAAGTAATAAGTGAAATGAATGAAAGAAATGTCAAAAAGCATTAGTGGAGGAATTGACAGTACTCTGTTAAAAGTTACCTACACTGCACATGAAGTAGTATAGCATCATTTGAAGGTATAACTTAGATAACTTAGATTAGTTTAAAAGGTATATTGTAAATTCTAGGGCAACAACTAAGTTTTAAAACAGAAGTATTATTTATATAATAAGATGGATAAAATAGAATCATATAAAAACTTAATTATATTAGGAGAAGGCAGTAAAAGTAGAGGAAAAAAAGACACAAAAAACAATCGCAAAGAATAGGTAACAGCTACAAATATTAATCTAATGACATCAGTAACCATTTTAAATGTGGATGGTCTAGATACACCAACCAAAGGCAGATTGTCGGAGTGAATTAAGAAAACAACCCTAACCTATGTTGCTACAAGAAACCCATTTTAAATATAAAGACTCAGATAGATTAGAAGTAAAGGGATGAAGAAAGACAGATCATGCCAACACAAGTCAAGTAAGTGTTAATTTCAGAGAAAATGGAGTTCAGGACACAGAAAACTACTAGGGATAAAGAGGATTGTGACATAATGATAGGTCAAACCACCAAAAAAAAAGATAGCAATATTCAACATGAATGCACCTAACAAAAGAAAATCAAAATAAATGTCAAAATCTGATAGAACTGCATGGAGAAACAGACAAATCCATTATATGACTAGAGATTTCCACACTGTTTCAATAACTGGTAGATCTAGCAGACAGAAAATCAGTAAGGATATAGATAATCTGAATCTGAAATCAGTAGTAAATAGAGCCCTATGAATAAACTTGATCTAAATGGTATTTATAGAATACTCCAATCTAATAACAACAGAATACACATTCTTCTCAAGCTCATATGGCAGATTCACCAGCATAGACAACATTCTGAGACATAAAACACACTATAATTTGTTTTTAATTTAAAAATCATATTAAAGTATGTTTTAGACCCAAAAGGAATTAAACTAGAAATCAAAATGCACAGAACTTTTATGTGGAAAACTATATAACTCTGATGAAACAAATCAGACATAAATGAATAGGAGATATTCCATTTTCATGAACTGAAGGACTTAATATTGGTAAGATGTCAATTATTCCCAACTTGATTGATAAATTCAAAACATCCTCAATCAAAATCTCATCAAGTTATTAGGTATACATGGACAAACTATTTCTAAATGAATGGAAAGGTCCACTATAAATAACATAATCCTGAAGAAAAACAAAATTGGAAGACTGATACTACCTGACTTCAGATGTTAGTAGAAAATGAGAGTAATCAATACAGTGCAGTATTAGCAAAAGAATAGACACTAGGTCTTTGGCGAGAACAGAGAACCCAGCAACAGACCTACACAAACATATTTAACAGTTCTTTGAAAAAAGGAGCAAAGGCAATTCAATGAGGAAAGAATAGTCATTTCAACAAATGATGCTACAGAAATTGGATTCATATGAAAAAAAATAAGTAAATAAACCTAACCATACACCTGACATGATTCACAAAAATTAGTTCAAAATATATCATAAACTTAAGTGAAAAATGCAAAACTAAAACTTCTAGAAAAAAAACAGAAAGTTGGCATGATCTTTAGCTTTGATAGGGAAATATTTACAAGGTCAGCAATCTAGTCCAGGTGGCTCCCTTCTGCATCTCTTCTTTAGCAAAGACAGCAGAAACTCCCATTTCCCCCTTCCCTTCACTCCCTGCTCCACCAGGCACTCATTCCCAAAACTCACTCCCCCTTGCTTGCTTGCTTGTTGTGCACATAGAAATGTTGCAGATTTGGAAGCAGAAAAATGTATATTACTCCCCTTGCCTTTGTTCGGAGCTTGGACCTTGGGAGATTACTCCCCTCTGAGCCTGCCCGTGTAAAATAAACCTCAACACTCCAAGGCCTCTGAGTGCCACTTGGTTCTTCGGTCAGCGATCCAGTCCAGGTTTTTCAGAATTTCCTGTAACAGTCTGATGATGAATTTATAGATACACCAACAAAAGCATGATCCATGAAAGAAAAACTGTAAGTCGTACTTTATTAAAATTTAAGATTTCTGCTCAAAAAACCAAGTTTAAGAGAATGAAAAGTCACTTTTATATCTGATACAAAGCATGCGTCCAAAATATACAAAGAACAATAACAATTCACCATGAAGAAAACAAACAACCCAGTTAAAAATGGGTAAATTTTCAGGACAGATACCTCAACACTGGAGGCATAAAGATGACAAATAAGCATAAGAAAAGATGAGGAACTTCAATGGTCATTAAGAAAATACAAATTAAAACAACAAAATACCATTACATATCTATTAAAATGGCTATAATCCAAAAATCTGACAATTATCAATTGCTGGTGAGGATGCAAAGCAACAGGAACTCTCATCTATTGTTGAAGGGAAAGTAAAATGGTACAGTCCCTTAGTTAGATAGCTTGGCTTGGCAGGATCTTACAAAACTAAACACAATCTTACTGTGTTCAAGACCAGCAATCACACTCATGGGTATATATCCACTGATTTGAATACTTTTGTCTACATAAAAACAGGTATGTGAATGTTTATAGTAGATTTAGTTATAATCACCAAACCCTGCAAGTGACATTTTTTATAGTTACATGGTGCTATAATTATTTTATAGTAGTAATTCATAATATTTTATCATTATACTGATTCCAAGTATTATTATTCAGGGACAAATTCAGCTAGAGAAAACAGATTTTTAGTTTTCACATAATTTTCGATATTTGTCCCTACTTATATATTTTTCATTTCCCATGGTACTTTCTGTAACATAATATAATATAAACAACTTCAGCTTATTAACTGAAACAACTTGAGCCTGCATATCACCTCTCCCAGAGTTTATCCCTTGTTAACAGTGAGATTCTAATAAATAAATTTCCTGTGACCAAAGCAACATGATGAAAAAGTAACAAGCCTCAATTCAATTTGATTTGATAAACATTTCATAGAAGCTTAACTGAAATAAAAAATATATATATAACATTCTCTCAAACATCTTTTTCCACAATAATATATCATTAATTTCACTGAGTCAAAAATAAGATCATTGCTAATGAAACAATATCATTTTTAAAAGCTTAAGAGACATCATTAAAGGTAGTTTTAATGACATTCTTGTGAGCATCATGTCAAGGGCAAGTTGCCACCCTTTGTTTCTGAAAGGGAACAAAATATGCTACTCTGGCATATTAATTATTTTGAATTAAAGTTACTTGAGAAATAGCCTATGCAAAAAGGATGCTCTAATCCTCCTTTGTCCCCCAGAAAGCAGGAAATTAATCTCCCCTGGTACAAGGTATGCTCCTTGTACCAGAAAGAAGGAGACATCCTATCATCAGAGATAGGAAATAGAGGACCAAGAAAGCTATATAAACTAAACTTCTTACCTCCTCACCAATTTACTATTCCAAGACCGAACTTCCTTGTCTTGTCAATTCTTCATAAATTTATTGTTCCTTGTCTAAAGGTAAAACAGTTGCCTGCCTTGGTCACTTCTTTGAGTCTCATATTTTTAAAGGGGCTTTTATAAGTATGAAATTAAGTTTGTTTTTCTCCTGTTAATCTGTCTTACGTAAATTAAATTCTTGGACCAGCCAAAGAACCTAGAAGGGAAGAAGAGAAAAGTTTTATGCCCCTGCATTTTCTATAAATAGATGAAATGATGCAGTGTCTTATGTGGAAAACAGGAAAGGTGTTAACAAGTGTCTAAATACAGGATCATAACATAATCGATACGTGTATTCTACAATTAAATATACTCTATACATAGATTTTTGTATTTAATATTTAACTAGGTAATATAATGTAAAATAATGGGACCAATAGTGTTGCTATTAAAACTTCTGTGAAGGTCATTTTAGTAGGAAGAGCTCCCAAATGTTTCTAACACCATCGTTAAACTAAGGCTACAGTTCCTTACTGATGGATGTAAGAGACACCCATTGCTTTTTCTGATCTTCTGATAACAGTAACTCAAAGTCCTCATTTGAATGTTTAATCAGGCATTTGTTTATGAAGAATAGTGCTTTTCCTTTACATTGTGTACCTCATCGTTGTGAAATAAAAAGCAACAAAGATAGTCTAAAAACAAGAAAAATAACACAATCTAGTTAGTGTTTGCTTTAACCAGATACGCATTTTTGTTTGTGTGTGTTGTTAATTTTTATGATGTATTAGAAGAAATTGCCAAAGTAGGCTAACACAATGCCAGCCCTTAAGGAAATTCCAGGATTACAACAGCACAAACTTTGATCTTATACAGCCAACCAACCTGTTTCCCTGGATATTAACGTTAATGGCCCCCATTTTTCTTTGTGGTCAGTTTTGAATCAACCTCCCCAGAAGCCTTGTCATTCAGTTAATTGACAAATACTGCAGTTTGCAATCTTTCCCATTTGTCTACTCCTTTCTAATTGTATAGCTAATTCACTTTGTTTCATGACCTACTCAGGAAGCAATTATGGAGTGTCTCCTACCGGACATGAATATATTAGACAAAGAAACACTGAAATTCATTAGATGTAACTCTTCTGATGGAGGTGGCTTCACTTTGCCACCTCCTAGATGAGTGATTTTTCATGCTTCCCATTGTCTGGATCATTTGTTGCCTTCCTTGTACCTTTACTATCAAGTGGCAGGCCTTCCACAGCACTTGTGTGCCAAAGGGGGAGAGTGAAGGCTGAATGGGCCTCCAGCATTAGCAGAGGCTCTAATAGTTTCTGCCTCCATTTCTCATTTCAGACTTCCTTGCCTCATCAGTTAATCAATACTACCTCAGCTCATCTCCATAAATATAGTCCAGATCTGTATTGTATTGTATAAAATGGTAGCCACTAGCCACAAGTGTCTATTTTAACTTAAATTATTGTCATAAGATAAAAATTTAGTCCTCCAGTTGTAGAGTCACATTTCAAGTACTCAAGATTCACATGCGGCTAGTGGCTCCTGTATTGGACAGTGAGAATTTTAGAACATATCCATCATTGCAGAGAGTTCTATTAGAAAGCACTATCTAGATTCTCTAAACTGGTCCAGACTCCTGTCAAAATTTTTATAAATACTTTTGAAATAAGATTTTGTTAAACTCCTTGTATTTTTTCTAAGCACAGGTCTACTTCCGAAGGAACTTTCACACACTAATAATTATTGTATTAGGCATATTTAATGAAGATAATGGGTACTGCATGATTTGATTAAGGGGCATAATGGAATGATTGCTGAAGTTTCAAATTTCAGGATATTTCTAGAGAGATGTTTCAGTAATTTGATTATTTTAATGAACAGTGTACATTATTTTCCATGTTAGATTTATTAAGATAAATACAGAAACAGGCCTTTTCTTAATTCTGATTTATTAACAACATTTTTCTTTTAAGTAGCATCCGTCATTGATCAGATTGAAGAAAATTAAGTTTTCTTCCCTCCTGCTATCATAGCACATCATTTATCTATAATACCACTTCTCGGATTCAGTGTCATCCCCAAGGTTTTGTGTTATTGTTTCTTTTTATTTATGTGTACCTCCTGCCCACTTTTTATTAACTATCAGAGAATATTATAGGAGAACACAAAACATAAAGCCTGGTACAATGCTTTACGAAAACATTCAAATACACATTCAAAGTGTATTTATCAGCTCCTACAAACCACAAAGTATATAGATTAAAATAATTGGTTTTATTCTCTGCAGATACCATCTCTATGAAACAGTAGTAAATTCCACTGGAAGACTTAAAGTCCAATTATCTAAAGAAATTTACTTACCTAAAGAAAATATGTATTTAAACAAAAGTGACATCTTAAGAATAAATATAATTTTTCCTTAGTATATACACTAATGATATATAGAATAGAATACCTATTCTCAGAGCTGAAAGAAACCTTAAATCATTATCTTATTGAGCACTTGCTAACAAAGAACATAAGACATTATCAGCTATGTTTTATAGATATGGTATCTGGAGAGAATAAAACCAATTATTTTAATCTATATACTTTGTGGTTTGTAGGAGCTGATAAATATAGTTTGAATGTGTATTTGAATGTAAGTTGAATCTGGCAATATTCAACTTACAGGGGTTCATGCTTAATACTGAAATATTTTATAAGGTACCAAGTCAAAACCACTTAATACTACAAATGATAATAAAGCTAGTATATTTTAAAATATGCAAATTATTTAACTTGCTAAAATTTATTCAGAGGAAATTATGCTAATGCTAAATTATCCTGTGAGTAATCTGTCTTATTCATTTCCTTTTTAAGTTTAATAAACTCAACTCTGGGGGTAGAGCCCATGATTAAATAGAACTTCATTCTATTCAGATATTAAGAAAATGTTATTCTTTTCCTCTTCTCTTATGCATTATGCATAATGAAAGATATTTGAGGGCAGAATGAATTGGGGGAAGAATGTAAAAATTAGCTTGTTTTTGGAAATGATCTGTAAGTAAGTATTAAATTAAAACTTTTAAAATAGGGGTTCTTGACCCTTCTTTGTTCCATAGATCCCTTTGGTTTTCTGCTGAAGCTCTTATAGCTCTTTTCCTATTAATGTTTGAATAATATATAATAAAATGTATAGGGTTATTATAGAAATCAATTCTATTAAAACAGTTATCAAAATAATTTTAAAATTTTGTGATATAGTAATATAAATTCTTTGCTAATACATCAAATATGTTCTAGTAGCAAATCTAATATCTCCAATAATTTTAAAGTAGTGATGAGACTAAATGATACTTAAAGATATTAACACATATGTACAATAAGCTAACAGTTGAAGAAATCACCCAAAAGACATAGCCAAAAAAAAAATCTTAGTGCAACACTGAATTGGATATATATTTTAAATATATTTTATTGAAACAAAAAATGTCTAGCGTTTGAAACTGTACCTGGATTCAGTGAAACAGGCAAAGGTATTCGGAAATTAACTGAAAGGAAGCAGTGTACAGGTTACATATGACTGAGAGCTCTGAAAATAGAAATACTGAAGACCAGGGAAAGCATGATAACTAACTAGGAAAGGAAGAGTTAGCATTTAAATCAAGAAAATGTGTTACGTGAATACTATTTTCCCTCGAAAGTAAAGTCAGTCTGCCAATTAAATATTTCACATGACTACTCAGTGCCAAGTTAAATATTGAAATTACTTTGGGGAGAGAAAGAGAGATAGAAAGAGGTGGGATGGGAAGAAAGGAGGCAGAAAGAAAGAGGCAGACAGGAGACAAAGAAAAAGAAAGAATGATTAATTATGAGATTATAATATACACAAATTAAAATAAAAAATCTTAATTTTTATTTGAACAGACACCTTTTCCTTAGCCAAATTTGGAGTTTATTGGAAGAGACAATTTTAAAGCAAGGATTACAGCTGGCAAGTGAGTTTTCCATATTTGCTTCTCTATTCTGTTTTAAAACCAATTCTTCATTAATCAGAAGAGGCTAGGCTAATAAAGAATGATAAGAATGTGTGTTGAAGCTGGGCAGCATTACACCAAGCCCTAGCGTGCAGCAAACGGCCTCAGAGGGGAACACGACATTGTCCACATGTTGCTTTGCGGACTGAACTTCTTCCTTCCCTCATTGGGAAGGCACTATGCTTTGCTACCCTGGAAACTGCCTGTTAGCCTCGTTTTATAGGACCTCGTCCATCTGGCTTTAATGGGCTGCTCAACAATATCGAGTTTTACACAGAAGAAACAAGCTTGAGAGAAACAATAATAATATCTACACACAGAACAGGTGCCCAGTTTTAAAGGTAATTTACATTTATGAACTCAGAGGTAACTCTTTATGCAACATCTTGTGAAAATTAAACACCAAACCCTAAACAGTGCCGGGCTCTACATGTAGTAAATAGCCATAAAACCACCCTATCAAAAGATCTTACTTTTATAACAAGTCAGCAAGAGATAGTTCCATTTATTGCCTTACATGGTTATAGTTATCATGACTTTTATTCAATTTTAAATATTTGGGGGTGGGGTGGTATCAGAACAATATTGCCTGTGTTTGAGTTATGCTGTGTCATATAGTAATTGTATATGAAGTATATATATATATTGGGTAAGAATATTTACTGTATTATCATCAATTTTCTCATTTGCAAAATGGAAAATAACTATCCTGTGAAATGTCCGGTTTCCCCACTTGATTCGAATGAAATAATGTCTGGCAAAATGTTTTAAGCATTAGGGAATATTTCATAAATGGCCTTATGCATATATTTGTATTTAATTATTTTATCTTTAATATGGCAACTCTTCCAAAAAGTCTCCCTAGACTCTCACTTGAACTGTTTTCCTTCTTTGTGGTTATGTAGTCCCTGTGGAAATATTTATAAGAATACTTACATAGCTAACTCATCTTCCTCACCAAACACACATAGCAACTAGGTGCAATTCATTTTTGTAATGGTAGAGCACAGTATATTCGAGATGCTAAACATATAATGATGAGCTACATTAAGCTAAAATTAAACATTAAGAAATGTGCAAGGGCATTAGTCTTTGCTACAGACAAGCGTTAATCATATTTTGGGGTTTCCCTTAATAATCTCTATAATCACTGATATTTTGCTTACAGACATCACTAAAAAAGCACAAAAAAAGATAAAAGAAAATCCTCTATTCTCAAATAGTTTATGAAAAATACCTCTGTGGATAAAGTGAAAGCCCTGGTTGGCTAGCTCACTACACACGTGTGGGCAATACGTCTTTATTGACTCTATATAAAGAGCTCTGCCCAGTGTTCTAGGTGACATGGTGGCACGGCTGCAAGGCTGTAGGAGAGCAGAGAAAAGACTGGAGTGGTGGCAGCACCAAGGACAGAGACTGAGACGGCTGTGCGGGCAGAGAGGCCCAGAGGCAGAGACTGGCTTGCTGCATGCAGACTGGCTCTGAGTGGATGGAATTCTAGTGACTGACCTGCCATCATGGGAATAAAGTTGAGTATAACCCTTTCACCCCAAGAACATTCTACTATCATTTCTTTGGTCACATTGAATCCATAGTGAACTTGCCCAGGGCTGAAACCCATTGGCAAGAAATCTCTTAGGAAATATTCACCATGTACTACCTATTTCACATCTCATTTTCTTTATTCATATTATTTCTTTTACAATTGAGGTTCTCTTGAGACATATGTAGGACTGTATTATTTTCATTTAATGGGACATGAAATCTTTTGAGCCTTTAAGTTTAAGTACTAGAATTTATATTTTAAATTTTTCTACTTAGTGCTTTAAAAGTATATTGTGTCGAGCGTTGTACATTTATTTTTTGAGCAAACACTGGGACACAATCCAGATATTTGCTTGAGCAAGGCACAGAAACTAGAGTCATTTTTCTATACCCCACTATGTTCTCTGTACTTATATTCCATGCCTCTTACTTTCCAAATACATACAATATATTTTTCTCATTGAAAATCAGGTGCTCCTTTACCCACCCTCACATCACTTACCATTGTTAGTTTTAATTATGGAGTAAATGATGTTTCCATTCAACTATAAATTTCTCTTATTCTTGATACTGTTAACTAGCCCTTAAGTACATTCCTAGATACTTTTAAAGCAACTTCTGATTCTAGCAAGAATAATTATACATTTTAAGTCTTTGGCTAAGCCAGTGCAATTGCAACAGTGACAGTTTTCAGTTAATTAAGTTGGAGAAGATATTTTCAGCATTCAAGGAGATATAGCCTACATGGAGCATGCATTTCAAATTGGATAGTGGCTTTTAAATTCCAAAAGATCCATATTATAACAGACATTTTCCATATCTCATTTAGTCTAGCAAAACACCTTCACAAAAAAGACAGGGCCTTCTAATGCATACAAAATGTCAAACATTTACCTCAATTTTTTTCTTAATAATTTTAATTAGTTCTTATTTTAGAACCAAATTCATTTTAAAGAGAGCAGTGTGGAGTAATTCCTACCAATATAAATAATATCTAACAGAAATGACTGCAGTTAACTTGGCTGGGAGTTTACAGTTTTTCACAGGACTCTCAGGCCTGAGCAGCTGGAACTCAGGCTGTCGAAGCACCAACTTGAAACCATTTCAACAACTGTACACAATTCAATTACAACATTTTTTGCATACATGAAGCATGAAATGCCTCCACAGGCAGCAAGATTCCCTAAACTGAGCTTGTGATAATAGGGTTGCCAGGCAGGGCTTCTGTCTATCTAAATTTTGATAATAAACTCTCTGGGTACCATTAATATCTGATTAGTTCAAAGCACTTCTGTAATCTGAGTGATCCATTTACTGACTGGACAGCCTTACGCTGGTCACTTGGTAAGACTAAGTGAAGTCAATCACTATTATCTCAATGAAAGTTTAAAATTACCTTAATAGAGTGAAAAAAATAAAACTTTTCAATTTAACCATTGTATGTCATTTTCTGACACAAATGACTGGTTCTGAACAAAAGAGCTTATTAACACTTTCAGAGATGAATTGGACCATTTTAACTGGTTTAATACAATAATCTCCTATTATAAAAGATACTGAAAATGATATGAACATTTCGTCTACTGGCCTTCAATTCTTCTATTTAAAAACTGTTGAAAGCAAAAGTTTAATGATAAAATATTATCATAAAGTCTAGTATATGTTATGAAAAGGATAAAAGGTAATAACTCATCCCTTTCATTTAGCATATTTTGTAATGCTTAGTAGAATATATATAATGATACGATCATTTTCTTCAGGTATGAAGATAAAACATTTTGAGTCTTGAGTTTTAAGCCATTATAATCAATCTCTTATCCAAGTTGACCATCTTTTACAAATATAATAAGCATGCCCTTTGTCTTCATTCTATTTAGTGATGAGAAGATTAAAAATTGAATATAAATCAAATTTATGAATACATATATAAAATTATATAAATATTGAAAATATATTAATATTTTAAAATTAATAATATATAAACCTATCACAGTTCTACATTAAAACAAAGCCTATATAAATATAATGCCACTGAACATATACTTCATTGTCTTCATCCCAAAGCAGCAATCGCAAGAAAAATATTATAACAGACTTCATCAAATACCTGAGCACCAGACTACAAATACAGCCTTAGCAGTAGTTACTATGATTATAGCTACTACATATCATTCCAATATTATACTCTATGCAATGTAAAGCATTTAAAGCAATTGTTACAGTGACAACAATTGACTGTTCCTGAAGTCTCCCTTGAATTGTTACTGCTAATGATATTTATAATTCTCTACTTAATAATTAGTCTGGCTCATCAAATTAAGAACCCTAAACCAGGATGCAAAAGATTTTAATGAGAACTTTTTTTTCCTAAATCAAAGAAATCTTACCCAATATGGTAGATTAAATTTTTTAATGTTCCTTTTTAGATTTAAAAAATTTTAAATAGTGTTGATGTGTAGAAATTTCTGTTGGATAACTTTGACATGCATGTTGATGCAAAATGAAAAAAAATTAGAGACATGTAAGTGAGTAGGATAAATATGAAATATCTTAATTGAGGAAAGTTATTTTTATAAGGTAAAGGAAATTTGAGCTGAATAACTGGAGCGACTTCTGGACTACGAACAATAAATGAATTATGGAACAGCTTCCTGAGACCGGAAGAAGCTCAATCACAGAGGTTATTTTAAAATCGACTGGGAAAATGCTGAAGGTACATTTTGTAGGACAGGAAATCTAAGTTTTCAAAAGGATAGAATGAGTAAATCAAGTTTGGTATTTTTTATGGGTTTATTTTGGACTTGCATTGATAAAATAAGTTTAAATTGCAGAAAGACAGCATTTCTCATCCCCCACAAGAAGGTCTGTGGTATGCGCAAGCTCTGTTTTGGACAATGTCTGAGATGCCTGGGCTTTACCACTCATGAGTATACTCCAGGAATGGCAGGCTGAGGAAACACTTGGCAAGCCCAGAATAGTGGGGCCCTGCTCACATTTGCACCAACTCACATTCATAGGGCAAGAATTCTATGCCAGGGGAAGCAAACCAAGCAGACCAGAAACTACCACTTTCTCCCAATATTCTGCTTGTCAAGCAGGAGTGTCACTCTTGAGAAAAGCAGACCACTGTCTCAGCCTCAGAACAAGTCATGAGTGAGGCACAGAAATTTTGCCCAGGGGTAAGGCAAACCTTACAGAGCAGAGAGCTCCAAAATTCTCCCCCAAGGAACTGACTTTGGAACAGTGTGGGGAAGATCAAACCTAAGGGCATTCTCGGTAACAACGGGTTTGTGAGCTTTATGAGGAGGCTGGGAGTTGCATGAGAGTAAGAAGCTAAACTGTAGATCCTTTACAAGTCACCATAGAAAACCAGGTACAGAGACAGTCAAAAGGGTCCTCCTGGGTTCAGAACAAATCTCAAAGACTAGTCTCTAACATTGTCCCTGCAAAGAAGTCTAAATTTAACTGGGTCAGACTCTGTAACAGTTTCTGTCCCCAGGCATTTTTAAAAACAATAGAGCAATCAGTTGGCAATTAGTGTTGAAGAACAAAAACAGCTCTGACACTTTGGTGCAAAAATGCTTCCCAAAACTGCTGTGTTATTTTATTTTAAAACAAGCACTTGTTACCTCTACTTTTTAACTGTATATATGAATGACTTCATGTAGAGCACTTTTCTAGAAAACATGTACAAATATTTTTTAAATATATAAAATATGGAGGGTTAAGGAAGGATTAATGAGCAAAAGGAAATAGTGTCTGAATCTAGTTAGACTTAAAAGAACACAACAGTTTCTTACTCATATCTATTAAAGATAAAAAAAGAAAAAATATAATAAGAATGAAGGCCATGGTTACTTTTACAAAATCAGTTAGAGATTCAAGACCATTATAAAGAATTATACTGTATGGGAGACAGCCTGTGGCCAGTTCTGTTTAAAATTTTCACACTATTATACTTATCTGTTTACAATTTTACTTAATAACAATCTACTTCGTTCAAAAAGGATATAAGGCAATTTACAGAAACACATTTAAAATTATCTGATACAAAGGCATTAACAGAAAGTGAAACACAATCAGAAGCATAAAGCCATGAATAATTCCTGCAAAAATGCTGTAAGATTCAACAGAATTATGAAATTGAGATACAGATTTAGTTCTGACTCCTTTTTTTTCCCACAAAGAAAAGATAAAAACATGGATAGTTATAATTTCATTTTTATTACAAGAAAATTATACTGTTGCTCTAAAGGTTAGCCTATTCAAGCACTGAGGTCTGATGGAAACACTTCCTACATGTCTTCATTCTGGGAAAACCGAATAATGACAATGGATCACATGGGTAGTGGCATTCTTGATCAAGTCAGTCAACTTAGAACATTATCGTATTTACACCTTTTTTCCAATTATTTTTGGGAGTGCATGAATAAATGCATTTGAAGACTACTGGTCAAGCTAACATAATTACACGTTAGAGGAATAAAGTCTTACAGCCACTTCAAGTCAGGAAGTAGTGGCAGCAGGCAAATTGATAGGCAGACCTACACAAGTAAACATATAATGGAGTATGATATCAAGTTGTAGTTTCATTAAAATAAAGTGAGTTTGAAGAAACTCCAAGATAGACTTATGAGTGTTAAAGTTAAGAAGGTCTCTGTAAAAAAAAAAAAAAAAAGTTCTCTGAATAATCAAACTATTTAGTGCTGTGACTTCCACACACACACCTTCAGTTAATATGCAATATTTTAAGATGGGTTAATATATTTTTGACACTTAAAAAAAATCATATACTGTACATACTGTTTATCTAAGACTACAGCCTGAAAAATTAGCCTATGGACCAACGGTTTATGTAACATCATTATAAAAGTACTTTTTCTTTTTTTGACAAGCCTTCAAGGTTTGCACATCTGCGCACTGTCAACAATCCCCACCTCCTTTCAGAAGAGAACAATTTACCTTTTTTCTTTTTCCTATCAGAGATCTGAACTCACACCTGCAAAGGTTTGATATAAATAACTAAATCCTCTCATGATAAACAAATGGCGATGGGGAGTACATGTGGGAAACTTGTTTCAGCACAAGCTAGATTTGTTTCTTTTTCATCCAGAAATATGTTTCAGTTTTGTATAATAGTATATTTATAAATTCATTCAATATTCTTTAGCTAATATAGGTTACTTCCTTGAGGGCATCAATCTGTAGGGTTTGTCTCTGTTATGCTTATAAAATTAAAAAATATAAACAGGTATACCCTACTTTAGTAAATATTTAATTCTCAATTTGTACTCTAGTTATTGGTTTACTAAAAGTTAATTCATGTTTTAAAGTACCACAAAATAAATTCAAAGGTAAATCCTCTGTGGACAAAAAATTGCATTTATTGAGTGAAAAAAGTCAGCATTCTGAATAAGGATGCATATAATCAAAAGTGTATGTAGATGAATATGTAGAACACTGATTACATTTATAAATTCATAAGTACTCAAATCTGTATCTAAAACAAACCCATAATGGTACATATAGATTTCTCTATGAAAAGAAAAAACAATATATATGTCTCACTAAAGAAAAAGAGGGGAAGGGCATGGCCAGTTTTGTGTTACAGTTTGCTGAAATGTTGTCTACCGATAATGGGTAATAGCCACAGTATAACTTTCCAATGTATACCGATAGTGGCAGTATAAAATTATGCAAGCCAATTACAAAATACTCAAGAAAACAGAATTTTCATAAAGGAATTCTTACTTAAAAGAAATTCAGAAGAAGGTAGGAGATGAACTCCAGGTATGCCCAAAGTTAAAATACATTATCACATGAAATCCTCACAGAAGCCTTGTTGTGTGAACAATGAGGAAACTGAGTCTCAGAGTTTAGGTCAGTTGCCTGAAGTCTACTTCAGTAAAATGACGGAAGCAGAATTCAAACACAAGTCTTGGGGACTCTTGATCCTTGAGACCTTCCTTGACAAAGTGCATCATCATACCACACAGACTCTTTCACACCTCTCAGTCTCTCTCAAAATCAGTGAACTTCAAATGAAGCCTCTGTCTTTTCCCCAGTTTGTGCACTTAGATGTAATTATTTCTACAACTAGCTTTGGTGAGGCTAAGCTACTTCTGTTGTAAACAACAAAGGTTCACCTGAACAAAGAAAAGTCATTCATACGCTACTCTTATAGCTAATACTAAATTGAGAATAGTACTTTGTTTTAATCAGCAATTAGTTCTAGTCCATAATTTTCAGTTGCCACAATTTCCAGAAGCAAGAAAATCTTTCACTAAGAAAGAACATTTTTCTTAATTTCTAAATAAATGATCTAAATTAGTACTTCTCTTCCATTTAGAGTGTTCTTCTATCTTTTGAGAATTAGTCCTGAAAAATATTTCTATTTCCTGAGGGGAGGGGGCTGGGAGTCTGGGGAAAGAGGTTAAGGGGAACTAACACAGCTCAGCAAGAACATAAATATAGATCAATTGTATGGAATTGGATTCTCTGGCATTTTCATTATAGAAAAACTTCTTTTAGAAACAGGCACAGGCCCAAAGAAATTACCTAAAAGCATGACCTTGAAATTACCTGAAAGCAATTAAATTGCCTTACTGAGCAAAAATAAGTAAACGGTGACAGAGAATACAGGAATTTCATTATTAAGCAAGAAATTTGTTGTGAATGTTTGAAATTGATGCTCGTGGTAAATTACTCAAAACATTTAAAAGTTCTAAACAATTTCAAATACAATGTTACTAACTGGTTTATGTTGAGGAGATAAAAACAAAAAAACAACATTCAGAATGAAGAAGGAAATCCTTATAATACATGTAAGTTTTTGTTAGTACTTAGCATGAAATCTTATCTGAATATTCACAATGAGCTCCCCTATTATTTTAGCTAGAACAAATACCTGTGTTTTAGTGAGCAGAAGATAGATTCGTTTTAATATATGGGTTTAACCATTCATGAGAGAGGCACATGAAAGCATTCATATTATAGTAAGTAGTTTTTGAATATACTATAACCTCTCTAAGTATATTTTAAGTAATTTAGACATTATATTATACTTAAAAATAATTTCCTGAAATTAAGTGGGTTTACCTTAGAGTTGTAATATTGTTTCATGAATCACAACTTAAACAGTCCTTTCCATACTGAAGATATAACAACCTAATTCTTATAAAGCTCAGGTAGTATTTTCATAGTAGCAACTGTATAATCCAAGAATCTTGTTAACCAGTTTCCGCCACAAATTTCCCATAATAATTTATAATTAGCATATTGTAGAAAGAAAGTCCAGGAAAGCAAATGTAAGGAACTTAATAAAAATGATTTTGCAACACTTTTTAACCTTTTACAATATAAAGTGACATTTACAGTTATATTTTGGATCATTATTGCTTGGGACTAAAATAGCAATCAAAAAATAATATTTAGGCTAAATCTCTCCTACAGTAAAAATTGAAAAGTGTATTTTTATTCATTCATTCATTCATTTATGTATTTATTTATTCATTCATTCATTTTTTAGTATTCCAGAGGCAGCCTTTTTGCATAAAGAGTAACTCTCAAACCCTTTCAATCTGCCCTCTGCACCCACCAGCGGATGGGCTCAAAATTCCTGTCTCTTCAGTCCTTGGGTTCAGAAAACAGCCTTTATTTCTTCTCCTAGTATCCATGGAAGCATCAAGGTTGAGTTATTCTTCTTGAGGTTTAACATTCATTTCCCAGGACTCTGGCAATCTGTGCTTTATACTACAGCATATATTGTCACCCCTGTTCACCATTACTTTTGCTATCTTCCTCACTTTAATAGGGACTAAACTAGAACTCACACTACTGCCATATAAAGGGAAATGATAGGCAGGGATGTGGTTGCCAGATGAGAGGACACAAAGACCATACTTAATTACAAGCAGTGCAAATCGTTATAAAAAAGTGAGTCCTTAAAAGAGGTATCCATGGACAGGAAAGTAGAGGATGGAGAGATGTCTTTTCATCTTTCGAGTTCTCCTTCAAAGCCACATTCCCAAGGAAGCCTGTTCTTTCTCCAACTCAAAGAGTTGCACAACACCAGTACTTATTTTGAATCAATTACTTAGTATTTCTCACTTGCTCCTTTTAGGGAAGGAACTATTTGTTACACTTCATAATAGAGCTGCATAAAAGGTATGCTCAAAACACAAGTGTCCCTGCTAATTCAGAAAGTGAGAGATTCAAAGAATTTTAGACACTGTTAATGTTCAACAACCTTAATTAAGAAGTGAGGAAATGTGGTACAAGAAAATTAATAGAATCAACAATCAAATTAATTTTCAAAGCTCATTATATGAAAATGAAGCGATTTTTAATATCATATAGCAACCTCAAGTACTCTAGTACATAAGGTAGAGACAAGTTCTTGCTCTGAAGCATCAGGCCAAATGTCAGCTCTATTTACTTTGCCTCAAGTAAGTTATTTTACTTCAGCTTCATTTTGTACAAGATGAAAATGGAATCATGTGTGTAATGTTTTAAGAAACAAATGGTATAATTCATTAAATAGACATACATCAAAAGACAATGACCAAGTTCTTCCTTTTCATTTTTTGTTCAACTCTATAGCCTGTGGATGTAAGGAACTCTTAAACACTGAAGAAAAGTCCATACCCAGGAAGTCTATTTGGATAGGAAAGAGTAAACTGGTTTCTAGATTTGAACTAGAAGCAAAGTACTAATAACCTACGCTATTTTGGAAGAAATTTGTTGTAATCATAAAATGTGTAAAGAATCTTCATTGTGTGGACAGGAAATTGCTTGAATTAGAGCTTCGAGACTTAGAAACCCAAGGCTCAAGCACACTGCTTTATTGTGGTCTGACCACAAATGTCCATTAAAGGCTGAGGCTACTTTATACTGTTAAACACCAGATACATTATCAAAGCATGAACAGGATAAATCAGTGGTCATTTGACAAGTCTACCTTCAAAGCAAACTTCATTTGGATCTCTGATAGCATTCATATCTATGGAATGTTACTGAGCAGTATGGGAAAAAAATCATTGCAGTATGGATTAAAGGGGTATACTTGGGTGTGGATTTCCAGGAGAAAGATCCCTGAAACAGGATGTGTTCAAGGTCTACGGCTTGAGTTTTGGCTCAGAGTATCTTGAATGATAATGCTTGCTCCACACAGTCTATTCTTCTATCACTCACTTGTAGCAAGGACTAAAATAGAACTTCTGGTACTGCCTCACAGAGGGAAATGATATGCAGTGGTGTGGATTTGTAAGAGGACAAAAGGACACTGCTTAACTAAAAGTGATCCAAGTCATTATGAGTCCTGAGCAGAGTTGGCCGTGGAACAGAGGGAAGAAGGTAGAGGCTAAAAGAACGTCTGCTTCTACTTCAAGAGGACAGGTTTCTATGCTAATATTGAGGTGGTTTCAAACATGGAAAGGATACAGAAAGAAAATAAACATGCGAAAGTCAAGGAAAAGGTGCCAGGATGGAGACTGGTATCCAGAAATGAAGGAGAAATTTAAACATAAGATGAGTCTGCCGGCTTCACAACTCCTCTGTGGAGTTTATATGAAAATCAGCTGGATTGCAGGGCTTCCCCCAGGTATATCCAGACAGCCAGGACATAAAACTCTGCCTATGTATGAGAAATATAGGGGAATCTTGGATGCACAGCAACATAAAATATACTACCAAATGCTTCAATGTGACCAGTAGCATGGAGAATATTTGTACGTAAGGTACCCAGATACTTTGGACTCCTATCTTCCCTTGGTTTCTTTAAGGGTCTTTTGTTTATAAGAGACCCTTATACTCCAGGCCATGGAACACATGAGAACTATACTTGATTCGAAGTGCATGTCCTGCTTTCTGCCCCAGAGACTAAATGTGATATCTTGCTTAGGAATCCTGATCCCTGAATTTTAGTCAAGGAACTACAAAATATCTAAACCCTGATATGATGAGTGACATATTTTAGCTACCAGAGAGTCCCAGCTCAAGAAGAAAAAGAGCTGACATCATAGTGGTTTAATAGTATCATTTGGAAAGACAAAGGATTAGGGAGAAATACAGGTGCCTCCAGAGTATGGAAGGGTGCTTTGGGCTCTATATATCCTTGAATTTGGCCAATGTTAATACGTCAGGAGAATTTAAAGAGGGTGGGTGGCAAGTTAGAGATCAAGTAGATATCCCTCCCCTTGCCACCTCTTGGAGGAAAATCATGTTTTTACAAGATCCTGAGGGAAATAATTTCTAAAACTTCCTTCCACTGATCACTGGGTCTAACATTTAATCACATTTACGGATTGGTATCCAAGCCTAAGAGCATTTAAATTTTTCCTTACTGCTCTGTAACCCTTTGTTCCCTTTATTTTCTCACTGTGTGCTAAAGAAACCTCTTCAACACCAAGGACGTAAAGGTAACACTTAATCCTTCTTCCTCTTTTTTTCTCCCCATAGCTTTATCAGTTAACAGTGGGGAGGACTGGGAAAGGCTAACTATAATTCTAGTTCATGCCCGGTGAATTTTTGCAGAATGAATAAATGGTCACATAAAGCAGCCAAGTTGCCTAGATAAAGGTTTCCACAGTATACCTCCTTCCCAGCACTCTTTGTTGAGGTGATACTTGGGCAGATCATCAACTCTTATAAAAACAAAAGACTCTTAAGGAAACAAAGGGAAGATAGGAGTCCAAAGTATTTGGGTACCTTATGTACAAATATACTGAAGTCCAAAATACTGATTACCTAAAAAAGTATACAAACAGAAGGCTAAAACATAATGTTCATTTTGTTCAATATTCCTTCTCAATATTTTCAGTGTTGTTAAAAAGGGTTTATTAATAAGAAAGTAGTAATAATCATAATGCCTATAATATGTATAACACTGAAAAGGCTATTTTACATACCTTAAAAATATTCTTTTTTATTATCTAAATGTAAAAAAGTTTCCATTTCAAGAGAATTACTTGCATAATGTCTTTTGTCAAGACTGAAAGACTTGCTTTTATTCTGATCTATGAATATTTATCACCAGACTCTTATAGGATCACATAAGATTCTTCTTTTCTAAAAGCTCTTTAAAATATCCCAAAACATTCATAATTTTTATCTAATTTTAAATTCATCAATAAACATTCTGGTTATCACATATTTCTCTATATCCAGAAATCTCTTGATGATTACCTCTACATATGTTGATTATCTTCTATCCCTCTACCTAACAGTAGAGCTTCCAACAAATTCATCCCAGGTTTGAATGTGTTTATGCATTCCTCAGAGCTACAGCTATGCAATGTGGTCATTACAGTCACTTAACAAAGAAATTGTCTTGAAATAATAACAACTAAACATGTCATGTGCCAGGCACTATTCTAGCAGTGTTTTATAAGTACTAAATCATGTAATCCTAGCAATTCCAAAGATGGGTAGTATTGGTTTCCCCACATTATTATGCTTAAGGTAACTGAGGCAGAGAAGTGACTTTGTTTAGGTCACACAGCAATACTAGGATTCAAGTACAAGCAATTTGGTTCTAAAGTTGGCTCTCTCAAACATGGTATTTACTGCCTTTCTAGGTGAATGCAAATATGATTTATTGCCTATATTTTATCTCACATATGCCATGTATTTGGGAGTTCAGAAGGACAAAAAAAAATAGAAGGAAATTAGGACCTCTACTTTTTTAGGAATCTCTCAAAAATTTACCATGTATGACATATAAAATAAATAGGAAAAATATAACTACGTTTAAATGACTATGAGGCAAAAATATTTTTTCTCAATGCAGATGTCAGCAATGATGATCAGAGATACCTCCTTCATCAATTTTGACATTATTCAGGTATATAGAAGAATGAAAGAAAAAAGTTCTTCCAACCTATGTTCACTCCAGTTGTCTATCTTGTAGCTTACTTGATTGCTTATGTACTTACTTACTTACCTACTTAATTTGTCTGTCTGTCTGTCTGTCTATCCACAATTACAGTCTGAGAGACACACTTGCATCTCAAGAACAAAAAACATATGAATTCGAAATAAGCAAGTCATTTTAATTTTCTCTACCTACAGAATAAATTCATTAAACATAATTTCTACCATAAATATATGTGACCATAGAGTAAATGAACTACGCAAACAAATAATTTGTAATAGATGCAAAGATATCTAGCAAACCACATTGGTGGTCAACAAGTTAAAATACACTCCTCTAAGAAGCAACATTCTACTATTAAATTTATATTTTTAATGGTTTAACTTAATTTAATAACTTTTTTCTCATTATAACACTGGCTATCATAAAACGTTTTTGCCAAATATTTAGAAAATACCCATAGTTTTGAAAAGGAATCAAAAGTCATGCATTTTCCTACCACACAATTTACAACTGCTGTTAAAATTTGGTACATATTTCTATTTCTTTCTGCATTTTAAAATTGTGATCATCTTTTAACAATCTTATAGACTGCTTTTTCATTTGACACTAAAGAGTTAATATTTCCAAAATGCATTACTTGAAAGAACTTTTTAAAAATTACTAGGTAACATTCCTTCATATGGACATCATAATTTGCTTAACCTTTCATTATTATCTTCAGATTTTTAATACTAGAAATACTTTTGGTAGATAAGTACTCTATTACAATCGATAAGTATTTCCAAAGGATAAATTCCTTGATGTCAGTGTTAGAAATATTTATAAAATCTTTCTCTATAATTTCAGATTACTTTCCACAATAGTTGCATCAATTTAACTTTCAGTATATGAGAGTTATTTGATCAAACCCTCACCAACAGTGAATGTTATATTTTTAATCTCTACCCATTTGGTAAAACAAAAATAGTGTCTCATTTTAATTTTAATGTAAAGGGGTGTTAGCCCATTTGTCGACAAACGTCACCAATAGCATGGACTACATTTGTTTACTATTATTTTATATGTTTTTGATAGTCACCTGCTTATTCCAGATCCTTTAATCAGTTCTCTATGCAGAATTTATATTTTATTTTTAAGTTTCCCAATTTTAAATGTGAGATACAAACCAATGGGAACCTTGTAAATAAAAGTCATAACAGGGCAATTAATGTGTCTGGTAAACTTATAAAAGCTTGTAAACAAAAACTTCCCTAAAGGTTTCTAGTACAGGAAATAAGCAATGTTGAAATTAAGGAGGGTTTGTAGTTTGTATACTCAGCTGCAATTTATAAATTCCTTCACTTCACACACGAAACAATGGACATAGAATCTCAGGTCAGAAAATCTTGGTCCTTTTCATTGTCACACTAATCAATTTTTAGTGTATGCTTTCTTGTTCATTCTACTCTAGCTAATAAAACTTTGGAACTACTATTTACCGTCCCTGAGGAATACTTATTACTTTAAATGGTAGCTAAAATTAACTAAAATAGAATAGCTTTTAGAGACCATCTAGGGAAAGACTACAAACATTAATAAGCTTCACTTACACTATATAGCAAGGAGGCAAAACCAACTCAGAAATTCACTATGCCTTGGAGGGCATCGCTTCATGTATTTTGCAGTGAAGCCTGCATAAGTGTTTACATGATTAGTATTCCTTACCCAAAGTAACAAAAGCCCTTAATTATTGCCTAATAGCCCAGTGTTTTATAAAAAAAAAAAAAATGCCTCTAGGTTAACCACTCTTCCCGGTTTCCTTGGGACAGTCCCAGGTTAAAACTAGTCCGTGCATCCCACGTAACCTAGTATTTATCAAAGGAAAAGGATTCATGTTTGGACAATAAATTACAGTGCTGTTCATAGCTATAAAATACTATGACATGCTACATGATTTTTACTGGATGTAATTTATTAACTATGATTGGACCAGAGCATAGTTCCTGAAACCAGAGTGCGTGGGCTTATGCCCCACTCCGTTTATTAAACTTCTGATGATGGGTAAGTTACTTAAGCTCTCTGTATATCAGTTTTCTTGACTATAATATGTGGGAAATGATAGTATCTAAACTAATAAATTATAGATTTGTTCTGAATTATTGCCACCCCTCCTTATGAGAGGGTAATGCATTTATTTCCTTTCCCATTTAAAGCATGACTGATCCCATGAAATGTGTACCCCTCCATTTGGAAGTATTATACACCCTCATACCATTAAGACAGGTTTAATCATGTGAATTCTTTTGGTCAAAGCAATGTGAAAAAAGTGATGGGTCTGACTTGTGCAGTGAAGTTTTAAAAGAAACATTATGTGGTTAAGCCCTCTCTTTCCCCCCTTCATCATAAGATTGACAGAGTCCCAGTAGAAACTAATTCTTCAGCCTGGGTCCAGGCAGAGCTGTATTTGGTAAAAATAGATATTGGTCAACAACGTAAGAAAAAATACAAAATTTTAATAAAATAAAACTTTTTTGTCTTCTGGGATTTGGGGGTTGTTTGTTACACCAGCATATTTTGGTATAACTAACTGATACATTATCTCAAAGTGTTATTTCCAGCATTAAATTAAATGTGTATACATATATATAATAAATGATAGTACCTAATATGATAGATTATATTTTTCCTACCTATCTATCCATCTATATAAAAGATTTAAAGCAGTGCTTAGCACATAGTACTTAATATGTGTTAATGATAATTACTTCTAATCATATTTCAATAGCTAATAAAGATTTTTTTTAACTTCAAATGTCTTATGATCATATGAAACACTGTAAAGCTCAGTGATATCAGTGGTAAAAACAAACAAAAATTAACATTAAAACAAAAATATTTATTCTAATAGAAAAGTGACAATAAATATTAGAATATATTTATATTAATAGTTATAATTTCTATGCAGTACAGTTCAGAGGTCCATGTCGATAACTCATTTTAATATTTTTCTGGGGAAGGACTTACAGATATATTCTAAATTATAATTGAAGAATATCTATTGCTACATTATTTATAATAGCAAGTGTTGGAAATATATCTGATTCTCAATAATAAAAATTCATTAAATAAATTATGGTATAGCCATACAGTTAAATTTTACTTAGGAAACTAAAACTGTCATAGAAAAATATTAATAACTAAAATGTAAATTATATATGTCTAAAGATATTATAGACAGATATGTTAAAGGGAGTATATAGTAACTCCATTTTATTAGTAAAAACAAATACACATGGGAAATTGCCTTGCCTTTTACATGTATTTTCAATTTTTACATACATTATTTTATAAATAATTTAAAACACACACCAGGTTTTGTTTATTGTATGGAGGTGGCTCAAAATCTGAAGAAGGGAATAAAGAGAAATCCTTCTCAAGCAATGCAGTGCAAAAAAAATTGCAAGCGTTGTGGTTCTGAGAATGTCTAGTCTTAGTCCCAACTCTCTCACTTTCTGTGTGATTTGGTCTTAATCAATAAGCCATGTTTTCTACAGCTACAAAATGATGATGATAGGACCCACCTCAATGGGCTGTATGGAAAGGAAACAAAATAATATATGTAGAAACCTGATTGTTCTCAATAAGAGTTAGCATTTAACACCAACTCATGAATAAGAAGTATATGCTATACTGATTCTCCAGACCTCAAGCAAGCAAAACATTCCTTCTGTTCTTGGGGTTTACCCACATCCGTTCATGCAACAGCAACTGAACAGGAATTCTGCCGTCATCTCTTTCTCATGTACTTACCCCAACAACTGTGTCAAACAGCATTACTTCAGTAGGTGATAAAATAGCTAAGTCTGGAGACCACCTTTTTGATTATTCTGTATAACTGTCATTTTTACTTTTAAGCATAATTTTTTTAAGATAACAGTGATACTACTGAGATATTTGCGATGTGCAGTACAGCAGCTTTCAAACCTCTTGATCTTAAACTCCTTTATTCTCTTAAAAATAATTAAGGACCCAAAGAGCATTTGTTTGTTTCAGCTTTATCTACCAATAATTATTGTACTACCTATTAATGCTACAATTTTAAAAATTACTTATTTTTGAATGTAAAATAATATTAATCCTAATGCATGTTAACATATAAAATCTTTAAATGCAAAATTATTATATATCCAACTTCTAAAGAAAAGTGATATTTTTATACATTAAAAAAAGTCTCTATAGTATCTGCCTTAATAAAAAGCCAGCTGTGTCTTCATATCTGCCTTGGAATTCAATCTGTTGCAATATGTAATTTTGGTTACATTGTTTTGCTTCACACATATATTCAGTTGGAAAATGGATAGTATTTTTAAAGCACTTTTCCTATAATTGTGTTGACTCTGATACTACATCAAAACTCAGTAAGTAATAGTTTTTTAAAGGTTACTTGAAATATGGAAACTGAAGCCATAACCATGAATATTTCATATTCAAGTAGATTAAATCTTATGGTCTACATTGTACTTTGAATTTTTTTAAATTTATGTATAATTTTGTAATGTCATGCATAGAAAATATTGGTTCACTGACTTTTTCAGACCCTCCAAATGTTGACACATTTCACATGAAATATAAAAAAAGTCTCATTTGCTAATATCATTACTGACCTCAGAAAAGTCTCTAAGTATTAAAGAATCAAATTCACAGTAAAGAATATGAGTTCTCCAAAATTCTAATTTTCACTTGGAAGCTTGAGTTTTATCACTGACAATAAATACTACTCACTCTTTTGTCTCCATCATTGAAAATATCAATAAGACAACTTAGGATTATTATGAAATAATTTTGATCTTAGGGACCCTCTGGAGGAGTCTCAGGGATCTCCTGATATATACAGACCCTATTTAGAGAAGCACTGACATCAAGCATATTCAAGTCCTGTAGTCATGCAAATGTTTGCATAGCCTTACTTCTCTGAGGTTGGTAGGAAATTATTCTACTTTGTTTTGTTCTTTTAAAAGATATTTCTTCTGTATTCATTTTATTTTTTTTGCTAATAATCAATGAGCAATTTGCCAATAAAAGCTTTGGCAGCAGACTGCAGCGGCATCATTCAGCTTTATCTAAATGCTGCTGTTGCAGCCCACCGCCACCTGCTGTAGGGTTTCCAGGGTAGGCAATGGGGAGCTTCAGGCCTCTATTACTTACGGCCAGGCAATAACATTCTGTTGGTTCTGCAAAGCATTTCATAGTCTCTTGGGTGAAACGCTGTAAAGGAGAGAGCATTAAATAGGAAGTATAGGTGTAGGTCCTGGAAAAATATTAACAGTTGTGAACTGTAGGGCTAAGTTGTGATTTTTGAGCCCAGTCTCAATACATGGTAATGAAAAGAGAAAAAGTGGCAGTTAGGGCCAGTGTCTTTGATAGTAAACAACAGACAGCAAGCTGCAAGTCAGCGTTCTCCTTCACTGACATGAACAGTAATCTCATGCAGAAGTCTTATATTTCAACATGATGACTATGCACATATGTAGATGAAGTATAGTGGATTCTTATTATTCTCAGTAGTTATGCTTTATAAAGCTGTTGTGAACATTGAATAAACGAATACTGAACTATTGCTCTTGGTGGAAATACAGAGTTATGTTCCTGCAAGCCTTTGGTCACAACTTTTTTTCACTCAAAACATTTGCATTAAATAGGTTTGTTTGCCAAAGTCGTTATAAAATAAGTCAGTCATATCAGCCTTGAAAATCTGTTCTTCCATATAACCCTATAAAATATTCAGCAGGGGTCTGTTAAGTTCTATAGCTGCCTATATGCAGAATCTCCCTCACCTGCAAGTTTAACATCTTCATGCTGTGTCACCCTTCGAAATGTACAAGCCAGCCAGTATTAACTCAGACCCATGTTTAGCATTTTCCTGGCGCCAGGCAATGTGACTATAAATTTCTTTTGGTATCTCAGCTTCACAACAATGCTGTCCACTGTTCATTTCATTGGTCATCATCTTATGAATCCATGCGTTTGGCCACTTTCCCATCTTTTCCATAGCTTCACCATTCACTACAGATGTTAGCTGGGCACTCTGCAGAGTGGCCTCATGTACAGAGCAGCAAATTCCCTCTCCCGTTTTTTGGTGGTACCATATCGTTGACTCATTAACATTGAACTCAGAGCCTACAGCACTCTAACTCATGCTGGAACAAAGCATATCTAGCACGTGCATTTCTCCATAAAGCACATTACGGTCTTCTTGAACTCAGGAACCCTAGAGAGCACTTAAGCACTATGATTGGAGGCCATTTTCCACAGTGAAAGCACCAAAAAAAAAAAAACCACAAAATGCAAAAAATATGTCACTAAATAGTCTGCTAAAAGGACACTTGTTTACAGCATGAGAACTGAAACAAGAACACAGATCATTACCTTGTTTTCTCAGCTGGGAATACGTGTATTGGGCAACTCAATTTTTTTTTTTTGCTGCTCTGTGTATGGACAGAGTAATTTCAAAACCCACAAGCAATGATTTGGTGGCTACAAATATGTTTTTGGGTAAGTGAATTTACAAATACAGAACCCACCAATAATGAGAATTGCCTGCATTTACACAGTATTTGAAGTTCAAAGGTATCTGGAGTTATAAAAATGATACAACCAACAACCAAAAGATGAAGTTGCAGGTGTATTTTCTTCTGTTAGTAATGAAAGTGTTCATCTGTGAAATCCTCATTTTTAGGGACATAAGACACTGTGTCAGAGTTGGGGATGTTAAAGTAGCTTATTACACATGGTGTAACATTAAAATCCCAGAAACTCTGGGTTATTTTAATTATGAGGTTTTCATCCATATAGCACAAATTCCAAATATAGGTCAAATGACAGAAAATAAATTTTAGTTATTATTTCAGTTTTTAGTATCAAATGAAATATTGGTAGAAAACACACAATGCTTGAATTAATAAAGAAAAAGTGCCAACTTGCCACAAAAAAGCCATAAATCAGAGAACATTCCTGGAGCATTCTATTCTACTTTGAAAATTCATTTTTGGAAAATTAGCATTTCCTTGACTCTGATTGATTTTAGAAATTTTAGAAAAGACAACCAAATACAGAAATACAACTTAAAAGAAAACATTATCCATTTTAAATCATCCATAAGTATTTTAAGATCTACTTATTAAGTTGTAAATGCTACAACTTATCTCAAAATCGAAAGAGGAAAGGTAGATTTTTTTTGTTTCTTTTTCCAATTCTACTCCTATTCTTCATTAAAAGACACCAGTCCTAAATTACTTCATCCATATTACCCTCTCCTATGTCTTGTTTTGATGCTACTTTAGATTAACCTTTCTTGAGTCAACAATTTTGCATGGGGTTATTGATATGTGCAATTCTATCATGTTACATCTCAAAAATTTTAGAAAAACATCTTATATAATGAGGTTTCCCCTATTTAATGACACAGAAGCAACATGAAAGACCACCCTTCCATTTTTTATTTATCTATTTCAACACCAACTAAAGAACTCTGCTTTGTAATAGACTCAAAAATGCAGAATTATAAATCCTTCAATGGCAGCTCAGTTATGAATCCCCTTAAGTTTAAATCTGGGGTCACATAACAAGTGCCTATAGGAACAGCCCTCATTTACATTCCTCCAGTCCTCACTAGGGAATTTCCAGGATCCTAAATGCTGCATCAGTTATGTTGCTGGACCTAATTACGCATTCTAATAAGATTTTTTCAGTGATGAGGTTTATGTTAAGTGTCACTGATTTACCAGCAACTTACTACATATCTAATATGTGCCTTGAACAGTACAAGTCATCTGTGACAGAAAATGAATGATATGTACTTCTATCAATGGCCATTTTCAAGTCAATATTTTATGTATGGAAAAAAAAGGAATGCACCATATTCATTAAAATATCATCCTCTCCTCAAAGTATGTGTTGGTCTATACTTTAAAGTCTATTCTACTGGTTGACTTGCTGATCCTTGCATCAAACCCCTACTCTGTTAACTTCTTTAACTTTATAATTAGTCCTCCAATCTGGTAGCATGTGTTCTTCTTAAAGGTTATTCTAGTTATGCTATGACTGTGCTTTGAATTTCAATATATATATTAGAATTATCTAATGTCCACCAAAATGAAAAACTATGCTTTCATGTAGATTAAAAATAGTAAAATATTTATAGATCAATTATATCCTTTAATTATTTAGCTTTCCATTAAATTCTCTAAGCAATGTTCTAAAGTTTTCAGTATATATGTCTCATACATCTATTGATTTCACTCATGGATATTTTGTGTTTAAAACTGCAGATGGCAGTTTTAAAATTTCATTTTTCAGTTGTGTGCTTTTTATATACTGATCTGTGTCTATAGCTGACCATTCTGACGTTTTCATGTTGAATTATTTCCCATCAACCCAAATAATTTTCTTTAGTATTTCTTGTAGTGAAATTGCTAGACAGTTTTTTTATAAAAATATTACTTTTGTTTAAAAGCATTTATTTTGCATAATGTTTTGAAGTATATTTTTGTTGAGTACAGAATTTTATGTTGACTTCTTTTTTATTTTAGTTCATTAAAGACATTGTTTCATGTTTTCTTATTCATGAGGAAAAAGTCAATTGTCAGTCTTATTGTTGCTTCTGGGAAGGTAGTGTATATATTTTACTCGTCTATTTTCAAGATTTTCTTTTCATCTTTGGTTTCAAATATTTGGCTCTGCTATACCTTGGTGGTGGTTTCTTTATATTTACACTACTTATAGATGATAAATTTCTTGAATCAGGATATTGATATATTTCATCAGATTTGAAAATGTCTCAGGCATTATAAGACTGCTTCTGTCCAATTCTGTCTCTTCTTTTACTGAAACTTTAATCATTTACGTATTTTTCTCTCTTGATTATAATATATTTCTCCTACAATGTATTTTCTATTTCTTTATTTTTTTTAAGTCTAGTGATCCAGCTTGAATGTTTTCTATTAGCCTGACTCGAGTTCACTCATTCTGTCTTCTGTTTTGTCTGGATTTTAGTTAATCTTCATCCAAAGAATTTTTCATTTCACATATTGTAATTTTCAGTTCCAAAATGCCTATCTGATTTTTTACATATATTTAAATGTGTGTTGAAATTCTCCATTTTTTTCCATTCTTCCATTTCCACTAATATCTTTGTAATATTCATTTCTGAGTCCTTATTTGGATCACCCATGGTTCTGCTTCCATAATCTGCCTTTTCTCCTACTGATCATATTTCTAGCTTCTTAGCACACCTAGTACTTTACTTTTACTAGAAGTTTATGTAGACACTACAATTACTTTAGAGATAAAGTTTCTATATTAATTCTCCAAGTTGTTACATTTCTTCTGTTAGGCAGGTATGTTGAGGAGCTGAGTCAAGGCTGGGCTGGAATGTTACTTTTAGTTATTCTACACTCTATAGTCAGTTATCTAAAGGATGAGATACATTTTGGGTTATTTCAGGCTATTCCCACTAGTGAACTGTCTCCCAAGCACCATAATAAAATATGAGGTTCTATTCTGACTTTCTGTGGGGTAAATGGAAGTTTTCACCCAGAAATTCTAGAATTTCCTACCTGGTCTTAGTCCATTTACATACCAATGGATGTTTACCACAGTCGAGCCTCCAGTCAATATGGGGCAGGAGTGGAAAGGAAAATGGCCATTCTCTCCTCCCCTCCATTCCTGGTACATAATTGGTCTGGTGTTTGCCAGTCACCAGGGACCCACCCATGGAGTGCCTCCCTGAAGGGGCAGCAGGGAAAGGGAGGGCGCACCATGGCCAGAGAGGATGGATGGTGTGGGGCCTGGCAAGCGAACCTGAGAGAGCCAAGAGGAATAAACCCCTTTAACTCAACCTGCCCTTCCCCCTTGTCCACCTTTGGTTTCATCGAATTCATTAGGAACTTGCCCCAGGAAGGAAACCCCCTTCCCTCCAGAGCTACACTTTCCTAATAACCTAATTTCCTTTATGATCCCAGAATTCAGCACATGTCCCATGGGAGAGGGGATAGGAACATCTGTCTATTTGGTGCTCCTCTAATTTTCAATCTGTCACATCACAAATGTACCAAAAACTCCTCTGTTATATCATTCTTCTACTGGGCTCCTATCTGATTCAAACCTCCCTGTGCCTAGACTTGACAGATTGTCCCCAAAAAGAGAAGAGAGAGGAAGAGAGGAGAAAAGCCAAAGTCAGTGATACTAGTACATCTAAGAAGGAGTCTTTCCTGTTTGAAGCTTCAGTTCAACTTCTCTTTGCCTTCACAGCTTTCTGATGTCTTTTCAGAATAGGACTTTTGTAATTTACCTGTTGTTATTTTTTTTCCCCCAACTTCTTTCAGTGGGAGCAATGGCATGCTGCAATCAACTTCATTCTACCCAAAAGTGGAAATTTATTTGTAGATTTATTTCATTTTTCTCAAGGTAGATTTCATTTTCATTATTTCCTACCTATATTTGTGTTCAGTTTTTCACAGTCATTAAAGTTAGACATTACTGACTTGAAATAAATAATAATGATGCTGTTCAAAGAAGTGGTTAATTATATTAAAATATCTATCAAACTGGTAGAATGACTAAACTGCCCTGTCATTTTAGTCAAAACACCAAATATGTCAACTGTTGCAGAAAAAAAATCAGATAAATTAGAATATTTATATTTTCTCAGAAACTTGCAAATATATACTGATTTCTAAGCATTTTCCTTAATGTTATTTACAGGTTATTTATGTCACTACTAAGCAACAGATGAGCTCTATGACACCTATATCTTAATGACATCAGAATACCAAAATTCTATAAAGAGATGCTTGTTGTCACTTAATTGTCTTATGCTAATGAGCTTTATATATTGCTCTTTTATGGATTACATATTACCACAAAAAAAATTCCTTGTTTTTGAAACCAGATCTTTCACTTCATGATCAGTATTTATAAAAATAAAACTTTACATGATTATTTAAACAGAATAATTTAAACTTTTATATATATATATTTGAAGTTTGCTGCTGTTGTTTGTTTTGTTTAAAACAAAGATAAATGAAGATCACTGGGTTTGGAGAAAATGGTGGCCAACTGACTGAATCTTCCCCATGCAATAAACAAAGTAAGGCATAGTAGAGAATAAATGTGTGAACCAAAGGTATCATTCAGCCAAACCCTTTTTTTCAAGAATCAAGGTTATAAAAAAACAGATTTAAATGTTCAAGGACTCATGGAATATTGTACACATGTACTCTTCCTGAGAACATTTATTAGAGGACGAGCTTCATTTAACCAAGAGAGAACGGGAAAAACTTTGCAAAGGGAATGATGATGAGCATTCTATATATTTATTTTAGAATTAACACTAAAATAAAGGTAGAATCATGGGTAGAAAAATAATATGCATGAAATTATAGTTTGTGATCCAGCCTCAAACAGTTTGGCTCCTGGCCAAAATCCTGCATGTGATCTTTCAGGACCAACTACAGACAATTACAAAGGCTTTGCCTGGCAGGCGTCGTGGGGGGAAAGCTACCGCCCCCACAGGAGGCTTGGTGCAAGCAAGCAATTGCAGTCTCTGAAGGGAGCTGTAGTCAAGGACCCAGGTGCTAATGACTGGCCATGCTCTTAGAATAGAATAATGTAATATAAAATATACGAGAAAGATACCGAGTATATAATAAAGCAAATAGAGTAAAATATTACAGAGGATAAATCTTATTAAAGGATATGAGCATGTTCTATGTAGTATTCTTAATTTTGCAAATTTCTAAGTCTGAAAATATTTTCTAATTAAAATTTTAAAAATACATAAGTTAAGGAGAAATTATTTGGAAAACATGATTACTTGGAACATAATGAGGGATATTGGCTCATAACATTTATTATCTTTGTGGATCTCAATATAAATCAATTCCCCCCTTAAATTTCATGTTGGCTGCATTTCTGTTTTTTCCTCCAAATCTGCTCTCCGGCTCTCTACAGTTTGCTGTGTCCCCAGGAAAGCTGACCTTTATTTACTGCATAAATTGGCTTCCTTTTCCTAAGTCCTGTCTTGTGTTTAGCCAATGAGAAATGAAAGCTCTATCACTATGTGTGGGGCAATTTAGGTAAAGCTTGCTTTGTTCCAGGCTTTGTTCTTCTACCAAAGTTTACTATTTCTTTAGAGCAGTCCTCTTGTACAGATGTAACTATATTTAAAGCTGCAACTCAGGATACCTGCAAAGCTACACCTTGCCCTGGTGTGAAGGGTGTAACAGCAATGCTGGTCTTGTGCACCTGCTCCCCAAATAGTGAAGAATATTTACATTTTCTCAGAAACTTGCATATATGTATACTGATTACTAAGCATTTTCCTTAATGTTATTTACAGGTTATTTATGTCACTACTAAGCAACAGATAACATTCCTTGTAGGTTTCCTTCAACCCTACCCACACCTTTGTACTCATTCCCTTTATTAAGCTTTCCCCAGTCACTCTGAGTGTGTTCTTTATTTCTTGCAAGGATTATCCCTGGTACATAATGTTAATGGAAAAAAAAGAACATAAAAAATGTATTTAAATACTGAAAATATTTTGAAAAATGTATATTACAAAAAATGTGACTATTACTAGAAGCAGTGGAATAGTATGAAAAATTAATCATTTTGAAATAGCTACATGGGCTGTTTCACAGATGAAAAATGGATGAAACTAATTTGTGTGAAGAAAGGATCACATGTTTTCTCAAAAGATTTCTGTAGAGTAGCTTAACATAATGGTGCATATACAATTTGATAGGAATTAAATATTTATACATGGATACCAGAAACAATGCCTCAAATGCAAAACAAAGTCCATGCTATTTTTGATCAAGTCTTTATATTGTGAATTATTATCTTTTTTATTATTAACTTTTATAGTTCTCTTTGCAGCCACGGACAAGACCCCAAATACCATTCAAGGGAAAGGAAGTTATGGAGTACCTAAAAGCAACTTAAATACAAAACCATGGCTATTTTCCCTAATTTTTCTTTTTCTTCCTTCCATTTTTCTCAAAACATTTTGTTTATATTCTACAAGTAAGTACATATGAATCCTACCCCTAAATATTAATATCAGCATGCTGGGTAAAAGAGAACATTTTCTTTCACTCAGCTTAGTAACTCCATCTTCCAGCTGCTCTGTCTAAAATCCTCGGAGTCATCCTTGGTTCCTGTCTTTGTCTCACACTTCAAATCCTATCCATCAGCAAACACTCTTGGTTCTGACTTCCAGATATAAACTCTGACCCCTCACCACCTCCTCCACTGCTGTATCCACATCTGAATCAACTTCTCTCCTCTCATCTAGATTACTTGAATAGCCTTCTAGTTGGTAATATTGCTTCAAGTTGACCTCTAGAAAGTCTCTTATTTATACAGTGGCCAGAAAAATCCCTTTAAAAGAAAGACAATGTCAGACTTCTCCTCAAAACTCTACAAAGGTTCCTCTTTTCACTTAAAGTAAAACCCAAAGTCTACAATTGCTTCAAAGGCCCTGTAGGATCTTGTTCCTATTATCTCTCTAAATTAATTGCCTACTAATTTCCAACATACTCCCTCTCCTCTAATCAAACTGCCCTTCTTGCTGCTTCTCAAATGCAGTAGGCATGATGCCTCTTTTATATGGGCTGTTGTCACTGCCTGGAATTGTCACCTCCCAAATATCAAGACAAACTTTACATATTTGTTCAAATGTCACTTTTTCACTGAGGCCTAGCCAAATGTCCTATTTAATACTGAAAGATGTTTCTCATCCCATCACTTCCTATCTCCCTCTCTTTTCTAATTTTTCTTTGATCCACAAGTCATTGACTTGCAACTTTCTTTATCATTTATGCACTACATTTATTATTTATGGCCTTTTGTGACTCAAGTACAATAATTGGAACTAAGCAAATGTTCAATATTTGTTGAATGAATTGGTGAATTAATACATATTTATGTAGAGTACCTTTAGAATTGTTGGATATTCTAAAAGTATTTTCTTAATAAACATTTATTCTGTAGATTAACCACAAAGTCTAAATGATAAAATCATAATGATACAATTTTAACACAAAGGAAAAAATTTTTGAGTAATCCTACTCAGATATTTCACATATATTTTATACAAATATATAAAGATTTCTCTTGACATTACTCCAAGTCACCTCCATTCTGCTCCAATGCTGTGTTATATTGTCCTACTTAGGTTTGCTCGACCGTACACTTAATATATTTGATTGGCATTATCTGTTAATGTGTCTCTATTCCAGAGTCAATTATGAAAATTTCCAGGGCAATGTCTATTGTATTCACCTTAGTTTCCCCAGAACTTAAAGTCTGTGTTGCATAAATATGTAATGAATAAAAAGGAGAAGAAAGGGAATAAGAAAGTGCATAGACCTCCCTTTACACGTTCTAGCAACCTGTCAATGTATAATTGTTGCAAAATTTTTAAAAAATTGTTTCTTTCTTGCTTTTTTCGAATGTTTTCTTCAGTTGTAATAGTCATATAAAAGAAGTTAATATAAAATCCCAGATAAAATAATGAAAACAACCTAAAATAAATTAATTCATATTATTCATCTATTTTCCTCATGTTTTTGTTGTATTACATGCAGGCAATTGACTATTTTCAGTGTCATAAAAATACTCTTATCATTCTAACACTCTTTATTACCTTAGAGTACCATGAAAAATTTATTAGAATTTGTAACAAACACAGGGAATCTAGGTCATGATACTTTAAGCAAAGAAATATTTGGCTGCGCTCTCTCTCTCTCTCTCTCTCTCTCTCTCTCCCCACCCCCCTCCACCCACTCTAACTCTCTCACTCTCTCGCTCTCTCCCCCACTCTGGGGCAGCCACTTTCTCTTTCATATAATAAAAATCTCTTGCATGGGCCCATGTCTCCTGAGTCATTCTGGGAAACTGAGCTGCTCTGGGAACCCTCACTGCCCGATCCTCCTCCACGGACTCACCGTCCACTTCCCTGGTCGCTCCTCTTCTCGACAAACACCGGCCTTCGATTTGGTACAGGAAACTCAGGAATGTCTTGGGAACTTCAAGAAGAGAGGAATTCACCCAAATCTACAGGATTACCAACCCCTCTCCAAAGACGATGATCCTTATTAAAACTGGAACATGCCATCGCCACTGCAGACCAAGGGCTCATCCGAAGACCACCCCCCATCAATACAAAAATGAACTTCATCGCCCCTAATCAGCAGGAAGCAGTTACTGAAGACTGACCTTCACCCCTTCCCAAATCCTGTACCACTTATAAAACAGAAAAGGGAGGAATGTAAAAATATAGTAATTTATCCTCCATTTACCCCATGGTCTCAAGTACATAAGCAGGTGAGAATTATGCCTGAGCTTGCCTGGGGCTTGCCTGGGCTTACCCCGCCTTATCTCTAAACATCCGGACCCTCCCCCAAGGCAACAGGTCCAGCAGATCCACCACAATAAAAGGCACCATGCTGCTGCCCTCTCTGCTCCCTGTCTCTCTCTCTCCCCTCCCTTCCTCCCTCCCCCCCACCCCCATCCGGGTGGCCACTCTCTTGAGTGGGTCCGTGTCTCCTGAGTCCTTCTGGGTAAGGAGGGTCGCGGCAAGATACCCTTTCAGAGAGTTCAAGCTGTGAGCTCAGTATTACTTTAAAGGTAGAAACAGCCACTAAACTTACATTTATTTTATTAAAATAATATAACTGAGGAACCATCAGGTAAATGTATTTTGTCAGGTGCAATGATTAACTTGCAATATTATCCATGAGTAAAAATTTCCATGAGTAAAAATATCCATGAGTAAAAAAAACTATTATCCATGAGTAAAAATGAACAGTACCCCTTTTTGTCTCAAAGGCGTCTTGGTTTAAGTGACAGGCTATATGAGCACCCTAACATAACCCATTATAAAGCACATAAATCCTGATTTAAAATTTTTGCTCAATGATAGCATAAAATTCCAGCCTCAGGCATAATCATATAGTAATATATGTTTGATAGGCACAGTGTCTATAGAATAAAAAAATCAATGCCTTTAGATTGTATAGTGCTTCAAAGGTCCCTTACTCTGTAGTCTAAAAGAGAGCATATCCTTATTAAAAATGACTCTTGGAAGCGACTTAAGTTTCACTGCCTGCTACAAGTTCCCAATAAAATTTACTATTTAATTCTCAAAAAAAAAAAAAAAAAAGAAAAGAAATATTTAAAAGATTAACTAAAATTTCAGTAGTTTTTATTATCAGGATCATCTTTAGATTTGATTTCAAATTCCCATGTATTTAAAGATGGTTCTAGCATCAATAACTTTAGTACAATAATTCAAGTATAAGAACCAAGAAGTCAAGTTTTTTAAGTATGATAAAAAGCACTTGATCTATGAATTTGAAGCTATCAGAGCACTTAATTTGATCAGTTAATGTATTAACTACGTCCTAGGATAGGCTGATCAATATGTTGTCTTAGATTAACAATGTAAGGATGCCACTAAGATATTTCTGCAATAAATAAGATAAACCTGACTGTCCAGTGATACTTCAATTACTAGGCAAATAAAATGTATCATTGGATCGAGAATTTTTTTTTTACAAAACTGGAAGGCATATTTGAAAAACGGCAAACTCAACAGAGTTGTACTGACTTTACACTAACATGTTTTTCAAATACCTTTTATCCAGAAAAATAAGTAATTGTTTCTTTTTCCTTTTTTTCTTTTCAACTTGGCAGTACAAAAAGATGCATAGCACTATGAAATAATACAAAATCACCTTAACACATTTTTCTTACCTAAGCTTTTATTGGGGGATCAGTAATTCTGACATGAAGAAAAGTCTGTCACTAGCATTATAACTATAAAGATAAAACTTCTTATAGGTTTATTTAACAATAAAATTTAGATTTCAGTTAATCTCCTATGACTGAGGGAATAGCCAGTTCTTGACCCAGTAGACAGATATAATATGCATTAAAACTGGAAAATGACCATTAGATAATATCCTATTGTCTTTGTCCTTTGTTCTGTTAGGTCACAAGCCTCTAAAAGCTCTACATGAGAAAAAAAGCAATATTACTAATGAGAATTAATCTGAAACTGTGGAAATTTAACAAGAGTATATTTGTGAATACAGACCCTAGCTTGCCTTTGTGCTTTTTAGTAAGCTCCTTATTTTTTAAAAGTAAACCTTCTCTACTCAGACTATTTAATTACATGGAACAGCACCCCTCCCACTATCCCGAGAGCTTTCTACCCTAAAATTGCATCCTTAGGATACTTCCTTCAATTACTTGTTCCTGTTCTTATAGCTGTAACTCAATTAAATCTTGTAATTATATGCTTATCTCTGTTTTAATGATTATACACACACACACACACACACATATGTTTTGTCTCGGAAAATGTTGCAGAGGCAGGAATATGTTTAAATTGTTATGAATGCAGCAGTCAGATAATAAATACTAGATGACTAATGGACAGATCACACACCCATTAAAAAAAGGCACTATATTTACTTCAGTCTGTATACAACTACAATTTCATGAGCAATGCTGGTTCACTTAAAAAGAAACAAGAGCTATGTATGGGAAAACGTGGTTCAAGAGGAAGGACCCCTGCTGTGGGTAAGCCCATCAAAGACAGCCTGCCTTCTCCTAGGGCGAATGGCTGCCTCTTAATGATAGCTGTGCACACAAAAGGTAAGTAGCAAAATAAACATTATATGGCAAAAATTCCTGAATAGAGAAATAATTATGTGGGATTCAGTGAACCAGAAAGTTTAGATCTTTGATCAAACCTCTATATAATTTTCCCTAAAAGAATAATTTGTCATATATATATATATATATATATATATATATATATATGGCAAGGGGTTACAACTGAAATTCTTTTCCTTTGAACAAAAATTATGTCCCACATCATATTTTACCAGTTGATACACTGAACATGCCATGCAGCCCAGTAAAGTCATACAGAATATTTAAAGACCATTTTAAGGTGCGTTCATAATTTCTAACATCTTAGATATTTCATTATGGATATATTTTTCACTTCATAAATCTTCCAGTGAAGAAACTTCTACCAAAAATTTTGTTGTCAACTTCACTAGGTGTTTTTCTCCCTCTTACATGAAAGTTACTCTGTTGGCTACTATCGTGCATTCCTTAAAGAATGTTACAAACTAAAGAATTATGTACCCATGCTCCTGCCTACCAAGAGAGGAGTCAGTAAAGAAGGACGAAATCACATTTGTGAATATTTGTTCACAAAAAGATAATTTCTAAGGTATTATGCATATGCCTGCACACATATTTATATCTGTTTTAAAAAAATGAAAATAAGCATTTTTCCCCTATTTAACATACATTCTTTAAGTGAAATACAAAACATTTCATGAATAAATCTTAAATACTAGAGTAAGTAATCAATGGGCAGAAACTTGGATGATGAAGTTCCTGTTCCTTCGGCCACTCTTCCATCTTTGTTTCTCGCATGGATAATAGCACAGGCAGAGAATGGCTCGAGAATGGCACTTCAGAGTGTGAAAATAAAAACAGATTATTTGAAATTCACGACACACTTGTTTGGAAAGCATTCTGAGAAAATTAAAGAAAAGTACTGTAGAAAGTATTCTGCAGAGAAGAAACACAAAAATAAAACCACAAAATGGAACTGAACCTGTGCTATAAAAAGGAAACAACCAAATATATGGAAAATTTTCTATCAGTATAATAGAAAGTTGACTCTTAGACAATACCAGTTCGAACTATGTGGGTCCACTTACACATGGATTTTTTTCAATATGTATCTTGGAAAAATTTTTGGAGATTTATGACAGTTGGAAAAAAACATTTCCTTTTCTCTAAATTACTTTATTGTAAGAATACAACATATAACATACAAAAATGTGTGTTAATGGACTGTTTACATTACCAGTGGTCAACAATGGGCCATTAGTAGTTAAATTTTAGGAGAGTCAAAATTATATGTGGGTTTTCAGCTGTATCAGAGGTTGGCACCATACCCCCCACATTGTTCAAGGCTCAACTATAATTTCAAAAGATGAAACATTAAAAGTGAATATATTTGTAAACAGAATTCCATGAAAACAATGCATTATATTCATATGCAGAGAGTAAAAGCAAAGGAGAAAAATATTCTGAGTATAAAATAAAAGGAAAATAAGTAGATCAGAATTTCTCAGGCAAGAAAGTGATAAAAGGAGAAAGAGAAGTGTCAAGAATCTGTTTATCTGGAGGTACAATAATAGGTAAATCAATCCATTCTGTTAAATGTGTTATCATCACCTGAAACATAGTAGGACAGATTTACTCTCACTTTTTATAGGAAAAGGAATGTCAGAAAAAGAAGCCAAAAAGAAAGAGTATTTACCTCAAAAATGACCCTGTACAATGACCTTTCATCCATTGTCAGCCCAGGTAAACTGTTAGCCTGGGTTTCTTTAAATCCTGTTTCTTTAAAACCTAAACCATAAAGCCAAAAATTATCTAATCTCTTTTACAAATATTACACTATCTACAAATATCCACTACACTGACATAGGATCTGAATGCCTTAAGGCAAACAGAACTCAATATTAGAAATGGTACCTGTCTTACACAGGGAGGCAAGATAATCCTACAGAAAGAGAACTTGTTTTAAATAAAAACCACCTACTTATTAAGTACTTATTATGTGCCAAACACTGCTATTTACATGCATTATTTTATAATGATCCTAAGGGATAAGAACTATCATTACAACCATTTTGAGATGTATGCTATGCTACATAGTCATGTAATTTGCCCAAGGATCTAAGTCCTGTAGGTTGGGGGAGGTGAGAAGAATATGACTTCATGTGGGCAAACTCATAAGGCTGAGCTCTTAATCATTACACTTCCTGAGTTAAAAGGCATACATGGCAACTAATTAGCTATGCAACCACCAGCAAACTATTAAGCCTTTCTGCACATACCTCAATTTCCCTTAATTGCAAAACTTGTTTCAAATGTTTGCCACGATAGCTAAATTCTCTAGGTGGCAAATAAAAGATAATTTCAGTTAAGGAGTATCATTGAGTGACTCAGCCTGAGTGAATGTGATGATGTAAAGAGATCTTTCCTCCTAAAAAATGAATTTTCTCTTCCTTTCTTCCTCAAATGTAGTCACATGCACTTGTCTGTGAGGATATGAAAGAACATTATTTATCTGTCTAAATCTATGAGTGTAATGCAAGACCTGACTCTATTTCTTCACTTTGGAAGCCACAAAGTCTATGAGAAATTGCCATTTAGATTGGCCAAGGTAAGTTTACCTCCTACAGGCTTCTTTAGCCATAGTTCCTTTGTCCATTTGAGACAGGGACCATGGGGTTAGACACAGCAAGGTGAGGGCCTCCGGGAAAAGACCCCTACCAAAACTCCATGTTAAACAATTAAGCAAAGCCAGAGTCACACTAATTCTCTAAAGTAAAAATATCAAACTAGGAATATAAGCATTCTTCAGTGAGATTAGTTAAAACTAAAAAGCCAGGAGCAACTTGACCTAGAAGTTCAGATACTCCCCAGATAAAGAAAAGCATCTCAGCATAGCCTAAATTTTCACTCTGTCAATTAAAACATGAAATTGTCAAGATTTACTATAGCCTGTACAAAGGCCCAGCTTATTTTTAAAAATTATATCTTAAAGCTAAGATTGCATTTTAATCAAACAATAACTCAGCCCATCTTGGAAGCAAGGCAGGCAATCTTAATTGATATGCTCCCAGATCAAAAAGTGGCTATCCTGGGAGAGAATCAGAGCAGTAAATTCCTTGTGTTAAACTAACTTTGAAGAATAACCCACTGATAAGAAACTTAGCATCTCTTCAAAAATAAACATTTTGGGATCATCTGGCAGGTTTACATCCCTAGCCCTTTGTCTCTCAACTGCCTGTAGATCCCCTAGACAACATACCACCCCGGGCTCTCTTGTCCCCTCCTCATGTGAGCCAGGAGCTCTTTCCTCTTACTTTATCTCTAAATACAAGCCTCTCACTTGCTCTCCTACTTTGAGTGTTTGCAAAGTTCATTCTTTGAATGCTTAAACAAGAACCCTAGATCACACTCACCCTTTGCATTAAACCTGAAATACCCTTCACCCCAATAATCCTGCACCTTTCAGGTATCACAGTAGAGTCAGAGATATCCGTAATTGGACCCAGATATGGCAATCACTTATGCCAGTACTGGTCGTTACCCTCTAATCTTTTTAAACCAGAGTTTAATTAACATTAATTCATGTAATTTTGGTCCCAAAGTAACCATGAGTTGCCCCTTCTCCCAATGAATATGAAACAATTTTTTAAATTAAAGCATAAATTACAATAAGTAAAATTCACTGTTTTATGATGTACAGCTCTATTACTATTCTATGACTTACAGTCTTAAGTTCTACAAGTTACATCCCTGTAACCACCACCAGAATTAAGATATAAAGTAATTCTATCACCCCAAATTCACCCCTTTTTATGTATAGTTCAATCAGTTCTGGAAAACACACACAGCTGTGTAACTACTACCACAATCAAGACATAAAACAGTTCCATCACTGCACAAGATTCCCTTATGTCCTTTTGTTGCAAATCTCAGCCTCTATCTCTTTCCCCTGGTAACCCCTGATCTGTTTTCTCTCTATATGATTATGCTTTTCCAGAATGTCATAGCAAAACAATCATACAGTTTATAGCCCTTTGAGTCTAGTTTTTCTCACTTAGCATAATGAATTTGAGATTTATCCATCTTGTTGCATTTTTCAATAGTTCGTTTTGATTGCTGACAGGTATTGCATTGTATAGATGTACCACAGTTTATTTATTCAGTCACCAGTTGAAGGACACTTGGGCTGCTCACAAGGATTATGAACAGAGTTGCTATCAGCATTGGCATGCAGGTTTTGGGTAAACATAAATTTTCCCTTCCCTTGAGTAAATATGTAGCAATGAAAAGGCAAGGTCAGGTAGTACTTGTAAGTTTACCTTATAAGAAACAGCCAAACAGTTTTCATAAGTGACTCTACCATTTTGCATTCCCACTAGCAATGTAGGGTTCAAGAGAGTCCAAGTTGTATTGAATTCCTAATGATCACATCAGCTGCGGGAAGTTTTTAAGGTGTCTAGGTGGAAAAGTGACAACTAAAGGAATCAACTCTGTAGTTAAGTATGAACAAAGAAGCCATGCATCCATTTGTTCAACAGTCACCACTGGAAGTTCTCTGACCTCTTATACTCACTTCAAGAAGGCAAGAAAAGATTTACTCAGTAACTGTGATTTCAGAAGAAAAAAAAATTGAGTAAAAGAAATGCATATTGCTGAAAGAGTTTTTAGAAGACAAAAAAAAAAATCCAAATGAAAGGCTTAGAGAAATCATAGGAACAGAATACACTTGAACTGGTGGTCTTTCGAATGACAGGCAAAATGTAGCATGTAGATATGAAGGCAAGCCAATTTCAGGAGAAGCAGCACATAAAATGCATGGAAAAGTGGGGGTATGTGCAGGGAACAGGAAAAATAAATTCATTGGGTGAAAGCACAGACTGTGTTGGAGGTAAGTTATGGGAGCTAACCTTGGGAAAACAGACTGAGGTCAGGTAACGTAGTGCCCTGCTATGACATTTATCCTTTCACAAGTATTTCCTGAGTACCCAGTATGAGGCGAGCACAACAGCAAACACTGACCACGGCAGCTACAACAAGACCCACAAGGTGTCTGTTGTAATGGAGGTTAAAGTCTAGAGGCTCAGGGATTTTATTTTATTCAAGAGGCAATGAATATTAATGAAGATCTTCAAGCAGTCAGGCTGGGCTTGGGGAGGTGGGATGGTAGAGGAGAATGAGTATAACCACGAGAACAAGTCAGAAGAATTAGAACTATTTTTCTTGAATCATAACTTTGATTTTGCTAAAAAGTGTAAAAACAGAAATAGGTAATGTTTGGCAAACTGAAATCATTTCTAAGTAGACTTTTGAAAGTTTAGAATGAGGATAATACAGTACACTGAATGAAATGTTTTGCTAAGTACAAGAATCACATGGTTTACATGTACACAGTATACAGTTCATATGCTAGAGTGGAATTTCTGTTTATCTGGAAAGTAAAGTATTATGTATCTAAATACCGTAATGACATCCAATCCAATAATAGTTGTACCAGAATATGTACACTTCTATGTAGAAGAAAAAGAAAAATGAAATAAATTCTTGAAGTTGATTCAAACCCTAATTAATAATTAATTGTTAAAGGCTTCAACTTCAAGAAGGGACAAGATAATTTTCAGCACCTGCTACTTTCAGTAATTGAGATTTGAACAGGAGTGAAGTTTAACAAGTTTTACTCTACAGAAGAGAACATTCTGCACATTTGATGTCTCCTTGGCATTATCTTCTGATTTCCACTCAGACAATGCCTGATTCATAAGATGATAAGACAGATACTGTTACTCATAGTCAGAACTACTGCTGGCTCTTAACTGAGCACCACCCCTCAGTCTGACACAATACTCCCAAAGTTTCCGAGAAGACATTCTATTCCACAGTTGATAATGTCCTATGTCTTTGGTGTAGGGGTCATCAAATATTGTGTGTCTGTGCTATAAAACACTCAGCTTTGGTTACTGAAACAAATCATGTGATTTATTTTAAACTTCCCAAAAATGTATTCAGGTACTTCCTAGTATAGTATAATATAAGGACACACTATTCCTGAAATGAAGGTTAACTGATTTTGAAGATGATGAGTGTATAGGAAAAGGCAATAACAGAACTATTAAATATAAAATAGTTCATTATGTTTGTTCTTATGGTGAAAAAAAACTCACTTTTCTAATGTGCATACAGTATATATACTATATATCTCCACATATGATACATAGTATATTTTATATCATATGTGTTTATATATTATATATATAGTATATATATTTACATATATCAACTACTATTATTAAGCCTCAGAAAGAAAGCAGCAATCTATTCACATATTCCCCTTTGAGCCCTCTCTGCCATATCTGATACTTAACTGTTAAAATGTGGATTTAAATTTCAATATTATTCCCCTCCTAAATTGGCTCTGTTTTTCAGAATCAGAAGGAGAGATCTTCAAGGCTTTATAAAAATAAATTCGGGAGCAGTGCTTCATTACTGTACAAAAACTTCTGGCTGTCTTTGACAGTCTTTCAAAAACCCCACCAAAGGTAATTACACATCTCAATAAAGAACCCACGTTCATTTCCTCAGCAATAAACATGAGAAAAGTTTATCCTTCGGATACTGTGACGGAGCATAAGAACACTGGCTTGGAGCAGAGCAACAAGGGTCAAATATCACTTCTGCCACTTGCTGCTCCACCTGTCAACCTCTTTCTCATGTACAGGCTCACCTTTTCCCACCACTAATCCTTACTTCTGTATCACCCTACTGTTCTGAAATTTTTTACAAGTCACGTATGGGAAAATTATACAAACGTGAATTACCACGACATTTAAAAACCCTTGCTTTTCTTTCTCTCATTTCATGATTTCAATGTTGATTCTATTAGACAAAAATAATAAATGAAAAAGGAAGTGGACTGAAAAGTTTTTTGTGTCTACTTTTTGGATGGTATATTTAACATATTGACAAAAATTATATCAATAATTTTATTAACAATAAACATTTCATATAATTGAGAAAGAAAGATATGTTTAAATAGAGCTCTGGTTTCAATTTGGAAGGACTTGATGGCATTGGTCAAAGAGAAAAGATAGCCAACAAAATGAAAACAAAAGAATTTAAAAAATTCTCAGAATGACAAAAACTGTAGGATACCATCTTCAAAGTAGCAGTGAAATAGAACTTTTTCTTACAGACTATAATCAATAAAGAAGTAACCCATTCTTTTCCAGCTTGTCACCTTGCCAAGAAATGGTTATGTAACTTCTTAGCGTGAAAACCTGTTATAGTAACTGCTGAATGCATGAAAAATTCCAATAGGCTCTTAAAAGTACCATAACTGTAACTTTTTAATGAAGAAATAGTTATCTCCCATTATATCTAATAAACCCAGAATTCTGGATCCATTTGTTACCTATGTCTCTTGACTTCTACACTGTAGTAAGAAATATATATAAATATACATAGATAGCTTTTAAATATATGCCTATTTCATGGACTAGTATGTCAATAATGATGCACCCAACTTCCAAGTAGCAAAGTAGTAATAGATGGTAACTGACAGATGCAAATCATTTTGATTAACTGCCAAGAAATACCATAGACAAGGTTTGATATATCACTATACTTTAGAATTTATAAAAACACACTGAATTTTTTTTTTTTACTTTCCATTGGGTTCTTGAATCAGAAGAATTTCCACTTACACTCTAATTTAGAAAGATGATATACATATACATCAATATACATTTGACCACCATGTATTTTATTTCTCTAACAAAATAGTATCTCTGTGGTACTTATTAAAAATTCCCCACATAATTCATCTTTCTACACCTTTAACAATGATATATGGCAGCACACTTTGACAAAAATTTAAATTTTTCTCTCCTAACCCCAGTGCTACTTTAGTCAAAGTGCTGATAGTATATGAGAAATATCAGACAGTAATTACTTTCAAAAGTGATAATATTTGAGTTAGTTTTGATAAGATGTAGGTGTAACTTGTTTCATCCAAATAGAGGTCTTCATAAAAATGTGTGTGATCAGTTTTTAAGTCAATTATATTTTTCTATTGCTATACATTATTATTTTAGGAAAAAAGATATACCAAGATTTCTTTGGCCAAGATATCATGGCCTCATATTTATGCTACAATAAAAGAAATTATGTGTTATGTTTCAGCTGACCTATTTATATTTTAAAAGCAAAACAATCTTATAAAACCCCAACACTAACACTCCAAACAAATCAAGCATAAGGTTAGCTCACTTAAGAAGAAGGCAACAGATACAGTATTTTTCCCAAACAACTTATTATTTGTCAATCAAATATTTTCCAGTGATTCTCAACTGGAGACAATTTTGTTCCCCAGAGAACATTTAGCAATGGCTCAGAGCATTTTTAGTCATTATACTAGGGGGCCATGGATTGGCTAATGGAATCTAGTACATAGAGCCCATGAATGCTAAAAACATCCTGCATGGCCATGAGAACCCTCACAAAAGAGAATTATCCAGCCCAAAACGTCAGTAGAGCCTAGGGTAAGAAACTCTGCCTTAAAGTAATACCACAATAAGATTCCAATAAAAACAATATTAATCCAAAATGAGTTTTCAGACCAGAAAGCAACAGGATTTCAGAAAATAATAAGACTAGCTCAGATGTAGGGGTATGTACCACGAGCCAGATGCTGTTTTGCTAATTAGCCCACTCAGTGTTAATCATAGCCCTATGAGTTGGGTACCACTATTGCTGTGCCTATTCTATGGATGAGAAAAACGAGACTTTAATTATCTTGCTCAGTGTGACATAGCTTGCACAAGGCTAAGCCAGGATTTCAACCGCACTCTTTTAACTCCAGATCAAAGACTCTTAACTACATCACTATATTGTTTTCATGTTGATCAAAAAACCTGCTTTCTGATATGTTTTTTAAAAATGTATCATATTTAATAAGATCTATAGAAATCCCTGATGAATTATTCTCATTGGAAAACTTCATTCTTGAAAATCAGTAAAAGTTTAAGCATACAGCAGATGTCACTAAATCATTACTTATTCATTTATTCAGATTCCCATTTCAACTTAAGCAAATACACTCAAAATGTCAAGAAAAATGACAAATGCAACTAAGCGAAATACATCACACTAACTACAAAATGAGAACAGAAAGCACTTAGCATTGGTGTAATATTACAGGTGTAAAAGCAAATAGAGTAAAATAAAAGCTCATCAAATCATCAGCAGGTCTCGCATTTTCAAGTACAGCAGAGACAAGTTATATGCTACCAAAAATTCACTCAGAGAAAATACAAACTTATCAACTGGAAAGTATAATGTATTAATTTGTTAGGACTGGCATAACAAAACACCATAGACTAGGCAGTTTAAATACCAGACATGTACTCCTCATAGTCCTGGAGGCTGGAAGTCCATGATCGAGGTGCCGGCAGGGTTGGCTCCTGAGGCCTCTCCTGGGCTTGCAGAGGACCACGTTCTCCCGGCATCCTCACACACCTTTCTTCTGTGTGGGCATCCCTCAAGTGTCTTCCTCTTCTTATAAGAATGCCAGTCATATTGGATTAGGGCCCTACCCTAACAGCCTCACTGTAACTTAATCACCTCTTTCAAGACTTTATTTCCAAATACTGTACATTCTCAAGTACTGGGGGTTGGGACTTCAACATAACAATTTGGGGGTATATAATCCTGCCAAACATATGGCAAGGACAAATCCTAAGAAGACAAGGGGCTTAACCTGCCTTTCTCATAGAGGACTGAAAGTGCAGTTTGTCAGATGTTAGGAAAAATCTATAACACAGTTAAGAGAATAAATGGACTGTATCATCCAAGGTGGCACCCCAGGTGCAAAACCTAAAGGGAGATGGCCTGCGAGCCCCGACTTAAAATTGGTGTCTACAAATGGCAGTGAGGGGCTCACTGACAGCCCTGTAGTTTTCCCTACATTTACTAGACAGAAAAACAAGCAAACAAATAAAAGACTTGAATGGCAAAAAATGCAAACCACAGTCTAAGCCCACTGGATCTTCATCTTTTTTCAGTGAAAGGGATAGGTAAGGTCAGTCTGGAGTTCCTCCTCTTTCAGTTAGGTTTCTTTTTTGTTAGTGCTTTTATGTTGTTGTTCTAAACTCGCAGGAACATCAGAACTGCTGCCTTGAATCTAAGGCAGGTTGTCTTCCCTAGAATTAAAGCCCGCTTCCCTGTGCCTGCCAAGAATGCAGGATTGTAAGGGCAAGACGCGTTTTTCTCCCCTCTGCTCCTGAAGCAACGTAACTTGCCTGCACAGCTGTCTGCCTACTCAGCAGGTCAGCAAGAACAGAGAGAAAAAGATGAGAGTCGGGCAGAGCAGGAGGAAAAGAGCAAATGAAAAGATGACTGAAGAGTCACAGAGAGGTATTTTTCTTAGAAAACATGGCTAATCGGAAGCAAGGAAGGAAGCAGCACGGTAACAGTACAGACATTTGTAAAGTGTAAGCAAATTACTAATATGATTATCAATACTGTGCCATTTGAACATAAATTTCCATTCCTTTCTTTTTCTTAGTTTCTCAGTTCACAGCTTTTATGTTCCCCTCGGATCTCTTCTAACCAGAGAAACCAAAACTTGTGAGTTTGACCAGAATAAAGTCTCCCTTTTCAACCTCTTCCTGACTAGCTGTCCTTTGGTAGCTCTTCCATTATGTGATTTAACTCTCCTCTCTGAAAATCTCTTCAATAAAATAGCATATCAGCTCTTAATTACTCTATAATTCTCTCAGTAATTTGGCTTCACCCTATAGGTCTATGACCCATCCTTATTACACATTACTCCAGCACACACTGAGTTTAGTAATACTTTTCTCCTCACTGTTCTAAGAACATGACATCATCAGTCAGCCCATAATACCTTCTCTTTCCTGTGTATTGGTCACAGACACTCAACTTTTGAAACCCAGCTGATGTCAGGTCCATTCCCAAGAGATGGCTTCCATATGGGTAATACCAGAGCTGCACCTGATTATCCATCTACCCCCTAGATATCTTACCCTGTATCTCCCAGTGCTTCAGGTTAAACATGACAAACATTGCACTCCTTGTCTCCTCCAGAAAAGCTGCTCTTTCCCCAGGGTTGCCTTGATATTCTCAGTGAGCCAAGACAGTCCTGAGAATCATCCCACATCTCTTTCCCCTCCCCCTCCCCTCACTGAACTGACTTCTTAAAAGCATCTAACACCTAGTCCCACTTCTCTCTGACCTTTTCCTCGTTATTCATCATCTCCCACCAAGCCCTCTGTATTAGTGTCTTCCTTATGACTACATCCTTTTTCAATGCATTGAACTATTTTCTGTAGCAGGGCAACAAAGCCCATCATGATCGGGCACCTATCCCGTGGTCAGCCTCTACCACAGTGACATCCCCAGGCCAGCAATATCATCATGCCACATGACTGACAGCGAATGTCCCCAAGTTTTTGCACAGGGAGAGCCTCTACCTGAAATGCCCTTTCTTCCACTACCATTTGGATAAATTCCTATACATGTTTTAAAGCAGTTCATATGTACCTATTTGATCAAGTCTTCCCCGACTTACTAGGCAGATTTGGTCACGTTGTCCCCACAATTCTAGAGTATTTTGTATGAACTCTGTCTTGACACTGATGCACATTATTCCTGTGAGGAATTTGAAGGTTTGGGTCATACATTATTACATTTATATTCCCAGAAAATACCAGACTAATTATTCCACAACATTTTTAAATAGATGCATGATAAGTGCTTGAACAAATAAAGATTATGTGTCTCACATATCTATAATATCATATTAGTTGGGAACATTAAAAAAGTTAATACACAAAATCCAATCTCACACCTAAATTTTTATAGACTTGAGAGTAGTTTTTATGTTTTATATAAAAACCTAAAGCATTAGTTAACTCCTGAGTCTTAAACAGATGGTAAGCCTTGTATCTTGATTTATACTAAAAATGAGTAGAAGTAAGTTAATAGTATTATAAAAATAATATTTTAAATAAAACCAATGAGTAACTACATGTGGTAGGATGTCTTGTGAAGTATTCCACAAAAACCCTAGAACACAAGAAAATATATTGCCATTACATGAAAGGGAAAATGGATATTGGCAAATAATGTACTATCTATTACACTAGTGAACAAGTAGTTTATAACCAATTCAACTAGAAAAGCAATGTTGTGCTATATACAAGGACCTTGTGATGAAATCTTTGTAGAGTCTTATCAAAAATTATTATTTATGCTCAATAGTATTTGAAAATGAAAATTTGGGATGTTAGTAGGCAATTCAATGAAGTAAGATAGATGTTTTCATTGAAAATATAAAATATGCTTTTAAGGCAATTTTTTAAGAAATATCAGTTCATATTATACTTGAAGATGATTCAAATTGTCTATTCATGCATAAATGATAATATTATGTTTAGAAAGTTTTTAGCCAGTTGCTCTAGGATATTAAGTAAATGTTGAATTATTTTCCCTTATGTAGTTCATAATCCAATACCTATTTCATTTAAGTATTTTGTCAAGATAGTTTTCAATTAAGGTCTTAGTTTTTATACTCCTGAACTTAGTCTTTTCATAAAATAAATCTATAATTTCATATATCATTCTAATTCTTACTTTTATGACTTGGATCTCCTGCCTTTGTTATTAACTTTCCCATTCTTCCAACTTATTTATGAATATACAGCTTCCTCTTTTTTAAAAACTGAATTGAAATCTGATCCCTTACAAACCTTATATACTTAATGAATCCCAGATCTTGCTCCTCTCTTCCCTCTTAAACTATGTATTTTCCATGTGTTTGCTATACTTTTTACATATACAAGCCTTGATTCTCTGCTGATTTTTTTTGGAAGTAGAACTATACATTTTATCTCCTTCTATGCAAAGTGGATACCCAATATTTTGACTTAATTACAAGCATATTTATAATTCTCTATTGTTTATAATATGAAATGATTTTCTATTCAGTTTGCTTCAGTTGGATAGATAGCTTTTTACTTTCCTAAAGACCTTTCAAATAATTATTGACACTGTTTCATTGAAATATTTCTATGTGCAATGGGTGTATGTGAGTGTGTGTATGCATAACATTTAACATCCTTACAGTAAAATCAGGAGAGGAGATTTTAGAAATGTTGATACTTCAAGGTAACCCAATAATACCTCAGGACAAGGGCTATAAGTATCACTGACTCTTTTTTCCCCTTTTCTTTTGCTTATACTATTTTGTCTAATATATTTAGCTTTTTGATATCAAACATTAATATGTAGCACAATGCTTTACAAGTTCTGGATTCAACATCTCAGTCACATCCCTCTGATTCTACCAAGTGCTCCCTACTGGCCATCTTTCATTTTCTTAAAAGACTCCAGCTGCCATTACCACAGGGCCTTTGCATGGCTAACTCAAATCATTTGCAGTTTAGCTCAAATAGAACTTCCTCAAACAGCTTCTGATCTTTCACATTTGGTTACATAGACATATGCCACTTTGGACTGTTCCTTCATAGTATTGACAATTGTTGTGATTATGTAGTGGGTCAATGTCTGTCACCTCACCAAAGCAAGATGAACATAGTACTCCCAGAAACAACTATTAAGCCTCTGAAACACAGTAGACACATAATAAATACCTATTAAATGAATGGGTCTTCTTATCTGTGATTCCATGACACAAATGGTTTTAAATATCATTGCATTTATTTATTCAACAAATACTCAATGAAAGCCTACATATCAGCAAATACATATCAGACATAATTATAAGATAAGGTAGAGAAGTGAGTAAAGGGAGAAATATCACCAAGACAGTGACATAGGTCTCTCCTGACTTCTCTCCCCATCACAAGAACAACCAAAGTCTACTCAAAAGCAAGACACCACTGAGAGAATTCTAGAACATGGGGGTGAGGCTGAAGCACACCCTTGTACCTCAGAGACAAAGAAAGATTGCATTAGAAGGGTAAGAGGCACAGCTACACAGTGACTGCCTTGTCTTCCCCCAGGACAAGCGCAGGGCATCCCAGAGAGGTCACCGCTGAGTATCCAGTTCCTCCAATAGGAAAAGAGAACTGAGGGGACAGTATTGTGGGAGGGGGCCCTTATATTGATCTTGCACCATGCGGGCTGTAGGGGAATCTGAGGCGTCCCATGCCTGGGAGTCTGACTATGACTGAGAATCACGGAGGAGCTTGCAACAACCAGGAAATATTATCTTGGTTTTACAAGTTCATATCTTCAGTGCCCAAGTAGTAATCCCAACTAGAAACTCTGTCCATCTGCAGGACCAAGTTGAGTATGTGCTCTGATGAGGGAACTCAGGAGGGTGCAGAATTGCCTGAATTGGATCCTAAAATGAGGAATGGGCTGGCCCTAGATCCCAGGGTTCGACCATGCCCAGGCAAGGTGATGAGTCTCAGCTCCACCTGCTATGGAGAGCATCTTCCACGTCTGACCAGAAGGGCTGGTGACAACTCTGAGAAGCTGGGTGGCTTAGAGGCACTTAACCACCGAGCTGGGCAGGCATTGCTGATCACACACTGAGCAGAGGCAGTACTGAGTATGGAGGTGTCCTATGCCACACCGAGACAGGAGGATTAATTCATAGCCAAAGCAAGCATAGCTCCTTCCTCCTCCCAATTGGAGAACATATTAGGGAAATCAAAAGTAGCCTGGAGAGTCCCCTTCCCTTCCCTCTTAGGCAAGGGGGCTAGGACATAGCCCAACACACTGTGGCCTCCAGCTCCATCTAACCAAGAAGGGCTAGAAAGTTGTGCAGCCTAGTGGTGCTCAAGCTGAAAGAAAGACAGGTAAGAGTCTGCAGGGCAAAGCCAGGGGCTCTGTTCAACCAAGGAACCCGGGGTGTTGGTTAGCTTGAGTTAGGTCAATAAACAGTTCCACTGGTTTTAGAGTTACTTCTCCTGCTGTGCAAGGAATCTATTCTGTAGCCCTACTCATTGCTGAATACAGCCTTCAGCCAATCTGAACAGGGACCTTAACCAGAGCATATAAGAAGCTGGGAAGCCCATTCAATAGCCCTATGTACAAAAAGCACTTGAACAGAGACCAGAGCCTCTGGCTTCCTTCATCTGCAGGACAAAACTAGTGGCCTCACCTGACCAGTGAATTCAGTGCACACTAAGGCCTGATTTGGACCCCCAAACAATGAGCTGTATAGGCCTGAATCTTGGCCTGCTTGCCTGCCAGGGCCGATTAGGTAATTTATGGCTCCAACTACTACTGAATATATCACCCAGTCCAGACTATCTACTAAGACTGAGCAGGAACTCCATAACTGTGAAGCCCATCCTCCTGACTATGTGACAATGATATTTAAAAACGTTTGTGTCATGGGATCACAGATAAGAAGACCCATTCATTGAATAGGTATTTATTATGTGTCTACTGTGTTCCAGAGACTTAATACATGTTCCTGGAAGTACTATGTTCATATTGCTTTGGTGAGGTGACAGACATTGACCCATCACATAATCACAAACAATATATCATCCAACCGTGATATACAGCCTTAATTGTATAGGGAACCAACTCAGTAGTCCTAGCCAACTGTTCTCAGCCAGTTGCACACCCCCACAGTTGCTGTTCTCAGAGTTTCAACAGGTGCCCTATCCAAAATTAGACCATAATATTAGGCCTCACCTGACCAAGGAAATCAGTGATCACAAAAAATCAGGTAAATATGATACCAACAAAGGAAACTAATAAGGTCCCAGTAACTGAGCCTAAATAAATGAAGATCTTTGAACTGTTAAAGAATTCAGAATAATCCAATATAAATTAAATTATTGAATACTCCTCTCAAGAAAACACAGCCAGACAACTAAACAAAATTAGGAAAACAATGCATGTGCAAATCAAGAAGTGCAATAGGGAAACAGCAACCATCAAAAACAAAACAAACAAAAAAACACAGAGGCCCTAGCGTTGAAAAATAGAATAGCTGAACTGAAGAATTCAATAGAAAGTTTAAAAAGTAGATTCAATCATACAGAAGAGCATCTGCAACCTGTAGACTCAGACACTGGAAATTTCCCAGTCAGAGAAGAAAAAGGATGAAAAGTCATGAAGAAACACTATGGGAATTAGAGGACAGAATGAAAAGAAACAATATTTGCATTATGGGAAATCCAGAAGAAGAAGAGAAAGAGAAAAGGACAGAAAGTATATGTGAAGCAATAATGGCTGAACACTTCCCAAACCTGGGAAGAGATATGGATCCAGATGCATCATGCCCAAAGGACCCCAGACAAGTTGAATCCATATTGTACTATGCTGAGACACTATAATTAACTTGTCAAAAGCCAAAGACAGAGAAAGAATTTTAAGAGCAGCAAGATAAGAGAGAAGTTACATACAAGGGAACTCCCAGAAGACTATTGGAGGATTTCTGCAAAAAAACTTTCAGGCAAGGAAGGAATGAGATGATGTATTCAAACTATTGAAGGAAAATAACTGTCAACCAAGAATTCTATATCTGGGAATGCTGTCCCTCAGAAATAAAATGAAAGATAAAGATTTGGCAAACAACAAAAGCTGAGGGAATGCATTACCACCAGACCTGCTGTACAAGAAATGCTACAGTGAGTTCCTTGAGTGAAAGTACAAGGATGTAATTAATATCATAAAAACTTAAAAAGGTAAAAAAATCTCACTGGTAATGATAAATATATAGTCATACTTAGAATCTGCAAAATGGTAATAGTAGTATATAACTCAGTTACAATTCTAATTGAAAAGGTAAAAAAAATATATAGTAAAAATAACCATAACTACTACAGTAGTCTATTTTAACTACACAATATAAAAAGCATACAAATAATAACAGCAATAACCTAAAATATGAGAGGGAGAATGTATAAAATTTATTAATTCTATTGATGTTAAGTTACTATCAGTTTAAAATAGGGTGTTGGAAGTTTAAGATATTTTATGTAAGTTACCATGAGGTAACTACAAAGGAAAGTCTGGTAGTAATTACATAAAAGTACACAATAAAGAAATCAAAGCATTCTGATAACAAAAGACATTAAAAAGAGACAACAGAGTAAGAAACAAGGAATAATGGATCTACAAAACAACCTGAAAACAATAAAATGGCAGTATTGAGTCCACACCTAGGAATAATTACTTTAAATATAAATGGAATAAATTCTCTCATCAAGAGACAAAGAATACCTGAATGAATATAAAAACAAGATCCAACTATATGCGGCCTATAAGAGACTCACCTTAGCCTTAAAGACATACATAAGCTGAAAGTAAAGGGATAGAAAAAGACAACTCAAGCAAACTATAATCAAAGAGAACAGCAGGGGCAGTTACACTTATATCACACAAAATAGACTTTAAACTAAAAATGGTAAAAAGAGACAAAGAAAGTAATTGTATAATGATAATGGGTTAATACATCAAGAAGATACAGCAATTGTAAATATTTATACCCTTAACAGCAGAGCACATAAATATATGAACCGAAAACAAACAGAATAAAAGGAAAAATAAACAGTAATACAATAATAGTTATGCACTTTAATATCCCACTCTCAACAATGGATATATCATCCAGACACAGAATTAATAAGGATACAAGGAATCTGAGAAACACTATAGACCAAATGAACTTAATAGACATATACAGAACATTCTAGCCAAGGAAAGCAGAATACATATTCTTCTCAAGTGCACAGGGAACATACTTTCAGATAGACCACATATTATGACAGAAAACCAGCCTTAGCAAATCCAAGAAGATTGAATTCATACCAAGTATCTTCTCTGACCACAATGGCATGAAACTAGAGATCAATAACAAGAGGAAAGCTGGAAAATTCACAAACATGTGGAAATTAAACATGACTCTCCAAAACAACCAATGGATTAAAGAATAAATTAAAGGGTAAGTAAAAAAGTTTCTTGAGACAAAAAAAAAAGTTAACTTACAGAAATCAGTAGTGTTTCTATACACTAACTATGAAATTTATGAAAAGTAAAGAAGTCAATCCTATTTACATAAGCATCAAAAATAACAAAATAGAGAAATTTAATTAAGAAGATGAAAGACATCTATGTTGTAAACTATAAGACACAGATGAAACAAATGAAAGAAGACACATATAAATGAAAAGGCATCCCATGTTCTTGGATATTAGAAGATTTAATATCATTAAAATGCCTATACTACCAAAAGCCATCTGTAGACTCAATGCAATCCCTATTAAGATTCCAACTGTATTTTTTTCAGAAGTAGAAAAAAAACACTCCTAAAATTTATATGGAACCCCATATATGAATAACCCCAAATAGCCAAAGAAATCTTGAAAATAAGAACAAATCAAAAGATATCATACTTCCTGGTTTCAGGCTATACTATGAAGCTATAGTCATCAAAAAAGTATGGTAAAGGCATAAAAGTAAACAAATAAACCAGTAGAACAGAATTGAGAGCCCAGAAAGAATCCTGAGCATACAGTCAACTAGTATTTTACAAGAGAGCCAAGAATACTCAATGGAGAAAAGATAGCTCTTCAATAAATGGTGCTAGAACTACTGGGTATTTACTAATAAAATAATAAAACTGGACCCATATCTTATACCACTCACAAAAATTAACTCAAATGGATTAGGCTTAAATATAAAGACTGAATTCATGAACTCCTAGAACACAGAATAAAGTTTTTTGACATGGGCCTTCACAATATATATTTTTTTTGGATGTGACATCTAAAGCACAAGCAACAAAATAAAAAATGAACAAGCAATACTACATCAAACTGAAAAGCTTCTGTACAGCAAATAAAACCATCAATAAAGTGAAAAACTAACCTAAGGAATGAGAAAAAATTATTTGCAAACCACATATCTGGCAAGGAGTTAATATCCAAAGTATATAAAGAACTCATTAAAATCAATAGCAAATAAACACAAAGCCAAATAACCTAATTTTAATAAGCAAACTATCTGAACAGACATTTCTCCAAAGAAGATACACAAAGGCCAACTGATAGATGAAAAGTTGTTCAACATCACCCATCTTTAGAGAAATGCAAATTAAAACCATGAGATATCACTTCATGCCTGTCAGAATGGCCATCACCAAAAAGACAAGAGATAAGTGCTGCTGTGCAGAAAAGAGAATTCCTGTGCACTGTTGGTGGGACTGTAAATTGGTAAAGCTACTACGGAAAACAGAATGGAAGATCTATAAAAAATTAAAAATAGAACTACCATATGATCCAGAAATCCCATTTTTGGGAATATATCCAAAGGAAACCAAAATACTAACTGAAAGACAGCTGCACCCATATGTTCACAGCAATATTACTTATAATTGCCAGGACATGGAAACAACCTAAGTGTTCAGTGATGGATGAATGGATGAAGTTGTGGTAGACAGACTTTAAAGGCATTAAGCTAAGTGAAATAAGAAAGAGAAAAATAAATACTGTGTGACCTCACTTATATGTGAGATCTATAAAAACAAAACAAAACAGTAACAAAATACCTCTTGGAAAAAGAGATCGGACTTGTGGTTGCCAGAGGCAAAGGATGAGGGCAGAGAAGTATGGAGAAGGTAGTCAAAAGTACAAACTTCCAGTTATAAGATAAATAAATACTAGGATGTAACATACAACAGGATGACTATAGCTAACAGAGCTGTACAATATTTAGGAAAGTTGTTCAGAGAATAAATCTTAAGGGTTCTCATCACAAAAAAATTTTTTTTCCTTTCCTCTAGTCCTCTTTCTTTTCTTTTTATTGTATCTCTATGAAAAGATGGATGTTAGCTAACCTACTGTGTTAATCATTTCACAATGTATATAAACCAAACCCATCATTCTGTACACCTTAAAATTAAACAATGATATGTCCATTATTTTTCAATAAAACTTGGGGAAAAAAGTAAATAAAATAGTATCTGCTGTCATCAGACTGACATTACCTTTGGGAGGACTAGAAAATATATAATACATGTAGATGATGATTGATAGATTCATAGAATAATTAGAGAGTGTTGTGTACTTTAAAAATGATAATGATACTGCCAGGTATACTGCTATAGACTGGGTGGTCAGGAATCTTCTCTCTGACGAGGTGCAGTTTAAGCTGTGACCAAGAAATAATATTCAAATGATAATGTCATAACATGTTATCCTATAGTAAAAGAGTCTGTAGTTTGTCTACTGTGCAGACTGTAAAATTTTTCTTTGAAAGTAGGGATTAAATCCTCAATACTCAGACTCAAGAGCAGCACATAATAGGTACTCAGTACCTATTTCTAAGGTGACTTGGAGAAAAAAAAAATGATTCATGGGGAAAATGTCATGATTTCTAATTTATGTGCAAGGTAACAGACCCAGAGAAGTTAACTGGTATATTGAGCATAGATCCCAAGTTATACTTGAGTTCCTCTTCCAGTGCTCTTTCCACACATCAAAATCTTGATCTTGTTCCTCCTTTTAAGAGCTATAAGATACAGCCAAGAAGTCTGCTGTACTGTCACAGTGTTGATATATTTAAAGACACAGTTATTGTATAAAATGAATATCAGTTGTATGGTGATTTCTATATATCAATTATAAAATGTTCCAGGTTTAACTATCAGGTTTAATTCCATTCAATAAATTTACCAAACACCCGGTTTATATAGTGCCATGGGAAGAGATATATATTATTACATCACAGTGTTTATTGCCATGAGATTTACAAACTAGTCGGAAGACAAACATAAGAAAAACTAACTACAAGACCACACCATAAGGCATGAAGATCGACAGAAACACGGTTGCAGGCAGCATTAAAATGTTTAAAGGAGTGCTCACAGTACAGAACAAAAGAAAATACACAGGCCTTTTCCTGTACATAAGCTTACAATTCAAGGGAAAAATGCATCAATATTCTGCTTACTGAATAAATTACATGTTGCTTATTAAACTGACAATTGTTTAACCTATACTGAACTTTTCTGATTTTCCCTTTGTTTCTTAGAAATCAGGGGAAAAATTAGCAGTCAACTGGTGGCTGGGCACGAATTATGGTAATTTAATATGAAGTCTTAGGGATAGCCTAGAGATGAAGAAAAAAATCATATATTCAATTTTATTTCTGGCTAGTGTAGCAGATTGTACAGAAAAGCAGCAGAAAAACCTATAAAATCTATATTTGAATTAGATATGCATTATAAACCTCATCTCTAATATCAGGATGATTTTGAAAGACATTAGAAGTTTCCTATATCAACCATAACTATATACAAATCGTATTTTATATCATAAGAGAAAAATTCTATAGTATCATATAAATTCTTATGTCTATTTTTTAAAATATATACTCCCAACAGGATAAGCCAGCCTGAAGGAATTCTGAACTTCTCATTTGTCAACAAGTTTTATGGACATTTTGATGACTTATATACATTATTCATAATGCACCTCCTTTCTTGTATGTAAATGTAATACTATATTTACATTGTTTTTGATAGATTTTGTCATAGTATTTACCCAGAAAGAAAATCACAGTGCATTTTCTATGATATGAAGTACAATTAGAAAGCAATAAAAATTTTGCATTTTCTTAATCTATCAGGATTCTCTTTTTAAATATATATTTATATTTTTTCCTCAGAAGCAAGGCCTGAATGTCTAAAAGTAATTATGTACTTATTGTAAAAAATAATAAAAATACTTATGTTCAGAGGGTTCCCCATTTAAGCTAACTTGACTAATTTCTGCAACAAAACACATTCGGCCATGAAAGAAGTCACATTTTATAAGGCCATTCACAGGCCCTGAAATTTATAAAATAAAGATTTTACCAAACAAGAAAACCACCAAATTCACAATATCAGTCCATCTGAAATATGTTCCTTAGCTTATAAGTGTGTCCTACTATTAATAATAAACAGTCAAACAAAACCAATATAATCCATGCCTTAGCTGCAGTCCTCAACTTTTTGTAGGAATTTGCTATTTTTCCTACTAATGAAGTTTCATAGCAGTACTTTCTACAAAAACAGAAGTTCTCCTTAAAATTACTACATAGTATTATATAGATGATGTAAGTGTCATATGAATAATAATAAATAACTCTGAGTCATAAAAGAGAAAAAGAAAATATTGATATGTGACTGAAAAATAAAAGTATTTTACCTTTGCCAACTTTTTCCTGTATCCTACTGATGAACTCATTTTTTTCCAGTTGAGTAATTACTAGCACCTACCTTAAGAGTAAAATATTTCCAATTAACCATGTTGATGCATAAAAAAGCAGAAAGGATATTAATAAGCAGTATCACCATAGTAATTTTATAGTCAATTTTGAATAATGACCATTCCCTATATGTCTGTCATCATTCAAAGAATTTCAGCGGTATTAACTCCCTGAACCTCACAACTCCAAGAAGTAGGTATTATTACTGTCGTACATTACAGATGATGACAATGAAACACAGAAGTTGAAAATCTGCCCAGGATCATGCAGCAGTCCTGCAGAACAAAGATTTGAACCAATACAATATGGTTTCAAAGTCTACACCTTAATCCATTAGTTTATACAACCATCCAGTAAAGGTGTTTCTTAATCACAGAGTATCTTACTCAATGCACCAAAATATCAACACCCAAGAGGTATCAGAAAGATGCTTTAAATTTGAATGTGTGTGGGTCACTCTTTAAAAGACTCCAAAATAACCTTTATGATTTGGCATTTTCGTATTTTAGTTACGCATATCCTAGACTGTTAGCTTTCTTCCCCTACCACCCAAAATACAAATGTATGCATCTGTGCATGTATGTGTGTATGTTTCTTCTGCATTAGTGATTCAACAGACAGGAACCATGTGTGGCTCTGAATCTAACAAGTGTCTGAAAAACACGTAGTAGGCATTTGAATGGATTATGATTACTCAATGAACAAATACATGAATGAGTTAGCAGTAAATTTCTATTCAGTAAAATTATCTCGAAAAGTATACTTCATACACTTCATCCCTAGTCTCCAGAAGCAGACTAGGGATAACAGTGCATCATTACATCTGAAATCTGTACAGTACTTAGAAGTTTAAAATTTTCCTTCCCATACACCATTTAATTTTCAAAATGCCACAAGGACTACATTACAGTCTGCACTTAATACATAAGGAAGTTCAGTTTTGTAAGAAGTCCGGCCAATACAACATATTTAGGGTGTGCAGAATCACTACTCAAACCCATGTTTTCTGCCTCAAGGTTACTTTCCATTCCATACACTCCACTAAAAGAACAAGTTACGCAAGTTAATTCATATTCTGTCTCGAAGATTGATAGTTTACATCAAATCACCTTAAATTCCTTATAAAAATGATTTTTATACATTTTTTGGTCATAAAAAATTAATAAAATGGTCATTTCTTGTTTCAAGATACACAAGAATCTTTTTTTATGCATTTATAATAACTATGTTTTCTAGAACAGTAGCTTTCAAACTTTATTGCACATTAGAATCATCTGGGGAGTTTTGTTTTGTTTTTAATCCTAATATCCAATCAACACTCAATACATTTTAAGTCAGAATCCCTGAGTATGGATTGAAGGCATCAAAATTTCTTTAAAACTCCACAAATGTTTCTCAAGTGCGGCCAAGTTTGTGGACCATCCTTCTGAGTTTTCCAAGATTCTTACTGCATTTTTTTTTACTCCCTTATTGGATTAAAGGGCAGACTTTTGTCAGGCTGTAGAGGTCGAAGTAACAACATACGATGGTGCAAAGGAAAATGAAAAGAAAAAAGAGTTAAAAGGAGTGAGTGAAAAAAATTGTGTATGTGTACATGCATGTATACACACCACACATTCACACCCATATAGACACATGGCCCACTAGGAAAAGGATATATTGTAATATTGTATATTTTCTTGTCATTATTTGTGTGCATCAAATGCATTAATAAGAAGTTGAGGCTGATTTAGATTTTAGGAATGTAGTCTGAGATGTCTACACTGCCTTGTGGTGAAACAATTATTCTCACAGAAGCTTTTGTTCTGTCATCATTGTATAAATTTTGCATTAGTTAAACAGCATTTACTATGAAGGTATCTGCAGTGCAGAATTTGTGGTTCACATTCTAAGCAATTAGAATATATCAGGTATATCAAGGGATCAATTTTGCTATTTAAGGTACACACAAATTTAAACAAAGGAGCTATAATAGGAAATATTCTCACTTTATGATTAATGAAGGCCTCCAGGGAAGTCACTGTTGTTACAGCAGTATTTCCTAAGCTGGACACTAATAGCTGGCAAACTGCATCAATAAATGGGAGAAAAAATGAATTTGTCTTTATACATAATTCTTAAAAAATAGATATATTTAAAATACATTGAGGAGAAATAACCAATCAGGTCTTATTAGGGACAAGTAAAAAATACTAGAACAAAAGACCATTAAAAAAACAGTACATAGTAAGAAGCCAAGTTTATAAGCAAAGATAAAAAAGGATCAACTTTAAAGACTTATTGGGTATCCAATATTATAATATATCCTCTTCCTAGTGGGCCATGTGTCTATATGGGTGTGAGTGTGTGGGATGTATACATACACAATTTTTTTTACTCACTTCTTTTAACAGCATTAGGAATAGAAGGAGACCTTCATCTCAAAGAGGATTATTTATTCTCTATCCTCCTCAACTGTGATTAAGGATTCAATCTATATTTGCAATATAAAAATGCTAAAATCCTGAAACATTGAGACATACATATGCTAAATTTTGCTAAGGCATACCTTAGAGACATTTTAAACATTTTGGAAAAGAAAAATTTTGTTATGGTGTGTTATTACAGAAATACTTATTCAACAAATATGTTCCAGATATCTATGTTCCAATCATTCATATAGGCATTAATAAATAGCACAGTGATCAAAACATATCTGCCTTCATGGATCTAATACATTGTTTAAACTTAAAAATCAGTTAATAGTTGACAACACTCCACTTTGAAATAGTTTCCCACTTTACAAAATGATTGCATAATTCTAGCATGCTAAATATTTGCTAATTTTCTTAATATTTCTACTTGTAGTTCAGTGAAGAAGTACTGCAGGTGGTGGGATGTTAGCAATGTTGCTGCAGTGACGCAGTGTAAGCAAAATAAAACCTAGACTAGGGCCAATTTAAAATTCTATATTATTCTAAATCACAGTGTCCTTTTGACTTCCAATGGACCATTATATCACATAAAAAGAGTTAAGATACAGTTGTTCACATTCATTTCTATGGCAAATAATAACATAGAATACATTCTACTAAGAGGTTATCATACACACACATACACATACACACACACACACACACACACACACACACACACACATACACATACACACACACCACTGAATGGGAACAGAAAAGGAATGAGCAATGAAAAAGCCAAGAGAAACCAAATCACCACCTACTGACTCTAGTTTTACTGATTGACATTTTCTCCTATGTTTAATCTGTAAGTCATAGTTTCACATTTTACATTTAGGCCTATGATCATTTTAAATAAACTTTTGTATAAGGTCTCAGATACGGTCAATGTTCATTTTTTACATGTAGTCATCCAATTGTTTCTAACATCATTTACTGAGAAGAATATCATTCTCTTTTGAATTTTCTACACCCTGTTTAGAAAATTAATTGACAATATTGGTTTCTATGTAGAAAATTCCAAACAATTTCTAAAACAACTCTACTACTAAGTGACTTTACTGAGATTGCAGGCCATAAGGTCAATGTAAAAAAAGAAAAATCAACTGCATCTTGTTCCTAATAGGGGAAAAGCATTTAGTCTTTCACCAATAAATATGGTATTAGTTATTTTCTGAATAGGTGTCTCTTTAAATTAAATAATTACCCTTCTATTTCTAGTGTTTTTAGAGATTTATCATGAATGGATGTTAAATTTTGTCAGATGCTTTTCTTGCATTAATTGAGATAGTCATAGATTTTCATCTATATTAATATGGTGATTTTCAAGTGTTAAACAAGTTTGGAATTATCTGGATAAACTCACTTGCTCATAATATACTTTCAAGATAATGCTGGATTTTTTTCTCTAAAATTTTGTTGAAAAAATGTTCATCTATATTTATGAGAGATACTGGTTTTTGTTTTGTAGTTTTTTTTTTTCCCTTGGTGATGCTTACGTCTGGCTTTGGTATTAGATGAATCCTGGCCTCATAAAATGAGTTGAGAGCACTCATATTTTCTGGAAGACTGGGTAGAATGGCATTACTTCTTTTTTAATAGTTTAATGGATTTCACCCTAGCCTTCTCAGCACCTCAGTCTATTCTTCAAGATGTATTTCCAGGATAAAGAGGTATTCTTGTTGCCTTTTCCATAGGGAAAGAAGGTATTTTTCCTGATGTCTTCCCCAGCTTTAGTGGGGGACCTTAACAGTCATGGTTAACTGTCCCTCCCCTAGCAGTTTAAGGTTTTCTTCTATGTGGGAGAAGAGAAGTACCCAGGTAGTGTTTCCTGTTTCTCCCAGAGGGCTGCTGAACTCTCCACTAAGCCTACCCTAGAAAAGATGCCTTCTGAGAACTCAAGCCAATTTTTTAAAAATGAACATCCATTGAGGTCCAGGGACAAAAACCTGCAAGTGAGTGTGAATCCCCTTTATATCTGTGGGCTTTGGGAGTACTATAGTCTCTCTTTGGCCCACATTGCTTTTATCAATTAGATAAAGACTTTAGCTAAATTATTTTTATTTATTGAAAGATATTTGACACATAACATTGTATATATTTAAGGTATACAATTTATTGATTTTGATATATATATTGTAATATGGTTGTCATTGTAGTGATAATTAGCACCTCTATTACATAACATAATTTCTATTTATTTTCAGTGGTTGGAATAATTAAGATCTAGTCTCTTAACAATTTTGATTATAATATTGTTGTCTATATTCACTATACTATCATTAGATCTCTGGGACTTATTTAATAATCATGGCAAGTTTCTACCCATAAATAACATTTCAAATATCCCTCCACCCCTAGCCCTGTTAACCAGCATTTTATACTCTGTTTTTATGAATTTGGCTTTTTCAAATTTCACAGGTAAGTGACATCACATAATATAACTGACTGGTGGCATCTGGCCCAGGCAAAGAACTGCTCATGTCCTGTCATAAATTTCAGGTTAGTTGATTGCCCTAGACCCCAGCTCTCTGATGTTTTCATGATATATCGTGAATTTGTAGATTTTCCAGCTTTTTGTTGTTGTTTTAAAGGTGAGAGTGATGCTACCAGCTTTCTATATGCCAAGAAGAAAGTAGAAGTCTTTTATTAATTATTAAACCATACATTGTATCTTATTTCTTTATGAAGGCATGATTATGTCCTTTCAAATGCCAGGTTAAATAATAAATAAATTTTATGTACTCTGGCAAGCCTCAGTTACCCTAAAGAATTGTCTAAAATAACCACAGAAAAGTTATTATTTATTATAACTTATGGAATATTTTTAAGATGTTAGAAGATTGGAAATGGGCAATCATGCTGCCTATTTTAAAAGCATATATTCATGTATAAAGAAATAAATGGAGGATTAATCCCCCAAATGATAGGGATACTTATCTAAAATTTCATGCTTGGGAATATACTGGTACAAATCATAAAACAAAAAACTCAATTTGCAAGCTATGATAAAATTACAGGCTATTGAGTAAAAAAAAAAAAAATGTGCCCTTGAGAAGAGCAAATTTATCAGACTAATCAAATTTATTTCCCCAGCAAAATAGCACAGGCAAACACTAAGCCATAATCTACTAGGACCTTACTTAGCTTCTTATTTTGCCCTCAATTAAAAAATTTTTTAAATTGAGGAAATGTTATTTAGGACAATGTCAACATTTCCTTCAGTTTGTTTCACTGTCGGTATCACAGATGCCCCCACATGATAGGAGGCTCAGCACTACCCAAAAGTTTGACATCCTCCTTTGGCCACAGTGTTCTAGAGATGCAGCTATTACCACATGGAGGCAAAGGTTTGTTTCAGAAAAAAAGAAACAAAACACAAAACTTTATATTTTTCTTGACCAAAATTTATCACAGCAAATAGATAACATTCTTCTCATACACATATATTTTTATATATAATATTTAATAACATGAGATATATTTTACAACAAATATTTTGTTTAACTTCTTATTTTTAAATTCAAAATAACATTAAATTTAAGCTAATGAAGATGCCTTTGTCATTAAACTGTCTCACGAAAATATCTGGAGCTATATTCCCAGTTCCTATTTATCTATTCCCCCATTATATTTTTAGATATCATACAGAGTTTATTTTGTACATCTTTTCCTATCATACTTTTCTTAACACTAGGAATGTTGTTTTCTTAACACTAGGTCACAATATTTTTCTTTCTAAAACTAAAAACTCTCTTAAAAGATTTTTTTTCCTCCCAAAAAAGGGATGCTTGAACAGTTCTAAGCTCAAGTTTTCTGTGTTACATATCTCGCATATCATCCAAATAGAGGAATATCATGGTTTGGAATCTGAAAGAAGATACCTGTGACAGATTTTATGCAATCAGATGCAGTCTGTCTATTCAACACTTTTTCCCTGCTAATCATATGCAATCTCCAGTGAAGGATCACTTTTTTTTTAAAGATCAAACATTAAAAAATATAATCTGTTGACTATGGAAGAATACACATCAATAAGATTTCTATATAGCCGGTAGTGTCTAATGCTGTGCCATCAACATTGTTATAAACAAGGTAAAGTAAGAGTGCTAAAATAGGACAAGAGGAGAGAAACTAGGAACAATGAAGAAGTTAGGAATGTGTAAATGTCACCAATATCATATGATTCAAAGAGCTAAAGATTTTTTTACATAGGTAAAATAGTTTCTGACTCATTTGCTTTGACTTCTAAATATCATTTGAACTCATCTTCAACTCTACATAAAACTCTCTACATCCTTCTACTGCCTTACAATCAGAAACACCCTGCCTTCTGCTTGTTTTCCAGCTGATCTTTCCTTTTCAGTCTCTTTTGCTATCTCATCTTCTTCTGAGAGCAACATTAATGTTTGAGTTCTTGACTCTTTTCCTTTCTTACTCTAGATGCCCAACCTGGACATGCTCATCTATTCTCATGAGGAGGCATAACCAACTACATCTCCATCTCTAAAATATCATCTGTGTTCTAGATTTATATCTAGCTTCTATGGACTGAACTGCCTTTCTCCCAAATTCATATGCTGAAGCTCTAACCCCCAACGTGGCTGTATCTGGAAACAGGGTGTTTAGAATGTATTAAGGTTAAATGAGGTCACAAGGGTTGAATACTAAGCTGATAGGACTGTAATATTATAAAAAGAGGTAAAAAGAGAGATTGCTCACTCGCTGTCCACCATATGAAGACACAGAAAGAAGGTGGCCCTCTGCAAGCTACTAGGAGAGCTCTTACCAAAGCCTGACTATCTGGCACTCTTATCTCAGACTCCCAACCCCCAGAACTGTGAAAAAAATTAATTTGTTGTTTAAGCCACCTAGTCTATAGTAATTTTTATGACAGCTTAAACTGACACTAGCTGCCTACTCATCTTACCTGAATGTCCAACAGGTAACTCACGCCAAACACATCTAAATCAATACTCAGCATCTTTCCTCTAAACCTGCCCCATTCCTTGTACTCTGTATCTCATGTAACAGTAGGAAGACAGAAGATTGAAAACAATATGATATTCTCCTTACCTTCACCTTCTGAAAGTCATCAAATACCATAAATTATTTTTTCTATATAGGGATAACTTAAACCTTTCTCCACTACTAGTGTGGTAATATTTCCTATGTGCATATCATTTATTATGTGGACTATTTCAGTAGATATCTTACTTCAAGTAGCTTCCTCACTTCAAGTTTTACACCTGAGCAATCTATCTTCTGCTCTCATATAATCAATAGAAAATGCAAATTTACCAGTGCCAGCTGAAAACTTTCACTTTTATCCACAGCTTACATAAGAGCAAACAAGCCTCTCTCCACCATGATCTGGGCCCTGCTTAACCTTTCTAATTTATCTCATTTTGAAGCATCACATATACAGTCCTCTTCAGTCATTTATTCATATGTGAAGACTCAATTCAAGACCCAATTTCCCCCTAAGAAGCACTTCTTCACCCCCATACTCTCAAAGAATTCACTGACCTGAATTTGATGAATATATTCCTTTACTATTATCTTTCATATTAAGGTTCTAATCCCTTCCAGGTAAGTGAAGCATATCTTATTGGTTAGCTGTACAAAAGTGCTTGATCACATAGTGTACAGTTAGTAAAGATTTCTTCAATAAAAGAAGGAATACAAAAATAAAAAGCTCCAATGAGGCTACAATTAATATTCTCTAAGTTGAAAAGACAGAATGATCATAAATAGGAAAATGGCTAATTAAGTGGTGTCATAGTAAATAAAGCCATCTCCAAAAATCATGTTGTTAAATAATAATAATAGAAACATCAAACTCTGTATTCTATTGATCATGGTCCAGTAAGAATATGTGTGTATGTGTGTGTGTGCACATGTGTGTGTTTGGCCATGTGTGCTGGAACACACAGATGATTATAAGAAAATATGTCACCAAAACATTAACAGAATCTACTTGCAGATGGTGGGATTAGAGGTAAATCTTATTTTACTTTTTTGTTAAACATGTGTGCATTTTTCAAATATGACAAAAAGTTATTCTTACAGCAAAACAAAATATTAAGTGGAATTAAAATGTTTAAAAATTTAAACAATCCATGTGATTTTTTAAATAGGAGATTTGCAAAGCTTTGGTTCAGTGTATGTCTTAGTCAAGGTTCTTAATGTTACAATAGTGAATCAAAATAAATGGAAAAACAATATAGGTGTCCCTCAAGAAAGCTGAGAGCAAGGAGTGAAGCCAAGATTCTGGGACTGTGATAAGATAATAAAAAGACGTTTATGACCTTGATCTCTAATTCTCTGAGGATACCTAATCTCTTGATCCCAATCTTCTCTATACATCTGTTTCCTACAGACTCTTTCAGTTCCACTCTGGCTTGACTTCCTTTACTTTTCTATACACAGGCCAGACAAGGCTGAACTCCTACATTACCTTAGTTTAAGTGACCACAGAGACTAACATCTATGAATATCAATTCTAACCTTCTAATATATCTACTAGGTTTATGAATATATAGGTGAGAAGAGAGCAACTGATATTCCCAAAAGGACAGTTCTCAGGTTGCTATTACCCCTGAATACTTAAATATAAAAAGAGATAGAAATGGCCTGTTGTGATTTTTGGGAAGATGGCAGCATGAGTAGGGGAGCAGAGATCTCCTCCCTAAACCATATACATTTTTGAAAATACAACAAATAAAACTACGTCAACAGAGAGACCACAGGATACAGTACAACAGCTAGGCTACATCTACATCTACAAGAACGCAGCTTCTCACAAAGGGGGTAAGACACAAGCTGCAGCCTGGCGGGACCCAAGCACTTCCCCAACCCCTGATCCCCAGCAGGAGGAAATGAATCAGAGTGGGGAGGGAGTGGGAGCCTAGGACTGCTAAATAGCCAGCCCTAGTCATCCGCACCAGGAGCGCAGACACACATTGCATGGTGTGCAGGATATTAGGGAAACAGAACAGTAAAATCTGCGAGCAGGTCCCCACAGCCGGCTCCCCTGGAACAAAAGAAAAGCGAGTGCTTTTTAAAGTCTTAAAGGGACAGTGGTCTCACAGCTGGATGGAAGCATACCAGCACACACAGCCCAGCAGCTGGGAATCCTGGGGAACTTCAGGCGCCCAAACTCCCTGGGTGGCAACACAGCTCTGAAACCCCTCACAGTGATAAACAGCCTGCCATACATTCCCCTTCCTACGCAGCCCCAGCAGAGCAGCCTGGGAGTAGCTGCACCCACAGCAGCCACCCAGAGCCTCCACCCAGCATGCAGCCGCCCGGGCCAGATCCAAAAGCTGCCACCCGGCAAGCAGCTGCCTGGTGCAGGCAGAGGAAGCAGGTGCAAGGTGCCCCTACCGTTCTCACAGAAGAGCACACTGTGCCCACCTGCCTCTCCCCGCAGGGCTCCGGACTGCCCCGCTCACCATGGTTCAGGAAATTAACCTGGAGCCTGCTCCCAGTGTGCGGGTAACTGGCACAGGCAGCGGAGAAGGGCAGGGTGACCAACAAGCAGGAAGGGACTTTGTTCTCCCAGCTGACACATGCACTACCTGCCTGTGACTACCTCTATCACCATGAAAAGGCAGAAGAATTTGGTCCAGTCCAGAATCACCCAGAAAACCCCTGAGAGAGGGCCTGGGGAGATAAATTTAACCAATCTTCCTGAAAAAGAATTCAAAATAAAGGTCATAACCATACTGATGGACCTGGAGAGAAATATGCAAGAGCTAAAAGACAAAGTTGGGAGGGAGAATACAGAAATAAAACAATCTCTGGAAGGACTTAAGAGCAGACTGGATGAGGTGCAAGAGGCTGTTCATGGAATAGAAATCAGAGAACAGCAGTACAGAGAAGCTGAGGCAGAAAGAGATAAAAGGATCTCCAGGAATGAAAGAATATTAAGAGAAGTGTGTGACCAATTTAAACAGAACAATATTCACATAATAGAGTTACCAGAAGAAGAAGAAGAGAGAAAAAGGGATAGAAAGTGTCTTTGAAGAAATAATTGCTGAAAAATTCCCCAAACTGGGGGAGGAAATAGTCTCTCAGACCATGGAACTCCACAGATATCCCAACACAAGGGACCCAAGGAGGACAACACTAAGATACATAATAATTAAAATGAAAAGGATCAAAGACAGAGACAGAGTATTAAAGGCAACCAGAGAGAGTAAAAAGGTCACCTACAAAGGAAAACCCAACAGGCTATCATCAGACTTCTCAACAGAAACCTTACAGGCCAGAAAAGAATGGCACGATATATTTAACGTAATGAAACAAAACAGCCTTGAACAAAAAATACAGTATCCAACATGACTATCATTTAAATAAGAAGGAGGGATTAAACAATTCCTAGACAAGCAAAAGTTGAGGGAATTTCCTCCCACAAACCACCTTTACAGGATATTTTAAAGGGATTGCTCTAGATGGAAGAACTCCTAAGGCTAAATAGATGTCAACAGAGAAAATAAAATCACACCAAAGAAAGCAAACCAATCAAATACTAGCTAAAGACAAAAAATAAAATCGACTATGCACAAAAGCAGTCAAAGGAAACACAAAAGAGTACAGATTGAAACACCTAACATACAAAGAATGGAGGAGGAGGAATAAGAAGGGCAGAAATAAAGAATCATAAGACTGTGTTTATAATAGCTTAATAAGTGAGTTAAGTTAGACAATTAGATAGTAAAGAAGCTACCCTTGAACCTTTGGTAACCAGGAATCTAAAGCCTGCAATGGCAATAAGTACATATCTTTCAATAATCACTCTAAATAAATCACTCTGATTGCACCAATCAAGAGGCATAGAGTCACTGAATAGATAAAAAAGCAAGACCAATCTATATGCTGCTTACAAGAGACTCACCTCAAACGCAAATATACACACACAAACTAAAAGTCAAGTGATGGAAAAAGATATTTCATGCAAACAATAGGGTGAAAAAAGCAGGTGTTGAAGTACTTGAATCATACAAAATAGACTTTAAAACAAAGAAAGTCACAAGAGATAAAGAAGGACATTATATAATGACAAAGGGGTCAGTCCAACAAGACGATATAACCATTATAAATATATATGCACCCAATACAGGAGCACCAACATATGTGAAACAAAAACCAACAGAATTAAAGGAGGAAATAAAATGCAATGCATTCATTCTAGGAGACTTCAACACACCACTCACTTAAAAGGACAAATCCACCAGACAGAAAATAAGTAAGGACACAGAGGCACTGAACAACACACTAGAACAGATGGACCTAATAGACATCTACAGAATTCTACATCCAAAAGCAACAGGATACACATTCTTCTCAAGTGCACATGGAACATTTTGCAGAATAGACCATATACTGGGCCACAAAAAGAGCCCCACTAAATTCAAAAAGATTGAAATTCTACCAACCAACTTACAGACCACAAAGGTATAAAACTAGAAATAAACAGTATGAAGAAAACAAAAAGGTTCACAAACACATGGAGGATTAACAACATGCTCCTAATTAATCAATGGATCGATGACCAAATTAAAATAGAGATCAAACAATATATGGAGACAAATGACAGCAACAGCACAAAGCCACAAATTCTGTGGGATGCAGTGAAGGCACTTCTGAAAGTACATAGCAATCCAGGCCTATTTAAAGAAGGAAGAACAATCCCAGATGAAGTCTAAAGTCACAATTGTTGAGATTGGAAAAAGAAGAACAAATGAGGCTCAAAGTCAGCAGAAGGAGGGTCATAATAATAATCAGAGAAGAAATAAATAAAATTGAGAAGAATAAAACAATAGAAAAAAATCAATGAAACCAAGAGCTGGTTCTTTGAGAAATAAACAAAATAGATAATCCACTAGCCAGACTTATTAAGAGTAAAAGAGAATCCACACACTTCAACAGAATCAGAAATGAGAAAGGAAAAATCACGACGGAAATACAGACCTCACAGAAATACAAAAAGTATTAGAGAATACTATGAAAATCTATATGCTAACAAGCTGGAAAACCTAGAAGAAGTGGACAACTTTTTAGAAAAATACAACCTTCCAAGACTGACCAAGGAAGAAACAGAAAATCTAAACAGACCAATTACCGGCAATGAAATGGAATCACTAATCAAAAAACTACCCAAGAACAAAGCCCTCAGGCAAGAAGGATTTACCAATGAATTTTATCAGACGTATAGAGAAGGCATAATATCCATTCTCCTTAAAATTTTCCAAAAAATGAAGAAGAGGGAATACTTCCAAACTCATTCTATGAAGCCAGCATCACTCTAATACCAAAACCAGGCAAAGACCCCACCAAAAAAGAAAATTACAGACCAATATCCCTGATGAACATAGATGCAGAAATACTCAACAAAATATTAGCAAACTGAATTCAAAAATATATCAAGATCATACACCATGACCAAGTGGGATTCATCCCACGGATGCAAGGATGGTACAACATTCTCAAATCCATCAACATCATCCACCACATCAACAAAAAGAAGGACAAAAAACACATGATCATCTCCATAGATGCTGAAAAAGTATTTGACAAAATTCAACATACATTCATGATAAAAACTCTCAATGAAATGGGTATGGAGGGCAAGTACCTCAACATAATAAAGGCCATATATGACAAACCCACAACCAACATCATACTTAACAGCGAGAAGCTGAAAGCCTTTCCTCTAAGATCAGGAATAAGACAGGGATGCCCACTCTCCCCACTGTGATTCAACATAGTACTGGAGGTCCTAGCCACAGCAATCAGACAACACAAAGAAATCCAAGGAATGCAGATTGTTAAAGAAGTTAAACTGTCACTATTTGCAGATGACATGATATTATATATAAAAAACCCTAAAGATTCCACTCCAAAACTACTAGAACAAATATCTGAATTCAGCAAAGTTGCAGGATACAAAATTAATACACAGAAATCTGTTGCTTTCCTATACACTAATGATGAACTAGCAGAAAGAAATCAGGAAAAAAATTCCATTCACAATTGCATCAAAAAGAATAAAATACCTAGGAATAAAACTAACCAAGGAAGGGAAAGACCTATACCCTGAAAACTACAAGACACTCTTAAGAGAAATTAAAGAGGACACTTAACAAAAGGAAACTCATCCCATGCTCTTGGCAAGGCAGAATTAATATTGTCAAAATGGCCAACCTGCCCAAGGCAATCCCTATCAAATTATGAACAGCATTCTTCAACGAACTGGAACAAATAGTTCTAAAATTCATATGGAACCACCAAAGACCCTGAATAGCCAAAGCAATCCTGAGAATGAAGAATAAAGTGGGGAGGCGGGAATCTCCCTTCCCAACTTCAAACTCTACTACAAAGCCACAGTAATTAAGACAGTTTGGTACTGGCACAAGAACAGACCCACAGACCATTGGAACAGACTAGAGAGTCCAGATATTAACACAAACATGTATGGTCAATTAATATATGATAAAGGAGCCATGGACATACAAAGGGGAAATGATAGCCTCTTCAACAGCTGGTGTTGACAAAACTGTACAGCTCCATGTAAGAGAATGAAACTGGATCATTGTCCAACCCCATAAACAAAAGTAAATTTGAAATGGATCAAAGACCTGAATGTAAGCCATGAAACCATAAAACTCTTAGAAAAAAACATAGGCAAAAATCTCTTGGACATAAACATGAACAACTTCTTCATGAACACATCTCCCTGGGCAAGGGAAACAAAAGCAAAAATGAACAAGTGGGACTATATCAAGCTGAAAAGCTTCTGTACTCAAAGGACACCATCAATAGAACAAAAAGGCATCCTACAGTATGGGAGAATATATTCATAAATGACAGATTCAATAAAGGGTTGACATCCAAAAAATATAAAGAGCTCACACACCTCAACAAACAGAAATCAAACAATCCAATAAAAAAGTGGTCAGAGGAGCTGAACAGACAGTTCTCCAAAAAAGAAATTCAAATGGCCAACAGACACATGAAAAGATGCTCCACATCGCTAGTCATCAGAGTAATGCAAATTAAAACTGCAATGAGGTATCACCTCACACCAGTAAGGATCGCCACCACCAAAAGACAAACAACAACAAATGTTGGCGAGGTTGTGAAGAAAGGGGAACCCTCCTACACTGCTGATGGGAATGTAAATTAGTTCAACCACTGTGGTAAGCAGTATGGAGGTTCCTCAAAAAGCTCAAAATAGAAATACCACTTGACCCAGGAATTCCACTTCCAGGAATTTACAGTAAGAATGCAGCAGCCCAGTTTGAAAAGGACATATGCACCTCTATGTCTATTGCAGTGCTATTTACAATAGCCAAGAATTGGAAGCAAGAATGCTTCCAGCAAGAATAGCCAAGAATTGGAAGCAACCTAAGTGTCCATCAGTAGATGAATGGATGAAGATGTGGTACATATACACAATGGAATATTATTCAGCCATAAGAAGAAAACAAATCCTACCATTTGCAACAACATGGATGGAGCTAGAGGGTATTATGCTCAGTGAAATAAGCCAGGTGGAGAAAGACAAGTATCAAATGATTTCATTCATCTGTGGAGTATAAGAACAAAGAAAAAACTGAAGGAACAAAACAGCAGCAGACTTACAGAACCCAAGAACGGACTAACAGTTACCAAAGAGACAGGGACTGGGAAGGATGGGTGGAAACGGAGAAATAAAGGAGGGGGTGGTGAAGAAAGGGGGCATTATGATTAGCATGTATAATGAGGGGGGACATGGGGAGGGCTGCACTACACTCTATAGCATCTTACTATGCTGATCGACAGAGACTGTAATGGGGTATGTTGGGGGGACTTGGTGATGGGGGGAGTCTAGTAAACATAATGTTCCTCATGTAATTGTAGATTAATGATAACAAAGTAAAAACAATTTTTAAAGAAATAAAAACAACAGAACAAATATTGAAAGCAAAAACAATTATAAGTCTGCAGATATTGTTTGCTCTTCTGTTTGACTAGACAGGTATCTGACTCTCTAAAAATCATTCAAATTTCATTAAAACTAATTAGAGATATATATAGTAAAGACACCAGATATGACATCAAAATACATGAGTCTGATACCAGTTTTCCCATTGAGTACCTAAGTGACAATCAAAATCACTTAATTTCTCTGATTATCACTTTCCTCAGTTGTAAATGGAGAGAATAAAATCAATCCCCTTACATTTTCCAGTGCTATGAAGATTAAAGTGTATTAAATTAATTATTTAAGAAGAGAATGGCTTTTGATAGTTTTTAAAAACAGTGAGTAATTTTGGATCCAAATATAGCACTTCCATACTTCCCATTCCTACACTGATTTTTTAAAAATTAGGGGAGCACAAAAGTAAACAATATATATTGACAAGTGCCAACCAAGAACTTTATTTCCACCCACACTAAAAATATAACTACAAGTTTGAAGACAATACATGTCATAACTAAAGCTCACTTTAGCACTTCAGAAGGCACCTACAACATAATGACAAATATTCTCCATATGAAGAACAAATATAAAGTCCACAATGCACATACCAAGTTGCAGGGCAATGTATAAATAGAATACATTTCAAAAATAGTAAAAGTGGTTATTTAGAAAAGTAAAATTAACATTGTAATTCAGAGAAGGTTGGTTTTGCTCATGTTTGACAGAGAAGTTTAAAGACCACCAACTATAAAAATTAACCTTAGTGTGTTTAGGCAATAAAAAAGTTGTCATTATATTACAAGGAATTATATGGAAACTACAATAAAAAAGTAGTCATTATAGTACATAAATTACAAGGAAACTACATAGATTTCTGATTATCACTATGTAAATTTCTGGAAACCTTAATCATTTTTAAATTGCAAAATTTTAAGGACTAAAGTCCTGTGCTTGTTAAGTAATATCCAAATACAGTGTTTTTCAGTTTACACTGTAATGTTATTACAATCAGTTATTTGAGAAGAAAATGGCTTTCAATAGTTCTTAAAAACAATGAATAATTTTAGCTCCAAAGAGAGCACTTTCATACTTCCCATTCCTACTCATATAAATAAATGAAGAGCATGTGTGGATTCAATTTCATTTTATAGTTAATATACATTTAATAACAATTTTGTTTAATAGCTTAATTTTCAAATACACTCACAAAATTCATATTTACCACAATAAGCAAAATCAGCAATTCCCATTTTGTAGATGAAAATGTCGGCCTCAGGATTTCTATCTAGTCCAGTGTTCTTTCTGGGATACATGCTGTCTATGCAAACACAATGTTCTTTGTTCTTCCCAAGATCATGGAGTTCCTCATCAATCTTTTATTATCTATGTGATAATCCTGCCAAAGAGACTAGACTCCTTTCTGCCCACATATTATGACCTTTCTCCATGTCTCTTTTTGTACTTTCCCACCCACATTCTCAGGAAATTCTTAATTCCACATTTTTCATTCTTAAGCCCCAGCAATTTAAGAAAGAAAAACTTCCCCTTGATGGATCTATCTTATCTTTCAATAATGAACATCTGCATCACACAACTTTAAGCATTCAAATATTGATTTATCTCCTTTAAAAGTATTATTATTCAGTTTTCTGGTTGTTTCATTTAAGTCATTCAAATCATCTAGTTGGCTTGATTTGCTGACTTAAGGGTCTGACACTGAAATCTGCCCACTCTCTTCTGAGGAGGCTAACCATCAAAACAGGTTCAAAAATTGAATCTGTAAAAACTGCCTCCATGCTTACAAATGAACAATCCAATACTCTAATCCCAAAAAACGTATTGTGCTTCCACTTTGTTCACTTTATCTCAGCTTCTAATTTTGAAACCTGAGATCAGCTGCTCGTAGAAAACAGAGAACCATCTGAAATTATTTAGAATGTTTTATATTAATTTATAGTCACCTATTATCAATCAAGCGCATGTGTTTCTAAGACAAGTCATGTCAGTCTGTCAGGTATTTGCCCAGAGTGGGTCACATATAATTTTGCATCATTAATATATATATCAAACCAAAGAACAACCTAATTTGCTACCATCTGGACTGGTAACTGCCTAGAACAAGTAGATACTGATTAGTTTTATTTTGGCTGGCACCTCTCAGGTTGTACCTAAAACCTTCACATTTTCTCATCAGCATTCAAGTGGTTACAGGAACTTATTCTTGTAAATGCTACTTGTTATGTAAAATGTTCCTTGTTAGATAAAATATTAGGAGGACTACAGAGATTCAAAACTTTAAAAGAAAGAACATAAGATTTATTTTTCAGGTAGGAGAATACAAAATCATGGCACTAACAAGCTAAATATTGGTGGCAAAAAACCTGACTGCAATTAGAACATTCAAAATATCTAAAAGTAAAATCTGCCCTGAGACATTATCTTTTTTTTTAATTTAAGCTTTTGTTCGTTTCCTCCAAGCCTTAGTGTAACTACTCTATGAGAAGACATTGTGGTAAATAACATATATGTCCAAGTGAAAATAAGGAAAATTAGTTTCTAAAATCCAGAACAAAATAAGAAAAGTTGTTCACTGAGAGCTCTGTTTTCTCCTAAAGGAATGTTGAGAAACCACAGAATGATTGCTAAAGAGAAGAGAACATGGTAATGTCACCAGCCGCAGTGTATCCTATATTTATTTCTTATTGATATCAACAGCAGAATCCTGTTTGACTGGACACCCCCACTTCCACAAAGGAATTTTGGAAAATTCATCAGTGATGCCATGCCTGGGTCTTATCTAATACAAAATAACTAATTTTGTTATTTTTTTTCTCCTCTCTAACTGCAACATAAAAATTAAACTGCTTATATCTGCTAAGTTAGAGTTCTTCTGATAGGAATAATTTATATTTTAAGTTACTATGGGAAATCTTAAAGTAGCATAAAACTTGAAATACTTCAAAGTCTGATTTTAGAAAAGCAGTACTTAATTAGTTTTATTTTTTTATTTCTTGTGTTGGCATATATGAGGACTTGTTTTCTGTTAAATATATATTTATAAAGACTGGATACATATTTTTTCTGTAAATAGTATGTAAATGTTTTGTTCTGTTTTTCTATTCTATATATGTCAATAAAGGGAAATTACATATTTTTTTCTATTGTATACTTAGAGTCATATAAATACAGGGAACTGTCAGAAAGATAAAAAGTTTCAGAAACAAACAACTAGAAAACTAACCCCAAACAGAGACAATTCATTAGCACAAGTGGTCATATACTAAGGTCAGATAGGAAAGAGTATGGCATTATGTTGTAAATAATGGATATCCTAAATGTCCCTAAATATAGTCCGTAGATAGCCAGACAGGAGCAGGGAGGGGAAGGGGAACTTCAGCCAGTGTTTACATTTGGCTAGATGCTTGCTTACATTCTACACATTCTCTGTAAGCTGTTCTCAAAAATGAGTGGAGTGAGAATATAGATAAACAAACAGGCCCCAACCGACTGATTCCAACATGGAAGAAAAGTTGACCAAAACTTCACCCCAAATACCCTGTACACTCATTAACATAGTAAAACTCATACCTTCCTGCACTATGACAGTTTTGATGAAGACCAAATATAGCACAAAAATTGAGGGTAGAGCTAGCCTGAACTCTGAAAAAAACCTCACCTGTTCCCTTTGAAACCTAAACCCACTTAGTGAATATTTATCTGCTTTTATATAGGAAGGCTCCCTATTGTTTCCTTAGTGTGACTGCCTCTGGGTCTCCCTGCACCCCATTCTCAGACATGTACTATTACTGATTTTCTAAATTAACTCTTAATGCTCCATGGCTTTTTTTGTGCATCCATTCTTGTATTCTTTCTCACAACAAGACCAGGAAATTATCTCTGGTAACATAAAGGAGAACAGACCGAGTAGACTTGATTCCCATTTCTTAAGAGAGAAAGATTTTGGATGACCCTCAACTATAATGAGATTCTAATAAAGCAAAATGCAGTAAATTATAAACTGATGTTGGACATCCAAGGCCAAAATTTGATGAGCCTGGGTAGAGTTGGGAAGCATCAAATAAACAGTAGATGTGGGAAGGAATGGGAACATGAGGGCTTTACCTTTCATTATACAATGATTCCTCACTGGCATAAGTCTGATGAGGCTATAGCTGGTGATGGACTTCCTCAAGACTGTACATGGAAATAACTTTAGACCCTGGTGTGTTATACTACTGCTGGATCAAAGATGATATTAGGGTGCAAGAATATGAAGAGTAAGCACTCCTTCCACAAGAAGATCAGAAGTATGGAAACAGAAATGTTACAGAATATGTTAGAGTTACCTTCTCTTATTATTCATGACTTCCTAATCTTATACCTAATGTAGCCACTATAACATCAAATGGTAAATGTATGGTGAATACACTCACAGTCTTTTCGGAGGTATACAAAATCTTTTTCAATCAAACAATAATCTCTTCATACAATCAGTTCTAGAAAACTCAACATGGAATATAATATTAACCCAACTTGGAAATACAATGTTTAGAAATGAAAAGAACGATATAAATTACCTATTCAAAACCTTTCATCTTACCACTGAGGATTTTCAGTTTCTGTGGGTCAGGAGTTCAGGCACAGATTAGTTGCCATCTGCTCAGTGCTCTCAAGGCTGAAATCAAACCAGTCCCTGTTCCTTTTCTGGAGTTTAGAATCCTCTTCTAAGTATGCATGGTCATTAACAAAATCCATTCCTAGAGAAATGAGGTCCCTGTTTTCTTGATGGTTGTCAGCCAAGGGCCATTCACAACTTCTCAAGCCCACACGGCCCTCTCATAACATGGCTGCTTAATTCTTCAAGGCCAGCAGAATCTCCCTCACTAGAAAGGTTCCAGTCACTCTTTTAAGAAATTACCTAATTAGGTCAGATTTACCCAGAATAATCTCCTTTGTAATCAAGTCAAAATCATCTGCAAAATCCCTTCACCTTTATCAACAGTTGAATCTGATCACAGTATGATATCCCATCATTTTCAGAGGCCCTTTTAATGCTCCAGAGGAGTGGATGACACGAGGACGTGGGCCACTGGGGGCGCTCTTAGAATCTGCTGACTCCAGTCTTGGAGAGCCGTCTAAGAACTCTCCCTACCACAATCTCTATATCCAAGGTGTAGCTCTTCAGTGCTATCTTTTCTTTTTTTCAATCAGTAAAATTGATGACGAATTAATTAAAAATAGATTTTAAAGATCAGCTTTTAATGTAAATAATTCTACTAGATGTAAATTGTATTGGTAATCACACTACCAAGAACATTATGCAAAAAAATTTAGCATATGCATCAGACATGATATTTTTAGTTTACATGTGTTGTTTTTTGTTTTTTTAAATAAGTGATCATTAATAGAAGTAGCTCCTATTTTGAGACTTAAATGGGTCCAATGAGTTTTGGGAATGAATAATCTCACAGGATTATTCTAACGTAAAATTTTCATGGAACGAAATAGATGTTCAGGATAATTACCACTAAATTTGCACTCTTAAAGTTCTGTTAATGATGAACATTCACACACACGGAAGATGATTTTGTGTGCCTAATTAATGAATGTGCCCACTCTTCTCAGAGTTTTAAACATTTGTGTGATATTTCTGATTGGTTAACATTATCCGCCTCAGTGCTACTGAGGAAGTGGTACTTGGATAGGCAGCATTAGCAACATCTGGGAGCTTATCCAAAGTGAAAAATTCTGCAGCACCATACTTCCAGACTCAATCAGAATCTCTCTGGGGGTTAGAGCCAGTAATCTGTATCTTAACAGACTCTCCAGGTGGTTCCTATGCACACTAAAGGCTGAACAGCATTTATCTATCTCATCTTGATAGCAGTGAGAGTTTTTATTTTAACAACAAAACAAATAGATCAAAGTATATACATGAAATTTTCCCTTTGTATTTGTGCCCATCTTTGAATTAGTCAATGGATAGGCTGTCTCCTGAAGAAGTCAGGGAATAATAAACCCACCCCATGCTTGAATACATCTCTGGGACACAGGGCAAAGGCCCAAGCCTGAAAGTAGATTTGAGTATTATTTCCACATGATGGTTTGGGGCCAAATTCCATCATAGTTCTAACAACTGAATGATAAATTAAAGATACTACTATTCAGACTTGCAGCTTATGCAGTGAGGAGTTTAAAAGGGATTTTTAGAAGCGCAATAGTAGGTACAAGTTTCTAACATATCAAGAATCATACAGAATAGAAGTGTAACCCTGAGAACTTCTAAAACTAATATATGAATACCTTGCTTGCAATTCCTCTAAAAGGTAAGATAATTACTGCTGTACATTACATGCAGTAATTTTATTAACTGACTTAGCCATTTCATCAACCAGTAATTTTAAATTACTTTCAACAAAACCTGATCATAATGACATACCATAAAAACATGATCAACATGATCATGGAGTTTAATTATTTAATATGGTTGAAAAAGACAACATTTAAAGATATGTAGTATTCACAGAAGTTAAAAGCATGAAAACCTAAGGTCAAAAATGAAACAAGCACAGAATATGATTACCTTTACTTACAGCAAAGTAATTCTAAAACCACATTTTGGGTAAAATCGTAATATTTCCAGGATCTCTCACCTGGCCTTTGTGTATCTCTATATCAAAAGGTGTTTCCAAGAGGTGGAGAGAAGTAGTCATCTCCATATCAACAGACAATTACAAGGTGGGTGGGGAGCAAGTGCATACTGAGACTGGACAGGTGTGGTGGGGTCACTTTGCAGAGTCACAAGAGACATGAGCCAGCAGAAATAGATGACTGCTTATAAGAAATAAATGGGTTTTCTCCCACTTTATTTCTCCCTTTGTCTGATTTTGGCATCAAAGGTTATTTGCCCTGAGCTGGGAACATATTCACCCCCCAGAGTTATACACATACTATGTAAATCCTGTATTAGAAATCACTAAATTTGTTATTCCCTTCTTTCTAGCTTTGAACACACTCTTTAGTGGTTAAATATCTTCGTGAGACTACACGCAATATAATATGTAAAATGCTGATATTACTAATCAACCATCTACCTCATATTTTGCTTATTAGCATTGTGTAAAGATTTATTGTCTTCACCATCAAGGATACATATTTGAAAGGTAACTCTGTGAAAAGTATTTTCCTCACCAATGAAAAGGTTTTAATAACCGCACACCTCCAATCCCATCAATAATCAGAGGAAATTGAGAGATAGAAGATCAATTTCTGCTGCACTGATATCACCAGAGGTTAAGTACTGGCCTATGCATCCACTGAGATAAGAGCTGCAAATAAAACACTGAGAGGTTCATCTAGAGTGCGTTGTAAGAGAGGATGACCATTATTTATTTTAAGTTTCATGGTCTGTCAGAAACTAATCTCTCTTTTAATGTATTGCATTTAACTCCATCTTATGAAGTCAGGTCCACAACGAATAGTTTAGCATTTGAAGGAAACTGAATACTTCATTTACTCTATAGTAAATAGTAACTATTAGGAATTACCTTAAGCATTCTTTACACATTTTACACAAGTTATGTGAGTCTTAAAAGTATTACATATATAAATGAACTTGAAAAATGGAAATATTTCAATATAGATATGCAAATGTTTATAACTAATCTATTTAAAAGTTGATAAATAATTGCTGTATGTGCAAATAATTCAAAAGTGTCTACACTACCCTAAGAGATATCCTTGACAGTGTTCTTTATATTTAGAAATTTGTAGGCCCATTCTACTGAAGAGTTGAATTTCCTTAGATGATTTGATATTTTATAATAGTAGTAAAAAAAAAAGTTTTGTTGAAAATACATGAGTAAAATAAAATTTTCCTGTATTTTATGTAATTAACATATAACTAAGGATACACAGTGAGCTTACACACATTTTTTGGAAAATTAAGAGAATAAAAATAATCACCACAAAATGTTTGCAGTTTCATAGCACATCCTCTAAAATGTTAGTAGAATTTGGTCATATGAAAACTAGCTTTTATAGTGAATGCTGGAAGAAAACATATGTTCATTTTACTAATATAGCTGTTAATGATCCACCAGTATAATAATACTAATAGTTTAATCTGTTGTATTTCGTGACTTTATGCCCATTTAAAAATTCTATACATCTATTCAGTATAAACTGTATATTCAATTTATAGCAAGCATCTATAGTTGCTAAATATAGCCACTTTAAATATCTGATATTTGTTAACATTTTGGTATTTGGATTACCTAAATATTTCACTTTATAAATTGACTTTTCACACTTGGTAAGAATATAAAATATATTAGTCATACACACAGCACCTTCTGAATTCTCAAAATTGTTTCAGAAAGAAAAGCTTGGACTAACCTTTCCTAGTCCAGTAAATACTTCCTCAGACTGTACCATGTATGATTTCACAACATACTTTCTTATAAAGTGGACATTTGTAAGGTGTTAAAGTTTTAATGATTAGAAAATCGAGTATTAGGGAAAAATATAATACATGCAAGAAAAACAATCATGAAAATTAGTTTACTTCTATGGGCCTCAAAAAAAAAAATGAATTTGCCCACTGGGCATGGGTAATGAGGCAGTACTTTGAGTGCATTAACTTTTGCACTCTTAGCGCTGCCATGAATTTTCTGCTTTTTATCATTCCACTTTCTTGTCTAAAAGAGGAAAAAAACATCAGGCTGTTTTGTTTTCCCAGACCACAGTGAAAATTCAGGACAATCTATTACAAATGCACCTTGGTTTTTAGGAAGGGATGTACTTATTTCAGAACCACCTTCCACTATTATTACAGAAACAGTCCTGTGATCCTAGGAGCCAGACACAAATTATAAAATCATGCATTCAGCATTCAGGTAGAATCCAACTTTGTCCATACGTGTATCGTTCAATGAATTATATATAAAATGAATGATTTAGCATTAAATTACTTAGTCCTAGTCTATTTAGTTGAAGATATGTTTTCACAGACTCAGGTAGGTTGGAATATGCATTCTAAATAGCATTAAACAGCACCTGACATTCACTGTTATTTTATTTTCATCAAAGCAGTTTGTGAAAACTGAACTTATCCCTTAGAAGTCAGTCAAATGAACAAGTGTGTGTTATCTTAGCACACTAACTATAAACATGCACTGAGATATTAAAACACACTGAACTATTAATTACTACTTCATTTTGAGTTATTTTATTTTGTGATTCAAATATTTAAATAAACACAGTGGTTAATATTTCTTTAGTTATTTAGAAGAACTCATGGATGGCAAGCATAGCATGAAAATAATGAAAACATAACAATGCCAATTCACTCATTTATCAAATTCCAAGACAAAACAATCAGATATTATTTCTCTAAAAGGTTTAGTTTCCCCCAAATAAGGTAACAATGATCAAATTAATATTTCATTTATGTGATTTCTACTCTCCCATTATTTCAAACACATTATGGAAGGCACCAGCCTTCTATACTGTGTATTTCTATCTCTGGCATTAAGTCCAATCCTGCCCATTACAGAGTGTTTAATGATTTTCAACACACTGATCTGTCACAACTGCCAAGTAACATCAGTGATATCACTACCCCCTTTTAAGGAAGAGGAAATGGAAGTTTAAAAACCAAATAATCTCTCAGGTTAACATGGCCCACAATGATAGAAGTGAAAATCAGATGTAGATCAAGCGCATCCATTAACCACTGCACAATATTGTCTCTGTTTAATGCCTTAAATAATTATTTGCTGAAGCTCTATATCCATCACTAGCTTATATTGAGTTTGCTCAATCTTATTAACTGCACCAAATGCATTTTTTCTTACAATGTAGCCCAACAGTGTAAAGATAGTTCACTCTTTGAAGAATGAAGTCCCAGTATCTGGGGGAGAAATGCTCTGTACCCTCCCCACCCATGGACTCCTCCCTAACTGGGACGTCCACACAAGGTTCACTCTTTCTCCTCTGAACGTCGCCCACATGATGCAGTGCAGCCAAACATGTCATAATCCATCTGATCTGGGTTGACCTTTTGGACTGTTGGTCCATCACTATATTTACCTTTCCAAACTTCTTTTCAGGCACTCCACCCCAGCCTGTCCACCAAGCCAGGAGTCAGCTCCTTCTCATGTTTTTTGACCCACCACAATCCAGCCCAATCAACCCAAGGGTTTGTTGGAATGAACTGTACACTACTCACAATATTATGAAAGAATTAATCTTTCTCTCAGGCTTCAATTTCTATGAAATTTATGTGACGATTTGTTCTGGCTGAGTAATGTGGAGAAATATTTACTGAGTGAAACTCTAAAGACAGTTTTGTATAAAGCTGCTCTGCTTCACTTTGCTCTGTTTCCCAAAGGTCAGTTGAACATATGTCCCCAGAGATTTGGAAGTTACCACAGCCAGTTGAGGCAGAAGCCTGGGCAGCCATCCCAAATAGAAGTCAATTTGCTAGCTTCAGTTGTTTTCCCCTTCCTACAAAGTACTTAAGCTTTAGGCTAATAGCCAATTTTGTGTTTCGGTCTGCTCATCAAATGTTGAGACAATAGCTACCACCATGTGTATACCAATTTTCTAAAATATTAGTCTGAACTAGCAGAAAGTTGCAGAAAAAAGTTTTTAGTTCTGCTTTGTAAGCTGTATGCTAGGAAAGTACACTTTAGATTATTCTTTCGACTTGTTTCTAGCACAGCTTTGGGATATTTATCATTACATAGTCTCAAACCTAGGCTAGTCTTTTGTTTTATCTTCCAGAGTAACAAAGCATCAATACATGAAATGAATGTCATGCCAGACTCTGAAACATATATTGCAAATATGATTAAGTGAGCCTAATTTCGTTGTAACAAGGATCTCTAAAATTTATCATCCTCTAGTGACTCATTTTCATTTCCACATTAAATGTGGAAAGACTTTATTCTAAGAAACTGAAATTGCATATTAGTTACTCAACTATTTTTTACAAGTATGCCTTATATCACAGAGATTTAGGATTCTAACATTGGCAATTCACATAATTAAATGAGGAAAAGTCTTCTATATATAAATTATGATACAAAGAACACATTGTTGGTAAATATATCTCGTCTCTTGCTCTTCTGTGACAACTTACCACCTTTTACATCTTTTTCTCTTCATCTTTTCTTAAATGATAGCTGACTCACTTAGAATGCCAGCTGCAACATTTACTAATTGTGGGATCTTCAGCCAGTTATGTAACCTGTGTGCCTTAATTTTTTTAATATCTGAAAAACAGGGGGGGCAAGCTTCAAACTACAGGTAGTTAAATAAAATACTTGTGGTATATAGAACTGCTCATTAGAAACCTGCAACAAATGCTAGTTTTGATGCTAAAAGTAATGTCTCCTCTAGATCAAGAGAGGTTAAACTCTGATGTGTTGCTCTGTTTCAATGAACATATTTCGATATACTATTGATCTTAGTTTGTTTTATTTCTGCCGTTAATATCATCCTTCTTATAGGGGAACTAATACCACTGTCTTCTCACAAGTTTACTTACCTATAGACTTTTCTTTGTCCAAAATTTCATATATTTTTGAGACCATATCAACATGCCTTAAAGCATCACTTTTATCAATACCTTTCACTATCTAACACTTCTAACTAAATTCCTGAGACATAGGACAGGACAAGGGATGTATATCTTTTTACAGTTGCAGTATTATGTAGTGTGAATAGAAATGGAAAATGTTCAACAGTTTCTGTCACACTCACTTCTCCTTGGAACTGCCCAGAGCTTTGTCACACTCATGTGTATTTCTCCACCCAACCCACCTTGCCAAGAATACCCTTCCACATCTTTACAGATATCCAAATTCTCCCCATCAGTTAGCTTCAAAGAGAAGATTCCTCTTCACTTCATCACCATGCTTCCTTGCACACCATCCCAAAAGGGAAAATTAACTGGGCCACGTATTTTTAATAGCTGACACTTAGGAAGGCATATAAAAACATACCTATATATAAATAATAGATACATTAGGAAGGCATATAAATAATCAGGCAAAAACCAAGCACTCTCCACTATAGTTCTTTCCCTCTGACCCTAAAAGATGCGGCCTTCTCAAGCAATAGAGGGGTGTGACTTGAGACTTAGATTGATACTTAGAGTTTGAAATGAACAACACAGACCTACCACTGTACTTTGATTCCAGAATATTGAGGGAAAAAAAAAGATAATGGAGTTTTCAGCAGAAAAAAACCTACATTCATAATGTATAACTTTGCCTTGTTTTGAATCACTATCCATTAATTTCTTTAAAAATTCCTCAGAAAATTTGATTAGGAAAGGATTCAGATATTCTGAATCTCTGATGCACTAGAGTATGAAGATATTCTATAATAATAAAAGACATTCTGTAATAACAATATCTAATTGTTTATCTACAATTGTACCTATTTATGGCAAGCATGTGGCATGGCCAGGATTAACCAAATTTGACATAAAGTACCCCATCTTTTAAGGTTCAATTTAAGTTCAACATGATGAATTTAATGAGAGATCATCTCTTTTTCCTACTCTTTCTAGTATTTACTCTTTTGGATCATATATTTCCTGATTTATGAATAAATCATACTTTTCATTTCAACTAGCCACCTGAGTTGAGTAGAAAAGTTAATAAACAAATAATTCAAAATGTTTAAATACGTATGTCGACTTTACCACACATTAGGCCTTTAGGCCCTCACCATCCTTCAGCTTTTTAATTTTCCTCAAGATTTGGGGTGGACACATACTACTCAGGAGGGCCATTAATGTCCATGTATCCCATAATCACATGACATTGCAGTGCTTTATGCCAACATTGCACATATATTTTTAATTCCTGGTTCATGATTCTTCTTCCTACTATGTTCATAAGGAGCTTAATGTTGACTTTATGGATTGCTGCAGAGCCCTTAATATTACAACTCTTATTATTTGACCAATCCTTTCCATTTCATTCTTTTGCAAAAGATGGGCTGGAATTGGTCAGGAAAATGAACGATTCTATAACATCCTTCTCTGTAAAGAATAGATTTCCTTTGGCTTGAATCCACTCATCCCAAATACAGGGTGAGTTCCATTCCACCTGTATCATGCCCAGGAAATTAATGGGCAAATCCTATTCCTACAACTGTCTATAAGGCCAAGTCTTTGAGTTCATCTGTCAGCACCTACTTATAGTATAATTTCTCCAAAGATAGCTTACACTAATATATTTCTTAATCTTGCGTTGGCATATGTTAACATGCCCAAATTCCTTACAACAGAGGGCCATGAATGTTTACAGGAACAGGTTCCATTGTGGGACCATTTAAACATGTGTATATATATTTGATCACCCCAACTGAACTGTGAGATTTTTGAACAAAAAGGTTGAGTTTAATAATAATTATCCCACTTAGTGCCTGCATAGGTACCTTCTTCATGGTTAGCATTTATTGTATTTCTAAAGTAGAGGCAGCAAAGCTCTTCTTTCCTAAGACCAGGCTGGTTTTTGCACTGCCTGCCTAATAGATTATGATGTATTATGAGCCTTTCGAATCTAGTAGTCAACGCCAAACTCTGGTCTCACAAGAATACATTTTCCAAACAATTCCTCTCCCCACAGGCTTGTCCAGTTTTATTTAAAGGACCTCAGCATTTATACATTGCTTAGGCCAGAGATCCAGATCTCATCCTGATTCTTCCCACTCCTTCATCTTTCAGACCCTATCTATTAGCAAGACACATTTGTTCTTTGTGTGAATGTATCTTCTTCTCCATTTCTTCCTCCATAGTCACACCACCTTCTCCTCTCCTCTTGGACTACTGCAATAGACTGGTTATTAGTCCTCAAGCTTCTCCTCTTCTTTCCCTCCAAACTAACGGGCAAATAGCACCCACAACAAAATTACTTTCAGTGTAAATCTAATTATGTCATTTCCCTCTCATGACCATTCTTTATTATTAATGTTCTTCAAGTCTTCCACTGTACCTCAGATAAAACCCAAAGTTTTAACAGGACCTAGAAGACCCTTCCATAGCTGACTCTTGCCTAACTTGCCGTAGTTACCATTTATCATTTCCCCCTTCATCTGCTTGGATAAATGAAATAAGGTCTGAATTCCTTGGGCATGCTGAACTCTTTAGAGGCTCCCACAATTAGAGGATGTTTTGTTTTTAAAATACTAGTACAAAGCACTGAGTCTTCCAGTCTGATATGAAAAATCAGAAGTGACTGGGATGAACCTGAGATAAAAGATTTTAGTGGTGGAAAGGTTAAAAATAAATGCCAAAGAAACTTTACAATTGTTAATGTCCATAAATTCAAATTGGGATGGCAAGATTATGTCTCCATGTTATTGATTTTCAAATGTGTGATTAACAAATCCTGGTTTTTATAAAGTTGATGTTTGTTGCATGATCAAATATATTGTTGTAATCCTAGTACATAAGGATTACTAGATGTTATGTTAATTAAAACAGAAACATCTCATTTGGAACAGTAACAATCTTTCCCTTTTGTTTTAACAAGCAATAAGTATGGCATGATTTTCCTCTGATTTGGAAGCCCAAATTAAAAAAGAATTGTAATCTCTAAGTGGTATTCTTGTAGAATAAACCAACCTCCATATTAATGCATGTAGTATTGGACATTTGGAAGTCAACCATTTGCTATTAAAAAACAAATACAAGATAATGATTTTGAAAAAAGGCAAAGTCACACAGACATAGTTGTCTTTTTACAGCCAGAATCAAATAGCAGGACAAAGCGAGCCCCCAGGACTCCTGCTCTGGGTTTCAGTACCTCATCACTGGAAATGCTCCCTAGCAATTTCATATGACTTGTAGATAATGCTTGACAATCTGGCTGAGGACCATTTGTAAACTACCACAAAAATGCTCTGACCTGAACAACTGTGCCAAGATCATATAACAACTTAGACCAAGGAAACTAAATACAGACAAGCATTTCCCATAAAAATGCAGCATCGCAAAGTATTCCAAATTCAACTTCCTGAATAACATTTTAATAATGAACCAGAAATACACTAGACAAGCAAACCTAGAGGTCTCCAGAGACATTCGATCAGGACATGTTATCATGCACTGTCAAGCAGTTATTGGGGTAAACCTGTCATATTTTACATAAAGGAAGGCCATTAATGTACGAGGCTTATGTAATGTAGTCTATTAAAATTGCTAAAGTGAAAATGACACAAGCAAAACTTAATTGTTTTTTTTCTAGAATTTGTTTATTATTTGCATATGGTCCTTCAATGGTAAGTAACTATTATTCCAGATACTGTGTTTGGCACTGTAAATACAACAAATAAAATGAAAACTCACTTCTTCCAGGAGTTCCCAGCGCAAAGGAAAGGAACGCATAAATAACTCTAAGTTTAATGTGAAAACTGATATAAAAGAAGAATATCAAGTGAACAGGAAGGAAGTTATTCACATAACTCTACCACTAAAGGAGGTATGTTGTATGCATGGAGGTGAGGAGAGGAGTCTGGGCAGGATGCTTGCAAGAGGACGTCAAAAGAAATTGACATTTGAACTCACTTTGTAAGAAGAGGAGTTAACCAGGAACTACAGGGCCTTTTCTTAGGGACAGTGATGCTCATAAGTGAGAACTAGAAATAATGAGCATATCTAGTCACCTAAGAAATGGTATTTAATAAGTCATGAATACGAAAGCAATAATAAAAAATAACAGCTAGTACTCATTGAGGGTCTACTATTAATGTTAAGGGCTAAACATAGATATTTGCATTTTATCATATGAGGCACTTAGAACTATTTCTCCCATTTTACAGGTGAAAGACCCCCAAGCTCAAATATCAAAAACAGGATTTGATTCTCAGTAGTCATTTGAAAAATTATGCATACTTGATTACAAAAGTCTCTATAGAGATGGAAAATAAATAATAGAAATAACAAAGAACTAGGTAGAATTAACACAGATTCAATGCTGAAGAAGATAACAGCAGTGACAGTGATGAAAGCTATCCAAAATGAAACAAAGTGAGAAGAAAAACCTAAAAAAGTAAACAGAAGAAGCAGTAATATGCTAGACAATAAACTACAGTTACAAAAACCAGATTGGTAATTTTCAGGGACTGGGTTTAAGATACAGGATCATACTGATGATAACACAACTGTATATATATTTGTCAAATCTCATCACAATGCACCCTTAAAACTGGTGAATGTAACCGCTTATAAATTATACTTCAAGAAAGCTGATTAAAGGAAAAGCTAAATGGTAGGCAATTCATCATTTGGCTTAAAAAAGGATTGTGATATATCTCAAGGAAATCAAAAAGTTGGAATTTATTCAATTACTAAGTTTTAAACGTTATTAAAGGTAACAGTAATGTTAAATACTATTAATGTATGACTAATACTTATGTTAATATTACTAATAATACTGATAATATTAAAGGTTATTGTTTCCCTATATTTTATTTATCAGTATGTAAATGCCAACTTCTCTGGGTATCTTTAGTATATCAAAGACTTTGGAGCTAGTACAAGACCCTTATTATACCAGCCTCCAAATACACTTTCAAGTATCTAAGATGAAACTGCACACATACTGTGTTCTACATCAGAACAATTGCAAATGATCTACACAGTTAATTACAGAAATACTTTTAGGTTTCCATTTAAAGTTTCATAAACCTGGCCTCTATTTTTTTTTCTTCATTTCAAATTCCAGTATAAATCCTAACACACAAGAACTCAAAGAAAGCATTTATAATATTGGAAATCATCCATGGCCACAATACAGTTTAGGAATTGGGTATTTCATTAAACTTTTAAAGCTGTTGCTCCTATGAATAAAAAATTAGCATTCAAAGGGTTTCCTTTAAGAAACATTTTACTGTAAAAAAAATAAAACTTTAAAATTAAAGATGACAAGTATAATCAAATATGATAGATCTTTCCTTAAGCTAACCAGTAAAATTTATTGCAGTTCTGCACTACCATTAAACATTTACTGTTTTATTCTCACATTATGTTTCCTTTCCTTTAGGAAGAAGCACAATATTTCTCTAAAGGAAACAAGATAAGTGACACTACCTTTCGTGAAATTGCCACTACGTCACACTGCAAAGGGCACAGAATGAAATATGTTCATTTCATTTACACCATACATACTACCACATGTTAAATGGGTGTTAAAAACTAAAACAGAATGCCAATGACATAAGAGGTTGCAATGAAATAGATTACACTCAAATTCTTTCTTATTACTTTATTATTACAAATAAAATCTCATTTATTTTGTCATATTTGGAAATTAGTTTGAGAGACAGTTTAAAGCCTAAATCTTTCATTACTGGGAACATAAATCACACACTGAGAGCTTCAGTGTATGGTCACAGACCAGCTTTACAAAATAACCTTAATCAATGTATAAACCAATAACCAAATAACCAAAACCAATATAAACTCAAAAATTAACTGGAGGCAAGATAGGGAAGAGAATAAAGTTACATTATTTTAAGTGACTAATCTAAGTCATAGTTCCCAATTCTCAAGAGTTTATAAATAAATTTGTATATTAGCCTGATTAACACATATCTTAACTTTTTGATAGAAATTACTTATATACATCTTTTAAAGGAATGAAAAAGAAAAACATTTTCTTATTTAATACTATATAGTTTAGAGATGATAGTACTTCAACGCAATAAATAATTATATTTTTCTAAGCTACTGTAATAACCTGCCTCATACTTCTTTGGACGGGTTACCCCAGCTCAGTGTTTGTAAAGATTAAAGTAACATTAGTATTTATAAAAAAAAAAAAAAAATTCATTGAAACTGAAGAAACTATAGCAAATTTTACTACATGCTATAGATACCAAAGTTCACTCTCTACATAACAGAAAATTAGTTTTTAAAAGAACAGTCTTATAGCAAAATTGCTTTCCATGTTTCTAACAAATTAGCTTTAAAAAAATCTTATTTTCACCTAAATTATTCTCAGACAGAAATAGTTCTTCTTTTTGTAAATTAAGTAAATTAGGACTTCTTTCTTTTTCTTTTCATATGCTAACAAAAATTCTCAACATCTCAAAAATCCCCAGTACTATAAGTATTCTCAGTACCCTGGCACAGAAAACATTTTGTGGAATACCTATCACTTTTTTTCTCAGGCATATTAAACACTACTGTCATCTGAGGTTTTTGTTTTGTTTTGTTTATGTTTTTGAATAAAGCTACATTAAAACGATCATCTACAAATCATTTTGAAAAATGAAATACGTGTTTGCTTACAATCATTCAACGTATTTCTGAATGTCAAGTTAGAAATTACAACTTCATCACACCACGTATTAAAAGAAATAGAGCCCAGGACCTAGATTACTTGCTAAAGATAGTCAAATTTCTCACCTATAAAAAGAAGAAGCTATCTACACTGACAGAAGCTATGCAGAAACTATCTGTCTCTGTCACTGCTTTTTCTTAGGACAGTGACTTGATTGAACTTACGAACTTGATGAGAGATGATGGTTACAACTTGTAACAGAATTTGAGTTATCAGCAACCTATTTACAGACTTGTAAAGTGAACCAGCAGAGGATTTGTATCACAGTAGAAAATGCTTTGCATACATTTATAACCCCCACATTCAGAAATTCATTTAATCCTTCCACTGAAAACAGATCAATATTTAAATAAATTGAGCAGTATTTACCTACTGAGATGAGCCAAGTATATTTTCATCCTTGCAAATGCCTCATAAAGTTTAATTCCACAGTGTAACTTCTCTATGAGCCTGTCACTTTGATTCTTAATGTTTCACTGGCTTAAAACGATCAATGTTGGAACTGTTTGTTCTTCTGGATTGCAGTGAAATATGAGAGAAAAGATGTTAATTTCTCCCAGCACAATTTGGTAGAGTTGAGTGTCAGTTTAAAGGAGCATGAGAAATCTGAAATTATACCTTTTCGGTTCCTGTAGTACAGGGGCATTCTGTGTGTGGTAATTGTTTGTCCTTCATAGGAAGAAAAAGGGCAAGACTACTCAAACTAATCCTTCAAATGACATTACAGTAATAGGCATGATAAAATATACAGTAAATTAATAATAAGACTGAAGACAAAGTACCCAGTAAGACAAAATATATGTCAGGCTATTCCATCTTCAGGAGAGGAATACTGGCTATGGGCCACTAGGTCTGTGTTCCATGCAACTGGAAAAAACCTGCAAGCTGAAAGGAGATAATCTGGTTCAGTGAATTGCTGATCTCAGGCAACAAGGCAAAACTCACAATATGAAAAGGAACTGAAGCAACTTCTGCCCTGTTGTTTCTGAAAATCACCTTTCAAAACAATCACAGAGATGAAGATAATTTTGCATGAGATCACATAGTCCTTCCAATCCAAGAGTTACCTCTAAAGAAATAATCTGGGAGGTAAATATGAATGGATGACCTTCATGACTTCATCCTCATAAATTAAGGATATAAACTGAAATCCCTAATTATTTTTAAATAATATATCAGAGAATTTCCATCATGGGTGAAGATATATTTTAATTTAAAGAAATGAATCTTCTTTAAAAAGTACAATGTCACTTGAAATTGCAATTTAAGGTAGATAAAGGCAGGGCTCCCTTCTGTGAAAAGCAGGTGAAGGACCTGACTTTCTATGCCCAAAAACCTCCTTAGTTCACAAGGCTCTGAGTTTCCTTCATGATAATTTAGGGCTCCAAGAACCACTGCATGCATCTAAATCCTTTGGAAGCCTACTTTCATTTCCTATTCACATTTCAAGAAAGATAAAATGACAGGTTTCCTAAGTTTCTATGATGAGTACAGAAGAATTTCCTTTCATTTGCCTTAAAATGATCACTTTGCATTTTAAAGTTACCTCTTAGTTCTCTAAGCTCCAGAAACATGTTCCCAACTGCCTACTCAACACTCTTACATGATTCTTTCAAGGGCACCTCAAGTGCAACATATCCACAACTAAATTCATTTCCTTAGCAAAGATCACTATCAGCTCAAGCAGGAAACTTAAATCATCTTGATTGACGCCCTCTCACTTGTCCACAAACAACTTCCAATCATCCCTAACCTGTGCCCATCACTCTTCTTAAATCTTTCTTTTTCAATTCATCTACTCTTCCTCACCTCCATCTTACTCCCACTAAACTGGCTCAAGTGACCATTATGTCTTCCATCAAGCTACTGCGATAACTTCCCCACACGTCTTCCTTCCCACCCCCTTTTCAGATTTTCTAATCTGTTCCCACACAGCAGTTAACTATGACCTTAGGGCTCCCAGTCTTTCATTGGTGTCCCACTGCTTTTACAATTAAAAGTGAAATTCTTAATACAGTCTAGAACAACTTGACCATACCACAAGTTCCCCTGGTCTCTGTCCTCCAGCAATATTAGCTTTCTCTCAATCCTTCAGATCTGTCAGATCTCCCTGCCCCAGGGCCTTGGCACAGATAAGATCAGGCTATCCATTTAGATGTTGTCTTATTATTTTGGATTACAAGCATTTAGCACAATGTAAACCAACATGCAGTTCTGTTTTTAAAGTTTATGTTCCATATTGGCTGGACTCTCTGACTCACCCTCATATCCCAGCATACAGCTCTATGTCTTGCATAGAACAAAGTTTCATGATTCTCTGCCAGTTGAATTAATAAGTAATAATCTGGGCTCTGGGAAAGAATATGATCTGCCTTTCATTTGATTTTCATAGACTTTTGACCAGATTTAGAACTTTGAATCCTTTTAGTCTCTTTTCAAGAAGTTGATCAGCCTCCTTTTAGCTTCTGAAATTGACCTTATCTATTATTTTTTCAACTTCGTTATATCTTGAATGAGGTTGTAGAATGTCTAGAATCAGACACAGAGATATTTTTTAGTTATACGTATGATGTTATGCACAAAGATTCTACTAGAGAATGATTATGATTTGCATTTGTATTTTCAAAGCTATTACTGATTAAAGAGCTCAACTCTTTCATATCCTCTTAAGTATCCAGGAATATCAATACCTCTTGAAATTGACAAACATTACAGAAAGGGAGGATGGTAGAAAAGGAATATGTATTCTGATCACTAGGTTCTGGCAGAGACAATCTTCTTAGATCCCTAACTCCATCCGATAACAGTGAATCTATTTTTAATTCATTCCTGGATATTCAGTTGTAAGTGCCTCTGGTTCTCTTACAGATATTGATCTGTTCAAAAGCAAGGAAGCCTTCACTACCACATTAATTTTTTATCCTCTCTCCTTCAGCAACCTGGCAAATTACTTAAATAAGCATGGCTAGCTGAATTACTGACAAGATTCATGAAAATATCCACATTTAAAGTTCATTGATTTGGGGTCATTTATTAAAGGTAAATATAAATTTTAAATAATTTAATATTAAGAAATTTTGCTTGAGCTTTCCTTGCATAGCTATACTAAAGTAACCTAGATTTAAAAGAAGATAATAATAATAATAATAGTATCAATAGTAAGTCATTTCAGAGTACTCATTATATTCTAAGGACCAAGCAAAATTTTCTGCAGATATAACACAATTTAATCCTAATAATAACCAGGTGACGTAAGTACTATATTGCTGTATTGTTGTTATTCCTATTGAATAGGTGAGGAAAGTTAAAACTTAGAAAGCTAAGATACTTGCCAAAGTCTCTTGTCACACAAAGTATTTTGTCATACAAAGCAAGATCAGAAAGCAAGAATTCATACCCAGGCTGCCTCCCTGCAAGTAGAAGTGAGGATCCAAGCAAGGTCCATAGGGTCTACCATAAAGAAAATGCTGGAGCCTCTTCGGCTTTCTTTTCCTCCACTACTGTCTTAGTCATAGAGGAAGAAGATGGAAAATTTCTGACTCTGAGAACCAGCAATTAAGCAATAGCTTAGGGAGTTTATAGACAAACTTCATGTCTTCTTACCTCAGAAATTTAGTTTGCAGTAAATTCAGTAATCTATTTTATTTCCAGGGCAGCACGGATATAATTAGGGATGGAATATTTTTGAAAAATCTATGATATCCATTTTGCTAGGGGAGGATTTAGGCATAAATAGTATTCTCAAGGAAGAATCTTTTACAGAACTAACAGTAATTAAAGGCAGTATTTTAAAAAATACTGATTTGAGGCACCGTATTTCTCTAGAGGACTCAGGTAAGACTTCAAAAGATAGGAGTATGAGTATAATCTGGAAAAAAGATTAGAATTTGAAAAACTGGGTCTTCCATGATTTTAATGTGTTTATCAATAACCTGGGAATCTCATTAATATACAGATTCTGATTCAGCAGTGTGGGTGGGACCGGGAGTCTGCATTGCCCTATAATGATCCCAAATGACACACATGCTGCTGGTTTAAGGGCCACACGGAGTAGCGAGGTGAGTCCAGAAATATAAAACAACACACAGATATCTACAAGGCAGGAAAGAATCATGCAAGTTTTAAAGAATAGTCAGTAGCATATTTTTACCTGGAGAAGCAATAGATGGAAAAGAGTATTTAAGTCAAATTATGAAGGGTCTTGATTAACACCACCTTACTACTCTAAGATTTTATTTCAAGTACAACACCTGTTTCAAGGCTTTCTCGAAGAAAAATATTTCCTCAAATTGATAAGAGCAATGTTTAAAAGAACTTAAACGTAAATGATCCATCAATTTAGTTAAGGCTACCATGCCCTAGAAGAGAGAGTGTTCATGTCCTTAAAAAATTATTTAGATGGAATTATTTCAACACTTCATTCTAACTAAAGCTCTAATTTATTTTAAATGTACACTCACATTAATAAATTTTTCAAAGTCCAATTTCATCCTATTTTCAGTCAAGCATTGAAAATTGCCAATTCATATATTTACATTAATTATTTTTTACCAAAAATGTTCTAAAAAATGCAAACATCAAATGTTCTTCAGTTATTAATTACTTAATAGAATGGAATTAAATATATTTACCATTTGAGTTATTGTAAATAGCCCGATGCAGAGGATTTACAGAAAAATCTGTTTCTGCAATAAAAGCTAAAACTCACCTTGTTTTCCAAAATGAGCTATTACCTCAGACATTTGTTATTGGTCCCAAATGTTTTATTCACTCAACTCACATGATTCCAACACAGCCTGTTCTTTAAGAGCATAATTATTTTACTTGTTTAACTAAAAGAATAGAAATATTATTCTGATAAATTAATATCTCATTAATGTAGAAAAAAAATTAGTTTTGGTATAGGAGACATCCAGGTTTTATGAGGTTTGAAATATTAATTTTGAAGGACCTCTTTACAAAGAATACAAAATTGAAAATAGTTCCTGATTGTGCAGAATCCTAAAGTTTATGCTTCAATAGCTTCATGATAAATAAGATTCAGTTTAGGAACTACAGAGCCACACTTAGTTACAACATATAATTAATTAATTATTGGGTACCCACTATGTTCCAATACTATAGAAGAGTCATTATTATTCTAGGCACAAAATAAAATGCTGAAAGAAACATAAAATTTTCATCTTTATAGAACACACGCTCTAAAGGTGGGAGACACCATAGCATATTAATAGATAAGACAAATTACAATATATAGTAAGGGCTGTAAAATCAAAACAGGATAAAGAGAGGATAGTTTATTTCTGGCTATTTCAACTGAAATGGTCAGGTAAGGTACATCAGGATCTGATATATTGAACCCTTTAATAATGAGAAAGAGGTAGCCAGGCTATGAGGGATTTATTACTTGTTTTCAGTTTTATCAACAATAGGGAGAAGAGGTGATCAAAAAATATTTATGGAAATGTTAAGTGAATACATCTGGAGAAAGCATTTTGAATAAAGTAGAAGATGCAAAGGCCCTCAGATGCACAAAACTTGTAATCTGGGGGAATGGAAAGAAGGACTGTGTGCAGAGAAAGGTCAATTATGGAGAGAATGGTAGGAGATGAGGCTGGGGAGAGACGCAGGGTCTACATCACTTAAATCAATGGTTCTCAGACCAGGCTGAACCTTAAATCACCTAAGAATTGTAAAAAGCATCGATGCCTAGGACCTACCAGGGGTCAATTATGTCAGCAGAAGGAGAGGGAAGATGTGTTCAAACAGAAACATTTGTTGCAAGCCCTCCAGATGATCTGATGTGCACCCTGTGTTACGAACCAATGATCCATAGTCATGGTAAGAATTTAGGTTTTAGTCTACTGCCAAAGAATGCTGATGGGGTTATGATCAGGAGAGAGCAAATAATGCCATGAATATATATTTCCTTGAATGAAGATTCAGAATAAATACTTAGCCCAAATTCTTATTTTTACCCCTATCTAATTTGTGTATTTATATGTAAACATAAAGGACACAACAAAGACAGTCATATGCAAAGCAGAGAATGGTATAAAATAATTCCTATTCTTTCTAATGGGGTACCCATATGTCGGAGCCCAGCTCCAGCCGAGGTGTGGGTCATGAAGGAAAGGACAGCGTCAGTGAGTGAGGAGATGAGTGAGGAGACGAAATACCCAGTTAAGGCTATAACATCTCCTGAAATCAAGCGGCAGGGTTTTTATTTTTATATCTTTTTAAAGTTTCCATAATGTTACACATTTTCTTTGATCATGGATGGTACAATGTTTTTTCCTTTCAGTTTTTGTATAATTCCAGCTCATTACAGATGTTATCATTTTTTTGAACAGCTTTCTTGTAACATTTAATATTAAATTTTCTCTTAACCTTTTTGCCCAGAGATGTAGGTTACGTGCTAGGTGCTAGACAGGAAATGGCATAAGACAGCGTGTGGGCTAAGTGTGTGGGCTATGATTTTTACTTATAAGCGTGTATAATTATATAGAGTTTAAGATATGTGTCTAAGGTATGTGTCTAAGGCTATATAAAGTTTAAACAGGTTATATAAAATGCAAGCTGTATGTCTTTTGGCTATTAAGTGTAACTATATTATTAATTAAATCTTATCCTACACATGTGGGTTGAGGCTTACATCTAAAGTCTAGGGATGGTACTCCTATCACCCATTCCTCAACATTCCTACAAATACAATAAAAACACCTTATTCTTTCATAATATTCATTCTACAATTTTAGATGTTTACACCTTACCTTCTACATTTACAAGCACTAGGGCCTTGCAGTCCTCTTTAATCTTTCATATAATGACACTAAATCTGCTCTTATCAAGAATGATAAATTCTTGTCATGAATTTATTATAAACTTTTATATATGGGATATTTATAAATGTAAATCTTCCTATTTTGCTCATAAATTCTTTCTATGAGGGGGATACCAGAGGTATCTTCTAATATTATAAGCACCATAAGGGGGACCCTGGGCAGTGGGGACTATTAATCTTTATTACTTTGCTGTTTCATATAAATTTCTTGGAAAAATGGGTTTTTCTATGGGGGTTTTTCTATGGCCCAGTTTACTATAACTCCTGGTTAATCATGTTTCAACTGTTACAAAAGGAGGAACAAACTGCATCTAGTTTTGAGAGGCCTGGGCTGTTCTGCCTCACTATTTGTGGCAGTGTGCCTGGAACAGTTAGTCCCATAACACTGCTTTCGTTTCCAGAATTGCTGCTTTGATCAATATTTTGGGTTATGTTATTTACTAAAGATTAATAAATCTTAAATACATAAGATTTCCCATATATGAGCCCAATCCCAACATCATAACTGCAAAAATAAGTATGGGAATTAGCAAGGGCCAGCTATGAGGTTTCCTGTATTCAGGATTCCTCCTCGTGCCTGGACCTTGTCAAACAGCATGAGCAGCATGGCCCATGCCACTCACATAATGCAGTAATCTGGAATTCCAAAAGTTCCTCAATCACCACTAAGAAAAAATATTTGCTTTTCCTTCATCTAGACTATTTTACATTATAAAGACCCAGGAAGATTAAACTGTCAAAGCCAACTTCTTTCCCTTACATGTAACTACAATTTCCTAGGACCTTCTGACAAAACAAGTAACAGGAAGCTTGAATCAGTTTTCTCTTTAAAATCTGAATTCTTCTAGTAGCTCTATGCTTTCAAGGCAGAAAGAATACCTCAGTTGTTCCGAGACTGATTCCCATCCTTCCTCTTCACTGCCATCTCTTTCCAATTTTTAATACTCCTTACCATCATTTTGTCATGCCATCTGTACCCTCAAACATACTCTAGAGGTTATTTATTCTTCATTCTATTTATCCTCCCCACCAATAGGCAAGCTCCACAATAATTTTGTATGTTTTACTATTGATTTATGCCAGTCTCTAGAAAAGTGCCTAGCATGTAGTAGGCACACAATAGATATTTACTGAAGGAAATAATGAAAGTATATGCATTATTATTTCTATTTCAAGATGAAAAAACTGAGGCTCAGAATGGCAAATGAATGGTACAGTCTTTAGGAAATGACAAATTTAGGATTAAAATGCAGCTCTTTCTCACACTGAAATCTATGTGTTAATCACTTTTCACTAAATATTTAGTTAAAGCATTTAAAGCTAAAGCAAAACTGTGTGCTGCGGTCAGGCTGTGTAGATAGCCTCTAATGCCAAAGGAAGGAGTTATGACTTTCAGCTGCCATGAGTAAGAAGTTATTGAAGGACACAATACAGGCAAGTAGCAGCATCAAAGTAGTGTTTCAGGAAGATTTATCTGCCATCAGTGCGGAGAATAGATTGGGAAGAGAAGAACATCAAGGCAGCAAGACAGTTCAAAGAAAAAAGCACAATGTCAAGATAATTTCGGGCACTAGTCAAAGTCTATAAATCATTGGTAACATAAAATTATTCTTCAGCTTTGAAATGCAGACCTAGTACAAATGTTCATTCAACAAATATTTATTGAGAGCACACAATGTTCATAACACTTATCAACAGACTCGACAGGCATTTCATGTCAAGTAATAAGACAAGATCATCTATATACAGTCCTGCTTACTTCATTCCACTGGGTGAATGCATGTGAATAGCATAGACAACTCAAAGATCTTCAAAGAACTGTTAAGTAAAAGTAGAAAAGCTATCCAAACTCGATCACAGTTTATTCATTCACTGAATGTGAGTTCTGTACCTGCTCTGTGTACCCTCCTCATTCACAATTAGATCATTAAGTCCTCAGTACAAAGTGCCCTTAGTAAGAACAAAAAAAAATATGCACATGAATGGCCTGAAAATATGGAGGAAGTTTAGAGAAGTTATTATGTGAATTGAGATGAGAAATGGTTACCTTAAGCTTGGATTGCAGAAATCTTTACTGAACTGCTAGTAATGGAGCTATAAAATATAATCCACTAAAGTACATCAAAAATAGTGTATTAATGGACCTGGGGTAATTCTTGGTAAACATCAGGAATTTGTAATGATATTGGGTACAGCAGATATAACTGTAGTGATACATTTCAGGAAGAGACATTATAAAGCTCATGAGGCCAAATCAAGGTTGCAAACTGCAAGGCCTTTCCGTGGTCATTGTAATTTCTAAATAGGGCACTAGGCTGGGATCCTCAAGCGTCTCAGCAGGTTTAGCTTGGCCTCTAGGACTTGGCCTTTAGTGCTTGTCTAATTTTGAAAACTGATGTACTCTTCTTGGATCTCCATTTACGTTAGGAAAAAATACCTTGGTTTACCTGCAGGAGTTCTATAGTTTATTGACTGACAAACTGTATTTATGTAAGATTTCATTTGAAAAATCTATTTTATGACATTGAGAATTTAGCGAAATTTAGATGATTCCTAAGGTTCTTACAAGCTCTAAAATTCAATGACTATCTTTATATCATTATTTTCATTTGCTGTTTGTCATTGGGTACCAATTTTTAAATGTTATATAATATTCTATCAATGAGGCCACTTAGCAGGTTATCTTTAGCTATCCATACCAGTAAGTTTTACCCATGTACCTACTCTAGTTATATTCACACATTATGACATGGCTTCTAATTCATTTGTAGCCCCTTTTGTCATGGGAAGTGAGAACTTCAAATTATGAAATATAACAGTCATTCCAGCAGACTGCTTACATATCTTGGTAAAAGATTACATATTCTCAATATTTCTTCACTGTTTTCTAATATAGGTAACTTTCTGAAATATGTATTCATATCTTTATAAAACTCTAAGATATTTTATTTGTATTCTGATATTAAAGTTAAAATGATGGAGATATGTATTTGTGGTAGCATCTTAACCAGAAAATGAAGACTTCTTACTATCACCTTCAGTGTCCTGACAAAACTACTTCATGATTTGAGACAAATCATGTCTTCAATCTCCTTATACTTTCGTAACTGTGGAATATTTTTTAAGTGGTTACTAGTGGTTGTATTTATTTCCTAGGGCTTCTGTAGCAAATTACTACAAACTTAGTAGCTTAAAGCAACAGAAATTATTCTCTCAGTTCTGAAGGCTAGAACTCCAAAATCATGTGGTTGGCAGTGTCATGCTCCTTTCAGATGCTCTAGGGAGAATCCTTCCTTGTCTCTCCAGCTTCTGGAAGGTATTCCTTGGCTTTTGGTAGCATAACTCCAGGTTCTAACTCCATTTTCACACATTCTTCCTCTTTTCTGTGGGTCTCCCTCTGATCACTTCTAAGGACACCAGTTATTACATTTAGGGTCTACCCGAATCTAGTATGTTCTCATCTTAACTAATTATATCCATAAAGATCCTACTTCCAAGTAAGGTCATATTCTGAGATTCTAGGCAGACAATTTTTTTTGGATAGTATTCAACCCATTACATCAATTCATATGAAATATGAAAAATTAACATACTAATGCACACATTTTATGAATATTATATGGAACAAAAGTTGAATTCTTGCTCTACATATCCTTCCATTATGGAAGTAATCACTCAGTATGCCTCCCCTCATTCACACATCTGATCTGCCAGACACTTCTAGGCACCAGTCACAGCAGTAAACCACATAGATTTTAACAGGACTTTAATTTGGTATTGACATCAACACATGCATTACAGAACTTGGTTAGGCCATTTGAGGACTTCACGTTTTACTCTGAGTGACAGAGAGCCAGTGAAGTGGTTGGAGCATAGGAATGGCATGATCTGATTTAGGTTTTAAAAGAATCCCTCTGGCTGTTCTGTTGAAAACAGATTATTGGTAGGCAAGGGTAGAAACAGGGAGACCAGTGAATTGGTGAGAAGTGTTTGAAATTCTTAATATATTCTGAAGGAAGGATAAATAGAACCTGCTAATGTGGAATGTGAGAGAAAGAAAAAAGTTAAGAATGAATAAGATTTTTGGCTTAAGCAACTAGAATGCCAGAGGTGCTAAAAACTAAGCTAAAGAGATTGCATGTAGGGAAGCTTTTGGTGGAAAAGGAGTAGTTGAGATATGGGCGCAGTAAGTTTGTGATGTCTCTTAGAAGCCAAAAGAATACATCCAGTAAGCCTTGGTTACAGATGTCTAAAAATTAGGCAAAGAGTGTAAGATAATATATAAATTTGGAAGTTGCAAAATCGTAAGATGGCAATATAAAGCACTGAGATCAGACTGGATGAGATCACTGAAGGAGTGACTATAGATCGAAAACAGATAAATCTAATCCCATTTCCTGGCTACCTCAGTATTAAAGGCAAGGTGAAAAGAGGGAACCTGCAAAGGAGCCTGAGAAGGGGCAGTCACTGAGGTGGAGAACCAGGTGGGTGTGGCAGCCTCCAAGAACAAAAGCATTACAAGGATATAGGGGTGATTCACTACTTCAGATGTTAGTCATAGTCAAGTAAGATAAAAGTTGAGAATTGGCCATCAGATTTAGCAAGATGAAGGTAATAAGTGGTCTTCATAAAAGCATTTTTGGTGACATCATGGTAGAAAAAACCTGATTGGAATAGTTTGTATTTAAGAGAGATAATCCAAAGCAGTGGGTATAAACAATTCTGTCAAGATAATTATCTCTTAACTTCTCCATAGAGATGTCTGAACACTAAATGATATGACAGAGGATACTGTGATTGTAGGGTTTAGCATACAGTAGATAAGTGGTAGTTCTAAAGTTGAAGATGTTGAAAATGTACCAAACCTCATTCAGCAAGAGTACCAATTTCCTCCAGAATAATTTCTCACTTCCAGGAATCTATCTTTTGAGATGCAGTTCACATCTCATATGATAAATAATAAGTAGAATCAGACATACCCACAATAGGTACGTCATAATGAAATAAATTACAGCTCATAAATTAAAGGAGGAAACAAAACTACAATAGTACTACATGGCAGCAAATGAATGAGCAACTAATGAAGATGTTTAATTTTTTATCCTTTTTTAAAAGACAGAAGGAAATGTTTAAACAAATTATGATATATTTGATAGAGTAAGTCACAGCCAGTAAAACTGTTCTAAGGAATATTTGATGATATAGGAAAATGTCCAAAAAAATAGATTCAGAGATTTAAAGTAGGATATAAAAATGAAAATAAGTGGGATCCCTATTAGAAATACAAACAAAAAAAAATGTAATTAAAGTAATCTATACGTGGTAGGCTTTTTGGTGTTTTGTTAAATTCTTATGTTTTCTACGTTGAAAAAAGGATTTTTTAAAATGAGAATAACGTGCTACTATAACTTGAAAAAACAATTAATCTTCCAAAGAAGGAACGATGTGTTATATTTAAGTGATTTTTAGTAATAACAGTATTTTATAAGTGTTTTTACCTCAAGAAATAGGTTTTTAGAACTATTAACTTCATGTACATTAGGGATTAATTTCTTTCAGTCAAATAATAGTCTAATGTCTTTTTGTAGAACCTTTTATGAATCCCAGAGCAAACTTCTAGAATATCTATTTAATCATCAAAAGATGGAGGAAGTCAGAGTCTATCTGGATTAGACTTTTCCTTAGGGCCAGGCCACGATAACATCCGGATCTCCCAAATGCAGCACCGGTGTTCCCACCATGATACTGTTTTACCTCCAGCACCCCACGCACTGGGCCAGCCCAACAGAATCAGGATGATGGGCCTGCAAGAACACACATGTGACGGTACCTCCATTAAGTATGAAACAGAAAAGATAAAGGATATGAGTTATGAAATGCCAAATACAATTTTTAGATGGATATTTTGGGTACATCCACAGCCTGATTCTATTTATCATATTTTTAATATGTAAATAGGGTGAGACTCAGTGATAGTATAATGCTTTTCATCCATTTATCATGATAAAACATATATAATGTTTAGAGACAGAGCAAAAGCAGGTCTGCATCCAGCCTTTCATTTTATAGATCAAGACAGATTGATGCAGGGGGAACAGTAAGAGTAACGAAGCCAGGATGAGAGCCATGATGGACTCATGCTCCAGACTAGAAGAACCTGAAACTGGGCAAGGTTTTCATCAGGTAATAAAAAGTTAATCAAAATAGTTTATCTCTGGGATATGATTTAAAAGACGAATCAATGGAACCACATAAACAACCAATAGAAAGACTTTGGTAAGCATAAAGATTTTGTACATGTTCATTTTAAAATTACAAATCAGTAATGAGAAGAATATATACATATACATATGTTACAAGTGAGTAATTTTTGAAAAAAATATTCTCAGTGTTACACTAAAATGAAATGTATATGGATTAAATCATTCAATGTGGAAAAGGTTTAAACACAGTAAAATTTTTTTAATTTTTAAAATTTATGATTACAAGGATTTCTTAGTTCAGTCTTTCTCCAATTGCAGCCCAAAGTTTTAATTTATCTTCCTGTCCTTGGGTAGTTTATTTGTGCCACTAAATGTATCATAGTATAGAAACAGAATTTTATCACCACCTAGATTATCAAATTGCTTAATATGTTCAATAGTGTCTAATATAGCACATCTTTAAGCTAAACATCCATTTATCTTTTTTACATTTCAAAAATCTGGATGTAAAGCCAGCATATACTAATGCTCAGTATTTGGTTTAAACATAAATAAAATAAAAGAAGAAAACTGTAAAAAAAAAAGGAATTGTGATTAAAAAGTATTCTAATTAGCAAATATTTTACATTAAATAATAGATATTGTGGTGAGATGGTGAGATAAGTATTCTCATATACTGATGATGAGATGAGAAGATTAATAGGCTTTCCAGGAAATCATTAGAAATATCTGTGAAGAGTCTTTTAAAAATATGCATGCTTTTAAAAAATAAATACCATAACTGAGAATCTAAACTCAGAATATAATCAACAACATTTTCAAAGATAACTTCCTAAAAATGTTTATAACATTATTTAGTGGTAAAAAATTAGAAGCAATCTACATGAAAATTCATTAAAAGTAGTTAATTATGGAAATTATGGTTTATACACATAGTAATAAAATATAATGCATCCTTTAAGACCATATTTTGAAAGAAAGTCTCATATAGGCCAAAATGCTATAGGATCAAAAAAATTAAAAGCATTAAATTTCGTTTTAGTATAATGTCAATTTCTGGTTGGAATTCCAGATTATTTTTCTTCTTTACTTTTATTGTATTTTAAATTTTTCTACAACAAATATTTACTAATTTTATTATCAGGAAAAGTAAATATAACTTATTAAAATAACTGGATAAATCATATTAGTTTTCATTTGCCTTCAAGTCAAAATGTCTAACATTTGTATACTTTTTGAGTTACATAACAAATCTTATATCAGTTAGATTTAATATGCAATGAATTCTAGAAAGTAAACTCCAATATTTGTAATGAAATCATTTATATAAGCAATAGAAAAACTTAGGCGTACATACTGAAAAATATATAATTATGTCGTCCTTATTCTGAAATTCGTGCCTTTTTTATTTTCTAGGAACATGTATTTCTGGAACACCTGGATTTTTGCTTTGAGAAAAAAAGTAACTTTGACTCATCCTAAGATCATACAAAAAAAATTAACTCAAATTTTAGAGGCTAAAGCCATAAGCATTCTAGAAAAAAATACATCAAAAAATAATCTTCATGGCCATGACCTAGGCAAAGACTTCTTAGATAGGATATCAAAAGAACAATAAAACCAAAAAAAGATACACTGTACCTCATGAAATTAAAAATCTATGCTTTTTGAAAGATACCATTTTTAAAAATTTAAAAGCAAGCCACAAAAAACTCAATTACAAAATCAGCAAAAGAATCTGGCGCACACTTCATAAAAGACAACTGGCTAAAAAACATGAATAGATACTCAATATCGCTAATTATCAAGACATGCAAATTAAAACCACAATGAGATATCATTATAAATTCACTAACATAGCTAAAATTAAAAACTCTGGCTATGAAGTATTGGCCAGGATATGGAATAGCTACATCTTTCCCATGTTGCTGATGGGAATAGCAAATAGTCTACCAACCAGGGAAAACAGACTGGCAGTATCTTACAAAATGAAAATACGCTTAGCATATGACTCAGCACTAGCACTCCTTGATATTTACCCAAGAGTTGTGAAAACGCATCCACACAAAGACTTATGCATGAATGTAGCAGCTTTATTCACAACGGCCATGAAAAGGAACCCAAATGTCCATTAACAGATGAGAGGATAAACAAACTGTTAATATATACAGACAATAGCATACTTCTCAGCAATCACCACTGATACTCTCAAAACCCTGGATTAATTTCAAAACCTTTATGATGAGCAAAAGTAGCCAGACACACAAGAGTTCCCAGTGTGTATTTCCCTTCTCCAGATTTTCTAGAATAAGCAAAACTAAGCAATAGTCACAAAAGGCAGATCAGTGATTATGTGTAGCTAGAAGGGAGCAATTGACTACAGAGGGGTGTGAGGGAGCATTTTGTGGGGGTGGGAAGACCATAATTGAACCCTGGGATTCAGAGCTAATCAAACTGTACATTTAAAATGAAGCATTATATTATACCTCAATAAAATTGATTTAAAAATAATATTCCTTAACCAGCTACTATCTTCAATCATTCCAAAAGCTTTATTTACTAAGAGCCTTACTTATTGACTAACCATGGGTCCTGCCCTATACTTTGCATCACCTTACCATGGGTAAATATGCTTTCTGATTGGATTTCTCATTTTTAAAGATTGCCAATATTACTTTCTTCTGGTTATTTTCCATCAGCTCCAGTTTCCCTATCTTCTTTTCACAGATGAACTAAATATACCACATACCTACATCTTTTACAAAATCCCTTATCCTAACTTCTATAAATGCTCCTCTATGTTCCTCATTGTACTGACTAACTCCACATACCACATGATACACCTGGTCCCTTTCTTCACTGATAGCACTGCGTCAGGTCAACATGCAGTGTGATCTTAACTGCATCTGCATCCCAGAAACAGTATATACAGTGAAACACAACACAAATTCTGAAGTAAAAAAGTCCCCTGACTATAAATATGCCAATTTGGGCTGTGAATCAAATGATAGGGGTCAAGAAGGAATAAAAGAAAAAGGTTGGACTATGTGTGTAAACAATAACAAGAAAAACTTGCCATGACAGAGCTATTTCAGCTTTTCTTAATCATCAGCCTAAACTGGGAACTATAATAATGAAAGCACTTGGAAAGTGCTAAGCTGATCATGTGTTCATTCATCATTCATTCAACATTTACTGAGCACCCACTGCGAGGCAGGCACTATTTTAGATGTTGAAAATAGAAGTGGACAAAACTGATAAAAAGTCTATCTTAGCTAGATGTCTCTGTTGCAACATAGCCTTTTATTGGCAATGATTACCAGTGGGTAGAGACAAAATGTATTCATTCCCATTTTATTGATGGACTATTTGGTAAGTAGTTTTGTCCCTCTCTGTTTACTCATTCAACTGCAGTCTTTAAGAATTAAAAAGAGGATTTCTTACTGAACTTTTTCTCTTCATTTCATATATTCTCTCCTTGATAGTACAGCATTGGTATACTGACATTTCATTCATATAATTCTGTATTCCTTTCTCATCTTCTAAACATGAAAACAAGATCTTTTTTATCTTTCTCTCCCTAGCTCTGACACAAATCAAGCACCCCAATGTTTGTTGAAAGAATTGTCTCAGCTGAGAAATACTAAATAAGTAAAATTTTTTTGAATAATCATCGTGTAAACTATTATGATTTTACAAAACACAAAATTTTCTTGTTCCTAAAAGGAAAGGAGGGACACACAGCAGCAATTCACCGGAGAATTCTGCTTTATTAGGGAAAGGTGCTGGGTTATATAGGAAGGGGCATGAGCTGATTGAGGTGTCACTTCTACGGGGCTGGTGGCTATTGGCTAGGTGCTGGGATTAGGGGGGCAAGGGGTGATTGGGCTTCAGGTGGTGCCAGCGGGAACCGAGGACCCGGAAGAGAAGCAGGAAGTTCGGCATCTTATGGGTGGGAGCCCTTCCTTCCCCCCTTTCTCCTCTATGGGGTTGTGGACGTTGCTTTCTCTCTGACATCTTCCTGCTGAACGGGGGCGGAGAAGGGAGTGAGAGCTTGAGGACTGGGAGGAAAGGGTTGATAGGACTCCCCACAGTAAGGACGAGTAGATGTGGACTTCTTCAGGTTGGAAATCAATGAAGGTTCCCTGTAACCATAGGTCGAGGACTTGTTGATTCTAATGGTGCCAAGAGGATACGGGTGCCAGAAGCCAGGCGTCTGCGGCCATTGTTTCCAGGAACAGTTTCCAGGGGAGAGAGGGGTCCATCTCAGCGTGTGGTGAGAAGGTCATGTGAGGGTGAGAGATCTTCTGTGGCTAAAAGCTGGTAGTTCCTGAGTAAAAGCTGGTTGAAAGTTTGATTAGAGATTTTACCGACTTGGGATTTGATAAACTTTACTATACAAGGCAAGAAGAGACAGGCGAGGAGAATGATTATTATAGGGCCTGCAATGGGCCAAAGCTAGGTAAGGAAGGGGTTTGTTAGTATTGAAGAGAATGGGTTGGAATTGGAAGCAGAGTGGAGGCTGGAGGCAAGGTCGGTGAGTTTGGTCATGTCAGTTTCTACAATGCTGGATTCGTTGATGTAATAGCAGCACTCTTCTCGAAGGAAGACACAGGTGCCGCCCATTTTGGCTGTAAACAGATCTAAGGCCCGCCGGTTTTGAAGGGTGACCTTAGCTAGCGAAGTGACATGTCTTTGGAGAGAGGCCAGGGAATCGGCAGTGGATGTCAGGGTTTCCGCAAGTTTGGCGTTGAGATCTCTAATTGCCCATAGTGACCCAAGGGTCCTCCCAAAAACCCTGCCCCAATGGCTGAGGTGGTCAAAGAGATACCGACCATGATGGGAAGGAAAGCAGCTCATTTTGTGCGCAAGGGCAAAGGAGGTTGGAGCTCAAGGAATTCTGCCATGCTGTCAAGTGTAAGCTGTGGTATAAGGGTGACGAGAATGCAGGGTATATTGGAGTTGGGAGGCAGTGAGTTGAAAAGACTGCCATTACACCAAAAGAACTGACCTGGTTGCATAAAAGTCTTAGAGCCGGAGGTAGGGGTGTAGATAGAGAGACAGTGAAGTGCGCTGGAGGGGGGAGTGGTTGGGCCTACACAGTGCTGGATGGTGAGATTATCTGCGTATTCTGGTTCCCATAGGGGTATGTCTGCCAGGGGACGGAAGGGTTGTCCTTCTTCATGGAAGGAGTAGTTGGAAATATTAAGGGGCACGGCAGCCAGCAGTGGGCGCTGTAGTGATGCGCACAAGAAACAATTGGCAGTGTTGGGGTGTGGTTGAGAAAGATGGTGGTGTCCTGAATGAGCTGAAACCAAGAGTAGGAGCGGGGGTAAGAAGATGAAGAGGCACCGTCAAGAGTTTGGACAATGACTTTTTCGGAATGTCTGATATCTGATGCAACTTGAGAGATCTGGGAATGAGAGGGAACATACTCTCGAGAGATGTGAAGGGTACCGTGGGGGGTCGAGGACCCCCCATAGTAAACTGAGGCTGTGACTCCGGCGGCCCATTGAAAGTCCCAGGGATCTGGGATTGATAAGGAGAATGAGCTATTGGGATATTTTATGAAACGGTTGGAGGAGTAATACTGTGGGTACCGGGAGTTACCCATATTGTGAATGGCGCAAGACCAGTAGGGACATCCCCCATAGGTGTCTGGCCATCGCCTGCAATAGGCTTGTTTTTGGTCATAGAGGAAGCAGAGGAAGGGAGAATAAAGGTAGCTGCTAGTGTATACTTCAGTGGAGAGAGGAAAGTGGAGGTATAAAGGCTCGGAGCAGCCTTTCAGAGGGCAGTCTGATGTGGCAATGAGGGCAGTAATTTTTGTTTGATGCTGTGTGTAAGTCTGTCTGACTTTGAATCGCCATACAAAGGAGGCTGGCGTGGCGGGGAAGACAATAGGAATGAGGAAAAGAAGCGAGAGAGAGCGAGGGAGCAGTAAAGGAGGAAAAAGTCATGATTCGGGTATGGTTGGCAAAGGGGGTGAATGGGATTTTGGAGGAAAGAGGACAGTAAGGTCAGGAGTCTGGAGGGAGGGAGAGTCTGTAAACTTTTGTAGGTTAAGAGGTCCTTTAGGTGATGTGGGGACAGAATGGTAAGGGGCACCCCAAATGTCAGTTTATGAGCTTCCTTCTGCAAGAGCTGTCCAGCGGCTAATGCCGGTAGGCAGGGGGCCCATCCCCGAACTGTGGGGTCTAATTGCTTGGAAAGATAAGCTCCTGGGGCAAAGGATGGGCCATAATATTGGCCTAGGACTCCTAGAGTTTGACTGGACCTCTCATGAATGTATAATGAGAAGGGCTTCGACAAATCAGGAAGATGGAGAGCTGGGGCTTCCACAAGGGCTCGACGGAGCTTAATGAAGGAATGTCAGGGTGGGGAGGATAATGGTTCTTCAGGGGGTCCCTTGCTGAGGTCGTATAGGGGTCTTGCCCACAGGGTGAAGTTAGGGATCCACGCTCTAAAATACCCATCCAGGCCTAGAAAGGAAAGGATTTCTGTCTTGGTTTTGGGAACAGGCAGCTCAGAGAGGATCCGTTTTCTGTAAAAAATCTTGGGAGGAGGGGTCCAGAGGGATAGGGAAAAAAAATGCATCCTTGAGATCTAGGACTGAGAAGTGGGAGGCCGAGGCAGGGATCTGCGATAAAAGGGTGTATGGATTTGGAACTAAGGGATGGATAGGGACGACGGCCATGTTGACGAGGCGAAGGTCTTGGACAAGGTAGAAAGATCCGTTGGTTTTTTTAACAGCTAATATGGGGGTATTAAACGGGGAGTGAGTGGGTCTGAGGCAATTTTTGTTTAAAAGATCTTGAATGATGGGTTGGAGGCCTATGAGGGCTGAAGTGGTTAGGGGGTATTGGGCCTGACAGATATACTGAGAGGGGTCACGTAATTTGATAGAGGCAGGAGGACATAGAGCCACGGAGGGACTTGTAATGTCCCAAACTTTGGGATTTACAGGGTGTATGAGGGCAGAACTGGAGCTTTCATTGGGTAGAGGGGGGTCGTCGGCTATGAGGGCCATCAGAAAGGGAGTACTGGGGGCTGTGGGAGTGGATATAGTTATGGAAACATGGAGGAGAGAAAGGATGTCCCATCCTAGTAAGGGGATGACACGGGGGCATAACCAGGAAGGAGTGGGAGAAAGGTATGGGATTGTCTTGGATTGTGCATAATAGGGGGGGGGGGTTTAATGGGAAAATCTGTTTACCTCCTACCCCGACTGTAGGAGTAATGGCAGGCGTGGTAGGGCCCCGGTATTCTCACAAGACTGAGAAGGTGGCTCCTGTATCTAGGAGGAAGGAGATGGGGCGACCGTCTACTATTAAAGTAACCCTGGGCACCTGTTTGGTGATGGAAATGGTAGGGCGAGAAGCCCCCAGGCCCCGTCAATCTTCTTCTGCCAGCCCCACTACGGCGGGCTTAGGATGGGGGTTGTTCATCCAGCCTCCCCTTTGGGTGGTTGGGCAATTAGACCCCCAGTGGCCCTTTTTGTGGCATCTGGGGCATGGGGTGGTAGGAGATCTGGGGGACGGGCATGCCCTTGACCAATGTCCCTCTTTTCCACACTTGAAACAAGCTCCTGGCAGCGGGGGGCTTGTTTGTAAAGGGGCGCCCAGGTTGTGGTTTTATCAGCTGGGCCAACATTTGGAAATTGGCCGGATCAGCCTTTTGTTTACGGCGTTCTTTCTCCTCCTCCCGGTTATGGAAGACTTTAAAGGCCACTGTTAGGATCTCAGTCTGTGGGGTGGCGAGGCCCTGTTCTAACTTTTTGAATATAGCTTTAATGTCAGGGTAGCTTTGAGCTAGGAAGTATGTCATAAGGACATGTCTTCCATCAGGCGTTTCTGGGTCCAGGCTGGTATACTGTAATAGGGCTTGAGTGAGTCTGTCTAAGAACTTGGAGAGAGTTTCCTCCCTCCTTTGAATTATGTCTTGGAGCTTTTGAAAATTGACTACTTTACGAGCTGCCTTTTTCGGACCTGCTATTAAGCAGCAGGCAAAGATATCTCGAGAGCGGAGACCCACGGCGGTGGGGGACTGAAGGGTTCTGGCTCAGTCTGTGGGGGAAAAACAGGTGATGGGGGCAAAGACGCAGGAGGCTCCTGGGACTTAGTTAGAGGGGGTTGAAAGGCTCAGGCTTGATCTGCAGAGGGGTGAAGTGGGGGAGGAGACGGTGGTGGAGGAAGGGGGAGGGGCTGTTGTAGGAGAGGAGGGGGAGGGGAGTGGGCGGGAGGCTTCTGCGGGGGAGACGGCTTGCAGGCTAGGAGAACTTGGGGCGGGGAACAGGTGCAGAGGCTGAGATTTTGAGCTAGGAAGTGAAAAGCTTTGATATAGGGAATCTCCTTCCATTTTTTCAGGCGCTGGCAGTAAAGAGATCGCGAGTGATGTTAGGATCAAGAGTTCCCCTTGCGGGCCATTGGTTGTTATTGTCTGGGGGGAATGTCGGCCAATCTTGGGAGCAGTATTTATGGAGAAGTTTTGGTTTTATATCAGGCGTCAGGGAGAGGGTGGCTAGATACTTGAGCAGGCATTCAAGAGGTGAGCTTCCAGGGAGGGATGAGGAGGCTCCCATGGCTAAAGGACAGAGAAGGAGACAAACAGGGGAAGACGAACAGAGACCCTCGGACTGGGAGCAGACGGCAAGGAGACAAAGGGCGTCCCCGGTGATCCTTGGGGGTCTGCGGAAACTCGTATACGAGTCGGTTTCTTAAGAAGTGTGGGTTGTCACCCAGACTTCTCTAAGAAGGCAGAGTGCCGGAGTCATGAGGAACCTAGTACTAGGAATTTTCGGCGGAAGGAATTTTTGGTGGAAGGAACGGAAGGAGGGGTGGGGGGAAGGGAGCGTTCTCATCCGCAAAGGAGTCCCCTTGTTTATGGCTGTCGGGGGAGGGGCCTGGGGGTCCGCCGCAGCCGTGAAGGCCTGAGGCGGGGAGAGTTCCCTCCTCGTTGGGGAAGAGCGGCCCGCTCCGGGGGAAAACTTACCCAAAGGCCAGAGAGGAGTGGTGAGTGTGAGGAGCCAGCACCGGAAAAAGAGGACGAGGGCAAGCTGCTGCTGGTGTCGGGGGAAGACGGGGCCCAGTTGGGGTGTCCCGTCTCCCGGGTTTCGGCACCAATGAAAGGAAAGGAGCGACACACAGCAGCAATTCACCGGAGAATTCCGCTTTATTAGGTAAAGGTGCTGGGTTTTACAGGAAGGGGCATGGGGTGATTGTGGTGTCACTTCTACGGGGCTGGTGGCTATTGGCTAGGTGCTGGGATTAGGGGGACGAGGGGAGATTGGGCTTCAGGTGGCGCCGGCGGGAACCGAGGACCCGGAAGAGAAGCAGGAAGTTCGCCATCTTATGGGTGGGGACCCTTCAGTTCCTACCAATTTTCAAATGAACAACTTAAATAACTTAGTATTCCATTTAATTACCATGTGAACCAAGTGGTTTTAATTAATGAATAAAAACCTTACTGACTCAATCTTTATTTAAATAAAGATAAAAATGTGTTGGTGTTATTGTCTTGTATATATAACTAATAATTTTGCATTCTCCTTCTTAACTTCAGCTGATGATCAACACACATATCTTTTTCCAGGAATCATTAATGGTTCCCCATTCCCAAGAGAACAAAGTTAAAAATGTATTTCCCCAGCATTCAAAGTCTTTTAAAATCTGTCTTTATCCTAACTTTCAACCTAAAATGTGGAAATCCCTTTTATGTCTCATCTGCTCCAATCAACCAATTCATTGATCTCCTATACCCTCAGTTTGGGAAAAGCAGTAGTTTTCTCCTAGTACTTTATTTCCTCCTATGTCCACTCCCTCCCAATTATCATATGTCCACATAATTTATATACTTCAAGGCCTCTCACAGCAGTTTATTTAGTATCTCTCTCACAGCAGCCGTTGTTTTCTACTTTGTAATGTACTCATTTATGTACAGATCATGTACAAACATATTGTGTATCCATCAAACTGTGTGATTCTCGAAGTCAGGTATTCTATTTGATTAAGCTCTGTATATTTCATGGTACGTAATCCAATATTCTTATTGAATTGCATGTTCACAACTTCTCATCATTCTTTCTAAGACTTCAAAGGCTTGGTTCCAAAAGGAACTGCTGAGGAAAATCACAACTTAAATTAACTAGTATATTGTAGAGACTCAGTAAGGGCAAAATTGTTCCTGTCTGAAATAAGGCAAGGTGAGCCTGTCAGAGTACTTTCTGTTAAGTTATATTAAATAAGACATTTTTTACCCCAGGTCTGAGGCCACCTCCTCTTATGACCTCCAGAAATATCACTCTGTATAAATATTTTATAAATATTATATAATTTTATAACTACTTTGCTTGGAAGGGGTGTAGGTATACCCGAGTGAGCCACACAGTATAATACTGTGGTTCAAAGTCTGGGCTCAAAAGTCTGACAAACCAGGCTCTGGGGCCCTTCTTCTCTCCTACCAGTTTTGTAACCTTGGGGAATTTAATTAACCTTTTTAGCTCTCAGTTTCTCATATGTAAATGAGAATAATAACAGTACCTACCCTTAATGCTACCTTGAGAATTAATCAAAACAACGTATACAAAGCACCTGGCTGAGTAAACTTAGTAACTGTTCACCACTACAACTTATTTTCATTCCTGACACTGATATATCTGTGTGGACTGACAGAGGGAACAGAGTGAATTGTGGACAAAGTATGAAAAACCAAAGGAAATATCAAAGGTCCTAATTCTATAGGGCCTATAATTTTTGAACACTACAAATGAACTTGATTGAAAAGTATCTGGGAACTGGATGTTCTCAATCCAAGTTGACTCTGTATGTCCCTTTTTGTATGACTATAAATATTACCACCTGAAATTTCCAGCAGTCATCATAATTTATTCAGGGCAATTCTAATACTGACAATCAATCACACTCTTCTACTGCTCCTAAAAGGTGAAGCCATATTTTTAAAAAACAAGGGAAATTTCGCGTTCATTTTAACACTTTAATTCACCAGTTTCCAGTTTTACCCTGACACTTGCACACAGGCATTCTCCCCTGATGCACCAAAGGTTAATCAAACAAAATCAACAAACAGAGAGAGTTTAATAAATTAGTACTAGGTATTAGGTGTTAATGCTATAACATTATTATAAATGTTACAGTAATGTTTTATAGTTGAGTACTCAGTTAGGTGTTAATGTTATGAGATCACTTAGGAAGAAATAAAAGAAAGGGTTGACACAATAGCTCATTGTCAAAGTTCGAAGAGAACAAGGTTACCTATGTCCCTGCTTTATGGGAGGGAACTGGTTAGTCTCCAAAGCGAAACCTGGATGTATCAAACTGAGACAACTGATCAGGAATTCCACTCATTTTCTTGATTTCTCCAAAAGCAGAGCAGCAGTGAGGAGGTCTCAAGGGACACAAGTGGACTGCAAAATGTTGAAATACCAGGAAAGGTGATTCGGTTTTATAGATGATCTGAAACCACTGGAATCCCTAGGAAACATTTTCCTGACTGGGAGTTATACATCCTAACAGCCAGGGAGACCTAGCAGGGTCCAGTGTGCTCCTAGAGTGAAGACAAAATATTCAATTCAAGTTTTCAGGAGATGTACTCCATACTGGTGTCTAAATAAATCCATGGCACTTGAACTCCAATGCAAACTGACATTTAATGGTAACAGAGTCCTTTATTGAACTTACAGTATAAGAACTAAATCCCATATGGTTGTTAAAATTCTGGCATGTCCCCTATCCTCACTGTGAAATAATAGAAAAAATATATATACACACATACATCTGCCTCCTCACACAGAGTGCCTCTAGCTTTCATAATTTTCTAATTCAAAAGACCACTAGAAGCATCTTTTGTTCTATTTGGTCTTTGACTCAGGTCCCTTACACAAAGCTCCTAAGTCCCTTGGAATTTCCTGTGTGATAGAAGTGTCTTTATTCTTTTGTTCTGAGGCAGTTCACTCTGGGTGGGCTCCCGGATGACTCCAGGACAGGGGCTGGCCACCAGGAAGACGGAGCCATGGTCAGGTGTTTGTAACTTTCAGCCCCACCCTCATCCTCCTGGAAGAGGACAGTAGCTGGGGAGTGAGCTAATGATTGATCGTGCCTATGTGATGCAGCGTTCACGAAAACTCCAAAAGAATGGGGCTCAGAAAGCTTCTGGGTTAGTGAACACATCTACACGACAGGAGGGTAGCACACCACCACAACCCCGTGGGACAGAAGCTCCTGCACTTGGGACCTTGTGGACCTTGCCCTCTTCATCTAGCTGTTCATATATCCTTTATAATAAACTGGTAAATGTAAGCATTTCCCTGAGTTCTGTGAGATATTCTAGGAAATTATGAAACTGAAGGAGAGGGTCATGGGGACCCCAATTTATAGCTGGTCATCCAGAGGTACAGGTGACAACCTAGGACTTGCAACTGGTGTCTGAAGTGACAACAGTCTCACCAGACTGAACTCTAATCTTGTGGGATCTGCTGCCAATTCCAGGTAGACAGTATCACAATTACAGGATATCCAGTTGATGCTGCAGATAATTGCTTGATGGTGCAAAACACCCACCTATCTGGTGCTTAAGTACCGTGTGTGTGAGCAAAGGAAAACAGAGGAGTGTCCTCCCCCTGCCTTCACTCTGCCTCAGTTTCTTCATACATAAAAGAGAAAGAATGCCTACAGATTTTCTGTGAAAATAATGAGTTGGCATTTGTAAATAATTGAGAATAGTTAATAGCTTATAATTATTATGATTGTTACCATTATTGGCTAAATGTACTTATCTTTGTTTCCCTACAAGCAGCAATTCTTTCTTAGATATTTTCCCTTTTTTTATTTATTGAGTAAATGTCATTTCACTTCCTAGGTATGTGTAATACATTCAAGATTCAGGATCAGGTTTAAAAATGGTTAGGTTTCTTCCTTTCTTAAATATCATAAGATTATATTCCTTCTATCCTCTGTGATGATAAAAACCCTTGGAGTTTCTAGGCAGATCTCTTCCCACTGAGGCAGGTGTCAGTGGGATGCAGGCAGACAGAGCTCAAGGCTCCCCGAAGGAGGGAACTAGGGCCAAGGTTCTCAGTAAACAAAGGGCCACATCCTGGACATCTGGAAAACCCAGGCTGAGAAACAAGGGAGTTTTCCCATCCTATCTCAGCCCTTGCAACAAGCCCCAGCCGATCATATAAACTTCCTCCTTTTTTTGTACCTATAAAGCCCTAGACACTGCAGCCCCAGCATTATCCTTTCTTGGAGCCTCTCCTGATTAGTGGGAGTCATTTTCCTTTCACTCTTCCACTCTTCATTAAAAGCTTTGCTGGTTGTTCTGTACTCATGTCTGTCGGTTTCATTGTTTGTCACCTTCAAGACATGATCCCAGGAAGAATAGTAACATCTCCACCAGCAATACCATCACATCATTTTCATATCACGACTTCTCATCTCAGACCACACATTATCTATTGGCTTACCAAAACCAGATACTTAAATAGTTCATATTACATATTTTATTGAAAAAAATTATAGGTACACTGCAGCAGCACTGGGCTTTTTTAAATTCAAGTATTCTCTCAAATATCTATTCTAATTCATCCAACTTGGGAGTAGCACCACTCAGTATTCCATACCAGGTAGGAGTCAGAAATATCCTTCAGTGCATTTTAATTCTAAGTGGCCCCAGAGTGACATGAAAAAGGTTACATGCTCCTTAACAAGTCATGTTACTGAAAATCAGTCCTTTAGAAAATAGGAAAAGAAGAAAGGATCCATAGGTCTGTATCTAGTACTAGAACAGGTCTATGTGCTCCCATAAAGTCCCTAAATAATTTTTTTACAGAATCATTCAATAATTGGTGTGTAAAATGATAATGCTGACTCAGTAACAAAGATTCATCATATTCCATATACTTCATGTCATAAAGAAGACAAGTATGTAATCCATTTTAGGAAAAACGTGATCCTAACACTGATGGTTTTTAAGTTTGATATCTAGAGTTTAATAATGTAGCCAATTTCTCATTAACCAATTCCATTCAGCTCCAGGAAATTGGATCAAGTAATGCCTTGCAAGGAACCTATTTTCTACACTCCTCCAAACCACCAGAGCTAGTCAGGCATCCAGTTCTTTTCCTGCCATTTCTCAGATACCTCTTCATTTTACTCACTTCCCTCACACCTCACTGTCACTGCTCTGCTCTAAGCAGGCATCCCCGACGACCCAGAATTCAAGGAACGCTGCCACACCTTCCTGCCCAGCCTCCCTGAAAAGCTGACTTTTCTCCAATCCATTCTCCATATTGAATCCATAGTGATCTTTCCATAACACAAATGTGACCATGTTTGCTCTATCTTTTAAACCCATTCAGTGGCTTCACAATCCTTAAATCTATTCAGCAGCTCTTATTCATTCATTTAGTTATCCACATAATGTAACAGACACATCAAAACCACATCCAAAATAAATTTAGGACCTAGTAATGTCCCACTTCCGTCAAAATGTTCACCCCACCCCCCATCCCATGGCCCTTTCTCCCCCAGCACTTGATAATCAACATCCTAAATCTCGTATTTATTTACCCTCGCTTGCTTTATATAAAGTCTTATGGCACCTCTGTATATTCTTAAAATGTGTAGTTTTACATTTTAGTTGGTTTTAGCTTTTCAGACTGTATCATGCTGTTTATCATCTGATTGAGGGACACACTATCATATTGTCAAGTTTCATTCATATTGGTACAAGTCACTGTAGTTCATTCATTTTGACTACTATATGCTATTCTTTTATATTGGCATACCACTATTCATTCATCAGCTTTTCCACTAATGAGTTATTTTCAGCTTTTACTTTTGTGAACAGCAGTTCCATGAAATATTTGTATGTGCAGAAGAAGTTTTCTTGTGATTATAAATGCTAGGTAAAAATACGTTTTCAGATTTCAGAGATAATGCCAAACTGTTATCAAAAGTTGTTATAAAATTTGGAGCTGCATCATCTCTAACAACTGGTATAATCAGCCATTTAAATTACTGTCAATTGAATGAATGAATAGATAGATAGATAGATAGATAGATGCCATTATAGACTCGGTCTGCATTTTCCTGATCATAACTCATGTTAAATATTTCTTCATAAGTTTTTTTGCTAGGTGTGTTTCATGTCTGTTTCCCATTTTTCCTATTGGGTTATTTCTGCTTTCTTATTAATAGGAATTATATATATACTTGATAATAATCTCTCAGTTGTATGTTCATTGAACATCTACAATTTTTAACTTCTCTTTTTATTTGCTTCAAGGTATGTTTGAATGAACCAACTTTCTCAACTTTAATATAATTAAATTTATCAATATTTTCTTTTATGGTCATGGTTTTTCATGTAATTTTTTTAGAATTTCTCCTTAATTCAAGGTATTATAGATGCCTAAATTTATTTCTACTAGAAGTTTAGTTTTGATGTTGATATTAATACTTCCAAAATTTATCTTGGTTTATGGCATAGTTAGGCATCCAATTTCATTTGTTTTCCACATGGTTTACCATTTTATTTTCAGCTCCATTTATTGAAGAACCTTCTTACTCCATTAATCAGTGCTTCCTGGGTCATATACTGAATGTTCCAAACACACGTGAGTCTACTTCCAGGGCCTCTATTCTGTTCCATTGGGCAATTTGTCTATCTTTTGAGTCCCTTTTGCCAATATTACAATCTTAATTATTCTAATTGCATCAGATATCTATATTTTTCTTCTTCAGATATATCTTGCAATCTTTAATCATTCCATAATAAGTTCAGTATTTTCTTCTTTAACTAGTTATTTCCTACTTATGTTTCGGAGATTAACTTAAATGCCACAGCCTCTGTAAAGTTTTATTTATTACTCTAGATCTACTTTCCTCAACTCAGAGCTCCTTCTTCCTCATCCTAATACCCATGTTACCCATTATCCTTGTAATCATTTCCAAATTATGTTTTTTACGGAGAACAAAGAGAATGAGAGAGAGATACATGCTTACTTTATTATTGACTATAGGCTCAATGACAGTGAGGACCTCAGTTCCCTTATATTTCCAGGGCTTAGCACATAGTAGGCACGTAAAAAATAATTTTTTTTGAAGAGTCACTTCCTCCCTTGGAGCTAGACTCAGAATAACTGCTCCTCCCAGCCCCCTGTTGTAACCTGTTTCATTTGGGACCTGACTCACTTACTCATAACAGCCTGATGGAGCCTCATTCAGACCTGTCATGCACCATCACATTTAGCAGATGTTGACAAAGGGCTACCATGAGCCAATACTCCTCTGGTGGTTTATGCAGACTATTTTATTTAATTCTCAAGGCAACCTTGTACAGCAGAATTATTGCCTCTAAATTTCTCATCTTAAGTGAGAACATTAAGATTTTGTTAAAGAGTGTGCAGAAAGTCACACAACTAGTTCATGAAGGAAGTGAGAACCAGGTTGGTGAACAGTCTGGGCTTTTAACTACCTGGTAATGCTATTACACCACAAGTGTCACAAAGGCTCTAAGAGTAAGATTTGTTTTTTTCTTGGCCCGTGCCTGGGAAATATTCTTCTTTTTTTTTTTTTGAGATATAATTGCCACATGACATTGTGCAAGTTTAAGGTGTGAAATGTGTCGATTTGATAAGCATTTAAAAAATAATTGATGAATTGGTAAATAAATGATCATATTCCAAAATCAATTGATGGTGTATGCTAGTATTGAGAACTTAAAAATTGTTTAAATTTTAGAACCAGAAGGGATCTTAGAAACCACCTAGTCCAAACACTTTGTTTTAATAATGGAGAAACAAAGGTCCAGAAAGACAAACTATTTTTTAACTCAAAAAACCTGTTTTTAGCATATTTAGAACATGAAAATTTTAATCAGGTGCATAGCATTATCTGCCTGAAAATAAAATATTATTTTAAAAATATTGCACAAATTCCTATATAAAGTACTACTCTGAAATAGTAAGTAACAATAGAAAATGAAATTAAAATCCTAAAGTCGATTTTCTGTTTACTCGACAAATATTAATGCACATTAAACTGGTCTTAAAAATAAAGAGAATATAGTTTAATTTTACAGTTTTACAAGGAAAAAATACTATTTTTTTCCTTGCATCACTAAATTTCACATTTTGAGATGTAAGACTGAGCCTTAAGAACTTATGTCATCAAAACGGTACTTTTTTGGCACTTGCAGAAAAAAGCTGTCATGCTTTCACCGAATCAGATTATAACATCTTTTGTGACCAATCTAGATGTCTCTGTTCAACAAATGACAAAGTGATCATTCTAAACTGATGTGATCCATCAAAACACATTACCACTTTCAGTCAAGCAGCAGCTCAACTGATTTTAACAAAGAAGCAGAGAAGGCTGATTTATTCTGGGATTTTAACCAAAGATCAGCAAATCAATCCCCATATTCATTTATCAAAAACCAATGGAATCATAAAGTTCTCCTCTTCAAATAATTCTAGTACAAAGGCATAAAAAATGCATACAACCTACCTAAATGAGTCTCGGTACTTTCCCTCAATTCTTTGTACGAGCCAAAAACTGCAGTGAAAGAGTTAGACTTACTTTGAAAAGAGGAAGAAAATCAGAATTTCTCCAGTTGAGCAAGAACATTGTTGGAGCCTAAAGCAACCAAGATATCCAAAATACTCTTTTAACAAAAATTACTTTTTGGAAATGCTCTTCTGTTTCCCTAAACTTCATATAACCAGACAACATCAATGAAAAATTTTTAACATATTTTGATAAATAAATAGCCTCAAAAATATCTGTAACATTAAAGGCAGAGTACATTGTTTAAACTAATGCAAATCTCAAATCAGTAATTTAGATTCACTTTTCCAGAAGGTACGAACATTTCAACTGAGACTCAGAGTTTTCTCACATTTATAGAGAAAACTTGCTAAGCAGAGAATAATAAAAACCAGATTTCAAGAAAAAAACGTTTACTTCAATGAAAATAAAAGTCATTTCAAGCACCCATAAGTACTTTAGCGGCATTTATATACTAGAAATATTTCAGAAATATATTAATAGATGTAGATGTCAACAAAAAGCATAAGAACATTATTTACTTAATCAATAGCCATTTATATAAGTCACTCTGTTTCTTTAGCATTCACTCTTACCCAGTTATTGAAACTAAAGAGGGAAATAATGAGTTGAAGTGACTTCACAATATACGTAAAGTTATCTTTTGCACTTAACATACATAGGTCAACAATATGGTGTCCCACAGTTAAATCTTGTCTCAACATGTGTTTTATCTTAAAAACTATTTTTTCAGTTGGGTTTGGAAAGGGTGACACGTGTAGTTCATTTTGCTTCAATCCCACCATCTCACTCTAGGAGTTTTTCCCTTTTATGTTATGTGCTCAGTCTCTCAAGGCTTTTGCTTCTCAAAGCCTAAATTTAAAATTCTGTCCAATTTGAATGTTCACTAAATTGTTCTTTCCTTACAGTCACAGACACTGGAATTGTTAGAATTGGAAGGTATCTTACAGGTTACCTAACTCGTCTCATTTCATCCAACATGATATCAGAGGCCAAGAAAACTAAAGTAGCTTTCCCATGGTTAAATGTGTATTAATAGTTCTGCCAAAATGCTCTTCTAACTCAACAGCTTAAAAACACTCCCATTCTGAAGTTTCATGTTCTGTGAAGTCCCCACCCTTCTCGCATCTGTAAAAGCAGTGTTTGCCTCGTGAGCACTTACCCCTGAGTGCAGGGAGCAGGGATCTCTCCTTCTTGTCGTCACATTTGTTACATTCACTGAAGTACAGGAGTAAGAAGACATCGACAAGGACCCACATCAGTGAAGTGGCTAGAACCACCTTACAGTAAACAAATCTCCTCATGTCTTCCCTGGGTTTCTAGTTAACACAAAGATTGAAGACAGACGCTGCTTTGATAAATCCACGCCACAGGGGTGAACTCCAGGATAAATGCAGAATGCATCCCACTGTATTTTTAAAAAAAAAAGAGATTTTCATTATTGTATAGTTTGTTTCGCATATGGAGATATAATGTGAAATATATGACTTACTTAATTTCCCCACAAATATCAGTACTTGGTCTTCAAGATCAGAATCAAAAGCCCAAACTGAAAATTATAAGCAGGCCAAGTTGGCTAAAAGTCTAACGGCTAATCTTAGATTGGTCATTATTCTGCCAGACCCTTGACAACTATTTGTTTCTTGAAGTTGTATTGTCTTTTCCTTTAAGTCCTATCATAATTCTGTAGAGAACCAGGTTGTCAAATAATGCAGCTCTGAATTTACCCCGATTCAGCACTTCTGAGATTCCAGTACTGCTGATAGAAGGCATCTTAGTATATCATATATCATAGTGGCTAAGAACTGGCCTTTTACACACATAGGCCTGGGTCTATTCCCTTGCTGTCTGTGGGATCCTTGTAAGCCATGGTTTTCTCATCTATAAAATGAGAATAACAATGCCAAACCTAAAGATTTGCTATGAGGACTAAGTATGATAATGCTTAAAAAGTATCTTGCAGAACAGATAGTTATTAATATTGATATGAAATTTTTTAAATTCTCAGACTCTCAAAAAGGCAATTACGTGAAATAAGTTATCAATTATGTAGCATTAAAAACTCCATCTGGTGTGCACAAAATGTATCCACAACAGATGTGTATTTTAGAATGGACAGCATATATTCAAATAAATTATCAGAAGAGAAAAAAGCATATCGCGTAAAGTGACTCAAAATAACCAAAGCATGAATTATAAAAGGCATAACAGACATGTGCTTAATTATAAAGAGATATGCAAAGTCAGTTTAGAATTAATACCATAAACATTTGTTTTATTTAAACTACACTGAGCAATAACTACCTGGTTAATCCATTTCTATCTGTAGAGTAAATATATCAAACCAATAATATTCTTGTATCATTTGCTACATTTAAAATTGTATGATGTGAAGTATAAATTATTGATGTGAATAAGACAGGTAATATAGTTTGGACAAATATTTGGGGAGAACAGCTATTAAATACAAAGATACTTGAAACATCTCATAAACACTTGTCTCAAAATAAAAACAGCAAAGTATAATTTGCTGAGGCAGAAGCTCTTTAAATTAATGACCTGACTTTGCACCATAAAACAACACAAATCCTGTTGCCTGTTACAGCCTAAGCAGACTAGTGAGAAATACAAAATTTACATACAGTGTCAATTAAAAAATTATTATAACACAGTCTACTTTCAAATCTACATTGTATTTATATTTATTCAGCATGCATTTTTTTAAAGATGCAAAATGTGCAAATCTAAAGACACTGGATTTTGTTTGCTTGTTATGTTTTTTGAAAAAAGTCATGCTAATTTCTTAATTTCATATTGACTTCACTTTTTCTGTAAAAGAAAATTATAACTAAATATTGGAACTCAGGGAAGAATAGCAAGGGAGGAATTCCCCTACATATATTTCCTCTTACTTTTTGCAAGCTTTACTGAATATGAGGTATGAAATAATTCAAGCTATCAAATTTTCTGTCATTCTTTGGTCCTAAGATGAAGCTTATTGTAGGAAAAAGACCCATGGAAAATTATATATAATACTGACTGTTACCGAAGGGCTATCCACAGACTTAGAAAGAATACTTTAAAATAAAAGATCATATAATAAAATATCTAAATCTTATATAATAAAGATCTATAATAAAAGACAAATGGCACCATCCATAAAATGAAAGCATGACTTTTTCAGACAGGCATTTGCCCCTCTGTGTTTTATTTTCTTTACTTGTATTTCCTGCCCTATCTACCTCACAAAATATGTGAGGCTTAAGCAAGATAAAAATGAGGACAATTTTAAAAGAAAATATGAAGAATATTATTATAATAGAAAATCCGAAGTCACTTAATATTAAATATTAAACTAAGATAAGTCATTTCCTAATTAACAGCCTAACAGTTGAAGTTAATCAGAATTTAACATATACTTTAATAGAACGTGAAAATCACATCTCCTTGTCACTTCAAGCATTATTCAAATTATTCTAATTTCATAGCCTGCTAAACCTATATATCAAGACATTAGCACTGAGAGAAGTCTTTTACCATTTTATGTGACAAAACGAAGTTGCCTTTAAAATTTTTGTTTATGAGTCTTTCCTTACATATTTCAAGTTTTTAATTCTATCTCTACATTGAAAACATACTAAATTTTATCGTTTATAAGAGTCTTACCTGCTGACACCTGTAAAATAGTAATAGTGCGTTGCAATACTCTTCATGAGAACAAAACTGATCGAGCAGAAGGATGGTACAACATAACACGGTAACACTACCCAGCAGAAGCACAGTTGGCAGCCCAGGTTTATTTAAGAGAGTCAGCATCTGTATTATGTTTTTATTCCAGTTAGCCCCTATTTGTGTGCAAACACTGTTCTGTTTCTCAAACCAATTCCAAGTTCTGCAGTATCCCCGGCTTGCCAAGCCCATGTGGAGCATGACCAACTTGCATAAACTACAGGCTTTTCTATCTGGAAATCTGGTTCCTTTTTCTAATTGTTTCAAAGTCTTTAGAGCATAGTTATTTCCCTCTTTAAAAATATTTCTCCAGCTAGGAAGACTTCAAGAGTTAGAAAACGATCAAGTACCATCTTGATAGTCAATGCCTTTTGTCTTGCCCACTCAATAATGGTATCAGCCACATATTCTATGTAATATTACAAGATTTTTGTTCGAAACTATGCACCATTTTTTCCTATATTTATCAAAAATAGACTTCAGATATAAAAAATAAAATCTAGGTAAGGCTTAGAAGTTTGGTAAATATGTTATTAAAATAAGAAAAAAGTTTCTGTTTTAAATGAGGAGGTTATCACTTGCGCAGGGAGTCTAGTTCAGATGCTATTAGACATATTTTTATCTATAGTCATATATTTTCTTTTGTAGAAAACTGCATAATAGGTGCAAATGTATTCGGTCTATTTTATGAGGCTGTATGGGAGGCTGCCAGAGGATCCTGGAACTAGTGTAAGACTGCTGGTAGTGCTCCCAGAAGCTGCAGGCACCCAACACGTTTTAAATGTTTTAAATAGCTACACAGCAGCTTCTGTGAGCTGATGACTGGACAATTTCAAAAAGCTGGTTTATGGACTGATAAATCTAGTAAGCAGGCACTGAAAAAAAAAACCCTCAATAAGCTACAAGTCTGATTGATAGGAAGACTGATCTTTTAATGAGGATCCAAAATTAAGGCAGACTTGGGGGCCACCCTTAACCTAAACCACAGGGTTCACCATAAACCCACACCACACTGGAAGATACACCAGGAGAGAAAGAAGCAGGAAAGGAAAATGTTAAATGAACGCCTATGAGGAAAGATGGTGGAACAGAGGCAAAAATATATGCCCTTACTTGCATAAAGTTTAAATATTCATAACATAAAACTTGACTATTAGGAGACTACCTAGCATAAGATCTAAAAGCATATACTGCAGAGTTAAAATGCCATGATTTGAATCTGGGCTCCAACACTCCCTAACTGTATGGCTCCATTCAAGTTCCTTAAATCTTCTATGCCTCCGTTTTCTTATTCACAAAACATGAACAACAATAGCTACTGCGAAGTCCATGATGGGTACTGAATGAATCAATGCATGCAAAGCTCTTCTAACAGTACCTGGGACTTAGGTGTGGCTCAGTACACATAGTTACTATTAGTAGTAACAGTAATATAATTATCATGATGCACTGAAAGGATGAGAAGAAAGAATGCGAATTATCAGCCCATCCTTCCAGAAGCATATTCAGTACATGCATATTCAGGTAGTAGGAGGGACAAGATGAACATCACAACCATATTTAATATTCACAAATACATTTAATATAAATCACACATGTATTTAGTATTAATATTTGAGAGCATTACAAATATATTCTATATTTAATAATCACAAATATTAATACATATAGTTTCTGATGGGTTATGAGTTACACAGGATCTTACAATTGTCAAAACTCATTGAACTATCCACTGAAGATCTATGCACATCTTTATACAATTGTGTGTAAATTAAACCTCATTTTTTTAAAGCAAAAACAAAATGTTAATGTACTTATCATTTGATTCCCTGATTAATACCTTTCTGATCTCTTTCCCACCATTGTTCCCCAAGCAGCGACTTGGGTCTTGAGTCTGACTTGGGTCTTCCTTACAGATACCAATCATTACCGTGCCTTGGGGTGTGTGCACTTGCTGTTTTCTCTGCCCACTAACATGGTCACGGCCTTCTGTCTCATTTCCAAGGTCTTACTTAATTCCTGCTCAAATGTCAAATATTGGAGAGCTTTCCTATCAACCTATATAAAATAACACACACAATTTAGTCACCCATTATTTCTTAACTCACTTTATTTTTTTTCTTTGTACCTATTATCCCACCAATACATTAACAAATTAATTGTTTTTTTTAATTTGGCTATTATCTGTCACTCTTTCCTAAATAGTAAACTACTTCAGTACAGGATTTCACATCTCTTACACATGCCCTCTGTCCTATATATTTAAGTTTTTAAAACTCCAGCATTCATTGCTATGGCCTGAATTGGGCCCCTCACACCCCCAAAAAAATTCATATGTGAAGTCCTAACCCCCAATATTTTAGATTGTGACTGTATTTAAAAAGACAGGTTCTTTTTAAAGAGGTGATTAAGATTAAAACAAGGCCATATGGTGGGTAACCTTATAAGAAGAGGTTATTAGGACAAACACACACAGAGGAAAGACCATGTGAAGACAGAGAAGCCAGCCATCCATACAACACAGGGTGAGGACTCAGAATGAAACCAACTCTGCCTGCTGACTTTGGACTTCTAAAATTTATGAGAAAATACATTTCTGTTGTTTAAACCACTCTGGGATACTTTGTGATGGCAGCCCCAGCAAACAAATGCCCTGGCTATATCCATTTTCCCTTACTCCACTCATTCATGCAGGCAGATGGCCACAGCTAAATATATATATATACATATTTTATATATATATATATATATATATATATATATATATATATATATATATATATATATATATATATATGTATATATGCTGCCTGTTCTCATTTTAAATCTATGAACTCATACAACAAGAAGACTTGCAGCGCTCTGCAGTAATCCTGCAACCGTTCCCAGTCAAGTCAGTCTACATCTCAGAGAACTTTTCCCCTTGTCGGCCTCCCTCAGAGTGACATCTCCTCTCAGCCTGTGTCTCTCATCTCATCACCGCCCTTCCACTTTAGGCAGAGAAGACAGAAACAATCAGAAGAGAATTGTGTGAAGTGCCATGCTGAATGCATTAACTTGCTTGTCTCTATAACACCCCTAAATCTGCAATTCCATGTGTTACAAGGGATGAATGGTACCTTTGGAAGTGCAATACCCTCTGCTCTCATATATTCTCACATACAGATTTTACTGATGCATTTGTCTCTTCTGTATCAGTTTTTCTTCTCTAATAGATAAGTCATTGCTAACAGTACAAAGATACTATACGAATAATCTTAAAAACTAATTTGACACCACATCTGTCTTCAGCTATCCCTCCAATTCTCTGTTCAGCTTTAATGCAAAATTTCTGGAAGGAATTATATATTACCACTGTTTACACATCCCATATCCTACCTTCCCACTCTCTCTTAAACACAACAGACTTTGGCCCCTGCCACTATAAGGAACCCTGATTTGATATGGTCATTGCCAAATCTAAGCATTCTTACATAACTTCTAAGCACTATTTGACATAGCTTAGCCAAAAATCCTTGTACACCTTCCTGGCAACTCTTTTCTTTCATAACCCTTATTTGATCTGACAGCAAATTCTATCAGCTCGACCTTCAGATTTGCCCCACTCTCACCAATTCCACTGCTACCACTCTAGGTCAAGCCACTATCACCACCTTGACCTATTGACTTAATAGCTTTAAAGTTTAATAGCTTTATTGAGATATAATTCACATACCATACAATTCATCCATTTTAAGTGTATAATGCAATGGCTTGTAATATAGTCAGAGTTGTGCGATCACCACCACCATCAGTTTTAGAATACTTTCATTATCTCAGAAGGAAACGACTCCCCTTTGACATAACCTCCCAATCTTCCCTTTGCCCCAGCCCTAAGCGACCACCAATCTAATTTGTGTTTTCTATAGATTTTCCCATTCTTATCATTTCATAAAATAGATTTATACAATATGTAGTCTTCTGTGACCACCTTCTTCACTTTGTATATTTTCAAGACTTATCCATGTTATAGCATATAACAGTACTTCATTTCTTTTCCTTGCCAAATAATATTCTACTGGTGGGTAATACCACCAGTATAGACATACCACCTATTAGTTTCCCATTTGTGCATTGGTCCACATATGGGTTATTTCCATTTTTTGATTATAATGAATAATGCAGCTATGAACAAACAGGTACAAGTTTTTGTATGACCATATGTATTCATTTCTTTTGAGTTTATGCCTAGGAGTAGGATCACTCAGTCATATGCTATTCCTTATCTTCTCCCACAGTTATCTATTCTTCACACAGAAGGCAGGTTGGTCCTCTTAAAATTTAAATCTAATCAGATTTCTTCTCTGTTTTGTTCATTATCTATCAAATTTAAATCAATTCCAAATCCTTATCTTAGCCTATATCCCTTAACCAAATCTGGACCTTGACCACCTTTCAGACCTTATGTTCTAACTTTCTCTCCTTTACTTGCCATACAATCTTCATGCTTGAAGTTTCCTCTGAAACACTAATCCCCTATATAATTCAATGGCAGATCTCTCACCCCTTATTCAGATCTCTCCTCATATATCCCCAGAGAGTTCTTTTCTGGACCAACTAATCTAAAATAAGGCCCTTTCACCATCTATACCATAAGCTTATGTAGTTTATTCAGAGTATATATCACTAGTACATATTCATTTATGTATTGTCTACTTCCCCCATGGAATTATGTTCTCTATTCTCCATGCTACCCTTAAAATACCACAGTTTCTGGCACAAAGTGGGTGATTGATAAATATTTCTTGAGTGAATTCAAGAACAATTGAGAAGAAAGAGGTCTTATAAAACTGTGGGGAAAATTAAATAAGTATTAGCAATAATAATAATGAAAACTGAAAGTACAACATTTGGTTGAGCCATGGGTGAGTGGTCACTCTAAACTGAAAATAAATGCACACTTGTTACTGGCATAAAGCTTTTCTCTCCCTTGAATTTCTTGTTGGACCCTCTGACACTTCTGGTGCCCTCTATCCCAACCTCAGCTGCTTCAGGAAAAGAAGATGAGTAAGGCTGAGGTGTCCTGACACCAGAGTGGACAGAAGGCCTGTCCAACTATGGCTCAGAAGTTAAAGGATGATGGTGAGTGTAGAGCTCCCACCTATAGCTCTGTTTGGTACAGGCACCCAAGTCATCATTCTACCTGGTTTCAGGTCACAGTGTTGCTGTTCTGGTCCAGTCACCCACCTCTGGCCACACCACTATGGTCTATGAAACTGAACTGGGTCATGTTTTCTGATTTCTACCATAGGATAATGGTGTGTCTTTTGTCACAAAGGCTGCTCAACACTGAAATGATATTGAAGGTATCAGATTTCTGTACTCCCTACCATTCAAAGCATTTGCTAAATGTTGGAATGATTTCCCCAAAAATAGATCGACAGAGATATCTGACCAACCTTCTAATTACCTCCTGGTCCACCGACCTGAACAACGCAACTGACTCAATAAATTTAGGCTTTCCCCTGAACAAAGTCATTCCTGGACAAGGTGTGTTTTTCTTCCCCTAAGAGCAACCCCAAGCCAGCCTGACTGGTATACCACCAGGTGACAGCCCAGACAAAGGAAGCCTAGACTATTCAACTTAATTCTGACTCAGTCACCTGATTTTCTTGTTGGACTGTCATGGCCCTAAAGCATTAAGGTAATATGCTTTTGATTGTATACACTGCCAACTGCATCGCCCTATAAGAGCCTATGTGGGCCAGCACTGGAGGTATCTTTCATTTTTGTCAAAATACCCTTGTCCCACTCACAGTTAATTCTTCCATGTGAAAGATCTGGGTCAGAGTAAGAGATGATTGAAAAAAAAATGAGGTAAAGTTATATTTACTGAGCAGGAGCACACCAAATGCCATGGCTATGGAGGGAAAGCAACAATCCTGACACCTGGGGAGGAAACAGATTGTATCCCAACGGGTGGAGGGAAGGGAGAACCAATTCCTGTTCCCTCTGTCACCGAGATCCACGTCAAAGCCTGGCGAATGATCGCATAGCCTGCCTGAGTGGAGTAGCTTCTGAGACCGGCAATCCAACTGCCGCTTTGTTTGTCACCTAAACATGATAATCTCTAAGGAGTAGAACTGATTTATAGTCTTCCGTAGGTTTGGTTTTTTAATATAAGCGTGTATTACTTTCAGAACAAGACTATTACCTTAATTATAAAAAGTACAGTATTCCTTTCATTTATCCTATAGAAACAGTTGAGGGTCTAGATGCCAACACTGTGCTAGGCACTCAGGATAGAATACATAGAAAGACACCATCGCTGCCTTCTGGCTTGGGATCCTGTAGAAAAGTTAGACAAGAGCATCTGGGTAGGGACAAAAAAGAGGTAAGTGAAATGTAAGGAGTGATTCCAAAATGCGGAACTCTTTTTAATGATAGTTATTATATGTAATTATTAATGTTGAGACAATGTAACAACCATATTTAATGGGAGTAGAGAGACTGAAAGAAGAATGAAACTTTATGGAGAATGCTTATAAGGCAGATGCTGTTTGTCAAGGCAGTTTGTTACACATTGCTCTTTTTAGTCAAGCTTGGATATAGGGAAATCCATTTATGAATATGCTATGAATGTCAAAGCCTAAAAAACACGCTAATGAGACCTTACAAGCAACAGGCTAACATTAAATCATAGTGAAATTAAGTCTTCATAAAGAAAGCTTGTAAAAAACAATATACGACCTTCAAAAAGAATAAAATTAAGTTATTTTGACAACTATATTCATCAACCTAAAAATTCCTCATCACTTATTTGTTTTTGGTGTATTTAATGACTGTTCAGTATTCATCATATAACACCGCATATCAGTGGTTTAAGCTTGTTCATTCAAGAGGGGAAGACAGAAATCCAAAATGTTCAACTGAATATAAAACCTAGAGATTTAAGACAACAGCAGAAACATTTAGACAGTTCCCAATAGACATCTACCAGTGAGCTGGTGATCTTGTGCCATAAATCACATGATTAATAAGAAAATAAATGGTTCCACTGAGACATCAAAATCTTAACCTCAGCTTCCTAGCTGGCCTCAAGGCTTCTGAATTCTTTATGACAAATGATGTAAGGAGTGAATTGCAAGTGTTCGTTCTTTAAAATATGTAGGGTAATGTGACTATTTCTTCTCCAGATTTCCTTTCCCAAACAAAGACATTTATTTGTAGAAGATAATAAAGAATAATAGAGTTATCTTGTAAAATTGCATCAGAGTCACTCCGCCCTAGCTGGCAATTAGTGGAAGACAAAAAGAAAGTGAGGTAGAATCAAAGAGAAGTCCAGAACTTTAGGGCACCAAAGGGTAAAGGAAAGAATGCACAAGGGACTTGGCCACAAAAGACCACAGAAATAAAATGGGTTAGAGTTCCTTTCTGAAGTGTTATCTTAAAATGACACAAATGTGAGAAAAAATTATTTGCCTGCCTGAGTATTTTAATTTGGTGAATGTTCTTACCATAACTCACACAACAGAGAAATGCACACCTTTTATAAATCCAAAGTATTATTGTGGAGTATTCAACTTCCTTCATTCCAAAAAAGAAAAAAAAAAGCCCACCTTATTAAAGCTATGTATTTACTTACTAGTTTGACTTACATCAGTTTTTGGTTTTTATTTCCTACAACCTTTCCAGTGAAATTATTAATCATTAATTAAGTGCTTTAAAAGACAGGCAATTGGAGGGAAGAAGTAAATAAAGAATTAAAAGTTAGAATATTGAATAATTAGTCCTCAATTAATAGTACAGTTAAATTATTATATCCCCAACGAATTAAAATTCGTATTATTAACAAAGTAAACTTGTCATATGAAGTTGCTAAAGATTATAACTAGTTAATCAATATAAAGCAATCTAATATAACGGAGCATGTAATCCAATAATAGGACATACAAAAATACTACAAAGTGAGGAAATCTGCTGAAAATACATGAATAAGGGGAAAGATATAATGCCTCTTTACAAAAGCTAAAAATTGAGCAGAAATTACCATTATATATACAATCATATGAATAGGCAACCTAAAACGAGGCAAAATTTTCCCTATCATCTAGGAAAGCTACTAATTAATTTAATTAGGGATTGTGCTAATTAAAGAGCTGTAAATTAAAGTTAAATACTGACAAAATTATATTTTAGCAAAGGTGGGATGAACTAGGTCCTTTTTACATTGTCGATAGAAACATATAAATTGGTAGAAACTTTTTGGAAAGAAATATGGTTTACTGAATTTAAGTATAATTTTTTTTACCTACTTTCTAAGAATTTCATATAATTTGAATGAGCAATTTCCCTGCTGAATAGGAGCTTTAAAAAAAATCCTATATTAGAGAAAAGTCTTCATAAAGTCTTCATAACACAGAGGTGATACGACAACATTATTAAAAACAGTTCAAAATAGATACATAATTAATTGACAGTGTATTATGCAACTTTAAGAAACTTATGAAATTTTATAACATAAGAAAAGCTTATGTGATAATAGAAAATTAAACAGATCAAGTTACTCACTTGTTTATGTACTACACTAACAACTATTTTTTTTTATTAAGGTATCATTGATATACACTCCTATGCTCAGGTTTCACATGAGCAATGTTGTGGTTACTACATTATCCCCATTACCAAGTAACTACCACATACCACATTGCAGTCATTGTCCATCAGCGCAGTAAGATGCTATGGAGTCACTACTTGTCTTCTCTGTGCTATACTTCCTTCCCCGTGCTCCTTCTATATTGTGTGAGCCAATTATAATGTTCCTTAATCCCCTTATCCCTCCCTTCCCACCCATCCTCCCCAGTCCCTTTCCCTTTGGTAACTGTTAGTCCATTCTTGGGTTCTGTAAGTCTGCTGCTGTTTTGTTCCTTCAGTTTTTTCTTTGTTCTTATATTCCACATATGAGTGAAATCATTTGGTCCTTGTCTTTCTCCGCCTGGCCTATTTCACTGAGCATAATACCCTCTAGCTCCATCCATGTTGTTGCAAATGGTAGGATTTGTTTTCTTCTTATGGCTGAATAATATTCCATTGTGTATATGTACCACATCTTCTTTATCCATTCATCTACTGATTGCTTCCATATCTTGACTATTGTGAATAGTGCTGAAATAAGCCTAAGGGAGCATATGTCTTTTTGAATCTGGGATCTTGTATTCTTTGGTAAATTCCTAGGAGTGGAATTCCTGGGTCAAATGGTTATTTCTATTTTTAGTTTTTTGAGGAACCTCCATACTGCTTTCCACAATGGCTGAACTAATTTACATTCCCACCAACAGTGTAGGAAGGTTCCCCTTTTCTCTGCATCCTTACCAGCATTTGTTGTTGTTTGTCTTTTGGGTATTGATGCTAACAACTATTTTTTATCTTCTATAAAAGTACTAGAAGGAATAAGTGAGCATATGTGAATTTTTTTTGCATTCCTCTTAGTATTTTTGTTAGTTTCCAAATTATCCAGAAATTTATCTCAATGCAAAAATATATTTGTTATTTTAAGTAAATAAGAAAATCACCAATAATAATGGATAAAACAAAATTCTGAGTCATGTGGTATTTCTACATATGCATAGGTGAGTACACAGGCACACACACAGTTATGATGACATATAACAAATAGAGAGTAATAGACACAAAAGATTGTCAAAAGCAATTCACCAAACAGAAAAAATGAGACAGAGAAGGAAGGCAGAGCCTCCCATTAGAATAAAGCCTGATTTAAGTATTCTGTTTCCACATTTCTCTCTTACTCGCCTGTCCAGTATTATAGAATGTATGTGACTTTGGAAAGATAAAGTTTGCCCCACATGTCAAATTCTATTAAAACTCCACATTCCTTTTGAGAAAGAGGCTAACTTTCCAATTCTGGAGTCTCACCCAAAATTCAGGATCTATTTTTTTCTGACTACATTTGTGGCCTTCCTTCCAAATAAACACCCTCTTAAACACATCAGGAACAATACTAAAAAGTGATTAGTGAAATTCTCACTTCTAATCATTCTCACCCTTGCAGCCTTCATGCCATCAAATCCACCTAAGCTTTTACAGAAGAAAACACAAATGAGTTTTATATTCCACTTGTGTAAGGAAATCTTAATACAATGCATACCTACTCAGATGCCAAAATGTTCTTCACTTCTATAAAATTTATGTTAAAAAGGCTTGTTCATTCAAATACATGAGAACAACAGTGATTGTTGCTATTTAAAAAATGGTCTGCTATCAATAATATAATGTAAACTGAAAAAATATTGAGATAATGACAAAAATGATTAGATTCAAAAATCAAATTACCATGAGCAAAAAAACCTCCCTATTAAAAACAAGCACCCTAGTATTTGTTTTTATTCAGCGGCCAAAAAAAAAAAAAGCAGATGTAGTATACAACTAATATAATCCACCCTACAGTCTGTTTTTTAAATGTCTAATCTAAAACTAAAAATTTAAATGACCTTATTTATCATTTTAATGCAATAACTAAATAATATTATGTCTCTGAGTCATCAAAAAAATGTATCTGCATTTATCACTTTGTACCAGTCGCTGTTAATTAACTCAACTTCTGGGGAAAAATTGCCTTCAGTATTATTCACCAGCAATTATCTATGGGGAATATCTATGGGGAATATAGTCAGGGGCTGGGGAAGGGTGGAGGGGGCAGGAGAGAAGCAAGTATCACCCTACTCACGTTTACCTCAATTGTTAGATTTCCCTTCTAGAAATGAGATCTTCATAGTTTATATTATAGCAGTAAGAAACAATGAGTTATTAATAGCTTTTTATTACAGTTATTTTTTGAGTCAAGATTCAAATTCTGAAAGCAAACAGCTCATAAATTTTCATAAGACAAAGGTTTTATGTTTTATAGCTCGAATGGCAAAAGTATAAAGATTCAAGATCAATAACATCTGTTGAGTTCAAGGAAAACCTTCACTATTTATGTAACTGAATGGTTATAGTATTTTCTTTTGATATTGATAAGCATGATAAATACACTCTATTCCCTGACTGACATCCAAACAAATCCGTAAGTGTGCTTAATTCCAGAATCTCTTATCTACTAATTTCTGTGGAATGAAATAGTGTTCAAACTGAGAAAGAAAACGCTAGTATGATTTCTCTCCTTCATAGAGCGACAATCAGTATAAAAATACTCAGATTCCCCACATCCATTCAGCTCCACCCCAACAGAACAGCAATCAGCATTTTGTTTTTCTTTTGGCTTCACATTTCTGGCAGATGTGTACACAGGCAGCAGTCTCTCAATTAATGAAACTATTGACTCCTGCATGAGTTATTTTTCTTGATGTCATTTTGAATTCCTGATTATCCCCACTCGTCTCATTTTATTAAGTTATATTTTTCTGATCATTTTTAAGTCATGTTTCTCTTTATCATATTTCTTATATTCCTTTTTTATTCACCTCATTTCCTCTCATATTCTCCTTTTTTTAAATTATAAAAATCTCCTAACCAGGATTTTTCATTTCAGTTTGCAACTGGCTCTGTAGCATGTAGTTGTTAGTTGCTCCCATCCTTTTCCCAACTTTCTGTATTTTCTTCTTCTTGTATAGGGAAAACACCCTATCTCCTGGCCATCCCAATATTTCTCCATAACCTCCAAATCACCATTGTACAGAAGCTCCTTTTTCTCTCATCTAAAGCCTGAATGCATGTGCTAAGTTCTTTCTTCATTCTAACCCAAACCAAACTGATAATTGATCATATGAAAGAAAGCCTATACTTATACTCATGAGACACTGAAGAGGCTAAATAATACCAAACATATGAAAACAATGAATGCTTGTATCAAAGAGCCAAAAATATGGAAAATATGTTTTTTTCTAAACATTCAGCGGTGTATAGCATGGTTAGGGGATTTAGACACTTTAACTCAAGTCCCACCTCCATCACCACTTTGTTTGGAGATATTGGAGAGGTTAATTAGTCTAGCTAACTCCAGCTCTTTCCATGCTAGATACCTGGGACACCTCAACTCACAGAGCTTATAATATAGTCATTTCAGATAAAATCAAAGAGCAACTCAAGATTAAGGTTTCTGGGACCAGCACCACTGTTAAGAGTTATATGTATTAATTTATATATTATTATGTTATATATATTAAGTTTATTACAGAAACAAATAGGGTATTCATAAATTTGCTGGTAGACTTTGACAATTTTGAGGCTTCTGTGGACACACAGGTGCAGCTCCCCAGAAGGCAAGTGAGAATAAGAATTGAATTTCAGGAGAGGTAACAATGAAGGAGTTAGCAAATCAGTTTTAATTAATGACATGGAAATTGGTAAAATTTCTTGAGTGAGAGTGTGTGAGAAAAAAAAGGGGGTGCCACAAAGAATCATATAGAGCACAGACCTGAAAGAAAGATAAGCCCACAAATGAAATTGGGCAAAAGCTATCAAGGGATGAGAAAAACAAGACAATGTAATGTTATGGAGTCCAACAGCAAGAATACTTAAAAATAGAGAGTGTGATCATTGGTATAAAGTCATGCTAAGAGATCAAAGGTGTATATTCTAAATATAGTTCCAGGACTGACTTTGGTGACTTCAGAAAGAACAGTTTCAGACTAGCAGATAAACAAGGCTTAGGATGTTGAGCTTGAGCAGAGGATGGGGACTTGAGTCAGAGAATGTAGGTGATTTTTGGAAACATTAATCTGTGAGTAGAAAGATAAGAGCTCATGTAGCTAGAAGTGGATTTGGAATAAAGGGAAGATTTGTGCACAAATGCATTTGTGTTTTTAAGAGGAAGATAATTTGGCATGTTTAATGCCAATAGGAAGGGATCAGAAGAGAGGGAGAAGGTTGAAGTTGAGAAGAGAAAGAAAATACTCATCTGAGATGAGGCTCTTAGCACATGTGCAGGTATAAGGTCCAGAGCATGCAGGAAGACACCAGCTCACAGAGGGGAAAGCGTCAGAGAGAAGAATGAAAGGATTGTGGACCCTGGTGAATTAGCAGGAACCTTATAGGTTCCTATTTCACAAATAAGGTTTTCTCTGTATATCATCTGTTAAGAAGGAAGAAAGGGAGTCATGTGGAGTTAGAGCAAAGGACAGTAGAAAGGCTTTATACAAAGCTGTGGAGAATGGAAGCTACCTCTCTGGAAAAGCAGATAAACGTTGCATGTCAGAGTAGAGAACTGTTAACTCCATCCCAGATCCTCATCCTGCATGCTTAGCATATGTCTCCTCTAATGCCCACCCAGGGGCATGCTCCCCTCTCTTTTTACCTTCTAAGGAAGAGGTTAACTCGAGGTGATATTTCATTTTGTGTTTTCCGTTTTTTACCCAATGTATCAATTTAAAAATCAGATTATTTTAAGCATGACTGAATTAGAATACCATATGATCAAAATTTCCATGAACTCTTAGTTAACATGGTTTGAATGTGCTGGGAATGACTTGCAACTAACTTCCTTCTCTCCTAAAAATTAATGATCATGCATCTGCCAAACCTTTGCACTCTTACCTGTAGACACAGCAAAGGAGGAAAACACAGTGAAGGAAATAGAAGTACAAAGAATTTTATCTAAACTACCTAATGTTACTAGAAAAAAATTGCTTGGGTCATGACTAACATGGATAAGTGTTGAAGTGACACTCTTTTCTTCTCTCTCTCCCACCTCCCTCCCTCTCTTTTAGTTGGATCCTTCTGTTTCCAAGATACCTTCTAGCTTGACTCTCTGCTGTTCAATTGGGTATCGCCAATACTGATGGACGTTGCCTGGCAACATGTCTGCTAGAACACTCACCAGCCTGTGTGGTGGCTCTGCTTTTCAGTTGGCAGGTGAGAGATGTGGATAGAATTTCACAAGGTTTCCACGTTTCAATTCTGTTTCATCCAGTGAGTGTATAATGAAGCTTAGTATTTGCCATATTATCATTATATTTCATCACATCATTCAGTACTTGATAAAGACTTTGTTTTTTGTCATTACTTCCAGAACACTGTAAAGATTGGAATTGCCTTTCAAAATACTTCATATTTTTTTTACAAGCTCATTATCATAAAGCAAAAATAAAAAAATATATTAGAAACCAAAAGGTTATAGATGAGAGAGTGGTAAGGGAATTTCTTCAGGACTGGAAATGTCCTATGTCTTGATCTGGGGAGCAGTGACAGGAGTGTGTAACTATGTAAAAATCCATCAATCTCTATACTGAATATTAGTGCACTTTACACGATTTAATATACATATGGATAACTTCAAGTGTTTTACAAGATGGTGACAAGATGAAAAGATATACAGACACATATAGAAACAAGCTATATAAGCTTGATATACGTTAGTTTGGAAACAAAAATAATCTCTAGGCTTTTATCATAGAACATAACATCTTAAAGCCTGGGCAATGGGGTTGCATTTAATCAGTATAACAATAGAGACTATTATGCCATATGGCAACCCTGCTTTAACTAATAATTTGCTATTTATAGAGAAAGAGCCTTAACTGTCAATTCAAATGGACAAATTGAGGAGAGCAGACAGCACTAATAGCTACACACTGCAAATCATTTGCTATTTCTTTCAGCCTCACTGAAATGTCTCAGATGCAGAGAAAGATCACATCTGGAAATTTCCTTCTAGGAAACACTTCATCACAAAGTCACAGACATGCCTTGCTGTTCTGGCTTATGCCAGTACACTGAACCCACAACTTCCTACAACATAATGTGAACAGAAAAACAGATTGGCAAAATCTAACAGACTTTAACACCGAGGTCCTTAGCAGCTTTGATTGTATTCTATTCACAAAACTTTGTCACACAATCGCCATTCCAGAGAGTGAGGGCATTTTCTGTACTTTGCCCATTGGACCTTCTAAAGAGCTTAGCACTGAACTTACAGTTTTTAAAAGTACTTTTACACTGTTCTTATTTCATTCGTGCCCCTTCGTAACCTTAATACATACTGTCCATTTTATAAATGTCACAAAACTGTGACAGCAACAACTCATTTTTCTGTGGAACCTAAAGTACAAACAATCTAAGTGACTTGCCCAAAGTGACACACTTTGTTTAAGCCAGCAACCCTCACAAACAGAATTTGAAACCACTTTTCTAACAAACAACACCACGTGTTCGATTAATATCGATTGTTACATTTCAGAACTGGCAAAATCTCTCAACAAAGCCAGTTCTTGTAAAAATTCAACATTGGTTTGAGTAAATAAGTATTTACCACTTTATTTACTGGACTTCAGGATATTTCTTTTAATAAGAGAATTTTGTCAGGGGCAAATAAAAAGGCATAGAATTGTGCTTTTCATCTGTGAAATAGGTGATAGAGGTCAGCTCATCGAACTAACTGATGTGTCAGCTGACAAAACTGAGGTCCAGAATGTTATAATGACTTTTATAAGTTTTATAACTTCTAATGATAGAATTCAAACTGGAAGTCGTCTTATCTGTTTCTTGGTTTGACATTACATAAAGTGCTCTATCATAAACCCAAATTTTGAGCAACATTTCAGTACAGTTCAAAGTATAAAAATGATATATTTAAAGGGTAGAAATTGGAACTCTCAGTCCCATCTGAAAGATAAAGCTTTACCCAAGAGAAGCAAGGTAAACTACCTTTCTCCCCTATCAATCACTATGAAGCATGAATGGACTCTGTCCTCACTTAAATAACTGAATTTATGTTACCATAAGGTAGATGAAATAAAATACACCATTTGTTGATCCTTTCCTATATGATAGACCCCTTGAATATATTATCAATTCAATCCTCACCAAATTGTTTCAAGATAATTATTATCATGCCCTTTTACTGCAGAGAAAATAGAACAATTTTGGATAAGAACCTTGCTCAAGGTCACATAGCCAGTGATGTGCAGAGCTGAGATCAGAACTCAGACCTGATGACAAAATCGTATTTTAACCCACACCATCCTCCCTGAGAAATCAGATTACCTAAATGTATTCTCCAACCTCTCATTATAACTGTGACTACTAAGAGCCTACCTAATACCTATCTTTCCCTTCTCTGCTAAAGACACATTCAGAGTAGTGGCATGTACAGCTAAAACAGTGTATATAACAGCTCCATTTGCAACAAAAAGTAATGTTGGCTATACAGAAAATACTGGGTGGAGCTTCCAGGGAATCTTTGTGAGGGGAGCTGTAGCAGTTGGTTGCAGGCCATTTTGTCACTGTACTTTTTACCCTTCTTGCTGCATAGAACACATATATGATGGCTGGGCTCCAATCATCATCCTAAACCATTGGAAACCCTTGATAATGAAAATATATTGCTGGGACGGTAGAATAAAACTACATAAAGATACTACATTCCCAAGGTACCACAATTCCAGCCCCACAAAGCCAATGGCCAGAGCTCCTTTCTGCAGGAGAAAACTTCAAGTCCACTTTGTTTATATCAATGAAATTCTGTTGCATATATCCATTGAGCTTCAATTGCTCACAAAACTGTGACAGCAACAACTCATTTTTGTGTGGAACTCAGGACTTCTGTCTTTGGTAAATGCAGAATAGGTAATCTGAGGGGAAAGAAAAGTACCTTGCTCTGGAAAACTTGAGAAGCTGGGTTAAAATACATATGAAAAAATTTTGTGGTTTTGCTTCCACGTAGGTCAAAAGCCACAACAATATTGCTCTTTTCCAAATGATGAGAAAAAGCCAGATAATCTACAAAATTATAACTTTTCTTGAATTCTTCAGGGAGCTCGGTTTGCAAAGCAAAGCGATTAACTAAATTTCAAAAGGTAGCAGCCACTCTGAGGAGAGAGAGGACATATGAGCCATGTCACCTTTGACAAAACATGAGAGGAATAGGTGCTCATTATGAAAGTGGGTAAAAAGAAAATAGCTAAAATTGTAACAAATACTTAAAGGCCAGAATGGGTCAACATAACAGTATAGACACCCTGGGATCCCACAGACACAAAAGAATATGCACTCATTCTCTTCTTTTTAACTGGCTGCTCAGCAGAAAGACTGAGGTCAGGGCAGGAGACCAGGAAGAGCCCTTTGGTGTCACAAAGGCACAAAATCTTTTCTGATTCCCAAGACCCTTCTCTAATACAAAGCAAAACTTTGTCTTTTAAGACAGAAAACCTTCATACCACCCAGGGCCCTGGAAAAGATACATAGTTTCCAGGAAAGAGGTAGAACCAGAAGTCATCTGGTCCTGCTGGAGGGACAAGGAACACTCTTTTGCCCAGAAACTTACACGGATACAGAGATCTGCTACCCCTGAGTCAAGGAAGAGTTTGGGTGCCATGAGACGAATGCGCAGGAATGCTGAAAGAGCCACGCACCTAAGGCCCAGGTGCACGGGACACGTCTAAGATTAAGAGTGGAGCAAAGGAACCCAGGACCCTCCTGCCCCTACCAGGAGCCCTGCACCAAGTAACAAGTGACAGAACTCTGCTTCCGGTACAAGAACATGACTGGAGGCTTCCTCTGTTAGGCAAGCGCAGGCCATGCTAAAGGGGAGGGTAGAGAACACACAGAAAATCCCCTGGCACTCTAGGACCCCCACTAAGCCCATGGAAACAGCTTTGCTGCTGGAATTTGATGTCTGGGAAAAATCTATCTAAATCATCAGATTTGCCAAGGAAAAAGGAAAAACCATTTGATATCAATAGATAGAGGAAAGAGTTGATAATCAAAACCCAGTTATGAAAAATCCCAGCAAAATCAGAAAAGCATCAATTTCTCAATCTAATATCTGATGCTTGCAAAAAAAATTACAGTAAACATCATTCTTTATAGTAAAATAGTGAAAGTGTTGCCTTTGATTTGGGAATAGGAGCAAAATTTCCAGTCTTCCCACTTTCATACAGCATCATTCTGGACATTCTAGCCAATTCAGTAAGATGAAAAAGAAATAAAAATATGAAGTTTTAAAATTATTAAATATTTGATCACAGATAACATAGTTCTTTATACAGAAAATCCAAAAGGATCTACAAAAAAGTAATAAATTAAGTGAATTTACAATCTGTTGTATACAAGTTCAATAAAAAAATACATTTCTTTATAAAAGGAACAAAAAGAAAAAAGTTTTTAAAAACATATAATATATAATAATATTAAACTGTCAAAACTTCCAGGACAAATTAGCCACAATGTACCTCTGTATAGAAAAATCATAAAATGATTGAAATAAATTAAAAAGACTAAATACATGAAGCATATACTATGTTCACAGATTCGAAGTAAATTTTGTAATTATGCCAACTCATTAAAAATATACTTAACAATAGATGGAATTCAGTCCCATCTAAAATCCAACAATTTTTTGTCAAACTTGACAAAGTAATTATAAAATTAATATGAAATATAGCAGATTCCTTAAATAAAAATATTGTGGGAGAACTCATTTTTATAGATGCCAAGAATAATTAAAAGGTGACCATAGTCACAATAGTATTATAAGTAGCAAGATGAGACTAACAGGCAAATTAAATAGAACAGCTGGCCCTCCAAACACAGACATATAAGGACATTTGATTTATGACAAGGATGGCATAGAAGGGCAGTGGGCAGAGGAGAGAATGTTCAGGATGATTCTGTAACAGTTGGATATATAATTGGAGGGAAAATAGGACTTCTTCCTCAAACCAGTCACAAAAATCAATTGTAAGTAGAATAATCTAAATGTGAAGAGGTAAAAGAGGTAAAAATATTATCAAAATTAAATTTAGAAACGTTTTCTCATCAAAAACTCCATTAAGAAATTGTAAACACGAGTCATAGTGGGGATGGGGGAGGATATTTGCAACATTTAATTGAAAGAGGCTCTTAACCCAAATATAACTAACTTCTGTAAATTAACAACAATGTAAAAAATCAACACAATAGAAAAATAGACAAGACACTTGCACCATCAGTTTATAGACAATTATATCCATATGGCAATTAAATCACATGATCACATTATTCAACAGGGCAATGTAAACTATAATCTCATCAGAATGACTAAAATTAAAAGGTTTGACTAAACCAAGTATTAGTTGAGGATGAAACAATGGGAACTGTGATACACTACTGACCAGAATATAATTAGTATGACTACTTTGGAAAACTGTTTGGCAGTATCTACTAAAATTGAACATTTGCATACAATATAACTGAGCAATCTCATTGCTATGTATCCAACAGAAATACATGTACATGTGAGGTAAGAAACATTTAAAAGAACGCTCACAGCAGCATTCTTCACAATTGCCCAATCCTAGACTGAGCCTGAATGTCCATCAACAATACACTGCATAAATACTCTAGTATTTTTAAGCAGTGGAATACTACATAGCAATTAAAATTAATAAGCCACACAAAAACATTACTCTTAGAAATATATGTTCAGAAAAAGAAACCAGATACAAAAGAATGCATGCTGCATGACTATTGTATGTATATATAAATTCAAAAATCAAGCTAAACTGACATTTTGTATTTGAGGATACATGGTAAAATGCTAAAACTCTAATGAAAAGCAAGGAAATGATTACAAAAGGCACAAGAAAGTTATCTGTCAGGAAACTGATAGAAGCGGGACAATGGGAGGCAGAAAAAGTAGGGTTACTGGGATGTCAGAAATTGTTCTATTACTTGATCTACATGGTGGTTGCATGGGTCTGATTGTGAAAATCATTGTTTTATACCCTTCATACATAAAAATTCACAACACAGAGGCGGAGCCAACATGGCGGCGTGAGTAGGACAGTGGGAATCTCCTCCCAAAAACATATATACTTTTGAAAATACAACAAACACAACTAGCCCTAAAAGAGAGACCAGAAGACGCAGGACAGTGGCCAGACTGCAGCTACACCAGCGAGAGCCCAGCGACTGGTGAAAGGGGTGAGATACAAGCCCCGGCCCGGCGGGACCCGAGCGCCCCTCCCCCCAGCTCCCGGCGGGAGAAGAATAGGCAGAGCGGGAGGGAGACGGAGCCCAGGACTGCCGAACACCCAGCCCCAGCCATCCGGGCCAGAGCGCAGACACAGTACATGCCCAGGGGGCCCTGGATACTGGGGGAACAGGGAGTAAGACCTCTGAGCGGGTGCCGAAGCTGATGCCCCTGTGACAAAGAAAAGCGGGGGCTTTTTGAAAGTCTTAAAGGGACAGGGACTTAAAAGCTTGACGGAAACAACCCAGGTCACAGTACAGCAGCTGGAAATTACAGGGAAAACCGGGTGCACTAACCCCCTGGGCAACAGCTCTGAGACCCCTCACGGAGGCAAACAGTCAAGCAGCCCGCCCATCCATCACCCCACCGGGCGCTGCGAAAGCAGAGTAGCAGCCTGAGACAAATTCCGCCCACAGAAAGGGAAATTTCTCCCTCCCGGCCAGGCAAGACACAAAGACCCACTCTACACGCAATTACCCAACACAAGCCACTAGTGGTCGTAGTTGTCCCAGTAAAGAAAGGCCAGTAGCAAGTGAAAATTTTGGCCCTCCCAGCTGACAGTCAATAGCACCTGTCAACATGAAAAGGCAAAAAAATATGATCCAGACAAGACTAACCCAGACAGCTTCGGCATCTGCTACATCTTCCCCTGAGAAGGAACCTGGGGAGATAGATTTAGCCAGTCTTCCTGAAAAAGAATTCAAAACAAAAGTCATCACCATGCTGATGGACTTGCAGAGAAATATGCAAGAACTAAGGAAGGAGAATTCAGAAATAAAACAAGCTCTGGAAGGACTTCAAAACAGAATGGACGAGATGCAAGAGACCATTAATGGACTAGAAAACAGAGAACAGGAACGCAGAGAAGCTGATGCAGAGAGAGATAAAAGGATCTCCAGGAATGAAAGAATTTTAAGAGAGCTGAGTGATCAATCTAAAAGGAATAATATAAGAATCATAGGTATCCCAGAAGAAGTAGAGAGAGAAAAGGAGATAGAAAATGTCTTTGAAGAAATAATTGCTGAAAATTTCCCCAAACTAGGGGAAGAAATGGCCTCTCAGACCACAGAGGTACACAGAACTCCCATGACAAGGGATCCAAGGAGGGCAACACCAAGACACATAATAATTAAAATGGCAAAGATCAAAGACAAGGACAAAGTATTACAAGCAGCCAGAGAGAAAAAAAAGGTTACCTACAAAGGAAAACCCATCAGGCTATCATCAGACTTCTCAACAGAAACCCTACAGGCCAGAAGAGAATGGCATGATATACTTAATGCAATGAAACAGAAGGGCCTCGAACCAAGACTACTGTATCCAGCACGAATATCATTTAAATATGAAGGAGGGATTAAACAATTCCCAGACAAGCAAAAGTTGAGGGAATTTGCCTCCCACAAACCACCTCTACAGGGCATCCTACAGGGACTGCTCTAGATGGGAGCACTCCTAAAAAGAGCACACAACAAAACACCCAACATATGAAGAAGGGAGGAGGAGGAATAAGAAGGGAGAGAAATAAAGAATCATCAGACTGTGTTTATAATAGCTCAACAAGCGAGTTAAGTTATACAGTAAAATAGTAAAGAAGCTCACCCTAAGCCTTTGGTAACCACAAACTTAAAGCCTGCAATGGCAATAAATTCATACCTTTCAATAATCACCCTAAATGTAAATGGACTGAATGCACCAATCAAAAGACACAGAGTAATAGAATGGATAAAAAAGCAAGACCCATCCATATGCTGCTTACAAGAGACTCACCTCAAACCCAAAGACGCGCACAGACTTAAAGTCAAGGGATGGAAAAAGATATTTCAAGCAAACAACAGAGAGAAGAAAGCAGGTGTTGCAATTCTGGTATCAGACAAAACAGACTTCAAAATAAAGAAAGTAACAAAAGACAAAGAAGGACATTACATAATGATAAAGGGCTCAGTCCATCAAGAGGATATAACCATTATAAATATATATGCACCCAATACAGGAGCACCAACATACCTGAAACAAATATTAATAGAACTAAAGGAGGAAATAGAATGCAATGCATTCATTCTAGGAGACTTCAACACACCACTCACTCCAAAGGACAGACCCACCAGACAGAAAATAAGTAAGGACACAGAGGCACTGAACAACACATTAGAACAGATGGACCTAATAGACATCTACAGAACTCTACATCCAAAAGCAACAGGATACACATTCTTCTCAAGTGCACATGGAACATTCTCCAGAATAGACCACATACTAGGACACAAAAAGAGCCTCAGTAAATTCCAAAAGATTGAAACCCTACCAACCAACTTTTCAGACCACAAAGGCATTAAACTAGAAATAAACTGTTCAAAGAAAGCAAAAAGGCTCACAACACATGGAGGCTAAACAACACGCTCCTAAATAATCAATGGATCAATGACCAAATCAAAATGGAGATCCAGCAATATATGGAAACAAATGACAACAACACTAAGCCCCAACTTCTGTGGGACACAGCAAAAGCAGTCTTAAGAGGAAAGTATATAGCAATCCAAGCATATTTAAAAAAGGAAGAGCAATCCCAAATGAACGGTCTAATGTCACAACTATCGAAATTGGAAAAAGAAGAACACATGAGGCCTAAGGTCAGCAGAAGGAGGGACATAATAAAGATCAGAGAAGAAATAAATAAAATTGAGAAGAATAAAAAAATAGCAAAAATCAATGAAACCAGGAGCTGGTTCTTCGAGAAAATAAACAAAATAGATAAGCCTCTAGCCAGACTTATTAAGAGGAAAAGAGAGTCAACACAAATCAACAGTATCAGAAACGAGAAAGGAAAAATCACGACGGATCCCGCAGAAATACAAAGAATTATTAGAGACTACTATGAAAACCTATATGCTAACAAGCTGGGAAACCTAGGAGAAATGGACAACTTCCTAGAAAAATACAACCTTCCAAGACTGACCCACGAAGAAACAGAAAATCTAAACAGACCAATTACCAGCAACGAAATTGAAGCGGTAATCAAAAAACTACCAAAGAACAAAACCCCCGGGCCAGATGGATTTACCTCGGAATTTTATCAGACATACAGGGAAGACATAATACCCATTCTCCTTAAAGTTTTCCAAGAAATAGAAGAGGAGGGGATACTCCCAAACTCATTCTATGAAGCTAACATCACCCTAATACCAAAACCAGGCAAAGACACCACCAAAAAAGAAAACTACAGACCAATATCCCTGATGAACGTAGACGCAAAAATACTCAACAAAATTTTAGCAAACCGAATTCAAAAATACATCAAAACCATCGTACACCATGACCAAGTGGGATTCATCCCAGGGATGCAAGGATGGCACAACATTCGAAAGTCCATCAATATCATCCACCACATCAACAAAAAGAAAGACCAAAACCACATGATCATCTCCATAGATGCTGAAAAAGCATTTGACAAAGTTCAACATCCATTCATGATAAAAACTCTCAGCAAAATGGGAGTAGAGGGCAAGTACCTCAACATAATAAAGGCCATCTATAAAAAACCCACAGCCAACATTATATTGAATAGCGAGAAGCTGAAAGCATTTCCGCTGAGATCGGGAAATAGACAGGGATGCCCACTCTCCCCACTGTTATTTAACATTGTACTGGAGGTCCTAGCCACGGCAATCAGACAAAACAAAAAAATACAAGGAATCCAGATTGGCAAAGAAGAAGTCAAACTGTCACTATTTGCAGATGACATGATACTGTACATAAAAAACCCTAAAGAATCCACCCCAGAATTACTAGAACTGATATCGGAATACAGCAAAGTTGCAGGATACAAAATCAACACACAGAAGTCTGTGGCTTTCCTATATACCAACAATGAACCAACAGAAAGAGAAATTAGGAAAACAACTCCATTCACAATTGCATCAAAAAAAATAAAATACCTAGGAATAAACCTAACCAAAGAAGTGAAAGACTTATATTCTGAAAACTACAAGTCACTCTTAAAAGAAATTAAAGGGGACACTAACAGATGGAAACGCATCCCATGCTCGTGGCTAGGAAGAATTAATATCGTCAAAATGGCCATCCTGCCCAAAGCAATATACAGATTTGATGCAATCCCTATGAAACTACCAGCAACATTCTTCAATGAACTGGAACAAATAATTCAAAAATTCATATGGAAACACAAAAGACCCCGAATAGCCAAAGCAATCCTGAGAAAGAAGAATAAAGTAGGGGGGATTTCACTCCCCAACTTCAAGCTCTATTATAAAGCCATAGTAATCAAGACAATTTGGTACTGGCACAAGAACAGAGCCACAGACCAATGGAACAGACTAGAGAATCCAGACATTAACTCAGACATATATGGTCAATTAATATTTGATAAAGGAGCCATGGACATACAATGGTGAAATGCCAGTCTCTTCAACAGATGGTGCTGGCAAAACTGGACAGCTACATGTAGGAGAATGAAACTGGACCATCGTCTGACACCATATACAAAAGTAAACTCAAAATGGATCAAAGACCTGAATGTAAGTCATGAAACCATTAAACTCTTGAAAGAAAACATAGGCACAAACCTCTTAGACATAAACATGAGTGATCTCTTCTTGAACATATCTCCCCAGGCAAGGAAAACAACAGCAAAAATGAACAAGTGGGACTATATTAAGCTGAAAAGCTTCTGTACAGCAAAAGACACCATCAATAGAACAAAAAGGAACCCTACAGTATGGGAGAATATCTTTGAAAATGACACATCCGATAAAGGCTTGACGTCCAGAATATATAAAGAGCTCACATGCCTCAACAAACAAAAAACAAATAACCCAATTAAAAAATGGTCAAAGGAACTGAACAGACGGTTCTCCAAAAAAGAAATACAGATGGCCAACAGTCACATGAAAAGATGCTCCACATCGCTAAGTATCAGAGAAATGCAAATTAAAACTACAATGAGGTATCACCTCACACCAGTAAGGATGGCTGCCATCCAAAAGACAAACAACAACAAATATTGGCGAGGCTGTGGAGAAAGGGGAACCCTCCTACACTGCTGGTGGGAATGTAAACTTGTTCAACCATTGTGGAAAGCAGTATGGAGGTACATCAAAATTCTCAAAACAGACATACCATTTGACCCAGGAATTGCACTCCTAGGAATTTACCCTAAGAATGCAGCAATCAAGTATGAGAAAGACCAATGTACCCCTATGTTTATCGCAGCACTATTTACAATAGCCAAGAATTGGAAGCAACCTAAATGTCCATCGATAGATGAATGGATAAAGAAGATGTGGTACATATACACAATGGAATACTACTCAGCCATAAGAAAAGGGCAAATCCAACCATTTGCAGCAACATGGATGGAGCTGGAGGGTATTTTGCTCAGTGAAACAAGCCAAGCAGAGAAAGAGAAATACCAAATGATTTCACTCAACTGTGGAATATAAGTACAAAGGAAAAACTGAAGGAACAAAACAGCAGCAGAATCACAGAACTCAAGAATGGACTAACAGGTACCAAAGGGAAAGGGACTGGGGAGGATGGGTGGGTAGGGAGGGATAAGGGGGGGCAGAAAAGAGGGGTATTAAGATTAGCATCCATAGCGGGGTGGGAGAAAGGGGAGGGCTGTACAACAACCCTAACCCTAACCTCTGTACAACACAGAGAAGACAAGTAGTGATTCTACAACAGGTTGCTACGCTGATGGACAGTGACTGTAAAGGAGTATATAGGGGGGACCTGGTATAGGGGAGAGCCTAGTAAACAAAGTATTCGTCATGTAAGTGTAGATTAATGATTAAAAAAAAAAATGCGGTTCCTATGTGGTGACCTCTAATGAGTTCTACACAATGATATAAAGGACATATAAAAGTGTAGGCAAAGGGTCTGTTTGTGTTTATACAGAGGATCAAAGCCTAATTTGGCTACCCCGAAAATGAACTAAGATACGATATGAAAAAGAACTTCCAACATCAGCACTCTCGGGAAGACTCATGACAGAAGATGATCAGAAAAAAAAAAAAACTTCAACAAAGATCCACGCACTGTCACAGGTGTAGATGCACTCATCCCACCAGTTCCTGGACCTGCCATGGGAAAGATGAAGGAGATATCTAAGCTGGCCTGTGCATACAGTAAAACAAAAATTGGACTGGATCTATACTGTTGGAACTCAACCAAGAATTAGGAGAAGTGCAAATTGTAGCACTCCAAAATCTTACAACCACAGACTGTTTATCGTTAAAAAAACATATGGGATATGAACAGTCCCCAGGAATGGGTTGTTCTAGTTTATCTGAATTCTCTCAGACTGTTTAAGTTCAGTCGGACAATATCCACCATATCATAGATAAGTTTTCACAAATGCCTAAGGTGCCTAACTGGTTTTCTTGGTTTCACTGGAGATGGCTGGTAATTACAGGTATGCTTTGGTTATGTAACTATACTCCTATTATGTTAATGTGTGTGCGCAATTTAAGTAGTAGCTTAAAACCTATATATGCTGAAGTTACTCTACAAGAAGATATGTCAAAGAAATAATCAATCTTCCCAGGTTTTCTTCTGCCTGCTACTTCTATAGCTTTTCTTCTTCCTACCTAATCACAACCTTTAAATAGAACTCGTGCCACATGTCGAATTTACCGAGTATCATAATTCTTCCAAGTGGTAAAGACACCTCAAGACAAATGCTGGGCATAGAAGACACAGGGCATAAATATGCAAAGAAGTAAAAAGCTAACCTTTTCAAACAATAAGGCTTCTCTCTCACTTACCAACTTCACATTTCCCTGTATGGCCCCGGAAGATGACTGGTTAGCCAGAGACGGGTAAGATTCCTCAAGGGAGGAACAACCTAAGACAGGCACAGTCGCAGGGGGCCATCTGGTGAGAAAATGGGGAGCAGCAGAGGTGAGGCTCAGAACCTCCCCCCTCATGTTCTGAGAGAAATCTTTGGCATACATGGATGTTTATTGCCCTCGTCTAGCTCGGATTAACACATAGTCTACAGGCACACACCTGATCATCTACATTTGCTCTCTTACAACACTAAACTATGTTTTCTACCTTTATCTGGTATCTACCTACCACTTCAGCATTTTATTAAAAATAATAATAATAGAGAAATGTATCCACATATAAATCAAGTTTAAAAATCAAATGAATATTCATATTTGAACTGACTGTGTATAGTTCATAATGCATGAGCAAAACCGAAAGCTTCTGTGATGACTGCCCTTGCACTGTTCAACATGTAACTTATTCACTATGTAAGAATTTGTTCTCCATGTAAGAATTTGTTCGTTATGCATCAGAAGATTGGAGACTGATGAAAATTAGGCTTGGGGTGGATTAATGATTGTGCATTGAGTATTGAACCCCCTATACAGAAATTTATCGTGGTTAACAACTATTTGATCAATAAATATGAGAGATGCCCTCACAATATATATATATATATATATATATATATATATATATATATATATATATATAAACACACTTCCAATTGTAAAATAAATAAGTAACCGGGATGTAATGTATAGCATAAGGAATATAGTCAAAATATTGTAACAACTTGGTATGGTGATACCTGGTACCTAGAATTATCATGTATATAAATGTTGAATCACTGTGTTGTACACCTGAAACTAATGTAATGCAATGCTGTTGTCAACTACCCTTCAATAAAAAAAATAAATAAATAAAATAAATAAAAAAAAATTCACAACAAATAAGCTTAAAATGGCAACAATTCTGTAATTAATTTTATAAATTGAAAAATTATGATACATGAGATAAGGTTCAATGACTATAACTAGCATCTACTGAGAATTTACTAATTAAGAACCACTGTTTTATCTTTTAACCTTTACAATATTCAGAAGACACAGTACTATCACTTTCACATTTCAAAGTGAAGAGACTGAGAGCTTGCATGATTGACACCAAGTCACAGAGCTAAGAGGGCCTCATTTGGGGATCTGTACCCATGCATCAGGGTGGTTCTGGAGCCTATGACCTTATGCAGTACTTATGCCACTTCTCCAGTATGGAAAAAGAGATACTCCCTTTGCTAGGTGTCAGCGTTTTCCCTTGTCAAAATTATTGTTTAGTATGATAGGCAAGCTAAGTCTAAAATACTGGTCTTTCATGGACCCACGATATTAAATCCTTAAGTTATTAGCACTCTATCCTTGTTTCATTTTAATCTCTGCTAGGGAAGGAAGACAAATCACATTATGATGACATATTTACTATTCTAATTTATAATTGAGCAACATCATAAATTGCACTATCCCTGTTGCCCGGTATAGAAGTGAATGTATACAAGAGAATCATCACTAACCATATGGGATATTCTTACAGGTCAAAAGATTTTTCTCCCTACCCAAAGACTTAACTAAAGTAGGGATAAAGTCTGAAAAAAAAAATCTGTTTCTCTGACTATTGCTAACAACATTTTCCAGTCAGTTCAACTTGGAAATATCAGTTATTCTTTAAAGAAATGATGTATAGTGATTAGTTCACCACACAGACTCCGGAGCTTGACCAAATATCAGCCTAGCTATTTTCTAATTATTTGACATGGGACAATTTACTTGGCTAAATTCTGCCTCAGTTTTTTCTTGGGCAAAATAGGGATGACATTAGTGTCTACCTCTCAATGTTGTTTGCAGGTTAAATTAAATAATAAATGCAAATAATTTAAAACAGAGCCTAGCACATAGTGAATGCCACACAAGTGTTAATTATTATTATTATTAGCTCCTGACCTTATTTCCTTCAAAATATCACCTTCATCTATTCCTTCCTCTCCATTTCTACTGACATGGCTTCAGGTCTTGCTCTCATTCCTTCGTTCTCAAACTATCTTTTCCTAAAAATTTTTCTTCTTGTTTATAAGTCTTTCAACTGGAATCCATTACAAACACAACACCGGCCTAATATGCAAACTTTCTGTTCACAGGATTGTCCTGCATAAAATATCGGTTCTTTTCCATTTGCCTACCAATTAAACTCAAATTTATTACTCTGATAATCAGCATTTCCTCGAACCTAGCTCCAGCCTTATTTTCCAGTGTTATTTGTTTTTAGTCTAACACAAGAAATTTATTGTTGTCAAATTATGTGACCATTCACTGAATATGAAGTATGCCTCTACCCTGCTAAACTTGGGTATACCATTTCCTTGACTTCTCTGTTAACATTTTCCAACTGCAAAAGACCTAATGTAAATGCAATCTCCATGATGAAATCTTGAGTCAATACAGTTCAGAATTTTATCACCTGTCTTAAATTTCCTCTAATTCTTTATTTTTTTGCACATATATATATAATCTTTTTTATTTATCTCAAATCTGGATAATGCTTAAGCAAAACAAAAGTATTCAAAGAAATAATCAGACCATGTTTGAAATAAAAGTTATTTAACTTTTTCTAAGCCTTATGTTCAAAATCCAGATTCACCACGTTGAATAGATACTGAGAAAGGTATTCAAACTTCTTAGGTCTCAGATTTCTTGTTTATGAACTGGGAATAAAAATAATGAACTTAAAATATTTGAGGGAGAATTAAAGGCAATACATGTAAATCACCTGATACACAGCAAATCTTAATACCTAATTCAATATTTTTTTAAAATTTCCATATCAACACTGGCTAATAACACTAGTGTTTTCTTCTCTCTTCTCAACTTACGATTGAGAGGGAAAAAAATCTTGCTTAAATAATAAATGAGAAGTATATTGTGTAAGTTATATTCATAGAACAACAGTAAAATCTGTCATTAGATATCTTAAAATTATACAACTTAATTCAGCATAGCAAATAGCTCATCAAGTTTTTATCTTTCACATACATTTTGCCTCAATATTCACAAATATCAAGAACTGTAAATAGAAATGTGTTCTTTCATGACTGTCTGCCAAATTCATTCAGCATGACTGAAACTGAGTGGAAAAATAAAAATACATATTACTTACTGTATATGGCGCTTGGCAATTTCAAAATGATTTGCAAACATTCATCCTCAAAATACTCCTACAAAATACATCTGTGAAAAGAAAAAATCCAAAAGAGTAGGCAATTTGCCAAGGTGACAGAAAAACTAATCCAGACCAACATACACTTAGACACTACATTCTTTAATATATCGAAATAAAGTTTTACCAAATACAGATTATACATCTAGCAAAGTATAATGGGCTGATGGATAGAAATACTCCCAACTACATGCAGATGTTCTACACAGCAGCCAAAGAGGACACTCGTAAGTAAGGGGTAAGAAGAGTCTGAATGTTGGCTTCAGAAGTATATGAAAGAAACATAGTGCCCCCAGAGTAAGGCAGAACAGCATAAAAGCAATTCCAAAATATCTGATATCTTTAAGAAAATGTAACTGGAGATTTGAGGTGATTATTAAAATAGTCCAAGTTTTTAAAATGTACTTTTGTCTAAAATATGAAGATCTGTAAGTTAAAAGAGAATTTTGCTTGATTTATCCAGAGAACTACAAGTCACTTTGTCATTGCCTTTCAAATCTAACTGAAAACCACACACTGAGAAAAACACAGGCACCACCTGCACACCTCACAGAAATACACAGGCATCCATTTCTCTTTTTTTTTCAGAAAGATATTATACGGGGGAAGTTTATGTAATCAGATTTTATTAATTCATTCATTTTAGAGGAGAGGTGTGGGGAACAGCACATTAATTTCAAAGCCCAAATATTTCAACTTACATGGATTTTATGTATACTGTTTTATAAAAGAACTGTGCAAAAGAAACATAACACAACCTAATGATAATTAGCCCTTTAAACTACAATGTGTTGTTTCACACAGATCAAACACACTACGGACAATACAAATAAAAATTTCCCAAAGTTGCAAGCATCTTTAGAGGAACATGACTTTGAAGTGACCAACAGAATTTCTGCCCAGAGAGATCTGGTTCTTTAAAGTACTCAGCAGAAATACCAATTTCCAAATAAGGGAGATGTGCTTTTGTGTTCACCAAAACCAGCTGTAACCAAATCAATGGTTCAACAAGCAGAACAGGCATTCTAAGTTGAAAGTCTAATTTATCCTCCTGTAGTAGGTGAAAGACAGCAGGACGGTACTGGCCTCTGTCTGGCTTGGGAATGATTTTACTACTGCTCAACACAACCTTTCAAACAAGAGTAAGTTAGATACAGTTAGCAAATGTATAGTTAAATGTCCAAGTAAAATCAAGAAATTCTGAAGAAGCTATTTATTTTTATAAATTTCATTCATCTGGTTTTAAAACTTGGAGCTTAACAGAGATACAAATTTACATTCACATATAATTTCAATAGAATTATAAAATTAAAACAATTAGCAGATCTATATATTTCTTCATACGTTAGCATATTCATCCTTCCAGGCAAGAGAACTGAAGTTAACACTAATCATGTGATTTACCCAATTTGACACACCTAATAAAAAGTGATCTTGGGCTCAGAACCAGACTTTCCAACCTGGACTTCTCACTATAGCACCTGTTAGTCCCTACATTGCATCTAGAGTAGAGTTTGCAAACTGGGACTTAACAACCAAATCTGGTTTACTGACATGTGTTTATCCCACACCATGGTTTTATAAATGTTTTTAAATATTCACAAGCAGGAAATTTCACATTAGAATCCCCATTTCTAGCTTTTTTGAAAGAGCAAAGATTTTGTAAGGCTGAGCTCACGGCCTCCAGAGAACAAAGAAACGGTTGCCCCCTTTAAAGAGGACAGATTTTTGGACTCACCTATTCCCTACTTTTGCAAGCTGTCTGCTACTCTGGCATTTTCAAGTACTGGAATGTTTTGTTCTTGATCCTTACCTGCCAACTATAATCAGACCTCTTTGCTGTGGAACCAGAAGATGGACTTCACTTAATTACACTCAAGAAGTGTATTTCATCAGTTGCAGCAACTGATTTTAACTACATGACACTGGATTCTTATAATCAGGTGTTATTGATTAGTTACCTTATTTTATTAAATATAAATATGTTATTATATATATATTATATATTTACATATATATGTTTTACCATTCCATGGGCTTGAATTTCCATGTGTTTAAATATATATTTGATAATTTTTAAAGCTAAGAAAGAAATTTATGAACACAGTTGATACATATCAAGGGAATTAACAGTCTCAAATATTGACTTTACATTTGCCATGGATATATCTTTCACAGAGATAGTTCCTGAACTGACTGGTATACCATTTGGTAATTATAATGATAGAAAAAAGCCCTTCAATTTAACTAAACTGGATTAAGAGAACATGGACCACTGAAGGTTAAGCTATGCAATCTACAAATTCTCTTTACATCATGGCATATAGCAAATAACTTCAAATATCAGTATTTTTTGTAGAATGCTTAAAAAATATGGATCTGGAATTCTGGGTAGTTGTAATAGCAGCCACCTAAAACTGAAAGAGTTCACACATCCTGCAAAAAATATACAGTCAACAAAAGCAAATAAAAACACACAAATCCTAGGCCTTCAGCATAACTAGAAGTTGGAGAATAATAAAAATGTCAAATTACCTGTAAACAGAAAATTTAACACCAATTTCTAACAGAGCTATTTTTCAAGGTTCCACTATATGTATTACAGAGATCTAAGGGGTCCAGGAAAACTGAGAAGAAAGGGAAAACAAAGGTCCTAAGTGTGACACAAAACTCATTCTCACAAGTGCACTGGAACTCTGAAAATGTTGAAAAACTACCCTAGTAAATTAGAACACAGATGCAGCGAGGAGACTTAAAAGTGTCTGGAATTCAGTGGCCTTTTTTGTGGGGAGGAATATGGCCTTTAAAAAATGATGGGGATACATTAAAGGACACAGGCCCCAGCCTCAAGAAGCTGTAGGACCAGTCAGATTGGAGACAACTGGAAAATCACACTAAGTAGTTATCATAGAGAATTAAACTTTATTACATAAAATGAAACATAAAGAAATGAACACAGTTTATTAAGCACGAAGGGAAAGCTCTTCTTTTGTATAGAATGCCACTTAATAAATATAGGTGGATTGACAGAGTTGGAAATCAGCATTATGCAAACATTATAGTGAACTGAGTCAGTCAAGAACACATCTGTGGATCAACTCTTGTGGGCGAAAGCATGATGATGAACAAGATACTTCCAGAGTTTTAGAGGATCTTCTTACAGATCACTTTTTAATTACAATGGGGAAGATAGTAACAGGCCACCACAAATAAATGATCAAAGACAACATCATCAGTAATGGGACAAATGCCCATGACATGCTTCCAAGTGTGATGTACAGGCTGACACATCACTTCAGTGGCGTATCTGCCAAGAATACATAACCTCCATCATTAGGAAACAGGCAAACCCATGCTCAGGAAAGTCTGAATGTTATCTGGACTGAACTCTTCGAATTCAAAGTCATTAAAGACTGAGGAAATGTTCCAGATTAAAGGAAGTTTAAAAGACATGACAACCAGATGGGTGTGTGATCCTAGATGTACTGAGTTACATAATAGCATTTTGTTAATAATGAGCTTCTTCAGTTTCAAGAGTGTGTGCTGACTCTTGGGAAATATGCCTGCAACTTACTCTCAAATGATTCAGGGAAAAAAGTATATATATATGTAAATACACACCACACACACACACACACACACACACACACACACACACACACACACACACACATATATATACAGTTAATATAATTATACCATATATGTGTGTGTATATATATATATATATATATATATACACACACATATATGGATAGGTAGCTTGCAGAAAAAATAAAGCAAAAGGAACAAAATATAAACAACTAATGGATCTGGACAGAGAGTATCCAGAGTTCTTAAGTACAATAATTGCAAATTTTCTATATGTTTGAAACTATACACACACACACACACACACACACACACACACACATATAAAATATTCTCCTGAATTTCATATATTATGTATTTATAATTTATATATTAAACATGCATATATTTAAATTAAAGATGCCATATATTTACTTATAATTTACATATGCATATTAAATATATTAAAATACAAGATAATGAAAATAAATGTGGAATCTAGCTTTGGATTTTTACATAAACAATACAGACAATATTATACACAACATATTTAGTAAAATTTAAATAATAAAATGATATTCACAAAATAAATGAAATTCATCAGCAATTAAAGAGAAAAAAAGATTATCAAGCAATCTTTAAAGGTTATCCGTATAGGTGTTTTTTCTTTATGGAAGTATTTTTGTAAAGCAAAATTACCACATTCTTTTTTTAAAAACTGAGGAAAAAAGAAACATAAAAAGTCACCCTTAGCCCCTCAGTGTGTTTCATAAATTTGTGCTTTTCCAACTTATAGCAACAATGTGTCAGAATGCCTAGATGTAACCAGTTTATTACACTACATATTACCATTTACATTGTTATGCTAGGTATTACCATTTCTTTAAATAAATGATTCCCATCAATCTGCAACCTACTTTCAGCCACCTTGTTTTTCCTATATTTACTTTGGATTCTTGCACATATCCACAGATTTAGCAACTTTCCTAGTGGTAGATTCCATATTTTGTATTCTTAAATTCTGGAGATTAATAAAAATATTATTCAGTATAAGCAGCCAATCTACCCTTCTGGAATCTTAATTGTTCTCCCTCCAAAGGTCATTGATTAGTAACAAATAATATGTTATGCCTCCCTTTCCACAGGACATTTTTTTTTTACTGGTTAATAAGAACTCATGTGAGACAAAAACTAAACCTTTCTGAAAACATGTGACCTCTTTTGCTTCCTCTCACATTTAAGTCCTGTCATCATGTCAAAGAATTAAAATTAGATTAAATCAGAGTGATTTACTTCCCTCAGAGTCATGTTGGTTGCTTACCCCGGTTTGCTCTGCTTTCTGATGCACATGAAAATCGATTGTCTTTTTTTATTCCTCTATTTTCCTAGATATCAGAGCAAGCTGACTAATCTATAACTTTTAAAGTCATCGCTAGTATGTTCTCTTTCCCTCTGTCTCTCTCCTTCCCCCATTTTCATTTGGCATTTATGAACCTTAAGCTTGGACAATTTCTATTATGAATATTTGATAACAATCCAAAGATAATTTAAATCATGAAAAGCATGACAAATCAAAATCTCCTGAATATTCTACACTATTTAAATATAATTCTCCTGAAGCTCATTAGCCAGCTTATATCAGTGCATAATTCTATATCCAGTTTACACTCTACACAGGTAATTTCTTGACCAAGTTCCTGGATACCCTTTGCTCTTGATTTTTGACAGTGTGTCTACATTGTGGCATGCCGTAACTTAAAAATGTTTATCCATGCCTCTTTCCCGTTCATCCAACTGGGGAAATGTCAAGACCTGTTTCCTAACTCAAGGAGGTTCTCAGTCCATCCTTTGCTCCTTTTATTTATTTATTTTCATTGAATGTTCAAGGAATTGGTAAAGTGACTGCTTCAAACATTCTTCAGCCTTTCTATGTAAACAACATTGGATACCTTCTCCTTCATTACCTGCTCCTACCCACCTGCAGGGATATGAGAAAATGCTGGTGGTTCCTTTGTCCTCTAAGATAAAAGCTGAAACACTTTTGCTTAACTCACTCCATCCCATTCTCAACAAAAACACACTAAAGTACAGCATATTTTATTTTTTGGTTTGTTATTTTCTATCTGTATAAATTGTACCTTTTTCTTTACATATCCCTATCTTCTGACCCATTCCACTTGCATGAAGTTATTCTAAAAACTAATTAGAGATATAGGCAAAGACTCATGTTCAGAGAATTTCATGAGTGTCATTTATAGTATTTATAATTGTAACTCCTTGAAAGCAACTAGGGTTCTCTAGTTATACAGTTATATAATTATTAAATAGTTACATAATAATTCTCTAATGATTAGAGATCAACTAAATAAATTGTGCTTTGTTCAGATGTTAGAACACCAGGCAGTCACAAAACCCACGTCTCAAAGAGCATTAATTTATATGCAGAAATCTTCAATATATATATTTAAAACAGTATTACTACTTTCTAGAATAATATGATGAAGTACCAGTTGTGTAGCCAATGATAAATATGTATATACATATAGGTATGAAATTCTGAAAGATACTTTCTAAAATAATATGATAAAGTACCAACTGTGTTATTATAAATATGTATATACATATATTTATATAATACATATTTGTATAAAATTCAGGAAGATTAGAGGACCATAGAGCAAACTGTGAATAGTTATTATCTCTGAATGATGCATAAATAATATTAATTTTCTTTTTTATACTTTCCTTAATTTTTTAGATTCTCTGAAAAAATACATCATGTTATAATCCAAAAAGAATGAATATTAGTTTAAAATTTTAGAGGGAGCAATGTACATACATAAGAACCAAATGCATTTCAGCATTAAAAACAACATTAAAAGAGCTCGAGACATATAGACAAAATTGGGGCATTAATTAAGCAAAAAATGAAATTATCAAAAAGTTAGTAAAATATGAATTTTTTGAAGTAATCTGGCTGGACCTGCCAGTTACCTCCTTGATGTCTATTCTCTCCTATTAGCACTTTATGCTCTTTGGCCTTTGTCTGCTCGAATTGTAGATCTAATGAATGGAACCCCAGCAGCTATTTTCTGTGCATGAGTCTTAGAAGGGCTGTAAGAATCCAGGATCTGGTACATTATAGAGCCATTTTACCAGGCTTGGACTACCAATACCAAGACTTGATATTTTATGAGGGAAAAATAAAGCACTAAGTTCTTTAAGCTACTTCGGACACACACTGAACACAGCTTCTAAGTGATACATATTATCTAAGAATTTGCAGGCAATAATAAAGAAAATGTTTCTCTCTTGTGGATTTAATGATTATGTAACCAGCATATGCATCACCAAATATTGGAGTCTATATTCCAAATCATATGTAAAGTGGAGAAAAAACTTTAAATGTTCAGAGAAGTGAAATTAAAATAATTACATTTAGGAAATCAGAAGACATTAAAAATGACTCAAATAGAGAAGTATATATTTCATAAAATATTTAACAGCTTAATTACACTTAATCACACAAAGGATTATTTTAAAATTGGATTCCAAATAATGAAACAGATGTAACAGTAGCAGGAGAGATTACATTACTCATTAAAATTGAATTTCCAAAAACTGAAGATTGTTTGCATACTAACATTTTTTCGAAAAGTGTAGATTCTTCTTTTGAGCATCTTTAAACCTAAATTTAGAACTTCAGCATTTCAAACAATGAGATCTAATTAGAAATGTGGTATGAATATGTGATGAACTTTAAGTAGAGAATAAGAGTTAGTTTCATAATATACTATGTTATATGGTCAGTATTTGTTTTTATATTTCTTCATGTTTTATGTCATCGTTTAAATGTATCACATCTGTATTTACTTTTCCTGAGAGTAAGTTAAAATTGACTTGAAGTACATCCTTTATACCATCCAAATATTTGGTGTGGCAGGTTGTATTTTCCAAAGATGGCCACACCTCCCATCTGGCATGCTCTCCTGCAATGTGACCCTGACATTCACCCATCATGTGATCAAGCTATTTGTTTACTATTTGGAATCTGAGCAGATCCTAGGACTCCTTCAACCAAGAAGATATGGTAGAAACAATCTGCACCAATTCTGGGAGTGGCCATTAACTGGCCTAGCATCTTGTTTTCTGCCTTTTGCAGCCCTCAGCTGCCAAGTTAAAAATGCAGGCTACTGTGCTAGGCAGAGAGGTCATGTTGAAATTCACTCAGGCATCAGATATTTTAATAAAGGACATCCAGTTCACCCAGCCTGTAGATGACTCCAGCCACAGCCACCACCTGATGGCAACTACACCCCGAATGAAGATCTCCCAGCTAAGCCCCGCCAACCCATAGGACTATGAGAGATTTTAATAAACTGCTGTTTTAAGCCACTAAATTTCAGGACAATTTCTTGCATAGCAATAAGATAACCAGAGAAATGTGATCATCTTAGAGTCTAAAATCAGGAAGTATAATGCAATAATCTAGTATCTTTATTTATATAAATATTTGAAATTACATATAAGAACATATACTGATTAGAATATGAATTGTTTGTACGATAACCTCTCTATTTTTCTGTCTCTATCTCTACCTCTATCTGTACAAGTTATCTTATTTCCAATGAAAATTATTTCCAATGGTTTTCTGGATAGCTGCTGATATATGTACTAAGAAAGGTGTGACATATGTAAGTATATATATATATATATATACACATATATATACACATGTATGTATACATATGTGTATATATATGTATACATATGTATATATACATATATAAGCATACTATATTACACATAAAATTAAAAGTGCATCCTTTATACACACACACAGAGTATATTTGGGGGCCATCATCCTGTAAAATAGAATATATGGCAGAAACCTGAATGCTGTTCCTATATGGAAGAATTGACAAATGTGGAAAGCAGTTTAAATTTGTTTTCTATTCTCCCTAAAAGCAGAACTAAGACTAATAATACCAATGAGAAAACTTACAAGGGATCAAATTTAAACTCAGCACCAGGAAAAGCTCTTACTATAAGGAATGGGATGCCCTAAAAACAGGCCAAAGGAAGAATTAAAGAACACGTTGAAAGTGCATTCTCTAGAAATGTTGAAGGGACTTCAAGTATTGGCTAGTTGCTGGAATTAAATGGTTTTTAAGTACCCTCTTGAACCCATGATTTTGATAAATGTGTGCTAATTATCTTTGGAATAGATTACCCTAATATTTTTATATCCCCATCACATTCCAGAAAAAGGAACCAGAAGTGTCACAAAGATTCCTTCAATAAAACATCATTAAATTCATAGCCCTCTATCCTACTGAATCAATATTTAACAATTTTTCAAGACATTCATTGAATGAATAGCTATATTGTGGACTTTGTTAGGCCTCAGGGGAACAATGAAGAATGTGATGTCTCCATTGTTAAAAAGGCTTATAATTTGAAATGAGAGATGGAGGAGGGCGCCACCAACTACGGTAACGTGGTATAAGTGAGCAACAGCAGTAGAAACAAAGCACTGTGGGAACAGAAAAAAGGAACAGAAATAATTCTGGCTTAGAGACTTGGGAAAATCCTTTAAAAAAAAAGGTATCATTTGAACTAATCTTTGAAATGAGGAGATAGTTAATGCAAGACTGAAAACTGGTGTGAGCAAAGAAACAGGTCATGGACACCTTTGACAGGCCTAAGTAACAGAGAGTTAATTCACTGAGTCCTGAAACTACATTAGGAGGGAGTAAAAGATGATATAGGAGGCTGCAAAGGTCATTTAGGATAGATTTCTATGGAAGGTTTTGAATGACATGCTAAAGAATTTTAAATTTAACCTGTAGCTTTCAAAGATGTTTTTCCTTCCAGGAGTTAGATGTTCAGAATTATATTTACAGAGACCTCTCTATTGGCAATGTAGAGAATGTGATGGTCTACACCATATGGGGTAGCTTTATTGTAGAGACACTGTATCAGTATGGGGTTTAGACTAGGTGCAATCTTGACTGAGGGCAGGTGGGAATCACCCCTCAAGGTCCTTCTCAATCTTGAACTCTGTGACTTATGTCCCTTGCAAAGGAAAGGAGTTTCAAACCAATTCTTACAAATGACAGACGTAGCAGAACATTTGGGCCATTCTGGTGAAAATCATAAAGACATTGCTGTTTCAAAGACCCAGTGAGTTTGACAAGAAGTATATAAGTTTTACAAGAAGCACAATCTTTGACTAGCTGATAATGAAATCTGAGAGAGAAAAAATTACAAGGAAGAATTAATATAGCAGAGTGGAATGGCATTTATCAACTATCCTACCAGGAAAGCCAGATAAAAATTGGACTGACCTAAATCCTTTCTGGCCTGCATCATTTTCCAAAGTAGCATCTCCTGCTTTGGAAGGCCCAGGGGACCTATCTGTGCATGTGCAATCTGATTAAAAGCATGTAGTAAGGACTTAATCGTGTAGGGCGTTTTGCTAGGTACAGCATAAAAAGAACCGTGTTGCACCACCTTCTAGGCTTTTGTAATTTAAGAACAATGGATGTAGATATACATTTATAATTTAGGAAGAGAGAAGAAAGGACTCACTAAACTATAGGAATAGCCAAAATTATGCATACTTAACACCAAATGCTTCATGAACATCAGTAGGTGGAACAATTCCTTGATTAGTTCCATTTCAAGGGGAAATACAAGTAAAGGTCAGAGAATAAATGCCAGTGACCGGATCTCACTCCTGAGACCGACTGGAAGAGAAAAGGAAAATGCCCTATTCAGCCCTCACAGCGCTGAAGCCAAGGTCAGAGACACAGTCCAAAGCACACGCCACAGGACTGCAGGCTCCTGAAGGGAGGAGGGGCAGGGCAGCCCCTCAGCCCAGCGTCAGTCTGGGGATACAAACCCCTTCTCTCTCTTTTCTTGCTTTCTGTTGCAGGGTTGGTGTTGAGCCATTCCCGTAAGCACATTTGGCCTTGCTGAGGGAGATCTATATACAGGTGTCAGCAAAAAAGGTAGGAATTCATGAAATTTCCAACAAATAGAAGGCATAAACCTGGATTAAGAAAACAACACATGAAAAAGCTTGAAATTGGGGTGCAGGGTGACGGTTATCCCTGAGACCAATATATGGCATGTGACATCAGAAGTTAAGTCCTCTGAATGATTTGCTTGACGGCAATAAACCAGGCATATCATTAGATTAGACTTCTCTATATAAAGAACTTCACTGTCCTTGAAGCCCCCACACAGTGGTAAATTAACAAATGAGGTACTCTTTCCTATAAAGTACAGCCATGGATAACATAGTATGAACATATTTGCTGAAAAATAGAGAATAAAAAATAAAAATGCTACAAGAGAGCAATATGTAGTAACAAGTTCATGATTCCTAAATGTGTAATGCTCATATAGAAAGATGATGTTTATATTTGTTTATGGTATGAGAACCTTTCTTGATAGAACAGCCTGGCCTTATGAAACTATGTAGTTCTATTTTGCAGATGTTCATCTCTGAAGAAATAAACCTCAAAAGCAGGAATGAGAATTTCAGCTTATTAACAGTGTGAACTTCAGTAAGGCAGAGACTTCAATAAGATAAGGAAGTAAGCACAAGTGCAGACACACAGGAAAAAGGATTTTCCCTAGTAGACCCCCAGGGTTTTAGAATTGCAAAAGCATTCAGTAATTGCATGCAGTGAATATTAACCCACTGCTGAAACCCATTTGAAGTTGTGCCTCTTAATGAAATTTTGGAAGTACCTGATCTTGCATTTACATAGTGCCTTAAATTAAATGGATCCCAAAATCACCAGCCAAATTTGTTAATTGATTATATATACTGACTACTTAAGCAGGAATCATTTCATGAACCAATAAAGTACATTTCTATATTAAAATGTGGCAACATTTTATTGGCCCACAATTTTATGTATCGTTTTTTATTTATATATCAAGTTATATCAAGTGAGATACAATGCTTTAGCTAATTAAAAGTACATAGGTATTTAGAAAATTATGATAAAATATAGATGCATATACTATAAATTGATTAAAATCACATAATAAAATTTTTCCACAGCAAGTACTAAATACATACAAGATTAAAAAAACAGATGGACAGAAAATAACATCAGTTAAAAAATGACTAAATGTGGGAGTTTTGGGGTATGTTAGTGCGGAGAGGAGTGACAGGGTGAAAGGACATATGAAAGGTTTTAAGATTAGCTAAAAATACAAAACTACTTAGTTTAAGTCTCATAAGAAAGTTATTCTGAAAATAAGGTTTTAGATAAAGAAGTCTTAAAAAGTTGGACCAAAACTTAATTTGGTCCAATATAAGGTCAAAACAAACTCTACAGTTAGTAAAACAGCTAAAAGTCAAGAATGAATCTGTTTTATCATAAAATAAGATCAGTTACCTATATTCAGCTTGAGAGGTGCCAAAGCACAAGATTGCAGATGTTCATGCTTAAAAACACCCAGGGAACCCCAAAATGTGAAAACTCAACTTTCAGTAGAAGCCCTTTGGAAATACATACACACACACACACTCACATGCACACACACAAAGGTAGTGGACATTAGTCCTGCCCTATGACAGGGAACGGTTGTGTATCTTTGATTTAGTGTATGTCAAAACTACATTGCAAAATCTATCATACTGCTAAACATTTGTGTCTTAGTTTTACATTTATAATGGTGGAGAATATTTTTTGTTAGTTACTAACTTCCAAAGCACTTGGTAAACAAAATGAAAACTGTTCACAAAGTAAGCTTACAAAGTTACTGTCACACTACAAATAATTACGGTGGTATAATATTTCTGCATATTGAGACAACAATACAAGAAAATCAATCAAGTCATTACTTGATTTTAAATAAGACATGTAGAAATTCTTTGTTAACGTTGTTGAAGCTTATAATAAAGTTTTCTTTTTAATCACCCTTAAAGTATATTCAGTATATTGTACACCACCTCATTTTGGTGGCACGCAAAGTAAGAATGGGAGGCAACAGGAATACACTAAGCAAATGTAAGCTGAGGCTTTTTAAGGCAGCACCCAAAAATTGAATCAGAATGGAAAAAAAAAGTAAAAGTTTATTTAAATAATTTAATTACTTGTAATATGAAAATGATATGTAAACACAAATAAAACACATATACTATTTAACAACCTATAAAACCACTTATTACATAACAAACTCCCACAAAACATATTAGATCTTTACCAATTTCTTATATTAACTACTTTACTTTTTTGTACATGTTTTTGGAGTAGAGGAAGTTGCAGGTCGCATCCAACAATTAGTCCTGGTACATTCCAACAGTCTGCAAATAATTCGAAATAAATAAAAAACAGCATGATGCATCATTAGAGTCCCACCAGCAGCAGTTTATTAATTTATGTATAATTATGATTTGTACAGATTATTATGAAGGAACTGACAAACTTTCAGTGTTTAAGACTGAAAATTATTTTCCTAATATGATAAGAGATTTGGAATTCAAATATTTCTAAAAGAGAAATCAATTACAACTTCAAATTATGTGTTCTTCTAAATAAATAGAAAATCTCCAACTAAGCATTCATAAAAATCATTATGAACAACTAGACATCATGAAGTCTATGTCTCTTAAGAACAAAAAATAATAATGTTCCTCTTTTTCATTCAGGAACTAACGCAGAGATGGCAATATGTTTATGTTATTACTATTTTTCATGTTCACACACACCAAAAAAAACACTCTTTCAATTTTTCTAAGGATCGTCCACAATAAATAATAGCACAGTTCAATGCTGATAAAAAAGCTAAGGGGAGAATGGAGAATAACTGCTCAACTTAACCAAGAACACCTAATGGAAATCAGCAGTGACATGGAATTTTCCAAATAAAGTTAAACAGAATAGAAAAAGCTAACCCTTTTTCTAAGCTTAATGTACTTTCTACAAAGTGGCATTTCAGCTTTAAGGATTTTATACAATTCATACAATATTATGATATAGTGTTTATCATGATAGGACATACCTTTGTCCTCACACACTTATGTACTCTTCTCTCTTAAGTAAGATTTATTAGTATTCCACTAATATAATTTTACTGTTTCTATTTTGATTGACTTCAATCCTCTTTAACTCTTATTTATTTATTGTCTCCTGGGATCTAATTTTGCAGTTAAATTTTACAATAACTCTCCCAGATCTGAGAATTTATTTTGGAAATCAGTTAAGCAAGCCAGATTTACTAGGCACCTGTTACATTAAATGTAAATAGAGGACCCTATTAGTGAAGATACTCTAATAATAGCTAGCATTTGTTGAGCACCTGCTAAGTACCAAGCATAATAGTCAATGCAGTACATTCACTGCCACTCAACCCTCATAACCCATTAAATTAATTACAGTGATTAGGTGAATGAAAATAAATATCTAGTTCAGTATTGACAATTAAATGAGTTAATATTATATAAAGTATTTAGAGCCTCATGTCCAATTAGAGACATGGGTTGTATTAATGTTAGCTATTATTACCATTACCCCCATTTTAAAGATGAGGTAAATAAATTCCACTGAGGCTATGGAATTGTCTTTTGTAATTCTTCTAGCAATTAGATGAGTCTGAATTCTTGAACTGCATTTATGCAGTTGCTACAGTCTCAATCTTAGAACTCTAGCACCATTGCCTCCCACAAACTTGAGTGTCCCCATTTTTTCTTAGAATCGAGGTAGTTCATATTCTAGAGGTTCTAATTAATTGCCAAGAACTTCATCTTCAAAAGGAAATTTAATGGACCCCTGATTCACAAGACAGTTATGCTGAAAATAAGGTTTTAGGTAAAGAAGCTTTAAAAAGTTGGACCAAATGAAAGGTCAAAACAAACCCTAGAGTAAATAAAGCAACTGTAAGTCAAGAACAAATATGAATTATCATAAAATCGGTTATTATATTCATCTTGAATGAGTCACTGCCCCAAGTCACAGTCGAAAAACCAGGCAACTCAGAAAATGGTAAAGGAAGGTGATTCAAGAGATTGTAGTCACAACCTGTCAAGAAACAGATATTCACAACTGCAAAGAATGCCTCTATTGTTAATTTTATTCCCATTCAGAATCTCTTATTCTTGCATACCATAAAAATGTAAGTTTTAATATATCAATTAAAAGTAATTTTGTTTTCAGTTTTCCACAATACCTTTTTGTGTTAGACACACCCCAAGTTATGGAGGAAAACTGGGAAATTTCCTCATTCCTCTTTCTCTCAAGCTCTCTCTTGATCTCTTGATCTCTATTTCAATCTAAACATAGAAAGTTACTACAATTTCCTTTTGGTTTGCTGAATTGATATTCATAGTTGAAAGGTGCTAAAGCATACACACACACACACACACACACACATACACACACACAGTGAATTCTTTCAGCAACCCGCAGGTTAGAAATGTCTTGTGGGACCCATCTGTGTTCTCATGTTCATTAGGAATATCTAGCTCTTTAAAGCAACTATTTCTAATTAGCTACAAAATAAAGTGTTAGCCCAAAGAATAAGAAGTAGTGAGAACTTCAAAAACAGCTGCTGATATAAGATTGCAATATCCTCACATCTGGTTAATAATGAAAAGTCCATCCTTTATCAATTCTTTGAATTTGCAGACACATCAGGTAATCACAGTAACTTGTATAAGTTAATAACACACAGGACTATAAAATTTACCTCTACATTACGTTGTTTGAAATAATTGATTAGTACTATTTAAGTGTTCAGGAAAACAGAGGTGGAATGGAGATAGGATCCTTTGAAGAACACAGGAGCTTTTAAAGAATGTTTTATATTTTTACATCAGCAAAAAAAATAGTTATATTTTTAATTATATGAAAATAAAGCCTTAAGTAATGAAAAAATTATATCAAAACAACTCTATTTGGGAAGTTATTAGAGCTTAATAAACAAAGATACATGATTGTTATTTGAGTGGTCAATTCAGTTAAACACAAGGTAAAAACATAAACTTAAAGGGGAATGAGGATCATTGTTAAAAAGCAATTAACACCTTGTATTCTAATAAAGAGCTGGAGTAAGAACCCTAAGTCAATCCTGAGATCTGTTTCATAGCTAGAAAAATGATAGTTCATTTCATTCTCAAAGAAAATGATAGGCTTATCTTCATAAAATAAAGGCTAGAATACAGAGTGATACTGGGTATTTTTATACCAGTTGCTTCATTTTGAAGATGAGGAAACTGAGATCCAGAGAACCTAAATAACGTGACGCAGTTTATTAGGACTATAATCCAATCCTTTCCTCTTAGCCAGATGATCTTTATAATACTGTAAGGGATGATTGCTATTGTGTTTCCTGACAAAAGTTCTCAGTACCTAGCATTTCTTTACATAGTTCAGTCCCCTTCCCCCAACCTCAACCAGTGCCTTTCCCTAGAGGAAATCGCTTTTACTTGTTTGTTAGTTCTACAATAGAAGCCTTAAATCCAAATGTCTTTATGGACCAGGTCGATTCAATAGAGAGTGATTAGAATCTGTGGAAGTCTGGAAAGTACATACTCATGTAAAAATAAACACATTTTTTAATAAACAAAATTAAAGCATACTTCAACCAAACCAAGTATTTTATAGACTCAAAGTATTTTAGACATTATCATTATCTCACTTACCACTCACTTCTCCCAACTCTTCCTATTCATGATTCCTCCTCTTCATTATCTTTGTAACTTGAAGGAATATATCACTGCTCTTTCTTGTATTAACATCGACACTCTCTCTTGATCCCATTGTGTAATATGCTGATCTTCCAATCCTTATCCTTTCCTTCTGCTTTCTCCAACCCCATAACCTAACTCCCAAGCTTTACGTTCTACGTGTTTACTGTGACATTTCCATTGCTGGCAATATTTGTATTCCGTATTATAGTCATGTATCACATTATCTAAAGGTTGACATTAAAGTTGAACATCATTAATTATCATTACTATTTAAATTAAAATTCTGTTTCAGAGCCAACTAAAGTTCTATGATTACTTTCCTTTCTTGCATATTCTTTTGTTTTTCCCAGACTTTTCACCTTCTTTTTTCTTGCACTATTTTCTTTTTAAATACATCTTGAACATTAAATGTCCTATGTCTACCTTTTGTCACAGACTTGCATCTGCCTAAGCCCTCAATTATTGCGCTAATTCCACACCACACTGAAGCAATATAAATTGTGTGCCCTCTACGACTACTTCATAACTATCATGCTATGTCTTTCTCTTTCTCTTAATAATACTTTGCTGGGGTTGGACCTCAAGTAATTTTGTAAGAAAGGTTACATGTGTGGAAATAAATGTACTCCTTATATATATGAATGTGGCATTATTCTACTCTTGAAGTTGATTTGAGTAGATATAGAATTTTAAGTTGAAAATAATTTTTCTTCAGTAATGTGGACTTCCAATACTATGTAGAATAAAAGTCGTGAAAATGGGCATACTTGTCTTGTTCCTGATCTTAGAGGAAAAGCTTTAAGCTTTTCACCATTAAGTATAATGTTAGCTATGGCTTTGTCATATATGGCCTTTATTATATTGAGGTACATTCCCTGTATACCACTTTGTTGAGACTTTTATCATAAATGGATGTTGAATTGTCAAATGCTTTTTCTCATCTATTGAGATCATCGTATTTTTATCTTCCATTTTGTTAATGTGGTGTATGACATCAACTGATTTGTGAATGTTGAACTATCCTCTCATCCCTCAAATAAATTCTACTTGACCATGGTGTATGATCCTTTTAATGCATTGTTGAATTAGGTTTTTGCATTTATTTTTATCAGGACATAATGGTCTATAATTTATTTTTTTGTGGCATCCTTGTTATAAAAAAGAGTTTGGAAGCTTTCCCTACTTTTCAATTTTTTGAAAGAGTTTGAGAAGAATGGATATTAAATCTTTGAACATTTGGTAGAATTCACTAGTGAAGCCATTCAGGCCTGGACTTCTGTTTGTTGGCAAGTCTTTGATTACTGATTCAATCTCCTTACTAGTAATCTGTCTGTTCAGATTTTCTACTTCTTGATGATCAATTCTAGGTTGTAAATTTCTAGAAATGTATCCATTTCTTCTATGGTGTCTAATTTGTTGGTGTATAACTGTTCATAGCAGTCTCTTATGATCCTTTGTATTTCTATAGTATCAGTTATAACTTGTCCTTTTACATTTCTGATTTTATTTATTTGGGCCCTGTTTTTTTTAATTTGTTTTTTGTTTGTTTTTTTGGTGAGTCTAGCTAAAGACTTGTCAATTTTGTTTACTTTTTCAAAGAACCAACTCTTAGTTTATTGATCTTTTATACTGCCTTTGTAGTCTCTATTTTATTTTTGTCCACTCTAACTTTATTATTGTCTGCCTTCTGTTAACTTTGGGCTTCATTTTCTCTTCTTTTTCTAATTCCTTCAGGTTTAAAAGTAAATTGTTAATTGGTGATTTCTCTTGTTTCTTAAGGTAGGCCTGTATTGCTATGAACTACTTACAACCACATTTGCTGGATACCATAGATTTTGGCATGCCAGATTTCTGTTTTTATTTGTCTCTAGGTATTTTTCTTTGATTTCTTTTGCCTTCTTCTATGACCCAGTAGTTGTTCAGTAACATGTTTAATCTCTGCATACTTGTAGCTTTTCCAATTTGTTTATTTCTAGGTTCATACCACTATGGTCTGAAAAGGTGCTTGATATGATTTCAGTCTTCCTGAACTTATTGAGACTGGTTTTGTGGCCTTACATGTGATTTTTCCTGGAGAATGTTACATGTGCACTTGAGAAGAATGTTCATTCTGCTGCTTTTGGGTGGAATGTTCTGTATATATCTATTAAGTTCCTCTGGTCTCATGTGTCATATCAAGCCAATATTTCCTTACTGATTTTCTCTCTTGTTGATCTATCCATTGATGTAAGTGAGGCATTAAAGTCCCCTACTATTTTGTTATTGCTGTACATTTTTCACTTTAAGACTATTAATACTTGCTTTGTATATTTTGGTGCTCCTATGTTGAGTGCATACATATTTATAAATATTATCTTCTTACTGAATTGACCCCTTTATCATTATATAGTACCTGTCTTTGTCTTTTATCACAGCCTTGTTTTAAAGCCTGCTTTTCCTGATATGAGTATAGTTATACCAGCTTTCTTTTTATTTCCATTTTCATGGAATATCTTTTTCCATCCATTCACTTTCAATCTGGGTGTGTCCTTACTTGTGAAGTGAGTCTCTTGCATGCAGTGTACAGATGTTTCTTGTTTTTCCTTTTTGAACCATTCAGCCACTCTATGTTTTTTAATTGAATAATTTAGTCCACTATATTTAAAGTAATTATTGACAGGTATATACTATTGCCATTTTGTTAATTGTTTTGAAGTTCTTTTGTGTTCCTTTCTTCTTTTCTTTCTCTCTTACCCTGTGCTTTGATGACTTTTTTTAGTGTTTTTCTCATTTTCTTTTGTATGTTTACTTAAGTTTTTTTCTTCTTGTTCACCAAGAATTCACATATACCATTTGATGAATACACTACTCCATTTTAAGTCAATAGTACTTAAGTTTGAACACATTCCAAAACTACATTTCTACTCTCCACCTTTTATGTTTTTGATAACACATTTTACATTTTTTATCTTATGTATCCCTTAACATAATTACTGTAGTTTCATTAATTGTATTGTTTTTATCTTTTAACCTTCATTGTAGATTTATAAGTCATTAACCCATTACCTGGTTATATATTTACTTTTCCAGACAGATTTTTACTTTCATATGTTTTCTTTGTTACTAAGTAGTGACATTTCTTTTCAACCTAAAGAAGTTCCTTTAACAGTACTTATAAGGCCACTTTCGTAGTCATGAACTCTAGTTTATGTTTATCTGGAAAATTCTTTCTCTCTTTCAATTCTAAATGATAGCCTTGCTGGGTAGCATCTTGGTTGGAAGTTTTTCCCTCCAGCCCTTTGATTATGTCATACCACTTCCTTCTGGCCTGCAAAATTTCTGTCGAGAAATCTGCTGATAGCCTTCCCTTGTACATAACAGTTTGTTTTGCTCTTGGTGCTTTTAAGATTCTCTTTTTAACTTTTGACATTTTACTTATAGTCTGTCTTGGTGTGGATCTCTTTCGGTTCATCTTATTTAGTACTCTCTGGGCTTCCTGGACCTATGTGTTTGTTTCATTCAGTAAGTCAGGGAAGTTTACAGCCACTATTTCTTCAAATAAGTTTTCTGCCCCTTTCTCTCTGTCTTCTTCAGAAACCCCTCTAATGTGAATATTATTCCACTTAATGTTGTCCCATGGATCCCATAAGTTATCTCCATTTTTTAAATCCTTTCTTTTTTCACCTTTTTGCTGTTTTATCTAGGTGAATTCTATTGCTTTGTCTTCCAGCTCTCTGATCCATTATTCTCTTTCATCCAGTAGGCTGTTGAACCCCTCTAATGTATTTTTAAATTCCATTATTGTATTCCTCAGCTCCTGGACTTCTCTTTGGTACTTTCCTATATATTCTCTTTTTGTTGATGTTTTCACAGCGTTCATCTATTCTCCCAAGTTCAGTAAGCATTGTTATCACTACTACCTATAATTTTTTATCAAGTAGAATACTTACCTCTATATCATTAAGGTCTTTTTCTGAGGTTTTGTCTCATTCTCTCCTTTGGCACATATTTCCCTGCTTCCTCATTTTGCTTGACTCTCTGTATTTGTTTCTATGTATTAGGTGAAACAGCCACCTCTCTCAGTCTTGAAAGAGTAGCCTTGTGTAGGTGATCATATTACTAGTTCAACCTTGCCCTAGCTCTTAGTTGTCTCTCAAACTTTAGTGATTGTCTGAACCATCTGATTTATTCTTGATAGGTCCCTGCTGTTGAGGTGGGGCCATGACCCATTGGTGATCCAAGGGGAAGAATCTCATTTACCACCTGGTTTCAGGCTGATGGGAAGCCAGACACTCAAGCAGCAGATTTTAATGTTTTCAAGTATATACAGCTCTATCAGGAGCCACAATCCTAGATCTCTTGTCCTCTAGGCCAGATCTAGAGATAACAGGTGACAGGTGCAAAAACCTGGGCTCTAGATGAGTGTATAAGCTCCTTCCTGGGAGGTCTCCTTGAGTTGTAGTGAGACCAGTGGGGTGCATAAAGATGGTGTCTCCCTGCTTGCGTTCCCTGGGAGTGCTTCCTTAGAGCTGTAGACTTGGGAACTGGAAGCCTGCCCCTTGGGCTGAAGCTGTAGGCTAACAGGCCTTTTTCACAGGAAGAGTTTGGGGTTGTGCTCAGTCTTATGTCTTTGTGATGCCCTGGGGGTGCAGGAGAGGTCCTGCCAAGAACTGTCTTTCTGATTGTTACATTCCTGTGGAGTTCAGGAGTGCCTTTCCCCTTGCCACCAGTGCCAGGCAACCATGGGTCATTCCTTGTATGAATTGTATGCATCTACCGGCTTTACCACAGCAGCTGGAGTGGATAGGGGGTTGATCATGCTTGCTGTCTTCAGAAAAGTAGTGAGAAAATGTCTTAATTGCATATGCCCAGAGGCTTTAAGGATGCAGTAGATCAGTGCCTTGTCTTCCACACAGGTTAGATTTAGGCTGGAAGTGGGAAAATGTAGTGATAACTCATACTCACCAGTCCAGCCAGGGAGTGGAGGAGCATTGCAACTACCCTGTCCTCTGGCTTCAGCAAGACAGTGGGATAGAACTGCAACTGTCTACCTTACCTTTGTTAGTAAGACATTGTGAGGGTGCCATATCTAAGCTCCACCTTCACTAGCAGGATAGGTGATAGCGCTAAAACAGCATCCACCAGTGCCTCTATCTCTGGAGAGAGTTTTGACTGTTCCCTGCCCCTCCTGCAGATCTTTCAGATTAGCAAATTAATCTCCTTCACATACACTCTAGGTGCTTTCCAAACGGATGGACTTTTTATTGTTGGTCTCAGTGTAAGTTATATACAAAACCACCAGACTGGTGAGATCCCTATTGCACCGGGGGTGGGGTTTATTGGCAAGACTGTATCTCTTCCTGTCCTACCCTTCTCAATGTGGTCTTTATATCCTTTGTTGTGGAGAAGCAGTTCATCTAGTTCTCAGATATGTTTCAGAGGGAAATGACCCATTTGTAGCTATAGATCTGGTGTGTCCATGGGGGGAGATATGTTCAGGCTCTTCCTATGCCACTATCTTGCAGAAGTCCCATATTAATTATTTGATATTTGTTCTAATTATATATATTTTTTCTTACAGAACTCCAATTATTAGAAAGTCACACTCCAGGGAGATTCACTGTGACTCTTAATATTTTCTTTTTTTGTTGTTGTTTGTTTGCATTGTTGAGATATTTTCTCTATTTGAAATTATAAACTTTTCCTTAAACTACTGATTGGAAAATATTTAATTTCCAACAGTTTTTCTTGTTCACTTATTGCATTTTTCACATAATCATCCCCTTGTTTTACAAATACAACATTTTTTAAAAATCTCTTCAAGGATTCAATGTTTTTGTCTCTTTATTGATCTTTTAATTTTCTGTTCCCTGCAAGTTCATTGTACTGTTTTGTTTTATTTTTTCAATTTATCTTGGTCTCTCTTTTTTGTGTTGCAAACTTTCTTTAATATTTTTTTCTTAAATATCTGGTGATCTTTGGTTGCTGCTTATATTTAAGAATAACAGAATAGAAAATATTGAGCCCTCTGTGTTACAGGAGTCTTAGGGATTAGAAGACTATGCTTAAAGGTAAGCCAGTTGCTAAGACCCTCAGTGCCAAAATAAAAGATGCTTTATTCTATGGCTCTAAGATGTATATTTGGTTGCCCTTATTGTCCCTCAGCTGTCCATAAAATTTTAGCTGAATGGTGGGAGGGGTAGTGAGAAAAATTTGCAATAGAAATGTTTGCATAGGAAGTACAATTGGTGAATAGAAGGCTAGCTATTCATCTATAGATGTTGATTATTTTGTTCAGCCCCAGTGTCCTCTGGTTTTCTTGACATTATGGAGCCTAATGCCTTTGGGACCTTATTAAGAGCAGATTGGCTTCCTCAGTTTCAGACCACTTCCCTCATCTTAGTTTCCTATGCTTTGCTTCACTCTATCCAATTTTATAGTTTGATATCTTTTAACTCCTTAACTTAACGCTTTAAATGAAGTTTCAGAAGGGGTTTAGATAAAGATGTCTCAATCATTCCTCTTAAAATGGATACTTCCCTGTTTAATAAAAGCAATCCCACTGACCTAGAGAACTACCCTTAGAACACCTAAACTGAAGAAAACCCAAGGATAAGTAAATTCATTACACTGTTGCATACCACACCACACGGCGGTCCTGGTGGCCACTGCGCTGTTCAGAATGACTCAAGCAAGGCTCTCTGTTGAAATAAATGCAAATTGCATGTCTGCACACATCTTAACCTATACAGGGTAAAGTAATACTACTGATTTTACACTTCTGAAATGCCTTATGTTCTTTCCTTTTTGTGGGGAATGAGACAACTGATTAACATTCTCAAAAAAAAAAAAAAAGACCTATTGAAGTGTAAAATTATTTAAGGAGATAGTTACAAATATCTTAAATTTGTGGAGGTTATTTTTCCTTACAAAAGAAATGGAAATGATGCATACATGTTATCCCACTTGAATTAGAATTTTATATAGATAATAAGAATGTGTGCATTGTAGAAGCAAAATGGGCCTGTTGTTGTCTTCAGCAGCAAATGAAGTGTCTCATAACTAGGAATTCATTGTGTTAATTCAGCTGCGCCATCCAATTACCTACAATTCATCTCAACTTAGTGCGCAACAATACAACTCAAAAAATCTGTGACAAAGAGTCTGCTCTAGGTTTACCAAATAGGAGAAATACTACCCTGAAGCCAGGGAGTGGGAGCCACAGCATATAAATTATTGAAATGGTCCATCACAATCTATCAGTTAATATTACAATGAATGTTTTTAAGATGAAGTCAATAGCCTAGAGTTAGCAATGAAACATATATTGGATGTCTTATAAGAAAAAGCTAACCAAGGAATACAAAAACTGTGTGGCAACTGAAATTGGCATTCCCTCAAATAGCACAGCATTCCCTTGGAGCCATGGGCCTGCCAAGTGCCGACTGACCACAGGGCCCAAGCACACGATTCTAAAAGTAGACAGAGGTAATGAGATGTGAATTTAGCATCCCCAGCCTCCTGCTTAATGAGCCAAATGCAAGAGCTAGAGCGTCTTTTACCTACTTGGAGACTGAATGATGAAATGAACAGAAGCTTTTTTATTTACCTTTTATTTTAACAAATCAAGAGTACTAATAGATAGTCCAATCCTGCTACATCAAGCATTATCATAAACCATAGAAGAAAGGACATTTAAAGTAGAGAGCACCATGAAGAAGGAAGAAAGGAAGGGAGAAGTGAGGGAAAGATATAGGAGAAGAAAAGGAGTATTGAAAAATGATAAATTCTGTATTTAATTAAGAAGAAAATCAGAGGTACACGAAAAATCTATAGGATATGGGTAAAAGGTAGACCATGATTAGGGGCTAGGCTGGTTTCTAATATTTTTCAGGGCAAGTGACATATAGTCCCATTTCAGACTGAACCAGTAAGAGAATCAAAGAAAGGTGACCCTTGAGGATTCAGAAAAAAGTAGAATTTGTTATGAGAAAAAGAGAGGAGACTGTACTAAGATTTGACACTAGGCTCATCAGTAATCCCATTAACCCTCTAAGGGCAGATTTTATTTTTTTTAAATCAAACAGGTGGAGTGACTTATTATTGGGGGTATCTACTTCATAAATTACATAGTCTAATCAAGGATCAGTCTAAAATGACATTTATTTCTTAAAAAGACTAAAGGAAATTCTTTAAAACAATGTCAGTGCATTAAACAAAAATATTAAGTAACAGAAAGTTGCTGAAAATCAACCAAAGGCCAGAAGGAGAAAATGCATTTCATCAGATATGACTTACATTAGTTCTTACAGATTACCAAAGATTATAAATTAATACAGGTTTTCCAGCTTATAAAAAGCTTACCAAAAACACTTGAGGAAAAAAAATTCAGAAATTTCAAAGGATTTCCACAATTCCTTCATAAATATGAATATTTCCTAATGTAATTCAAACAATTCATCATATTATCTTAAGGAAAAAAGCTATTTCTTATTAGATTAGTTATAGATGTAGATCTTAGTTATGGATTAAAGTCTAAATATAGAAATCTTATTTAGTTACTGACTTAAAATTTTTTTCTTCCTGTCTGTATCATGATGTGTTAATTTATTGGGGTTTTTTGTTTTCTTTTTTATAGAAGTTGGAGGAGTCTGCATTACATCGAATTATAAACAATTAATCTTCATAAAGGAAACCACTCTAATGTTTCCATGTTTATTGTCCCTCCATAATTAACTTTCTTAATTTGGTGCTATGAATTCCAAAAGGTAAATATTTTTGTTTGAAACTCTAGAAATCTGCTTCTGGGTCAAGTTTTCTTCCTTCACATTTAAAGGGAAAACTTATGTAGGAAACAAGACAGAAATCTGTGTTCTATTTATAAGCTTTGTAATTTAAAGCAGGTAATTTTATTAATCATTCATCAAAATAGCATAGTCTTTGCCCTGCCACTTGTCAGCTTACTCTGAACAACACATTTAATCTTTCTGTGTCTCAATTTCATCATCTATAAAATGGAGATACTAGTAAAAACCTACTTTGGGAAGTTATGATTAAATGAATTGCTATTATGTAAAGCACTTAGAACATGCCCAGCACGTGGTTACTTCTATATCTGCTAATAAATCAAATCAAGTAAATCTGAAAAATGGTGTACTAGAAGTAGATCAGTCATTTGAAACCTTACATCAGAATCATCTAGAAAGATGTTTATAAAGAGAGATTCTGTGGACCCATCCAAAGCAAACAAGAATCTGTAACAGTGGAATCTGACAACCTATATTTAAACAAACAAACACAAAAACCTCTTTAGGTAATTTCAATTTACAAACTAGTTTGTCAGTAATGACACTAAACAACACCCTAAGTCAGTTTAGCTACATTTCACACACCCCACCAGCATTCTTTTCCTCTTCAATGACCTTAATAGTCACTAAGCAAAGCACTCGATTTACTAGCATCTGTCAGTTTTACAAAACCAGTAAGAAGTTCAGCTTTGGAATTTTCTTTTTCACCTAAAGCAAAACTGCTTTGTTCTCATCAAGGCAAACTAAGAAGTTAAAAAGGAACTGATCCCTCAAGGCTGGGACACACTGGTTAGGGGAAAGGACAGAAGGGAAAGTTCTTGAAACATCCTCCTTTTGTTTTTGCCGGGCACTCATTGGTTGTCCCAGAACACAGGCTGGCACCATCTTAGTGATCTTGATTCATGGCTAACTACCAGGAAGAAACAAGTCACCTCCAATCCTGCTAGCATCATTCCTAGGTCCAAATTTTACTGCCCAGACTTGCAAGTAAGAACAGACTAACTTTTAAGGACTATGTCTCACTGAGCCATGGGTAATGTGGGTGCATGGGGTCCATGGGGCGGGCAATATATTACAGTGGGCCCGATGAAGACGAGCTCCCAAGCACAGTCTACAAAATGTGGTGAAATACAGTACCAGACTGTGATACAATTCTTATCAATCTTTGTTAAATTAGAAAAAGAAGTGCAATGTAGAAAACGTACAGAAAGCTAAATTTATTCTATCTTAAGAGCTATATTTTAAGATTTGGTTAGGGTGTAGAAGTCCACCACTCTTTCATAAAATGATGTTGATGTAAGTAGACTTTTTAAGTCACTCTTACAGGACAAAAGAAAATGGAGGGTAGCACTCATTTATTTTTTAATTTTATTAGTTGGTGAGAATATCAGACTGAGAACTATTAGAGTGGTGGCCTCAGTCAAAGAACTGAGGTGATCCCTGGCCCTAACAGGTATTAGCTGTGTCATTTTGAGTAAGTGAGTCTTGATAGCATGGAGACAGCCATACTACCTCTTACTCATATGGTTATGAGGATAAAATGATGTAAACCTGTCAAATGGTTACTTACCCACAGTTCAAGTACAAAGAAAGTATCCAATAAATTTTAGTTATTTTATCAATTTTTAACTATACTCACCATTTTTAACTCCCTCATAAATAAACTGAAATGGCTATATCCTCACATATGTTTGTTTCCAAGCATTTTTCCCCTTTTTCTTTCACTAGACTAATGGTAGCACTGCACAGGAGTCTTGATAGTCATATAAATCTCATCCTTTCCATCTGAAACTAACTATATAATAAAAATCTCAAGAGGAAATTAAGTCAGTTATTATGCTTCTGATCAGCAAGAAGATAATCCTTCCCATATGCCAAAATCCATTTTTAACTAAAAAAGAGGTGCTGTGCTTATGATATCAAGGCAATTAATATTAGGCAAGAGACTAAGTTGACATTTACTACTATCTCTGAGGTGTAATTTGGATGATTTTGAATGTGTAGGCTCTGCTTTAAATTCTTCTTTCTATTTACAGTGGCTACTCAGCACATGTATTATGTTCACCAAAGAGCCAACCGACAGTTTATTCACACTTTTCTGTGATGCTCTACAAGAACTTAAATCAGATTTAAGTGACAACTCAATGTAATTTAATGTATCAAACAGAGTTCCAATTAATTCCACATCATGTTAAAACATTGCTATGATACATCTTGGACAGTTCCCATCTATCCAAAACAGTAAACATTTCTTAAAAAAATACAAAAGAAGTCTGAATATTTAACATGGACAGTGTGTTTAATTTTCTTACATAACAGAAAATATGATCGCAAAAATGTTCATGTCTATGATGGCAACAGTCATTACTTTCCCTACATTCCTCTCAAACTATGTTGGGTGGATTAACCATTAATATGGAACAACTTTTAACAACTGATATTTTGCATCTTGCTGTAGGTCTACTGTAAAGGATGAATGATTATAGCAAAATAAACATTAACAGAAAAACTGATAGTTCATGAGGACTATAATTATGCGGACCTTTGAGTGAAACTGGGCAATTAGAGGAAAGACATGTCTCCATACTTTAATCTCCTAACTATCTCTGGAAATATCTTTTAAAAATTAAGTTTCAGCCTAAATAAATAGGTCCTGAGACCTACCAAGAAAATCAAATTAGAAAACTAATAGCTAAAAATGAACTTTAGCTAATGCATCTACAAGGGACATTAGAACATACATCAATCACACAGATGAATTTAGCCACCTATACTTATTTCTTGGTTATCAAACTGAGACCAATTAAATATATTATTATGCACATACTACATTTGAATACATACATATAGGTATAAACCTAAATCAAGGAGAAATAAGTCATCAAATGAAAAGTTTGATTTATACTTTGCTCCCAAAGAGAATTGCTTATAATGCCTCAAATGGATGACCAACTATTACTGAATTCGTGTATTCATTTTCAGAAATACTAAGTATTTAATTTCACAGTGGAAAGCTAGACTCTTCAAAAACATGTATGTCTCTAATTAAATGGCAGAAGTCCTTAATTAAACAGTGTACTTTAAGATAGAAATTGTAAATAGAAGTCTAATCTGTTAAAATGATAAATGGTTTCTCAAAGCTGACAGTGCCAAACCTTTAAATGTGATTTACATGTTCAAACATGTGTGTGGAGGGTTGAGGGGGTGGTAAAGGGGAACGATAATTAAGAAATTAAGAAATGTCAAGGTCAATATGAGTATATATACTTAAGTCTTGATTTTATGTTTCACATGTTTTTATTCTGATAACAAGACTAGAAGGAAGGATTTAGGACCAAAGCATAGTTAAAATTCTTTGATAATTAGGTATATGGTCACTCAGACTTCAAAGTACTGATCTTGTCAAATCTCATTAAATGTAAGATGTCTACATGTTCCTACTACTGAGAGCAACACAAACCCAAGAAGGTGAGTACTAAAAGTCACAATAAAGAATTTGTTGTTTATTGCAAGAAGTGCCACTTGATAGTATTTCTAATAAAGCAAATTAAAGGACAAAACTATACAACCAGAGACATGTAGTATTGTTATTTATTTCATAGGGTGAGACTTTAATTATTACTTCACCTCAATCATTTTCTTTACTTTCCTTGTTATTCAGGAACACTGATATTCTTTTCATTTGCCCAACCATAAACAAAGAACTCATTTATGACTTGTTCTTTCACCCTCTTTCTAAAATGCCGACATTTTAAAACACTGTACAATCTCTATTATATGGAAATGTTCTTGTTACAACTATCACTTCTAAAAATCAAGCTGCAAAATGGAAACATTTCTCACTCTGACATAACTGTTTAACTTGAAACCAAGTATGCATTAAGTTAAAATGGTAAATGGGTATCAATATTCTCATCTGTAAGAAATCAGAAGATATCCAAACAATATCAGAATTTCCACCTTCACTATGTCTTTGGTATTTTTAAAGACAAAAATTTGGGTAGATCGTTTGGTGATTTTTAAGTAATATTTTTAAAACAAAATCAACTTGAACGTGCTCCTGAACAATACTCATGGTAAATCTACAACTGTTTTAAGAAGTGACTACCATACCATCAGAAAAGTAATAAGCAGCCAATGGATTCCTACTAGTACCATATAGCAGGAGGCATAGCATTTCCAGGTCCTTTGGCAAACTCTCATATGCATGTAGTAGCACACCTCTCATGTATATTTGAAGCAGTAAGGAAACCTGTAAGTTATTAAGTAAATGATTCAGTTTGCAGATCAATTTATAGCCCCCAAATATTTTAAACTGTTATCTTTGTATTAAAAAAATAACTTCATTTTTAAAAACTACAGGGACATATTCACCCCCAAAGAGGTCATATCCCAGTTTACTTTCAAGTAGAAAAACTGAGAGATTCCACCCATCACAGCCTCTAACCTCACTGCAGCCCTATAGTGACTCTTACATACAAAGCATCAGCTAAGTTAAAAAGACTTGCTCAGAAAGGCAAATACAAGCAGTGAAATGAGCTAAAAAGACAGAACTCACGTTTCAACATCTCTTCTACTAGTCCTCCTATCACACTTATAAAAGACTAAACGAAACATAAAATAGGGAGGCAGAATTCAGCTTCTTATATATAGACACATGAGTATAGCTGGGTGACTTCAAAGCTTGTAATTAGCTGCACGGTAACCAGTCAACCAACAAGTTTTTATTAAGTGTTTAGTAGTTTTTCCACACTGCGGTAGGCTCTGTATATCTGAGACAACATCCAGTCCCACTCTGGACTCTGAGATCCAGATTAATCCACACCAGAAGCGCTGAACTTCCTTTGGAGAAAGCTTTCTTTCCTTCCTCTTCTAACCTGATCTGAGATACAGTGCCTCTACTTAAGCAAGCAGCTTAAGCCCAGGAGTGGGATTAGCACTACAGAAATGGTGAATTAAAAGCATTTATTTAAACAGACAGGAGCAGCCAGGGAAAATTCTCAGTGGAGTTGAAGGTGGGCAGGGGCATAAGGAAATCCTGGTTCGTGGCTAACAGTACTGAAAAATGCACGTTTCCTATGTTCAAAGCCTGCCATAGGCTATGAAAATTCTCCAAATGTATCCATCTCTGAAGTCACACGAACAGGGTTTCAATACTAACGTTCTAATTCTGCAGAAGAAGAGTTTGTAGAGATCAGGAAAAAAGAAAGAATAGTGATGCAACGCAATACTCGAGATGAGGAAAAGTAAAGGATGGGTGAAGGCAAGAGAAGGATCTGGGAAGGTGGGAGGTCCGAAGTCAGTCACCAATAGGTTGACCTTACTTTTCAATATTCTCAAACCAGCAGGTTTCTTTAACACTAGAGGGCACGAACGCAACACACACACACACACACACACACACACACACACACACACACACACACGAAGGGAGGGGAGCAACCCTGAGCAAAGGCAGCCTTCATACAAAGCTAAAGATGTGGGGACACCACGGAAACCCGAAATTTCAGGGGGTTGGGGCAGCCAGGTGTCTTTAGCCCTGCAAATAACATCTCTACAATGTGCTTCAGGGAACAGTGACAGCGATCTCTTCCAGGGACAATGCTCAAGGACTGAGTGTTACGGAAGCTCGGCGGTTCAAAGCAGGCAGTCCCCGGTGCTCCTCTGCTCTGCTAATGACATCTCTGCCTCGGGAAAGCTCCCACCCTTTCCAGGTTAGTTTTCCCCGGATCCCGAGGCTTCCTGGGTTTGTCTGCCCACTGTCTCCTCTCCAACACCTGCGTGTAAAGGCTGGAGATGCTCACTCCACCTGGAAATTCAACTGATCACAGTCAAAGAACGGGGTGAGGGGAGGGGCGCCCGTAGCTTTTGCTGCCCATTCCAGCAGCCTCCGTGTGCTTGGGTTCGCGGCAGCGCAGGGCCCTTGCACCCCTCATTCATCCCGAGTCCACAACAGCCCAGACGACAGCAGGCTGCCTCCACCCCCGCGTCCCCTCTGGCTCCGGAGCAGGGAGGTCTCTCTACCTGGAGGAGCCCAAAAAAGTGGGCCAGGGCGTGCTCTGGGAGTGGGGTTCGGGAGGAGGAGGTGGCAGAGTAGATGACAGATGAAGACAGAGACAGGCAGCGAGAGGCAGAAACAGAGAGAGAAAATACGGCAAGACGGGAGACAAGCGGAAGAAGTAACAGGGACAGACATCCCAAGAAAGACCGAGAAAGAGAATGAAAGAAACAGACATGCGGAGGACGTGGGGGGAGCTGCAGCCAGAGCCAGAGAGTCAGAGAAGAAACTGAATCCGAGACAGAAAGATGCAGAGGATGAGGCAGAGGGGCACTGAAAGAGAGGCAAAGGGAGGCAGAAAGAAAAGGCAACTATTCGGGAAGACCCCAAAGACCCAAAGCGTCCCGGGTGTGGGGGCGGCGTAGAAGCGCCTGCGCCCGGCAGCCCCCCAGCCGCCCGCCGCTGGTGGCATGAAGTTGCCCGCGTGGAGAGCCGAGCCACCCCCGCTGCCGAGCGCCACCCGGGCGCCACGCCGAGCGCCACACCGGGTGGCGGAGAGAGCGGGCTGGGGAGCGGGCGCCGACAGAAAGTTCCGCGCCCTGCGGTGCTCCCTCCGCACCTGCAGCGGCCGGCGAGCGCGCTCCAGGCACTCAGGAGGCCGCCTCGCCGGCTTCACGGGCGCTCCTGCCGGGTCCGGCTCGGGGCGCTCAGCGGGACTTGGCGGCGCCCACTCTGGACCTCTGGCCTCCCGGGGGGACTCGACCCAGAAGAGGGGGAACGAGAGAAAGAGACGAAGACCTGCTGTCGTGGCCAAGGATCCCGCGAAGAGGGGACGGCTGTCCACGCAAGGAATTCAGCCTGCGACCCAGCCCGGCAGGCGCCGGCCGGGCGCACCGAGTGCGGGGCGCAAGGAACCCGCGCTCACCTGGAGTCCGCGCCTCTCTTGTCACTCTTCCCGGGGAGCAGCAGGAGCCGGCTCCGGCCTCGGCCAGCCCCGGGGAGGCGCCCTCATAGCGCGGCGGCGGGCTCGAGGGCTCCGCGGGCGCCCAGGCCGAGGAGGCGCCGGAGACCGAGCAGGGCTCCTAGCACATTGTCGCCTCGGCAGAGCCGCCGCCGCCGCCGCCCGGCCACTCGCCCCGGCCCCCGCCCGTTCCCGTCCCAGCCAGCTCCCCCGACCCCTCCTCCTCGCGGTCCCGCCCCCTCCCGGAGCCCCAGCCCGGAGGCCTCTCACTGGGCTGGTATCATTTACGTAACCAGCAACCCCAGCCCTCCTCCCTCCCGCTCCCGCTCCCGCGCCTCCCCGGGCTGGGGCGGTGCGCACCGAGCGCGCTCCAGCTGCTGCTGGAGCCACCGCTCCGGCGAGGGCCCAAGTCCCGCGATACTTGGGAGGCACAGCCCTCGAGAGCAGCCTAGGGTCGGCTCTGCAACCCCGAGAGCGCCTTGCGACCCCTGGCCACCCGGGGGCCCCGGGGGCAAAAGCAGGCTTGCATTCACCAGGCTAGCCCAGCGCACCAGAGAGCCTCTTCCAGAGCTGCTGGGGAGTGGCGGGCTGCCCGCGGGGAGAGGTCCGGCGACCCACCTCCGCGGCCGGCTCTCCAGATGCTGCGGGGAACTTGAGGTTTCGGCGCCCTGAAGCAGAAAATACAGACCAGAGTTTGGCCTCTGTCCATCGGAGTTCGTACACCCGACAGGATCCTAGTATTCTGGTTGGCGACAGCTGCTGCGTCCGAGCGCACTGTGAGAGCACTGGGAATGCAAAGCGCTTCCATGAACAATTTTTTTAGAGCGAGGTGAAGAAAAAAGTGCGACTTTGAATTCCTTTCTCAGTTAGGAAGTATAATCTTTAATACACACACACCCTGAAGTAGCTGGATGCTTGCGTTTCTAAGTTAGTGTGCCATCATTTGTTAAGTAAAGTTAATATGTAGTGTAGCAGAAAGTCCATGGTACCAAATGAGTTAAAATATATGTAAGGATTTTAGACCAGTGCCTGGCACAAAGCACAGACGTCAGCCTCAGATATTATTAGCATTTGAAGACTTGGGACCTATCCCTCACTCCATGTGGGAGGTCCTCTTCCAGGAAATTGGAATTGCTGAGCCCAAGTCCCTATTTTGCCAGTGATTCAGTGTTGATTAGTTTTGGCCCTTGGCTTTCTTCAGTCTTGGTTTTCTTACTTTTAAGAGGGAGGAAAATAGGGGTCCTTTCCTCCTCTGGCAGTGTCATTTCACATGGCCTAGCTCTCTCTTCTTAGTCTACTCAGCAAAACTGGGAACGTGTATAATAGCTACTTCAAAAATATTAAGAGCCATTTTGTATAAATATGTACTATTTATAATCTAGTATACCGATATTCATGATTATACTCATGAAAGGCAATTTCTAGAGATGTTATCCTTATGTCTTTTCAGGAATCAATTATCTAAATTGGTATGATAACTATATTTAATGTCTCCTCCTACATTGTTCATCTTGCCACCCCTTCCCACTATCAGTTATGGGGCATCTTCCAGAGGTGCTTCTCTGCATGGGTGAGGACATGGGGCTAACTTGTAACACCAGGAACACTCAGGATTTTCTCTCTATTGCTGCCTCTTGTGAGTTCGGGTTCTACCATCAGGCTGCCTATCTCAGCACGGAATATTGAGAAAAGCTATGGACCAGCAGGTAAAAGATTGGTATTCTAATGCTGGCACAGTCACTGACTAGACATATGTCCTTTGAAGACATATAATCCCTGATCTTCATCTCTAAATAATATAGTGGTACTATTTTGCAACCTCAGTAATAATATTTAACTAAAGCAAGAAGCATAAATCCAGGTTGTAGAAGTTACATATGTTGCAAGATAGTTTATGTAGTTCCAAAGTATCTCCCTGGGGTAGCATTTGCTTTACAACACACCATCTCAAAACTTAGTGGCTTTAAACAATGAACATTTATAATTTCTCAAGGTTTTTGTGGGCTGTCTGGATGGTTTTCTGCTCTAGCTGGCTCAGTTTGGGCTGAATGGTCAAGGATGGCCTTGCTTCAATGTCTGCTGCTTGGCAAGCTGAATTGCAGAAGGACTTAGCTGAGATCACTCTTTGTAGGCTAGCCTTGTGACTGTATATGTAGTCACAAGACTCTAAGAAGCAACAATGTAGTACAAGCTCCAGCATAAAGTACTTTTTAATATTCTACTGACACACATTTGCTAATGTCCCATTAGCCCAATGAAATTTCATGACCAAGACCAGATGCAAAGGGTGGAGTAACATACTCCAGGTCTTAATGGGAAAAACTGCAAAATAATGCTGTAAAAAAGAGTGCGTACACAATTGAGAGCACTTGAGGCCATTTTTGTAATTTACCATAGATTCTTCTTAATGAATGACCAGGGAATAAAAAATTTCTTGAACAAATCCAGTAGACACCACCTTAAACAAGTGCTCAAGGTTAAAATCACCAATAACGGGAACAGGTGACAACATGAGCCTTATGAGGTGAAGCATTAAGAAGTACATGGTACAGTTCATTAAGTATCCCAAAACAAAATACAAAAAAAGCATAATTGACTATAATCATGAGGAAGCAAGGACAAGTCCAAGTTGAGGGAAATACCACAAAATATCTTGTCTCTATTTTTCAAAAATATCACTGATGAAAGTCAAAGAAAGTCTGAAGAACTATTCCAGACTAGAAATTAAAGAAATATGACTACTAAATGCAATGTGTTGGATTTTACAGGATGGTTGGAAAAAATATTTATAAATGGGACAGTTGGCAAAATATGAATAAAGCCTATAGGCCTTTTATTTGTGTCAAATTACAATTACTCTTGTATCTATATTAAGTGTCCTAATTTTGATACTTTTACTATAATGATTCTAATGAAATATTTAGGGGTTAAAAAGAGCATAGTGGCTGAAATTATTCTACAGTGGTGCAGAAATATCTATAGAGAGAATGATGAAGGAAATGTGATAAAGTTTCAACAGTTGGCAAATTTGGGTGAAGAGTATATGAGAATTTTCTGAGGTAATTTTGCAACATTTTTAAAGTTTGAATTTATATTTTAAATAAGAGGAGAAGCAATCTGCTTCTCTCACAAGAAGTTTAATGTGATAATTTATGTGAGCAAGTACTGAAACTAATAAAATGTACTTTTTTCAAATAGAAAGCTAAGAATTTATTTTTAATCAGTGAGGAACTATTGCAAGTATTTGTTTAGATAAATGGGATGACCAATGTTATACAACTGATCTTCTATAAGACCATAGAGCAACTTAGATGGAGAATACACTAACTACAGGGATATGAATTTAGCAGGTACAATTAACCATCCTGTGCTTAACCAAGGCCCATATTAAAATGGAAAACAAAGTGTAATAGATCTAGACAGATAGGTATGGCTGTCAGGTTTTGGCAAATTATTAGCATGAAGAAGAAGGAAAAAGTGTTATGTAACTTTGAAAGTTTAAGATTGGATAAGCAGGAGAACAGAGATGCCCTTATTAAGAAAAACAAAAAGCAAGAAGTTTCTTTCTAAATATAATACCTCAGTGGGTTCTCATTGCTTTTAGGAAATAATCTAAAATTCCTAATAAGTCTTACAAGAATCTTTATAACCTGGCTCCTGCTTACCTGCTTACCGCCTTAGTACCTACAATAAGCTAAGCACTGAGGTAGATACTGAGTATAAAGAGGAAAATAAAGACAGCTCTCATGGAACTTAGAGTCTAATCTCTCACCCAATGAATATGTGTTGAGTGCTTACACTATGAACTCGGAATACATCAGCAAGCAAAAAGACAAAGACTGCCTTCATGAATGGTACAGTTAAGTGTTGAATGTCTAAACAAATAAACATATACCTATGTCAGATGGTAATAAATTCTCAGAAGAAAATTGAAACAGGCTCAGAGCTAACCTTTCCGACTAGTATGCCACAAATGATTTATGGGTATCACATGATATGTTGATCACCTCACCCATCAGAAGAGGCCAAACAGGGTGGCCTCAAGTTACCAGGGTCCATAGCCAGATAGCTTGTTCACAGATCTTTGGAGGATTGCTTGAGTAAGTGGGATCTGAGTGTGTGTCCCATTCTTCCTGAAGGTGGCATAGATAAGGAGATGTCTACTTCTGGATATCTACTTGAACATTCGGCTGCAGATCACTGACAATGGCTCATGGAATCCTTTGAAGATTTTTTCCCCCCAGGTCCAAGGAATACTTTATGCAGTTCAAAGTATAGCCCACCACAGATAAGGAAGCAAGAAGGCCAGCCAGGAACTTCTAGTAAGCATAGCTCCAGTTAATGACCCAAAGATCTAGCAACATAAATACAAGATAATTTTGTTCTGTGTGTCACTGATTTGCTATTTTTGCAGTAGCCATGCCAGCTGCAGATTAGCTGTTCTAATAATGCTTGGGCATTCTTCATAGTCAACCTTTATAATTATTTTGAATTTAAGATAAAATTTTGAGTAGATCTGAAATCTATTTATATCCACAAAAATTCAAATTCAGAACTATTGATGGAAAAATAGTAGAGCTGACATATTTTAAACACCATGTTAATTGATACAAGTATTTGGTCATAAAAGTAAATGTTTAAAATCTTTTTCACCTACTGGTGCAAACCAATTTTCTCACCCTAATAACCAACTATTATTTCATCATTTAAAAATGTCATAATCAGGAAATATAGCTATTTCAAGAATAAATTATATTATTAAACGGTTGATATCATGGAGGCAAGACCTCATTGAAATACTTTTTAGAGATTTTATTTGGAAATCTTATATAATTCATTAGATCTTATCTTCTTTAATATATTTTAATAATAATATGAAGAAAGTGTATTTAATTTTTAACCAAGCTCCATATTTATACACTCTAGTTTATCTCAAGATCCACAAAGACCTTGTAACTTTTTTAGCACTTAACACAGTTGCATATTTACATTTTTCCTTATTTGTGTGATTGATGTCCATTTTTTCTAATATACAGTAGGCTACCCCCAGGAGAAGTATATGTTTATATGGTGGCAGTGGGAATGAAGGGAGTTGTAGCTTCACTCCAAGGGCAGTGTCTGTTTACAGTAAACTGTGTTGAATTAACAAATTAATCCAACCATGTGTCAATCAATAGCTAAGCCTCTTCTGCAAACCTTTATCTTTTATATCTTCCCTTTCCACATTAGACTTCTCCCTCTTTTGAATTATTGATTGGGCAGTAGTCATTAATATCAAAGAACTAGGGTACACAACTAATTTTCATCCGACAATGATATTTCAGCACCTTGGAGAGCAACAAAACGTATGTCTCCCAACTTTATGGTCTGCCAGCTTGCGTTATTTCCCATAATTGACAGGGATAAGTAAATAGGTAGACAGAAGGACAATGCGTAAAAGACTAACTATGCTACTATTCAGCATTCAAAAACAAAGGTAAGTAAATAGATGAAAGGCAGGATGATGTGGAAAAGCATTGGCACTGATTTAAGGGAATGTGGTTTCGCTGTCACTTAACCTCTCTGTATCTCCATTAGATCAAAAAGAAGATATGAGGCATAATGTGAAATGCCATCACAGTTCAAAAACATGAATCAGTTACCTATCTACAATCTCGAAAGTTTTTTTACATATATATATATATATACAAGTTTTTTCACATATATATACATGTGAAAAAACACACACACCATATGATCATATTCCTTCTTAGAAGGTAAATCCATGGGGTAAAAGCAGGGACTGTATCACTGCTTCCCAGGACTGAGTACAATGTCTGGGACATAATAGGTAGTCATGTATTCATTAAATATATATATGAAATTACATAATCCTCAATAATATATCACTTATTAAAGCTCATGAACAATCCATTATATTGACAAAACTGTTTCCACATCTAAGAATCTAATTCCTGTTTAAAATTTGAAAATGAATTGCATATCAAAAATGCATACATAGAACATAAACTTTGTTGGTTTTCATATTTAAAGCTGTATTTAAAATATCACCCTCTTTTAATGAAGGATTTCCCAGTGTGTTTTAATTAAGTGTCTGAAGATTTACTCGTAACTCCAGCATACTAAGTTTAACAACCACAAAATCCTTTAGTCAACAAATAGCTACCATACCTCTCTATTCTATGAATGCACAAATGTAAAAGTTATTGTCTTCTGGAGTTGGAGTAAGTCAGGAATAAGGAGCAAATAAATGTATCACAGTCACTATTTTTAAAATTTTAATATTAAAATAATTCCCAGAATCATATTAGATTTTGTTCCTTGGCCACATTTTTCTTCAACTATTCCATTCAAAGCATATTATTTATGTTGCTACACAACATACAAAACAAAATTTATGTGTACTGGACAAGAAAATTTTAAATAGGCAGACTCATAAATTAGTTAACATTTAACAAGAAAAGAGAAGTAGAAAGTTTTAAACGGAGGTCACAAACTTGGGTCCTGGACCCTAAATATATGATTAGAGTCTGGATAGAAAAGGAGACACTGCTTCACTTTAAATCCATCTGTGTTGCCAAATTGATGTGAAGAGGCAATTGTCTCAACATTAAATGACAGAAGAATGACTATCATTTAATAGGAAAGGGTGACTACAATTAACTCAAGGAATTTATGGAACTTAAGTGAATAAAGGGATCTACTTCATTGTATTTTGAAAGATTAGAAACTCTTATGATACTGCAGATTAAATATAAATGAGAACATATTATTAGGGTTTTTCACTCATTAGCCTGGAATGTGTCATGATCCATTAAGTCAGAAATGTGTAATAATTATATGGAAATGAAATATGCCTATAGCATTTAACATATATGTGATTTTTCTTTGATAAATGTAAAGCATTTTAGAAATGTGAGGCATAATAATAAGTGTAGAAGCAAAACTTAGAACAGGTTAAGAACAAGAAAAGTGATGGAACAGTTAAACAATAGGTCCATGATTCTAAACTTAATAGACAGCATTAGTAAGACATGGAACAGTAGAGTATGTAGTTATGTGCTGAAGCACTATAGCCTTGGAACAGTTATTAGTATCATATAACAACAATCAAGTTTATTAGCCATAAAGAGCATAAAGGTAGATTCTCTAAGAACAATTCCATAAATATGGAAATTGATCTTTCAGCATTTATAATCCAAGATACTGAAAATTACTCAAATTTGTAAATAAAACCGGATCTAAAGTATTTAAGTGCATCCTTGCCTCAAGGATATATACAAAACAGTTCTCAAAATTCTTTTCAGACTTTCAGTTATATTATAATTTGACTGACTGCTCTGTGTGCCTACACTAAACAACAGGTCATTATATATGTGTGTATGGGTATATGGGTGTGTATGTGAACTTGTAGTACAGTTCATTCTCATGAAGTGAATGCCCAGAGTAATCTAAGTATGTTATTGATTCTTAAGTGTCAAAAGATTCATTTTCTTGAATGCAAAAAATTAGCTTTTAAAGTTACCTCTCATTAAACATACAAATGGGGCTAAGTATGCCATGTGACATAGGTGTCGTATTGTCTTTTGAGGATTCTTCAATAATCAATGATAAAAATTTTCAGAGTGGTTAAAAATTAAACACTGAAAATAATATTTGCCTCCCCACCAATCTGTAAACAATGTGAGCTGCCAATAGTTAGGTTTTTAAAATTGACATAAAACCTAGTATCATGGCCTCTGGGGACCCATTAAAGAAAGGAAAGCACAGGAAAAGTTAACTACATTTGAATCAGCTTTTCAAAAGTGGTATTTTTGCTTCCATTTTTATCACAAACCAAGCATAGAAATTAGTAAATGAAAAATTGCACTCATTTATTCATCAACCTATACAAATTTGTGTGTATGTTTTTTTTTTCATCCGTACATCATTTTCCTTCTCATATTCAGGGAATCTAAACAGTTTGCAGACTTTGAAGCAAATAGACATGAATTAAATGTTCACTTCTGTCACTTGATAACTATATGACCTATACGGCATGTACCTTTTTGAGAAGTAATCATTTCATTCATAAAATAAGTACAGAATATACACTGTAACAGATATTTTAAGAATTAAATGATGTAGTATATATACCTGGCTCATAATAGGTACTCTGTAAGTGATACTATTTCTAAGTTCCCTGTATTTTAAATGCTATTGTTGTCAATTTTCAAAAATAATTGGGGCTACGAATCCAGGAAGATTTCATGCTCTCTGCTAGGGACAGTTTAAGAATAGGAATCAAGATGATCAACACCATTTGGGTACATACCAGAAGTTCTCTCACTGCTGTCCCCCTCCTCATGTCTCTAAACTCAATAATGACCCTAATGTAGGATCAGAATTAACGTGTGCTATGAATAGGTACCTAGACCTAATTACTACCCCCATCATTTCACAAATGCATGTACATGTGTAAGCATCATACACACAACCATACATGAGCATACATATGTACACAGATTCACACTTTAAAAGATAAGCTCCATGGACTTTGTCTGCTTTGGTCACAGAAATATCCAAGTAGGTAGTACTATGTGCCTGCTTTATAAGAGCCCAACAAATGGCATGGATCATCATATAGTCCTATATTCTTCTCTTCTCAATAACCACTGCATACTGGAAGAGAACTGGCTTTTTATCCAGTCTCCTGATGATCAGACTTTATAATGGCCTCCTAATTAAACAATGAATGCTCCTTTCTGTGGAGATCATCTTACCAACAACCACCTGCTGAGCCCTCTGTAAACTTTTTCTACAGAAGAAAAGGATAGAATTCAATCAGTTAAGTACGAAATAAATAAGCAAGTAAATATTCCATATTCCTAGTTTGGCCTGAAATTTGCTTATCTAACTCTAGCAAGTACAGAGGTGCCCTTAGCCGCCAAAGATGTGAAAAAATATGGGAAGCTCTTAAGAAGGAACAGGAAAAGAAGCATGCTCCATCAGGACTCAAAGCACATTGATAATAACTCCAACATGACCAAATACAGAACTTTTCTTAAAGTGTTATGAAGATAACTTCCATTTTAGCACAAAATTTTGCCTTTTGTCAGCTCAATCTCCAGAGTTTCAAAAGAAAGTATAAAATCCCTGAATAAATTCATGTGTTTGCATGCAATTTACTTATCCATTATTGAGAAGTAGATTATCTAGCACTTCTTTTTGCCCAATTTTTATCTCCTTTTTAACTGTTGAAATTTTTGTTATCAGTGTCAATGGAGAGAGGAACCTGTTTAATACATACAAATTATGAATGTCAACTGTGATATGCCACCCTACAGAATTATTTGTATAGAATTCTAAGCCAATTATTCTTACTATTCCTACTAAATAGTATTGCAGCATTTACTACAAGGCTTTACAAAGTCTTCCATTAGAAAGCATAGAAATAATGCAATATAAATATGCATGTGTTAAATAGGAATTTAGATGGATATTTCAATAACATTTAGAAAGTGTCCCCTAATTTGCATTTATAGCCACTCTCTGTGATTCAGACCAATCCATGTTTTTTTTCCTCTTAATGTTAAGCAAAAGCTGAATGGTGTTTTATTCATTTATTTCCTTTGTCAATTATTAACCTCTCATATTTTAAGATAAATATCAAAGAAAAATATTGTCAAGAATAGCTCATGGGGCTAAAAGAGCAAGTTTCCTATTTGTTTCTTTTATTAAGAATTCTATAATTCTTCTCAAACAATCTGTCACATTTCAAAACTCAGTACAGCAAAATGAAAGCCAGTACCAAAAGATGTTGTAAGGAATAAGTAAGGAAAGACATCAAGCCAAAACCTGGATGGAGACTTATGTGGTTATGAAAATACAGTCATGAGGGTTAGGGACAGTATTCCAGAGACGCAATGATTCTAATAAAAAAAATCTGTGAATACGGATTTTGTACATGTGTGTCTTCACAAGTTAAAAAACAAAAAAATTTTGATTTAGTATTAGAAAATCAAGATACTTCTTATTTAAGAAAAAATTTGTCTTAAAAATTAAAAGATCTAGAAATATTGAACCCACTTTGCTAAATGTAGAATAGAGCTACTTCACTGGCCAAGAGGCTATTATGTCTCACATGGATTGTTATAATTGCTTCCTTTTTCCATTTTGCCTTCCTTGAATATGTTCTCAACTATGCAGCAGAACTGATCCTGTTGAACCCAAGCTAGACCACATCACTATTCTACTCAAAACTCTGTAGACTTCTACATCTCACTCAGAGCAAAAATTAGAGTCTTTATGGTACCTTATCTCTCTGACCTTTTCCCACTCTACTCCAGTTTTACTGGCATCTCTACTATTTCTCAAATAATTCAGGCATGATTGTGCCTCAGGTCCTTTGCATAGCCTGTCTCCTTTGCTTATAATTCTTCTCCAGTTGAATCTTGCTTTCCCACTTCATTCAAGTTTCGACTTAAATGTCATGTTTCCAGTGAACACTAACCACCTAATTTAACACCACACCACTGGCACCCCTGTCTCCTTTTCCTAGTTGACTTTCCTCCATGACTATTACTACATGTAGATTTTACTTATCTATCATTTACTCTGTGACCCTCTTAACAGTAGAAGCAACTGTAGATCATGGATCTTAATAGAATTTTTCTCCTTGCTATATTCTTTGCTCTAAGACTCATACCTCACACATAGCCCTTACTCTATAAACTGCTTTCAGTGAGTAAGTGATGGGTGTGATTATTTTCCCCACTTTGCTAATGAGGAAACTAGAAGTTAGACTTATATAATTTGTCCACGATGACATATCTGAAAACTAAAATGCCTATATTAAAACCTTGGCAATCTGATACCAAGGCTCAATATCCTAATCCTCAGGTTGTAAATATATCAAGAAGAGGTATGTGATTTTCGAGGAAAACAGAAAAAACATTTCTGAGTAAATTGCAGATTACTATGAGAATAAATTTTCAAACTCTTATCTTTGTTCTTTTATATCACCTTTATGACCTCTATAAAAACACAAGATCAAGACTTTTGATCTAAGTGGTGAAAATGGAAAAGAAATCAATATTTTTATCAGTGCTTTGGCCCTATTGCATCTCTCAGAGCTGCCTACATGGCTCTCCTGATCCACTTTCCCTGGATTTGGGTTCATCAATACTATAGTGATATCTGTTTGAAATTACAGTGAATTTCATTTTTTCTCCTTCAAAATATGAATTATCTTTTGAAGTATAACAGAAAAGTTCACAAATCACATGTGCATAGCTCTATGAGTTTAACAAAATGAACACATCCTGTACCAATACTATATTGACAAATATGTAACCATCAAACAGCCCACCTCAAAACAAACCAAAACAAAACCACCTTGAAAAACCATGATTTCCATGTCATAAACACTCCCAGCATGGCTAATTTCAAGCTCCCAACTTAATATCAACCAGCTTTCAAAATTAAAAAATTCAGCCATCAATTGTTGCAAGTTGATGCCAGCCAATTGCAACATTTCAATCCAAGAAGCCCTATCATGCTTCCCCAATTGCTACTTCCCTCTTAACCAAAAGTAACCACTATCCTAACACTTACTTTTAAACTTAGTATAAAGGAATCATACACATTATTTTGCATATGATTTCTTTCTCTCAATGTACATTTATGAAATATATCCATACATTGCAAGCAGTAGATCATTAATTTTCAGTGCAGTGTAGTATTCTAAATGGTGCTATAATTTATTCTTCTTTAGAGTTGGCAAACATTTGGTTTGTTTCTAGTCATTGATTATTACAAATAATACTGCTATGAAAATTAATATGCATGCCCTTTGGTGAACGCATGTACTCACTCATTTCCATGGTGTAATACCACACCTTATTCCTAGAAGAAATGCTGGATCAGAGGATATTTCAAGTTTATTAGAAATTGCCAAAAATGGTTCCAGAGTAATTGTATGAATTTACACTACTGTGTGTGGAAATTCTAGTGTTTCCACATCTTCATCTAGGCAAGGCATTTTCAGTCTTTTTAAGTTTTCTGCATTCTGGTATAATATATCTTCTTTGGATTTCAATTTATTTCCCTGATGAGTAGTAATATTGAGCACATTATCACATATTTACTAAACCATTTGGATACAATGTTTTGTGAAGTGGTTAATTTAAATCTTAGGTCCATTTTTCTTTAGATTGTATGGTTGATTTCTAGTTCCTTTTATATTCTGAATGCTAGGCCTTTGCTGATTATAGGTATTAAAACATCTTTTCTCTCTCTAGGACTTGCATTTAAGGCTTTTAATGGAATTCTTTAATGAACAGAAGTCCCTTATTTTAAAATTATCTATATCTATATATCTTTAATCTGTCTTTACACTTACTTATCTATCACAGCTTTGAGAGAGTTGTGTAACCATCACCACTACGTGTTCTAGGACATTTCATCATCCTCAATATAACCCCATATTCATTTGCAGTGACTTCCTGTTTTCTACCAGGCCTCAGCAGCCTTGGACAACAGATCTTCCCGCCTTCATGTAATTGCCTATTCTGCATTGTTTACATAAATGGAATCATGCTATATGTGGTCTTTCATGACGGGTTTCTTTCATTCAGCATAGGGTTTTCAAGGTTCATCCATGTGGAATCTTGAATCAGTATTTTATTCTTTTAAAAGCTGAATAATATTCAGTTGAATAAATGTTATATTTTATTCATTCATTCATTTGATATTTGAGTTTGTTTCCACTTTTTTTGGCTATTAGGCATAATGCTACTATGAGCATTCATATGCAAGTTTTTATGTGGACATACGTTCTCATCTTTCTTGTGTATATATCTGGGAGTAGAAAGCCTGGATCATATGAAAAGTCCATGGAGATTTTGAGGAATTGCCAGACCATTTTCCAAAGCAGCTGCACCATTTCACAGTCTCACCAGCTGTAAATGAAGGTTACAATTTCTCTACATGCTTGACAATACTAGTTATTATGTCCTTTTGATTATAGACATGCACGCGTGTGTGAAGGATCCCATTGTGGCTTTGATTTGCATTTCCCTGATGGCTAATGATGTTAAGCAGTTTTCATGTGTTTACTGGCATTTATAATCTTCTTTGGAGAAATGTCTATTCATTCCTTTGCCCATTTTTATTTGTTTGTTATTCCTTTGCCCATTTTTAATCAGATTATTTTTCTTCCTATTATTGAGTTCTAAGAATTCTCAGTTCTTTTTTATTAATGTGTAGTACATTAGATACACTGTTTAAGAATCCTTTCCCACTCTTAGGTCAAGAAGATATCTTCAATATTAATTTCTAAAATCAGGGAAAACATTACTGATTTACCTTTGAAATTTGAATCTTAGTATGTTGGAATTAAGTTTTATTTATGCTGTGGGCCAAGATTATTTCTGCATGGATATTCGGTTGATTTAATATCATTTATGGGGAAAACAATCTATTTGCCACTATACTTAAGTTCCAACTTTGCAACAGACCTCGTGTTTATACACATATAGGACTGTTTCTGGTGTCTATACCATTGCAAGATCTATTCACAGCAATATTGCATGTTCAAAATTAATGTAGTATGGTAATGTTTTGATTTCTGTAATGGAAGTTCCCCATCTTTCCTCCTCTTTTTCTTCAAGATTGACTGGGTTAACCTTGGACCTTTTCATTTCTATATAAATTTTAGAATCATTGCATCCATCCCCCCATATTCCACCAAATTTGTTTAATCTGAGTTATATTGAAATCATATATTAAGTAGATAATTGAATCTTTAAAATATTGATGTGTATCCCTCATCAGTTTCTCTCTGGAGCATTTTCCAGTAAATCTTCACTTAGGGAGTACCTCTTGGAGAGACAATCTTAAGACATGCTATTCATTTTCCTCTAAGGTGCTGCTTTGACCTGGTTAACACTAATTGGATATATTTCTCACTTAGACCACAATATTTTTAAATTTCCATTTTATTTACATCTTTATTGATGGATTATTTAGAACTATGTTACTTAATTTCTGATTACCTAGGAATTTTCATGTTATCCCTTTGTCATTGATTCCTAGCTTATTTTCATTGTGATAAGAGAAAATATTCTGTATGATTTCATTCTTTTAGAATTTATTGAAATATTTGTATATATTCCATATCTAGTCTCTTTTAGGTTTGCATGTAATATTATGTGTGTTATGTATGTTCATGAGTGCATATATTTGTTATTCATGTTATACAAATCTTTTATATTCTTATTAATTTTTTTCATCTGCTTACAAGTCTCTCAATTCTGAATACAAGTTCAGAATTCTTTACTATGCTTATAGATTTGTCTGTTTACTCAAATCTGTCAATTCTTTCTATATAATTTGGGGGGAGGGTAGTATTAGACACGTTAAAATATGTAATTGTAATATAAATCATCTATCCTGATGTATCCCTTTATCATTGTGAAATGTGTTATCTACCATGAGTAATACTGTTTATCTTAAAGCCTTTGATAATAACTTGATTATACTAGATTTATTAGTTTTTACATATATCTTTCCATTCTACTTTCCAAAAATACATCCTTATATTTAAGATGTTTCACTTATAAATAGCAACAGTTTTATTTTTATATTTGTTCTAGAAATTTTTATTGGAGAAAAAAATGTGTTAATATAGACTCTCCAGGTTATGAACTTCTTAACCTTTCATTATCTTTGAGCTATTTTGTAACTCTATAAATTTACAGCTATGCTAATTATGTCTGGTTTGTTGGAATTCTTTTGGGATTCTTTTTTGAACTAGTCATAACTAGTCATATTCATGAATATGAGCTAAATGAACTTTTCAGTAAGTACTTATTTCTATTTCTGTGTGTCATAAATTACTTATGAAAATTAACTATCATTATTTAGACCATTTGCATTTAATGTAATTTCTGCTTGAGTTTAAATCTAACATCTTACAAATATCTTCTATTTCTCTCACTTATTTTTCTTTCTTCCCTCCCACTTTGTATATAGTCTATCCTCTATTTGAATTTTACATACATTTAAACCTCCAAAGCAATAATTATTGGTGTTTTATGAAACATCCATTTGGATTCCCCCATATATTTATATTTTTCATGCATCTTCATTTATTTCTGTATTTATATGTTATCATAAGGAATCATTTTGCTTCTGCCTGGAGAACTTTCTTGAGTGTTTCTTTTTAGAGTCTATCACTGATAAAAAAAAGTCTCTAAATTGTTGTGAGTCTGGAAAAGTCTTCACTTTGCTTTGCCTTTATTCTCAAAGGATATTTTTGCTCGATATAGAATTCTAGGTTAGCAGTTTCTCTCACAACTTTAAAGATGTGATTTCACTGTCCTATTTTTTTAAATTTCTGTTGGGAAATCAGTTCTTTGTCCTATTGTTTTTTCTTTGAAAATAGTATACTTTTCTCCTGGCTGCTTTTAAGATTTGTATTTGGTTCATGACTATTTTATAGTGATTTATATAAATATGATAATTTGTATTTATTCTGCTTGGGTTTCAAAGAAATTCTTGAATGTGTGGCTTAATACCTATATTATCAGGGTTCTCCAAAACAAATAGGATGTATGTGTGTGTGTAAAATGGAATTGGCTCATTCAGTGATTTGGAGGCCAGAAGTCCCAATAACTATAATAAGCAAGATAAGATTCAGTAGAGATAATGTGCAGTTTCAGCATGAGTCCAAAGGACTGAGAACTAGTAGAGCTGATGGTATAAGTTCTAGTCCAAAAGCTGGCAGATTTAAGATGCAAGAAGAACCAATATTTTAATCTAAATCTAAAGGCCAAAAACAACCAATGTTGCAGATCAAGCAGCCAAGCAGGAAGAGGTCCCTCTTATTAAGCTTTTTGTTCTATTCAGGCCTTAAGTTGACTGCATGAGTCCCACTTACATTTGGGAGGAAATATGCTTTACTCAGTCTATTGATTCAAATGTTTGTGTCACCTAGAAACACCCTCACAGGCACACACCAGGGTAATATTTGACTAAATGTCTGGGTACGCTGTGGCCCAGCCCAGTTGACACATTAGCCATCACAATATCTATTGTTGGTTTTAGAAAATATTCACCACTATGTCTTCAAATATTTCTTCAGCCCATTCTCTTTCCTCTCCTTTTAGGCTCTCCAAATACCAGTGTTTTATGTTCTTATGATGTCTCTTAAGCTCTTTTTATGTATTTTCCATCCTTTTTACTTTCTATACATCAGTTTATATATTTAATATTGACATGTTTTCAGGTTCACCAATCTTCTCTTTTGTTACATTTAATTTGCTATTAAATACATGTATTAACTTCTTAATTAAAGCTATTGAGTTTCTTTTTTCAGTTCAACAATGTCCAGTATATTCTGTTTCTATATATTCCAATTTCTTGGTGACATTTTCAATTCTGTCTTATATTTTCTTGGACATTTTAATCTCAGTTATTTTAAAGTCAATGTATGATTACTCTTATTTCTGGATTACCTAGTAGACTGTTTTCCTAATTTCTCTTTTGATATTTTTGTCATTTGCTATTCTTCTACCATTCTTGATATTTTTATTTTTTATTATATGCCAGTTCTGTGTGTAAATAAAAAATTAACTGAAGACATGGCTCATTTAATCTCTTTCCAGAAAAACAAGCAAATATATTATTGCTTTATGGCAAGCAGCTTGAGTAGGAAAAGATGACCATCAAGTTTGGGGTTGAGCTAATTTGAAGTTATTTTTCAATATTTTGTGAAAGCTGGTGCTTTTCCAGTTTGTCCTTCCTCTTAGATTGTGACACTTCCAGGTTTGAGACATAAGTATACATCTTGGGTATTTTCCAGGACCTCTGCTTTGTTATTCCCTGATCTCCAGTATTTATCTCATCAGCTTGTGAGGCTGTCAAAAATTTGCACAGTTTCTTATCAATTAAGTGCTTCCTTCTGTTCAACTTCTTGGCCTCTTAGATGTGTATAATATTAACTGGCAAGTAATTTTAAAAAGAAAAGGAATAAAGAATGTTGGGCTTATTTCTATTTATTTTGCTTCCTTCAGATCCTGGTTACCTTGCTAATTCTCTGATGTTGTAGGTTAGATTTTTTTGTGGGTTTTGTTCCCCATCTTTTCTTGTTCTCAGTGGTAAAGTTGTTGCACAACTTTTATTTTCCAAAGCCATTACCGGAGGTAGAATCTCTCCAAACCTCCACCTTCTTCCACACACCCACTGTACTTTCCTTTGTATAGGAAGGCACGTTCCCCTAAGATTTTAGTACTTGCTTCATTTGTCTTTCCTTAGATCAACAAACTTAAATCCTAAGCCTGAAATATGTTAACAGTGAAAATCAGAAATGTAAACACTATATTTTGCATACTTTGAGTGTTGACTTGACTTTCTAGATCTCAAAAATATATGGTTATAGACACAGGCCACTTAATAAACAAGGACTTCACTACAGTTCTGCACTTACAGATGTTCTTCTTCAAACCTGAAGTCTAACTATAACACAGATGTTCTGTGATTTTTCTCAAAACATAGATGTGTTATACAGTAAAAACTACTAGAGAAAGTGAAGAAAGAGTATAAATACAGTATTGTGTATTTCATGAAGTTTTCTAGCTTTGAGATAAGATGAATATATGCTCAAATCCTGGCCTGACCATGTATTACCTATGTGACCTACAATTTAATATCTTTCCTCCTCCATTTCTTTTTCTGTTAAACTGTCTCTAATAATTATGTAATATGTGGAGTAAGTTTAAATGAAATATGTATGAAATATCTAACTCAAAATCTGCTTGATTTAATCAATATTAGTCTTCATTTATTTTCTTTGAAGAATTTTCCATGTTAAGCAAAATTTTCTACAAATAGATTTGTGCTGGATTTTAGGTTTTAAAATTATAAAAGAATAGATTTTAAGTTCACTACCTATATATTTTTAAAGGGGTAAAAAATTTTACATATGAAACAAAATGAATTATAGCTGAGAAATGATTTGAGGTTCAAAAGAATTCCTTTATAGGAAGGAAAATATTAAATAGCTAAGGTTCTTACTGCAGAGCCTTTGTACTTAAAGGTTAGGTTAATTGCCAGGAGTATGTAATAGGGTCATAAAACAATATAAAAATTAGGAGTAATTGAAAGTAAACCTTTAAATTGTTATGAGACTTTAAAACATTCCATTAAGTAGGATATAACCTTGCAAATTTAGGGACAATGATTCTGAAGTTGTGTTCAGAGATTCATGGCAATTTAGAACTGTAAGGGATCTCATTTAAAAGATAAGAATTATCAGATCTAGAAAGGTTAAGTAACTTTCCAAGGTTACATACACAAAAAAGGACTGAGAAAATACCAGATTTGAATCTGTGCTGAATACCTTTTATTTTCCCCCTCAGGAGTTGTACTCTGCATCTTTCTGCTTCCTGTGCTGAGATCTGAAAGGCTTCTGGGTGACTTCGTCCAATGAGCAAGCACTATCAGAAGATGAGAGAGAAGCAGGAGAAGGGGGTCAAAATACATAATCCCCCTACTCTCTCTCTCCAGGGTCACTCTGGGCTAACTATTTCTTGTTTAAGATTCTATTTTCTTCCAGTCAGTCCTCACCACAGAACTGTTAAAAGTTATTGTTATAAGCCTCAGGGTATTGCACGATTCCTTGCGGTTTACTTGCAGTCTGCCCTTTATCAAGCTTTCCTCAAATTACTCAATTGCATGTGCCATCTTTTCCTCTGCTTGGATCCTGATGCACACAGAAACCATATCTTCACCTGGGAGCCCAGAATTTTGTGTTTCATTAATCAACATTTTCTCCTCAATGAAGTGGTCAGGTTATTATTGTCTGGGAAGTTATCAATTTGCTACGCAAATTACATAGAATGACCTGACTCCCAAGTATGTTCATAAGGCCAATCATTCTTGTATATGTCATTTATTCCTGCTTTTGTTTCTTAACAGGTGATTTTAATTGTAAAAGTAAATTTATGCATATAAATACTTTAGGATTATAACAACAGCATCAAACATTTTCAGGTCTCTGAGAAATATAACATATCCAAAACAGTTCAATGAAATGTTACTGCCAGTGGATTATATTAATTTATTTTTTAGTTTATTTGCATATTTATTTTTCTATCTATAATCAAAGTTCTTCAATGCATTGGGGCAAATTTACATAGAAATATGCAAGTTAATGAGCAATTAATAGCTACCATGTGTCAACCATATTAATTGGCAGTTGAGAACATGAGTATAGTTACCTGACAAAAGGCCGTTTCCCCCATCTCTTATCACACCACTTTTGGAAAGAAATATTTTAAGCCAGGTTCTCCCTATTGCCAGTTTAGTTGTTTATATTGTCCTTTACCATGATCACGATAGAACATTTACCAACCTAAAAACAGTGTTTTATTTACTCTTTGTTCTGAAGTTGTGAGTCCTTTAGCCCATGAACATACAGTGGCTCCTTAGTGGATTGGAAGAGAAAGTCCATTTTTCATAGGCCCAGGTATTCCAGTGTCTAATTTTATCAATAATAAAAAAGAATGATAAAGATGTACACTCTAAATTCAGGAAAAGGTCAATATACCCAATGCAGCTGTAAATTATGAGTAATCCAGTAGATACATGGTTATTAAGTTCAGAAATACTGCTAAATGGTTTAGATAATTAATATTTAATACTTTTCCTTGTACTATCCCAATCAATAGATCCTCCATGTGTTATTTCACCTCGATTGCATTCAGGCATTGAAGCCATAGCTAACTAAAGTTGTGTGTCATTTCAAGATTTCTAGATAATCTGCCAACTAGAAATGAAAGTCTAGGATTAAAATCTTTAAAATTATTTTATCTTTTTCCAAAGTCATTGGAAAAGATCAATCCATATTGCTTTATTTTATTCAGTACATTAAGGTAAATTCCATTCTCTTGCTAAATTCACTATTGCAAAAAGTGGTGTGGCTAAAGTGGACATGTGTTGCTTAGTGCAGATTAATCTGATAATCAATCTTAGAGTGGCCAAATTACTTCAAGCCATGTGAAACAAGTGGCTTCATTACCCATCCAGATCTGAATGTTAATCTGTTGTTTCCATAAATCTAAAATTTGCTCTTGAAATGTCTATTTAAAATATTCTAATAAAACATGAAATGATAACACTAAAGTAGTCATGTAAATACATGCATTCGTAGATAAACTTTATTCTTTTATATTATGAAGTATAGATTTATTGGAGTTTATAGTAAACTTCCACATGGCAAAGGTCTAGAACTGGAATAAAAAGGCATCATGAAGATTCTTTTCCCTTCTGTCTCATGGGATAAATGATCTCCTTTTGAGTTTCTATTTTCCTTTGAATGTTTTTTCTCCTCTTCCCTCAATTGACTTACTGCCAATGACTTATTCTGCTTACTCATACCTTGTGATAGTTCAAATATTTAACTTGAAGATTTGTTTATTCAATTTATTCAATTTGAAAAGCAAATATTTACCAGGCATGGACTATGTTCTAGGTACAGATGGTTTCATTTTGCCATGCCTCCAACTCTGTCTCATTTTCTGTCAATTTCTTTCCCCCATTATGCCTTTTATATACACACCTGTTATATGCTGTGTTATATTTCTAAACTGTTCTCCAAAAAAAAAAATTGGTCTCTACTACAGAAGTTGTAAATTTTGGCTCAAAGTTCATTTTAAGCCTTTGGATCTGTTTTATTTTAAGCACATACACTACTGCCCCCCTTTCTCCACAGAGCTTTTAAAAATTGAATTAACTCCCAACATTTAAGAATTGGAAACTTTTACCAAAAGAAGAAAAATCCTAATTTCTGCCAGCCCTTGAAAAAACTCAGAGAGAGGTTCTGACACTAGGCATTTTTTCATGGTAAGAATCCCTTGGAGCTGGTTAGCTCTAGCTCCCTAGACAGAGCGGGTCCTGTCCACATTGCTCCCACTCCCAGTTGTGTTCCACACTAAACCAACTCTTCTGCCTTTTTTCTTTGTCTATATGCAGTGGTTTATTTTAGAGGAGACTTTAAGCAGCAGAAAGCAAATTACCGGCACACCACATTTTATTGTGCTTCACTTTATTGTGCTTCACAAATACTGCATTTTATACAAACTGAAGGCTTGTGGCAACTCTGTGTGAAGCAAATCTTTTGGCACCATTTTTCAAAAGGTTTTGTTCATGTCCTGCATCTGTGTCACACTGGTAGTTCTTGAAATATTGCAAACTTTTTCATTATTATTATGATGGTTATGGTCTGTGATCTGTGATTATGACTTTCTGAAAACTCACATGATGGTTACCAATTGTTAGCAATATTTTTAATTATGATAGATACATTTTTTGGACATAATACTCTTGCACACTTAATAGACTACAGTATAATGTAGACATAATTTTCATGTGCACTGGGAGACCAAACAATTCATCTGACTCACTTTGGTCTAATATTTGCTCTGTTGTCGTGGTCTATCACTGAACGCACAGTATTTCTAAGGTGTGCCTGTCCTTGTTACTCCGGCCTCCTTCCATCTTTTACCTCATCTGCCTGACCTCTGGGAGCCTTCCAGTTCACATCTCCTGGTCTATCTCATCTTAGCACACTAAGTACATCATAGCACAGTGGCCAGCCTGCAACTGGGTTTTCTTAGAATAAAGCACACTCTCCTGATCATGAAAGTGAGGACAGATTCAGAACAGAAAATACAGCTTACCTATAAGAGAAGCTACTGGTGATGCAAATTCCCTTCCAAGAACATGAGGACAGGCGGGCTGCTATATTAACTTATTTAACCTACTGTAATGACAACAAACTTGAATGTTTTAAGAAACAAAGAAAACATGCCATTGGAAGAAGATTCAGCAAATTTTAACAGGAACCTGGCTTAGAAATATTACAACCTTCTTCAGGGTGATGACTCTGAAGCCTACTGGGTGTGGCTACCTAATTGTACCCTCAGAAGAGGGTCCATGGAGTAGAAAGGTTGGTGGTACAGAACTCCTAAACTCTCACCATATTTTGACATCTGCCAAAACATAACACCCACCAAATTTTTCTCCCTGGAAAGCTTATTTTTTTCAGTCTCTGCTTCTAATCTCCAGAGCAGGGGTCAGCAGACTACAAGCCATGGCCCAAATATGACCTGCTGCCTGTGTCTATAAACAGTTTTGCTAGAACACAACCAGGCCCATGTGTTAGTATTGTCTGTGGCTGCTTACACACTACATAGTCACTGCTGCACAACTGTGACAAACATTGAGCCTAAAATATTTACTGACACTTCACAGAAAAAGGTTGCCTACCCCTATTCTAAAGAAAGACATAGCTAGGTACCCAAAATTTATTACAAGGTGGCCCTTGTAAGGCAAGTTCTCCTTCTACCTAGTCTAAATTCTACTTCAGCTTAATTTAATTCCCTTATTTTGACCTTGGTTGAAATGAAGAACTACACCACAGTAACATCAATAGCATTTATTCACATTGAAATCTATTAGCAAACAATCAATTCTGCCCTTCTGTAACTAAAACTCCCAATTTTTATTTTATGCTAGTCATACTCCCTATATAAGCATTTGAGTCAAAATAAAGATCTTTCACAACTAGGTACCTAATTCTCTGAGTAATTTCAATCACATAAAAACTCCATTTACTTCTTCCGCTTTTTTAGATAAAGGCAAAATTGACCTATCAAGACTCTCACACTGAAAAAAATGAAATTTTCTTTTATACCCTTATAGATCACATCACCAATAACATTTGTAATTCACTATAAACAGTATTTCTTCTGGAAGTAATTACCATGTTTAGTAATGCCTGCTGTGATATTTCTTGTCTTTACTAGCCTCCACTATGCCTTCCCCTTTTTTTCTCCAGGGGCTGTGTTGTGACACAGGCATTCACCTAGTCAGGTTGTTTTCATATTGATAGAATAGATAGGTTCAATTCATGCTAGCATAAGGTTTTAATATATATTCTGTGAGAAACATCTCCAATGATTATCCCCACAAATATATAGTTTTTTTCTTTTAGTAACTTCAGAACAAATAATAAGTTAAAATGAAAATGAAATAAAAAAGTTCCCTTTTTTCCAGCAATAACCTTCTACAAAGTATATTCAGAAGTTATTCCCTGCACACAAACAGCAAAGTATAAAATACCTCATAATTAACTAGAAAGGTATAACATGAATAGAAAAATGTAACTATAAAACTGACTTAAAACAATTCAATAAACATGGATGTGATGCTCAATTTTATGTAACAATTTGACTAGACCATGGGTGCCCAGATAGTTAGTCAAACACTATTCTGGGTGTTTTTGTGAGGATGTTTTTGGATGAGATTAATATTGAAATGGACTAGATAAAGCAGATTGCCCTCTAATAATGTGATTGGGTCTCATCTAATCAGTTGAAGGGCTGAATAGTACAAAAAGGCTGATACGCACCTAAGAGATTGACTTAAATTAAAATATTGGCTTTTTCTGGGTCTCAAGTCTGCCAGCCTTACAATGGGAACTACAGTGGGCTCTCCTGGTTTTTAGGCCTTTGGACTTTGGAAGTAAACTATCAGTTCTCTGGGGTCTTTGGCTTGCCAACTCACCCTGTAAGATTTGGCACTTGCTGCCTCATAATCATAAATCGTATTTAATTACACAGCCTATTGGTTCTGTTTCTTCAGAGAACCCTGAGTAATGCAAGGGAGAAATACTGTGTTCCAGTTATTAGTCAGAGTCTAGTCAAGAAACAAATCAAGCCAGTCAGAACAGAGAGGTATAAAGCTCTTAACTAGGTGACTGAAAAGACTGACTCTACAGAGTCATAGAGTCATAGCAACTTCAGAAGCAGCCACCATCCCTAGAAGGAGGAAACAAAAGGAAGAAGGTGAATTTATTAATACTTTGAAGTTTCAGAAGGCCTCACAGAGCTGCGGCTCAGACCTCTGAGGAAGGGGCGCGCTGGCAGTGGGTGCTGGGGTCTGTGAGAGGGGTCTGGAGAAGCTGATTCTGTGAGGGTCTGAACATCCACAAAATGGATACAGCTGCTGCTGCAAGAAAGATTTGCTGCGGCTGAACGGGAGAAGGGTTGTTAGGGAGCTGCTGCGCACAGACCAGAGCCCACAGGCTGATGGGAAGGAGCCGGTCCCTTGACCCTCCTCTTCCTTGCAACCTCCCTCTATCACCCCCTAGTGGCAGAGCCTGACAAAGCAGTTGGCAAAGAGGAAATGGGACGTGCAGCCCCGACTCCAGCACCAGTGTAGAACTGAGACAACAGCATAGTAAATGGTACAATACATGCTAATTTTCCCAGGTACATTTATGGATATGAATGGATCGGGGTGGTGGAATGACAGTAACTTAAAATATTTTAAATTAAACTGTAAAAACAAAGGTAAGCAACAAATATAATAAAAGTGATTTTACATTATGACCATGAAAATGCATGACAAACAAAAATACTCCAAACCAGAAGAGAGATGTAATATAAATCAATTTAAAAAAACAAACTGTTGAGAAATAGATTCTGTTACATCTTCAATTTTGTAAAGACTAATCAATACATGGTGGTAGAAAGAAATCTGAGATATTTTTATCTTATATATCATACTTGAAAATTATTTCCAGTTGAATTAAAATTTCAAGTATGTAAAATGAAAACATTAAAATAGAAAAAGATGACTATTTACTTGATTTCAGGGTATGGAAAGAATGTTTAAGCATACAAAGAAAGGAAAACAACAAAGGAAGGGTTATACTGACTGCACACAATGTATAACTTCTATAAACAAAGTCATTACAAGCAAAATGAAAGATCATGATAACTAGGAACAATTTGGTTAATTTGTACAGAAAAAGAGGTACCGTCCTTGTGATCCAAAAACTTTTACAAATTATAAATACAAACATTTCTCCTTAGAAAAATGAGCAGTCAATACAAACAAAAAACAAGACAAAGGAAATGAAAGTGGCAAAAGATGTATGTAAAGTTAAACCTTTGTACTAATTAGAAGAACACAGGTAAAATGAAAAATTTATACTTTTTTCTAGAAAACTGGCAAAGTCAATCCTAGTTAACCCTGGCAATAAGAAGGATGTTCTCATACTTAGTTGGTAGTACTAAATTGGTCTAGCCTGGTCAGAAGACGAGATAGCAGTACGTGCCACACAACCTTAAATAACTTTCCCATTCTGGGAATCTCACCTAAGAAAATGAACAGAAGTGTAGTCAAACACTTGGGAAGGGAATATGAAACTCAAATTCATCTATAGTAACATAAACTGAGGAAACTAAATGTTTAACCACAAGGAAATTATAGTTGAGCTATATAATGACTATTACGTAGTGATTGAAAAACATGTTCTAAAAATAAATGTTTGATTAACTTGGAAACTTTTCAAGACATGCAAAGTAAAATAAAAGCAAAATGGAAAATAATGGTTTTTGTATGATTGTAGGTAATATTTAAAAAGTTAATAGTCCTTGTCTCAGAATCGTGAAATGATAAGTGACTATTCCATTTCTTATTTTCTAAAAGTTGCCATTCATAAAATCAGACTACTAAACAGTTTATTTTTTCACATAGGACTATTCAACAGAAATATTTACTCAGGAATTGAACATCATTTTCAGAGCCAATAGATTTCCTTGTTACACCCCTGAAACAAAACTTAGAGAGACTTCAGACTTCTTTTGCCATAAAAAAAAATAAAGGGATTCAGTCTTCTGTAAATATCAACTGCTGGTTCTTTAAAATTCAATAGTGTATAAGCATTTTTCCTAACAGCTAGCACTTGTCAAATATCAACCATGAAATTCTATTTTCCAGGTTAAGTAATAGGTTAAATGCTATTCATATGTTTGTTATTCCAAACTTAATTATCTGACTTCTTCCCTGAGCTCCAGATTCACATATTTCACCATCTACTCAGCATCTAAACTTCTTAGAAGTCTAATAGAGTTCACCAAGTAAACATTTGCAAAAAAGATATTTTTATTTCTTTGCCCTATTCTATCTCCTCAGCACCCCGGCAATAGCAGTTTCCTCCTCCTCATTTTGTCAACAAGCATCTAATTATTCATACCAAAATTTGACACTTTTCTCTGACTCCAGCTCTAACCTTAATCTATCCAGTTTGAATGCAATCCAATGCTACTATGTAGGTCCAAGTCCCCAGCATATCTCTTACTTTCCTATCTAGTTTCCCTGCTTATACTAGTGCTAATCCTCCCAATCGACCATTTGTCACTATAGCTACAGGTGCTATTTAAAATATCAATTATATGATGTCATTCTCTGAGTTAAAAATCTCCAATAGTTTAATTCGAATTTCCACAGATGTAGACATTGGTAAGCATTAAAGTACAAATAATTTATTTACAGGTGATCCCAAGGAACACCAGTAGGAACCTGGGGATATAAGATAGGAAAGAAAGGAAGCCATAAATGGTGCATTACTGAACAAGCTACCACTATGAGCAATGGGGATGAAACCCACAGGGATTTCTGAAAACCAGTGTAGAACACGTGCCCCATGTTACCTCACAGGATGGGCAAGGAAGCCAGCTCCTGGTAGTCATTTGTTGAGGCTGTTCCTGCAAGGGGTGGTGAGTTGGGTGGGGACTGGGGGCACTGAATCTCTAGCACTTCTGGAATGCTGCTCATTCCAACAAAGCAGCCCCAATGGGCAGAGAGAGATTAAGCACTCAAGGAAAAAATGCCATACACACTGGCAATTGAAGTCAACCCTGAGTGCCTAGAAATAGGTGTCAAAAGATCAAGATGAAACACTGAGAGCTAAATGACAGTGCAACCTTTGTACCACCACAATCCATTCATCTCTACCTCTTCATCTCAAGAGAAGTGGTTTGTTATATTACACACACACAAAATAAAGAGGAGTCCATTCCTGTAACTGACCCCAAGCTGAAATTGATATTTATCATTTCCTTCCTCTGTCACTTCTTCTACATTCACTTTAACTTTGAGTAGCATTTCTGTTGGTCTGTCAGAGCTCCTCTACCTCAGCACTATTAATATTGGGGGACAGGTAATATGGGGGAGGGGGTGTCTGCGCATTGTACAATTGTTAGGCAGCATCCCTGTCCTCAAACAATTAATACCAGAAGCTCACGTTCCTCAAATCGTGATCACAAAAATATCTCCACATACTGCCAAATAACCCGTGGGGACAAAAAATTACCTACCCCCATCCTGTTAAGAACTGCTGGTTGAGTAGCCTATTGGATCATCATTACCTTACACCCTTAGGGATCTGAACCTTTGGTTAGTGTGCGATTATCAGGCTGTTGCAACTGCCAAATCATGGCTATTACTGGGCATAAAAGGAACAAGTGACGCCCCAGTGAATTCCCTGAGTTTCAGGTGTAATTATGTCTGCTTTCATTATATATAGCAGCAGCCCTATCTCTTCATGAAAATCAGGCTCAATTGCTAGTAAAGTAATTCCATTCTTTATCTGCAGGTCTACTGATATGAGGCCTCTGTAAATGACCAGGTGGACATCATAGCTTTAGGTTTAATGGAATCTGATCTACATCTCCACATAGAAGACCCCATCACACCACGCCTGGAACCAGAGCCTCTAGTCCAAAGTAACTTAAACTTGTGGAAACGAAAAGTACAAAGTTACAGCAAGACATTCCACTCCTACTTCCACCTCTCTGTTCCCAGACTAAATTATTCTACCCATTGGGACATACCACCAGTTAATAGTCATTGATTCAAAGTATATACTGCAACTTGAAAGAGAATTCCCAACTCCATAAAATTGATATTCTAGATACACATTTCAGAGGCCACCTGTATCAGTTTTCTATAACTGCATAACAAATTATGCAATTGAAAACAACTCCCAGTTATTAGCTCACAGTTCTGTAGGTCAGAAGTTCAGCACAGCTTGGGTGGGTTCAGGGTATCACAAGGCTGAAATCAAAGTGTTGGCTGGGCTGAGTTCTTACCTCAGCTCTAAGGAAAAAAATCTCTGCCAGGCTCATTCAGGTTATTGGAAGAATTTAGTTTCCTGTGGTATTAGGACTTTAGTCCCTGTTTTCTTGCTGGATGTCATCTGGATGCCATCTTTAGCTTGTGAAGGGTGTTTGCATTCCTTGACAAGTGGCCCCATCTACCTTCCAGCCAGCAGTATTATAACAAATCATTCTGGTACATTGAATCTCTGTCCTCCTCTTCTGTCACAAGCCAGAGAAAAGTGTGCTTTTAAGGGTTCATGTGATTAGCTCCGCCAAATAACCACCTATCTAAAGATCAATCGATTTGGGAATATTACATTAATATGCAAAATTCCATTACAGCAAAACCTAGATTAGTGTTTGATCGAATACCTGGGAGAAAGCATATATATATATACACCGGGGGCTTGGAATCTTGGGATCCATATTAGAATTCTGCCTACCACACCATCCCAATGTTTTATCAATCGACCAGCTTCTCCATGATATGGTAAAAGTCAGGAGTAATGGGTTCCATACTCATATGCCTATTGTTAGATCTCCTTCAAAAAAATAAGTGGGCTCCTTGTTCCAAGGCTGTATTATGCTGGGTCCCATCTTGGTAAATCAAACATTTGAGAAATGTGAACTCTTGACTAGTTCTGCTAACTGAGGCACTGTTGGTATGACAGTTAAACCCATACCCATAATATATAACTGTCTAAGTTTAAGATGAATTGTTGTCCCTCAATAGGTGGAAGTGGTCTATAACCAATTTGTGCCAAGTTACTTGTTAATCTCCTGGAAGAATGGGGTCTCAGAGATTTTCTCTGAAGTTGGTTACATATTCAGCAGCAACAGGAGCTAGACGAACCTTGGACACATACATATTCTCCATCCTTGCTCCCATGGCCTGTCCATTTGGGGCTCATTGTGCAAACAATGGAGTGACTGAGGGCACAATTTGGCTGATTTGCATGGGATGATCCTCAAACCACCAATCACTCAGTATGTGGATGTTCCCAATACTCATGTGAGACAAAAACATCCTCACATTTTTCATGCATCCTCGTATATCCATCTACCTGCTTCTTTCCCAGACCTCATTTCCTTGGATCTTCAAGGCCTGGTCCTTTTAGGCCCCTAACTATCTTCTTCTGAATCTGTATAGAGACTTACTTTCAACCACTTTTCCCTCCCTTCTAAATTGATGAGTAGGTATTCTTCTCAAAGCTCTGCCATTTGGGAGCATTTCTCCTTTACCACTGTTTTTCTAGGACCACCATTACCTAGAACTGTAGTGTATGAGCAATCACTTTAAACTTTAGGCATCATTACCAGCCAAACCATCTTTTCAAAAAACACCTCTTGTGAGATAAAAAGTATGTACCATACAATTCACCCATTTAAACTGTACAGTGCAATGGCTTTTAATAGACTCTCAAAGTTGTACTTATTTATCATCACAATCCATCTCAGAACATTTTTACTACCCCTAACAGAAAGCCCTTATCTATAATCCACCAAAACTTCCATCTCCCCCAGCCCTAGACAGTCAGTAATCTGCTTTCTGTCTCTATAGATTCACCGATTCTGAACATTTCATATAAATGGAATCATATACTATGTGGTCCTGTGTAACATTTGGTTATTTTATTTAGCATAATGTTTTCAAGGTTTATCTGTGTTGTCACATGTATCAGTACTTAACTTCTCTTTAAGGTCAAATAATATTCCATTTATGGATATACCACCTTTTTTCTCTACTCATCAATTGTTGCATTCGGGTTGTTTCCACTTTTTGGCTACAGTGAACATCCATATGAATTTCTGTGGAGGTCAAAACACCTTGGAACCTGGCCAGTTTTTGTCCTCCATCATAGTCCTAATAACATCTCATAAATGCAATATGTAATTATACCAAAGGAGAGTCTTTGTAGCAACAGATGTCATAGAGGTCTGAGCCACCTGCTTAGGGCTTATCCCAAGTGCAGCACCTCTCAATGGTGGATTGTTGCTGTTTCTTCCAGATCTTACACCGTGGTGAGCAAAAATAACTAGTTTGTGATGGAAACTCTGGTTGCATAGACATTTGATGTTCTGTGATCAGGAACTCTCTCTACCATGGCAGGGGATGCTTTTTAAACAGTGAAGGCTTCTCTTTGGTATAATATATGACCTTATTCCAGAATCCAAAGGGTCTGCTTTGCAAATATCCTATTGGGGCCTGCCCGAGACTCAACATGTTGGATGTTCCCAGTACTCATATTTTATCAACATGTTGACTCAACATGATTATTTACCACAGATATTTCTAGAAGTCTGAATTTTGCCAGATCTGATGGACCAAACAGCAAGACTGCTTGTACCACAGTTTGAACTTGCCACAAAACTGTCTCTAGCTCCTGTTCTTACTCAAAATTGGCAGCCTTCTAAGTAGCCTGGTAAATCAATCAGAGAAATACTTCTAAGTGTGGTACCAGTAGTGTTTGCTACAGTTTTCATTGTATTTAAAACTAAAAGCTGAACAATATGCACCGTGGCATACAAACTACTTCATGAGCTGCCCTTCCTTCCTGAAGCTGAGCTCCTACTTCGGCTCCTACCATGCTCTTTGCTCACCATGACTTTCCTCCTGCCCATAGAACATGCAGTATATTTGATCTGTCTTCAGGCCTTTGCACATTCTGTGCCTCTGGTCTGAATGCTCTGCCCATACTTCTCTTCAGATTGGCTCCTTTGCAAGAGTCAGGTCTCTGTTCAAAGACCACCCTCTCAGATTCAGAGAGCCCATCCCTGATTACCTATTAAGTAGGTTTTTCCTAAATTCATTTCTCCTTGCTTTGAATCTCGTCATTCTAATTCTGTTTCCTTTCTATATAAAAATTACATCTGAAGCTATGAAACATATTTATTCATTTACTTATTTATTTTCTCCCATAAGAATGTAAACTTCACAAAAGTATGGAACTTGCCTGCCTGGCTCATTGGTATATGCCTTTCATCTAACACACTTGCTGAAGGAGTGAATGAAGAAAACAGAATTGTTATGAATAGTCATTTTATAGAAAGAAGAAAGTGACATTTTAACTGAATAAATAAATGCATCCCAGGGTGTAGGATTAAAAATCTGGGTGGGTATCAGAATAAAGAATCACAGGTGTGAAGACTTTTCTTAATACAAAAGAATAAACCTTTGGCACATTTTAATGGAACACAATAATGGGAGTTGAGATCTATAACAAAATCTTGCCTCAGGATTTTGTGACAAGTAACTATTTGAGGACATTTTTTAAATGCTCCATTAGGCTTAGCAAAAAATTTTTAAGAATGGAAACATTCTTAATTCAAGACATGCAGAGTTAATAACCTTACTTAACAACTAGATATGCACTGCCCCCACTAATTCTTACAGCTATTACCTAAAAGTATTCAAGATTTGTATATTTGCAGAATAATGAGTCTGAAGGAGTAAATCTTGGAAGTTTAAAAATTATTACTTTCTCATTTAGAAGATTCATTTTTGTGTGTGAGTACATATATACACACACACCTTAATTTGGTTTTTGGGCTCTACCTGAGTGGAATGAGGTGAATTTACATTCTCAATGGTTTCCCCCAAATCCCCCAGACACTTCACCAAAGTTTATAGAAATCAGGTTTATACATAACAAAAAGGATATATTAACCTTAGGGTGAGGGAGAGATACTGAACTGAAAATATGAAAAAGAACCTAAGAATTATGTGTGTTCACAAGCTCAGTATAAGACAACAGTATCAGTAGATTTATGGAGTCCAGAACTAGGGCATAGATGACACTATCTATTTTGTACTGTCCAAACTCTCCAGATGAACTGTGTGCCCATTAAGAGATATATCAGCCAAATGGAGCCTGTATCTAACAGAATGGTCAGACGAGTGTAGGGTTTAGGAACAGTGACTGAAGAAGTCGGTGTTTAGCAAAGAGCAGGCAAAAGCTTGCGTGGGGGCAAGGTAGTTGTCTTAGTACTTAATACGTAGTACTTATACTATAACAATTAACAATATTCACAGGGAATTGGGTTGTAGTTCACTCTGCAGAGAATCTTTCTGCCAAGTAGCCATATCTTAACATGATAGGAAGAGCAATTCCCCCTCCACCTCCCGTGACATGAGATTTTCTACCTCAGACAGTTAAAGTCATCAGCAAAATGCATTTCAGAATAACACAGGTGTGTGTCAAATTCAGTTGGGCTATTTGACACTATTATTGCACATTCACATGATATGTTTTTGTCCAAATTCATAGAACAGACAGCAAGAGTGAACAATAATGCAAACTACTTTGGGTGGAAACATAATGATGTTTCAATGTAGATTCATCAATTATTGTAATGCAGCATTATGATCAGGAAAGTTGATAAGGGGAAAGCTATGAATGAGGGGGAGCAGGGAGAATATGGGAAATCTCTACTTTCCACTAAATTGTGCAAAGGACCTAAAATTGCTCTAAAAAAATAGTCTGTCAAAACATTTAAAAAGTTCATTTGGGCCAGAATTAGGATTAAGATTGGAGTTCATAGGCCTGAGTCAGAAGGTCTTTGAACTGGGTAAAGAAAACATTAGAATGAAAACAACCAGAAACATTGACTAGCAGAGAGTAGGGGAGAATTGGTGATCGGCTGACTTTATTTACACTTCTGATGTGGCAGAGAGTTTCCAAAGCTGGCTGCAGGGATATCCCCTGCCCTGCAACCTTTGGTACGGGTCTTCGTGGCTCCTCTGATCAGAATAGGGAGTTTGATTCTGCTGCCCTCCATTCCACCCCTTGAACCTAGACTGCCTGTAACTTGTTTTAATAAGTAGAATATGGAAGAAGTGATGACATACCTGTTTGGGGACTAGACTTTAAGATGCCTGGAAGCTCCTATCTTTTCTTTGAAGACAGTACCATGATACAATGAGTTACAGGTTAGCCAGCTGGAGAGAGGGTCGTGTAGAGCCTGAAGCATGAGACACCACAGAGAAAGAGAGAGATGTTGTGGGGAAGCGTCAGGGTGCCGGCTAGAAAGCCTCCATGAATCTTCAGGCCCAGCCCAGTTGCTGGCTGAATGCAACTGAGTGACCTCACTGACAGTGTGCATGTTAGAGGAACATATCTGCTAATTCTTGCCCAAATTCTTTCCTAAAGAATTATGAGAAATAACAACCTACTGCTGTTAAAAGTCCTTAAATAGTGAGATTATTTGTTCTACATCAATGGATACCTGAAACACATGCTTATGTTCAGCACATTATTGTATCTGAGATTTCTAGTCACTGGTCAAGACATCCTATGGATGCAACAGATAAGGTTGGACTAGATACCTGAGGGTCTTTCTGATACCCAAATACTATAAAACCTTCCTTCCAGGCCTCTGCTCTTACTAAGAGAAATAAGATAAAGTGTATTTCCCCCTATAACCCATAATGGGGACATTGTGAACTGGATGTTTGTCTCCCAAAATTCATATATTGAAGCCTCAACCCTTAATGTGATGGTATTTGGAGATGCGTCCTTTGGAAGGTAATTAAGGATAGATTAGGTCAGGAGGATGAGGCCTTAATAATAGGATTACTTGCCTTATAAGGAGAGGAAGAAATGTTTCTCTCTCTCTCTACCCACTTCTTTCCCTCTCTGTGTGTGTAGTGTGTGTGTGTGTGTGTGTTTGTGTGCACACTAAGGAAAGGACATGTGAAAACATAGCCAGAAGTCAGCTGTCTGCAAGCCCAGAAGAGAACTCTCATGAGGAACTAAATTGGCTGGCACCTTGATCTTGGACTTAACAGCCTCCAGAACTGTGAGAAATACATTTACTATCAAAGCAAGCCTAAGCTGACCAAGATGGGGATTGGTCTAGGTGATCTGCTACTTTCTGATTCCAAAATTTACTCAAAGTTCCTTGAGTACAAGATTAAGGAAAACTGAAAACACATATCTAGCTGTAGTTTTCTTGATAGCCTATACACATTTAAAATATATTTTAAATAACTTGGTACAAATACATTACATCATAAGTTTGTTTTATTAATACACAAACTCTTCAGTCCCAAGGAATCCTGAGGAAATGTGTTACATTTGCTCACTCCTCCCTACCACTAGCCATTCCATTCATTTGTAACAGAGAAGCATACACTTAGATTCTAAATCCCTGAAAAGAAATAGATAGGAATTTAAAACTCATATGCAGACTCTAATCTAATGGAGGAATGGTAATGCAAAGATGAGCCCAACAAGAAATCAGATCTCTGTAAAAAGGTGATAAGAAAGAAAGCATATAGATAAAAAAAAGAAAAAGTGAGATGGAAGGGGAAAACCATTCTGAGATTTTTAATATATTTTAATCTATTGGCAATATCAGTGACTAAAATAATACAAAAACTGTATGTCTGTATGTAAAATGGTTCAGAAATTCTGTAAGGATGGAGAAAACCTGGAAGATCTTTTAAAGTTAATATTTATGTAAGATATCACCATTTACATGAGATGAGAGAGGGAATACTCTGTGTGCATAGGGAAAGCAGTGTGTACATACAGAGAGAAACTGCCACTGTGTTCTAGATAATATCAGAGTAGTAAAAGCACTGAGTACAATTAAAAAATATATGTTAAATAACTTCATGCAAATATATCACACCATAATAAGTTTATTTTATCCATATGCAAGTTCTACAGTCCAGACAAATGTGTATACTATGCCTCTACCTCAGGTAAGCCAACAAGTAATGGGACACTATTAATGGGAAAGCCATATAAATTAGAACTGGGGAGGAAAATAAGCAGAAGGGTATGGCCATAGCTAACTAAATCTTTCCTTCCCTCTATTACATTATGGGTGCAAAGCACAGAAGATAAGAATGGGGTGTAAATAAAATTTCGATTAGTTTTGTGGTTATAAAGAAATGGTATGATTGAAATCAGACACATTAATCAATGGAATAGAATAGAGCACCCAGAAATAAACCCATGCATATATATGGTTAATTACACATGATCATATGCACTATGACAAAGGAGGAAAGAATCTTACAATGGGGAAAAGACAGTCTTTTCAATAAATGATGTTGGGAAAACTGGACAGCTACATGCAAAACAATGAAACTGGACCACTTTCTTATACCATATGCAAAAATAAATTCAAAATTATGGAAGACTGAAACCATAAAACTCCTAGAAGAAAATGTAGGCAGTAAGTTCTTTGACATCCATCTCAGCAATATTTGTTTTAGACAAGTCTCGTCAGCAAGGGCAACAAAAGCTAAAATAAACAAATGGGATTACATCAAATTAAAAGTGTTTGCACTGCAAAGGAAACCATCAACAAGCAAAAATCAGAAGGTATTTCTGAATGAGAAGATATTTGCAAATCATGTATCTGATAAGGGGTTACTATCCAAAATGTAAAAAAAATCACACAACTTAATATCAACAAAACAAACAAGCTGATTAAAATATAGGCAGAGGGCTTGAATAGACAATTTTTCAAATAAGACATACAGATGGCCAACAGGCACAAGAAAAGATGCTCAACACCACTTATCATGAAGGAAATGGAAATCAGAACCACAATGAGATGCCACCTCACCTGTCAGATTGGCTATTATCCAAGAGACAAGCAATAACAAGTGCTGGTGAGCATGTGGAGAGAAGGGAACCCTCACCATGTTGCTGAGAATGTAAACTGTTGCAGCCGCTATGGAAAATAGTATGGAGTTCCTCAGAAAACTAAAAAGAGAACTACCATACAATCCAGCAATGCCACTTCTGGGTATTTATCTGAAGAAAATGAAAGCACCAATACAAAGAGATATACGCACCCCCAAGTTCATTGCAGCTTTATTTACAATAGGCAAGATATGGAAGCAAATTGAGTTCACTGATAGATGATGGATAAAGAGAATGTGGTGCATACATACATATGCACACACACTCATACACACACGCAAGGAAATATTGCTCAACCATGTAAAAGTATGAACTCTTGCCACTTGTGACAACATGAATGGATCTGATGGTATTAAACTAAACAAAATAAGTCAGACAGAGACAATACTGTATGACTTCACTTATACGTGGAATCTAAAAAGAAAAAAAAGAAACAGAAATAGTCCCAAAGATACAGGAAACAAACTGTTGGTTACCAGAATGGAAAGGGGAAGGGGGTTGGCAAAAACAAGAAGGGGATTAAGAGGTACAAACTTACAGGTATAAAATAAATAATTCATGGGAATGTACTGCACAGCATAGGGAATATTGTTAATAATAGTGTAATAACTACACTTGCCATGGGGGTCATTTCTTAATGTATAAAAACATTGACTCACTATGACGTACACCTGAAACAGGATATTGTTTGTTAATCATACCTCAGTTTTAAAAAAAAGGCTGAAAAAAAGGAAGTGGTGTAGAGAAATATTTTTAATAGTAAGTGAATTTCTCCTGTTCTACCTTTCCCACTGGCATTTCAGGATTTTTATAGTTTCCTTTCTCCTTCCTTTGGAAGACTTCCGTCTTTATATTTTTACAAAGAATTGAGAAGTTTCACAACTCTGAGGTGAAGGAAACTAAAATAACTTACATTTCTATAATTTTGTCTCTTCTGCCTCATGTAAACACATAGATGGATTTACACCCAATATAGAATTTTAAAAGGGACTTTACTTACAATAGTCCCAAACTGGATTAAACTCAAATGGCCATCAAAAGAAGAATGGATATATACACTGAGGTATGTTCAAACAGGAATATGACATAACAATAAAAAGAATAACCTATTACATTAGCAAAATAAAGCAATTTACAAGTATAGCAAATAAACAACACCAGGCAAATATAGGCACAAGAAAAAACATGGATAAATCTCACAGGTAGGTTGAATAAGAAAAAACAACAATCAGATACACAGAAAATGGTCGTGCTGTATGTCTGATTCCATTACAGAAAGTTCAAGAACAGGTAAAACTCATTGACAGTGATAGAAAGCAGAATAGTGGTTACTTCTTGGAGGTGTTGGTATAGATAAGACGGGGCACAGAGGACTCCTACGGAGTGCTGAAAATGTTCTGTATCTTGATCTGGATGCTGGTTAAAAGGATGTATAAATGTGCAAATCATTCTTAAGCTGCACGATTAGGAGACGTGTACTTTACACACTTGATATATATTATATCTCAATTTAAAAAGAGATAGTTACTGAAAAAATACAGAGGCTGTGGCAAATGAACTGTTTTGGAGAACCCTGATGTGAGCACTTCAAAAAAAAAGACTGTTGTCCCCCAGAGCAGCTGAGACTGAGAGACAAAAAGAAGCTTGTGTAACTGACAATTGGAAGACCCATTCTGCATATATTAAGACATCACAGACAGGGAAAACAAATAGTGGTTTCAATTATGAGCCCTAAATAAAGAGCCACAAGGGTGGAAGGTCCAAATTGTAGGCTTTGGCTTACAATTTATCTGCTTCTCACACGGGCAACTCTATGTTGCAACTTCCAACAATGGGAGTTGCAAGGATTTATTTGTTCAACAATAGTGAGTAATTCTTCTTAGAAATTCGGAAGTCCAGCTAATAAGAAAATGTATGTAAAATGTAATTACCAGGGAAAAGCAGAGTACAAAAAAAAAATAAAGGCAATGAAGATAAAGGCAATAAAGACAGATAATTGCTATGATTACACTTTAAATTTGATTCAGCTCCTCAGCAGCCAGTGAACAGAAGCAAAGCTAATCATTTTTTTAATTCTTATTGTCAGGAAAGAAGACAAATATCAGTCTCTCAGAGGAAATAAAAGTTTGGAATTGAATTTATGTTTATGTCCATGCTGAGTAATATTCACTGAATCCAACAATATGATAATGTAGAGAAATCACTGAATTGAAATGAAAAGGCCTGGATTTTGATGGAGAATTCATTACTCTCCAATGGGTAACCCTAACCTTTATGAACCTCAGTTTCGCTATCTTAAAATAATAACGATAATAATATTAATAGATAACACAGATATGCTTGCTATGTGCTGGATGCTGAGTTAATTCAATCCTCACAAAAGCCTTACTAGTAGGGGCCATTACACCCATTTTACTTAAGATGAAGTTAGAGCTCAGAAAGGCTGGTCCCAAATAAACATGTAGTAAAACAAAGGTAATCACTCTTTTGCAGACTAACTCACCAAGTGGTTCTGCGAATTACAAATGATGCTTGGTTAGTCTTTTGAATATACTTTACAATTTAAAAAATTTAAATTGACAACTCTTTTGTACCTCTTTATAAGCAAAGCAGTTTACTTGACAAATTGGAACCTACAATGTTATAAATGGTATTCTGCCTTGACTTAATGAAAGACTGCTCTTCTCTAAACTAATGGCCATGACAAGCCCTCATATAAGAATGTCTTTCCTTGACTCCAACCATTCCTATACTTTTCCAGTCTTTTTGCTGATCCTTTACGCATCCTTATTATCCCTCCCTTATTCCTCAATTCTCACTCCCAGGCCCTGGTTTTTCTACTTGGTGTTAATCGAAGTAATGGATGCAATTGTGAAATAACAAAGATTTAAGCAAGAAAGGAAAGTCTATGAAACGTAAGGAAACACATTCAGAGCACTTGTTATGAGAGTAACCACAATAATTATAACTTCAATGACATAAAAGTTCATAAAATGGGACATAGGTGACCAATAATTTAATCTGACTAGAGGGAATAAAGAGAAAGTGAAGACAGTGATTGTATACAACACTTGAACATTTTTTTTTCTATACTATAATTGGAGAAGATCTTTAAGTCAAAAGGAGGAATTTTTTTCAACTAAGAAGTATTATAGCATATTTGTATGTTAATGGGAATAATTTATTAGAAAGGGAGAAATAGTTGATACAAAGGAAATGGGGTTTATTTGAGAGAAAAAATCCTTGAGCAAGCAAGAGGAGATGGGATGCAATGTGTAAGTGGAGGGGTGGACGTTTAGTAGTTATAGAGATAGTCCATCCATTGTTAACAGGGGAGAAAGTAAAATATCAAGAGCAATCCATAATGTTGTTTCCAAAACTGCTGTTTCTTTCTTTGTCCTTTCTAACACTGTCCAAGTTGTATTAAAATATGCCTATGATTTATAACCCACTTCAGTGGACTGAGCCTAACTAGTTATATATTTTCCTTTTGTATAACAATTGGCTTAGGGGTGGGTATATGATCCAAATTCAGTTAAAGAGATACTAGAGAAAGCTTACTGAAAACTCTGGGGAATGTTCTTCCTCCTTGATTAAAAAGGAAACACATTAAAAGACAAACTCCTGCTACCTGTGTTTGGATGTGTTAGGACATGATGTTGGAGTTGTGGCAGCCATCTTACAACGAAAAGAATTATAGAAAAGACACACAGAGTGCTAACATTTTTGAGCCATGGAGTTAAGCATTCCTATAACCACTTACTTATATTTTTTTAATGTAATATTAAAAACTCTTTAAACTAGTTTTAGTAGTGTATTTTGCCATTTGCTGGCAAAAGGCATCCTAACTGGATCAATGAGCAATGGGTGCATATAAGTGGAGGTTGAAGGATTAATATAAAAACAAGGGTATTCTTTCCTGGTGGCTTCTGTTACCAATGAAGCAAGAACAGCTTTTACGGACTGTCAGTAAAGAACAGTGAAAGGGTTTTAAATGTTTGAGAAGGAAGAAATATTGGAAGTCATCCTGATGAGTAGGCAAGCACCATTACTAGGGAAATATAGAACGGCCCAGCACCCCTGAGTACCTGCTGAGGATCAATGACTGTAAATTTTAAGTGCAACGCAGCACAGGTCTGTTTTTTTCTCCAGGCATGTTCAAATATTCAGGTGCATGCACAGAGTAAGCAGAGTGATTAGCTTAATCAGGTTTGACACTTGGCCAGGCAAGTTTTGAAAGCACTAGAGAAAGACAGAGGGAGTGGAGGGCCTCTGCAAAGGAGTGATTAAAGTGATTAATCATGAAGACTAGCATGGGTAATGGGAAAATTGGGAATAAGATAAGGCGGAAGACAGTGAAGAATTGGGTGGGTCAAAGGACTGGATGTTTCAATGGAGGTAGAAGAATTGTTGGAGAGAAGGAGCGAACATGAATCTGAAAGAGAGCATGTAAGTGATCAAAGTAGGGCATTTACATGTGAGAATTTTGAGAGGCTAAGTCCTGGACACATCAATAAAATGGAGGGTAAAGTCACACAGAGTAATACTACACATAAAATTCAAAAGATGACAGCCAAAAGAACTAACAGGTGATCCAGTCTGAAATCAGGCTTTCCGAAGGACTTTCAGAGCTGCAGAAAGGGGAAATGGGTTGGACTAGTAATGAGAAATAAGGAGACAATCGCCCCACCTTCAGGTGCAGTGGGACATGGCAGAAAAACCCGGTGCAAACTGACATGGCTACAGGAAAAATTTAGCTAAACTGTGTGAACTTCAGTTTCCTTCACTGTAGAATGTTGCTCGCATTTTCTTTCTAGAGTTGATTGAGGGTAAAGTCAGATAACATATAAAACACAAGAGAGTTGTCAGCATTATAGAACAAAAACCTGTCACATCCCTGTTAACTCACATTTTAAAGTACCTAGCACTAGTTATTTTAGCTTTTTGTACTGATTTTTTGCTTTGTTCCATGTGCTCTTACATAGACATTGAAGAGCCAGGGATAAGAAAATTCACCACTGATGGGGAGCCTTAAAAACCTCAAGTTGAGACTTCATTTGAAAATGGTTCCAGATTAGTAGTTTAGCCAGACATCTTATCAAAAGCACATGCAAATTTTCACTAAGAAAAAGGACCCACCTTTAATTCAAGCTTCAAAATAAATTTCCACAAATAAAGACCCCAAAATTAAGAACTCATGCTAAAAGTAGAAACACAAAATGTACAAAAAGACAAGACACCATGGACAAATGGAAATGCCAGGCAGCATAAACTCAAGATTTCAAGACTGGATGTTGGAATTATCAGACACATACTTGAATAATTCATAATGCATTTAAAGAAATATAATAAGATCTTGAAGGTATGACCATAGAACAAGGAACTTTGAGAATAACCAAACTGATCTGTAAAATAACCCATAAAAGGGAATGGGATAATCTGACATAGATCATTTCAAAGTTATTTACCTTTTCTTCAAACTTGGTTATGGGAACACATGTCTTCATTGTATCACTCTTATTTATATTTTTTATAAATGTTTGTAAATGCACAATATTTACAAAGACAAATTAAATAAATGATTCTATGGCAGTTCTAAGAAATATGGTATAGCTATTTAAAAGGATGCAGCAAAAATAGCTATCCAATAGAAAATATATCCTACACATATTTTTCAGTGACAAAGGAAGTCAGTGGGTAATATGTATAAGCTGATTGCATTTCTATAAAGCAAAGGCACAAAAACTTCAATAGGTTTACATTCATAGTTATACTGCATATGTACACACAAGTACCTATGTCTGTCACTCATCTATCTTACCTATCATCATCTATTTAGTATATATGCAAAGGGTTGGAAAAATATCTGAGAGGATATGCACTAGTGTGTTATAAGTGATAGCTTGCTGTTGAGAGAAGAGTAAGGGACTTGCTAAAAGGAAATTCACATTTTATTTTGTGACACAACTACACGGGTTGAGCAGATTTAGAAATGATATGGTCAAGAACTTTTCCAGCCACCTAATAAGCCCTATACATTCCTAGTCCCGATCACTGTGCTCTTTTTCTCCACAAAGTAACTCTTAATTTTTATGGCTTTCTTTACAGCTTTATCACTGAAGTATACATCCCTAGATATTGCAGGTTTGACCAACTTAAAAAAAAAATTCAGTCCCTGTAATCTACAGGTTTCCCCTCCGTTGTTTTGTCCTTAATAATTTATCAGTTGAAGAATCTGAGCCATTTGACCTACAGCATTTTATACAGTCTGGAAAGTGCTGATTTAATATTCTTTTGAAAGATCTATATGTTCTTCTGTTTATTTTCTACAAGTGGGTAGGTAAATCCAGAGGCTTAATCAAACTCATGTTCAGTCCCTTCGGCAAGACTATAACGGTATTGATTTCTTTCTCAGAGAGGCGCATAACATACAATGGCCTTTTGCTATGATGTGGCAGCTACTGACGCTCAGTGCCTAGATACATTAATTCATTGGGGATTGCTAATTAGTGTTATTCCAATTCTACCATTTATTACTTATTTTCTTGTTTATTATTATAAAGAGATGTTCTTCTCAACTATCATTTATTTACTCCATGGCACAAGATAAATTCTTGTTTCTCTCCCCCTTATTTGTTTTTAAGATAGTAGATTGATGGATTTAAATCAATTTTGATTATTATTCTTATTGAAATACAAATTATCCCATCTTTGGCAAGTAGGAGCTTTTTCAAATTGCATCCTTTTGATATAACCTTAGTAATTTTTAACATTATTCTAGTAATATTTGATAGTTTTATCACCACTGGGTATAACAAGATGTCCTAGGCTTAGCTTGAATATTTGTTGTCCCAGATCATCTATCAGATACTTTTCCAAGCAGCCCTAGTATTTTGATGGTAAATGGTATCTCAAGACTACAACCTGGGTGCTAAATGCTAGGAATTCTAATTGTGCCTGAGTTGGTCTTTGTTTCTGGACTCTGATAGTAAAGCTAGGAATACATATATCTCTACATATGCACAATACATTATACATATATATACTATATATACAAATATATATATATATCACAATAAATACTCTTGATTTCATACTTAAACTTCCATGTCAAAATTAGTACTATAAGGTTTTTAAATCAACCACTTGAATTCCATCTGAATCTACTTCCTTTCTCACAACTTAATAAAAATATTCCTAGGTTTAAAGGACACAGGGTATTGCAGTGTCAAGATTCCATAACTACTTTTATTTTCCACACATAATGAAGTTTTAGTATAACAATACTAACACCACCACATCCAATGAGAAGTCTCAAAAGGTATTTTTGCATATATTATTTCCATACTCCCTTTTCCTCTCATTTTTGGTATAGTTGTGCTATACCTTCATAGGCTGGGTGTCCTATACTCTCTCCTTTTTAGTTCTCATTTGGAATTAATCCCACTAGTAGCTATGCTTAACATTTAACATTAGTTCTTATGTCAGCATCCCCTTAGTCATTCTGTTTGTCTGAAAGGTTGTCCTATAGTCGAATCCTCAGAAACAGTGAATGCTAAGCCCTGAGCCTGAGCTTCTATTCTGACTGGATTCCATTCAGTAGCTTTAGAGGTATTTTGAGCTTATGGTGTCTGTAATGCTGTGACTAAATGAGATAGTCCTGCAAAGGAATACGAATCTGTGAAAATTGATTGAACAGAAATGAAGGAATATTGAAGCTATTTCTCCTCTACAACAGCGTGTCTGACCTTTATGTGAAAAAGTTAGAATCACTAGATGTAAAATTTGTGACTTGAATTTTCATTTCTTGAGTGTCTTAATATATTACTCAGCTTTCTTTCAGTATAAATCATTGGTGTGGAAAAATTTGATGACAATATAAATTTTTTATAAGTTTCTTGTTTTACTTCAATATTCATAAGTCTAAATACAAGGTACAATGTATAATACTTAATGCAAGGGTATTTACTGATGCTTCCTTTGATGTTTTTCTTTTCCCATAGATCCCTATTATCTATATGTTGGCTTTTCTTTGCCTATTAATAGTTCTCATTTCCTAATTTTATCCTCTTTAATCTTTTCTCGTTTCTTTTTTATTTTTAATTCTTTTCCTTTTAGTCTTCTATTTCATAATTTATAGGTTCATATTTATTACATATTCCCCATGCTATATATACATTTTTACATAATTGCATAAATACTGTGTGCATATTTCATATTCTTACATTCATTTGCCCTTGTGTCCAATTTAGTCTACTTTTAATTTCTAAATATTTAACATTTCCTAATTTCTGCCACTTATAGCCTAAGCTTTTCCAATTCTTATTAAAGTTATTCATTTTATTTTGTAATTTTTCATGTCTTCCAGTTCATTTAGAAATAAAATATAAAATTTCATATTTTATAGGAACTCTTTCTGGTGTGCTTTCATTCTCTAGATAATTCTGTTTTACTTTTTTTTATTCTAATAACATGTACAGGATTTGACATTATATTTTCAGTCACTCATTTTTACATGAAACAGTTATATTTATTTTCTTCTACTTACATCTATACCATTTATGTGAAACTTCTTCAGAGCAAAGGAAAAGGAAAATAAATTAAAGCTTTGCTTTAAACAATTAAGTAAACAATAAATGTGCTCTTCCTTTCCCCTTTTAACTGGTCATTCTTTTTACTTTTTTTGGAAACCAAGCAAGGAGAACAAGAGAACCATAAAATATAGGGTTTTCACTTATACCTCTTGTCACCTCCCACTCATTAACCTTTGTTGGCAGAAGTTTACTTATATCTGCTCCTTGATTTTCTTCATATTAATCCTAATTTCTATTCCATTACCATGTCCCAAGCCAGAAACCCATTCCTACTATTAATGTCTTCCTATTGGTGTAAGAATATCTAAAGGGGCTTTTGACAAATGGGGATGGATTCACTCCAACAGGCTGTGTGTTAAGGGATGGAAGGTAGGGTGGTGGTTAGTCAGCCCAGGCTTGTACTAGTCAGCCCAGGCTGCTGTCACAAAATACTACAGACTGAGTGGCTTCAACAACAGAAACTGTTTCCTCACCATTCTGGAGGCTGGGAAGTCCAAAGGTTAAGGTGCCAGTAAGCTAGGTTTCATTCTACAGCCCCTTCTCTTGGCTTGTAGGTTGTTACCATCTCACATGCAACCTCTTCTTTGTGTGCACAGGGAGAAAGAAATCTCTTTTCTCTTCCACTTCTTATAAGACCACAGATTCTACCAGATTATGATGCAATGCGTATAGCTTCATTTATTCTTGATTACCTTCTACAAGCCCTACCTTCAAATACAGTCACACTGGGGCCAGGGACATCAACATATGAATTTTACAGGGATGTAATTCAGTCCATAGCATTAATATAATAAGTTAATTATCTGACATAAGACAAGGAAAACATCCACCTAGATTTGGAACATGGGTAAAGATGCATTGCGAAAGATGAAACATGTGAGACACCTCTTATTCTAACAAGCTAACTTTGGTCCTGACTAAGACCAAGCTTATAAAGGCAGCTAGAAATTATAGACATTGAATTAGGGGAATACAGGATGTCAACAAAATGAGAATTTCCAACTGCTTGTAGTGAATCTCAAATCTAATTTGTATTACAGTTGAAAACACTGAAAATCAGAGAAATGAAGACCATATACAAAGAAAATAGCAAAATCAGGATTTCCTCTAGAAACTGTAGGCCAAGACCAGTATTGCTCCTAATGCATTCTTTCTCACTCTGTTGCCATCAGAAACTTCACAGTTTTTCTGAGAGTGGATGCTGAGCCCTGAGCCGGAGCTTCTGTTCTGACTGGATTCCATTCAGTAGTTTTAGAGGTATTTTGAGCTTATGGTGTCTGGGTGTCTGTAATGCTGTGACTAAATGAGATAGCCCTGCAAAGGAATACGAATTTGTGAAAATTGATTGAATAGAAATGAAGGAATATTGAAGCTATTTCTCCTCTACAGGATGAATACTCTAAGTCATAAAAGTAACTCAGGATGTATTATTCTCAGTGATATTTCATGAAATTGGCATCAGTATCTACTGATGTTTTAAGAATTGTCAACCTGAAAGGTGGTTGTAAGGATTAGATGGACTCATAAACACAGCAGAGTGAACAATGCCTAGAAATTATATAGAACTCTTTTTCTGTACAAGTTTGTAACAGAGTAATTGGATAGAATGACATCATTCACCTCCTGTGACTAAAACTAGAGTGACTAATAGTAGAGTAAACCAAAAAAAAATCCTAAGAGATCAATATAATTTTCATTAAAATGTGTGTTTTTTGGTTAATAAAGAGAAAACATAGTAGAAACACTCAGTTTTCCTTTCAACTTTTTTTTATAGCTTCTGATTACATCTGAATTTCCTGAACAAACTCCATGGTAATAGTATAATTGCTTCATTAATAGAATCTAATGTGTTGAGAAAGCCTTGAAGACAGACTCTAATAACTATTCATTATTTCTAAGAAAACTTAAGGGCATGTGACATTCTTCCAATCATGGAAATTGTTACCAAAAATATTATTCACACAGTAAATGATATGCCCCAGCAGAGTCCTCATATGTATCAATATAAAGGCTGACTAGTGGCCAATTAACTGGCTAGGCATAAAATGAATTAACTGGCTGGGTGCAACAAAGATGACCAAATGACTTATGCTTTTGGGAATTTTAATGAGAATCTTAGAAGACTGGTAGTAGGTAGATATTAGAAGCAGAAAGGCAAAGAAAAACATTAGGAGACAAAATAATACTTAAGGTAATGGTAGAAGACACAAATCAGTGACACTATACATAGTAAAAACAATGAATAAGGAAAAACCATATATATCTATACATACATATCTATATCTATAGCTATCTTTCTGTAGTGCTAAATAGAAAAGAAATTAATTGATAGTTACAGAGAACAGCTGAGCACCTCATCAGTCAGAATAGGCAAGATTATGCTTTAACAACAAATAATCTAAATTTTCAATGCCTAACAATAAGTGTTTATTCCTCCCTCACATGATATATAGCATAGGTCCTAGATAAACTATATTGCATTCCTTCATTCCAGGATTCAGGCTGAAGGAACAGCCCTATATGACACATGCCGCTCCCATGGCCTAGAAAAAAAAAAAAGAGATAAGTATTTATTTCTTACTAAAGGTGGGGGGGGAGCTTCTATTTAGAAATTGCATTTGTCACTTTTTGCTTACATTTCACTGGCTAAATAAAAGGATGCAATCAATAATACACTGTCTTTCTTGCAACTTTATCTTTATTTCCTTTCAAAGATTCTTGTCTGAAGGTACAGCTCAGTGCGACAGGAATACTAGCCTCTGTTCACAAGGAGAGGTTTTTAAATTCTGTTATAATGCACTTCCAGTGACCAAAAAGAATGTGGCTGATGGGCTCTTCAGGGAAGCATATTAAGCCTCTGATCTCTACCCATGCTGACTGGAGGTGAAATAGGAAGCAAGTCATAGGAAATGTCCTGGAGGGATCCCGTGAGATTAAACATGGCGAGCCAACGTGATTAATTTTTAGGATGGTTGATCTTCTGTAACCTGTATAAAGTGAAGGTTATTTTGCAGTCTAGAGAGTGATTCAAAAAGGGCCTTTGGTCAGATGACAACCTAATGCTTTTCAAAAGACCAAGAGCATCTGAGTCATTTTTTCTAACCACTTATGGAAACACAGTTTACCTCTTTCCAATAGTGATTTATAGCCTAATGGCAATGCTTCTGGACATTTTTCTCTCTCTGATGAAGCTGGGTGCTAGATGCTTTTACTATTAAAAGAAAAAAAAAGTCTCCTGTCCAATCCATGTCTCACAGACGTGCCATGCGGCTCCCAGTTATTCACCTCTCCCGAGTCTACTGACCAGGTCAGCACTGACTGTGGCCAGAGCACTGGCTTTCATGGTGATGCTCATCAGACGCATTTATTAACTCTTGCTGTGAATATACAGATCACACAAAATTAAAGCTTAAAACATTTCTTCCCATTTGTCAAAAACTGTGACTAAAATGAGATTGGTGGCAGAAATAAACCCTTCCATTCATTACATCAAACATGTAGGGGAAGATAATTTTTCTCCCTTTAATGATTTATACTTATTTACTGAAACTATAAAATATCGTTTTTGATCAAAATGGAAGGGTTGCGTAAGTCTAAACAGGTAGAAGAGGAAGGCCTGCCGTTTATTGTTTTTTAGTTTATGGCACCAAAGAGAATACTGAGAGACAAGGTCACTTTCATCTTTGTGAGACACTGCGCAAATTACTATGAATATTTCCTTATTATATTAGAAACTAAATATTTGACAAAAAATGTATTTTATAGGAATATCCTCTATGCTTGTTTGGAAACAGGCATTGAATTTCAAACATTTTATACTGTCAAGGATGTTTTCTTTAAATTTCAATGTACTAACTTCATGGCATAACTTTTGTTATACTCAGCTGATTATTTTTGTAAACAATCATTTGCCATGGCAATTGATAAGCTAGAGCTTCCCCTTAGTTACTCCAATGTGAGCAAAGTCAGTGTCACCAGACTGCTTCGGGAATATAAGCACTGAAGTCTGGTGAGTTATGACAGATATAATATAGTTTATTAAATAATTAATAATGCAGAAGCACAGCACTGGTAATTGTGTGTGTGTGTGTGTGTGTGTGTGTGTGTGTGTGTGTGTGTGTGTGTGTGTGTGAAATATGCCTGTAGCATCCCAGAATCCTGATCATGGACAGTAAGTAGAGTGGACGATATTGTTGCTGTCTGTGCATTGTAATGAATGGGTCCTTTCTGGTATTAAACATTTCATCTTTATAAATCTCCATCTGCACAGAAATGCCCTTATTGCTGAGGTTGAAAGCATACAGGAAAGGAGTTAAAGTGAATGTTTGTACTCTCTGATCTAGAATAAGAACACACTCTACAGGCTGCAAAGGACGACTCTCTTCACCCTTGCACTCTGGTACAATTTGATCTGCCAGCACTTGCCAGTCAAGGGCAGAGAAAAGAACACATGGTTCCAAGGGAACACTCCAACCTACACACACTCTTATGGGCATTAAACTGGGCCACAGGCAGTTTGTTTTAGGTAAATAATTGTGAACTGCCTGCCTGTGAGCATGGGTCTCTTATCTTTCATGGTAGATGAATTTAAGAAACTTAGGCCACAGAGAGTAAACTTTTACCAATGGGAAAAAACACACTTGATGGTAAAGATGTGAGAAAAATCTTTTCCGACAGTGAATATCCATAACTGGCTCTCTTTGAGGAATCAATTATAACCTTAAACTGGGTGGAATCCAAGAGGAAATTTGCACAATTTATGTAGAAAGTTATAAAACAAACATCCAAAGTCAGTTTTTCGCAAGATACTTTTTGCCTACAAAAAGCTAGAAGAAATGAGACAAAAATATGTCTAGCTGGGTTTGTTTTCCTGAATATATCACTTGTTTGGGCCCAGGAAGTTGTTGGGTAGTTATTGTGGTCATTGGCAGATGTGTATCAGGTCCAAAGGCAGGGAATTCAGGTCACAGTTTCCTCCTTGAGAAAAATCCATCAGCTTTGATGTCAGTAAATAGAGAGCTACCTTAGTCAAGGAATTTATATACAAAATTAGCCAATGTGTATAAGTTTCCAAAAATTGACTCAGTTTTCAGCCAATTTTCCAAATAAGTAGTTTAATAATGGAAGAGCATTTTTTATGGATAAATTATAATATTATAAATGGATTGTCCGTCAAAAACAAGATAGTACTAGTACAATTATAGAGAAATGAATACAAACAAAACAGTGAGGAAAGATTGAAACAAACAAATTTAGGCCACTCATCACCACCCTCAGATAAAAAACAAACTTGCTAGGCCTGTTTAGCTTTCTCTTTCTTCATTTTTAATTTAAGTGTTGCCTGTGTTTTGAAACCATAGCACGGAACAAAATGAAACTGTGCTGGATCATTATTTTATCTGTAAATGAAATATTTCTTTACTAGAAATAGGAATGACAAATCTTTTTCCCATGTGTATCATTGCTTAAATTTCTTTTATTTCTGCTTCAAAAGTTTCTGAATTATGTTTTAAGAAAAAGTTATCCTAATATACTCAAAAGAATATATTCTCAGAAACTCAGCTAATTAAACTTACCGGTTTAAAAAATTTTAAGCACAGTTGTGTTTGGCTGCAGAATGCTATATTAAATTACCTTTATGGTACTAGAGGTCTTACTGAATAACTGATACTAAACTAATTTTGAAAGAGAAAAGATTTAGAAGGGAGAGCCATTTTATGTAAATGGCCAATGTAATTTCTTGAATTAAAGAAAAAGACAGGAAATTATTACCTAATTGTTTTAATGTTAAAATTTTCTTAAATGAGAATTATATATTTTTTAATTATAGGTGAGATTTATTTTAAAACTTTATTAACCTAGATCTTAAGAAAGAGAAATAAATCCTTTTTTTGATGGATAATTTTTAATTTCAAGATTAGAGCTGTCTTTGTTTTTTGACTTTCAAACTGAAATGGAACCCAACTTTTTGATACTATTAGAAAAGGCACTTCTTAGTAAAAAGGAAATTTCTGGACAATTTGATCTGCCAGCACACATTCCAGTCAAGGGCAAAGAAAAGAGCACATGCTTTTAAGAGAACACTTCACCTACATACACTGTTATGGGTATGAAATGTGCCAGAGGTGGTTTGTTTTAAGTAAATATTGTGAATTGACTGCCTTCCGAAAATTCATAGTAATCTGTTATATATACAGCATTAATAGGATCAACTTTCTTGTAAGAGAAAAAGTTACATACACTGTGGAAAATTCCATCCGTGTGACTGCCACATATCTAGAATATTGACTCATATGTTTAACACATGTTTCTATTTTGTTCTCATTTTAGGTACTATGGAGACATGTGCCATTTTGTTGGGATAAAATATAAGAAAATATTCTCTTTCAGCCAGTCCATGACTGGTTCTCTTTGAGGAATCAATTATAACCCTTAATTGGGGTAGAATCCAAGAGGAAATTATGTATATTTTAGGTAGAATGTTAGGTTATATCATTAGTTCTTAAATCCAAAGACTTGAATTTTCCTTTGCTGCATAACATGGGAGACAGGAAGTCGTGTGTGGAAAAAAATGAAGAAACTAAAAATGCTACTGTCCAACTCTAGAGAAGTATTTTTTTAATCAACACAGTTTTCAGTTTTACAATTTTGATTCCAGAAGTGAGAACACAAAGGGAAAGAGCAGTAGGAAGTGGTATAATTTGGTCATGTCCTTTGAGGAATTACAATTTGAGAGACACTACTGTGCAATTTAAAGGGTTAGGAAGCTAAGTTTTTAATTTTTATTTCATTTTTTTTTAACTCCAAACTTAGTTTTATTTATTTATTTATTTACTTTTTTGGATATATTTTTTATTGAAGTATAGTAGATATACAATATTATATTGCTTTCAAGTATACAACATAGTGATTCAACAGTTATCTACCTTATTAAATGCTCACCCCAACTAGTGCAGTTACTGTCAACATAGAAAGATATTACAGAACTATTGACTATATTCTCTACACTGCACTTTCATCCCCATGACTAACTTACATTATGATTAAGATTTGTGTCTCTTTGTCCCCTTCACCTATTTCACCCATCCACCCCAGACCCTCCCCCATTGTAAACACCAGTCACATCTCAGTGTCTGTGAGTTTATTAATGTTCTGTTTATTTTGTTTTGTTTTGTTTTGTTTTTAGATTCCACAGATAAGTGAAATCATATAGCATTTGTCTTTCTTCACCTGGCAAGGAGCTAAGTTTTTTAGATTGCTGAGTACTGTGCTCAGTTTCTGAAAGATATTCTGAGTTTGAACTACAGAGAGAAAGAACAATTTTATCTCAAAGAACAACATTAAAAATGTATAGATTTTTTTGAAATGTATAGTACCTGTATTAAAAAATCATAAAATTACCTCAGAACACTAAAGTTGAATTAAATTAATGGAGGAGAAAGCTACTGTGTTTCTGCTAGGAAACATGTATATTGCAAATGTGGTAATTCCTCCCAAATTGATTATACAACTTTCTTGGAGAATTATTTAAAAATATAAATCAAATTCCTTAAGAACATGCTTATCTTCTTCTAGAAATTTCTCTCAAGGCCAGAGTATGATACAAATAAGCATTGCTATTTTACAGGAAAATTACTTTTATGACCAATAGTAGCAGATTGATCATATAAAATAAACTAGGGTATGTATACCAAGTATGTAGACTTCAAAAATCATGCCTGGAAATATATTTAAAGCTATTGTAAAACTTCTGGGCATAAATTTTAAATGAAAAAGGTAGGTTTTAGTATACTATCAAATATAACCCTGATATAAATTATACACACACACACACACACACACACACATATATATATATATATATAAAGACAGCAAAGATATGGGCCAAAATTTTATAGTGGTTACCAACAGGTAGTAGGAATATGAATAATTTCTGTTTTGAATAAAACATGAATAAAAACAAATTTTCCATGGCTTCCAAATATTACTTATAGGTTTCATTTATCAATTATGAAACATTTTGAACACAGAAATGTACAGAAAATATTACAAATGGCACACCACTCAAATTTAATATATATTATATTTTTAAGGCATGGAGTTAGAAATAGTAAACTATATATAGGAGGAAGCAGCAAGGATATGATGAGCCAGACCAGAAGGATTACCCTGAGAAGATGATATATTCTCGGTAGATATAAGGCTTGGTCTCGGTCAATTGGTAAGAGGGGTGGAAACCAGATTGCGATTAAAATGGATCCTCAAAGCAATAAAGGAGCCATTGAAGGTGACAGATGGCAGAAGTGAGGAAAATGAGGGTTGTAAAGATTTTCCTGTTATATATCCTCACCTAGGCAAAGAAACAAATCTATTCTCAGGAGGTTCTTTCTTTTTATTTTGTTAACTTCGAGATAAGGTCATCTCCTCTCAGCTTCAAGATAATTGTAATTAGATAGTTTCAAGGATCTTTTCTCACTTGGCTTTGCTGCCAGATCCTCTCTCTCCCACTCTTATCTTAATTTTCCAAAGTTTTATTCTTGCCACGTTGACTTTCTATGTATTTTCTACTCAGAAATGTAATGTGTATTATCTATTACCTCATTACGTGTTATCTACCTCATGATATGTGAAGAAGTGGCCTCACTCTTAAACTCCAGACTCAAATATCCGTGGTCCCTTTGGATGGATTCACTTGCATTTTCACAGTACTCCTAACACGTTCATCATTTTCATCACACACGAGATTCCCTTTCCTGACTGACCTATTTCCAGTGCTTCTGTAACCATTTTTCAAGGCTCCATATGCGGAATGATCTTCTTCCAGACTCGTTTACCCGGGGTTGACAGGCCTGGTAAAATCCACTAACAAGCTCACCTGCTTGGGGGTGGGCAGCTGTGTTAGCCCGCTAGGGCTGTTCCCACAGGGCTCCACACACTGCGTGGCTTACACAACAGATTTTATTTCCTCACAGTCCTGGAGGCTACAAGTCTGAGACCAAGGTGTTGGCTAGTTTGTTTCTTTCTGACAGTTGGGAGGGAAGGATCTGCTCCAGGCCTCTGTCCTCAGTTCATAAATGACTGTCTTCTTCCTGTGTCTTCACATCATCTTTCTGCTGTACCTGTGACCAAATTTCTTCTTATAAGGACTTCATTTATACTGGATGAGAGCTTGCCCTAATGAACTCATTTTACCTTAATTATCTCTGAAAAGACCCTGTCTCCAAATATGATCACATTCTGAGTTACTGGGAGTTAGAACTTCAGCACGTGACTTTTGGAGGGATGCAGTTCAGTTTATCACAGCAGGCCTCAGAGTCTCAGTAGCTGTTGATCGTAGATACCAATTCTTTGCTGTATGGTTCTTTCCATAAGACAGCTCACAGGTTGGCAGCTGGCTTCCCTCAAAGTGACCAAGATAAAGGCCAAGAAAGAATAAGGAAAAGAAAGCCAAAGTCTTTTTGTAATCTGGTTTAGTGTCACTCTACCACTTTTGCCATATTCTATTATTTATAACAGGGGTCTAACCCCAAGTGTTTGTAATTCTCTGTAGAATTTGGAATAATTGTCACCTCCTGGTCTCAACTTTGATTACTATTGACTGATCTGGGACAACACAAAATGTCACCCGTGATATCCTGCTACATTTAGATTTCAGGATTCTTTGTTTTTTTAATTTGAAGGCAGTTTTTTCTAGGAGAAAAAAAGTGCCCCGTCTTTAGAACATTCTCTGAGGTATGTGAAAATCAAGAACACTTAGTGTCATGTTTGGCTAACCTAAGACCTCCTTTTCAAATGGCAGAGAGTTTTGCTCATCACAGGGAGGGAATCTGTGCTCTGGGGAGGAACTGTCTCCTCATCCTTGCCTGGCATGCACACCGAAGCTTCAACTCCCCGTGCGTGTTGTACATCTCAACTAGAAAGAAGATTAATCAGTTCTCTACAGATGTGTTCATTCTAATTTTGAAACACCAAGAAGTCTGAAAGTTCATTTTCTTGTAACAATATGAGATGGCAGGGTGGAGATGGGGAAAATGAGGCGATAGGAAGTCAGGCCACACTCCTGAACCTGCTCAGTAACAAAGCTTGGTGACAACTCTAGTTTCTGACATTATGATTGCTTTCAATCCAGTATGCTGCACTCCAAAGTGGCAAGCTGTAATATTAAGGTTAAGTGGTAATTCTAATATTTTGTACAACAAGACTTCAATTTACTGGAAGAAAATGAACAAAACTTCTCAGTCCCTTTGCACATGATATTTCCTCTGCTAGGAATGCTCATACCACAGCTATTTCACTGAGCTAACACACAATCATCTCTCCACCCCAGTTTACATGATTGTCCTTTAGAAACAGTCATTCCCTATGATTATTAACAATTGCATATGTTTACTAACAAATCATCACAGCTTTTATAATTTTTAATTAGAATCTTATGTTTAGTTACTCACCTTCCTTATTAAACTGTAAGCTCTGGGGAGGTAGGAATCATCTCTTAGCTAAGGATGGTCTCTTAGCCATCACTATATCCCTGACACCTAATTCACCACTTGGCATATGACAGGGCTAGAAGCTACTGCCACAAATGAACAGGTTTTATTTTTGCTGTTCTCAAATTTGAGTGAAAAACTGGCTATTACTTGGTATGTCATTAAAAAAGAAAGTCTTCCAAAGGAACATTAACTGTGTATCCCACCCTGGAGTATTTCTCTACCAATATCTGTAAGGATTATCTAGTGGTTGGTGTTAGGGCTTGACTTGTTAAACATCAAGAAGATATTGTATGTAGTAGCAAGTGGTTCTCTTATATTAGAGTCTGTTAATAAAAGCAAAGATTTATACTAAATCCTAAGGACTAGAAATATGATTAAAATTGGGAAGAAAGAACCAGAGTTTGAGGGTGGATAAGATTTGTAGCAATAAGCTGTTAGGCATAAGCAATAACTGCCCAGTGTGATTACAGTGAACAGTATTGAGGGTTCAGTAGCCAACCTTGATAGTTTAAATGACTTTGGTGGTTTGAGAATCAGGTTAAAGTGAGGTTTAAGAGGAATTAGATTAAGGTCAAATGTGCAGAAAGTCAGCTTCAAATGTATAAATCTTTAAAGTCTGTCCAAAAGAAGATTATGTTACTAAGGATGGCATGATTTAAGATACAAGCTGTATGGAACCAATATTTAATGCATTATTGCCAATGAAGAGAAAAAGTGCTGGCAACTTTGTAGACTAGATTCTGGTAGTTAGACAGAGGTAGGGGGACAGTTCACCAAAGCCATCACTGACCTAGATGGGGTCTTGCTGAATCATTCATAGTGTCAGAAGAATAGAGAATTTTCCTAAAAAATGAATGTACTACTTTTGCCACACATGTTAAACTAGATGGAAGTGAAGCTGAACAGTGAACAAAATGTAAACAGTTCTTGATTTATTTAGAGACTACCGGAGCTGATGAAAAGAAGGTTGAAAAATCTTGTGCTACATATAGATATTACATTTACATCTAATAAAAATCAGAACCAGTTTATCTGTTATAATCCCGATGTTTAATGAAAACTGTTGTCTCTAGTAGAACCATCACTCATGAAAAATTATACCTTTTCTTTTTTTGTGTGAGTCTGGAAATATGCAGATCAGCTTTGCCTTCTAAGTTATTTATTTTTATTTATTTGTTTTTTTTGGTCCTTTCTGTGACTAGTTGAATATGGTGGGGAAATACATGTTTAAGGCCTGGAGGGTCAGTACTGGCCTTTAGAGACCACGTGGAAATGTAGGTGGGGGCTTTGTGTTGTCACTGACTGCTCGATGCCACTGGCCTTTAATGCCTGTGAGCCAGGGATGTCAGCTTTAGTATTATTCTGCTTATAATATCCACAGCATCCATGTTGTTTTTATAAAAGAAAAATGGAACACAACAATGTATTTAGGACGAACACTGAAATCTCTGCTCCTAAGAATATATTGAAATATTAAATGTACTATTTTAAAAACAGTTTTTGTATATCATGATAATTGAAAAGACTTTATTTGAATTGCATTGTACGTTCAACTTATAGAAGATTTAAAATCCAAATATTAATCACATGGTATGCGCACTTTAGGAATTAAACCACAAGAGTCCATTTAAAAAAGAGACACCTGAGAATCAGAATCAGTGTCTTTGTAGTATATGTTAAAACAATGTCTTAAAAATTGTGTTAGTGCCATGGGCTGTTTTTAATAGAAAGAAAACACATTTCTTACCATTTAACCACTAATTAACATCTCTTCATAAGCTCAGGACAGTAGTCAAGCTTTCAATAAACAACATAAATGAGCTTGCATTCCTCCTCTTTGCACAGGACTCTTTACAGAGAAAACAGCAGAAAAAATGTCATCACCCTGTTGCCACCTCTGAAGTCAATTCATTTATTGGGCACTTACTACGTACTAGGCACTGGGCTGAGAATTCACAAACATTATTTGGCCTTTGTAAAACTCTGATAGTAGTCATGTCCCAAATTTCATCTTAAAATATCCTAGTTCACAAAGATTAAATAATGGGTCCAAGAACTCATATGTGGTTAATTTTAGAACTGGAATTTCAATCTAGATCTGCCTCACATATTTGCTTTCTTACTTCTATTATTTTCTATGTTCTCATTTTGCTATATGGATTCACTTCTAGCTTCTAAAAAAGAGTTCAGGAAAAAAAATGAAGAAAAATTAAATAAACGTTTAGAAATGGAGTTCATAGAAGAGATTGAGAAGAGTTGGAATTATTTAGCAAAAGGAAAAGGACAAAAAGTCTTAATATGATTATTTTTCTACTAAGTTTCTTCTCCCACTAGTCTTCAACTACTTGGAAGTAGAGTTCAATGGGTCATATTAAAAAATCATTTTAGTAAACATTTCCACTGTTTCCAAACTCCTGTTCTCTTCCCCTCGTGGAACAAGAACTACACTTACAGGTCTCTTAAATTTAGGCCTGCCACACTGCTGTGTTGGCCAACGAAAAAGTGGGAGAGAAATGTGCCAGTTCTATAAATGGACACAACAAGTTGCTCTTGCTCAATTCTCTGCCCACTCTTCCCCACCGTAACAATCCACAGAGCTCATGTGATATGCTCTGTTTTATTAAGCCACCAACATTTTCACATTTTATTGCCAGAGCTAAACCAACCCTCTCCTGCCTGATACAGACACTATTACCCATAAGCAGACAAGACCATTCGCATATGGCCCCATTTCAGGGAAAATAGAAATTCCTTCTAATACACACATATCTTCTCAATATGTAAGTTGTTTTTGAAATTTTGTGACAACAGATGATATGAGTTATTATGAAGAACTAATAGAACTAAAGAAATATGTACACATGTTAGGAATGTTTAAATAGTCTACAAGAACACAAAATTAAAGCCTGACCCCCTCATTCCAGCCCTCTTTTTCACCAAAGGTAACTGGTATTACCAATTTGCATGTATCTTTCCAAAAATTTAGAGTCATATAACAGCATCTAACTTCATAAGCATTTCCTTCTCTGTCTTTATCTACATTTAGATTTCTATGTATTCATTCCTAGTTACACATATAGATATATTCCTTGTTTTTATACAAAAGGTGTCATACAGCCCAAATAGAATACCTTGTTAATTTTTCCCTTAGTAATAATTATGGAAAGCTCTCCATAGCTACACATATCTCATCTTTATAATAGTCTGAAATATTTTGTTCAACTAGTCTCTTACTGGAGGACACTGGAGATGTTTGTTCTTCTGCTATACAAACAATAATATCATAGATATCCTTTTCCATGTACTTGCAAATACACCCCTGAGATAAATTCCTAGAGCTGGAGAATCTAGGAACTTGTGCATTTTAATAATTTGGATAGATTTTGCAAAAAATGTTGCATCAATTTACACTCCCATCAACAGTGTATGTGTGTATCTAAAGAGGATTCCTTACTTAACCTGAACTGAGTCTCATCAACTTTTTTTCAGCTTTATTGAGGTAAAACTGACAAAAAAATATTGTAAGTTATTTGAAGTGTACAACTTCACCAACTTTAAAATTTTGCAAATCTGGTATATAAAAAGAAGTATCTTTTTTTCAGTTTACCTTTCCATAAATTATGAATGTGATCAAGTATTTTTTTCATACTTTTTGATACTTTAAATTTTGGTTAACAATTTATTCATAATATTTAAATCATCTCTTTGAAGTAATTAATGCGAGTGGAGTTTTATCTAGCTTACCAAAAACATAAGTGAATTTGTATCTCAATAAGTTTTGTTCTGTGCTATTTCTAGAAAATAGGTAGAAGAAAGGGAAATGGAGAAATGGAATGATTAGGAGGTAAGATAAAGGCAACACATAAGAATGCAAGAGAAATAAAGCCAACTAAGGAAGAAATGCAGTAATAAAAGAGGAAATAGAAAACCATGACAATACTTTATTGCTGCATTTCCCACAGCTTCATAGAGTTGAAAACAGAAGGGAGAAATTTAGTACAAAGGAGAACACTTCTGACTTGTTTATCTGTTGTGAATTCAAATGTTTGCCAAATTTAAAAAACAGCCATCATCTTCTCTTTGCTTATACCAGGACAAACAATGAATCTAAAACATTGCTTCAATGCTTCTGAAGGTTATTGTGAAGCTTTTCGTTTTTTTCTTTTGATAGTAAGATAGTTCTTAGTGCAGTCTCTCTGTTCTGGTTCTGGATATAATTTGAAATACTGGGTCTGTATTAGACATACACCAAGGAATTTAGCTTGCCACTATATAACTAGGTGATAAAAGGCACTGTAGTTTTTACTTCATTTAACTCAGGAGGAAAATATAACTTCATTTTTTTCGGTAGCACTGCTTAATTTTCAGTATGAGCTCTCACTCAAACTGGATTGAGGAACACTAATTAAGTCATTTTAGAATGGCTTGATCATTTGCTCAGATCTACATTCCTGGGATTTCAGACGAAGGGGTAGGTAAGTAATACAAAACTTGGGTGGGCATGACTGGTCTATGTCAGCATCTGTGCTCACTGGCATCCAATGAACCTCACTCCACAAAGTGTAGGCTGAGTGGTCCCTAGTTAGAACCTTAAGCCATCTTGGGATCCATTCCTTTTCAGTCCTACCCTGCCATCCCTTTCACATGCTATACCCGTGCTACCCCCAAGTGTATACTCGCATGCAGATCTACTGATCCTGGACTTTGCTGGGATATGGAGGAATTCTGATAGGTTTGTCTCAAGACCCTTTGGCCTAGAAGTATCATGCAACAATTTCTGGGCTCATGCCTCAGCACATAAGCTTGGTAAATATACTGAGCCATTAAGTTTATCATTTATGTGCTTTTCTCCACCCCTGAAGCCCCTCACTGTGCTTCCTCTTACAGTCAAGAAAACTACCTGGTACAAGGTGGGAACAGAAGTAGAATCTGGGGCAGGGAACGTTTGCCAAGATTCACCAAGATATCTCAAATCTATTGCTCATAACTTGAATGCTTCTTATATGTCTGTGGCCTAGAAATTGACACTCAAATCCCAAGAATGAACTTTTTCTCTTGTTTTCTTTTCCTTTTGAGGGGCTATCCCTTCCCTAAAACATGGTACAGAATTGCATGTGAAAGTGGTCATGAATAAAAAGAAAGTATGGGAGAAAACCCACGGGAGTATTAATCACAATATTGTCTTAGCAACACCATTGGCAACTTTCTGGGGTATTTTCCAACCTAGCAGTATGAATAAAATGTTCAAGTGGTTTCAAAGTTTTAAATCTCTAAACCAATTTACTCTTGCCATTAAGGGTTTTGCAGCCACACCCTTCATAGTTGCTTAACTGGGTATCTTGACCTCATCTCTTAAACTAAAACTTATTAGAAGACTGTGTCACATCTCTCTAGAAAGGCACCTGTCAATAATCCCAGAAATGACCTCTTTGAAATGCACAGCATCCGAGTCCTCTCCATTCCCTGCTCCTGTATCACCTCTCATACAAACAGGGAAGAGAAACACTACAGAATGCCTTGTCTACTGAACAAAGATAACAGGGTGACTTCTTATTCCTTCCTTTAATTTGGGCATATTTCATCTACAAGAGTCTATAATTCCTTGTGCAGTTTTATTTCAATTTGAAACAATCAGGATTGTCAACAACCCTATAAAAAGGCTACTACTGTTCAGGTGTACTTATTATAAACAATTATTTTCAGTGCCTTTGCGGTTATTACAAAATGCCAATCAATCATCCTCCTAAAAAAAAAGAAAAAAAAGCAAGAACAGAAAAAAACACTTCCATAAGTAAATTTAGTCCACCCAGAGAGGGCCTTAAAAGAAGACAGGAAATAATGAAACCACTTTTCACTATGAGTACTCCATTTTCACTGAGGAAAACCTGATGCAGACATGTTGACAGGCTAAAGCAGCATTGGTCAGGCAGAGGAGCAACTTAGCGGCTACTCAAAGCAGAGAACTTCTAAAATAAGGAGGCCAGAAAATGTCTCATCTGGGGAAGGCACAAAGCCCAGCTATACTAAAGTGGAAGCAATTACTAAAATGTCAGAGAGGCACAGCAAAGAGAAGCTACAAAGATTTTTATGGAGGGTGACAGGATTTTTTTTTTTAAACATTCACTTTACAAATGTTTCCTGTAAACATGTGCCTTAGATGTAGATAGTTCAGAAATTTGGGGATAGATAGCATCAAGAATGAAAGACATGAGAAACTGAGAAATTGAAAGAAGGTTCTCTTGAATATTAATGCTTTGCTAGATTTGACATTTGGGAGCCACAAAAAGTCATTTAATAGCTGCAGTGAAGCACTGAGGACGTTTTGTCATGGCAGAAAGCTAAAGGCTGCTGTGGGGAGGATCAACAGAGAAAATCTAAAGCATTGGTGCCCTTTGACCTTATTGAACACATTTCAAGGGAAATTTTTAGAACTTCTTAAAACTGAGTTAGAGAAGTAACTTTAGTCTTATATAGATATTTTCAGAAAATGTACACAACTAGCTGTAACAAATAAATTCTCCCTCTTTTTGTACCCTGATTTTTTTAAATTTCTGGATTCTAACTTTCATACTCTCAACCACTTTCTTAGATTAAAGTGCATTTCAAAGCAAATAGATTTCATTACCTGTTTCCCCCACTAACTGAAAGTGGAGGGCTCCTGTGAAAACTTTTGTAAGCTGAAATGGCTAAAGAGAATAAGCAATTACCATTAATTCATGTGGAAAAATTTCTGAGCATTCCCAGAACCCAAAAATAACCTCTTAGGCTTTTCTGATACCTTAGAACACATCTTGCTGATAGATGTACAAAATAAATGGAGACAAAGCACAGATGCTCACAGACACAGCGCAAAGCTCTTGCACCGTGATTTCAGATGCTACTTGTAGTTCCCAAGAAAGAAGTTTGGCTGTGCCACTCTCGTTGCTAGGGGTGCACGCCACCTCTGTAATAGCTCTGCAAACCAAACACTGAACCTGTTTTCACTTCTCACCTCTTACTGGTAAAAATCAAAAATCCCCTTCAGATTTCTTTCACTTAGCAAAAACAGGTACTAAAGTATGGCTTTCATAAAATCGAGTCAGTGTAATACAAACTTTCAAAAGCAGGGATGCCTGTATTTGTTTTTGTTTGATTTCCTCAACAGTATTCATACTATGTCAAAATTCTATGTTAAGTAAAAGAATTCTTGGATAGATTTTCCTTGTTTTAATAGTAGTATCTGTACTAAACACTTTCTTCTCTTATTTCTATTCATTCACTTGTATTTTCAAATAGGAGGCCACCCCCTCATTTGAAGGGTGAAAACCTTATGCACAGCAAAATAAACTATCAATAGTACACAAAGGCCACTGACTGTATGGGAGAATATATTTGTAAATGATATCTATGATAAAGGGTTAATATCGAAAATACGTAAAGAACTCACACAACTCAACACCACAAAAACAAATAAGTTTATTGAAAAGTGGGCAGAGGACTTGAACAGACATTTTTCCAAAGAAGACATCCAAATGGCCAACAAGCAAATGAAAAGATTCTCAATATCACTCATTGCCAGGGAAGTAACCATGGGAAAAACCACAAGGAGATATCACCTCGCACCAGTTAGAGTGGCTAATGTCCACAAGACAAGAAATAACAAGCGTTAACATGGATGTGGAGAAAAAGGAACCCTCCTACCCTGCTAGGAATTGTAAATTGGTGTATCCACTGTGTAAATCAGTATGGAGGTCTCTCAAAAAACTGAAATAGAAACAACAAACAACCCAGAAATTCCATTTCTGGGAATTTACCCAAAGAAAAAGATACAATGCACTGTGTTTATCACAACATAATTTACAATAGCCAAAATATGGAAGCAACTTAAATGTCCATTGATAGATAAATAGATTTTAAAAAAGATATGGTACATGTATACAATTACTTTTCCAACAACATGCTTACGGGACATTCTCTATTGGAATGTGGCAGCTCTTGACAGGAAGTAATGTCTTGCAAATCAATATGATATAAACATTAATCAGGAATAATCACTTATGGCTAGAGGAAGTCTGCATTAATTTATGCTCTGGTGAAGAGCTTAGGTGGGAGATAAGGATCTGGCACTTATTGTAATTATATTTTGGAGATTAATAAAGATATTGCAAGGAGGTAATTTTAAGATAAGCAACCACAATAAATGTATCCTAGTTAAATGAAAAAATAAAGTTTGAATATTCACCAAACCTAAATTGTTATCCATCCAGATTAGGAAGTTCTAAGGAAAATTCACGAGCTCCATTTTTGGGAAAAATTATGATATATGTGCCGATCAACAATTTTCCTTTACCGCACAGCTTGGCATGAAGAGAAAGAAAGAAAAAGGAAAAGAAAATACAGCAGTAACACTGAAACCAGGCAATGGTTCTAGCCTCATACTATAAAATGTAAGAAACCTTAGCTACCTATAATACAATTTAGATTCATCATTCAGCAACAAAAATGTGTTAAGCACCTACCACATTATTTAGGGATTAGGAGGTGAGAAAGACTAAGGAATGAGGGAAATAAACATAGATCTTACCCAAAGCTGTTGTGCAAAAGATGGATTTTAAAACTCTGGGAATCAGAGTAAAGTTAAACACATACACACACACACACACACACACACACACACACACACAGATATGCTGATGAATTAGCAAATTTCAACTCCAAAGAAAGAATCTCAAGAAGGAATCTTGGGAAACCTAGACAGAAGAAGCTAGATGCATAGGAAAAATATAGGCTATTTGCAGACTTCTGTTAATCAATATTAAGTGTCAGAATACAATGGAGTTGGTCTTGTGCTTCTAGTATGGTCAAAGTTCCCACTTTTAAAACTTTTAGCTTAAGTTCAGGCATTGGATAGGAGGGTTAAAACTCTGGTAGAAATCCACAATCTTTCTTGTCTTAAGAATAAGAGTAGAGTCATTGGAAAATGAAAGTGGAATCTTGGAGAGAGCTAGACAGGGGCTGTCCCAATTTTTAATCATAAATTCTATTCAAGTCTCTGGCTGAACCTGAACCATATATTTACAGGGTATTCACAAAGTAGCTCAACTGAGGTTTGACTTGCCACCTAAGAGATAGTGGTTGCAATTTGAGTTGAATGAAGTTAACAACCATCTGAAACAATGATAAAAATCTCTATGAAGATCTGAATCCAAAAACTCTCTCTGAAACAATAATAACAAACCCAAATTCTCCACAGCAAAATATTCACAATGTTTAATATATAATCCAAAATTACTCAACATAAATGTTTCAGAAAAGTTTTAATAAGTCTAGAAAGAAAAGACTAATGCTCAAATGATCCAGATTTAGAATTAACAGCCAAGATTTAAAGGATTCAAGGAACTTTGAGAATCCCAGGTCAACAAATTGTAAACCTTAGATAAAATAGACAGTTCTTTGTTAAATACAACTTACCAGAACCAACACAAGATGAAACAGAGAATTTGAGTACTCCTGTATATACTGAAGAGATTAAAATTTGAATTTGTGATGGATTATCAGTTAACAAGTGCAGAAGAAATGATAAGGGAAATGAGAAGTCATCATTTGGTAACCAAAAACACCAATGGATGCTTGAACCAGTGGGTGAAAATTTGGTAAGGAATGTAATGTTTGCACAGTACAAAGTGCCTCCCCACAGAATGCTTATTAATTCCAAATGTAAGAAGAATTTTACAATGGAAAAAAATTGGCAACCACCAGTTAAGTGAAGTGATCAAAGCCAGTGTCACCAGTAATGGAACAAGTCAAACTTATGTACGACTTGCTAGGAAGCAGTAAAATGATTATAGCATCTTTTCTGTGATATCCCTGCCAAAAATCCATGGCCTGAATTTGATCATTGGAAAACATCAGACAAACCAAGCTGAGACTTTCTGCAAAATTTGTGCTCTGTGATCAGCTTCCAGTGAAGAATGGGCTATTCTTCTAGATCAAAGGAACCTGAAGAGACATGACAACAGAATGCAACACGTGATCCTTATTCACGAAGAACGCTGTTAAGACAATTGGCGAGGCCTGAGCAGGGCTGAGGCATGTATGGTGGTCACATCTGTCTCACAGTCATTATAACAAAAGCAAATTCAATGCTGTTCTCCTCAAGATGGCCAACTGGCATCATCATAATATGGAAGAAAAAAAACATATTTAGAACTTTTTTCCGGGAACATCAATTTTACCTATTTTTAAATTGCAACCTCTTAAAAAGGCATCTTATTTTGTGTGTCACTCAGTAAAATTCTGTTTGTGACAGCTTAAAAATACTTGTGATGCATGAGAGCTGGAGGGGAAGTCTATTCTCTCCACAGAACAACCACCTAAAACCATTAAAAAAAACAAAAACAAAACCAGAAAACAGTAGGCTCCAGGGACCAAATTCAAAGTTCTTTTATTTTTAGAAATTCCATTGAGCAAGACTTGCTGTCAATAAAAATAAAAACAAAACAAATAAAAGCAGGGAGAGCATGCCTATGGATATTAATTAAACTGCCTGAAATACAAATTCAGAAATGCAGTCCCAACTAGGACACAAAACATACCCTAAAGAACCCCTGTGGCTGGGACTCTCATGTTTTGTCCTTTAGGTAATACTGAGTGTTGGTTCTGTCACTCTGCCAAGCAGCCAGAGAGCGATAGGTTCTGAAGGAGACTCTTGGCTCGAAGTCATGTCTCCACGACGGAGGGAGGTGCAAAAACAGAGACAGATCTTGATTGTGGCCCTCTAGTAACTGGCTATCCATAATTCAAAGCTGGTATTTTCAATTACAAAGAGAGTGGCCACATGTATGGAAAAAAAAATGCCCCCAAATGTTTAACACTGATTTAGGCCAAAAAATATTAGCTGGATGAGAGTATAATTTTTTTACTTCAAAAGTAGCACAGAATTCAGTTGTATCTAGAATCACACCGAGAGAGGAGTCAGTGCTGTACAGATGTAGGCCCCGTGACTGCTCCTGAAAAGAAAAGCAGCCCAAATTATTGGGCAGAATCCCTCCCTTTTGCAGTCAGTCAATATTCACTGGTCTTGAGGATATTAGCACAGTTGCATGACACTGACTATCCACAGGGCCCGGAGTTTAAGCAAGTTGTCAAGTGTGCAAACCCATCCCTGAGGCTGTGCTTAGGTCCTTTAAAATTCCACTCCAATCTTGTTTGCCTACTGTAAATTCAGGTCAGATTGGCAGAGCTGTGTTTTGGTAAGTCAACAAGTCAAAACAGTTACAATTCAAGTGATTGTCTTTTTGTTTTCCTACTAGCAGCTATGATTTTTCTAGTGGAGATTATCAGGAGTTCACAGAGGGGAGAAAGGGGGAAACAATTGTGCGAAGTCATGCAAGTTATGACATATTATGAAGTTGAGAAGCAAAATCCCTTTCTGGGAAATGTTTTACAGGGTAGAGGAGAGGACCCTAAGTACAAAGCAAAAAGCAGGCACAGCTTTTGGGTGCACAGGGGGGCCACCAGAAGCCAGCAAACTTAACTGATGTACCCAGGACATGGTTTCTGACATACATGGCCTATGGCAGTCAGGATTTAAGGCTTAAGCAGCATCTACCTAACCAGTGAGATAGATGCCCAATGTGGTCCTGAGCTGTGCCAGAGTGTCTGAGACAATCAGAGCAGCCAGACTGCTTTCCTGAGAAGAAGACCATATAAACACTGGAGAAATGGAAAGGGAGAGCTCCAGGATTAATTCAACAATCTATTAAATAGGGCAGGGGATTCAGATATTTTAAATGGACAACCTGCTAGAAAATCCCCTGAAGGCCTCAAGTTCATATTCTCATGTTAGTCTAAACAATTTCACTTGTGTTAAACTTCCTCCACAAGTTCACCTGCTAGGAAATGAGCACTTGGCCACCTCATGCCTACGGTGGCTTCCAGTTTAGACTACCTACCACATTACCGCCAATGACCCTTCACTCCATAGCAGCTGTAAATGCCTCCCACAGAGAAGCTACTTTCGAGACTTGGTAACACTCAGTCTAAAAGTCTTCACTGAAAAGGGCTGAATTACAAGGTTGCTGGAACAGGCCCTTTAACAGAGAATGTTAGAGTTTCCTTAAAATGACGTTGAGCCCCTTATGAAACACAGCAGCATGAATGTGCAAATAGGTATGCATGTGAGTATTGGATGGGAAAAGAAGTAATTAGGAAAAAGAGGAGCTGCACCCAACTGGTCTTATCACTGTGGCCTAAAGAAAATCATTCTACAACTTTTATTGAAACATTTTTACCTTAAGAAACTGTATTAGGGAATGTTTTATGAAAAAAATTAATATAGACCCTGCCCTCTTGAAGTCTGCAGAATTTAAAGGGCAGGATAACTTTACTAGCTCAATGTCTTACATAGATTAATCTACATCAGTGAACACATGACAGATGAACAGGACAGATACTCCACAACCTACTAATGTTATGTCTTGTTTGGCAGGAATGCTTTTACCCATAATACATGGCTCCATCAAACAAAGGTTAATTTTGCCTTGTGTTACAGCAAAAACAAAGCTAAGTAGTAGTTAACATTGGTTCATCACCTCAGTGATTCAAGATGCCAGCATCTTTCCACATCTCCACTTTGCTATTTCTGCATGTTGAATTCTGCATGTAGAATGAATTTCTTAGGCTCATTGCCTCATGGTTGCAATATGGCTGTTACAACACCAAGCAACACCTTAAAAGCCAGGAAGAAAGGGTAAGAGAGGGGCCACAGCTGAGCAACAACTTCTCCTCTGTCTCTATGCTTTCATTAGGAAGTTCTAACTGACAGCAGTTCCAGAAGTTCTAACTGACAAAATCCCCTCATATTTCACTGACTAGTATTGGATGATGCCCATCCTTAGTATGGAGGTCAAATCCACCTTTCTTGAAATTCAGAGTCCTCCACACAGTTACCTAAAACTAATACATTTGTTTATAAAGAAGGAGGGAATTCTTGGATAAGCAACACTAGTTTCTGCCATGTTTTAACACCTATGTGCAGAATCTTCAATGGTATGGGTTTCCTTACAAGAATATGTTCCTATTCATTTATTAATAGAAAAATATGCACTTTAAGTTATTTTCTCAGTATAAAAAATAGGTTTGTACCCTCCTACATGGGCTTTCACTTAGCCATTACACTCTGGAAGGTGTGCATTTTCAAGTCTGGATGGTGCTAGGGTAGAGTTCATAGTTATATTGCAATTCCAAAACTGTCTATCCAAAAATTAAACCTGTGCCTTCTACCTCATCAACCCTTCATGGTAACCAAGTGTGTTAACTGTTTCCAAACAGGACTGTAATTCATAATGTCTTATTCATTTTCTTTCAATATAATTAATGTACACATTCACATGATCACGTGTGTTAGGCTAATGATTCAAAATTACTTAACATGAAATCAGAAGACATTAGAATGAGAGTGTTATTGGCCCTCTCTGCAATGTTTCTCTCTAAAACTTAGTGATATATCCTTGAACTGCCCTTAATAATCTACTATGGATTTAGCATGTAGGAATTCACCTAAATTAACATAAAATTCAGTGCTATTTTCAGTCCAGGAAAACCTTAGAATTATAACTTTTCCTGAGATCTACTGTCCATTATGTTGCCTCTGTAGAGTATTAGGCAATTCAAGGATTCAATCTATATATTCTAAAATTAGAAAAAAAAGCATTCTTTTAATTTAAAAAACTTATCACTGTTTATTAGCACTGGGATACATACTATAGTAAAGCACATTAATTACAACAAAACAAAACACAAAATGGTTATATGAATTTAGTCTCATACTAGCCAAGGAATCTGTTCTCCAGTTTTATTTAAAGGGTTTCTTCCTCACAGTGGTTTAGTGGTTTGTTACATTGCAGACAAAATGATGTCAAAATGTGAAACTGAAAAATATAAAGTACTTCCTAATTTCAATCCTTAGCTTCAAATCCTAGTGTCACAGTAACAGCTAATAATTATATAAATTATCTAAAAAATAGATTTAACCAAAAATGGATTTAGCCTCTTCTGTGGAAAATTGTGAATCCTATATTTACATCACTCTGCCATATAATACACTTCAGTAATTCTATGTGCCACTATCGGTCAGGTGTGGACTTGGTAAATGAGTAAGTTAATGGGACCATTGAAACTGTCTGCTATTTTGATATTAAACTCAGGCCTCAATCTACTTCTGCCTTTTTCAGACACGAATAAGGCAACATGAATGACCTTGAATGATGTGTACAAGATATATTCCTCCTTTATTTAATAAAACATAATATCAATATTTCTATATTTCATAAAACAACTACACACCTTCCTAGCTTCATATAAACTTTCCAAATTTACAGATTTAAAAACATAGAGCTGGACAAGATTTCAGATTTGATGTAGTTTATAGTGGGAGACATGAGGTCAACTGTTTATGACTGGCCTGAAATTTGGGAAATCATAAAAAGTTAAGTCCCACTTTTAAAGCTAAGCATCTTAGCTATTCCCCTTTAGGAAACCCCTACTAAGGCTATTCCTAACCCTACTATTCAAACCATGTTTTCTTAATCTTCTAATCAAATTTATCTACTCTTATCTAAAGTCCATCAAGCTCGCAGTAAACAAGAAGCCTCATCCTAGACTTCTGAAAAAATTCAGCCTGAAAACAAGAGTTTCCTATCTCATCTCAGCCATAGCAACAAGCCCTAGCAACAACTCCCAGCCACTTGAGGGATTTACTCCAGGTTTTGTGCTTATAAACCCTAGGCACTGCAGCTCTAACGGCTTCCTCCTTAGAGCCCATCCCACTTAGAGGGAGTCTTTCTCTTTCCTTTTCACTCCTCATTAAAAACTGTGCTAGTTGCTCCATACTCTTATCTGCTCTTATTCATTCTCCATCACTTCCAAACCAAGATCCTAAAAAACCCCAACATTTTTAGCCAACAACAATGAGGACAACTGTTTATGACTGGCTTGAAATTTGGGAGCAAAGCTGAAACTATACTAATTCTTATACCTAAGTCATAGACTTTTTTTTTAACAACAACACAAAATTCATATCATGAAGGGCTACTTATTTGGTGGAAGCTATATGCAATGGAAACATGCTTAAAAGTTAATCTTTATATTGAAAATTAAGAAACATGAGAAAATCAAAGAAAGTAATGGAAGTATAATATAACATTTTCATGGATTGGAAGTTTCATTATTATATGTATTAACAATGCACACTAATTAATATTCTTGCAAGACTTTTTTTGTAGAAGAAATAAGCCAACAGTTTATTTATGTATCTATGTGTCTATTTCTGTTTTATTTGTGTTTTAGATTCTATCTATAAATGAAATCATTTGATATTTGTCTTTCACTGTTTAACTTATTTCATTTAGCACGGTGCCCTATAGGTCCCTTCATGTTGTCACAAATGGCAAGATTTCCTTCTTATTTATGGCCAAGTAATATTCCATTATATATATATGTATATGTACAACATCTTTATTCATTCATCTATAGGTGGACACTTAGGTTGCTTCCATATTTTGGCTTTTGTAAATAATGCTGCAGTAAATATAATGGTGTATATCTCTTTTTGAATTGTTTTCATTTTCTTCAGATAAATACCCCAAAAGTGTAATTGCTAGATTATATGGTAATTCTTTTTTTTAATTTTTGAGGAAACTTCATGCTGTTTTCCATAATGGCTGCACCAATTTACATTCCTACCAACAGTGTATGACAGTTCCCTTTTCTCCAGATCCTTGTCTTATTTTTTGTCTTTTTAATAATAGCCAGTCTGACAAGTGAGTGATATCTCTTTGCAGTTTTGACTTGCAATTCCCTGATGATTAGTGATGTTGAGCATCTTTTCATGTGCCTGTACCTGTATATTTTCTTTGGAAAAACATCTTTTCAATTCCCCTGCCAATTTTCAATCAGGTTTTTTCATTTTTTTGATATTAAGTTGTGTAAGTTCTTTATATAATTTTTATATTAACCCATTATCAGATGTATGATTTACAAATATCTTCTCCTATTAAATAGGTTGCCTTTCTGTTTTGTTGATGGTTTCTTTCACTAGGCAAAAGCTTTTTAGTTTGATATATTCCTATTTGTTTATTTTAACTTTTATTCCCCTTGTCTGAAAAAACTGGTCCAAAAAATTATTGCTAAGACCAATGTCAAAGAGCTTACTGTCTATGTTTTCTTGGAAAGTTTTTTGGCTTCAAGTATTACATTCAAGTCTTTAATCCATTTTTAATTTATATCTGTATATGGTATAAATAGTGGTCCAGTTTCTTTTTTTTTTTTCATGTGGCTATCCAGTTTTCCAAACACCATTTATCAAAGAGACTGTGTTTCCCCATTGTATATTTTTGACTTCTTTGTCATATATTAACCATATACACATGGGTTTATTTCTGGACTATTTTATTCTATTAGTCTATGTGTCTTTTTCATGCCAGTACTATACTGCTTTGATTACTGTAATTTTGTAGTAGTTTGAAATCAGGGAACATGGTATCTCCAGCTTTGTTTTCTTTCTCAAGATTGTTTTAGATATTCAAGTTCAGGGTCTTTTGTGCTTCCATAAAAATTTTAGGATTATTTGTCCTAGTTGGGTGAAAAATGCCATTGGTATTTTTATGGGGATTTCATTGAATCTGTAGACTGCTTTGAGCAGTATGGACATTTTAACAATATTAATTAATCCTATCCATGAACATGGTATATATTTCCATTTATTTGTGTCATCCTCAATTTATTTCATCATCAATGTCATATAGTTTTCAGAGGACAGATCTTTCACCTCCTTGGTTAAATTTATTCCTAGGTATTTTATTCTTCTTCATAAAATTGTAAATGGGATATTTTCCCTTGATTTTTCTTTCTGATAGCTCATTATTAGTGTATAGAAACCCAATTAGTTTCTGAATGTTAATTTTGTATCTTATGAGTTTACTGAATTCAATTATTATATAGTTTTGATGTAGTCTTTAGGGTTTTCTGTATATAATATCATGCCATCTGCAAATAGTGAAAATTTACTTCTTCCTTCCTAATTTGGACATCTTTTACTTCTTTTTCTTGCCTAATTTTGGCTAGGACTTCCAATACTATGTTCAATAAAAGTGGTGAGAGTGTGTATAATTCTTCTGTTTCTGATCTTAAAAGAAAATATTTTTAGCTCTTCACTACTGAGTTTCAATATGGGTTTGTTACATATGACCCTGCTTATGTTGAGCTATATATATCTTCTGTACCCACTTTATTATGAGTTTTATTAAAAATGGATACTAAATTTTGTCAGATGCTTTTTCTGTATCTATTGAGATGATTACAGGTTCTTATCCTTCATTTTGCTACTGCAGTATGTCACGTTGATTGATTTTTGGATGTTGAACTATCCTCGTATCCCTGGAATAAATCCAACTTGATTGTGGTGCATGATCCTTTTAAAACATTGCTGAATTTGGCTTGCTAATATTTTGTAGAGAATTTTTGTGTCTTTGTTCTTCAAGGATATAGGCCTGTAATTTTCTTATTTGTGGGTTTTTTTTTTTTCTGGTTTTGGTATCAGGGTAATGCTGAATTTATAAAATAAGTTTGGAAACCTTCCTTCCTTTTCAATTTTTTTGTATAATCTGATAACATTAGATATAACTCTCTTTAAATGTTTGGTAGAATTCACCTGTGAAGCCATCTGGTTCTGAACTTGTGTTTGTGGGGAGTTTTAAAATTACTGATTCAATTTCATTATTTGTGATCTGTCCATTTAGATTTTCTATTTCTTCTTAATGGGCCAACAAAGAAATAAAAAAAATACCTTGTGACAAATGAAAAGGAAAATGCAATTTTCCAACATTTATGAGGCAGGAAAAGCAGTTCTAAGAGGAAACTTCATAGAACTATAAGCTTACCTCAAGAAATAATGCAAATCTCAAATAAATAATCTAATTTTATACATAAAGGGAATAGAAAAATAAGAACAAAGTCCAAATTTAGTAGAAATAATAAAGATCAGAATGGAAATAAATAAAATAGAAACAAAAAAAAAAACAAAAGAAAGGTTAAATGAAACTAAGAGCTGATTCTTTGAAAAATAAAATTGATAAACTTTTCTCTAGACTCATCAAAAGAGAGAGAGAGAGAGAGAGAGAGAGAGAGAGGCAAGTAAATTAAAGCAGAGAAGTTACAATGGACACTACAGAAATACAAAAGATCATAAAATGTTACTATAAAAAATTATATACCCACAACTGAAAAACCTAGAACAAATGGGTAAATTCCTACAAACACAAGACTTCCAAGACTTGAATCTTCCAAGCCATATAATAAGGATATTTCTTGTGTGAAAAAGGAATAAGGAGACATTTAGATTTAGATCTTCATTGCTTTATTTGACTTGTCAACACCTAGGCTGGAGTATCCTTTATCAAATTTACTTTCAGAAATTTCATTAAAGTATGTCTCACTAAACCATATTTCATAACATTCAGATTTTAGCTATATTAGGCAATGACTAAAGAAAAATTATTCATTCCCTATAAAATATACTTTTTTAAGACTGAAAACTTATTTAAGTTATATCTATAAGAATTACTAGATACAGAATTGACTTGCCATTTCAATCAATCACTTTAATTAAACCTTCCCAAATGAATAAAGTTATAATTTAGAATAAAAAATACATGGAGTCTAAGTACATGGAGATATGTATCACATTTGGATAATTTTTCTATGTATGTGTGTGTGTTTCCAGTAAAAGACTATAGAAACCATTCCAAACATACATGAAATATGTTAAAAATTTTCCTCAAAAGTCTTCATTTTAAGATTTATAATGTTAGAGTTGAAATCCTTCTCAGCAGAATAATGATACCATATCAACACACACAAAAAATAATTATTAAAGAAAAAAATAGAGGTTGTATGCATTTCCTAGTAACACTTTACACTAAAAAAGTTATTACCACAGATATACCAAAAAGATAGTACAAAGAATGCTTTATGATTTACCCTAAACAAAGGGGATTCAAAAAAAGACCTTTTAAATATACAGGATAATGTAAATATAGAGTGCAAATTCAAGAAACACCCCTTTTTTCATATGATTAAACTGTGTGGCACATTAGGAATGCCAATTAAAGTTTCATATTACATTTTTGGAACCAATTGCCACCGGCATCCATCTTCCTCAAAAGTAACATCTGTGAAGCTGGCAGCAGAGGACCAGGTTCTTGGATACTATGGGGTAGAATATCATAAGTTTTATGCTTTTCTCCCCAGGAAAAGTCTCCTTGAACTTTTCTCAACCTACCCCTATCCACGAATTTTTTAAAGACTTCCCATGGTTTTGTATTATCTTGGAATTTAAAGACAGAGCAACTGCATCTTGGTCATATTAGCTTTCACAAAGGGACTTTGGACCAATACAGAAGCAGATACCAGCTCATCACCAATTACATGTTAAAGAGGTATCTTTCAGTCAATGTGAATTAAACCCCTAGAAAAAGGTTTTATGCAACTAGCTATGTGATAGAGGTCTAGTGAGATGGAGAGGAGTACACATAAATCCACTTTCTATGTGCTAGGAATTCAAAGATTTGATAACACCTGTGATGGTTAATTTTTGTTGTTGTTCTTATTCCAGAGGAAAGTGCGAATGCAGTCCCCAACTACCACAAATTATGCAGTTGAGTTTCCCATATTTGGGGAAATCGCAGAGCAGATCCGGGATGGGGTGCAATGGTTAAGCCTCACCCTGGGAAAACCACCTTTGTGATCATAGTATCTCCCCTGCCAGGTAAGTATGTGATGGTTAATTTTATGTGTCAATTTGATTGTACTAAGGGACATACAGATAGCTGGTAGAACATTATTTCTGGGTGTATCTTGAGGATGCTTCCAGAAAAGGTTAGAGATTAGTATTTGAATTAGTAGACAGAGTAAAGAAGGTCCCTCTTCACCAATGTGTGCAGATACCATCCAATCTGTTGAGGACCCAAATAGAACAAAAAGGCAGATGAGGGGCTAATTCTCTTTCTCTCCTTAGGCTGGCTTGCCCATCTTCTCCTGCCCTCATGTATCAGAGCTCCTGGATCTTGGGCCTGTGGACTCTGGGGCTTAAGCCAGCACTTCCATCTGTGTCCTCATGGTCTACCCCACCTCCGGCCCCGTAGTTCTCAGGATTACTCTACTGAATTATACCACCAGCTTTCCTGGTTCTCCAGCTCGCAGACAGCAGATTGTGAGACTTGCCAGCCTCAATAACCTTGTGAGCCAGTTCCTATAATAAATCTCCATATATGTATATATACGACCTCTTAGTTCTCTTTGTCTAGAGAACCCTGAATAATACAACACTCAAGTCATACTTTCTCTCTTAACTTAACCTGGTCTTTTCCAAGCCAAACATTCTTACTTTCTTTAAGCCACTGCTAATCAGACAGTTATTGTAATCATCCCGATATTATCAGCACCAAACGTAAAGACAACTAAGGCTTAGGTTTACTGGCATCATCATCAGAGATTCAGTGTAATAAAAACAGAAATGGGGTCCCAGTGGGAGTTAACCTGACCCAGTTAATTACAACCAGCAAACAGTCATTCCCTGGAACTCGAGGGGTATTCTCCATGGCATCCCTTCCTACATAAACATGGAATCCCAGAGTTTAATGAGATATCTAGTATAAAATCATATGGTTAGATACAGACTTTAAATGCCCCACTTGATGGATTAGGTTTGTCCAGTGCCTTTTTGTTTTTCAAAATGCATTCTAATCCTGACCCTCACAAGACTCTGAAGCCATCACACTGTTATCATTAACAACATAAAGATGAGAAAGCCAGGGATCATGAAGGTAAAGTAACTACAAGTTCTCATAACTGGTGAGGAACAGAAACAAGTCCTCCACCCGGGATTTCACCTTGTACTCAGCTGTGGACATTTTACTGCCTCTTCATGTCACAGAGACATAAGATGACTATGAACGTGCTTTGAAGGACCCCTAGAGAACCCATATGCCCTCCATCACCTTTGTGAGCCTCCAACTCCAGAATAAGGATTTATTCTTGGGTAGTTTCAAAGCTTTCTAGCTTTTAAAGGATAACTTGTAAATTTAAAACAAACAACAATAAAACTTTAACCTTATACTAGAAAACCTTTCAGCATGAAGCCAGCTAATAGGAGACACTGAAATTGAAAGACACCCAAGACAAATTTCACTGTCTTTGTGTCCTGGTACTAGCTTTTGACCAATCTTAGTTCTGTTTTTTGTTGGGTTTTGTTTTGTTTTGCATTTGACTATTGACAACCAGTTTTATCTCCTCACCTCTCAGATGATCTCCTGGATTATAATTTCACCATCTATTTTAGGTTTGCATTTTTGATAGTAATAATAATGAAACTGTATTTATTTTTAACCTGTTTTCAAAATCATTTTCTAAAAATGGATGTGGACCTAAGCAAAACAAAACAAAACAAACAACAAAAAAAACCCAGTGAATTTTATTGACAAGTGAAAAGGAGAGGTGGATATTCTCAGAATTTCAAATGAAATGCTAAAGGAAAGAGTTATAGATAGCCTGCAGCTTTGAGTAAAACAAAAAAAATTACTAATTTTTAAATCTCTTTAATTCTTATCTCTGTTGGGTTTGAGAACTTTGTAACTAAATCTAACTGTAAATGATTAATAATCAAGTACTAGATGCTGAGAAAGTTTTGACTTGATGCTTAAGTCTGGCTGGTTGCTAGACAGTCTGTTCAGTTCTTAGTCAAAGCAAGTCAGTTACTAGACTGCTATTAGATTAGCTTATCAGTCATTACAAAAACCTTGGTCTTTAAAAATTCAGCATGTTGCTGAAAAATTAAACATTTGTGTGCTTCCTTTTTTTTTTTTTTTGCTATGAAATGTTCCATCAGAGCAGAAAGGTTGAAAATTTTTAAATTTGTATGCGGAAATCTAAAAATTAGATGTAAATATTAAATATAGGCACTCAATTTGTGTTAGCTTATGCAAGTGATACTACTGAAATAATTCTTCAAGTGGTGTTCTTTCTCTGTATAACATCATGTTCAAGTTTTTTCCCCAGAAAAATAAAATTTCAAATGATTTAGGTTCAATACCTGAGAAACTATCCTATCTAAAAATGTATAAATTGGTATCCTGGAAGCTATTTCTTCTATAGGTACTTGTGTCTCTACTAAAAATGCCACAGTCGTAGCAGAAAGTCTGCTTCACTTACTCGCTAAAAGAATACTAAAACAAAATAGAATTATGCAGAATGGAAGGGGAACTTGCTAATATGCACTTTTATTTCCCATAAGTGGCAACATTGCTCGCAATTAGGAACAACAAACAGTCAAAAGAAGAAGGGGAAGAAAAGGCAAAGCAAATGTTTATTATTTTGAGAGGTTCATCAGGGAATGCTTTTCTATCAGGGAAATAAACACTGCCATCCAGGCAGGGAAGCTTCATTGCTTCCAAAGTGACCCAACCATACTGAGTAAAGGTATTAAAATGCCTCTTATCCCTTAATCTTCACTGCTATAGATGAAGGGACAAGGGTGTGGTACGGAGCTTGTCCGGTGAGATGTAAGCAAACCAATGTAACTGGATTCAATGGTTTTATTAGGATTTGGGATTCATCTCCAAAGGAATAGAGTCTCTGTATGAAAAACATAAAAATATTACCCTTCCATTATATGCTTTGAGTGGGAGGTTTTCCTGTTCAGTTAGTTTCAGAACAGAGAAGCTTGAAGCTCTTTATTTTTTTTAGCTCACTGTCTATGAAGTCAGAAGTAATTTTACTACTCTCAGACCTGTTAATTAGACATGGAAACTCTTTTCCAGTGTTAAGTGGAATGGTATTCAAAATGCAGTACATCATTAGTGAGCCATTAAAAGGTCTCTGATGGTCACTGTAATGACCCTGAAATTCATCATCATATACTCCATCTTCAATGGACAGCAGTGCCCAATAATGCACTTACCTCACTTAAAAATTTTGATCTGAGCTGTGTGCCATTCAGAATATTTCCTACTCAGAGAGGTTTAACAAAAGACATAATTTCTGAACTTGAGAATTAAATGTCTGACTAGCTGCCTTGGCTGTCTGGAAACTACCATTCCCATTGAGTAAGCTTCAGAGAGTCTAGGACAGTCAGTGAGGCCAAAGGTCTTCATGAGATTAAGCTGCATCTCATTTTCTTGCCGGCTCCTCCTCCCTCCGTTATGCAATCATGGTAGGTCCTGCTGCATGTGAGAAAGCAGCCAGCCTAACTGATACCCAGCAGAGCAAGGGTTTTCTTTGCATTTCCCCATCTCTTTTTATTTCTCAAACCTTTGTTGCCAATGAAACACTTATCACTGCTCTTTCAAAATATGAGAACAAAAATTGGACTCAGCATCCCAAAGTCCTTTACCCAGAAAACCATTCCCTGGCCCTTTTCCCTATATGTGTGCAAAATGAAAAATATCAACTTGAAATTTGGCCACTTTCAGCTCTGACAGCCAAGCCATGAATCAGACAAAACAAGAGAGATAAAAAAGGGAGTTAAAAAGTAAACAAAACAAACAAACAAAGAACACCTGACTTTAGGGTTGAGGGTGTTAACATAGAATAAGAAAAGAGCAATGAATGGAGTAAAGACAGAAGGTCCAGGATGTAAATGAGAAGCAGAGAGAGGAAATACTCTGACCCACACTTGCTGCAAAGCCTTACATCAGCCATTTGCCTTTTAAGAAGTCAACAAGTAGCACAGGCCAAAGACTGGTTGGAACTATCATCTTAAATTTTGTATGTCTTCAGAGTACATTGTGTTTAAAGTAATGCAAAGCACCAAAACCTGCTGGGAGAACTGCAAGGCTGCAAAGCCATTAGCAGACACCATTTAAAGCTATTAAAAGGCAGGGCACCAGTCACAGCTGAGAGAGCCTGCTGATGCACCATGGCGGGGCCAAAGCCAGCCCAAACCCCTAGGGAGCTAAGGAGCCTGGTGGGCTACAGGGCAATCAGCCACCACCTCTGAGACTGCATGTATTTCCAAAGACAGTTTGTTCTAGACTTCATTCCCAGATCCATTTACCCCCAAAGCCAATGGTAGCAGTTAACACTTTGTAGGCACACAAAAATACCCTCGATTACAATTAGCCCTTATAGATGAGTTAACAGAAATTGTACACATCCTAGTGAAGTTAACAACTGAGCTGTGTGAAGCCAGCAACTGGATTTTGAGGGGAAAGCAATGCGAAATCTGGAGTGCTCCTGTCTCCACTAAAAGCAATGACCCCAGAGCTGTGACAGAGTACAATGATGAAGGTGGACATGGATGGACGAAATGAGCTAGTCTCGACATATATTTTATATTCATGGACAAGGCAAAGAAATAAGGAATGTGAGGCTTCCAACTGGCATTTGAAATTTTAATTAGCTCTCAATTAACTGCTTATGGCAATATTCCCTACAATTGGCATTTGAGAAAAGGTATAACGAGGGAGACCTGAAGTGAATGAAAAGGAGGAGGGAAGGACTCAGTATAAAGCAGTGTTACTGCTTCTTGATGATCTAGGTTCAGATTCGGTAGTAGGATGGAATAGACTAGCCTTAGAACTCAAAGTGTGGTGACTCATGATTTTAGCTTTTGCCATTTTCACTGTGCCTTGTTTCACGTAGGCTGGGGATGGGAGCAGGTTCTTAGGAAGATCGAATACCTACAGCAAGCACATTTCACTTAGCACTTGATCACTGCCCATTTTCCCCTTCCAAATTACATTATTGCAGATATTAACAGTGTTAGGGTTTCACCATTCAAAACAGGACATATGATATATTCATTACCCTAGAATAAAGGGAAATATGACTCTCAGAGCCTAGCTGTGCACATTAGAATGTGGTATTCTTAAATATGGGAACATTCAAGAGAGTGTAAAGTGAAATAGTTGGGTGAATGAGGGCAGGATTCATTACTTAAGTTTAACAAACCTAAATATTAACAAACCTTGGTTGCATTACACCATCACGAATTTGGTTTATTTGCCATTACTAACTAAACTTCTCCTGATGGGTATACTGTAATCACTAACTTCTTTTTACTAGGGAATTTATTAGAAAACACACCATTAATGTCAAACAAACTGTGGTTCAAATCCTTCTCCTGTCATGTTTTTTGCTAGGTGACATTGCTGAGATTCACAATTACAGTGGGAAGGTACAAAGGACTGGACATGGTTCCCAGCATATCTTATTGAACTACGCAATGTATGATAGCTTCCATTATAATTATCTCCTAGAGAAGACTACATCTTAAGCTATTTCAGATTACTTAGGATGGTTTCAAGGTCTAACTCGAGGCCAGACTTTTAGTTAATGTTTCCAATAATGTAATCCCATGTACACTGTGGATGTTTTAAAGCTACAGATTTAGACCAAATTATAACAGCAATTTTTATGAATCCATTTCAGCATCCTGAGCTTAGTAATTTTGATAAATGACTCCTTAAAAAACTTGGCTTTAGTAGTGACTGAAAATGGCTTAGTGAGCTGGGTTTAGAGCTGAGTAATTGTACAACAAAGTTCCTACGGCAAAGCTCAGAAAAAAAGGGCCTTAAAATATTGTTTTAAAAGCAGGTCTTTTTACTCATGGTACAAGTGTTTCTTGTTTATTTTTCCAATAACATCAAGTCCAATTTACAAGATGTTTAGTCTTAAAGGAGACAGATTAAGAATAAAAGTAGACTGGAAAACAGCGATCTGCTGCAGCATACAATGGCATTGTTTTGGGAAATGTGTACCCTCAGAGACCACTTGATTCTTAAAAATAATCAAATTCACAAAGGCACTAAAAAATGAAAGGTATGGACATGTTAATGCAACTGATATATTCATTTCCCATAACAAGTTCACTCAAATAGTTCCCAATGTCTATGATAATCATTTCACTGACAAATTGATAATAACATTAAAAAGCTACACATGCTATGAAGGAGCCAAGATTGTTAGATAGTTGGATGCCTACTATTGTCCAGTAGAGAAAAAACATAAAGCTAGGCCCTCTAGGAGCTATAATCTGAGAAATCAAAATATACATTCCTTATTCTTTAAAGGTTAATACATGTAGATAAGATGATAATTGCCCTAGGGTTCAGGAAAGATGAAATGATTTAGACCAACTGTTCCCAAAGTGTGGTTCAGAAACTCTTAGGCATCACTGAACTCTTTCAAGGGATTCACAAGGTCAAATGTATTTCCAAAATAATATCAAGATATTATTTTTCTTCTTTCCTTTTCAACCTGAGAATATGTGAATTTCCAGAGGCTACATGAGGTATTATGATACCATCTCTGTGACAGTTAATGAATGTGTACTTTTGTATCTTTATGCTCTAAAAGCTCTGTTTTAATTTCGAATTGATAAATACGAACAGCTAAATCTGTGTAAACAAAAATCTTTGGATCCTCAAAAAAGTGTAGGAGTGTAAGGGAATCCTGAGAAGCATTGATTTACATTAAAGCTACAGTCCTTCCATTTTTTAAGGTTATTAGCAGATTATTATTTCTCCTCAGAAATTTAAAAACTACAAAGTTTTGTGTTGCTTATACATAAAATAAAGCTATTCTGATACATAGCCATTCAAATGCAGAATTGTTACTGCGATGTATAGCAGTTCGGAGCAGAGGGCAGTTTATGTTACACTCGGTCACACACACACACACACACACACACACACACACACACAATAGGAGAAAGATTGTCTGGGAGAAGAAAAGTGCTTTGAGGGGGCTGTGAAGACTATGGAATTCATACCCTGATATAATCCAGGCTTTTTCTTTATTCTATGGGGAGCAAATATACGCCAGTTGTTGCAGGAAGTTCTCTTTCTTTTAGTCTACACTTTTCTTCCAGTGGAAATTACTCTGTAAATTTTCATTTCAAAATAAAGACTATTTTTTCCTACAGAATATAGACTTTGCAAATGTGCAAATGAAAGTGAACCAGAGCTCCCTCTCTGAGGGAGCACAGGAGGGATGGAGGGAACTCTTTCAACAATTCCACTTCAGTGTTGTTTTCTTTCTCCCCATATATGTGGATTCCCTTCTCCCCTTTGTGCCAAAGAATTTCTGGCATCTTAATGTCATTCAATATAAACTATGGTAATTCAGTTTTCAGTCTACTCAACCAGAAAGAAATTATAACAATGCCCAGTTATATAAGCTCAAACAGTCAATCCAGAACTCTGAAACTGCATTCAAATCAATAATCTTGGCCTGATCTAAATTTACATTCTTCCTTTGCTAGCACCCATGAATTCCATATTCACACACATAATCCAGGTTTTTGCTCATGTATATGTTCTCCTCTCAGGTTTGAATTTGTAATTAGTCACACAGCGCATTATGGAATATGACTCGAGCAAGAGGCTTGGTGATAATGAGAGGTGGTGGACGGAGAGCATGAAGAGGACTGGCTTCCCTCTGAAAGTAACTGCAATGAACTTGTCCACAAGCAAGACAGCACAGCAGCGGAGAGGCCACAGGGGCTCAGATGCACTAGCACATATACTGAGGTCTTGTGCTACTTCATATGATGGGTGGCACTTAGGTGACATGTCTGCACCCATGTTCAAAGGGGACTGGGGAATAGAATTCTGGCATCTATTTGAGAAGGTGCGAGTTACAAAACGTGAGCACTTCTCCAAATATGGCTGCTGGGTGACAACTACAAATACGAAGATTCTTACAGGATGGTCTGATTTCTTCAGTATTAGGGGAAACAATGTACATGATGATGAAGATAAAGCATATGGCTTTTTGCCTGGGGTCAATGGCATTGTTATAGAAATCAAGATATTTGTTCATACATACTACTTATAGATCTTATTTTCACCATGTTGCCTTAAAGATAAGAAACTTAAGATTCAGAAAGTCTAAGCAATGATTTTTTGAATACGACACCCAAAGCACAAGCAACAAAAGCAAAAATCAATAAGTAGGACGACATTGAACTGAAAAGCTTCTGCACAACAAATGAAACAATCAACAAAACGAAAAGACAACCTACTGGATGGGAGAAAATATTTGCAAACTATATGAAGGGTTAATAGCCAGAATATATTAGGAATTCATATAACCCTATAACAACAAAATCCCAAACAATCCAATTAAATAATAGGCAGAGGAATTAAATACACGTTTTTCCAAAGAAGACATCTAAATGGCCAACAAATATATTAAAAGAAGCTCAATATCACTAATTAACAGGGAAATGCATATCAAAACCACAATGAGATATCACCTCACACCTGTCAGATCAGCTATTATCAAAAAGACAATAAATAACAAGTGTTGGCAAGAAAGTGGAGAAAAGGGAACCATAATACCCCTGTTGGTGAGAATTGAAATTGGTGCAGTCAGTATAGAAAAACAGTAATGAGGGTTCCTCAAAAAATTAAAAATAGAAGTACCGTATGATCCAGCAACTTACTTCTAGTATTTATCTGACTAAAACAAAAACACCAATTTGAAAAGATATCTGTACCCCTATATTCATTGCAGCTTATTTCAATAGTGTTATTTACATTATTGTAAGTAGCATTATTTATAATAGACATGGAAGCAACCTAAGTGTTCACTGATGGATGGATGGATAAAGATGTGGCATATATACCTTCATATATATATATATATATGTTATTCAGCCATGGGAAAGAAGGAAAAACCTTCCATTTGCCACAGCACGGATGGACATTGAGGGTATTATGCTGAGATAAATTAGACAAAGACAAATACTATATGGTTATCACTTACATGTGGAATCTAAAAAGCCAAACTCATGGAAACAGAACAGAATGGTTAAAACAGAATGTAGAATTGGGGATGTGTGAATCAAAGGGTTCAAACTTGCAATTAAAAGATGAGTAAGTTCTTGATATCTAAGGCACAGCCTAATGATTATAGTTAGCAATACTGTATTATATACTTCAAAGTTGTTAAGAGAAGATCTTAAACGTTCTCACCACAGAAATGGTAATTATGTAGCATGATAGAGGTGTTAGCTAATGCTACAGTGGGAATCATATGCCAATATATAAATGTATCAACAGTTTGTATATATACCTTAAAGTTGCACAATGTTATTCATAAGTCAATAGTATCTCAATTTTAAAAAACAGTAAGTGTTCAGACAGAATGTCTAGGTTGTTTATTCAGTGTTAAGTAAATGGTAAATGCCAGAGAACTTGATTTTTACAACCCATCTTCTTTTCCTCTATGCTGTATTAGGATCAAAAATTGAAGCAGAAGTTATATTCTGAAAAGGAAGTCAGAAATAAGGACCATAGAAATGATAGGGAAGGGAGCAACAGAGGGAACTCAACGAGCGAGAAATATGTTCAGGAATGTAAGTCAGTTCCATGATGTAATCACCTGAACCTATTCACACACATGTATATTACATGCATGCACATATGATTTAATGGAAATGATTGAGGAGAGGGGCCCTGCTCTGTCCATCTCTCTGGGTCATAAAGTGTTAAAATGAAGCCATTTGATTTTTAAGATAAAAAGTTGAAGGAAAACAGTGCTAAGAAAAAATCTTACCGCTAGAATAATCTACACATTGTTCTAAATTCTTTCCTGTCCTCCTTTGCCATGTTGATCTTCAGTTCCTCCCATAAGAAGCAGAGGATGATTCCCTGGTCCTGTTGATGCAGGGATGGGCCATGTGACTTGCCTTCACAATGGAATGTTAGCAGTTACATTAGGGTCAAAGGCATGAAATGTGTTTGTGCAATCGGGCTTATCTTCTTGAGTGTCTGCCTCTCCCCCTGAGAACAGGTTGCTGCTGGTCCAAGGAAAATGAGAGACATTTGGAAGAGACATGGACCTATTCCATGGTTTGGAGCCAAGCCCAACAAAGCCAGTCTAGAGCAGCTGAACTCCAACCAATTACAGAAGCATTAGGGAGAAATAAATGAATATTTTTGCATGCCACTGAGTTTTGTGGTGGTTTGTTATCAGTGGCAATAGCTTCATCAGCTTGTTTAATAGTTGTCCCTCCAAAGGAATTTCTTCATAAAATCACTTAGAAGCACAGCCACAGCTCTCATCAACAAATCTAACAGCCCAGTTAGGACAGATACTATTATCATTTTTATATTACAGGGAGAAAACAGAGACTGAGAAAAGTCAATGACTCTCAAGATGAGCCAATGGAGGAGTCAGAATTCATAACCAACGTGTGACTCCCAGTTCAGTGCTCTATTCCCAATAGTGCTACTATTGATCAACATTTGTTAGATACATGGTACAAGAACAAATTTCTGAACCAGGTCAACATCTGCTGCTAAAGCTACACATCAAGCAAAATACTTAGTACAGTCTAATATACTTGGCTGCTGCAGAGAATGCTGAGGTATGTGATGTTCAGTGGTTGACATGACCATTCCGAAATTAACTTGGGCAGTATAAATGAGATTATTGAATTTTCCCCACAATTCTAGCTTTACTAAGAATGTTTATCAGAGGACTCATGAGAGCATCCAAGAACTTATTTGTTGGCAGTCCTCTAAGACTTGTTTATTACATTTAAAAATATACACCAGAAAGATAATGTTCTGTTCCTATGCTGTAATAAATTCCTTGTGCTGTTCATCTGTGAAAATATCTGGGTTTCTATTAACCTAACTGCAAGACTTCAGCCTACAGTTGCTAAATGATTGGAAATAAGTCACTGGTTCAGATGGCGTTTATATCTCAGAAAGAAGGTAGCTGCTGTTAGGAAACAGAAAAATGAAAATACTCATTCCAAAACAGCTTTCCAAAGTCACACGCACACTCAGACAAAAGCCACTTTGCCTGTTTCCTTATAATTGCAATAATCTCCAGCTTTAAGAAGAGAGATTTCTCGTTCCTGCATTGAAAACGGAGGTGCGTTTGTACGTTGAGAGAGAAGTGCATCGTATTTCCAATGAGCAAATTACACTCATGTCACTCACTGTGCACCAAATATTAGAATAAAATTAGAGGTAGTTTTTGAAGGTTAAGGAAAAGTTAACATGATGCTCAAATAATATATTTGTACTTAGTGTCAATAAAGTGAATGGCTTAGTATCCTAACCTGTAATAAAAAAAAAATCCCCACTTAATATGTATGTCCACAAATAGCTTAGCATTTTTTCATAAACTTTTGTAACTGGACTAATAAACTGTACTCTGTGAGTCAAGCTGTTGAGTGATATTTGTGTTTTAATGTTTTGGAGATGAGAGAAAAAGGAAGTTTTGCACAAAGATTGCCTTATACATCATTTCCTGTTTCTTATTGTATTAACATCCCTATAAGGTAAGTTTTAAACAGAAAGAAATGTACTGGTATTTCAAGATCTTGAAAAATCTTTAAAAATTTAATATTTGTGGAACTGGAAAAGTGGAATATTCCATTCTATGTTGACGTTCCAAGGACTACGTTAAAGTAATTAGAAACAGAAATTTCCATCTGAAACAGTTTTTAGAAATAATCTAACACCTTATCTTACTCTAAAGAAGTTGTGCCAAAGTGATTCAGGTGACTTGACTACTTCGTCAGAGTAGTGTAATCCATGTTCTCTGTTATTTGGCACAGTGTCTAATTAAGCAGGGTGTGTGCTAGTGTCTATGAGCCATTTTTCCAATAGTTGATACAAAAGGAAGTGCAGGAAGTCATTAATTCTATTCTAGTTTCAGCTTGAATTGATAAGGATAAACAAAAATAAGAACTAGACAAGAAGAAACAGATTCCAAACACTATCTGACACCCTCTCCTTAGGCAAACATAAATTGTGACTAGCAATGTTCATGAACAAGCTAAAAAAAATGAAAAGTGACTCTTCAGAAGTGCTAGGAAAGGAAGGTAGGCAGAATGAGAGCTGAGAAGAAAAGAAAGGAAGAGGAAGAAAAAGATGAACAATGTGTTCTAGAAAAATGCATACATCTTTAGGAAACAGAAGAAAAATATATGCAAAATAAGTTTATATCCTCTAGGAATGGAAAAGAACCTAAAGAATATGAAAAAGAAGAAAGCATATTAAAGACAGAACTTACACCATTAAGAAATAAATAAATGATATACAATAAAGATTAGAGTTCAGTAACCTGGAAGAAAGAAATCAGATGATTTTTTTAATGAAGGAAAAATGCAAAGATGTTAAAACATTTGGAAAACATAAAATGTGTGTGGAAAACATCACTCACACCATTTCATGGGAACGGCTACGGCCAAGATGCTTCACATTGTTGAAGCTGAAAGTCGATTCCAAAGCCTCTTGTTATTTGACTATCACAGCATCACCTGACTCATCTGCTAACTCTCTCCATTGAAATATCTGTCTCCTCTATTTGGCTTTTAGGATATTCTACATGCATTGCTATTATATCACTGGTCTCTGCGTCTCAGTCTCTTTACGGGCCGCCTCCTTGTCTCTCCAACTTCTTAATGTTGAGATGCCTTAGGCTTAGTACTTGCTTTTATTTTTCCCTGCCTATGCTTACTCTTCACATAATCCCACCTGGTTTCATGCCTTTAATTATTAGGTAATTTTTGATGACTCTAAAACGTACCTATTCAAAATCTTAGTCCTGCACATCAGACTCATATATTAACCCATCTATGTGGAATTTCCATCTCAAACTTAACATTTTTAAAACCAAGCTCCTAATATTTTCCCAAATTACCTCCTCTGAAGACAATGTCACCCAAGTTAATAGCAACTGTACCCTTGCTAATGTTCAGGCCAAAATCTTGAAGTCATCTTGATTTGTTCCTTTCTCTTATACATTGTATCCAGTCCCTCAGGTAATCCTGTGACTACATACTCAAAATATATACAGAAGCTCATTGCTTCTCCCTACTCCCAGCACAACCATAGTAATCAAAGTCCTTATTATCTGATCATGGTAGTCAAGTCCAAACTGCTTGCCTCCTTGCCAGAGTGACAAATACAAATCAATTTTAAAATACAAGTCAGATCATATCACTGTAGGTTTAAAACTCTCCAGCACATTTGCCTGTTATTTAAATTGAAAGCCTAAATCCTTTTTAGGACCTTTGAATTACTTTGTGATCTGACCCACCCTTACCTTGGACTTTATCTCCTGCTTCTCCCTCTCAGCCACACAGTTCATCCCACACTGACACCCTCATTAGTTCTTGAATGTGCCAGATACTTTCCTGCCTCAAGGTCCTAGTAATTTGTTTTGCCCTTGTCTGGGACATCCCCCAACCCGCTTCTTCACAAGTCATACTCACAACACCTAGTTCCCCATTCCTTCCTGAACATATGGAAGGTTACACCTCCCAGGTCCCCACAGTTTGTTGGGGTCCTGTGACTAGTTATTGGCAATGAAATGTAAGTGAAAGTGAAGTCCTTTCTGGACTAACCAAGCAGGATGTTCTTGTCTTTCTTTTCTCTTGCTGTGTTGAATAAAAAAACACTGTGTTGATTTGGAGAAACAACAAGACTGCAGAATTTACAACCAAAGAAAACATAGAAAGCCAAGTAAAGCAGTAACCACACTAGGTTTTATAAGCAGAAAGAATTTAACGTAGGGGACTAGGTGATTATAAAGCCAATATAAGCACTAGAGGAGCAATAGTCAGAAGAGACCACTGGTAGCTTTGAAGTTCACCACCACCATCACCACCACCACCACTGAGGTGATTAGAAGAAAGGAATCGCTGCTACTACACTGGTTGGAATTGTGCCAAACTACCCCTGAAATCACAGAGGCCCTGCAGCAATGGAGCAGGCTACCTTCAGGGCAACACATAACAGCTTCTGCAAGTCCTCCCAGTTGCAGGAACCCACCAATCTATGTTACTACTTTTAGAAAATGGCTTCTCACTTACGAGAGTGCATCTCCTTGGCAACATGTGGCAGAACTCAGATCCCTAGGTACAAAAGTCTGAGAAATGTAGATCTTGTGTTTTTAGCCCATCAAAAGAGGGAAAGAGCTATAGAGACAGTTTCTGAGAAAAAGAGTAGCAGTGAAATCCATATTCTAACCATATTATCCTTGCAAACAAAAAATATCTAGAACAACGTGCTTCTGCCCAAGATAATGCAATTAACTCTTGCAAAATAAAAATGTGCTTACTTCCTTTCAAAAAAGAGACTCCAAGTCCCATCCTATGTGTGATCATTATTTCTTCCAATTTAGTTACAACCCACGGCTATAAAAATACAATTTCATCTACGGATTAAATCAACAATAACCTCATTATAAAGACAGGAAGAATACATCCACAACTACTAATTTCCTCCTTTCTGACATTAAACTGGTCATGAGGCCATACTGATATTATATCTTAAGTCTTCTACCACATATTTTGGGTGTCCTTGCTTTTTACCCATCAATTCAGCCGGTCAGAATTCTTACTTAGAGACTAAATCAAATCTTCATTCCTGAAGTATTGGAGGCTGTAGTGGACTTCCCTATAGCTGGTTGCTGTGCAAAAGAGTTAACTCTTCAGGCCTAAGACTGCTATCCTTAGAAAGACCTGTTTACGCGGTTGTATCATGGGATCTTGGGACTTTTGAGTTTTCCTCAGTTCCCTGATAAATTATTTGAAGAAGGTGTGACTTTTTCCCAAATCTGAAGGGTCCGTGTTGTGATTCTACTATTACAACTTGCAAGAGATCACAGAAAACATTTCTAACCATCACAAAAATTTCAAGTACCATTGGATCTGCTGGGTCAGAAAATTCCAGGGCAGAGCAGCTTATACTGTAGCTTCAGTGTCTTTTCTAGCTCTGGAATCCTCTCAAAGCTAGAGTACATATTAAATGGATTGCAGTGTACACTCAAATATGCTGTATTTTGCCTCTAATATAAAAAAAGGCCACCAGATTTTAGTATTAGGAGTAAAATGTACAACACTGCTTTTTACTAAGAAGTAATATCATAACACGAGCCTCGTCATTGGGTCTCTAGAAACTTTCCCAGGTTAGCGGTACAAGAGTTTCATGAAGCTTAATCTTCTCCACCTTCTGGTACACATGTCTTATAAAAGCACCCAGAAAACCTGTTCGTCATTTCCAAAGAGTAAAATAACATCAACACAGTAGACCACAGATGTGTCTCCCAAATGTGTGGAATGGCAGGTGAATCAGGGTTGCTGGGTGCTAGATTAAGACAGAGAATCAGAGGTAAGGCAATAAAAGTGTGTTGCTCTCCTGCTAGATCAAACCAAATCACTTCTGATGGTCTTTGCTAATCAATATAGAGAAGACAGCTTTTGCCAGATCAATAGCTACATACTAGCAACCCGAGCCAGAGTTGATTTAGTCCGACTAAACAAATTATATCTGAAATAGCAGCAACAACATACATAAATCAAGACCTGATTAAGTTTATGACAATACATTGTCATTCTCCAAGAACCTATTTTCTTCTGTACTGGGCAAAAAGAATCAACATATATACAACTTTCAAGTCTTTGAAGATGGCACCAATCTATGATATTTTCAGGCATGCACTATTTTTTTCATTGTTTTAAATTCTAATATACATAACTACAATGCTCATAAATACACATCTTGATAGGTTTTTAAGAACTTAACATATAACTAGCTGTGAAATAATGGAAGAGGACTAGTGCCTCCAAAACCCCCTTTGGGCTTCCTTCCAGTCACCACCAACCTCAGAGGTAACCACTATCCTTATTACCTCTAACAAAATGTATTAGTTTTCCCTATGCATGTAACATATTTATAAGAATAATATACTACGTATTCTTGTGTATTGTCCTTCTTTTGCTCAATATTGTATTTGTGAGATATATCCACAATGCTGTGTGGAATTGTAGGTCTTTAATTTTCACTGTTGTATAGTATTCCATTATATAAATCTTTGTATATATATGTAATGTATTTATATAAATACATATTACACATTATTTAGTCAATCTATTATTTATGGGTGTTTGGACTGTTGCCAGCTTTTGACTAATTTGAATAGTATTGCTGTGAACGTTCTAATAAATGTCTTCTAGAGAATATAACCATACATTTCTATTGAGTATATACCTATGAATGGTATTTATGGCTCATAGAGCATAGATATGCTCAGATTCACTAGATATTGCTGAACATTTTTTTCCAAAGTGGCTGTACTAATTTCACTATCACCAGCAGTATATGAGATTTCTAGCTGTTCCAAATCCTTATCAACACTTATTTCCTCTGATTTTCATTTACAGCCCTTTGAAAATGTGTACTGTATTTCAATAAAAAGTTCACTAAAAGATGTCATTTTGGAAAATTAAGAAGAGAGTAAAAATATTTCATGATATTAGGAATCATCCAACTTTGTAAGTCAAAGAGCACAGTAGACCCTCAAGATATTCATGTTCTAGGAAAATTTTCTCCCATCAGAAGGTTCTAAGACAAGATCAACAAAGTTTTTCTGTAAAGGGCCAGATAGTAAATTTTTTAGTCTTTGTAGGCCATACAGTCTCTAGCAATTCCTCAACTCTGCCACCTTAACATAATAGTAGCCATAGACACTATGTAAATGAATGGATGTGGCTTTGTTCCAATAAAACTTTATTAAAAAAAAACAGATGACAGGCCATGATTTACTGACCTCTAAGTTAAACTAACAACCTGAAAAGAATCTGAGGATTTTACTGAGATGAAAAGCAGCAAAAACAATCATGCAGTCACTTTGGCATATTTTCAATATCTGAGGGCAATATCAATATTTACTTAAACGTCCCCCTTTTTTTGGGGGGGTAAATATAAAAACACGAAAAAGCATTTAATTTTCAAAGCTGGAATGTGAAAGGATATGTCTAAAGAATATACCAAAAATCTCTTTTTATTCCTAGTTTCTATATTTTTTTTAACTTTTAAAAACAATCTGTACTCTCAGACAATATCTGAATGTACTTACAGTTGGAAGCTGACAGAGACATTCATTTACATATGTTACATCATCATTCACTTTTGATAGGGTTGGTGTTTTCCACTTGGATTCAAATTATTGCACTAGGGAGTTACTGAAGCTCCATTAGGATCAAAGACTTAGTAAATCACTATTAATTATTATGCAGATGAAAACAGTATACTGATACAAGTGAGTGCTAGACTACATAGAAAGGAACATGTTTTAAGGTGGAAAAGAAATGAAACAAATTCTGAGGAAGAGGTGAATATTTCTTCCTCTGACATCATCAGTAATGAAATCAATTAAGAATAAACAAGTAATTCGAAAGAATCATGAAGGCCAAAATAAATGTATGTTCTTATGATGCTTCACACCACTTGTCACCATTCCACATGGTTAAATGTTTAATGAAGCTTCCTGATACCCACATTAAATATTTTAATATGTAATGTAATGTGGTTCTCAGGCAGAAAAAAAATGGGTTAATTACCCCTATGTAGCATTTAATTGGAATAAAATACTTGGCTTTCCCCTATGAAGCAATGAAGAGTTCATGCATAATGACAGTCAGAAGAAGCATAATACAGACACAATAACCCAGAAAACTGTTATGGAAAGTGGCTAGGAAAAATGAACACTATGAAAAGAACATAAGGGAACATACATATAAATTCATACAAATAATTTTCATAACAAATTACATTCCATTGCTTCCACTAATCTCACTAATCTTATATAATATCTGACAAATTTTAATTTCTCCCATGCTATAAGTAAAATGATGTAAAACTTTTAAAATAAATGTTTTAACTATTTTACTGGCCTTATATATATATGTGTGTGTATTCTCATCATGAAGAGGAAATATTGATAAAGGACTTCAGTGAAATCACCTGATTACACCAAAAACTCCTACCAGTTGATTTTGTAAATGCTGACTTCAGTTTTTGAAGGAGAGCAGTAGTTGAATGTGAGGAGTGATTACTTCTTGTTACACCTTTATCCATTTATTTGCTTCTTTCTACTATCACTGGTTTGAAATGAAAACACAGAAGCTCCCAGGAGATATCAAAGCATTTACCAATGAGTATATATAGATCCTAGAAAAAATAGTTAACTCTCAAAAGATAAGAAATGGTAGAAACTGGCAAAATATATTTAGTTCAAAGCCTATGTAAGCAGATTTTACCGAAAGGCAGAGAGAGCCTCCTTAGAGCAGCGGTACAGTTTGAGATGCATCAGAAAGTCAAGGGCATTTCTCTCTCTGGCTTTACTGTTATGCTTATTTACTAATTCCTTCAAAGAAAATGTTATCTTACATAACTAACGTTGGAGAATCATAGATTAGAATTTTAATAAACAGTCGACATTGCATAGTACAGTTAATACCCTCAAAAACACTGAAAAGTTGCTGAGATGAAATAATTTTGAACTTTATCAAGAGAAATTTCTTGAAATTAAATTTTCCAATTACATAGATGCAAACTGTACTTTTACATGAACACTTTTAAAGCTAAAATTTGCCTTTCTAATTTCTGCTCACTGAAAATTATAATTATTGACCACTTACTGTGTGTCAGGCACTGCGTTTAGCACTTTACCTGTATTTTTCATTTCCATTCCTTCAATCATTTAATAAAGTTTTGGAAATTGAAGATTGGATAGTTAAATGACTTGCTCAATTTTCACACAACTATGGAATGTCAGGGTCATGATTTGAACCCAGGTTTGATTGATATCAGAACTTGAGCAATACTTAATATGCTGCACATTTCCCTGATCTACATGAAAACATTTTAACTGTCTGAAATCAATTAATGGAGCTTTTGTGATTGTCCCTCAAGGTAAGTAAGTGTTCTCAGTTTTGCTTTTCTTTTTTTCCTAATCAATTACCTCACTTTCATAACATCCTTCTTTCTATTTGTAAAAGATGTCTATGTGTAGAAACCATAACTGAATATAATAATCTAGATGTGTTCTCATCAATTCAGCACAGAGAAAGTCATGCCCTCTCTCTGGTCACTTCATTTCTAATTAAATTATGAGTCCCACTATTTTAGAAAATTTAAACCATGGCAACATAAAGCCATGGCAACATTTTCCATAGGTGTGTGTGTATGTATGTATGCATGTGTGTGTGTAAGAACTGAGAGTAGAACTTAGCTTTTTTCCCAGGTACATTTTATATTATTATACACATCAAATATTTTCAACCTACTAAATACTCAATAACTTAGCCATATGTTACATATGTTACAATCTCTAGTCACCTACAAAGTTCATAAGAATGTCACTTGGGGGCTCATCCAATCATTGATGAAATGTTGAATACACCTTTCTAAGGAACTACAGTATCAATATATTTCATATTTATTTACGTGGGAGCAGGTGTTTTGACTGTCTTTTGAGGATAGAAAACCATGTCTCATTTTCACTGGCGATAATGTAGACATGCAGATGTTGAGTAAATATTTGGAATTCTGAGCTGGAGTTCAAAAGGGAAGACCTTTATAAAATTGATTTAGGTACTTTTATAAAGGTAATGGCTGAGTTACAGAATAGTCAAGGGAGTGAGTTTTGGATAAGAGGTAAATGTTACTAGGATATTATAGAAATCTGGGTAATCAAAAATAACAAGAGAGGTTTTAAAAAAATACTAGAGACTCAAAGATGGGTATATTAACACTTACCACTATTAAATGTCACAAATATTGCAGAAAAACAAAATAAGCAGGGATCAGGAAGGGTTGGGGAGGTATCTAAAACCAAGCCACCAAACATATACCCTGAGGATCTCAACATAATTCTCCAAAGAGAAATAGAAGAGAGGGCATACTAATGTACATGCCATGACACTGAACTTGCGGGATGATTTGTAGTTGCTAGGGCAAGAATATATAATCACCTTACTCAGTGGAAAGTGCCCACACCGTACAAGCCTGGGGCATAGGAGGAGCAGCCTGAAGATTGTGTCGAGGATCAGCTCCTGACACTGAGGATTTAGTGCTAGTAATTTAGTCATGCATATGTGTACAAGAACTCTATGTTTTGTGGAATTTTAAGCCCAGACCATTTTTCTTGTGAAGAAGGAGAAACACCGGATACCATACCTGTGGTATGTATCTTCTAGATGTGAACTTTCAGAATGAGGCTCCGATTCTAGCACACAGCCACTAGATTTCATAGTGCGGGAGATCACGCTGACTGATAAAAAGGGCTCTTTCAGGAGGTTGGGACCAGAAAACACATTGCAAAGTGTCAAAGAGTGCATGAGGGAGTGGAATGAGGAAATGGAGAGAGTGGATGAAGAATGGTTGTAACCAAGGAGGGCCACTGAAAAGAATTTGATAACATGAAGGGAATTTTTGTTTCTTATTTTGTTTCCATCTTTTTTAATGATTGGGGAATGAAGACATGAGCATATTTCTAGATGCAAAGGGTGTAGCCAGCACTGAAGAGGAGAATATTAGAGGATATAATATTCTCTGGAACAATCCAGAGAGATTAAAGGCATGGTAACAAGGAAATACAGGGAAGTAGTTGCAGAAATTTACTCCCCCAGAATATCTCCAAGACTGACATTCCCATGGCAGACTCCAAGGACACCAGGCCTTTCAGCATGGAGTCCAGTATCTACTTGGTTTGTTTAAAGCCTTGAACGTTATCATTTATCAAGGAAATTTTACCAACTTAGGCCTGGTGTAACCAACCCCTGCAGGACTGAGACTGAGTCCTTATTTCCCTCTTCATGAAGTTTCCCTCCCACGTAAGACAGGTTGGAGCATGTCTTCTAACTCAATCCAGGATTTACTGCCATGTGTAAATCCAAAATGGACTTGTGCCATTTTGTTAGAGGATTTGTCTTTGACACATTGTCTCAGGGTCAGAGGCAGAGGCCTTGAAAGTAGAAGAGAAGAAATTACCCAGTTTCACTAAAGTCTATTCCTGGCAAGCTAATACTAATTGGATCGGGGTTTTTGCACCGTGTACCTCTAACCATTGTTTCAGTGGGGTGGACTCATAGTGAAATTGGCAAACTGGTAAACCATTCAAACACAGTCACCCTTTCATAAGATCAGAAAAATACTATAGTTTTGAGTGAGAGGCAGGGGCTGGCCTGGGAACACCCTGTGTTTGAGTCCCATGGGCAGAGAGGTAGGGATAAAACATCCCCTAAAGACAATTCGAATTTTCATGGTCACTTACTCTGCAAGCCATAATAAATAAATTATTTAGCAAGTTTACATCAGAGGTGACCAAGTTTAAAACAGCTTGTGGGCATTCTTTAATTCTTTAAGGTGGATATGTGTTTGTGCAAAGTGTATGGTGACAGAGGAATCCACAGTTTCTGTATTCTTGCCACTTATACATTGAACGTGTGTTTACTCTCTTTTATACTAACTCTAATTCTGATCCTAGTTCCTACTATATATATATTACTCTGATACCTGCTGTTTATTGTCCTCTATTTGTTAAAATTCTAATCATTTTTTTCTCCAGGTAGGGGGTGAAACATTTTTAAAATTTCCTTTGGGGTAGCAGAAATAGGCACATTTATTTTCTCTCTCTCTACAGGACAAGAGATAAAACAGCTGTTACTTTTCTATAACTCCACTCCTCATTTATCACATGGCGTGACACAACATTAACCCACTTCACTCCACAATGTACTCCACTCATTCTATTTTTAAACTTCTTATTTCGCCATATCTTTCCCTATATTTATTCATTTATTCATTCACCTGTTCATTGAATAAATATTTATTTATTTAGTGCCTTCTTGATGCAAGATGAAACATGGTCTCTGCTCATAGTTTTATGGGAAAGGTAGAAGGACGGGTGATAAATATACAAAACAATAAAATCTCGGGCAGATAATAAATTCTACATGAAAGAAAAACTATATAATGGGGCTTAGAATAATGAAGGATTTCATGAAGTGTAGTTGTTTTACAGGTGTGGGATTGTATTAAGGAAAGTTTAAGGGAGGCTCATGAAAGAATCTGAATTTGGACTGAAATGGAAGGGTGGAGTGTGTGTGGGGGACAATAGGGAAATAATTTACATGAAAGACTGTTGTATCTTATCCTAAATGCAAAGGAAGCAAATAATAATTTGCAGAATTAAACTTACCTGTTAAGGTCTAGATTACTGATAAAAGAGTGACACTATTAGCATTTTAGAAAAATGACAGAAGAGAAGATTTATGGGAAGGAAGATATGGAATTAGTTTTTGGACACACTGTGATTAAATTGTGGTAAGGATAACCAAGTAAACACAATCTGATAAAAGGTCTGGAATTGGACAGATTTGTCAAAACTGAAAATAAAAAAATGAGACATGTACTATGCATAACACATACACATTTCTGGGCTGGACTGAGTTTATCTTCTTACTTCTAAATGAAGAAACTGAGATAAAGAGGTATGCCATGATATATTTAATGGGTTAATGATATGTACAGTAGAAAAACTAAATCTAAACCTCTCTTAATCAAATTACTATTATAAATTAAGTTTCTGAAGTTGTAACAGTCAGGATTTGATCAGAGAAGCAGATATCACTATGAGTGGTATAGAATAAGAGATTTAGTATAAAAATTAGACTGCATGCAGTCCTGAGAGTTGTATAGGCAATGTAGTATAATGCTATTGCCTCTGCATCTGGGTTTTTCTGAGGTCAGCAGGGTTGAAAATTGGGAAGGAAATATAACTGTATGTAGGGGGAGCCAGGAAAAGCTGGAATCCATGAGGACAAACAGGAACCCCCAAAGACAAACTGGACAAAATGCCTGTCTGTCACAACCTCCAATGGTGATATGGGTAGTATGCATGATAAGCCGGCTCTCTTCCCTCCGTAACTGATCATGCACCTGGCCCAGAATTCAAAGCTAAAACAGGAGATCCAATGGGAATGCGGAAGCTGCTGAAACAACCACTGCCCCACACAAACAAGGGGAACGAACAGACCGACAACGTGCATGGGCTTCAACAGTGCCTGGCTCTGTCTTAACCAACAGAACATAAAGAGATGGCTGCTAGTTCACTTCCACTTTCCAAACCCTGACTTAATTTCTCTTATGGTCTATTGGGAAGCAAAACGCAAGGGAATTCTGGGAAATATAGTTCCAACTTTGCTGACACCGCACAAAGCCTCCACAATCTATCCGTTGACATGCTTGATATTCAAGTATCCCTTACCATACTTGAATGATGGTACACCTAATTTTAATCATACCTAAGACTTCCAAGTAAACACAATAACTAAATTGTTCTTCTACTCAATATAATGTAACCAATGCTACATACAAACGAAAGCATGCTGACTAAAGAAATCCCAGAAAAGGATTTCAAGTCCCCTTATCCATCTTCGGTCAATGCTTATTCTTCTATCTGAGTCACTCTCCCCTTTTGATATTTTGTGATTTAAATACTGAGGTATAATGTGAGTTACTCTTAACACATTCTGTGTTAGAAGGATGTGGCAGGGGAATAGGATTCATTCATGTTACACATACATATTCATATAAAACAAGGAAGAAATACTCATAACTGGTACAGATCCCAGCTTTTGTAACTGATTATGTGGTAGAGCTGATATTTATAATTTTCTTTTTCTGTTACCTTTGCTTTCAGTAAGCCCTGAAGCTGATTATGGTCCCTTTCTAGATGGGGAGACCCAAACCTTCATTTCTTAGAGATCTGGGAGGTCAGTACTGCTCTCTGTACTGTTGTAGTTTTTTTGTTGTTGACTTTTGCAACAGGACATAAAAGGAGACATGTCAGGGAATCTCCATCATTCTAGACATTGTTCTCCTCACTTCCATGTGTAAAGGATCCCAGTTTCCCCTTGAAAGTCAGGATCAATCAACCTAGCCAGTAAAGCTCTTCCTTGCTTGATGATTGACCGGCACAAGATGCCCAAACCGACCAAGGATTCAACATTTGTATGAGTTTGAACCCCATTGTTGACACCAGATTTCTGTTGTAGTTACCATTTCTGCTGGTACCACTGTACCACAACTTAGCAGTGCAAAATAAGTATTTTATTTCGCTCACCCCATGGGGCCAGGACATGGGGAAGGACCCACTTGGAAAATTCTCAGCAGCAGTTGGATGTTGGCAGGAGTGGCAGTGAACTGCCTGAGCAGGTTGTAAAAAAATGGCATGCTTGCAGGGCTGGTGGTTGTTGCTGGAGTTCAGATGGGCTATCAACTCCAACGCCTATTCAGGGTTTCCCAGCTCAATGGTCTCTGAGTGGTCCTATTTTTTATGTGGCAGCTGGTATTTGCCAGACTGAACATCCTAATACAAGCAGGAGGAAGCCGCATGGCTTTTTATGATCCGGCTTCGGAAGTTGAGTAATCCTTGATGCCACTGTTCCCTATTGGTCAAAGCAGTCACAAGCCTGCTATTCCAAGGAAAGGATATGTCAACCCTAACTTTTGATGGGAGAATTTTAAACAACCTAGGGCCTTATTTTTAAAAAGCTATGATAATGTTTTTTGATGCTTTTCATGTTTTCTGTGCTCCTGTTCATTCAGACTACACACAGTTTTCCCAGCTCCAGGTATTTTTTAAAGTAAGAGCCATAGTGCTTATATTGCTTTCTTTTCCAAGAAAATCTTCAACCTTTACCTCCTCTTATCAATAGTCTGCTATTTTTAGATTCAGCTTTAATTCTAATTCATCTATTTGTTTATTCATTCAAGCACTTATTCAACAAACCTTTATTAAGGTGATACAGATTCCAAAAAGCATATCCAAATACCCTTCCCTAGAGGTGAATTTTTCCCATTCTTGAGCCATCAACATCTTTATTAGCTTCAAATTACCCTCTTTATATACTGTATTCAGTTATAATTCTGATTTATGCTATTTTTCCTTCCACCCCAATTACATGATTTTTTAATACACTGAATATATCTTGTCTTTCTACCCCTAAATTTGTGGTACTTTACTGAACAGATGTTGTTGGATGGAATTGATAGCTGAACTGCTGGAGGCCTAGCTGGCTGGCTGGTTGGACAGACGGACAAATATATATGTAGATTGGTAGATAGATGAACTAATACAGGAATACAAATGACTTCGTTTTCAATTATCTTAGTAGAAATTAAGATCTTCCTTTCATGCTTTAATTGCGTAGAAACAGATAAAGTTTAAAAGTGGCTTTGTTTTTGCTTCTGTAGTATAAAGCCAACTTAGATGGAGTATCGTCAGCAACCATACAGAGGTCACAGGCTGCAATGATTCCCTTCCTAACACTCACATCTCTTTCAGGTGCATAGCAGATGGGATAGACAGACTAGTTTATAAGACGAAATGAGAATTCTGAGAAAGTTGAAAATCTGTTATGAAAAAAAGTTGAGAAAAATTCTGGAAGTTGAGCTATTTGACTTTAATACCTAGATAAGCACTCTTTTCTTTCAATTGTTTCATTAAATAAATCAACGTATATCAGCCAAAGGCATATTTTGTACCTGGTACTGCGGCAAATGCTCTAAATATTAATTTATAACTACATCTGGGCAAGTATACATACAGATATTTTTTGTAAATGTTTCAGAATCTGTTAACTACATCTGTGAAATTCAGGTAAAATAATAAACAATGCATATCAGAATTAATTTTGAATATCGGCTAGGATGAACTAGCTTGGGTTCAAATGAAAAATGAAACTTTATTCTGTAAAGCCAAACTTTAAACTGAAACATAAACAGGCCAAAAATACACACATAAAAAAACAACAAAAAAATTGAAAGAATATGTCCTATTAGTTTAAGCCTATTTTACTAGCAACAAACACCTATGAGCTCTAAGTAACTGGCTTCTTGAAGACTATAATTGTGTCCCTTTAGTGTATATGATTTCAGATTCAAGGACATCCCTCTGTGATCATTGAAATCAGTCAATGATCACTTAAAACTAAGGCTGAATGAATACATTCATGCAGAAATAAATATATGCATGTTTGGAAAGCATATTCCTTTATACAGGCAAGCTTGCTCTGTGAAACCTTTGTGTTGTTATGTTCACTAGCAATTCCTTCTTGAAAATTGAGATAAAGTCTGTGGCATGAATGATCAGTGATTCCAAATGAGTCAAATTCAAGTTAATAAAGACTTTATATTCATCACTACACTTGTGTGTGTGATCAACCATATTGTCTGATTCAGAATTCTCCTAAAGAGCCATGTCAGGCCTCTGTTGTTCTGGCCTGTTCCTAGGAGAGCGCCATACACACAGTGATATTTAATTCCTTTTGACAATAATTATGATATGTGGTGAGAAAATGAAGTTAGGTGACCTTGGACACACATGCCATTGAATTCCCTACAGTGACACTTTTTAAACATGACTTAAAATTCCCACCTGGGCCTCCTGAAAGAAGTGAGAATTTGAGTGATTTAGTTGAGCTTTGAGATGACCATGTGCTGTTTTAAACTCTCACACCTAATTTAATGCAATTAAGCATGGCTGACACTTTCTTTTCAGAAAGGAATTAGAAGCAAGCTGGCAATGAGGAAGAATAACTTCCCCTACCCCAAACAGACAGGTCTCCCCAGGGGAAGTTGAGCTCATTAGCAGGGCAAGATGTTGACAGTAAGGGAGGCTCACTCTACTCTCAGCTGCTGCCATTTACTTTGTTATCATAAGCACAGTGCAGTCCCTCAGTACAGAACTGCAGGAAATTGTTGTTCAGGGGGAATTCTTTAATTGGATGAGATTTGCTGCAGCCATATTTCAAACTGACACTCAACATGTCAATCAGTTACTTTCAGGTAATGAAATCGATCTATTGTATTTTTGTGCAGCACATGGAATAGCTTAAAGCTCAGCGAACATTTTCTTTTCACTTTTTTTCTGACATAGCCAAAATTAAGTAGTGATTTATTGTCAGCACATTACAAGGCAGCTTATCAACTTCAAGTATATTGGCCCCCCCTTACTCACCTAAAGGAAATCTCGAAAATTTTTATAGTATTGTAGTCATTATACCGTACTCCTTTGCTGATTTTACTAGACACATATGCTTTGGCTTACACCTATTTTGTATTATTTTTACACCTTTAAAGGTAAAACATAATGGTCATGGAAACTTCTCAAATCAGGTATGCCTATTGAAACATCAAATATTTTGAAAAAAATATTATTGCTGATACTCAAATTATCACAGAAAAAGTAATCCTTGAGTTTGTTTTTATTGTTACCTTAAAAGAGTTCTTTTTTCCCACCCCTGCTCTTTTCTTTCCAACTTCCTTTCTCAAATCTTCCCTTGCGGATCTGTCTGATGTGTTGACAGGAGATCTGGGGAGTATCTCAAGAGGGTTACTATGGGAATGGATTGCTTGAAAGCTCCTACTTAAATAGTCTGACTCTGGGAAACGGTATCAAGGTTTCAGACCAAATGATAGAAATACAGCTGTGAACTGAAAATTAGGGTGATCATAAAAATCTTTGCCTTTTGGTTTTGTATACCTAATCAACAAATTCTGGCTTTGTAAATACTCTATAAAGAAAATGCATAGCAAATAAACGATTTATACAAATATCCTATTGCAAGGTACTTTGATTATAGAAGACAATTGTTGTTCGGACACAGTGAACAAATCATTCATTGCAGTGGATTTCATTAGAAAGGACTCATCATATCAGATAAACAAATTGCTGCTACGGAAATGTGAGTGATGGGATGCTGCATCCTACAGAAACTGTACTTCATTAAGAAGTCAACACAGCAATGTTGTTAGGCTTGACTTCCTGCTTGCGAGAGAGATCTTAATAGTCATTATAAAAATCAGTCTGTCACTGTCACAGGCTGGGTTCCTGGAGGAGCAGAGCTTAGTGGGACTAATATGCAATAGTCTATTGAAGAATAATCTCAGTATAAGCACCTGTGGGAGAATAAAGGCAGCTGAATTGGACAGAAGGAGTAGTCGAAATTTGTCACAGTTGCAACAAAGATCCAGCCAGTTGTACTGGGAGATCTGGAGCTGGGTTGGCCCTTTAGAAAAGTACATGAAAAAACAGTTGCAGAAAATATCAAAAGTTAGTTGCATTATCATTTTGTAAAAAGGAAGCAAATTTAAATCACACATTGTAGAATTAGCCATATATGCCTGCATGTTCATAGAAAATAACATGGAAGGATTCATACCAGGGAGTTAATATCGATTATTTACAGGGCTGTTTGGAGGCCACTGATTGTTCCTTTGTATTATTTTTCTTGTTACAATTATATGCTTTAATTGAAAAAAGATGGAAATGGAAAAGAGATTCATTAACTGGGTATTCTATTTGCCTTGGCAGGTATATATATATATACCTCATAGGATTTTTGATGCCTATTGAAATGTCAAATATTTTGAAAAAATTATTACTGATATTCAAACTCTATACATACACACACACGCACACACACACACACACACACACACACCTTTTTTAAAGAACTTCAAAATTGACTATGAGTTTTGGAATTTTTCTTTTTCTTTTTTTCTTGCTAGTTGTTTATTACCTTCTTTAGGTCCCAGTAGTTTGGAACAGCTGAGCATCTTTCTCCAGAAAATGTTCATATCATATAATATCATCTAAAGTTAAATATCTATTAAATATTAGGGAATAGGGACCTCTCAAAAAGCCAAGTCAATGTTCCCTGATTATGGCATAACTTTATTATTTTACATATTAAGAAAATAAAGCCCAGGTAGGTAAGGCGAATCACTCAGGGTCACACATTTGTTAGTGGCAAAGCAAGGTTAGATCCCAGGTAACTCTCCCACCTGGCACATGAATCCAGTGCTGGAGATTTATACTCTTCTGAGGATATGCTCAATAACACCTTTTTATTTACTGATTTAAGTCTATCCCCTTTATCTCTTGTGATGGATTATATTGCTACTTCTGGCTATTCACTCCTTCTGTAACAGGATCACATATGCTCCACGTGCTGTTGTTTGGCCTGCGGTGCATCCCTGTGGAAGGAGAACGTGCCCCCATCCTGTTGGCACACTGGCCATGGGACTTGCTTTGGCCAATGGGAGCGAATGTGATTATACACATCTGGGTAGAAACTTTAAGAAAACTTCACAATTAGGCTCCACCTCTTGCTCTTTTCTCTCTGCTTTGAGAATACTATGTCCCAAATAAGGTCTGCTCCTTCAGCCTGGCCATGTGTTAAAAAAAGGCATAGAGAACAGATCCACAATAGTTGATCTGTAGCAACTGACAGATAACATGAGTGAGAAATGGTTTGGGTAACCATAGACATTTTGTGGTTTGTTACCACAGATGAACTAATACACTCCACACCTGATGCTCCCCCTACCTTTTTTTAATCTCAATAAATGAATTCCATCTACTCAGTTCACTTACAACAAAGTGATCTTTTAAATATGTAAATTATATAGTATTAGTTCCTTCCTTAAAACCTTTCAGTGGCTGCCCACTACACTTCAAATGACTTCCACAGTCCTTACGATAGCCAGCAAGGCCCCACAGGACTTGCCTTTATCTCCCACTATGCCTGTCCTTGCTTACTCTGTCTCGTCTTCTTTCTGTCCATAGAATAAGCCAAGTTTGCAGCCTCTGACCAGCTTCCTAACAGTCACATCTCTGATTAACCAATTATTACTAGATCTCTGCTCAAATACCACCTCCCCAAAGAGAGTTCATATGACCAATCTAAATAATGCTGCTTTCAGTGCTTGCTCATTACTTTCTATTACATTTTTATTTTTTTTATTATCATACAGTACAATGTTTATGCACCCAGACAATGTTGTATTATCTCCTTTAAAAAATTTACCATTGTGTCTTTGTACTATACGTATTTGATTGTCTTGCCCCTCAACTCGAGAGAGGTTTGAAAAGATCTGGATTCTGAGCAACCAGGTAGAATTTAGATAGGCAAAGAAGATGTGAATGGAGGTGCAGAGAGGGGAAAGCATTTTGCTCATTTTCATGCTTTTTACAGCATCTACCGCGAGTTCCCACTCAAAGCAGACATTCAAAACATGTTCATTGCACTGAGCTGAAACCTAATCCCAGCTAAAAAACCAGAGAAATGATTACACTTCCTTGGGTTTTCACAGAAATGCTTGATTTTTATAGATACAGAATCTGACAACTGCTATTAGAGCCTGATAAATGTCTATACTAATACTTCTATAAATGATATAGTAATTCATGCTAGAATTTATGGTTGTATTTCCCATCACTACTGCACTTCTTTGCAATAGGAAATTGTTCATCAGATCTCATTGAAATATATGTATGAAATGGAGTTTTGTTAATAGGGCTAGGTCCTTTTTAATGCCACATTCTGGTCTGCAGGAACAAATAGTGTACATTAAATTATGATGATCATGTTTATTGAGTACAGTGTTCTAATAGTTTTAGAAAAGTACAGTTTTTAATAAATATACAATATCTAATAAATAAAAACAATTACAGCATTGTAAATATATTGAAATGACATGTATATTATCTGAGAAGTCACAAAAATGTAGGCTGATAGAGGGACCAACAGATGCGTTTGTTTTGCTTTGCATGATGCAGAAAGCTTGTTTTAGCTAATATTCAACATTGAAGACATTCACCAGTGTGGATTCCTGGATTGTCCTGAAATGTAAACCAGGTCTGGTGACACTGAACATACATTTCTACATGGCAATAATTTGCCACTATAATCTATTTTGTTCCTGAGTTTCGGACTCCAACAATACAATACATACTATTATATTTAATAATAATAAAATAAGAATTGTTTAACAACTTTTAAGGATGCCAATCAATAAAAACACTTTTGGGGGGCTTATGGGAAAAATACTGCAGTGTATGGTTTTTCAGAAATAAAGTGCTAAGAAGACCCTGCTCTAGTTGGGACAGGAAAGAGGCTATAATCTTCTGAGTTAAGACTTATATGGTTATATACAAATGTAGTTATATAGATGAAATTACTAATAAGTGCTACTTTTAATCAGTGCTATGGAAGTGCCTTGGAACATCAAGGCTTAGGTGCTACTTTTAATCAGTGCTATGGAAGTGCCTTGGAACATCAAGGCTTAGGTAGTTGGCCACCAGCAGAAGTGGGATGTGATCTTGATTTTGAAAGCATGAGTGAAATTTAGGTAAGCAATGAATACATAAAAAGGGAAGCATGGATTTCAGGCATTTTAAAGAAGAAAAGGTAGGCCAGTTGTTAGAAAAGCTTATATAAAACGATAGGGAAGATGTGGCTAGAGAAGTTTAATAAGACAAAATTCTGGAGGGTCTTAAACGAGACTGGTATCTGCATTTTTGAAGCTCATTGATGATGAGCTTATGTGAAAGGTCTAGAAATACAGCCTGAAAGCATCTTCTTTAAAAATTTACTCCATCCCTATCTTGCATAAGGTAGAATCGGGTTTATTCATAGATCAGCCTAGATTTTCTGCATCACTTGAAGAATGTTGGCAGCAAAATGGAATCAATACCCAAAGTCAGCCAGAGGCTGTGTCTAACGCTCTAAAGGATACACATGGAAGGGATAATAAAAGCCCAGTCTTGTTATTCTAGAGTGAAATCTGCCAAGCTGGTTTCAGACATATGCCTAATTGGTTTATGTCATAAGAGATTAATTGGAGATTAGAGAAGCTAATTTAAACTAGATAAACTTGGACCATAGAGCTATTTATTCCAAAATATGTAATGAATATAATTCTGGGTGTGGAATGCTACTTATGGTGGTATGTGGCTTGGTAATTGACAGCTCAGTCTTTACACTCAAATACTCATTGCTTCCTGTCTGTACCTCCCACCTTCCAGCACTTTGACCTTAACACATCATGCAATCTATCTGTGCTTCAGATTCTTCAAATGTAAAATGGAGGATAACATTATTACCTACTTCATAAGATTACTGTAGGATTAAATGGGGGTAATGCATATAAAATGCTTAGTACTGTGCCTGTCACATAACAAAGATTATTATTTCTACCATCTATGGCATTATTTCCCTACCTCTTCTATCTCCTCTTTCCTGTTCTGATCATTCTAGACACTGCTGGAATGCACAATCCTTATCTTTTAACTTTCCCATTAAAAAATTTAATAACTCCCCCAGTGCCTAAATACAACACCCTCCATTCTTTACCCTGGACTTTCTACTAAAAGTTGTCTTTGCTGTGTATTTTTCTAGAACATTATCATGGACACAAATTGAACATATTTTACCATTTCTCCTGTGCTTGTATTTGCTATAACGGAGCCAGTAACTTCATACACCTTCCACTGAAGGGTCACCACCACCTGCGAGAGTCATTCATCCATTTTCCACTTTTCCACCCATTTCTTCATCATCATCTGGTTACTTAGCCAGCTGAGGTCCTGGGACCTTGCTGTTGACTTCTTCATTTTTCTTTCCCATTGCTTACTGCTACCAGCCCCTTCCTTCTTAAAGCTGGAGTTATACTTCTTATTCCAACTGCACCCTATGGGTTTAATCTCATTCTTAAACTTCACCCCAATATCTGACAGTTGGCCACTTTAAAAAATTTCAGCCTAAGATTTGACACACCTGTCCTTTTGCTCTGCTCTCATGGACAAGATCACCTAGCAAGCTGCAATAACATATTCAAAAAACATTCTCCATCATGATGGAAGATTTTCCTTGACATTTCTTTTCCTTAAATACTAGTCTTAAAATTTCTTAGATATCTGTACAACAAAAATAATCCAACTGTACCATTGCTTTTGGCATCATTTGTCTTGAAGTTTAATGGTTTAAAGAAAAACTTTACCACTATTCTAACATTTCCTTTTTTCTCTTGCCTAAGGTTCAACAGACATTGATGGTCTACAACATTCCAGTTTTAGCATGAATTGCAGGAGAAACAAGTAAAATAGTCTCTGTTCTCCCATAGCCAACAGTTCTCTGTTCTCAGGCAACTCATAGATAAGTACAGTATTTTTCAAATATTTTTTATTATTACCCACTTAGAACACTATTTTACATTTTGACCACATACACACACACACACACACACACACACTTTCATATATAATGGAAGGAAAGGTGGTCAAACACGCAAAAAAGCAACACAACATACTGTGACACTGTCTCTGTGACCAAAATGTGTGCCTGTGGCATGGCAGTCTTATTCATGTGATCAGTTAGGATCTGGCAGGATTAATAGCCTGTTAGCAAGATTTTTAAATAAGCTCTTTATTACTAAGACACTTCAGTTTTTATTCATAAGCTAATAAAATGTGTAATTGCTGAGTCTTAACCATTTACATTTTGTTCAACACAGGGTGAGGCCTTCTATTGGTAAAAAAGAAATAATGATAGAAAATTTTTATATGTGAACACACTATACCTAGTAAAGGACTGACTTTTAGATATTTTTCCAATTATGTTATATTCTCCTTGGCTGTGAATTTGCTCAGCCACTTTTTGGCACCCACCTTAGTCTCACCTCCTGGTATTCAGTCCCCCTTACCCTCCCATTCAATCTCAGACATGATGATACAAGTAAATGAGCATTTATCGAATATTCTATTAATAATAGTGAGATTTTTTTTCTTGTATGAAATAATTAACGATTAAAAGCTGTCAGCTACTATAATTCCCAGATTCCATAAAATGTCAGATTTCAGTTACCTCCTGGACATAAAAACACACTCTATTCCTAGATCTTCAAGGCACCAATAATTCTGATGCTTTGCATGCCCTGCTCTGCCTTCTCTTGGGCCATTCTTCCTGATATTAGGGGAGCAGTTTTCAAATCCACAGCTATCCACAGTTCTTAGGTTCATGATTTGGGTCTACTTGATATTCATAAAATTGATATTTTGATAACCATAAAAATCTCTCTTTTTAGAGCCTTCACCATCATTTTGGCAGCAAAAAGCCTATAAATCTCTTAAATCAAAAGATCAAAAGTTGCTGTTAAGGAATACCAAGATTGAAAAACAATTTATACAGGGAAAATCCACTTGCGGAAGTCATATTTTGGCTGAAAGTCAGATATTTTCAGAAATGAGGAAAGTTCTTTCTGCCACTGTTACATTCTATCAATTAACAAATGCAAAAATGTCTAATATCTCAAACGTTTTGGGGTAGATGAGTTACATGCAATGAATAAGTCAAATCCACACCCAAATTGGCGCTATTCCCCAAGAGAAAGCAGAGCAGTGCTGGTCGATATACCAGTCAGAGAATTTGGTATGGAGGACAGTTGTTTCAATAAGGTCACGCCTTAAATTGAAAGTTTATCAAAGTTGATAATAATATGAATTTTCAAGTTTTGGTGTTCCTAGTTGTGTTTATTCATTTAATAAACATGTTTAGTAAACATTTACTAAATTGCTTAATGTAAGCTAGACAGCATGGTAGGTGATGGCAACCACAATAATAAAATGTCTCTGACAAAAGGAATTTACCTCTTGTCTGGAGGTGACAAAGATTCAGGTATGGATATACTACACTAAAACACTACACTAAAATTTTCACAGAAGCAGTAAGCAAGATCATTTTAAGTAGCCCACAGTTGGAAATTTGTTTCTTTGCTCACTTAAAATATTTCAAAGCCTCTTTGTAAATGAAACAACCTTGATGCTGATACAAATTTGTCTACTTAAACAAATTTACGTTAAAAACCGATTCAATTTAATGGAATCTGTAAATACTTGTATTTATATTGAAAAGATTGTAAAGGATTTTACATTAATGACTCAAGTTTGTGAAACCTTGACTAGTAAGCATCAAATATTGTCCTCAATCCTCAGACTTATAAACCACGGATTGAACTTCAAGAAACTTAAAACCAATAGGAAAAAAAGAGTATTTCCATGCAAATGATTACTATATTCAGTAATTGCCCTTTTGTTCTTTGTGTTCAAATGAGGTGCTTGTTCTGTCCAGTCTCAGGTAGCTGAATAAAATTCAGGTGGTGGTGGTAGGAACTTAAAACATGGAGCTCCTCCAAAGAACGCCTAATCTGATTGCCCTCATGAAACAGGTCTACCCTCAAAAAACCTATACTATGGATTGGAAAAGTAGAGTAAGAGAGCTCCGTTATTTGGACATTTGTGGAAGGACCAGACTCTGAGCTGGCTGAGCTGAAATACTGAGAAATGAGAACTTAGCAATGAGCTAAGGGCGCAGTAAGAAGAGCAGAACTAGGCACTCCAAAGCAAATTCTTCTACCCGACTCAGTACTCACAGAGGTTGTCAAAGATACGACCACAAGTATATGTGACGAGCAAGTGATGTAAGACATTGAGACAATGGATAATTTGTGCTTAAAATGCTGTTTAAGATAACAGGAAAACAAAAAAGCAGAATTTTCAAGCTTATTATATAAGTAAAATTGCTGCACTAAGCAAACAGCCTATTATTATGAAATGAGAATAATAATTTCTTTGCATCCACTATTTAAAAAAGTCTTTGAAGCTTCTAGACACAGTGTAATCCATTTCAGATAAACAATATTCTTTCTTACAAGTTGCAGTTAAGTAAGCTCTCCTTCATTCTGATGATTTGCAATAGCATTTCTTTGAATTAAATTTTGTCTTGTGGGATTTAGCTTATAATGATGATTGCCAAGATTCCTTTGATTTACCAGTGGGGACTTGCTGCTCAACATATTTTCTGTCACTTATGACATTCTTTGGTATGTTATTTTGATAAAAGTCTTCTATGTGTTCACATAAATAGTTTAATATTTTAACAATTAGTTATAGAAGTTCTCAACAATATATATAAAAGAGAATGGTATGATAAATTCCAATGTATTTATCACCTATAACTTAGCTTCAGCAATTTCAGTTTTGCCAATTTCATTTATCGCCCTACTCACTAACTCAGTGCATAATATCTCAATAAAGCTGGAAAAGAATAACCCTGTACATATTTCTAAGAAGCAAGACCTTTTTAACATACCTAAAATGGCATGATTATACTTATGAACTTAATAGTACTTTGTTAATATCATTCTAGTACTTACTCCATGATAAAATTTCTATATATAGTTGATTTGTCAAATCAGGATCCAAACAAGATCCACACAATTGCATCTGATTAACGTGTCTTGTAAGTCTTTTAAAGTTTATAGTAGTTCTTCCTCCCTTTCTTTTTCATACAAATCATCTATTGAAAAAACTGCATATTATAACATTTTTTACATTTTTGCTTCAGGGTTTGGATTGGGCTATTATTTATGTTCCATATTTCCTATAAACTCAGTTAAAGCTAGACACTTACTTCCATATTTCCTGTAAACTCGGTTAAAGCCACACACGTAATCAGATAAAGGTTTAATTATTGGTAAGGACACTCCATAACAGGAGTCATACATATGTCTTCATGCATCTTATCAGCAGGTATATAAGCTGTACTTGTCCAGCTGGGCAAGACTGAACAGTTGGTTCAGTTGTTTCAACCTGATTCATCAATCAGCTCCTCCATCAATTTTTTGCCTAATGCTTGAACATTCCTTAATTGATCACTGCCTAAATCCATTATTTTTTTAAGTGCTGGTAAGTGATGATTTTCCTATTCTACCACCATTCTTTCTGCATTTATTACCCAAAAGTTTCTTATAAAGAACTTTTTCTCAAACACTTCCTTAGTCTGACATATATTTGTACAAGAAAGGCAGAAAAGGTGCTAGATTGTTTGCCTTACTTATTTTCAAAAAATAAGTTGGTACCCAAGCAACCTCCTAATATTTTGCTATTTTTAAATGTTATTATGAACTAATGTACATATATTTTAGGTGTTTCAATACTTTGTGGGTTTCTTGTGGGGTGGCATGCTCAGACTGTCTCAACTTTGGCCACTGGAAACAACTTGAAGATGGCCTTTCTCTTGTTTTTCCCACTTTATCTTAATCTCACATAAAATAAAATTATATTCATAAATTTTCAGTATTTCTAGAAACATAAACATATTGTGTTATAAACAATAAGCACAAGAATTTGAACAACCAAATAATTTTCACAATAATTCCTTAGCCAAGATCATGCCTTTCCCAGGAAAGCCACATCCAGTGACCAAATGCTAAAGGTTTTTTTAAGTCCAGCCATTTTGTCCCAGCGTAGGCTTCCTAAACAATAATTCTGTCTTCAAAGCTGACCAGAGGGGTTCACAGAGACTTTGTTGTGTCTGATTCAGTTAATTTTTTTCCTCTACCCAGTTCTGCTTCTGTTTCCTTCCTTTGTTGATCCATAATAAACATATTTTTCCCCAATCATTTCAGCATCTGCTTCCAGGGAAGCCAACATATTGCACAAATAGTCCATGAACTTGGGCCTCCTCAAATTACTCGACTACCTGATCCAACTGCATGCATAATCCCTCAAAATTATATTCAACCTATTGTATGTATTTCCAGTCTATGAATTCATATGTGTATGAAATTTAGACTATTTTTGATATCAATAGCTTATCCATTTTTTAGAAAGAGAAAAAAGTGAACATTTTATCCTTTCTATGAACTTCCTATTGCCTCATCATGAATTATTTGATGACATAGTATTAATATGAATACAGCCGTTTCCAATTTTAGAATGACATCAGATGCCTTAAATGGTAAAGAAACTAAAAAGGATTTCTAAATGAATATGAGCCTAACTAGATTTGGAAGAACTGGTGACATTTTTGCATTTTATTTTCAGACTAATGGCAAGAGTGTGGAGGAGCACATACCAATTAGAGTTAATCTTTTCTGCCTATAAATTTATGAGTCTATTTGTTGCATCAAGTTTTAATCAAGTGAATTGTAAAATACTTCTACACACTTTGATAATGGGTTCAGATATTGGAGTTACAATACATGTTTGTATTGTATTGTATAGTACAATATAATACATAGTACCAGTTATAATACGTATTTGTTTAAACCCTCAGAGATATCACTGAAAAATAGATAGAACTTTATACATAACCTATGTGACACATACAACAAATTTTTACTTCTATGTAGACTAGGTTAAAAAGAGGTAGAGAAGGATTCCAAAATGGTGACTTGCTGATTCTGGCTTTGGTTCTGACAGTCACTTTTTTCACCATTTGGACATCTATCGTTTAGGTAGTATCTGGGAAGCATACAGGTCATTCACACAGGAAGATGCCCACTTGTGTTGAAAAAGTTACACACAAGTCATATTGATGTTGGTGACCAGAAGCAAACACACAAATAACAGATACACAGATATTACATCCTCTCCCTTGATTAAAAGCTGTAAGATCATCACTTAATACATTCTGAGTAATGCATGCTGTCAACCCAATGGCATTTACCTATTCTGCTCATCTTATGATCTTACCTTCCTCACACACACCATTTCTCAGTCCTGGCCCAAAGCAATTATTACAAGGAAAATGAATACATTATTAGAAACTCCATTTCACCAGCACCATCATCAGCTCCAGTGCTCACTACTTGGACTGTCAAGAGGGCCCTTCCCACGTATGGAATGTTTTGCATTTCAAAAGTATTGCCAATTTAAGAATTATAAAATCATTTAAGAGCTGTCCACCCAATTTGTTTTTACTCATATTCACTAAATCTTTTTTTCTGACCCTGTAAACAGACTCCATGTTATAAATTTGATTCTTACCTCTTGTCTCTATTAATTCTCCAGAATTAATCTCTTTTATCTTCCTTAACCTCAGCATTTCTTTTTTTTTTTTTTTTAAGTTTCACTTGACCCTCACATCAGTCAGATAAATACAGTCATTCTGGACATTGGTCAAGCCAGTCTCAACAGTACAAAGTTGATTATAGGATATATGAATTGTACCACACCCATTTTCATCTTATAATTCTTAAATGTGGGTGGAATATGCACTTTGTTGAAAATAGTTCAAACACAGCTCTTGAGTTAAGAAAACTTAAAATCTTAATACTTGTCCAGAGTTCTAAATTATTTCACTCTGTTTTTTTTCTCTTAGTTGAACATTTTCCTTTATTATTGGAACAAATAATAAGCTCACTGGAAATACAGATGCCTCCAAAATCTTAAAATTATAATCTTTTAGTAAATATTCTTCAGAGGCCATTAAAATTTTCTTAAAATTACTTTCATATTTTAAGCTATGATAAAATACTGTTTTAGTTCTACTCAGTCAATAACTATCTGAAATTCACTGTGTGCAGTGAGGTTGAGGAACATCAGATACAAAATCAGAATCTCTGAGTCAAATTTTATCTTCACCGTTGATTTTGGTTATCCAAAATAGCCTCAATTTACTCCATATTTGGCACTATTACCACAAAATAGACATAATGATAATAACTTTCCTGCATATCTCACAAGGCAGGGGTCAAATAAGGTCCTGTAAACATGAACCTATTTTGTGAAGCATAAAACACTCTACAATTTCATATTTGAGTAGCATTTTGTGTAAAATGCTAGAATGGGTGCTGGTTGCCTAGCTACCTAGAGTAACAACAGGTCTCCCTGCTGCTCTACAACTTCCTTTCACTTCCCCATTTGTTGGGTGGGAAGTTAAACCGTGCACAGAGGAAAGGCATGTAAAATTAAGATTCTGTTAAAACCCTGCCAGGAACATTTGGAAATAAGTGTATTGTGAAACAAACATTTCTCCCACCCTATAAAAACACTTTCCCTATCCTAGTCGTCCCTGAAAAATTCTAGAGGCTTTTTTCAAAACATGCTTTCTCCAATCCAATATTATCTTTACTTATAAAATCTGTAAATTTTGAAGAGTGAAAAACAATCCTGTACATACATACAATGACAGATTTAACAAGTCAATGAAATGTATTGTACTTACATAATTTAAATTTTTCTCCAAACTAAAAGAAGCATAATTTTGTGTTTTAAACCATTTTGTCTTGGAATTTTGTCAGAACTGGAAAGAAATCACAATGCTCTTAAAGAAAAAGCTTTTAAAAATCAATGAAAAGTTGTTAAATGTAACCTGGGGGGAAAAAAATCCTATCAACTAATCTCCAAACTATTATTCCTACAATACTATGAAATTAGGCTATTGGAAAAAAAAAAAAATTCTATCTGGCAAAGGCGTATTACATTTAAAAGGTCATTAAATTTTAATGTGTAAAATTAAATATATAACTCAAGCTTTGAGCAAAGCCACCTCCAGCCGATTGCTCAGCAGAGAGCATTATCCCATGAAGCCCACATTTTTCTTCATATTCTTATAGAATATACTCTAAAGTAACCTTGCCTCTAACTCTTTACAGTTAATTTTTATGGATGTTTGTAATTAGGGAAAATGTTTCACAAATAGTGAGGATCTGGGTGCTTGCATATGCACACAGTTTCTCTTACATGAATTTTAAAAGCAGCAGCACAATGGCCAATGTTCCTTAGTAGGAGTGAAAGAGTAAGAACAGGAATGTTAAGCACAGCCAAGCGACCCGTAGGCGATCATGCTGACAGATTCTGCCCCATGGACACATCTGTTCATGAAGAAGAGTGGACAGAAAGGAAAGCCCAAGATGTGGCTCTTAATGGGAACAAAGCGGCACTACCATTGGCTCGGCCCAGTCTGAATGTAAGACTTTAATACACTTTGCCTAGTCTAGAAATGTACTTACATACCATGTTGGATTCTAATGTAGGAAGACTCTATGGGCACCACAAGACTGAGGGCGTAGCCAGTGAGGAAGGAAGTAGGCCCAGGTTGCTGGTGCGGTGGGAGGAGAGAGTGTTGGTTAATTTTACACCTTATAACTGGAGTGGAGACCAGCACACACAGTACTTTACATACGATGTCCCTGGAGCCTGGTGTCAACATCTTAGGAAACAAACAAACAAACAAACCAAAATCTGGAGATTCTTCTAGTATTGCTCACTTACCTCAGTCTGAAAGGTAACTGAACTGGACTTATAATAAATTACACAGTTATTAAGCTTCAGAGATGAGGGGAGGACTTCAATAAAAATCATACTGAACAGTGGTGAAGGGCAATAGAAGAATGCATTCTCATTGGTCAGGAGAGAAAAAAAGTTCAGAAACTCTCGTTCAGAATATGCATATTTCCTATATTTTGCATATATCAGATGGGATGCTTTCAGTGCTAACAAAATATTGTATTTTGTTTGTTGGTATTACTGAAGTATAAAAATGAAGCTCATTTTATATATTCTTCTTAATTCCAACATCTTACTAAAGTTGCCCATTGACTTTAATAATTTATTTGTTGATATTTTGGTCTTCTATTTAACAATCATGTCACCTAAAAATAATAACAGGCTCTCTCCTTCATTTCCAATCCTCAAAGTTTTCATTTTTTTTTGCATCCACTGAAATGATGTGCTAATACAATAAATCATATTAAATGATTGTATAATATCAAACTATCTTTTAATTGTTAGGATAATCCAAAACGGACTTGATGTATTTATCTTTTGATGGACTCTGGCTATAGTTTGCTAATATTTTTTAATGTTTTTGTCTATATTCCTGAGTAAGATTAGACTAAAATTTCCACCCTCATTCATTTTCTTCTAACCACTGCTAAATGATGTGAGTGTCTTACAGTAATTTTTAGAATTCTATTCTTCTTCTATAATAAGGAAATTTTGTATAAGATGGGAATTACTTGTTTTTGAAAATTTGATAGAATTTGAATCTGGTGGATATAAATTCAATTTATTTAATTTTTATAGAACTATTCTGATATTCTTTTTCACCTAGAGTAGTTTGGTTAAGTTACACTTTTCAGAATTTTCCCATTTCTTCAAAGTTTTAATATTTATTGCTATATAGCTATTTATGATATTCTTGTATTAACTCTACTTGCTGCTCCACCTGTAGTTATGACTCCTTGAAAAACCCTAACATATTGATTATTTTTGCTTTCTCCATCTTCTTCCAAATCAATCTAGTTAGAGACTTGTCTATTTTACTAGCCTACATAGAAATATTTTTTCTTTATGGGTCTGCTTTATCATATATTTTCTATTTTATTAATCACCTCTTAAATTCTGCATGTCTTTACTTCTAATATCTTGGTGTTTATTTCCTTATATTTTCCTAACTTCTTTACTCAAACTTTGTTTTAAACATAAAATTTAACATTTGAGAATTTAGGACTGCTTCACCCCAAAAATTACAATAGGTAGTATTTAAATTACTAGTAAATTCTAATAATTTTAAGTTTCTGTTATTAAATTTCCTGGCCTGTCAATTATTTAGATGTGTGCTTCTTAACAAATATGTGGAGCTTTATATATGTTTTATCAGGTTCTAAAATAAATGTATGATTGAAGAATGAGTGTGATCACATCTATATTTAAATTTTGTTGAAAATCACTTTATACTACCTAGTTCATGGACAACTTTTGTAAAGGTTTCAGTATATACAGTAAAATAATATGTGTTTTAACTGTGGGTTCAATTAAGACACACTTATTACTGTGTTATTGAGTAATTGCTAAGTGTTTGTCCTATCAATAATTCACAGAATGTCATGGAAATCCCCTCCTATATGGTTAATTTGTCTTTTCCTTCCTGTAATCTTGTAAAATTCTGCTGTAAATGCTTTTGAAGATATATTATCAGGCACATACAGTTTTGAAATTGCTATACCTTTCTGGAGAATTAAACCTTTCATCATTTTGTAGTGAAATGACTTGTTTTTTAGAAATGATTTTTATTGTTGGCATCTATTTTGTCTGTTTACAATAGCTACTTTATGTGTTTTGGATAGAATTTGTCTGCTCTATATCTTTTCATTATTTTCTTTAAATATTTAAGCATTTCCATGTTCTTGTATACTAAATGTCTCAGTAAACAACATATATAATTAGAATAAAATGTGTTTTATCACAATCAACATAAACAAACACAAAATAAAACCAGCTGAATTTAATAAGAAACTTGAAGAACATTAGAGGTTCACTAAAAATTATAAAAAGGCAACCAGCCCAGGAATAAACCAGCTGAAATAGCCAAGAAAATACTAGAAAACACAGTAGTTCCCCCTTATCCATGGGGTATGTATGCCAAGACACCCAGTAAATGTCTGAAACAGCAGATAGTACCAAACCCTATATATACTATTTTTTTCATATATACATACATAGATACAAGATATCAACAATAATTAATAATAAAACAATGATAATATACTATAGTAAAAGTTACATGAATGTGATCTCTCACCCTTCTTGTGATTATGTGAGATGATAAAATGCCTATATGATGAGATGAAGTGAGGTGAATGATGCAGGCATTGTGATGTAGCATTAGGTTCCTACTGACCTTCTGACTGTAGGTTAGAGGGACGATCACCTGCTTCTGAGGTTGACTGTGAGTAACCGAAACCACAGAAAGTGAAACCATGGATAAGGGGGAACTACTGTAAAAATGATGAGTGAGGGCTTGATATTCCAAGCTTTACAGCACGGCATGAAGATAAAATCATTTAAATAGCTTAGTATTCTCACCAGGATAAACAACCAAATCAATTAAAGAAAACAGAAAATCCATACAAAGAAACCTAAATAACTATAGGAATTTGATAGGATTGAAGGGAAATGTCAAGTCCTTCAGAACTCTTATTAAATAGAATAATTTTATGATACAAATATTTTACTAGTAATAAATGGTAGTCAGAATATACGCATAGGAAAAATTTATTAATGTATTGGAAAGAAAGTATATGGTGTGATTTATACTTTTTCATGCTATATTCCCAAATAGATTTTAGATTTGTCAGAGTGTCAAAAGTAATCATTAGGAAAATAATATAAGAAAATGTGAGTATTTTTTAAGCATGACAACAGAAGCAATCATAAGGGAAACCCATGTAAATAATCAGGGTTACTCTGACAGCCATATCCCTAAGTATAACCTTCTAGCATAACATGGCCCTGACCCCAGGGAAATACAGAGAAAACATTAACATTGAATCTTAATAACAAAAACTGTAACTCTTTCTTCCTGCTTTGAGCAATTCTAAAGGGGATGGAGAAAATGTGTGAGAATTAGGAAACAGTACTCATATGCATGATACTGTCAAAATAACATGATAGTAAAATTAACATGATTTTTCACAAATCAATTAAAATATCAATTATCCATGGAAAATTATATAGTTTTATATTCTGTGTGTCATTGTTATTTTATTCATTCATTTACAAATGTTTATAAGGAACCTACCAATTGTGAGATACTATCAGACTTAAGATATAGTATAATGAACAAGAGATCCCAGCCCTTACGACACATTAGAGTGGATCCTTACTTTCCCAACCTGTACAATAACTCATTGTATTAAGGTAAAATTTAAAATAGACCATATTTGAGGTGTTTATTATCATTACGTTTGTAAGGAATGGTTACTTGAATACAAGGTTATGTACAAGGGACAATTAGTTGAGCAAAGAATGCCTGAAGTGTTGCCATCTCACACATACCACTTTTCTTCCTTGGAAGAATGCACAAAGGGATACCATTCAGACTTCACTAAGGAGATTTCCTACAGTCTTTGGTCTCCTGACATGATGACAAAGAACTTAGAGAAGAGTAATGCTATTTTATTTCTTTTACATATTACAGTCTTTCAAAATTAACACAAAAGTTGCCACTTTTTGAAGCTAACTGTATTCTACATACTTCCCAACTCAAGTCTTCCACTTCAGCAAAGACCACCTCACATCTGACAAGTTTCTCATACCCCCCACAATGTCTTGATTCTGATCTCCTCATTGAGTTATACTGCCATTTCATACCCAAATATAGGCAACACTGAAACTCAGTCGTACATTATTCCACAATGAACTCTCTCCAAAACAGAGTGGACCACTGTTTCTCGGATGTTTGTTATACCACATTTTGTCCCTGAAGTTCGGAGTGGTCTAAGCTAAGGATGCAGTGATCTAGTCTGGCCACCAGGTCTCCACCAGGAAGAGCCAAGGGGGAATCCTGGGGCTCTTCAAGTTTTGGTAAGGACTGCCTTTCTCCAGATTCCTCATCTTTAAGAGCTAGAGCTAGAGATGAGAGGGAGCCCCAGAGATCTTGTATGTTCCACTTAAGACACATTTACTTCTTCCAACTTCCACGACACCGTTACTGAGTGAGGTCAGGTCAGGCCTCCAATACTCAGTGAGATTTGGCAACAGCATCACCTCACCTGCCTATCAACTCTCCAGCTCTCCATTAGTGCCTGCCCTGAGACCATCACGACAAATCCTACTGGGCCCTTTATCCCTGAATGTATCATCACTGCCAGAAGCTGAGAATTCCCAGGTCATCTCTGTCCTCAGGACTCCAGTCCTCAGACTGCCTTGTACACCATCTCTTCTGATTCTATCTCTAAACCTGTTCAGCTCCAGAAATACTTTCACAACTATACTTTCTGAGCTGGTGATCGATCATCAACAGACTGCACCACTTTCTCAAACTCATCTCTGAACTTCCCTGCCATTACTTATCGTAACCAAAATCGGTTTAAGTCTGCAGTCCTCACAAGTGGGGAAAGTTTACCCTCACACACCTCTCCTATCAGAAGTCCTTGAGATGGAGTGGACAGTCCCTCGTTGCCTCTTTCAGAGCCTTCTTCCTCTTCCCTCCACTCTCTTAGCTTCAAATCTCCTGCCAGAGTCATTGTGGTCATTTTGCCTCACTTCTTGATAATTTTGATTCCTTGCACGGTGCTGTCACACTCTTTCCAACCCCCCTGTTTTATTCTCGATGATTCAATGTTCATGTACATGATTGTTCACTTCGTAGCCATCCATTTCCTTGAATTCTTCTATTCCAAAACTCAAGTTGTTCAGCTGGCTTCAGACACACAAAATCAAATTCTTAGAAACCTTGTAATTTCTTACATCTTAATTCTTCCACTGTCCAATTCTTCCCTTCTAGCTCACTTGATTTTATTGTTCAATACCAATAAATGTTTACTTAAAACAAGACACAGATTTTTGGATTCTAACTCCTTTCCATGGGCCCTAACACCTCTCATATACTTTTTTTTAACCCATTAAAAACCATGTCTATCATTATAATCACCTTCTTGTATTTACTGCTGTCTTTACCATTCCTCTCTTCAAAACAGTGCCTGACAACAACACAACTCTGGTTAAATCTAATTCTCCAAATATTCGATCTAGACCCATGCAATTAAACATGACTGCAGAAAAACACAAATGTGTTCTCTATTAACTTCATGACAAATAACCTCAAGTGGACTCTTAAATTTGCTCAGCAATCTTGCCTCCTTGTGCCCACCCATTTGTTTTCCCACCCTAAGGTAAAATTCTCACTGTTTAAAATTTTCTTCAAACCACTATGATCTCTTGCCCAACTTTACTCTTAGCTGTTGACATTTATTCTGCCCAAAGAGGAAACAGAAGCATCAGAAGAGAACTCCCACAATTTCCCATCATCTATGCACCTATTACTGTGGCCATATAAATTAGGTGTAAGGTTAGGGTTAGGGCCACACCATGCACTCTGCCTTGGCTCTTGGGAAGAACTGCTTGTTTATCTGCTCACAACCACTTATTACTAGATTTCTTCCTCTCTCACCTATGCAAAGATCTATTATTCCAGTAATTTTTTTTGTTTTGCCTACTTCATCAGTTACTCCCTCCCTATGTGACTGTTCCTATCAACAAAACAAATCATAATCTCAACTCTCCTCCATCTACCATCTTATTTCTCCCTTCTCCTTGTCATCAAAGCTGCTTCCCAAACATTATTTATATTTAATGTCTCATTTTTTTCTCTCATTCTCTCTCACATGTAGTACAAAAATATCTGTGTTTTTAATTTACTGAAATACCTATTTGTGAAATACTGAATTAATGAATTAAACCCAATAATCAGTCTTCATCTTATTTACTTTGCAGCAACATTTGACATAATCCATTACTCTATCTTCCCCAAAATACTTTACCTACTTGGATGCAACACTCTTTCTGATTCTCATTCTACCTCACTGGTTTCTCTTTCTCAGGTCTCCATTGCTGGTAGATTCCTCAAAATATAGGTCTATGGACCTCCTCTCTTTCTATAGTCAGTCTTTTGATGATGTCATGTAGTCTCATGTTTCATAAACTATTTTTAAGCTGATGGCCTTAAATGTTATGTTTCCAGCCTGGGTCTCTCTCTGCACTCAAAACTTGTAAGTACAAATGCTTATTCAGTATCCTTCCTTAGATGGTGAGTAGGCATCTTAAACTAAACCTGTCCAAAACTCAAATGTCCCATCTTTCTACCCAACCTAACTCCTTTACCTTGTTCCCTTATCTAATCCTTGTTCCATTATCTCAATCACAAAAAATTGAAACTTTATCCATTTAACCATGTAAACTTGAAAAAGTTTATTCTTTCTGTTTTTCTTCCAGTTCACACCCAACCTATCAGCATTGTTGCATGTTCTAATTTTAAAATATATCCACAATCTAACCACTTTTCACCACTGCTGCTATTCCTAATGCCCAGCAACCATTTTATCCAGCCTCCTTGTTGCAGTAACTCGTCATTGTTGTTACATTGTAGTTACAACCTAGTTCTTGCGGTCTCCCTGCTTTCTTTCCCCTCTTGCTCGCCTACAACCCATTCTCAATGGAGCATCCAGAATGACTGTTTTACAAAAAAGTCAGATCATATCACTCTTCAGCTCAAATCCTCCAATGATTTCCCATCTCAGTGATCAAGCCAGCAATCTTTACAGTGATCCACAAAGCCCCAGATGACCTGCCCATCACTACTCTCAGATCGCCTAATGGAAGTGCCCTAATTAATTAATTAGTTAATTAATTTAATTTCAGTCACCCCAACATCCCCAAGCCTTTGCTTTTGCCCTTCTTATTCCTGGAATGACCCTGCTAAGATACCTAAAATATTTGTTCCATCAGCTTCTTCAAGGAATCAATGAGGCTTCCCTAGCTACCTGCCTATAATGACATTCTTCACCCAGCACTCCCTACTCCCTTAGCTTGCTTCCGGCTTTAGTTTCCTTCATGACACACACCGGTATCTGATTAATTTGTATGTTTATTATATGTGTTCTCATTCCGACCCTAATTAGACCTACATCACCCAGATGGCAAGAATTCATGGTTCTGTCCTCTGTGCATGACACTTGGTAGGTACTCTCTAAAAGTTTATCAAACACATGAATAATTAACAAACATTGTGTGCTCAATCACTATCAATGATGCGATCAATCCAGTTCTCTTGTAAACTTTTATAACACATAAAGTCTGTATCATATCAGCTAACATAATTATAAAGTCATTTTATCAATAGTTCCTACTATGAATCCTCATGCACAGAAACTATTTCAGATTTCTCTTATGTCCTCCCCTGTACTTTCGTTACTGTTCAATTACTGGCAGGTGCTCATAAAACCTCATGTAGATTAAAATACATTGATTTTTCATTGATATTTCAATCATTTCATTTCAATGATTATATCATCGATAGCATGGATATAAAAGTTCCAAGAAAATGCAACAAGTTTGCTGTGATATTTATTTCCTTCTCCCTCTACTATTTTTTTTAAACACAGTCAGCTGAGAATTAGTCACATTAAGAAACCTTGAATTCTCAGTTGTATACTGTGTTCTATCCTACCATCCAGAGAAGAGCATGTCAGTGATGAAATGTGAAGAGTAGCTGGAGCAAAAAGAGGGAAAAAAAGCAGAAGAAAGCAAGCCAGAATTGGAATTCCTACTGCATGAGCAGACCTTTGGATTTACCCTGAGGTACTGTTAGTCAATTAAACATCACGTGATCGATTGTGACATCCTGAGCTTCCTTCCAGTTAGAATATTCAACCCAGCTGGGATGAGGCAACGTGGACTTCAAGGGGAATTAACACATCACGCAGATATCTTTATACATAAGGTTTGAGCATTTTAGAAATTGGGCTATTTGGTATGTGACCAGAGAAATATTACAAGCTTGAATTTCCACAAACAATGTTATAATATAATTAGGTAAAAAGCAGTTTAAGAATTTGTTTTAATTCAATGTAAAGTTTCATCCTTTTTTATGCCTATTCTTGAATTTAGTGCACCCTTTGTCCATAAACACTACTTTACATCTGACCCAGTTGTTCATCACTGTAATTTACACTCTCTCCTTGACGGAGATAGAGGGCAAACATTTTACTTAAAGACACATATCAAGTCATCTTTCAACCTTCTCTTCTCCAGGCTAAACTATCTCAACCACTTTATCTTTCCTTCACAGAGTCTGCTTTCCTACTGTAATCATTTCTTTAAATCCTCTCTTATTATTTTTTCTTTCTCAAAATGTTAGAAATTTAGGAACAAATAACTGGACACATTATTTCAGAGGGTTTAAATGGTACACAAGAGCCTTGACCTAAGGGATGAAAGGCCTGGATTTTAGCTATTTCAATTACTCATTAGAATATTACAATTGCGTTGGGCAATGATTTCACTTATTTGTGGAGAATAAAAACAAAGCAAAACAGAAGGAACAAAATAGCAGTAGACTCATAGACATGGAGAAGGGACTAGTGTTTACCAAAGGGGAGGGGTTGGAAAGGTTGGGGGGGGAATTAAGGGGCACAGCAATTCACAATCACAATATAGATTGGTTATGTTGATGGCAGTGCAGCATGGAGAATACAATGACTCTGTAACATCTTACTGCACTGATGCACAGTGACCGCACTGGAGGGGGGCGAGGACTTGATAATATCGGTGACTGTTGAACCACTGTGTTGTGTATTTGAAACCAACATAAGACTGTAGATCAATGATACTTCAATAAAAAAACAAAAGAAAGAAAGTAAAAAAAGAAATGCCTTGGGCAAAGTACTTAGTACCCTGAGCCTAACTTCCTCCAAATTTTAAAAACCAGGGAAATACCCCATTTTGCACAATGGGGTCTTTGATTGGCGTAGGAGAATGCTTCATGAAATATAAAGCATTTCATAAAAATGTATTGCTATATTTCCTGGTAACCATAGTCTAAAAGGAAATTTTGTTCACTAAAGAAAAGTTACAGGAGTATTTTTTACATACTAATATCATCTGAGAATACAAATTCCTGTTTTTAAGGGAGTTGGAAACTATTAACTAATACATGACTTTTTGAGCCTATTTACTGAGACATATTTAATTTTTTTTAAATATGTATTGTGCTGTTCATTTCTTCATTAGGGACTGTAATAGGGAGCAGAGGAGGATATAAAAAATAACTAGGTAACTGCTTGTCTTGGTTTAAACTCCTTTCCTCTTCAAAATATGGCTACATTTTGATTGTGTGGAATTAAACATAAATGGGTATGTATTCAGCAGGGTGCAGAGGGAATTAGAGAGAAAAAAATCTTCTTACATAATGGGTGTTTTGTGCTTAATTTCCTTCCCAGCATGCTAAAAATGTAATCACCAAATGTGATAGAGAAATGCATGAAGTCTGGAATTTCTTTTTCACAGTCCTCCCATCACACATCAACCACACTCATACACACACACACACACACACACACACACACACACACCCCTCACGTTTACACATCTAGTTTAATATGTTATTCAAATGAAGCATTTTCTCTTATGTTTCTTTTCCTCCCTATCTCAAGGCGCTGGAAATTTAAAAACCAATTTTCTAAAACCTGTACAAAACTATGATACTAGAGGCAAAGTCCCAAAATAATCTGTGAGGCCTTTGAAATTTACTCACACTGTATGGGAACTACAAAAGCACAGTATTCCCAATCTCTAGCTGGTAACAGAAAATTAGCATAAACTTGTACAGAACAGCTATAAACACAGGAAACCACCAGACCTTTCCACAATGAAAATATGAATGACTCCTATAGGAGTGAGAGGCAACCCTTCAACTCGGTAAAATTCATCCTTAAACTACATGCCTTCGTATGTTTTTAAATATCTACATTTCTACCTTTTTGCCCTAGCCTGCTTTTAGTGTCATGGAATTTCTTACAGTCATCCTAATAACAAGTTTCCTTTAATCTTGAAGACTGAAAAGGTAAATTGAAAACAAAATATAAAAGTTTTTTCTACTATGCTGTGGGTAGAAAGATACAGAAAAAAATTTTCCTTTGTGTAAGGTTGTTCAGTTACAAATACCAGGAACTCACTTCAAACTACCTAAAGCAAAAGAGGTGCATTATGGAAGGATATTGTGCTGTCTTTCATGACCATCACTTAAATGATGGTAAAAGTTCTCAGAAAAAAATAAGGTTCAGCTGGGCAGATACCCAAAACTGGGTCTACTAAAAAGATGAGACAAAGGAAAATAGTAAAGCTCAGATTTTGTTTCAAGAGTCCCACCTCCATTCCCTTTCTAAGCAAGTTCTTTTTCCTATCTTTCAACATCCATGTTTCCCCAGAGTAACTGTCAGTCTCATGCTTCCTAGAAAATTTTCTTTTCAAAATCACTTTGCTTTAGCACCAAACCTCTCTCAACTTCAATTTCCTATTTTTAAAATAGAGCTAAAGATGCCTGCCACCTCCCAGAGGTAAGACAGAAAGCCAGGATGAGATAATACATGTGGAGAATCTATCATATTGCCTAATGTGCAATTTATGCTCAATAAAGATCTTTATTTTATTTTCCAAACATTAAATCATACTCAAATTACTGACAAAATGGGTCACTTCTCCCAAGGATAAATGGATGAAAAAGAGTCTCTAGGAGAAGTTTCACATATTTTACCTCTTGGAGTAGATATCATTAAGAACAATTATAAAAATGTCCCTAAAATTCATTATCAGAGAATAATATGAGTTGAATAGACAACTACCATATTCTTTTACTCTCAAGGTTCATACTTCTGTCAATATGCTCTTCTGGACATAAAATTATAGGTAACATACAAGGCAACAATTCTAGTTTGTTTATGTTTGTTTATTTACTTATTTATGCTCAACATGCGTTTCCTCCATGAAACTCAAAATTATGTATGACTCTTTTATTGAGGAATTTCCCAGTGGTTCTGTACTACTGAATCCCTGTATAATTTCTGTTTATTTTCCTGACAGTTTATCAATATATCCCATAAAATTATGGAAATTCTTCCACATGGCTTCTGACATCTTTCAACAGGATGATGGAAAATTATGATCTTTAAGTCAACAGCACTCCAAATGTAGCTAATTAGATTTTTAAATCTTTAGGGTCCATAGGATTTAAAAATCAAACATTGGGAATTATTAAAAGAAAAGAGATTGACAGTTCTGTCCACAGGCTTTATTGGTTACAATATGATCTTTATAAAACCACAACACTAGAGGGGAAATAAAAGTACTATAAATATTTTGCTATGAGAAACTCAGGAAATTTTATATAAGATGCCAAGGAAATATTAAAATCTTTCATAGATCTCTAGCATCAGAATTCCAAAGATTGGAATATTCTGAATGTAAGCTATGAACACTATACTTAGAAACAAATTACCCAGTGGACCCATTAGTTAGTCACTTGGAAACATGGCAAAGATGGTTGACTTCTTGAGAGACTGTAGCAGGTGATAAATGTTCCCCAGAGGTTGGGGTTGGGGGTGAATATTACAGTAGCCAACAAAGAGAAGACATTTCTTAGAAAATGCTATGGTTTAGAGTGTCTAAAAATAACAGCAAGTCTCTGAATATATTTCTAGTCTCTCTATAATTGGAACATTTTTAAAACCATGAAAGGAAAAAGACCTAATATTTACTCAAGTTTATTATCATCTGCAATGATGAAAAGCAGTACATTTAATGGGGGAAAAAATAGTATTGTTAAGACAATGTCCTGTTTTCCTCTAGCTTAAGTGCATCTATTTCTCCTAAGAATAAATTTTTACATGCTCAGCCTTCCAATTTACAATTATGAATTGAACTGCACACAATTTTAACCTTTTATCCAACCATAGCTTTGATTTCCTACTTTATCTATGTTGGAAATGAAGTACATTCAGCAATTTCCTTGCAATTTGGTTGGATGGCTTGATGAGAAGCAAAAAGCATGACCATCTCAAAGCTACACAGCTCTTCCATATCCTGCCGATTTTCCTGCCATTCTCTAATGGATAGATGTGGAGAGTGCTAGTAATGATAAAGTCAAAAGCCTCATAAGAGGTTTCATTAAGCATGGCACTAACACGTGGGAAGAACTTTAGCAGATCCTCATTAGAAAGACTATGGAAATAATAAAATGAGATATTTTTAGATTTGTTACTGTGATGATTTAATGTTGGAAAACATCCTCCCTCCTTCACCACCAATTCTAATCCTCTTTCATAACTTCTCAATTTGGGTTGCACCTGAGACAGGTACATTGTTCAGAAAATAAGTCTCCCCTCTGTTAAGCTCAACAACAAATGACCACCAGGTTCACAGCACATATCTGAGAAAAGACTTGCATATAAAATATGCAAAGAACTCTTACAATTCAACAGTAAGAAAACAGTCCAATTGAAAAGTGGGCAAAAGATCTGAACAGAAACCTCACCAAAATTATGTACAGATAGAAAATAAGCCATGTAAAAAAGGTGTTCAATATCCTATATCATTAGAGAATTATGAATTAAAACAACAATGATATACCACAGCTACTAGAATGGCTAACTTCCTGAACACTGACACCAGATACTGACAAGGATATGGAGCAACAGGGTTGCTCATTCATTGCTGTGGGACTGTGAAACAGAATGCACATGGCACAGCCACCCTGAAAGACAGTTTGACAGGTTCTTACAAAGCTAAACTTACCCTTACCATGCTCCTCAGCAATATACTCCTGGTTATTTATCAAAATACGCTGAAAACCTACATTCACACAAAAACCTACACAGGAATATTTACAGCTGCTTCGCTCCTAATTGCTGAAACTTGAGGCAACCAAGGCATCCTTCAGTCGGTAAATAGGTAAATAAGCAGTGGTATATCCAGACAATGGAATAGTACAGTATTCAGTGATAAAAAGAAATGAGTTATAAAGTCATGAAAAGCCACGATGATCATATACCTAAATCAAAGAAGTCATTCTGAAGAGGCTACATGCTGTATGATTCTAACTACATGACCTTTTGGAAAAGGTCAAATTACAAGGATAGTAAAAAGATCAGTGGTTTCCTGGGCATGAAATGGCAGGGGTGAGCAGGTGGAACAGAGGGGATTTGGGGGCAGTGAAACTATTCTGTATGATACTAAAATGGTGGATACATGACATTATGCATTTGGCAAAATCCATAAACCTGTGCAGCCGAAAGAGTGACCCCTAGTATAACTCTGGACTTTGGTGTCCATCAATATTGGTTTATCAATTGTACCATCAAATGTACCACAACAATGCAAGATGCTAGTAATGGGGAAACTGAAGGGGAGTATATATGGGAACTCTCTGTACTTTCTGCTCAATTTTCCTGTAAATATAAAACTTCCATAAAAAAATAAAGTCTATTAATTAAAAAGTGAAAGTAAAAAGACCACTGGGAAAATGCCTGTTGTAAAAAATATTAAAATTACTATATTTTGTATTGCAAGAAAAACAAACCAAAGGAACTGTCAAAAATTATCCATTCTGGACTTGGGAGGGGTTTCTTATAGGATTTATATATGAGCTTGATAATTTTAAAGAGGGACTGGAGAAGTTTGGGCCAGTTCTGGCTTGCTTGCTGTCAGAAGCAGCAATAAAGGATATCTTGATATATTTTATTCTGAGAAGTGGGGATTAAAGTTATTCTACAAATATTATTGGTAAAGAAGGGGTAGTCACTAATTTCAGTCAGAAGAGGGGATGGCCTAAGTCATCTTTGTGGTTGTGGAAAGGCCTTGTGTCTGTCTTCTTCCAAAACATAGTTACACAGTGGACTTGTTTGAGTATTGTTTATATTTTAGGATCCTTTATGTTAGTTGAGAACATGATGGCTAAGATATTACTGGTACTGTTTTCCACTTGTTCATTATAATAATAAATAAATCATGCCACTTTTTTTCTCATGTAGAAAATACCTGCAATGCTTACTTGTCCTTTTATCCTAGCAGCTCACAAAACCCAAGCAGATATTTCAAAGAATATCTGACTATATTCTACCTTACAACCAGATTCCAATTGTAGTATCATTCAGAATGCTTTCAGAAGCAAGGAATACCAAATCAAGTGACTTCAACAATAGGGGGAATTTATTAATATTACCATTCCTAGCAAGATACATAATTATGATACTTCCACATTTGTATAACCTAATAATTTATCATACTTCTATGATAAATTCTGAGATTTAATGACTTCATTAAAAACCCAGGTGTTCGTCATCTTTTTCACTCTACAGTCTTCAGTCTGCTGGCATTTATCATTAGGCTTTTATCCTTGTGGTCACAATATGGCTGCAAGCAACTTCAAGCATTATATGCCCAAACAACAATGCTCGAAGACTGCAAAAGAGAAAAAGACCAAACTTTTTCCTTTGCCCCTTTTGAAGACTGAGAATAAGTTTCCAGCAACTTCTTACCATATATATTTCCCTCTTTATTCTAAAATATTATCACACATATCTATGTCTGGGACTAAGTCCAGGAAATATTCCTTAAGTTTAGGCCAGGGGTGAGTAAATATTTTCTATAGAAGGCCAGATAGTAAATATTTTCGGCTTTGCAGGCCATCTAGGAGCTCTATTGCACATTCTTGTGTTTTTGCTTTTGATTAGAAAGTTTAAAAAATATAGAAGTCATTCTTAGCTTGAGAGCTGTGTAAAAACTGGCTTTCAACAATAATGATGGTAAGCTATACACTGTGTCATATTTTTATCATGAATGCAGTTCAACAAATATTTATTGAGCACTTTTTATGTGCCAGGCATGGAGAATGCAACCATGCATAACTGAGGCAGGTTCCCATTCAGACAATAATTATTGAGCTAAAAAATTGAACTGATTATATACATATACATACATATATATATAAATCACTGAATATAATGAACCCTTGTATTCTAGAGGCTCTCTTAGGAAAAGAACATAATATCCAGAAATTTGGCTTTTTCTTAAGCCCATATTCAGAAGAGTATTTTATTTCTCTCTCCTTTTCAACTATTATGTGTTAATTTATTATCTTCATGTACCAGAGTGTGTGCAGAATTAGGTGCCCCTATCCAAATAACATGTATCTTAATGTTGGGCTCTTCCTTTGTTTTTTACTTCTCACCTTCTATGTGCCCCATGAGTAAGTTTATATTTCTTTGAGAAAGTTGGAAACACTCCTATTTCTGCAGCTGGGAACCAATTCCTTACGTGGGAATTAGGGAGCTGGTGATTATATTGGGCCAGTGGGGATGGCATCTCAACGGCACTCAACTCTGATGAGGGTGTATGTTTCATAACCTTCAAAATGTTTTCCCTTTTTAACAAGTCTTCCAACTTGCAAAATGGAAAGAGTACATGGAAACTATTAACAAGCTTATGAATAAAAAGGAAAGTAAATGATATGTTAATTAGTTTGGGACAACAAACAATTCCAAAATTTCAGCGGGTGGCTTCTATCAACCACCATGTATTTCCACTTACGTGACTTGAGGGGTGCAGGTAGGTTATTATGGCTGCGGAACTCATCAGCTCTCCAACACCATCCATTCTGGAACCCAGACTGAAGAACAAACCCCTACCTGGAACATTTTGTCCATATGGCAAAGGTGTAAGAAAAGACCAAGATGAATTGAGCCATTGCATCTAAAAATTCTTCATCATTCTTTTCAGATGTAGCCAAAGAGAGCATAGAAAAGGAAGAAATTCTGAGACCATGGAGCCAAAATAGGTGCATCACAATGGACCGAGGAGCAGAGCAGGGAACCGAGAGAAGCTCTGCCTAGTCCAGGGCAAGGGGTTGTCACAGGGTTCTCCCACACTTCAGAACTGCTGTGGCTGTGTGACTTTGAGCTTCAAATTCTCCTGGGATGGAAAGCTTTCTCAACTTGCTTCCCGATTGGGACATAAAAGTTGGAGGAACAAGGGTTTACTAATATCTTTAACATTCACAGTGTCTTTGTTTCAGGCTCTTGTTACTTTTGCCAATAAGTTTCTCAAAAACAGATGTTTTTTAAATGCTATTTTATTACAGTCAGCTCTATAAGCAATCACTACCCCTACAATTCCTTTGACCATAGCTCCTTCTCCTGACTGACGTAATTTCAGGTACTTTGTGTCTATCAAATTTTTGTATAATTATGCCCTTCTCTTTACCACAGCTATTTTGTCCAACTGAAAGACCATCCTAATCCCCTCAGAAATCTTAACACGGAGCATGACATGGCCAAGTTTGGCATTTACCCTGAGGACTATAGTTCAAAAGTTTTCCTAATTTTATGTTTTGCTGAATGGAATTGAGAAACCATTCTATTTTCCAATTCTGCAAGTTCCAGAGTTGCTGGTGTCTCTATCTTTTCATCCCTATTGTCAAACATACCAATTCCTTTCTGACCCCAGCTTTCTTAGAGTGCCCTCTCAAATACACCTAAATATAACAAATTCATGCTAGTAATGGATTGTTTTGAAACCTTTTTTCCAAAAACCACAACCCTTCATTATACATCAATTGCCTTCTAAACTGTCTCAAGCAAAAATGTTACAAGATATTTGGCCACAGTATAACACTTTTTCAGTTTCCAGTAACAGTTTCTCTTCCTCCTGGTGTCCAGCAAAATCTTTGTCACCTCCAGCAGACATTTCATTACAGCAGCCCACTAGGTGTACTAGTTATTTTCTCAACTGGACATTTGCGCTGCTATAACAAATAACCCCATAGCTCAGTGGATTACCTTAGAATGCATTGCATTTCTCTCACAACCCATGCAAACTGTGGTTTGGCTGTGGCTGCTTTGACAGTGTTGAAATGTGCTTGGCTTTGCTGTGAGTCTTCTCATTCCTGAACTCAGTGTGGAGATGCAGCCCTGATCTGGGACAAGCTGGTTTTATGGCAGAGGACAAAAGCAGGAGGCCAAGGTACATCATGAAATCTCCTTCAAAACCTATGTCACATTTGCTCTTATCCATTGTACCTATTTGCTCACATACCCCACACAAAGGACGAGGACAGGGAAAGATCTTCCGCCAGAGGGGAACAACAGTCACAGGGCAATGGGTGGGGCACTGAAGGGAGGGAGGGACTATATCACTATATTACTCTTCTGTTACTGTTACTGTACCAGTGATACAGCTTAAGACCAATGCTGCACAGCAGGAGGCTCCTTCTGACATTACATTTCTTGAGTGAGTTACTCCTTGGCTCATGATAAAAGCCCTCAAATAGGATAGAGAGAATCACATCAAGCTTTTCCATTTATCACTTAGCTTTGGAGTCCTTAGGGATAATGCATTCAAATAATCAACATTAAGACTGAAACAAGTCAGATACCTCATTTTCTTCTTCCACGCTGCCAACCAACTCCCTCACCCAACCTCTCTACACCATATTCATCAGAGGTGGTAAAAGGATTTTCATCATTAAAACAAAGTTTTGGACCTGTGTTCAGAAAGAGCATTTCTAAATGACTTCCACGTAAGATTGGCAGAAGGTGTTCTGTTAAAGCTAATCTGTTTATTGGCTCCATGGACTGTACCATCTCTACAGAACTTTCTGTATTTCCTCACTTATAAAACAAGTTTCTGGTTTACTGGGCCTTACTTAAGAATTATGTTGGCAATCATATAAAAAAATAAGTAGGAAATTCATTTCTACTGATAATAAAATTTTATCTCTGATCTTTTAATCATCCTTTATGTTTACCTCGCCCAAGAAATTCAGATGTTTCTCATTTATATGGATTCCTCAAGTCAAACAACACTTTAAACTGAAGTATATTATTCTTTATCATGTAGGTTATGTATTTCCATAGTAATTATATTTAGCCCTATTCTGTATGTATAATTGTGACATTTTTATTTTACGTTATAGGCCTAAATATATTTGCCATGGTTTGGAAGGAACCTGGTTAGGTTCAGCTGTTGTTAGAATAAAGGCAATTTCTTCTTTTGCAGCAGAACAAACTAGTTTTCATTTGTCCTTGGAAAGCACATTTACACAGAAAGGCATTTATAAAGATTTCAAAAGAAGGTTTGATGCCAAGTGCCATGGTAAAGTAAACCCCACCAAAACTACAATTTTATACTTTAAGACGCTAATAGGCCTTTAATAAAACACATTTCCCATTGAGATAAGTACAGCTAAGTATTCTCACTCTGCAGATGAGGGAAAGCAAGGTAGAGGCTGAGTACAAAGGGATTTGCCCAATGGCAGAGGAGTTAGAAGCAGAACGTGGAATAGGGGCCTAATAGGTTACAGGGAGAAAGCAAACTATAGAAATTACGAATTCCTCATTCACATAGCAGCATTTAACTGCAGGAATAAAGATCCTCTGTCATAGGAACCTACTTCAATGGCAACCACAAATTTAAGTAGCTGAGCATCAAAATTTATAAAGAGCTATCACAATATCCATATCATTTCAGTGTGCATATTAAACATAAAACTAGAAAATATGTATCATCACAGAACTCACAGGACTTCCCTAAGCTCTTCTGTTTTCAACAGGGTGGCCACATCATTCATTTATGCACCAAGAAGTCATTCTGAGTCCAGAGTGTATATATATATATGTTATTTTTATATATGAGGTTAAAAGTTCCTATTGTGATTTTCTGCCATTTAACACACCTTTAATATTGGGGATAAAGGTAAAAACAGAATATAGTTAACCAATGAGCTCATTGTGGAAGCTTGCAGAGAATGAGGCCACTGGCCTTCCTATGAAAGATAGTAACTTTAGTCCATAAGAACTTTTTTTTATTCTGTGTACAATTCTGGGTACACACAATAAATAGTGGATAAAAACCATCAGCAGGATGATTCGGGGCATTAACTTGGATTTTCTTGAGACATTTGGACTCCTAGGAAGATGTATGTAATGTCCATTTCCATATCTATTATGTGTGCCTGTGGCACCAGTAATCACAGTGCCTTGACCCTCTAGCTAGACCATAAATTAAATGCACAAATCATTTTTGCCTCACCTCAACCTTGAAAGGGCAGGCTCACTCAGTTTCTGAAGAAATGCCAGAAAATGTGCTTTCGTGGCTATTTTAATGCTTCATGATTCAAGCAACTACTTTACAGATCTCAGGAATGTCTTAAAATATGAGCCCATTCTTGCCTCATCGTTATAAATTAATATGACTCACTTCTCTGCCAAAATCACTTAAAATCTTTGTAAATAAGACATTTTGATCTCTGTGAGATGTGAATAATCTATTTTATATCTGAGTATCAGATTGACTGTGTGGGGGGTGGGGGTGGGGAAGAGAATGATAAAGCAGTAATATTTATTTATAATTCACATGCTAGAACTTACATATCCATGAAGTGCTATTCTTCAAAGTTGTCACCTTGAACAATTTAAGTGAATTCCAAAGACGATACCTTTTTCAAAACACTGCAGATAACAGTGCAAGTACTTACCTGTGTTGGGCTTCCTTTAGAGTCATACCTTATTTTTAATAAAAAATAGTATTATCTAATCTATCACCCACATTTTGCCACACTGACTTCTAATGGATGTTAACCTGCTTCCAAAAATTCAGGTCACCCTGCAAGTTTCACTCTGTATTACCATCCAGAATCAATGTACTCAAGGATTGATAACAACTTCAAAATAGACATTCAAAAAATATTTTGAGAAAATTAGCAATACAATTATGTAAAAGTAAAGTAGAAATAAAGTTCCAAATAGTCGTTGGCACTCTTGTCACCTTTCAAGTCCTTGTACCTATGTTTCAGCTCAAGTGAAGATGACCTCTGAGCTGTGATCAACCTCACTCGGCTAGAGGACCCCAAACCTTTTTCCCCAGTGCTCTGGAGAAACTCATTCTTCTACTCTTCTCTTCATGAAATGACAATAATTTCAATAATAGTAGTGATCATATTAATAATAATTACAGTACATATTTATAATGGGCCAAGTATATTCTAAATGGTAACCTTTAATCTTTATAATTCAATTTAATTCTCACAACATTTAAAGTAAGTATGTATGAATTCCATTTTACATATATTATCTTTAAAGATGAGATGGGACATCACTCTAACACTATTACTGACTTGGCATCTGTAGAGTAGTCCTAGACAATGAGTATTTACAACTCGCTGTCAAGGAATAATTTTCATCCATCCCTCACTTGGACCTAGAAGCCACTGAGATAACGGTTCTTGGAATTCCTTCAGTGATAACCATTTCTCAGTTTGGGAAATGCTTGGTTAAACACTTTTCTTATTTTTTTCTAAAATATGAATATTTTAAAGTTCTAAGAAGTCAGTATGTTTATTTTTCTGAACTAGTTTGTTCATGAAATCTGTCTCCCTAGAAAATATTTTAGGCTTATTATTCAAAAGAAAACATTTTCTCACCTTATCTCATATAAAACCCTAATAAAGCTGAGTTATCTGACTGCCACTCTGCATGGTGCTACATCCAACAGAAAGACCAATCTGAACTTAATATTCAGAAAGTAATGCACATCTTAATGGGCCTCTCCAAAATAGACAGGTAGCAGAGGGATAATTACATTGATTTACATGAAGCAAAGCTCCAGTACAACCTCCATACCCTGGTATACTCTGCCAAATCCTTACACTATCTGCTAAAACATCTATTTACTCTCTTGCCTTTAAAGTGCTCCAGAAAAATTTCAAATCTGCACTGATTCTATTTCCTCCTTCTTTTAATTTCTCCTTTCTGCCAACTTCCAGATGTTTTCCAGAAGTATCTCCCTGTCTGTATCAGTTAGGATGCTTTCAGCTGCAAGTAAATTAAATATATATTCAAACAAAAGTCACATGTATAATGAGGAATTTATCTTCCTACATAAGAAGAAGCGAGACAAGGTGAGTTCGGGACAGTTATTTAGAAGGTCAACAATTGTGAGGGCTTCAGTTTGGTTGCTCTACAGTACTTTTTGTTTTGTTTTCATGGCAATAAGATAGTTACAACAACTCCAATTATCACATTCTTACCCCCAAAACATCCAACACAGGAACAGGAAGCCTCTTACTTGTGTCCTCTTTAAAGAATGAAGAACATTTTCTCAGAAATACCCACTGATATTCTAAAGTCTCATTGGTTAGGATATTGTCATGTGTTCCTGCATAAGTCAATCACAAGCAAGAGGACTGGCATAACTATTAGTAGCTGGTCTAATCAAGAGTCAGGTCACGAAGCCGGAGAGGAGTCCATGGAGTACCTGACAAAATGTTGATTTGTTTAGAAATAATAGGCATATTTTTTAGTAGGAAACCAATAGTAGCTATTATCTGCCCTTCCTATTTAGCTTCTCTCTTGCTCTTACAATATCCTGCTACTCATTATTCCCATTCAGCCCTACAAAAACCCTGCAAACAAAATCTTCTATAAAAAGACAAGGAGAGAGAAAGTTGCAAACAATCATACATTAGTTTTTCTATGCTTTACATGTATATATGACATGGACAATATTAATGCATAAATTTTATCATGTTTCTATACTTTGCATTTTTCTTTTTAACTATAGATTGTTCATCTTTCCATAAAAATTAATAAACTCTTATAAGATCATTTTTACTGACTGGCAACTAATTTTGTGACTACCAAAATTATTAACCTTTTGTGTATTTTGTTGTGTGTTCTTTGTTTTTCAGGTTTGTTTTTTACTGATGCAGCCTCTAATGTCCTAAGAATATTAACAATGTTTTATCATATATATTGCACTATTTTGTGTTATGTTTGTATTTTTTCCCATAGAAAGGATTGTGATTTCCATAGTCAAATCCATCAAATTTTTTGTATAGAGCCAATCTTCTGTGTTACTCTTAAAATGCTCTCCCATCCTAGGAATACATATGATTTCTTTGTCTATGTTTTTTACCCATAGCCTACTTCGAATGCTTCGACCCTGGGGCCAATCCTCTGAGATTCAAATCCCAGTCGCCATATATTAGGTGGGCTACTCAGGGCAATTCAATTAAATCCTTTTTGACTTAACATATATAAGTCACTTAGAACCCACCATACTTGGCTATTCTTTCAGTATTTTTATATTTTATAGGTGAAGTTTCAATGCATTCGGACTTAGTTTGGTCCAAGGTACAACTTATGGAGCTAACTTTACATCTTCAAATGGCTGGCCACTTGTCCAAAAAAAAACATTTAAGTCAAATAATTTTTTCTGACTTGAAATGTGGCCTTTATCCTAACTACATTCTTTATCTGATATACATGTTTCTGGGCTATTTTGCCACACTTCCTTGTATTTCCTGTAGTTTTTTCTTTATTTTAGTACTGTGTGTCTTGGGCCAAAAAAATTCTTGAGCTTCAATGTAGACTACAATCTCTTAAAAAGTTCTTTTCCTTCTTTATCTCATTGTAAAGGTTTGTCTCAGCATTAATATTTCCTAACACTAATAATACAATTCATATTTTTTACATTGCTGACATTTTTCTAGTTTGTCTTTGAACTTTAGTTTTTTTTTTTATTTCCACTTGTCTGAAACATTTCATTTTGCTGCATGTATTACACACAGACTACAGATAGGTTTTAGTTTTTGGCCTAATCTGCCTACTTGCAAATATTAAAATATTTTCTTTTATGTCATATTTTATTATTCTAATCCTTTATTTTCTTGCCTTTAATAAAATGGAGCTTTTTATTTTGTTTTCTGTGTGTGTGCCTATGTGTAGTATGATACCTTGGAGAGTTTCCCATCTGGCTTCAGTTCTACTGGCTATACAGCTCACGTTGTATAATATGCTTAAAACCTGTTTATTTATTCATCAGCTTTGGTAATATTTATTACTAAATCTTCATGACAAATGATGAGATAGGACCATATGTTTTGGGACTTTCATCCACTCCCAGAAGTCAACAAGAGAAAGCAGAGCAGAAGGTTGGCCCCACTGCTAAACTAGCACAGAGCAGCTTTAGAAGCGCGAGCAGTATGTCTGCTTATTCGTGAAGTGACCACCGCCTTCACCCTGGCACATTTTCCTTCGTGAGGAAGGGGTGAACCCAGACCCAGAAATTACTATAGCTTAGTGACCATTTGATTGCATACTTACTTCTGCACTTCTCAGATGTATATCTTCTTGTATATAAGATGTTAAAATAATCATTTTCAATTCCCTTTAACCTTGTCATTCAAAAGCTGCTGTTAAAGCATAAAGCACTGTCAACTGTGATGGGTATGCAGGCACCATTTTAGAATTTCAGGAACAACTAAACCACACGTGTGAATATGTTTTGAAAAGGGAAATCAGTAAAACATTTCCCTTTTAATCTTCTACCTCTTTTGAGATCGCCACATAATCTCATGTCTTTCTCTGTTCAATACATTCTGCCACCACGGGTGGGATACAGGAGAGAGAGGCCATGGGACTTAAAAAACAAACCAAAAAAAAACATCTGTCCTTATGACTTCTATTAATACCTCAGAGAAATGAAACACCTTTAAATAGGTTATAGAATTGGATACAAGCTTAAATACAGTCTGTTAGAAGATATTTAAAATGTGATTCATCTGCTATTAATCTCTTAACCTCCTCTGCAGCTGTTGTCAACGGACAGGGAACAATCTAGAAGGCTTTCAGAATCTGACATCTCTGCTGTAAACATTTCAGATTAAAGTCCTCGAGGCTTGTTCAGAAAAGTCCTTGATCCTCCCAGTGGCCGCTTCTCCACTTCAAGAAGAGATAGAAAGCCGATGGAGGGCTACTGAAGGAAAACATTTTTAAAGGAGAAAAAATACATATTGGATACAAACAAAAGAAAGCTTTAGGGAATCTAGCTAAATATGTGTGGCTATTCCTTTAAATAACAGCTATACCTTATGTCCACTGAAATACTCAGCATCTTAAACTAGAGCTCATGTGTATGAGCTGAAAAAAATCTGTTTTAGCCTGATCAAAATTAGATGACATTAAATTCAACTTGTCTCTCCTTTTCTGGTAAGTGTTCATGACTGCCTTTTTCTGGAACAGTCTCCTAGGAGCATTTGTTTCATATGCATGCTTCCTTACTCTACAATATAATTTTCTAAATTATGATGTAAATTTCTATAAAGATTGCCAGGGAAATTTTAGAGTATGTCTAGGGGCTAGGAAGACCATAGCTACAAAAGTTACAAATAACTGTGATAGTTTTATTATTAGGAAGCACCATCACCTTTTCCTACTAAAAACACCTTATAGCTGAGTTTGTTAAGTTAAAAGACACAAACAACAGGACAGAGTTTTATCTACATCAAAATGAATATATAGTTACATTCAATTTAGGCTCTGTGTCCAGTTGTGTACTTTCTAGGAAAATACGTTCTTTAAAAAATTCAGATAAGATTTACGACATATTGTTTTAGTTGAAATGAAAGGTAACAATAATTGTATTCGTCTTCTTTTGGTGGTGCTGAGAGTTATGATTACAAACGATACTTATAATGGATACTTTTCCCCTCCTTCAACCTTAAACCTTTGCTGCCTCCCTCAGATTTAAACCTTTGCTATACACTTTACTATTGCCTTAGGCCACAGAGTAATTCAGTACGAATTTTCTCTGGTAATGTATTTAGGAAACAAGACTACTCATACCATGAAAGCAGTCTGCTTTACTGTCTGACTTTTTCTTCTATTCATCATTGCTTACCCAGTGCTAGAATGGTTCTTTGTAAGATGAAGGCACCAATAAATAGTACTCAGTGATAAAGGGATGAAAGAATGGAGCCACCCTTACCTTTATTCTAAGGAGCTTGCCTAGCCTCCAATGTCACCCACCAAGTAGGTCCTGGACACTTACAGTGTGTTGATGTGAGACTTTAATGGCAAAGAAGTCATGGTGCCTTCATGGAACATAGGGTCCTCATGGATGAAAGTCTGATAAGCAGCGTCAATAATTGCTCATGTAGGGATAGTCCTGAGTGCTCCGGGAGCTTACTGAAGGGCGCCTCACATGGGCTGGGCCAGAAGAAATGGATATCTATACTGAAATGTGACGCTTAAGTAGGTATTATCCAGCTAAAGAGAGATGGAAAACAGAGGCAGTTAATGGAAAGCATGGAGATCAAATGCATCAGTCCAAGGAAAGAGCATAGCAAGAATATGGGGAGCAAGATGTCATGTGGAATTTCTAGAAAACTGCAAGAAGCTCATTAAGTCTGAGGAACAGAATATGAGGAGGACAGGTGGGAGAAGGGAGATCTCCAAATTTAGGAAGACAGAGAAGACACAACTCTGGGCCAAATGGCTAGTCGTACGGCTTTGAAGGTCACTAGTCCAGGTTTCACAATGGGAAACCCATTAGGGGCCTTCAGTTTGTCCTGAGAGTTCAAGGTTATGTCTTCTTTGTCTCCAAAATATCATCTTAGATTAGGATATATTAATTGATGCAGCAGATTTCTCTTAAAATTTGTTTCTAATAGTCATCATAGCCTGTGCAAACAATATAGTCAACTGACTCTCAGGGTTTCTACTGCATGCAGAGCCCTATATATACCTGACATACATCCATTAACTTGCCCGGTTGGGGATCTGGTGAGGGCTCACTGTTCTTGCATGAAACGCCCTCATCATTACTGCGCCCTACAGATGGGTGTGAGAGCAGGTGTAAGTGTGGAGAGCTGAACTCTGCCTGGCCTCTGGCCTCCACTTCTTCCCCCTCCTCACTATTGTTCTAATCATGAGGGTCCTCACAGTACTTCACAGGCCCTCTAGTGCCAGGATTCATGAAGTTCCTGAGGCATTAAGGTACTGCATGAAATTCCAGCCTGAGTGTAAATTTGCCTCCTTCTTCTCCTCTGAGCCTCTTTCAAAATGGTCTAAGAACAATTCTTCAAACATAATACTATTTGCTTACCTTGTCCTCAAAACTCTGACCAACCTGTCTTGGAGACAGTGTTGCTTAAATATGTATAAAGAGTAGTTTATTTTTATACAGCAGCAGAAGCAAGGCCAAGAACTGATAACAATTTTTTTTTTTACTCTGGGTGAAAGTAAAGTCTGACATGCATTCAGCCACATTGCCAAAAGGAAGACAAGAAATGACAAGTGGCTCCAGAGGAATTGTTTTTAGACTTTTTAAATCTGGACCAGTTAAGGGAAAAAATTCTAGTAAAAAAAAAACTTTCGTTGAATATGCCATGGTTGCTCAAAGAACATCCTTATATTTAAGAAGTTGAAATTTTTTTTATTTTTTTTTTCTGAGTGCTAATAGCTCACCGCAGTATGCTGAAGCAGTTTGTAATCATAGAGAAAACAAGACAATTTTAGAAGCAGGTACGATGGTCTTGGATAATCGAAAAGCCTCTGCCCATAAAGCCAGATGAGCTTGCTTAGCAAGAGAGGGAGTTTAATTTGGGTCAGGAGTCAATCGAGAAGTGATTACCAGCTAGCTCTGTGTAAAAAGCCTATTACTTGCTACCTGAGACTGAAAGAATGGGATTTAGACTAAGGAGACTAGAAAGCTGCCAAAAAGCTATCTGGAATTCAAGAATGGAGGAAAATGGAGTAAGCACAGCTTTTCTTTTCCTATGCTTTAAAGCACATAGGTTGAACAGGGGGAGTCAGCATGTTGGAGAAGTAGAAATTGTACTGACAGACCCTCAGGAGGCCTGACTTTTGGTCCTGGCTTGGAATCTAATTGCACAACTCTAAGTAACTTAACTTACCCAAGCCTTACATTCCTCACCCATAAAAATGATTAACTGAACTACATCTGTGAGCTTCAGGAAAGTAAGAACTGTGTGTTTCTTCTTAGCCTCAGTAACTAGCAGGGGGCCTGGCACACCGAAGGCATCCAAATAGATAGAAATAGAAAAACTAGTTGTTACATTTCTCTTAATAGAAAAGTGTCATTCTTACTCATGGGTATGCTTAGAAATTAAAAGAATTCATAAGATACTATGTATCTTGAGTGATTAGAATACCAAGTTTCATAACTGAAGAAGCCACATATAGCTCAAAATATTAACTGAGAGAGCACTTTGCCATAGAATCCACCTAGTAGGAATGATCAATATTTTCCAACAGATTTATCTGGATACCAATTTAAATAGACATCTGGCTCAGAAGGTGAGATTTGCTTCAGCCGAGACTTTAATGAGAACAACAGTCAAAAGTCAAACAACTGAAGGATGAGACCAAATCACTGGTTGCTGTGAAGTCCAACTGAAATTGTTTTTCTCAAGGTCTTATCAGGATATGAGAAAAAAAAAGAGGGAGAGAGGGATTGGTACAGACAGTATTTGCATAAAATTTCTCACACCTATACTAACCATGCCATTTATTTTCCACAAATTTTCAGGTTACGTTGACAAACTTTCAGAGAGATGGAGTAAGGTGCTAAGTCATTTACTTAATACAACCAAAAGGCTATGGCCCCAGAGGCAGTCAGAATACAACCCAGCAGGGGGAGATGATGTTGGAAGAAAAGCGAAAATCTTCGGAAATGGAGACAGCTTCTCCAAGGGCTTCCCCTAGTTAGTAACGTGTTGACTGTGGCTGTGTTTACATGGCAGTAACGCATCTGATAGTGATAACAGCCATAGTGCCAATTAAAGAGATTATTAAAAACAAACATAAAAGGCATTTGTGGGGAAGAGGACACTCTCCTAACAAAGACACAACAGATGGTGATGCACACAGAAGACTTAAGGACTTCCTTTCCAATTTTCCTATATCCAGAGATTTAAATGTGGGTCTAGGATTTGAAACAAGACTCTTTAAACTACATGGTGACTTCCTTGAGACCCAAGTCTGAGTTTTTTACATGAAGTTTTACTGTTTCTACATCAGGTATAAGCTCACTTCAAGCTTTTTGTTTTTAAAATACTAAAATAGCCTAAAGTAGATTTTAGTTCATAGAGATTCAATAAATGTAACTAGGGCCATAGTTTTCTCTTGGCTAACAGGAAAAGTTGAGGAGTAATTATTTTCATAGTAAGCCTATCATAGCTTTTACCAGAAAAGACTGAAAATGAATAAAATCTTGAAAATTTTTAGTCTATAGGTACTGTTGTGGCTCCATCTATACCAACATGAAAAGAGTAAGGTGATTATCACTTTGAGCCAAATCACTGTTTTCTAAACATGTTTTATACACAAATGTATGGTTGACATCTGGATATTCATTCCAGACTGGATTAATTCTGTTAGAATTAACGAATGGCTTACATATGGCAGCTATGATTCATAAATCCCCCCAGGATCCCAGCTTTTTCCCTTTCATTTCTGTGTCATGAGTGGCTTCTATTCCCAAGGTTACCTGATGTTCAAAAATGTCTTTTGCTCTAGTCATTATGTCTTTATAGATGAAAAAGAAGGATATGCCTCCCCCAGAAGATACTGCCCTAAAAAAGCACGTGATATAACTTCTTATATTCCACCGGCCAACCCTTAATTATAAGATTACACCTGACAACAAGCTAGCTGGAAAATACAGTCTTTACCGTAAGCAGCCATATATCCTTGTAAATATGTAGAATAAGGGGGAAAACTAGAAGACTACAAAAAACACTTTTATTTTTTAGATGAATGGTTAACATATCCCATTATTAAAACTATCCAAGACATAATAACCTCATAGCTACTGCAATCAAGTTGTGTTGAATACAGACCTGTGTTTTAATCATCAACATTTGAACCCATTCTATTTTTTTTATTTATTTTGGTATCATTAATCTACAAATACATGAAGAACATTATGTTTACTAGGCTCCCCCCCTCACCAAGTACCCCCCACATCCCCGTTCACAGTCACTGTCCATCAACATAGTAAGATGCTGTAGAATCACTACTTGACTTCTCTGTGTTGCACAGACCCCCCCGTGCCCCCCCAACACTATACATGCTAATCGTAGTGCCCCCTTTCTTTTTTTCCCGCCCTTATCCCTCCCTTCAAATCCATCCTCCCCAGTCCCTTTCCCTTTGGTAACTGTTAGTCCATTCTTGGGTTCTGTGCTTCTGCTGCTGTTTTGTTCCTTCAGTTCTCTTTTGTTCTTATACTCCACATACGAGTGAAATCATTTGGTACTTGTCTTTCTCCACCTGGCTTATTTCACTGAGCATAATACCCTCTAGCTCCATCCATGTTGTTGCGAATGGTAGGATTTGTTTTTTTCTTATGGCTGGGTAATATTCCATTGTGTATATGTACCACCTCTTCTTTATCCATTCATCTACTGATGGACATTTAGGTTGCTTCCATATCTTGGCTATTGTAAATAGTGCAGCAATAAACATAGGGGTGCATCTGTCTTTTTCAAACTGGAGTGCTGCATTCTTGGGGTAAATTCCTAGAAGTGGAATTCCTGGGTCAAATGGTATTTCTATTTTGAGCATTTTGAGGAACCTCCATACTGCTTTCCACAATGGTTGAACTAATTTACATTCCCACCAGCAGTGTAGGAGGGTTCCCCTTCCTCCACAGCCTCGCCAACATTTGTTGTTGTTTGTCTTTTGGATGGTAGCCATCCTTACTGGTGTGAGATGATATCTCATTGTGGTTTTAATTTGCATTTCTCTGATGACAAGCGATGTGGAGCATCTTTTCATGTGTCTGTTGGCCATCAGAATTTCTTCTTTAGAGAACTGTCTAGTCAGCTCCTCTGCCCATTTTTTAATTGGATTATTTGCTTTTTGTTTGTTGAGGTGTGTGAGCTCTTTATATATTTTGGATGTCAACCCTTTATCGGATCTGTCATTTACAAATATATTCTCCCTACTGTAGGGTACCTTTTTGTTCTGTTGATGGTGTCCTTTGCTGTACAGAAGCTTTTCAGCTTGATATAGTCCCATTTGTTCATTTTCACATTTGTTTCCCTTGCCCAGGGAGATATGTTCAAGAAGAGGTCACTCATGTTTATGTCTAAGAGATTTTTGCCTATGTTTTTTTCTAAGAGTTTTATGGTTTCATGACTTACATTCAAGTCTTTGATCCATTTTGAATTTGCTTTTGTGTATGGGCTTAGACAGTGATCCAGTTTCACTCTCTTACATGTAGCTGTCCAGTTTTGCCAGCACAATCTGTTGAAGAGACTGTCATTTCCCCATTGTATGTCCATGGCTCCTTTATAGAATATTAGTTGACCATATATGTTTGGGTTAATGTTTGGAGTCTCTATTCTGTTCCATTGGTCTGTGGCTCTGTTCTTGTGCCAGTACCAAATTGTCTTGATTACTGTGGCTTTGTAGTAGAGCTTGAAGTTGGGGAGTGAGATCTTCCCCACTTTATTCTTCCTTCTCAAGATTGCTTTAGCTATTCTGGGTCTTTGGTGTTTCCATATGAATTTTTGAACTATTTGTTCCATTTCATTGAAGAATGCTGTTGGTAGTTTGATAGGGATTGCATCAAATCTGTATATTGCTTTGGGCAGGATGGCCATTTTGACAATATTAATTCTTCCTAGCCAGGAGCATGGGATGAGTTTCCATTTGTTAGTGACCTCTTTAATTTCTCTTAAGAGTATCTTATAGTTTTCAGGGTATAAGTCATTCCCTTCCTTGGTTCGGTTTATTCCTAGGTATTTTATTCTTTTAGATGCTATTGTGAATGGAATTGTCTTCCTGATTTCTCCTTCTATTAGTTTATTGTTAGTGTATAGGAAAGCCACAGATTTCTGTGTGTTAATTTTGTATCCTGCAACTTTGCTGAATTCCAATATTAGCTCTAGTAGTTTCGGAGTGGAGTCTTTAGGGTTTTTTAGGTACAATATCATGTCGTCTGCAAATAGTGACAGTTTAACTTCTTCTTTACCAAACTGGATTCCTTGTATTTCCTTGTTTTGTCTAATTGCCATGGCTAGGACCTCCAGCACTATGTTGAATAACAGTGGGGAGAGTGGGAAAACCTGTCTTGTTCCCGATCTCAGAGGAAAAGCTTTCAGCTTCTCGCTGGTCAGTATGATGTTGGCTGTGGGTTTGTCATAGATGGCCTTTATTATGTTGAGGTACTTGCCCTCTATACCCATGTTGCTGAGAGGTTTTATCATGAATGGATGTTGAATTTTGTCAAATGCTTTTTCAGCATCTATGGAGATGATCATGTGGTTTTTGTCTTTTTGTTGATGTGGTGGATGATGTTGATGGACTTTCGAATGTTGTACCATCCTTGCATCCCTGGGATGAATCCCACTTGGTCATGGTGTATGATCCTTTTGATGTATTTTTGAATTCGGTTTGCTAATATTTTGTTGAGTATTTTTGCATCTACGTTCATCAGGGATATTGGTCTGTAGTTTTCTTTTTTGTTGGGGTCTTTGCCTGGTTTTGGTATTAGGGTGATGTTGGCTTCATAGAATGAGTTTGGGAGTATCCCCTCCTCTTCTATTTTGTGGAAAACTTTAAGGAGAATGGGTATTATGTCTTCTCTGTATGTCTGATAAAATTCCGAGGTAAATCCATCTGGCCCAGGGGTTTTGTTCTTTGGTAGTTTTTTGATTACTGTTTCAATTTCATTGCTGGTAATTGGTCTGTTTAGATTTTCTGTTTCTTTCTGGGTCAGTCTTGGAAGGTTGTATTTTTCTAGGAAGTTGTCCATTTCTCCTAGGTTTCCCAGCTTGTTAGCATATAGGTTTTCATAGTATTGTCTAATAATTCTTTGTATTTCTGTGGGGTCCGTCGTGATTTTTCCTTTCTCGTTTCTGATACTGTTGATTTGTGTTGACTCTCTTTTCCTCTTAATAAGTCTGGCTAGAGGCTTATCTATTTTGCTTATTTTCTCGAAGAACCAGCTCTTGGTTTCATTGATTTTTGCTATTGTTTTATTCTTCTCAATTTTATTTATTTCTTCTCTGATCTTTATTATGTCCCTCCTTCTGCTGACCTTAGGCCTCTTTTGTTCTTCTTTTTCCAATTTTGATAATTGTGACATTAGACCATTCGTTTGGAATTGTTCTTCCTTCTTTAAATATGCCTGGATTGCTATATACTTTCCTCTTAAGACTGCTTTTGCTGTGTCCCACAGAAGTTGGGGCTTAGTGTTGTTGTTGTCATCTGTTTCCATATATTGCTGGATCTCCATTTTGATTTGGTCATTGATCCATTGATTGTTTAGGAGCGTGTTGTTAAGCCTCCATGTGTTTGTGAGCCTCTTTGCTTTCTTTGTACAGTTTATTTCTAGTTTTATGCCTTTGTGGTCTGAAAAGTTGGTTGGTAGGATTTCAATCTTTTGGAATTTTCTGAGGCTCTTTTTGTGGCTTAGTATGTGGTCTATTCTGGAGAATGTCCCATGTGCACTTGAGAAGAATGTGTATTCTGTTGCTTTTGGATGTAGAGTTCTGTAGATGTCTATTAGGTCCATCTGTTCTAGTGTGTTGTTCAGTGCCTCTGTGTACTTACTTATTTTCTGTCTGGTGGATCTGTCCTTCGGGGTGAGTGGTGTGTTAAAGTCTCCCAGAATGAATGCATTGCATTCTATTTCCTCCTTTAATTCTGTAAGTATTTGTTTCACATATGTTGGTGCTCCCATATTGGGTGCATATATATTTATAATGGTTATATCCTCTTGTTGGACTGAGCCATTTGTCATTATGTAATGTCTTCTTTATCTTTTGTTACTTTCTTTATTTTGAAGTCTATTTTGTCTGATACTAGTATTGCAACACCTGCTTTTATCTCTGTTGTTTGCATGAAATATCTTTTTCCATCCCTTGACTTTAAGTCTGTGTATGTCTTTGGGTTTGAGGTGAGTCTCTTGTAAGCAGCATATGGATGGGTCTTGCTTTTTTATCCATTCTATTACTCTGTGTCTTTTGATTGGTGCATTCAGTCCATTTACATTTAGGGTGATTATTGAAAGGTATGTACTTATTGCCATTGCAGGCTTTAAGGTTGTGGTTACCAAAGGTTCAAGGTTAGTTTCTTTACTATCTTACTGTCTAACTTACCTCACTTATTGAGCTATCATAAACACAGTCTGATGATTCTTTATTTCTCTCCCTTCTTATTCCTCCTCCTCCCTTCTTCATATGTTGGGTGTTTTGTTCTGTGCTCTTTTTAGGAGTGCTCCCATCTAGAGCAGTCCCTGTAACATGCCCTGTAGAGGTGGTTTGTGGGAGGCACATTCCCTCAACTTTTTCTTGTCTGGGAATTGTTTAATCCCTCCTTCATATTTAAATGATAATCGTGCTGGATACAGTATTCTTGGTTCGAGGCCCTTCTGTTTCATTGCATTAAATATATCATGCCATTCTCTTCTGGCCTGTAGGGTTTCTGTGGAGAAGTCTGATGATAGCCTGATGGGTTTTCCTTTGTAGGTGACCTTTTTTTTCTCTCTGGCTGCCTTTAATACTTTGTCCTTGTCTTTGATCTTTGCCATTTTAATTATTATGTGTCTTGGTGTTGCCCTCCTTGGATCCCTTGTCATGGGAGTTCTGTGTACCTCTGTGGTCTGAGAGGCCATTTCCTCCCCTAGTTTGGGGAAGTTTTCAGCAATTATTTCTTCAAAGACACTTTCTATCCCTTTTTCTCTCTCTTCTTCTTCTGTTACCCCTATAATGTGGATATTGTTCCATTAGTCACTCAGTTCTCTTAAAATTCTTTCATTCCTGGAGATCTTTTCATCTCTCTCTTCATCAGCTTCTCTGCATTCCTGTTCTCTGTTTTCTAGTCCATTAATGGTCTCTTGCATCTCGTCCATTCTGTTTTGAAGTCCTTCCAGAGTTTATTTCTGTATTCTCCTTCCTTAGTTCTTGCATATTTCTCTGCAAGTCCATCAGCATGGTTATGACTTTTGTTTTGAATTGTTTTTCAGGGAGACTGTTTAAATCTATCTCCCCAGGTTCCTTCTCAGGGGAAGATGTAGCACATGTCGAAGCTGTCTGGGTTAGTCTTGTCTGGATCAAATATTTTTGCCTTTTCATGTTGACAGGTGCAATGGTGAGCTATTGACTTTCTGTCCGCTGGGAGAGCCAAGGCTTTCCACTAGCTCCTGGCCTTTCTTTACTGGGACAACTGCGACCCCTAGTGGCTTGTGTTGGGCAATTGCATGTAGACTGGGTCTCTGTATCTTGCCCGGCCGGTATGGAAGAAGCTCCCTTGCTGTCGGCGTGGCCAACCTCAGGCCGCTGTTCTGCAATGGCGGGGCCCCGGAGGGGTAATGGACGGGGGGCTGTTTGGCTGTTTACCTCCGTGAGGGGTCTCAGAGCTGTTGCCCAGGGAGTTAGTGCGCCTGGAGTTCCCTGGAATTTTCAGCTCTTGGACTGTGACCCGGGATGCTTCCATCCAGTTGTGGGGTCCCTGTCCCTGTAAGACTTTCAAAAATAACTCTCTTTTCTTTATCACAGGGGCACCAGCTTCAGGACCCACTCAAAGGTCTTCCTGTCCTGTTTCCCTAGTATCCAGCACCCCGCGCATGCACTGTGTCTGCGCTCTGGTGTGGATGGCTATGGCTGGGTGGTTAGCAGTCCTGGGCTCCCTCTCCCTCCCACTCTGACTCCTCTCCTCCCCCAGGGAGCTGGGGTGAGGGGCGCTTGGGTCCCACCAGGCTGGGGCTTGTATCTTGCCCCTTTCACCAGGCGCTGGGTTCTTGCAGGTGTGGATGTAGTCTGGCTGTTGTCCTGTGTCTTCTGGTCTCTCTTTTAGGATTAGTTGTATTTATTGTATTTTTAAAAATATATATGTTTTTGGGAGGAGATTCCCACTGTCCTACTCACACTGCCATCTTGGCTCCTGAACCCATTCTTAAGTTCCTTGATTAGAGGGTAGCATTAATAACACTAATGCCAGACTTTGTGTCTCTTTAAAGGTCAGTGTCTTTGGTTGTATTTTCAAAGGGAACACTCCCCAAAATCCATCTCATAAATGTATTCCATTAATCATAAAGGAAACCAGGTCAGAATTACAAATTTAGCACAACCACAAAACCAACCATTTCAAAATTAATATGCTTCTAACAGAGAATCAAGTCCATTATATTTAAAAGGGCAGTATGTGTCAAATTCGTATTTAATGCAGCTGATTATTCTTTCCCTCTAGAAACAGTTTTCACTTGTTTTTCAGGACACCATGCTCCCCTGATCCTTCATCTCTCATTCTTTCTTTCCTTTGCCAGTTATACCTTGTTGCCCTGACCACAAGACAGTGTAGTGGCCCAGAGCTCAATTCTTTTTATATGTGTATATACATTCATTCTATGGTGAAGTCACCTTGTTTTATGATTAAAAACAACCTGTTAGTGCCTCCAAAATTTATATCTGCAACCTAGATCTCCCCTAAATTCCAGACATGAATATCCAACTACCTTCTCGATATCTTTGCTGGATGGCAAATGGGCATCTCAAATTTAATAGGCCCAAATGAAGGCCTCTGGTTCTCCTCACCCCAAACTACTTCTCTATAGTGTTTTCAGTGTACATAACAGTAACTCCATCTTTCAGTATCTCAGGCCGAGAAATCCTGGAATCATCCTCAACCCCCTTTTTTTCACTCCCGTATCCAATCCAATATCAGATTCTTTGGGTTGTCCACCCAAAACAGTGAGACTAACCATTTCTCACTGGTTCCCCTGGCACCACCCTCTTCATAGCCACTACCATCTCCATAGAGCCTAGTTTATTACTAAATTAAGGAAGACTTGCTAGTCTTTAAATGCCATGGTTTTTTCTTTGCCATCACCTGTTTCTCAGTTGTTGCCCCTATAGTCTGTCTCTGGATGGCAACCCAAGCAATTTTACGAAAACATAATCAAATCATGTCAGTCCGAAGATGGAAACTTCCCAGTGTCTCCTCCTTTCACTCGGAGAACTAGTCTCTACTATGATTTCCAAAGCCTTATGTAATCTGGCTGCCCATCATCACTTACCATGCCCTAGAACTCTGCCTTTGCCCATTCATTCCAGCCACAAGTGTTTACTTGCTCTTCCTTTTTCTAACCAAGGATGCTCCTGCCTCAAAGACTTTGTACTTGCTGTTCGCCCTCAAAACTTCTTGCTCTGTGACTTCCACACAGCTAACTGGCTAACCCCCTCGCTTCTTTCATGTCTTTCTCCAGTGGCACCTTCCCATTTTACATGACTCCTTCTTAAAATTAACCCCCTCACCTGCCCAACAACCTTTATTGCTTTTCCTCCAAAGTCCTTTTCACCAACAAACTACTACTGATATGATACATTTGGTTTATTTTCTGTCTCCCCAAGCTAGAATTAAGCATAATGAAAGCAGGCATTTGGGAGCTTTGCCCACTACATCTTTAGTGCTTAGAACAGTACTTGTACAAGATGCACGAGTATTTGTCAAAGAAATAAATAACATGTTACATCTTTCTTAAAAAGCACAAAATATGATCTGTGTGACCTCTTCATCTACTGTTCTGTTTGCTAAGCCACATCCATAGTTAATGGAAACTTGCTGATCTACAAATCCCTATGGTTTGTTTTTTGCCTTCCCCTATTTTTGTTTGATTTATTCAGTAGTAACAGGTAAGTTGGATAAGCATCCACATAAGACTAAATATTTGCTCTTTTGAGGATTTGCCAATGTACCCATTTTAATTGACCTATTACTCATGGCTGAATGAATCAACTGATTGACCTTGGTTAAGTCCTTTTTGATTACAGAGGAATAATGCACCATTCTAGAACTCTTCCCTGCCTAGATATTTAAGATTTGGTGCATATTTTCTTTCAATTTACATTGTCTTCTACTATTTGGTGGAGTCTTTTTTGTACTTTCCAGTAGAGTAAGCAATAACCTATGTGTGCCCATGTGAGACTAAAAAGTGATATAAGGCCTAAATACATGTAACATTTGTGTCTGTGTATTGAGGTCATTTTTTGGCATTACAGTACATGTGGGGGTCTATTGTACAATATGCTCTCATTTCATTTATAACCAAACTGAACAGGAGTGACAATGTGAAAATAAATACAGTTTACTCCTGTTCAGCTAGAGAAATTGCCTCTGACATGAAGTGAAAGGAAATATGTGGGAGCGTTGAAGCCAAGAAAAGGAAAAGAAAAACAATGAAATTTGTCAAAGAAAAAATGCCATTCTTTGCCTTCTCCTCAAGGAAAAAATATATATCATGTCTTCTACCAATTAAAAGTGTCAGCATCATTTCCATGTTATTTGTTTCTATAGTGTGCTGAGTGTAGTTTATGTTTATTAGGTTGCCTAGTCTCAAATCACTAAAGACAGTATTTTGCCATCATTACTAATATAAACTGTTTCAGAAATATGTAACATTAAAGTCATGGCAGGAAAACATATTGGTGGGCAAGGCACTTAAAATAGCTCATGATTTAGAAATAAATTTCTACCCAACACAGCTCTATAAATTGGTAGAACAAGAAAGCCTGAAAACAGTGAGTATGTCTACATACAGTGTGGTAACCATTTATTGTTCTATTGGCCTCCAACATTTCTTTCCCTTCTCTAGTTAACAATGCCTTGTATTTCTTTCCCAGAACCATTATTTCTCCATTTACAATCTGTTCGTGATGGTTGGATTTGATTCCCTTCCTGTTATAGACGGTTATAGACTGAATGTCTGTGTGGCCCCAAAAGGCATTTGTTGAAGCTCAAACCCCCACAATGATGGTATTTGGAGGTAATCAGGTTTAGATGAGGTCATGAGGGTGGGGCCCTCCAATGGGATTAGTGTCCTCATAAGAAGAGGAAGGGAAGAGAAGAAAGAGATCTCACTCCTCCCGGGGATGACACAGAGACGGTGGTCATCTGCAAGGCAGAAAGAACCTCTCACAGGAACTGGCCAAGGTGGCACCCAGATCTTGGACTTTAAGCCTCCAGAACTGTGAGAAATGTGTGTCTCTAGTTTAAGCCACCCCGTCTCTGACCATCATGTACATTTAAAAGTTAGACCTGGTCAATCTGTATATTTCATCCTTCTGGTCATAATAGCTGAATCACGGAGGTTTACTCAGTATAATGTATATGACTAAGAGTCAGGTCTGGGTATTTTTAGGATTCCTTCAACCTTTCTCAGCTGGGGTCCCTCATCTGAATCACAGTACAGGAAATGATTTCAATGACTATGTTCTCAAATCTCCCAAAGACAGTGTTCCACAGTTACCATGCAAGATACCGAGGAAGACAGTTAATTGTTCATGTGTGATAATCCATTACCTTCAAATAGTTAATATGTTAAGGCATCAGAATTTAAATCTTGCATATCTAAATTCCAACTGAGAAAGTGTCCCTTACTGGGGAGCATGATAGTAGAAGAATGAAAGCTGGAGGCACGAGGATCCCATGGGAGCCTGTGGAGGCAGCATGCATGCAGCAGAGCAGAGCCAGGAGCCGGAGCAAGGAGCAGTTGCACACACATACAGATCAGGTCGTATCTGGATCTGGCGGCACACCTATAATATTTAGTTCTACAAACAGAACACTTCCTTTTAGTTCTCATCCACTTGAGTAGGATTTTCTGATACAGAGGTTCTGAGTGATACGTTTATATATACCAGTTGGACATTGCAAGAAAATGAAACTGCATTTTGTATTTCAATTATAAAGTGTGATTTTTAGTGTGAAGTAGAAACCTGTTCTACTCAGCAGTCTATCAGAAACAGACAAGAAGAAATTGGGAAAGGGAAACACAAAGGCTGTGTGTTTATGTTACAAACAGAAAATGCAGCAAACACCTGTACACAGCCCCCTTCTTTTTGATTTTGACTTCTCTAGTTAACACAGAGGAGGGCAAAGATATTTTAAATAAATAGGGCAGAATTTCCCTAATCCTCTCTGCCTCGCGGTGATGGCATGAAGATGGGGGTGGGTAAATCCCTGATACAGCTTTCCTGCTTTAGCTACAGCTCTGAGGAGAAAGAAAATATGCCCTAGTCAAAAACCTGGGTACAGGTGCTTTGTGGAATGAGATCAAAATAAGGAGACATATATACATTATGCTTTTTTGACCATACCAGTATAGGAACTAAAAAGAATAGAGTCCCAATAATGGTAACCCAATCCATTATCTTAAGGAGGCCAGCCATCCTTAAAGCCTCCCCTAATTATATCTGGGCATCTCCTGTGGGGTTACACAACTTGATCTTTACTTTCTCGTCTCAAAACGTGGTGAGGAATATGCTAAAACAGTCATGAGGCCTCAGAGAGTAAGTCCAAATCCCAGTTCCACCATTAACTAAATGTATACCACTGGGTAAGTACAAAGAAGTAGAAGCAGTTTTCTTAAACAACCAAAGCAACTCAATAAGAATCTAAATGTTAGAAGCTTAATACAGTGCCTGGCACATTATAGACTATCACCTACTATTTGTTAAAATTACTATTATAGTTGTATTGACTTGTGTCTCAATGTTTTTTTAAGCACTAAGGCCATAGAAGACTGGGCTTCCTAAGGGCTACTGAAAGTGCTACTTAAGAAGCTGTTATTTACAAGGGAATGAGAGCTACCCAGCTGAGTGCAGTCAAACATAAATTCACTAAAGATAATAAGGTCTATGTTCTTTTAGGCCCCTAAATTTTTTTTATCAAGATATCTTTGATATACAGTCTTATGAAGACTTCACATGAGCGATATTATGGTTACTACATTCACCCATATTATCAAGTGCCCCACACACACCCCATTGCAGTCACCCACCCTCCCCAAACCCTTCCCTTTGGTAGTTGCTAGTCCCTTCTTGGAGTCTGTGAGTCTGCTGATATTTTGTTCCTTCAGTTTTGCTTTGTTGTTATACTCCACAGATGAGTGAAATCATTTGGTACTTGTCTTTCTCTGCCTGGCTTATTTCACAGAGCATAACACCCTCTAGCTCCATCCATGTTGTTGCAAATGTTAGGATTTGTTTTCTTCTTATGGCTGAATAATATTCCATTGTGTATATGTACCACATCTTCTTTATCCATTCATCTACTGATGGACACTTAGGTTGCCTCCGTATCTTGCCTATTATAAATAGTGCTGTGATAAACATAAGGGTGCATATATCTTTTTGAATCTGAGATCTTGTTTTCTTCAGGTAAAGTCCTAGGAGTGGAATTTCTGGGTCAAATGGTATTTCTATTTTTAGTTTTTTGAGGAACCTCCATACTGCTTTCCACGATGGTTGAACTAGTTTACATTCCCACCAACAGTGTAGGAGGGTTCCCCTTTCTCTGCATCCTCACCAGCATTTGTTGTTTCTTGTCTTTAGGATGTTGGCCATCCTAACAGGTGTGAGGTGATATCTCATTGTGGTGTTAATTTGCATTTCCCTGATAATTAGCGATATGGAGCATCTTTTCCTGTGCCTGCTATAGGCCCCTAAATTTTTGAGGTGCTTTTTTATGTAGCAATGTAGCACTAGGTATTTGTCTTTTTATGCTAGTGTATAGAGAATATTTTCCATTTTATTCCCTTCCATTTTACTTGCTTAGTTGTTTGTATATGAGGATATTTTTGTATATTATGTACATATTAATATTTATTTATAATAATAAAATATTAATATTTTAAGCAGCCATTGTGGTGAATCCTCATATTTTTAATTGATTTATGGTTAATTGTTAGGTTTCACATATATAATCATATCTGCAAAATATATTTTTAAAAATAATTATACTACTGAATTTATATGTCCAATTGTATCGGTCAGTATATCTAGAAAAAGGTGAAGATACAGTGGCAATATTGGGCTTGTGTATTATTGCCAACTTGAATGAAAATGTTTCTAGATGTCTCATCTGCCTTTAAACAAAATCTCTGCAGGAAATTTTCCCTCTAGTCTTACTTAGACTTTTTAAGTGGCTTTTTAAAAGATCAGTAATAAATATTAAGGCTTATCAAATTTTTAAAGCATCTTGCTCAGTCATTCTGGAATAATACTATTTCTGATGAACCTTTTTTATATGACATATAATTAATTGAGTTTGTTTTATTATCCAATCTGAGAGCCTTTTTTTTTAATGGATGATTTCTCTTACTTACATTTATTGCCATAAACAAGTATGTTTGGTTGAATTTGATCAATTTGTGTTTTAAATTTTTATTCTTTTTTTCCTAGCATTACATTTTTCCTTTCAAATTACATAGAATATTTACAGTCTGCTCTTAATGTTTTTCATGATACTATTAACACTTCAATTCTTACAAGTAAACCCTTAATTTATTAACTCTAAAAAATTGTTTAATCATAAAACTATAGACAGGAAAAATTTATTTTTCTTGAGTTTCTCATCCTCTCTCCATCCCCATGTTATATTAGCATTCATATTTTATCAAGATTGATATCATTTATATTTCTTAAAGATTCAAATTTTATTTTATTATTTAATCTTAGAATTTTAATATTCTTTCTAATAGCTTCATCATTCCTGAGAACCTGATTCTGATTTGCCTCTTGGTTGGCTGAGTTTGTAATCAAATAGTTTTAATTTCAAGTACCCATGGGAGCTATAAATCCAAGTTTCTGCATGCTTGAGATTGTATTTGTTCTTAACTGGATGAGGGCTAGAGCAATTAGCCAAAGGGATAATCACGTATTCCTTATTGCTTTTAGCTTATAAAACTATTGTGTTTACAATTTGTACTTAGTAAAACACTCAGGAGACAGGTTTGAGGGAACAGAAGTTTTGAACATATGTTTCACCTACAGCATCCAGTTGATCATTCCAATAGGAAATACAGATAAGTAGTTCAGTATAAAGATCAGACTTGGAAGGTAAAGGTATTACAGTTTTTAGTATATAGACAGTAATTGAATTTATTAGAAAAGATCACCAAAAAAAAGAACATATAGATAATTGATAGATTTCTGTGTCATATGATCATTCAAAGGGAAAGTAGAAGAGAGAGAATTTAAGTGATAAAGATTAGAAAACAAAGGTAGAAATTCAGGAGAGATCAGTGTCATGGAAACCAGATAAAAGAAAAGGTTTCCAAAAGCAAGATAGAGTCACCCAGAGTAAATACTATACTTACCAGGTAAGAAAGTCTGATGGTAAGTTCTAGAATTTTTAGTAAGAAGTTAAACCTTCATCGGTTACCTATAGTCGTTGGTTACCTCCATTAGAATAGTTTTAGTAGAGTGCTGTGGCAAAAATCAGATTGCAATGAGAATTAATATCTAGTAAATTGTGTGTGAGAAAACAAGGAGAGAGCACGAGAAGTGAAATATATAAACATCAGGGTAATTTTTTTTCACATTCATTTGAATTTGAGATTCCAAAGAATCACCAAAGAAAGGTAAACTAAAAATTGGCTTAATTATTAATATTATTTACCCTCACTAATCATTAATAGAATAGTTAATTAAAAGGAGAGATAATTAATAGGATAGTTACTAAGTATAGAGATCTATGATACATGTTGTCAACATGGGTCAGATTATTTTGTAGTTAGTTATTTAGTTCAAACTACACCTTTTTTGTGAAGCCTCAGTCTTCATGGACTTGTGGTACATTACTCTGTACAAGATTTTAAAGTTTGGTAGTGTCTTAAATAAACATACACCTACTGTATAATCCACCAATACATTTCTAAGTATTTGGTACAAGAGAGGAAAAAAAAGATTTTGAAGAAATGGAAAGGACACTAGCTCCCGAGAGAGCTCTTATTGCACAAAAGAATGAGTCAGTGGTTTATGAATCATGTTTTATGTTACATACTAGTGTTAACATTTAGTGTGCAGCACTGTGCATTAAATCATGGAAGTGTATTTTTTTTTCTAGGAATCTGTGGTGTGAGGTAAAAAGGGTATAAACCCTCTAGTTCCTTTCCCACCACCCTGTTTCCATCTCCCCTACCCCACATGCCCTCACTGCACCAGGGAGATACTGTTTACAGGGATGGCAAATAAACAGTTCACGTAGACAGAAGCCACTTGGCAAAGATTCTAAACAAAAGCAACAGGACCATTAAAGTTCTTGAGAAGTGAAATGACGTGGAGACACAGGAAGAAAGGATTATCTAATTACATGATTATACAATCCATCCCCTAGACTCCTGAGTGACTTCATTTAATCTAATAGAAACATTTATCTGTCTACTTTCAGTTTAAAATTTTTATGGATTTTGTAGCTACAACTTGGCAAGGTCCCTGAAGGCATTCTGCCTATGTCTGAACAATACCCACCTTGAGTAGGTTAGGTAGTTAGGAGTTGGTCAGTTGGTTCTGTCATTAATTTAAAAAGAATAAAAACTGACCAATTTTCTTAATTTACTAACATCTGTGAGGTTATACATGATCACTTCATTATCTTGCTTTTTTTTTTACCCCCCTATTTTCTAGAGAAAGCAATTGAGAGGCCTGGGAATAACAACAGAGTAACTGTTTTCCTAAATTTGATCTTTGGTATGTTCATTCTTCCATACTTGTTACATTAATATTAGGTTGAAGCATATGAAATTGCCATTTTTTATGTCAAAAATGGTCAACACTAAGCAATTTCATGTGCTTCATTAACAACAATTGTAATTCCATTGCCACACTCTCTCCTCACGCACTTTCAGGATCCATCCCTCAGTCTGTAGCTCTTTGTCCCTTCTTCATGGAGGAAAACCTATTCATTCTTGGGAATCTCAGTGTTTCTAATGCTTCCTCTTAGAAAGCTTCCTTGACCTCTTAGTCCATCTGGGCTGCTATAAATAAACTGGATGGTGTATAAACAACAAATATTTATTTCTCACAATTCTGGGAAGTGCCAAGTCCAAGTTCATGGCACTGGTAGATTCAGTGCCTGGTGAGAACCTGCCTCCCATTAATGCCTATCTTCTTGCCATGTTGTCACATGGCAGAAGGGCAGGGTATCGCTCAGGGGCCTCCTTTATAAGGGCACTAATCCCATTCAGAAAGGCTCCAACCTCATGACCTAATTACCTCCTAAAGTCCCCACCTCAAAATAACATCATATTGGGGATTAGGTTTCAACATATGAATTTGAGAGGAACACAAATATTCAGACCATAGGCATCCCCATTCTAAGTCAAAGTGTTCTACTGTAAATGCTCAGCCATCCTCAGACATGTGCTTATCAGTTTATCTCCAGTACCTAGCACTACACTTGGAATGTAGTATGCACTATATAATTGTGGAGTAGATAAAATGATCTTAAAAATAAAGTATTTATTTTCATATTCAATAAAAGTACTCTGCACTTAGAAATTTATGCACAGTAAAGTTGAAATACACCATCTAGAAAGCTAAAACACTTTATACACTCAAGCCTCTTAATACTTGAGAAATAGATATTTATCTTTTCCAATGTGTGTTTTTTACTTCAAGGAAATATAGAGCTAATCTGGCTCACTTAAAGGACAGTAAGTGAATCATAGATCCTGTTATCAAAGATCACAATTCAACAAGCAAAACCAATTTTTAAAGACATGAGCATATTCATATAAACATGTTTAAGATAATTAAAATGGTAGAAAGTGACTAGGAATATTTTACATAGAATTTTAGTTCTTAAAATAAGTTTTGGATTTATGTTAAATGGGATAAATATATTTCTTTTCAGCAAAAACTTTAAATGGGTTTTTGGCACCTGAAGTTATTGAATTACTATGTAACCAGAGTTTTACTTGTTACTAAGTTATAATCAATTCTAGTAGACTAATTTAAAAACACTGCTCAGGTATTCAAATGGTTCAAAATTCAATGACATATGTAACAGAATAAGTATTTACATGGGTAAATACAATCCCATAGAAATCATCTGTGCCAGATGAGGCAAATCTGTATTCACTCCTGAGATGGTCATCAATGTAGAACATTAATCAAGCCAAGTGAAAATTGAAATGCAATTAATGGCTTAGGAACTAAAATTATTCTCTTGACTAAACTGAAAAAAAAATGGCTGATTCTGCTTTGCATGGTAAGCATGCAATGAAATCAGAAATATTTTGGCAAATATCCAGGAAACTTTGAACATCTTCCTAGGTATGCTAGGGGTTCCCACCAAAAATACATAAGACACCAAAAGATTCCTTATAAGAACAGGAGGGTGCTTTGCCTTATAAGTGACAGCTGAAAAGAAGACTCAAAATTCTTTCCAGGAATGTTTTGGAAACGATAAAATATAAATTTTTTTTCAATTTGTGAACAGACATGTGAAGATAAAAGGATTCTGTAAAGAAATAAACTTAACCAAAATCACTATATATCCCATTAATGCAAAAAGAGGGAGAGGCAAATAATCAAAACGACCTCTGAGGGCAAAATCCAGGTTGTTTGCATGCTTAGTCTCTTACAAATAATGAGGCATCAACAGGTCTATTAAACGAATGAATTATTAAGTGAATCAATGACTATGGATCTTTTTTTTTTTTTTTTTACACACCAAGCTTTACTCTTATCTAAAGAAAATCACCTAAAATTTCCTTCCTATTAAGTATCTTATTTTATCAAAACTTATTTTTGGAAAAAAGTATTAGCTTTTATTTTCTTATTGGAAATACTTATGCAAACTTGTAAAGAGAATATGAAAAAAGACAGAGTAAAAATGAACAGTATTTGCCAATAAAAACACCACAGAAGAAAAAAATTAACTGAAGAGATGAGAAAAAAGTCAGATTCTGATGGTGCACACACTAGGTAGTGAGTGCCTGAAAATTCTAGGTACTTTACCTATATTCATTCATTGATCAAATTACTCTTAGTCAAAAAGAGAATCATTTTAAAAATTAAGTGCCAGTTTAGGGGAGAGTCCTTTTTCAATATATTTAGTAATCCAATAACATTTCTTGAGCAACTCAATGTCCCACACATTATCCAAATACTGAAGCTATGAACAACACATGAAGACATGTCATAGCATGTCATAAACATGACTTAAGATAGGAAGAAGACAAAGACCTATAAATAATTACTTATTACAGAAAAAAACACTATAACAGAAGATGCATAAGGATCTTTACATATGAACATTAATATCTAATAGTTCAAGAAAAGAAGACAACTAAAATAATTCCTTTATATACAACCAAGTATGTACGGTGACTGGAATACACCCTTGTGCTCTTACTACCACAGTGTGCATTTTACTGTTAATCCTTCTATTAATAGTAATTCTGCTCCAGTAGTTGTTTCTCTCTTTTTTTTTTGAAGTATAGCTGATATAAATAATACTGTATTAGCTTCAGGTGATTTGACAATTACATACATTACAAAATGCTCTTCACAGTAAGTGTAGTTAATATCTGTGACCATGCAAAATTATTACAATATTATCAACCTTATTTCCTATGATGAGCTTTTCATCCCATGATTTATTTTATAACTGGAAGTTTGGACCTCTTAATTCCCTCCACCTATTTTGCCCATCTCCCCAACTCCCCGGTCCCCAGCAGCCACCCCAGAAAGAGACTCAAATACAGTGCTATTTCTTTTTAAGCATTTGTCACAAAAAGCCTATATCATGGATTTAATTCTAAAAGTACTTTTTATTGAAAGGTTATATTTCCATTTTCATTTCCTTTACAAGATCTAACAAAATCCTTTTCTTTAATTTTCGTAAATTTTCAGACTTCTGGTCCAAGATGACAACATAGGTGGCTCATAAACTTACTTCCTCCCAGACACACCAAATCTACAGCTACATACAGAGTAATTTCCTCTGAAAGAAATCCAGTAACTGCTGAGAGACTCTTGCACATTCAGTGAAAAAGAAAATACCCACATCAAAATGGTGGGAGAGGCTGAAACACACTCGCATAATAAACTCTATCCCTGCACAGCAACATGCAATCAGGTGGAAACTTTCAACTTTCAGCTTCTCCCTGAAGAGTGAAAGATTTGAGCCCAACATCTAGTGCCCTGATATTTAAAACTGCACCTGAAAGACAGGTCCCTAGAACACATAGCAGTGAAAGCCAATAGGACTTGGTTCCAGGAAACTCACAAGACCACAGCAAACAAAGAAACAATTCTTGGTGGGCGCACAGGGACTCGCTGAGAGTATCCCCTCAGGGCTCAGAATGGAGAGCAAACAGTGGTGCTCATATAACAGTCTTTTCCTGAAAGGGACCTATTTGCATACTTTGAGAGCTGTTGTCTAAAGGTCAGGCTTCTAATTTAGCAAACATCTAGAGGCTGACTGTGATTCACCCTAGAGACTGGGAAGTCCCAAATAGCCAAAGCAATTTTGAAAAAGAAGAACAAAGATGGAGGCATCATACTTCCTGATTTCAAACTATATTATGAAGCCATAGTAATCAAAATAGTATATTGACATAAAAACAGACACATGGACCAGTGGAGCAGAACAGACAGCCTAGAAATAAACCCACTCATATACAATCAATTAATTTTTGACAAAGGAGCAAAGAATATACAATGGGAAAAGGTAGTTTTTTCAATATATGGTAGTGGGAGAACTGGAGGGCCATATGCAAAGGAATGATACTGAAGCCCTATCTTACACCATATACAAAAATGAACTTAAAATGGATTAAAGGAGTGAACATAGGAGCTGAAGCTATAAAACTTCTAGAAAAATACATAGGAAGTAAACTCCTTGATAGAGAGAGGTCTTGGCAACAATTTCCTTGGATTTGACACCAAAGCAAAAAAAGTAAAAGCAAAAATAAACATGTAAGATATTATCAAACTAAAAGTTTCTGTAGAATGAAGGAAATAAAATGAAAAGGCAACCTACAGAATGGGAGAAATGTTCTCAAATCATATATCTAATAAGGTATTAATATCCCAAATATACAAGGAACTCAGACAACTTAATAACAAACAAACAACCCAATTGAATAAATGGGTAGAGGATCTGAATAGACTTTTTTTTCCCAAAGATGATATACAGATGGCAAACAGGTATATGAAAAAGTGTTCAACATCACCAGTATCAGGGAAATGCAAATCAAAACCATGATTTATTACCTCACAACTGTAAGAATGGCTGTCATCTAAAAGACAAGAGAGATAACAAGTGTCAGTAGGGATACAGAGAAATGGAAACCCTTATGCACTGTTGATGGGAATGTAAATTGATACATCCAGTAAGAAAAACAGTGATGGACATTCCTCAAAAAACTAAAGTTAGAACTGCAATATGATCCAGCAACCCCATTTCTGGGTATATATCCAAAGGAAACAAATTCATTCTCTCAAAGAGATATCTGCTTCCCCATGTTCACTGAGGCATTATTTACAATAAGCAAGATATGGAAACAACCTAAGTGTCCATGGATGGATGAATAGATTAAGAAAGTGTGGTATATAAACACAGTGGAATATTATTCAGCCATAAAAAGGAAGGATTCCTGCCATTTGTGACAACATGGATGGACCTTGAGGGCATTACACTAAGTGTAAGAAGTTAGAGAAGGACAAATATTGTATGATCTCACTTTACGTGGAATCCAAATAAAAACAAAGTCATAGAAAAAGAACAGATTGGTGGTTGCCAGTGGCAGGAGCTGGGAGTAGAGGAAAAGAAATAGGTGAAGGTGGCCAAAGGATCCAAAATCCAGTTATAAGATAAACAGTTTCTGGGGATGTAATGTACAGCATGGTGGCTGTAGTTAACAATACTGTGTATTTGAAAGTTTCTAGGAATAGATCTTAAAAGTTCTCATTACAAAAAAAAATTGTAACTATGTGAGGTGATGGCAATTAACAACTGCAGTAACCATTTAGCAATATATACATTTATTAAATCATTGTGTTATAACTTAAATCAATACTATGTCCAATAGCAATTACATCTCAATAAACCTGGGGAAAAAATGAGTATCATTCCCTTCCCTGCACTGTCTTTTTAAAATAAAGTCTCTTCAGTCCCCTTTCAGTCCTCCGGCATCAACTGTCCACTTAAGTGTAGGTTTTTCTAATAAAAAATTACGTCCCATAATGCATTGCCTTGGCTCACTCACCTGAGGTATCAAAAAGATGTTCTGGAATCCCTCAGCTAAAACTAAGTTTCCAGGTGGACCTGTTGATTATTCATTCAGTTCTCCAAAAGAGCCGGCTTATCTCTACCAGCCTTTCTTTGATCACATGGATTTTAGTGCTGTTAGGAAAGCATTTGTTCAAGTTGAGCCTTCTAGAGACTTCTCTGTAACCATGAAATAGTCTACAGAATGAAGTAACTTACAGAGAACTCAAGGGTATGAAAGATGCTTTACTTTGCAGAAAATCATTAGGGTCCACATAAATGGTTCATTTTACCTCCCACTTCTGTGTTTCGTATAATTATGACACTTTGTTGTCCTGAGGAAATGAGAAAATACCCCAAATTAAATTTGAGTGTCTGAACAAAAGTGAAACTCACGGGAGCTTTTCCTGTGTGGTCTAGAAACGATGCTTTCTCTAGCTCATGAAATCACAAAGAGGAAGTAGGTTATAATTCACCATATTCAAAAGCCAATGAATTGTGTAAAATCCTATAAGAAATAAATACAGAAACATGCCATTCTACCCCTTGTTTCCAACTATACTCAGTCATCTTCATTTTTGGAAAATGCCCTAAAGATTATGCTTTGCAAGATCATTTTTAACAAATGGTCATTTAACAAATTAAAAATGAAAAGCTATTTAAAGTAACATTACAATCAGAATAGTAGTGTATTCCTTTCCCATAATGTCCCTCTGAAAGTCATATGACTTTCTCTATCTGATTGACCTCAGTTCTATTGATGGCCTAACAATATGCTTCATAATCATCTTAATTGTAAATAGAAAGCCACAAGAGTTAGAAGCCTGTATTAGCAAATGAAAACTCGGAATACTGCCCTAGAAGGAAAAGCTTCCACATCTTATTTTGGTTAAGCCAGAAGGCTCCTGGGCAAAGCCCCTTTGATGTCCTGGTGATCTTCCAATAAATCTGGAGTCAGAAACACCCAGGACAGATCTTCCAAATCCAACTGCTAACAATAGGGATTTTTAGTTTTTCTATTCAATGATCTAAAAACTTCGGGAAAGCTGCAGTTTCCCTGCTCCCCACTCAATACAAAACCATGTGATAACAGACTCCAGGGCACACTAGATAGACCCTTTTTAAGGTTAAGTTTGTTACTTGAGATTGACTAGAATTTATTAGTCAGATAACTAGCCTGGTCAAGAAGACTTTTATTATGTAAGTGCTCGTGGCATTTGTGTTTTTTTTATGGTCCCCTGTGTAACTCTGTTTTAAATTGCAGGTGACTGCTAACTATCCCAGGAGTCATACCAATGTGTTTCACACACCTGATCAATCTTAGCATTTGTGAGATTAACTTCATAAAATTTGGCTTAACTGGCCATTGCTATACACCACCCAACCTTCATCCTGCTCTGCTGACTCGCAGTCCCTGGACTTCAACTATCCCACAGGTAAAATGGTTCATATCCTCTGAGACAAAATCACAGTCACCTTTCATTCTCATTTTATGTTTTCTTTCTAAGCTAAAACAGCTACAGCTATTGGCTTTGTGCTTTCAAAATCTTAAGGTCTTTATTTCCATTCTTTGACAGGTCTACAACAAAGGTTGCTGACTGTCTTACCAATGGGTTTCTGAACCAGGCAAGTTCACTATGGATTCAATGTGACCAAAGAAATGACAGGAGAATGTTCTTGGGGTGAAAGAGTTATACCCAACTTTATTTCCATGGTGGCAGGTCAGTCACTAGAATCCCATTCACTCAGAGCGAGTCTGCATGCAGCAAGCTGGTCTCTGCCTCTGGGCCTCTCTACACGCACAGCCATCTCAGTCTCTGTCCTTAATGCTGCCACCACTCCAGCCTCTGCTCTGCTCTCCTGCAGCCTTGCAGCCCTGCCACCATGTCGCCCAGAGCACTGGGCAGAGCTCTTAATATAGAGTCAATAGCAACGTATTACCCACAAGTGTGTGGTGAGCTAGCCAACCAGGGCCAAGTGAGAATCCTGGCCACAGGAACCTTCACTTTATCCACACTGACCAAATCAGTCATCTTCATACACTTTATTTTCCCTTCTTGAATTTTAAGCACAGGAAAGAGGTTTGACTTAACAAGTGATACCTCACCTATTACTCCAGGTGATTCAATTTCCTCATGATTTATTGGTATCAACCATCCAGGGCTGCTCTTACTCAGCTTTATGCCAAATATGTTGTCTTAGAATTGATACTAGAGCTTCTGAATTTAAAATTTAGGTCATATACTGGACAAAGCCATAAGTTTAAAATTAGTTTTGTAAATGATATTTTCATCAAGATGAAATTAAACTATAACAATCAGCATGAAAACAAAAATGTTTTTATTGATTCAATTATAGACTGACTTCAAAGCTTATCCTCCTGAATTGGCATCAAAAATTACTTATCACATATATTTGTGTGGTGGTAAATGTGCAAAGAGAACTATTTTAAAGTTGGGTTTCCTCGGGAATTTAGAGTTTGAACATTAAAAAAATTCTAAGGACACATCAATACTTAGAAAATAATATGTGTGTGTATAAAATTTTAAATGTGTGTAGAGACATTTTGATAATAAGATCCTTGAATAAAAGGGCCTTTTATATATGTGTCTGTGTGTGTGAATATGTGCGCATGATTTAAATATATACATATAGAAAGAGATGGATTGGCATGAGGTTTAGAGCACAAATTTCAGTCAATATACATTGGTTGACTATAATTCAGTAAAAATTTTCAGACATAGGAACAAAATATTTTACATTTATCTTTAAAACATTTTGGCTTTTGTCAAAATATTTCTCCATTACATGAATGCAATCTTTTATGAAAGAATATTGTGTCTGATATAGTGCCTAAAGCCACCAGTCCAATTTTGTTCAAGGCTGTTATAAAACTAAGAGCATCTTTTGTGCATGTACACACACACACACATGCCCCTCTAGGCTGTAGTAACCCAATAAAAACAATTGAGACAAAGGATACTAAAAAAAGCAAGCTTTTCTCTTTCTGATGGGAAAGACAATGGTTTCCATATTTTCAAGAGCTTAGCCAATATTAATATTATTTTTTAAATTTTTTCTCCTTCAGATAAAGGAAGCAGCTATTCTGTGAGTTAGAAAGGCAAATTATGCTATTCCTTCAATAAGTCCGTAAGTCCGAAACTAACCCAAACTTCAATTGATACTAACAAGAATAGTGATAAGGAAATAGACTATGTCTGAGAAAGAAAGGATATATGACTTCTAAAAGATAAGCAATTCAACAATGTTTTAACACTTGTTAAGACACATTGCTAGCCAAGATTGATTTATCCTAAATTTTAGACTGCAATGAAAAAAACGTAAGTTTGAAGTATCAAAACAAAGTTAATGGTATGTGCCACAAACATTTCTTTCTTTTGATAATTCCTCTAGAAATGTCATGTCAAAATACACCATTGCAATACAGTGGGGTAAAGATGGTGTGTTTAATTAACAGTTCAGAGGAAATTCATTTCCATATAAAGGATGCGGAAGTACCTTGACTGTCTACCTCATACCATCTACAAAAAGTCCATTTTAAATGTTTTTCAGATTAAATGTCGAAAGAAAAGCAATGAAACATTTAGAGAAAAATAGGAAACATTTTTGTCACTTTGCAATAAACAAAGATTTCTCAAACAGTACATAAAAACACCAACAATTTTGAAAAAATGTATAAATTTAACTATGTTAAAATTAATTACTTCTCCTTATCAAGAGAGACCATTAGAAATATAAAGGCAACTCCACAAAGTGGGAAAAGACATTTATGCCATAATATATTCAACAAAGGGCTGATATCAAATTACATAAAGAACTCAAAATGGATAAAAAATCTAAACACAACAAAAAGCCGGCAACCAAAGAGAAAATGCACAAAAAGCCTGAGCAGACAATTTTTAAAAAGAAGATATCTGGCTATACAATAAACATAAAAAGCCACTCAGTTCATTTGTCAGCAGAGAAGTTAAAACCCGAAACCATATCAGTACACAAGCTCCAGAATGGCTAAGGTGGTAACAATGGAAAGAAAGTGTTAATAAAGATATAGAAAAACTGCTTTCATGCAGTGCTTATTTAGAAGCTTCCATTAAATTGAATATTAGCATAACCCATGGCCCAGAAATTACAGTTCACCCAATAGAAATGCACACACACACAGTTTCTAAAAGACACACACTACAGCTTAACAGCAGCACTATTCACAATAGCCCTAAGTCCAAAACTAACCCAAATGTTCATCAAGATAAATGAATTGTGGCATAGTCACCACAAGAAATACTACGCAATGAGAATAAATGAGCCATAAACATCTTTCATTATGACAGATGGACTCCAAACATGCTGAGAGAGAAAGAAATTAGATTAAAAAGAATACACTTATTAATAAGGAATATTTATTCTATTAATGCACAATGTAATCAATATATAATAAAAATGAGTATATGTTCTTATAATAAAGAATGGATATATTCTTTAATGATTACATATTTATTGTATTTATTAATATGCAATATATTCAGTGTTTGTTATTATATTATATATTTATTATTAGTTTATTTTGAGGATTCGTTTTTTGGTTGTGTGATATGACACAATGACAACAATAGCACAAAAACTAACCTGTAATCCAATTAACCCGTGAGGATACAAGGTAAGACACTGCTCACTTCAGGGAAACTGTTCTGACAAGGGGCTGGTACTAATCTTTTTTTCTTAATTTGAGCTCTGCTTACATGGGTATGTTCAGATTTGGAAATGTATTGAGCTGTACATTTATGATATGTACACTTTTGGGGATGTATCACAATTCAATTAGAATATGTCATCTCTAAAATGAGCATTATTAAGAAATTTTACTTTCATTCAACAAAGCATAAGAAATTCACTGTTGGAGAGGACATAGGGAAATTTTTTAGAAACATAGTTTCCTTTATGGCCCAAGAACCCAGGACCACCTGATCCTATGTATCTAACCAACACTTTCAGATTCTCACACTCATAAAAATTTGATAACATACTTAAATTTTAATATACAAAATAGCAGATTCAAAGAAATAAATATTACTACTTTGTGCCTCATGAGATATCTATGCTGAATATTCGGAGTTTAAAGTCAAACAAACTGTCCTTTAATGAGATTAAATCCATAATTAGAGTTTCAGGCTCAGCCCCTCACTTGAGAATTTCCCTGAGTGGGATTAGAAATGGGAATAACAATAATAACGGAAATCCCCTGGCCAGACTGAACAAACCAATTCAATGGAAGCATTAAAGAAGCGAAAGCATTTATCTGTCCTGTATGCCTTAGATGCCTAAATCAAATACTAATTAAGCTCCTTGACCTCTATGTTCAGCCATGCCACAGATTCTGTAATCCAATATCTAAGGAGATTTTTAAAGAATCCTATCTAGAAATTCAGGAGAATTTGAATTTGAGAACATCAAGTCCTATAGTTCTTGATAGTTTTCTAGACTGGCATTATTTGTATAACGAGCTCTTTTTTCTTGACTACTAACCCAGTTTCTGTTACCTGGCTTCTGTTTTTAGTAATCTGTCCAGGAGTATCCCGCTTGGATCTTGCCTTACATGTAAGCACTTTCTGGACAGAAGACCCCCTGGGCTTCTTGATATTTTCCCATGGCCCGCAACCTGTGTGATCCTCACTGGATTTGCCTGGTGCTGGCAGTCAGAGTGTCCCTGGACAATGACCTACTGACTACTCCCAAGCTTCTCTGAAACCATGCTCTGCCTACAAGCCATGACACTCACCTGTCACTCACTCCTCATCACACTCCTGAACTCCTTCCTGTCTGGGTGTCCACCAAGGCTAGTTTCAACTTCTTTTTCAACCACCCCACCTCACCTGGGAAGATATACTAAGGTAGCCACAGCCTCGCATGTATCATGCATTCACCTCTCTAAAATTCTTCACACTGCTGACATTCTGAGGGGAACTGTAAGCCCAGTGGATCTTTCTCACCTTTGAGACCCAACCAGCTTCATCTGGCCCCTTCTGACACCTCCAAAGAGAAGGCAGCAGAAATTAAGAACAGAATATTTTGTTTTTTTACTTAGGCTCAGGTTGCATCAAGACAAGAAACAGCCTAGAATTCCCCATGCTTAGCAACGGTCACCAAATCCTGTCCCTCTTGGGCCTGCATTAGGACACTGAGATAGAACCAAAAGGCAGGAAAAACTGAGGAAAGCAAAAAGGCAAGAAACAAAAAGAAAAGTATGAGAAAAAAGGAAGGCTATGTTAGAGCAGTTTGTGCACTACTGTTTTTCATTCATCTACTACTTTTAAGGCTCCTTTGTAGAACACATTGTCACTATAGCCACTTTCTCCACTATTTGCTTATTCTGACCTTTCCCTATTTAATCCCCTAATGTGTGTTCATTCAGTTTCATACTTTTTATTTTTTTTAACTATGAAGAGTTAGCTTTGGTCATTCTAGACCTTAACATATCCTTACCCTTATGAGGACATTCTCCTGAGTTTGGAAATATCACTAACCCTGTTTGGTTTCCTTGTTTAAAATGGTTTGTTTGGATTACATCATGAGCCCCTTATATTTGAGAGAATAAAATCCCTTTTGTTTGCTGAAGTCATAAGATTCATGAGAATGAGGGTTTGTTTGGCCTTGACTTAGCTGGAATGAAGTGAAGGACAGAGGGGTGATTGCTGGAACCACGGTAAATACTCCTGGTCCCACAGCCAGACAAACCAGAATTTGAATCCTCACTTGCCTACTAATGCGTGATATGGCATATGGGGCCCTCACATAAATACAAGTAGCTTCGGTTTCCTCATCTGTAAAATGTGGATAATAATATGTATATATTGTTATTAGGGCTGACTCCATAGGATTTTTATGACTTAATACATAGAAAAGGCACTCACTATATGTTTACCAGTGCAGATATCTATTTTGACATTTACTGGCCAATGTAGAAGCATTGTGAAAGTACAATGCTGTGAAGTACAACTAAATCAGGAGCAGTTTGTACTACTGTTTTTATCTAGTTTAGCCAGTTGGCCACTGTGATACCTTGGATGGGTGACTTAATCTGACATTTCCTCATCTATGAAATTTGATTAGAATAGAAAAATTTTAAGGTATCTTCCAATTCTAAAATGCTACAATTATCTTACCTGATATTAAAATCATTCTTTAAATAGGCATGGGGCTCAATAGTTGGCTGAGTCTTATCAAACTGTAGTCCAACACCAAGAGTTATCATTAACACTCCAGAATCCAATAAAACATTTTCCAAATAAAGAATTTTGCTGGTTTCTGTTTGTTTTTTGCACTGGCTGAAACAGTTTATTTATCTTCAATGTACCTAAAGGGTTCTGTTTTAAAATATTATGTACTCTCATATTTTGAAGTTTACATGTATCATGCTTTTCTTTATGCCTGGATGACTCAATAATTTCATTTAAAATAACAAAAGTGATATTTTATTATTAAAGATGTATTTTATTACCTCTGATACATAATTGAAGAGCATAAAAATAACACTATACTAAACACATCAGCATGGCACACAGAGTTGCATGCATTTCACTGTATGTTTTTTTACATACCAGTCTTCATTTTGAATTTGTATTTTATTTTTGTCTAAAATAATTAATAAACTGTATAGAGAAGGAAATTTTCACAATAAGCCATAAGGACATTCATTGTCAAATAACTTCAAATTAAATTATTTAGGTGCATATGTATAGGAGTATATGTGAATGTATATGTGTGTGTGTACACTTGGATATGTGTAAGACATTATATATATAAAACGTATAATATTATAACATATATATTATAGAGATATAAACATATGTTCTCATCTACACACACACACACACACACACTCTATTAGGCCTTACGCCTTATTAAAAAATAATCTGGAAGCAGAAAGACATTACACACAAGTTCTGCCAACCACTAAGAAAAATAATCCACCAAGGAATTACTGTTAATTCAGAAAATTCACTGTAATTTCAAATAAATTTGGAGAAAAATGGCTAGATTTGAGAGGTCCCAGCACTTTCTGAGATCAAAGTACCCACCTTGATGTGCCCCTTCTCCCTCTTTCCATTCTCCTCTGCCCTCCCCTCCACCCTTTCTCTTTGTAATGCTGATTTGTTTTCTATTGATGCATAACAAATTACCAAAAATTTAGCACCTCAAAACAACACACATATATTATCTCACAGCTCTACAAGTCAGGAGTCAAGGCACAACAGCTTAGATGGGTCCTGTACCCAGACTTTCCCAGGATCTCATCTGAGATCTCAGTTAGGTTGAGAATCTGTATACAAGCACCAGGCTGTCAGTGGAATGCATTTCCTTGGCTGTTGGAAGACACCCTCTTATCCTAAAGGCTTCCCACAGCTTCCTGTCAGGTGGTAGTTAACAACCTGGCTTTTTGCCTCCTCAAGACCAGAAGAATCTCTGACTCCATTCTGCTAATCCAGATCTTACACAGCAGTAACATAACCATAGAAGCAACACTCCATCACCTTAGCAATATAATACAAGCTAATCAAGGGAATGACCTTCGCCAGCAACAGGTGAGACTCACTGGGAGTCAACTGAGGGTGTGTCTGCTACATGGTATGACAGTAATTTGGTAAGAATTATCTTTCCAAGATCACTAGTCAAATTGGTTCACACCACTGACCTTCAGCCTTAGTATAGACTCCACTGAGATTTTTTTTAAATCAGAAATAATGTTTTTAACTCCCAAAAAGAAACTAATGCTAATACGTTGACCTGACTTGAACTTTATCTCCATGGGGTCATTTAAATATTTATATCTATTGTTTTCACATGTTTGATTGACAAGCCCTTCATAAAATATTGATGCTGTCAAAAACCCAGCTCATGAGAATATTACTTTTTAAAAAAATGCATACTGACATTTTTCTTCTTCTTTATAATAATGACAATGAAAATAGACTTCTATTTCTCCACTTCTTTTAAAAACCAAATGAATATTATTTTTGAACCATATTTGTATTCCCAGCAAATTGAAAATGGAGAGGCTAGAGAATTGAGAATGCAGATAATATGTATGTAATAAAGAGATTTGTAAATGTGCTCTTCAGATCTCCCGATCTTTTTCATAAAAACAAATAAACCAACAGGAGAGTGAAAAGAAAAACAATTCATGGACATCTAGAAAAAAATGTAGTGAAAAAATATCTCTGCCACCTTCTAAGAATACAGGTTGCTGGTGTCAAACAACTACCAGAAGCATGGCCTGTGCAGGACAAAGAGAGTGTAGGGTAGAGAAAGAGCAGCTCCAGTGATACTAGGAGCTCAGAAACAATCAATAACCCAAAAAACCCACATGCAAAAGGAGAGTACTCTCTTTTCAGAGCCACGCAGCTCTAACAATCCATGGAAGTTGAATGAGGATATACTGGCTCCAATTTAAGGGTGAGTTCTAAAACACAGAAAATATCAGAGGGCACTAGTTATGTATATCCATGAAGGATTTTGGAATTATTGAACAAAAATTCTTTTGTGGAAGGACAGAGACGCAAGAGAATAAAAAAAAATGTATGTGAATAGATGGCAAACTGAGTGGGTTAAAAATCCTAGGAATAAAGGAGAAAGAATTTTCAGATTCTGGGTAGTAGATGGAGGAAGGCCCCAAGGAGACAGTTCTTAGAACTGTGAACATGGCCACACAAAGAAGTTACATTTTTAATATTTTACAATTACAATGGAAGAGGGTTTATCAAGAAGTGAAGCTACCCTGGCCCACTTCTCACCATAGGAACACTCCCCTAAAAGTATAAGAAAACCCATATTAGTGAGGGTGAGTAACAAATGGATTGTGATCAAACCTCACAGAGATATTAAAAGAAAATGAACTTAATACAAAAACATGAAGGTCCACTGAAAGTCTGACTGCACATCAGAAGTAAACAGCACCGCACAGCACGTGACCAGAGGAAGAGAGCTAAATGTAAATTAAGATTCTAAGTGCATAATGAAGAGCACAAATCAGAGGAAAATCTCAAAAATGAGTTCACAAAGCAAAAGGAGGATTTGAAAATAGAGCTTTCAGAACTAAATACAGAATTAGAAAAAAAATTAACTGGAATAAACTTCAATGAAGAGATACCATGGAAGGTAGTAAGGAAAACAAAGGATAAAAAGGAGTAGAAATAACAAAAATTATGTGTGTGCATGGATGATAGGTAAACAGATACAGAAGACAAGAGAAGGTATAACACATATAATAGGTCATCCTACAAAAAATTATGATCATAATAAATAATATCATAATTCATATAATCCTAAAAGCAAAAGGCTCGAACATCCATATTTACAAGGGTACATCATGCATTTGGGAAAATTATTAGAGAATGGTTAACACTGAGACAACTTCTAGTAAAACTATTGGCTTAAAGTTAAAGAAAGATTTTTGAGAATCTAAGCAAAAAGACCAAGTTGGGTATAAAGGAAAGATCATTGTATTGGCAACAGACATGAACAACATTTCATAACATAAGACAAGGGAGGTACAAATATTCAAGGAAAAAGTGTGAATTCAGGACTTTCAATGGAGCCAAACTAACCTTCAATCATGTTGTTATAAATCTGCAAGAGCATGGGACTGCGGATCCCAAGATCCATTCCTGAGAATTTACTAGAGAAGAAATCCACCATGAATTCAGGGGAAGTTTCACCACTTTAACTATAAAACTGTATCTAAACAAATTAAATAAATGCCACTATAAAACCAACACCAATCAGTGGGGATAATATGACCAAATGGTGTAAAAATGTTCTTTGACAAAAGAAATATATTACAGCTAACAAACACTGGATAAGAAAGTCTATGTATGGACAAGTTTACTGCCTCACAGGATGTGAATTGATGTAAAAGGTTATCATACTAATTAAATTCTGAAGGAAAGGAATGGTACAACAAAGTGGATAGTAGTAACCAATTCCATTATTGTTATGTTATGAACATGGTAGACAGTATCAATAAAACAAGTAATAAGATAACTATTAGGAAAAAAATCACAAGCCTTCAGTGCACAGTAAATGGGTATAATATCTCCAACTTAATGACAAATGGTTCATAAAATATATATATATACATATGTCCTACAAACACACACACACACACACAGAATGATAAACAAAGGGGAAAAAGTGTAAAAACATTAATGAATACTGGTAAAGGGGAAAACAGGAGATTCTTCCATAATTGCTGAAAATATTGTTGCTCTGTATATTTGAATCAAAATTTGGAAATATTTTAATATAATACAGATTAATAGATCTACAAAGAAAAAACAATTCACTAAATTAGTAATTAACAGAAATTTTCTTAACAGAATGAATTTGAATTACTTCAAAAATTAATGGGAATATTAGAATATTCTAATAGCATTACCAAGGAAGTCTGCAACAATATAAGTGTACCTAACACCTTCAGTTGTATTTCACGTTAAATTGAAGGTATTATCTAACTCAATTGGCATTATGTGAATCCATAAAAGTCTGGAAGATTACATTCATATGCAGAGACTATAATATTACAACTAGAAAACCCAAAAGAATCGATGAAAATCTACTACAAACAAAAGAGAGTTTAATAAACCAGCAAGATATAAAATTAACCTCCCCAAATCAACAACCTTACCATGCACAAGAAATACCATCCACTTTGAAGATATAATGGAGGAAAAGGCTCTATTTAGAATAATAAGAATGTATTTAGGTATAAACCTTTTAAAGTACAATAAAAGATGTAAGAAAAAATATACTCATGAAGATGCAAAGGATACATGACCAAATGGAAATCTATACCTTATTCTTGAGTATGAAAATTCAACTTCATTAAAATGTCAATTCTAAGTTAATTTTGTAAATATAATCAGCCCCAATAAAATACTATGATGTCCTTTCTTGGAACAAGCTGATTCTAAATTTCATTAAAAAGAATAATAAAAGCAAAATCAGCAAGACAAAGCTGTAAAAATATGCAGTGGGGGAATTATATCTAATGTTAAAACACTTTAAAGGCTCCATAATTAAAACAACATGGTATCATCTCACTAATAAACTGAAAGACCAAAGAAAGTAAGTCAAATATCCAAAAAGGGATCAAATATGTATAGAATTTGGTAATGATAAAGTGTCATCTTAAGTCATAGGGAGACAGATTTTTAATAAAGGTTATTGGGACAACTGGATAAGCATATGGAAATGTATAAAACTTTATCCATTTTTCATATTGTGTAATAGGATAAGTTCCAAATGAATCAGAGATCTCAAAATAAAATAAAATTATAAAAGTACTAGAAAACAGATGAATTTGTTTTTAATCTGGAAAACACTTTCATTCCTGTCTATCCATACATCCATCCACCCAGCATTAAAAGAATGAAAGAAAAAAATGAAATAAGTATAAACCTTATAATTGAATACTTGAATATGTAATATCTATATATACACTGGAATTATTTCCTTTAAAATATGTGCATATTTTATAACTGTCCATTGGAAAGCCCTAAAAGCAAAGTTAACACACTTGCAAAGGATACTTTCCTATCCTATAGGGCTCAGACTGGTCTCTAAATATTGTTTCCCACTAAAAGGAGCTAGGGCTTTTTGGAGACATGGCTGATACCAGGTCTGAGGCAGGAAATATATATGATGATCCTAGGGAACCATGTCTAAAGATTATAGGAGGCAACTTCATGGAACTCTTACTGGCCTAAATGAGACTGAACCTCAAAAAGTATAAAAATTGAAGTGGATTAAATATCTGATACAGTAAAATCTTTAAGAAATAATATTTTTAAAACTAATTCAATACTATAAAATTTGCTAGAATACAGCTTATTAGCTTCATCTTATTAAGAAAAAAATCAAAAGCATCCTATTCTTCTTATTGAAAAAACCAAATAAAGTAAGCTCTTCTCTACAGATAGGTACAGAGATAGGTACAGCTAATAAATGCAGATAAAATGATAAAATGAAAAAAATCACCATTAATTTTGCAAAGTCTAATTAAATTATGGATAGAGATAATAATCAATGGATTTTTAAATCACCAGGTAAAAAGTTGATGGGAAACTTTTCCCATGGAAGGATCAAACTGTTAAATGCACACATTATTAAATGTGAAATGCACCTAAAAAGTGCAGGGCACAACCCGTGAAGATGTCTTGTCAAATAATTGAATCTGAATCCAATTATCTCTATATATATTGCTATGGTTTTACAAGACATACAGGGGATAGCAAGACATGGTAAATGATACCACAAGGAAACAATCAGCCAAAGCCAGGGTATCAGACATTATACAGGATAAAAGATTCAATTTCTCCAGCTAAACTGTGGCATGGAGGAAAAAACGAAGGGGAGATTGTTTGAATATAAAGGACACGTAAGAGGCATAAAAATCAAAAGCAATGTGGTCTCTTGCTTAGCTCCATGTTCAAAGCAACTATAAAAAGATACCCTTAAAACAATTAGGAAAATTACAACATAATTTGGGCTTAAATAGAATTAGGGAATAGTTGTTAATCTTGTTAGCTGTAATAATAGGGTTATATTACAAAAGTAAGTGTCTATTCATTAGAGATGCATACTCGTGAATTTATGGGTGAAATAACATAATACTTGGGATTTGCCTCAGTATATTTCTGGAAACAAAGTAATTATGTAAGGTTTTCAGAGTTGCTAATATTCATTTTTATCACCACCAAAATATAATAAAATTTCTTTATGCCAAAATATCCACCTTCCCAGACAGACTGCCATGTCTTATTGGTATAATTGTTCATTACTAACTTTTCAGATACTGATATTGATGAATTTTCCACTATGTTCAAAACACTGCATTTGTCTGTTGGGAAAGAAACAAAAGCAAAATTGACAATCACCTGACCTACAAGAGTTTGTGATTTTTTTTCAATGGAGCCGTAACACACAATTTGAGAAATATGCCATCAATATATTTTAACAGGGGGTATCCATGCTCAGGAATAGTGTAGAATTATTTCCCCATTTGGGGCAGGTCATTGCCTGAAGGCAGTTGATTGCTCCTGAACCTATCTCAGGACTGTGATTAAAAACACAAGAACGAAAATGTGGGCTTTTAGAACATCAGCCTGCAAAGGACCTTGAGAAGGAAAAGAGAGCAGAGCTCCATTTGCTACTTCAAGTTCAAGCCACTGTTTGAAACCACAGAAAGGAGGTCAGCAGTGGGTGTTTGTGGTGCCATCTCTAAAATATGTGGGCTGCAACTGGAGGAGCTATTACAAATGACAGAACAACTCATGAGTTGCTGCTGGCTCTACTCTCAGTGAAACTCTGCCCACTGGGGACACATGGAGTTGCCGCAGGCTCAAGCAGAGCAGCAGAAAATAACAGCGTCCCCAAACAATGAGTGCTTGAGGAACTCGGGTGCTTGTTAGGTGTTCCCACATTCGGAGTTGAAAGCCTTTCTAAGTACTGGCTGCACTGAGCATTAGGTGACACCTTTATTTATTTAAACATCTGTGCACTAAGAAATATTTATGATGCTTATAGTCTCTGAGCAAATGTAGAAACTCTGTTCTGCCGAAGCTTCCAGTCGAGTGAAGCAGACAGGCTTTCACCAAATAACCACATGGGTGAACGTGATGAACATGTCATAAATTGTGATAAGGAGAAAAAAATGCTTCTTCACGTGTATTTATCAAAGGAATCCTTTTCAAGGCTGGGGGTTCAGCACAGGCTTTCCTAGGGAAGGACACTTACCTGAGGCCCGAGAGAATAATAAGTGCTCTAGGCAACGTTGGTACGCCAGAAATTTTCCAGGCAGAGGGAACTCAAGGACTCATGGTGCTGCAGGCGGAGGCCAGGTGGTCTACAGTGCCGGAATTTAGGAGAATGAGGCCAGATGGGAATGAGGGAAGCCTGTTTTAAAGAACTCTGTAGCCACTGAGGTGGAGTTTGGATTTTATTATAAGAGCAATTGGAAGCCCCTAAAGGGTATTAAGCAGAGGAGTAGTAACACGATCAAATGTATATTTTAAGAACACGCTAGTTTCAGTAAGGAGAGTGGATTGCAGGGCAAGCTGAATAGATACAAAGATTGTGAATGGGTGTTGCAAATGTCCAAGCAAGAGATTACAGTAAAGGAAACAAAAGTTGGTAGCAGTGGAGTGAAGAGGAAGTCCAGAAGACGTGTCTAGAAGGTGTAACTGACAGGCCTCCGTAAGCGATGAAACAGGAGGAGGGCGGCGAGGTAAGGCAGACGGAGGTGTCCGTGGAAACCCCCGGATGTCTGGTCTGGGCAGTTGAATGGGCGGAGGCCACATTTGTGGAGATGGGGAACATTAAAAAACTAGGTTTGGAGATGTTTGGTCTGAGATATATTGAACACAGGATATATATTTGGAAATGTCAAATGAGCATATGAATGTGAAAATATGTAGCTTAAAGAAAGGTCTAGAAATATGAGAGTCATTATCCAGATGGTAAATGAGGGCAGAGTCATAAATGAGATTTCCTAAAGGGAGGGAGTAAGGAGCAGGGCCCTCAGGAGCTGATTCAAGTCAACAGGGAGGGTTGATTGATTTTTACCAGCCAAATATTTTAAATTTTTCTGAACTTAAGAATATTTAGAAATTATATGAATTTTCCTGTTCAACAATGTTCCGTCTCTTCTACCAGGCCTCTGACACATTTGCAATACCTGCTGGCTTTGAAGGCACTGGAGTTTTCACAATACAGCTTAAAAAAGACGAGAATGTAAGACAGTCTTAAGCAATTTTATTATATATCGAACATTTGGGTAGAGACAGATGAAGCCCACAAATCTTCTACAAAGTATATCTTCATGGGAAAAATTATAGAATTATAGCCTGAAATGGTATTATATGCTTAAAGATGTATTTTACATAATCCAAGCCATGATCATTTATGCACTACAGAATATTCATTTTAAATTTCATATGATTTTTTCCTGATGTGTAAAGAGTATAAAGTTTATAGTCTAATGGGGAAGCAGACATTTGACAGATGTATAAATTCCTTTTCATTTAAACAGCATCTAACTGTCATTTTTTCTAATTAGACTAGTCTAAACTTTAAATATAATAGAAATTGTTTCACTAGGCTATCATATATATTTCTTGATTCCTACATGGTCTAATTTTGAAAAACTGGGAAGTCATTATATAATTTCAAGCATCACCATCTATGAAAATAGAGTAAGGAATGAAAAATATTGAAAATGTGTGGAAGCACTTGACTGAGAAAAGTTATTTCACTATAATTGCAGTAAGAAATATTATAATGAATAATCAGCATTCACTTTCAACCTTTATAATAAAAATTTATAGTGGCATTTGTCCTTTCACAACAAAGTTTCCAAAGCTTTAGGCAAAGGTTAAGGCATTGAATCAATGAGTATTCAAATAAATTATATGTTAGTAATAATCTTATAATCTTATGTAATAGTTCCTTTCTCTTTTATTCTTAATACTATAATTGGCTGAACTATAAATTAAAAGAAAATTAAATCTGTTTTTAAAAATAATTATTCAGAAACACTTAGAATGAATCAGTTAAAACCAGGCACAGTTAAGGTCCAGACTTCCTGTGTTCAGATGTCCAACACTGTGACTTTCTACCTGTTTAACTCTTCATATTTTATGTCTCAGTTTTCCCATATGTAAAATGGGGCAATAATAGTAACTGTCATCTGGGTTCGTCATGAGAATCCAATTAATCACTAAAAATGCTTAGAATAATGCCTAGCCTATAATAAACATTTAATCAGTGTTTGTTGTTATTATTTTTGTTATTATTTAAGATTGAAGCTTCTATTTCCCATTAATAAAATTATAATCAAGATGATACCAAAATGTATCTGGGAGATGCTACAGATTGAATGTATACGTCCGCTGATATTTCTTATGTTGAAAACCTAATCCCCAGTGTGATGGCACCTTGAGGTGGGGCCTTTGGGAAATACTAGGTCCTGAGGACAAAACCCTCATGAATGATTAGTGCCTTTACAAAAGAGGCTGGAGAGAACTCTCCCTTTCCCCCATGTGAGGATACAGCAAAAACATACCAAAAACAGGTGGTCACCAGACCCTGAGTCTGCCTGACCTTGGACTTCCCAGCCTCCAGAATAGTAAGAAATAAACGCCTGTTGTCGAATAATAATGTCTGAATAAATGTCTGTAATATCTGTTGTTTACAAACTACCTAGTCTGTGATTTTTTTTTTTTTTTACAGCAGCCCAAGACACAGTACAAGGCATTGCATCCAAATAAGCTACAGAAACACTATAAAATGATGTGCGTTTTGGAAGGAACCACGGACTTTAATCTTTTTCTCCACTTATTATACCAAATATTATGGAATATCTACTATGCACTAGGTGATACGTTCTGCCTGGGGTACAGATCAATTTCTACCTGCCCTCACAGAGTATATTCTAATGAGAAGACAAACATAAAATAAATACTGTTTGTCATTCACACACAAACAATAATTTCACATTTTGAAAGAGTTATAAAAGGAAAGTATAGGGCATGGTGTAAATAAGCTAGGATACTTGATTAAAGCGAGGAATTAGCATAGTGTGAAAACATCACTTTGATGCTCTAATATGATACCAAAGGGACAGTCCATATACAAAGGTTATATGGTGTGTTGATGGGCATATATGCACGTGTGCATGCTCATAGCATCCCAGGCTTCTGTTGTAGGCAAAAGCCCTTTCCTTGGACTTTTATAATATTCGGCTCAACAGCGTCTGGTCTATAATGCAAGGAATTGGTTTAAATTCCAAATGCATTTCTGTCAACCATGCTTTGAAAATCTGCATCAGAAAAATGCTGAGTTAAGGAGAGAAGAAACTGCATGACACAGCATTCATCAGCAGCTTCTGTCACTATTGGGCTTCTCACTTGGGCAGCACCGAAGGTCACATTTGAGGTGACTGAGCAAGTTTTGTTCACTTGGAACTCAAGGGTATCACACAACTTTGATTTTGGGGTCTGTTCTTAGAAGACAGAGCAGCTAACTCTCATTTTTCCCTGAATCGCTGTTCATTTCATGTCAGCCACAAGAAACCCAAGATGCCCAGCGCAGCCCTCATCCCTAGGAAGTCATCCAGTCTCCACCATGGAAACCTGGGGAGGCTCAGTCCATCCTTGGACTGTACCCCCAGCATCTTTGGGAGCCCCTTCACGTGCTTGCTCTGTGCACAGCCTGACCCTTCCCTGGAGACACTACTTCCTCCGAGCCCTCTCAGTGCAGCTTCTGTCTTCCCACACTCCGTGGCCCCTTAACCCTGGAAGTGAGAGGTTGTCATCCTCATTGTCATTTCCAGACATTTCAATTTTCTCCTTCCTAAAACCCAGTTTTTAATTGTACCCATTCAAACTCTACCATTAGGGTGACCTGTCCTCCCTCCTTAACAAGCTTCTCAATCACGCTCATACCTTCCAGGAATATTCTTATCATATTTCCTGATGATTTTAGCATCCTGCAAACAGTCCAGCCATTCATCGACTGGTTCTCTTCCAATGAACTTTACATCAGATTTCACATGTATGAGCACAATTTGGACTTTGTTATTATCAATAAAAACAGCTTTTATGTCAGTTTCCAGCATCCTACACACTGACTGCCATTTCCTCATTTACCTGGTTTACTCTTTTTAATTCCCTCAATACAACAACTACTTAACCATCATTTTCCTACTTCCTAGAAAACAATTTTATACCACTGCTTCTCTCCTCAACCTCGAGTATCATCCAGTTCTCACTGATGACGCTGATTCTAATTTCATGGAGGAAAAATGGAATCAGAAGACCTTCACCGGTTTCCACCACCCGTTCTCCCTCCACTCTCCTGTCTGCGTCTGTGTTTACGAACCCTGACCTCGGCCCTAACCCTCAGGAGAGGCGGGCCGCTTGCTCTTCCCATGGCAGCATCACCACGCCGGCATTCTCTCCCTTCTCCTCTCCCCTGCTCAAGAACACCACTCTTGCACTGTCCTTCCTCTCTTCTGCATCTTCAGTTTGTCCCTCCCTACTGCATCATTCTCATCAAGATGCAAATGTGCTGAAAGTTCTACCATTTGAAGAAAGTTCAATGCAGATTTATTTCGCCTATTGCCCTGTTTTTCCATCCTTAAAATTGATCCCCACAATTTGGTTATTACTCTCTTAAAGCCTTCTGCTCCCAGTCTTTCTTGACTCCATTTAGATAAGTATTTGCTCCACCACTCCACCAAAGTTTCCCTTTCTAATGTCCACAAATAACACCCATGCTGTTAAATCCAGTGGTATACTTTTTGTTTCACTTAACCTATCATATTTCCAGTTTTACTGAAATAGAGTTGATATTATCACTTGTGTCAGTTTATGGTGTACAGTGTGATTTGACATATGTACATATTGTGAAATGAGTACCACAGTAAGATTAACAGATCCACCACCTCAGTTACTGTTGTGTGTGTGTGCATATGCATGTGTGCATGTGTGCATGTGTGTGTCTGTGTGTGTGTACTGAGAACTTTTCAGATCTCTAGGCAACTTTCACATACACAATACAGTACTGCTCACTACAGTCCCATGTGTGCATTTCAGCCCCAAGACTTATTCCTCTTATAATTGGAAGTTTGTACCCATTGACTATTCTCCCCCACTTCTGGTAACCATCAATCTACTCTGTTTCTATGAGTTTGATTTTTCTTAGATTCCACCTATAAGTGAAATCATGCAGTATCTGTCTGTCTTTGTAGGACTTATTTCACTTAGCATCGTGGCCTCATTTCATCCATGTTATTGCGAATGGCAGAATATCCTTTTTATGGATGAATGATATTCTATTGTATACATATACCATATTTTCTTTTTTTTTTCTTTTCTTGACAGTTTCTTTACTCATCCACCCATGAACACTTAGGTTGTTTCCTGTCTTGGCTATTGTAAATAATGCTACAATGAGCATGGGGGTGCAGAATCTCTTCAAGATAGTGACTTCATTCCCTTTGGATATATATCCACAAGTGGGATCATCTGGTAGTTCTATCTTTAAATTTTTGAGGAACCTCCATACTATTTCCCATAGTAGCTGCACCAATTTATATTCCTGCCAATACATATGAGTGTTTTCCAAGCATCTTCTCATTCCATCCTTATCTCAATCAACTATTTTTGCCCTATTGTACAAATCTCAAAATCAGGGCTCATAAGGCCCAACTCCTGGCCACAAGTCACAGATTTTTAAGAGAAAGAGGCAGAATTCATACTAGTTTATCCATCTAGAGCTCAAGCTCCTTACCACTGCTTTATTTTTTCCAGCAATTTCTGCAAATAGTATTCCCACAATCTAATTAATTTTAAAAAGGGAAGAAAAAGAAACAACACCTACTCCATATGATTTCTAAACTTCCCTAATTAACTGTATGGGCTCTTACCTGCTCACAGGAATGAAAGCTCCCAGAGGGCAGGAATTCTCATTGCCACAGCTCCAGTGTCTAGAACAGCACCCAGCATGTAGTAAGCCCTCACTAAATCTGTTGAATGAGCAAACTAATTTTGCATCAAAACCCTACCTAAGGCCTTTTAAAATAAGCAAAATTTCCCCTTTCCTTTTCTCTCTTCCAGTTCCCCAGCCTTGGACTTTGCCTGCAGTATGTATGCTAATGGCTGGGTGGCTGGGGCACTAATGCATCCACTGTCAGTGAAAACAGAAGCACATGGTGTTACACCTCAGCAGTGATACCACCATGCCATCTTATCACAGATCATTTTCATCCAGAACAACCTTGAAGGAGCTATATTTGCAGCTAAAAATGTATCTTGTCAGTTGTTGTTTTTTGAGGAAACATCAGGGTGGAAATGTCAGTGTGGCCTGGCACGTGGGTGCACTTTGCAAGAACTGAAAACGCACAGCCTAAGGGTAGCACAATATACATTGGAGGAAGTTAGGATGTATTACCCAGGGGACTAATAATGCAGGAAATTCTTGAAACCAAACATTCTACTCCATCCATCTTGCACAAGATTATTTTACAGTGGGACCACTTGTTATTCACCTCCATCCCATTAGGCAACCAAATTACATGCCAACCCAGCATTATAAATAGAACACTGAGTAGGTGGGCCAGAGCTGAGGGAAAATAAGAGAATGAATTCATTTATATAATCTCATCTTTTAGAGTAGAAGTTGTCTTTTCCATTTATAAGTACAAGAACTGTCAGAATGAGTCAAAGAGAGGTAGAAAATGGTGCAATTATTCAAAAATACTTAGGAAAACACAAAAGACCTTCAGTATTTCTTTAATATAAGACAAGGATATAAATCTAAATCAGACATGCTGAAAATTACATTGTGGTTATTGAGGCAATATACAGCCTGATTTATTAACAAGGCTATTTTGCATCTGCTGCTAATACCAAACTTGATCTGCACACAAGTCTTATTGGCATTAATGAAACTATCTCATTTGGCTGTAGATGGTAAATGGCTAAGGAGGTGAAGGTGAGAATATAACCTTGTATGACATCTGACAAGAAGGGCATACATGTACAGCCTGAGGGTTGCTGCTCTAATTAATCCTTTCTTGAAATTTAACAAACTTGCCTCCAAAACTTCAAAAGCAAGATATTTTATATTTCAATAGGTCATCCACAGGATCAGCTACATAATTTGTAGGGCCTGCCACAAAATGAAATGGGAGGCTTTATATTTGAAAAAACCAGACAGGGGCGGGGGCAGAGAAATGCCATTAAAAGCATTAAAATATAATGCTTCTTTTCCCTTCTTCTGCAGTCTCTCTTCCAATTTGTCATGCTGATGTTACATTTGTTACTTAATGTCATTCTGAGTAAGGAATTTAAGATTTTAAATTATTGGCATGAATTTTACCATTAGTCTTTATATGATGAAATGCCAGTTTTAACTGCAATTAACAGAGCATTTAACTCATATTAGGAGTCATCACAATTAAGACTAATTTTGTGCCTTACCTCTGGAGAATGCCCAGAAATGACCAGAAGAGACAAACTCAAGCCAGATTTAGGGAGACAGTATCCCCCAAGGTCAACCTGTGTACTCATAGGGCAAGTGCAGACCCTCACAGCTTCCCTGACTGGCTCACATCCCAGGGCTAACATGTGCAGGGACCGGCTTCCTGCCAGCCACAGACTGATGGGCCTTGCCTCAGCCAGGGCAGACAGGTTGAGCCAGCCATAGCCTCTCCCCAAGCGCTGCCATTCTAACGTGCAACGGCCAAGGCCATCACCAGCTTGGTGCCGAGCACCCGAGTCCGGAGTCAGGGGTGTGCGGGAGGATGCTGTGGCATGCCAGGCCAGGGTGGGACAACTGCCACCATGTCCCCTGTTCTCAAATGAATGAGCATAACCCCAACCCGTGCCACACCCATGCCCAGCCCCCTCTGGAGGGCAGCCTGGCAGCAGTGGCTGGGGTGGGGTAGACAAGGAACAGCCACACGGGGCCGAGGTTTCCAGGAGGCGCAGAAATGGGCAACCTAGAACCTATTCACACACTGACCCCAGCCCATGAAACGGACCTGCTTATTGACACAATCTTTCCAGTGAGGCAACCTGGGCAGGGACTGCTGTTTGCCCTCCATACCCATTCTCTGGGTCTTCTGTAGTAAATGAACCCTCAGCATTTAGCTGAGTATAAGGACACCTGGACTAACACGGGCATTTTCCAGTCAGTCTTGCGACTAAGTATGCAGAGTGACCCAGCTCATGACGTGTGCACGGAATCAGCATCTGCGCCCGTCCTTTGCCTCTTTGACTTTCCTGCTGTACAGAACATGGATATGACCTCTGGAGCTCCAGATGTCATCTTGAACCTCAAGAACCAGGGCCGCACTTCAGGGATGGCTGAGCAGGAAGCTGAGAGGGTTCCTCAGGATTTCGTGGCACAGAGCCACCTCACCAGCTGTGGACTGCCTACCACCAATTTTAAGGGAAATACACACATCTAACTTGTTTGTTAAAAGCCTTTCTTTTCTAGTCTCTTTCTCATGGCCAAACTTTGCTCCTAAGCAGAGCATAGATAGTATAATCTGATTTTCATGCTATTCTACTCACCACTGACTCATTGGGAGGTTAATTAGTCAGTCCCAAGACCTTTTCCCTTTTATACTCCTGCATTACCAGTGTTTGTCCTTAATATATTTGAGAGGGATATTCCTCAGTGCTTACATTTTGCCATAGCTTTATTTTACCTTATATTACTCAATATGATTATAATTGATCTTATTAATTTAAGATTCTATTCCTTTCCTGGAAAGAGGTAGCAATTGCTGACCATTTAAGGGTAACTATGTTCTTCAGTCTGGTCCAATCTCTACTATTATAAAGAAACTGAATTTTCAGCTATAGAACACTTCGTTCTTGTATCCTACTAGAAATTGTTCAGGCAAGTTTTCCAAGTCAATTACAAATAAATAAAGAGAAACTTCACTTGACTCATGGGTTGCTATCTAAATTGGATAATAATTTTTGTTAATTTCCTTCATTCAGGTTATTTCTTAAGTGAGCTTTTAGGAAACAAATTACAGAGATTCTCCATTCTGTGGATGTTAGAAGGAAACAGTACTGCCAACCTGACATGTATTCAAGTATCCAAGTGATTAAACTGTTAACTTCTGACTTAAGTGAGACCAACAAAGATTTCGTGCAATGTTTACATTATATCCAATCTGTTAAGAATGGTTGTAAATGTTGTCAATGCTCACAGACATACGAATTGTTAATAAGGAGAAGAGATCAAAAAGCAGTCGAAGAGAGAGATGGCCATTAGCTAGAATTATTTTTCCCTGGATATTGGGGATTTAGGAGAATCATGAATAATAATCTGCAGAGTTTTTATTAACTCATTCACCAACCCTATATTCGGTGTCTACTTCTTGAGCCTCACTGTGTCCAAACTCACTTCTCTAAATTTATGACCTGGAAATCATACATTTCTGTATTCTTTTTTTGTCATCTTTCTCTGTCTATTGTGCTTATGATCTATCACCAGGCAGAGGAAAATAAAACCCTGAATATTTATGTGCAGCACACGAAAGGACCCTGCTGTGAGCTATTAGCTCAGCAGATGACGTTTGCTCCCAGTTGGAAGCTGAAGGGGTGGGAAGAGCAGTGTTGCAGCCCTTTATAAAGGAGCATAAAAAGCACCTGTTTGCCTGCTTCATTAAGCTTCCCTAATGAACAACTCCAGGGAGCAGAGCCGGGAACTTCTTGCCTTTCCTGCTATAAATAGAGAAAGGTATTTAAAAGTTCTCATTTAAATGTGAGTACTGCTATCTGTAACGATTTGCAAGAATGTAATACCCTTCAGGAATATAAATGAGCCAGTACTCCCTGTATTCATGATGATGACAGACAGCAGGAAGGTGGTTCCTGGTACCGCACTGGAAATTTGGTTCTCCTAGAGGATCAGAGTCACAGACATTTGAAGCTTTTCTGCCTAACTCCTGCTCAACAACTACCACAAAAGAAGGGAGCTCAGGCCTCTTCTGAGAAACTCTTAAGCATCCCCGCTCCCTAACATACAAACATGCACTCCGTTAAGAATTCAAAACGTGCATTTTTTTTTTAAAGCACTTATCACTGTACTATTCTCATTAGTTTTTTGCATCTCTCAGGCTAGGACAGTGTCTTATTTTATAGTCTCCAACTCAGTGCCTTCCACAGCGCATGCGCTCAACAACAGTGTGGGTGAGCGAGAAACAGACGTCATCGTCTTCCCTCAGCTTCTGTAAGATGGTTCTTAACCTCTGGCCACTTCTCAGTCTCCTTTGTAGTCTCCTTTGCTTCTGTTCAATTCTTAACTGTAATCTTAAATATGGGGACCGCCAGGGGCCCACTTTCAGCCCTTACTCTTTCCAGCCAACAATGATTCCTGGGTGATCTCACCCACAGACTTGTTTAAAAGCAGAGGCTTCCAATTGCATTTTGCAAGGCAATCAGTGGAGTAGGGAAAGAAGATACCAGAACTTCTATCTATGGATATTTTTCTATCTCAGCCTTTTCATATTTCTGTTTGTAGTATATATTGCTTACAAAATTCTGTAGGTATGTAAGTCATTACAAGCATACATAAGGGTGGTTGCAAGCTCAAAATTCTATTGGATATGTGTTTTATTGATGAGGTGTAAAATACACAAAATAAAAAAATGTATCTGCTGCCTCACGGGTAAAAGTCAATCTTTCTCACCAAATCTGTACCACCTGATGTATTCCCCAACTTTGTCAATGGTACCTGATAGAATCCAGACCTGACTACCACCTTTCAAATAAGCCCACCCACCATCGCAGAGAGACTTAGGTGTCATCTTACCCAGGCTATAAGCATCCTCCAGAGGACACGTCAGCAAACCACAAGCCCACCTTTCCCCTGACCCCTCCCCTCAAAGAGCCCACCAAAAACCCTGGCCATTAAAAAGCCTTCTTGACCTGTGAGAGACACTCTTTCCTTTGTTCTGCTGGCCAGGACAGAGGGGTGCCTCTCAGGTTCAGCGATGAACCTGCTTGGACTGTTGGGTTCACATCCCCTCTCTCCTGTCAGTACCAGGCACCCGAAATGGGGGATGCACTCCTCCCTATAATCAGCCACTTGCCAAAGAATCTACCCTCCAAACGGATCTCGCGCTTTTATCCTCTAAACAGGTTCCTCCTGCCCATTCTGACAGACACAGCCCTAGTTCAGGCTCTTACCTGGTAGTTGGGACAGCATTAAACAGGGTTTACCTCTACCAGAGTGCTCTTTGGAAAATACAACTGTCAACTGTTGAAAAATCCTTTAATGATTCCCCAAAGTTTCCAAGCCCAAGTTCAGTGTTCATCCCATCCCGTCTGCCCTGCAGGCTCCTATCTCCCGCATGTACTGGAGAGAACTACCTGTGGTTCCTTACACTCAGCGGGCAGCACACACCCCTGGGCATTCATGCGTGCTGATTCCTCATGCTGGACTGTCCTTTTCTCTACATTGCCTACTAAATCCTACCCATCCTTTGAAAGCAGCTCACTATTCACCTCTAGTCTTACATGTCAATCATATATCAACGAAGCTGGGGGAAATAAAGAGAAGTTTGGGTAGCGATTTCTCAGTCAGATGCACATAACACTGGATGCAAAACACCTTCAAAGTCTTGATCATACTGTTTCATAAGTATTTATTCATGTGTTATTTAATTACATACAATGTATTTTATAATTTAATATGCTTTATTTACATGCTTTTAGAGTTATGGTTTCCATAATTGTATAATTATATATAATATCTTTGAGCTGAAAACCTTTATCGCATTATTTTAAAATTCCTGACTTACATAATCTGTGTGTCTTCCCACTGAACTGTAAGTACTCTGAGAAATTACCCTTTTTGTTGATAAAGTGCTGTACTATTAGATGGTCAAAGTGTATTAATTGAATGAAGGAATGAAGGCATACTACAAAGGATTATCATAGTTAAAAAAGAAGCATCATTTTTTATTTCATTTAAAATTGATGTAATTTATGCCCTTGGACTATATGAATTTAGGCATGGAGTTTAAATTTGTATGCTATAACTTTTTCCATTAGGAAAATAATCCAAAGTATTCATTGCCCACTTTGCATAGTGTTCCTACGTAAATTAGATTGCTTTAAAAAATGCTTGGAACTCCTTCATAACAAGTGCTATGTACTGAGACACCTGTAACATATACCAAATATAACATTTAGTATCCTTTCTATGGTGCTTCTAGGTATATTTCTTAAATATTACTGTATTCCTTTAAAAGAAAATAAGCATACTTAAAAGCATAAAACAGGATTATAATTAAATCTGTTGTGCACCAGAAGGCAATTTTTGAAGCTTTAACAGATGTCATAAAAACCCACTAATAAAATGTGCATTTTAAAAGCAATTTCTATTCAATTACCTCAAAGAGTTCACATTTATCAACAAAATAACCTATTTTTGATTTGCATAATATCTGATGGTTTCTTCTGCTCATATACATTTGTCTGTGGCCAGGCAATTATTCAGATTTGATTATTATATTCTAATAATCCCCATCAAGATAATAACATGTCACTAAAAGGGTTCTTAAACTGTTTTGGAAAGTATCAAAATAGAAGAAAAAGTGTCTATAAAGTATCTTTAATGAAAGAAATGAAAAGCAGTAGGACACCAGGACCAGGGAAAGGGGCAGTGCCTCTACGTCAGCCTTTCAGCATTTATTTCTACTTCTCAAGGATCAAGATGAGACCCATGCATAGAACCACTGAGTTTTTCTCTCACCAGAAAAAAGGAAAGAAAGAAATACAGCATTTTTGAGGACAGACCGAGTTCAGACTTTTTCAGATTGCATTTTTGGATAAATACTAAGATGTCACATAAAGCTAACAATCCATAAAATTTTGGAAGCCCAAACTAAGGTTGAAAAAAGATCTCTGCTTTTTAATCACCAGAATATTTTGGAGAATTATAAACTTCCAATGACTCTCCTGATGTCACTATATTTAGCTGCTAATCTTCCCAACAAATTAGCATCTCAATCAACCTGAATTGCTTAGTGTCCATCCTATTTTTATGAGCTCTGGAGAAAAAGATGCAACCATTACCCATTCCTTTAGGTGCCTTGCTGCCTGAAATAAAAGTCATTATACCTATCAAGATAATTAAAATACATAATAGCTCAAATATGTTGTTATATATCATTTTTAAATGAGTGAATATTTTTTTCTAATAAGACAGGTGGGTGTCCAGCTCATGTTAACATTATCATATGTTTAATCCTTTAATTTAGCATCTGCTGCTTTTGCAGCCAGCTCTATAGGGAGATAAATTAAAAATGGGTCACATCTGCAGTTAGTAATAGCCATTAAAAGCAGTCATGCTCTAAAAAGCAAAGATCCTCAGTCCACATTATGTAGTGCTGGGATGCTAGCCATCATTTGTGATAGATCTAGAACACTTTAGATATTCTAGATTCATCTAAGAAATAATAAAATTAAGGTGTTAAAACAAACCCAGAGCAATGAAATGTAATATATTCTAACAGTGTCTCGTCATTCTATTTTCTAACTTCCATTAAGTTTAGCTTCTGACAGTGGCATTCTATTTGAAATACAGGAGAAACGAAACAGGATTTAAAATTTTATCACATGAATTGTTTTCCCATTCAAGCCTATTGCTGTATATTTTATAGCAAGAATGAGCTAGCTACTACCAGTTTCTTCTATTAAGTGCCTTGATTTGTCAATTAATTGAGGAAATTTTCTGTAAATAAATCTTGCGTACACAGATAAGGTGTATGCAGAAAGGCAGGGAGAGAGCAACTCATGAAACAATAGTAAAACAATGCTTCTTTCCAGCAGGTGGCGCTGCAATCCACCGTTGTTAGCTAATTGCAGGTTTAAGAATTATTTGCACCCTCCTGTTTACTTACCTCTAATTTCCTGTTTGACCTTTGCCTATCCTTTTAACTGGGTGCATTATGTCATACTGTGACCAATTGTTTTCAATCAGCAAAGAAATTTCAAAGGAAATTATTTTACCTACAGGACCAATTGATGTATTCTACTAATACCAACAGTCAATCTTTTATAATAAACATGTTATCGATCTGGGAGGTTACTAAAACCATTTAATTTTGGAAAATATCTATTTTAGAGTTCATAGAAAGAATCCTATTTGAATGTGAAAATGTGTGAAATAACACCACTTTGGTATAAAGTTAAGCTAAACTGGTTTTTAAAGGTATTAGGAGCCTGGGACCTAATAGGCTCACCCATTAACCTTTGTGTATGTATATATATATATATATATATATATGTTTTAGGAACACTTATGGATGTAAGGTATTTAACATGCATAGAATGACATGATAGAATTTTAAGGAACATAAGTCATTTATTCCAAGGATAGAATTGATTTGGGTCACATGAATCTTAGGCATCCTTTTGTGTCTAAGGCAGAAATCACTAACCAATTATAGTACTGTATTTTATGAGTCAATACAAGCCTCTTACTTTTTCAATGCAGCTGTCACTCAGATGAAACCAATTTGCCATCTCTAGGAATGATAAGAAAAACGAGGCTCAGAGTAGTGTCACTGAAATGGCAATACAGAAGACCTCAGCCTCCATCTCCTAAAAAATCAACAATTAGACAGTTCTCCAAGAACAAAACAGTGCTGGGGAAGCTCTGGAGTCCCCTTAAGAAACCAGTCACAGAGTGGAGCCAAAAAAAAAAACACCTGAGATAAACCACACAAGAGAAGGAAGACCACTTCATTTCACCTGCATGAGCCAGTCCTCCAAGCCAGCACTGCCTTGCGTCATCAGTGAACTTCCACCTAGAGTTTCCCTTGACAGAAAAGAAAGAGCAGGGTGAGCAACCAGTTTCCCCTGCTTACCCAGACTTTCCAGGTACCATACAAAGATCCTGCTTCAGTTTCACCCCATCGAGACTGACAAAGCTAAGACATGTAGAGACATTATGAACAAAGAAGAAAAGCAGGAGCTACCAGTAGTAGCCCCACAGCAAGCGCGATCACAGTTCACAGCGACCTGCTCTGCAGACAAACCCAGCAGCTTTCACCACTGAAGAAACTGAGAGCCCACAGTCTCCATGGATCCCTTGCAGATTTCAGCACCTTTCACCCATATGTATTCACATCCATTAATGGCAGCCTCCAGGGTCTCTCCACACTCCCTCCCCCTCTTTACCCCTACTGGAACCCAGGAACTGAACCAATAGTCATCCCAGACCTCTGCAGCTATGCAAGCACAAGACAGCAGCCTAGATGTCCGTGGCTGACCCCCACCACCATGCACGTTCTCGGGACTAGCCCCTCCAGCTAGTCACTTGTATGCCCCTGGAGAGGCACCTGTCACTGGCCTCCCACTGCAGTGTGCATGCCAGGGGTGGAAAGACTGTCCAGCCATGTGAGATCACCACAAAAACCAGGTCCTGTGCAGCTGCTTGTGGGCTTGGATCAATCCCTGTCTCTGTCACTAACCTCTATCACTAGCCTCCATTACCATGCATCCTTAGTGAAGCCCAGCAGCCCCAGAAGTACACACTGACAGCCACAGCTCTGGCTATGCAAGTGCCCTGGTCCCCACACTATATGAGTGTCTGCAACCAGCCCCTGCCACTGCACAGGAACTGGGAGCTGGAACCTGCACCTTTGTATGTGCATAGCATGGCCCTAGCCACCACTACAAGAAGGAGAAGAGAGGGATATTCAAGTACATGAAGCCAGCAGGTCACTCAAAGTCACCATAATAAAATTCTAAAATCAAAGACAAGCAATTTTAAATACAGCAAGAGAAAAAAATCTCTGTCATACAAGGGAACTACTATAGGGCTACATGCAGATTTCTCAGCAGAGATTGGCCAGCTAAGAGAGAAAAGGAGGATATACTCAAGGTGCTGAAAGAAAGAAATTGACAACCAAAAATACTCTACCCAGCATGGTTGTCCTTCAGCAATGAAGATGAGGTGACTTTCCCAAACAAATAAAAGCTGTAGGAGTTCACCACCACTAGACCTGCTTTACAAAAAATTGTGAAAAAGGGATTCTTCAAGCTGAAATAGAAGGATGGTAATTAGTAACATGAAAATATACAATATACTGGTAAAGAAAAGCATAGAGTCAGATTTGGAATACTCTAAAACTGTAATAATATGCAAGTGTTCTAACTTCTTAAATGCACTCTAAAGATTAAAGAACAAAAGCATTAAAAATAGCTATAGCTACAATAATTTGTTCATGAATACACAATAGAAAACACATAAATTGGATTAGAAAATCCATCAACATCATCCACCACATGAACAAAAAGGACAAAAACCACACGATCATCTCCATAGATACTGAAAAAGCATTTGACAAAATTCAACATTCATTATGATAAAAACTCTCAACAAAATGAGTATAGAGGGCAAGTACCTCAACATAATAAAGTCCATATATGACAAACCCACAGCCAACATCATACTTAACAGTGAGAGGCTGAAAGCTTTTCCTTTAAGATCAGGAACAAGACAAGGATGCCCACTCTCCCCACTTCTATTCAACATAGTTCTATAGGTCCTAGCCATGGCAATTAGACAACACAAAGAAATAAAAGGCATCCAGATTGGCAAGGAAGAAGTTAAACTATCTCTGTTTGCAGATGACATGATACTGTACATAAAAAACCCAATCCTAGGGAGAGCCAGGGAAGATGGCGGCGTGAGTAGAGCAGCGGAAATCTCCTCCCAAAACAACATATATCTATGAAAATATAACAAAGACAACCCTTCCTAGAATAAAGACCAGAGGACACAGGACAATATCCAGACCACATCCGCACCTGAGAGAACCCAGCGCCTCGCGAAGGGGGTAAGATACAAGCCCCGGCCCCGCGGGAGCCGAGCGCCCCTCCCCCCAGCTCCCGGCGGGAGAAGAGCAGGCAGAGCGGGAGGGAGACGGAGCACAGGGCTGCCGAACACCCAGCCCCCGCCACCCGGGCCAGAGTGCAGGGCGCTCGATACTAGGAAAACAGGGCAGCAAGAACAGTGAGCAGGCACTGGAGGCTGGGCGACAGAGGGCATAAGAAAAGCGCGCGACCATTTTTTTTTTGCTTTTTTGCTGTTTTGTTTTGGCGAGCGCTTTTTGGAAGTCTTAAAGGGATAGGGACCCCAATACTAGGGAAACAGGGCAGCAAGAACAGTGAGCAGGCACTGGAGGCTGGGCGACAGAGGACATAAGAAAAGCGCGTGACCATTTTTTTTTTCCTTTTTTGCTGTTTTGTTTTGGCGAGCGCTTTTTGGAAGTCTTAAAGGGATAGGGACCCCAATACTAGGGAAACAGGGCAGCAAGAACAGTGAGCGGGCACTGGAGGCTGGGCGAGAGAGGACATAAGAAAAGCGCGCGACCATTTTTTTTTTTTTTTTCCTTTTTTGCTGTTTTGTTTTGGCGAGCGCTTTTTGGAAGTCTTAAAGGGATAGGGACCCCAATACTAGGGAAACAGGGCAGAAAGACCGGTGAGCAGAGGCCTGAGGCTGGCACCGGAGAATAAAGAAAAACGAACGACCACCCCTTTTTTTTTTTTTTTTTTAATTAAAAAATTTTTTTTTCTTTTTTTTTTTTTTTGGTGGTCGTTTTGTTTTGGCGGGTGCTTTTTGGAAGTCTCAAAGGGGCAGGGCGGGTCACTTAATCCAGAGGTAGGGAATCCGGGATCTCTGGGCACCCTAACCCCTGGGCTGCAGGGAGCACGCAGGCCCCTTACGGAGATAAATAGCCTCCCAGCAGCTCCTGCTCCAACGCGACTCCACCATTTTGGAGCAGCTGCCCGAGCCAGGCCACGCCCACAGCAACAGCGGAGATTAACTCCATAGCAGCCGGGCAGGAAGCAGAAGCCCTGTCTGCGCGCAGCTGCGCAGCACAAGCCACTAGAGGTCGCTGTTCTCCCAGGAGAGGAGGGCCACAAACCAACAAGAAAGGAAGTCCTTCCAGCCGTCACTCGTCCCAGTTCTGCAAACTATTCCTATCACCATGAAAAGGCAAAGCTACAGGCAGACAAAGATCACAGAGACAACACCAGAGAAGGAGACAGACCTAACCAGTCTTCCTGACAAAGAATTCAAAATAAGAATCATAAACATGCTGACAGAGATGCAGAGAAATACGCAAGAGAAATGGGATGAAGTCCGGAAGGAGATCACAGATGCCAGAAAGGAGATCGCAGAAATGAAACAAACTCTGGAAGGGTTTATAAGCAGAATGGATAGAATGCAAGAGGCCATTGATGGAATTGAAATCAGAGAACAGGAACGCATAGAAGCTGACATGGAGAGAGACAAAAGGATCTCCAGGAATGAAACAATATTAAGAGAACTGTGTGACCAATCCAAAAGGAACAATATCCGTATTATAGGGGTCCCAGAAGAAGAAGAGAGAGGCAAAGAGATGGAAAGTATCTTAGAAGAAATAATTGCTGAAAACTTCCCCACACTGGGGGAGGAAGTAATCGAACAGACCACGGAAATACACAGAACCCCCAACAGAAAGGATCCAAGAAGGACAACACCAAGACACATAATAATTAAAATGGCAAAGATCAAGGACAAGGAAAGAGTGTTAAAGGCAGCTAGAGAGAAAAAGGTCACCTATAAAGGGAAACCCATCAGGCTAACGTCAGATTTCTCAACAGAAACCCTACAGGCCAGAAGAGAATGGCATGATATATTTAATACAATGAAACAGAAGGGCCTTGAACCAAGGATACTGTATCCAGCACGACTATCATTCAAATATGACGGTGGGATTAAACAATTCCCAGACAAACAAAAGCTGAGGGAATTTGCTTTCCACAAACCACCACTACAGAACATCTTACAGGGACTGCTCTAGATGGGAGCACTCCTAGAAAGAGCACAGCACAAAACACCCAACATATGAAGAATTGAGGAGGAGGAACAAGAAGGGAGAGAAGAAAAGAATCTCCAGACAGTGTATATAACAGCTCAATAAGCGAGCTAAGTTAGGCAGTAAGATACTAAAGAGGCTAACCTTGAACCTTTGGTAACCACGAATTTAAAGCCTGCAATGGCAATAAATACATATCTTTCAATAGTCACCCTAAATGTTAATGGGTTGAATGCACCAATCAAAAGACACAGAGTAACAGAATGGATAAAAAAGCAAGACCCATCTATATGCTGCTTACAAGAAACTCACCTCAAACCCAAAGACATGTACAGACTAAAAGTCAAGGGATGGAAAAACATATTTCAAGCAAACAACAGTGAGAAGAAAGCAGGGGTTGCAGTACTAATATCAGACAAAATAGACTTCAAAACAAAGAAAGTAACAAGAGATAAAGAAGGACACTACATAATGATAAAGGTCTCAGTCCAAAAAGAGGATATAACCATTCTAAATATATATGCACACAACACAGGAGCACCAGCATATGTGAAACAAATACTAACAGAACTAAAGGGGGATATAGACTGCAATGCATTCATTCTAGGAGACTTCAACACACCACTCACCCCAAAGGATAGATTCACTGGGCAGAAAATAAGTAAGGACACGGAAGCACTGAACAACACAGTAGAGCAGATGGACCTAATAGACATCTATAGAACTCTACATCCAAAAGCAGCGGGATATACATTCTTCTCAAGTGCACATGGAACATTCTCCAGAATAGACCACATACTAGGCCACAAAAAGAGCCTCAGAAAATTTCAAAAGATTGAAATCCTACCAACCAACTTTTCAGACCACAAAGGCATAAAACTAGAAATAAACTGTACAAAGAAAGCAAAGAGGCTCACAAACACATGGAGGCTTAACAACACGCTCCTAAATAATCAATGGATCAATGACTAAATCAAAATGGAGATCCAGCAATATATGGAAACAAATGACAACAACAACACTAAGCCCCAACTTCTGTGGGACGCAGCAAAAGCAGTCTTAAGAGGAAAGTATATAGCAATCCAAGCATATTTAAAAAAGGAAGAGCAATCCCAAATGAATGGTCTAATGTCACAATTATCGAAATTGGAAAAAGAAGAACAGATGAGGCCTAAGGTCAGCAGAAGGAGGGACATAATAAAGATCAGAGAAGAAATAAATAAAATTGAGAAGAATAAAACAATAGCAAAAATCAATGAAACCAAGAGCTGGTTCTTCGAGAAAATAAACAAAATAGATAAGCCTCTAGCCAGACTTATTAAGAAGAAAAGAGAGTCAACACAAATCAACAGTATCAGAAACGAGAAAGGAAAAATCACGACGAACCCCACAGAAATGCAAAGAATTATTGGAGAATACTATGAAAACCTATATGCTAACAAGCTGGGAAACCTAGGAGAAATGGACAACTTCCTAGAAAAATATAACCTTCCAAGATTGACCCAGGAAGAAACAGAAAATCTAAACAGACCAATTACCAGCAACGAAATTGAAGCGGTAATCAAAAAACTACCAAAGAACAAAACCCCCGGGCCAGATGGATTTACCTCGGAATTTTATCAGACATACAGGGAAGACATAATACCCATTCTCCTTAGAGTTTTCAAAAAAATAGAGGAGGAGGGGATACTCCCAAACTCATTCTATGAAGCTAACATCACCCTAATACCAAAACCAGGCAAAGACCCCACCAAAAAAGAAAACTACAGACCAATATCCCTGATGAACATAGATGCAAAAATACTCAACAAAATATTAGCAAACCGAATTCAAAAATACATCAAAAGGATCATACACCATGACCAAGTGGGATTCATCCCAGGGATGCAAGGATGGTACAACATTCGAAAGTCCATCAACATCATCCACCACATCAACAAAAAGAAAGACAAAAACCACATGATCATCTCCATAGATGCTGAAAAAGCATTTGACAAAATTCAACATCCATTCATGTTAAAAACTCTCAGCAAAATGGGAATAGAGGGCAAGTACCTCAACATAATAAAGGCCATCTATGATAAACCCACAGCCAACATTATATTGAACAGCGAGAAGCTGAAAGCATTTCCTCTGAGATCAGGAACTAGACAGGGATGCCCACTCTCTCCACTGTTATTTAACATAGTACTGGAGGTCCTAGCTACGGCAATCAGACAAAATAAAGAAATACAAGGAATCCAGATTGGTAAAGAAGAAGTTAAACTGTCACTATTTGCAGATGACATGATACTGTACATAAAAAACCCTAAAGACTCCACCCCAAAACTACTAGAACTGATATCAGAATACAGCAAAGTTGCAGGATACAAAATCAACACACAGAAATCTGTGGCTTTCCTGTATACTAACAATGAACCAACAGAAAGAGAAATCAGGAAAACAACTCCATTCACAATTGCATCAAAAAAAATAAAATACCTAGGAATAAACCTAACCAAAGAAGTGAAAGACTTATACTCTGAAAACTACAAGTCACTCTTAAGAGAAATTAAAGGGGACACTAACAGATGGAAACTCATCCCATGCTCGTGGCTAGGAAGAATTAATATCATCAAAATGGCCATCCTGCCCAAAGCAATATACAGATTTGATGCAATCCCTATGAAACTACCAGCAACATTCTTCAATGAACTGGAACAAATAATTCAAAAATTCATATGGAAACACCAAAGACCCCGAATAGCCAAAGCAATCCTGAGAAAGAAGAATAAAGTAGGGGGGATCTCACTCCCCAACTTCAAGTTCTACTATAAAGCCATAGTAATCAAGACAATTTGGTACTGGCACAAGAGCAGAGACACAGACCAATGGAACAGACTAGAGAATCCAGACATTAACCGAGACATATATGGTCAATTAATATTTGATAAAGGAGCCATGGACATACAATGGCGAAATGACAGTCTCTTCAACAGGTGGTGCTGGCAAAACTGGACAGCTACATGTAGGAGAATGAAACTGGACCATAGTCTAACCCCATATACAAAAGTAAACTCAAAATGGATCAAAGACCTGAATGTAAGCCATGAAACCATTAAACTCTTGGAAGAAAACATAGGCAAAAACCTCTTAGACATAAACATGAGTGACCTCTTCTTGAACATATCTCCCCGGGCAAGGAAAACAACAGCAAAAATGAGTAAGTGGGACTATATTAAGCTGAAAAGCTTCTGTACAGCAAAAGACACCATCAATAGAACAAGAAGGATCCCTACAGTATGGGAGAATATATTTGAAAATGACACATCCGATAAAGGCTTGACATCCAGAATATATAAGGAGCTCACACGCCTCAACAAACAAAAAACAAATAACCCAATTAAAAAATGGGCAGAGGAACTGAACACACAGTTCTCCAAAAAAGAAATACAGATGGCCAACAGACACATGAAAAGATGCTCCACATCGCTAATTATCAGAGAAATGCAAATTAAAACTACAATGAGGTATCACCTCACACCAGTAAGGATGGCTGCCATCCAAAAGACAAACAACAACAAATGTTGGCGAGGCTGTGGAGAAAGGGGAACCCTCCTACACTGCTGGTGGGAATGTAAGTTAGTTCAACCATTGTGGAAAGCAGTATGGAGGTACATCAAAATGCTCAAAACAGACTTACCATTTGACCCAGGAATTGCACTCCTAGGAATTTACCCTAAGAACGCAGCAATCAAGTTTGAGAAAGACAGATGCACCCCTATGTTTTTTGCAGCACTATTTACAATAGCTAAGAATTGGAAGCAACCTAAATGTCCATCAATAGATGAATGGATAAAGAAGATGTGGTACATATACACAATGGAATACTACTCAGCCATAAGAAAAGGGCAAATCCAATCATTTGCAGCAACATGGATGGAGCTGGAGGGTATTATGCTCAGTGAAACAAGCCAAGCGGAGAAAGAGAAATACCAAATGATTTCACTTATCTGTGGAATATAAGAAAAAGGAAAAACTGAAGGAACAAAACAGCAGCAGAATCACAGAACTCAAGAATGGACTAACAGGTACCAAAGGGAAAGGGACTGGGGAGGATGGGTGGGTAGGGAGGGATAAGGGGGGGAGAAGTAGGGGGGTATTAAGATTAACATGCAAGGGGGGGTAGGAGAAAAGGGAGGGCTGTACAACACAGAGAAGGCAAGTAGTGATTCTACAACATTTTGCTATGCTGATGGACAATGACTGTAAAGGGGTTTATAGGGGAGACCTGGTATAGGGGAGAGCCTAGTAAGCATAATATTCGTCATGTAAGTGTAGATTAGTGATACCAAAAACAAAGAAAAAAAAAAAAAAAGGCAGTTCCTGTGTGGTAACCTCCAACGAGTTCTACACAAGGGTATAAAGGGCATATAAAAGTGTAGGCAAAGGGTCTGTTTGTGTTTATACAGAGGATCAAAGCCTAATTGGGCTACCCCAAAAATGAACTAAGATACGATATGAAAAAGAACTTCCAACATCAGCACTCTCTGGAAGACTCATGCCAGAAGATGATCATCAAAAAACCCCAACAAAGATCCACGCACTGCTACAGCTGTAGATGCACTCATCCCACCCGTTCCTGGACTTGCCATGGGAATGAGGAAGGAGATATCTAAGCTGGCCTGTGCATACAGTAAAACAACAAATTTGACTGGATCTATACTGTTGGAACTCAACCAAGAATTTGGAGAAGTGCAAATTGTAGCGCTCCAAAGTCTTACAACTACAGACTATTTACTGTTAAAAGAACATATGGCATGTGAACAGTCCCCAGGAATGGGTTGTTTTAATTTGTCTGATTTCTCTCAGACTGTTCAAGTTCAGTTGGACAATATCCACCATGTCATAGATAAGTTTTCACAAATGCCTAAGGTGCCTAACTGGTTTTCTTGGTTTCACTGGAGATGGCTGCTAATTACAGGTATGCTTTGGTTATGTAACTATACTCCTATTATGTTAATGTGTGTGCGCAATTTAAGTAGTAGCTTAAAACCTATTCATGCTGAAGTACTCTACAAGAAGATATGCCAAAGAAATAATCAATCTTCCCATGTTTTCTTCCGCCTGCTACTTCTACAGCTTTTCTTCTTCCTTCCTAATTACAACCCTTAAATAGAATTCGTGCCTCGTATCAAATTTATCGAGTATCATAATTCTTCCAAGTGGTAAAGATACCTCAAGACAAATGCTGGGCATAGAAGCCACAGGGCATAAATCTGCAAAGATGTAAAAAGCTAACCTTTTCAAACAATAAGGCTTCTCTCTCACTTACCAACTTCACATTTCCCTGTATGGCCCTGGAAGATGACTGGTTAGCCAGAGACGGGTAAGATTCCTCAAGGGAGGAACAACCTAAGACAGGCACAGTCGCAGGGGGGCCATCAGGTGAGAAATTGGGGATCAACAGAGGTGAGGCTTAGAACCTCACCCCCCCTGTTCTGAGAGAAATCTTCTGCATACGTGGACGTTTTATTGCCCTGGTCTAGCTTGGATTAACACATAGTCTACAGGCACACACCTGATCATCTACATTTGCTCTCTTACAACACTAAACTATGTTTTCTACCTTCATGTTGTATCTACCTACCACTTCAGCATTTTATTAAAAATAATAGTAATAAAGAGAGAAATGTAGTATCCACACATAAATCAAGTATAAAAACCAAATGAGTATTCATATTTGAACTGACTGTTTAGAGTTCATAATGCATGAGCAAAACTGAAAGTTTCTGTGATGACTGCCCTTGTATTGTTCACTATGTAACTTATTCATTATGTAAGAATTTGTTCTCCATGTAAGAACTTGTTTGTTATGCCTCAGAAGATTGGAGACTGACGAAAATTAGGCTTGGGGTGGATTAATGATTGTGCATTGAGCATTGACTCCCCTATACAGAATTTTATTGTCGTTAACAATCATTTGATCAATAAATATGAGAGATGCCCTCACAAAAAAAAAAAAAAAAGGACAGACTTCCAATGGTAAAATAAATAAGTAACCGGGATGTAATGTATAGCATAAGGAATATAGTCAAGATAATGTAACAGCTTGGTAGGGTGATAGCTGGAACCTCGAATTATGTATATAAATGTTCTACCACTGTGTTGTACACCTGAAACTAATGTAATGTAATACTGTGCGTCAACTACCCTTCAATAAAAAAATAATTAAAAAAAAAAAAAAAAAAACCCAATCCTAAAAAATCCACTCCAAAACTACTAGACCTAATATCTGAATTCAGCAAAGTTACAGGATACAAAATAATACACAGAAATCTGTTATATTCCTTTACACTAATGATGAGCTAGCAGAAAGAGAAATCAGGAAAACAATTGCATTCACAATTACATCAAAAGGAATAAAATACCTAGGAATAAAACTAATGAAGGAAGTGAAAGACCTATACTATGAAAACTACAAGACACTCAAGAGAGAAATTGAAGGAGATAACAATAAATGGAAAAACATCCCATGCTCATGGATAGGATGAATTAATATTGTCAAAATGGACATCCTGCCTAAAGCAATCTACAGATTCAATGCAATCTCTATCAAAATACCAACAGCATTCTTCAATGAACTGGAGAAAATCGATCTAAAATTTATATGGAACCACAAAAGACCCTGAATAGCCAAAGCAATCCTGAGAAGGAAGAATAAAGCTGGGGGGGGGGGGGATTATGGTCCCTTACTGGAAGTTCTACTATAAAGCCACAGTAATCAAGACAATTTGGTACTGGCACAAGAGCAGATCCATAGACCAATGGAACAGACCAGAGAGCCCAGGTATAAACCCAAGCATATATGGTGAATTAATATTTGATAAAGGAGCCATGGACATACAATGGGGAAATGACAGCCTTTTCAACAACTGGTGTTGGCAAAACTGGACAGCTACATGCAAGAGAATGAAACTGGACTATTGTCTACCCCTATACACAAAAGTAAACTCGAAATGGATCAAAGACCTGAATGAAAGTCATGAAACCATAAAACTCTTAGAAGACAACATAGGTAAAAATCTCCTGAATATAAACATGAGCAAATTTTTTCTGAATGTATCTCCTCAAGTAAGAGAAACAAAAGCAAAAATGAACACATGGGACTACATCAAACTAAAAAGCTTCTGTACAGCAAAGGACACCATCAACAGAACAAAAAGGCATCCTAAGCATGGGAGAATATATTTCTAAATGACATATCTGACAAGGAGTTAACGTTCAAAATATATAAAGAACTCACATTCCTCAACACCCAAAAAGAAATAACCCAATTAACAAATGGGCAGAGGATATGAACAGAAATTCTCCAAAGAAGAAATTCAGTTGGCCAAGAGGCACATAAAAGATGCCCCACATCACTAATTATCAGGGAAATGCAAATAAAAACCACAGTGAGATATCACATCACACCAGTTAGGATGGCCAGTATCAAAAAGACTAAGAACAATAAATGCTGGCAAGGATGTGGAGAAAGGGGAACCCTCCTACCCTGCTGGTGGGAATGTAAGCTAGTTCTACCACTGTGGAAAGCAGTATGGAGGTTCCTCAAAACACTAAAAATAGAAATACCATTTGACCCAGGAATTCCACTCCTAGGAATTTACCCAAAGAATATAATTTCTCAGATTCAAAAAGACATATGCACCCCTATGTTTATTGCAGCACTATTTACAATAGCCAAGAAATGGAAGCAACCTAAGTGTCCATCAGTAGATGAATGGATAAAGAAGATGTGGTACATATACACAATGGAATATTAGTCAGCCACAAAAAAGAAACAAACACTACCATTTGCAACAACATGGATGGAGCTGGAGGATATTATGCTCAGTGAAATAAACCAGGCAGAGACAGACAAGTACCAAATGATTTCCCTCTTTTGTGGAGTATAACAACAAAGCAAAACTGAAGGAACAAAACAGCAACAGACTCACAGACTCCAAGAAGGGACTAGTGGTTACTAAAGGGGAGGGGTGGGGGAAGACGGATGGGGAGGAAGGGTGAAGGGGATTGAGGGGTATTATGATTGGCATACATGGTGTGGGCAGATAATTGGGAAGACAGTGTAGTACAGAGTAGGCAAATAGTGACTCTGTATCATCTTACTATACTGTTGGGCGGTGACTGCAATGGGGTGTGGGTGGGACACAATAACATGGGTGAATGTAGTAACCACATTGTTTTGTCATGTGAAACCTTCATAACAATGTATATCAATAATGCATTAATTAAAAATATATATCTATATATAAATTGGGATATCAAAAACATAAGATGAGGGAATAAGAGTTTTATATGTGATTGAAGTTAAACTGTTAGTGTAAAATAGACTTGTGTTTTATAAAAGCCTTATGGTAATCACAAAGTAAAAACTTACACTATTTTCTCAAAAGATAAAGAGATGGGAGTCAAAACATACCACTATGGAAATACATAAATTCACAAAGGAAGGCACTAGAAGAAGAAAGGAACAATGAAAGTATTAAAAAGCCAGAAAACAATAAGATGACATTGGTAATGCTTATCTATTAATAATTCCTCTAAATGTAAATGCTTTGAATTCTCCAATCAAAAGATATACAAGTCAGTTCTCAACTATATGTGGGCTATAAGAGATGTACTTCAGCTTTAAGGACACACATAAGCTCAAAGTGAAGAGATGGAAAAAGGTATTCCATAAAAGTAGAACCCAAAAAATAAAATAAAATAAAAGTAGCTGTATGTATATCAGATAAAATACACTTTAAGCTGAAGACAGAGAAGTCATTATATAATGATAAAGGTATCATTAGACAAAGTGATACATCAATATCCCATATAATTATATCTTCTTGATAACCCATCAACAAGAAATATTGAAAATATGTCTGCACCCAATATCAGAGCACTAAAGACAGTAAGCAAATACTAACATATCAGAAGGAAGGAACAGAAATGCAATAATAAAGGATTTCCATATTCCATTTTTGTCAATGGATAGATTATCCAATCAAAAGCAACAAGGAAACATTAGAATTGAACCATACTTTAGATCAAATGGACATCAGACATACATAATACTGCACCCACCAGCAGCATAATGCACATTCTTCTCATGTGCACACAGAACATTCTCTAGGATAGATCACAGTTAGGCCTTGGCAAATTTAAGAAGATTGAAATCATGCCAAGTACCTTTTTTGACCATAATGGTATGAAATTAGAAATCAGTTACAACAAAAACACTGGAAAAAAACACACACAAAAAAAGGAGATTAAACAACATGTCACTGAACAACCACTGGACGATCAGAGAAATCAAAGAAGAAATTTAAAAAAATACTTACAAATAAAAACAGAAATACGACAAACTAAAATCTCTGGGATACAGCAGAAATTGTTCTAAGAATTGAAATAGAATGAAAAAAATCTAATCTCAATAGATGCAAAGAAAGCATTTGACAAAATATAACATCCCTTGATAAAAATTCTCATCAAATTGAATATAGAACAAACACAACTCAACGTAATAAAGGCAACAAATATGACAAACCCATAACTAATGTCATACTTAATATGACAATAGAAGATTGAAAGTTTTTCCTTTACAATTAAGGAAAAGATGTGCCCTCTCACCACTCCTATTTAATACAGTACTGAAGTCCCAGCCAGTGGAATCAGGCAAGAAAAATAAATAAAGGGCATTCAAATTGGAAAAGAAGTAAAACTGTCTTTGCAGATATGATCTTATACTGAGAAAATTCTAAACACTCCACTTAAAACTGTTAGAACTAATAAATGAATTCAGCAAATTGGCAGGATATGAAAATCAACATAAAGAAATCAGTTGCATTTTTATACACTAATATCAAAACACCTGAAAAAGAAAAGAACAATCCTGTTCACAATAGCATCAAAAATAAAACACTAAGAATAAATTTAATCAAGGAATGAAAGCTCTGCACACTGACAACTATAAAAAGTTGATGAAATATAGAAAACAGAAATAAATGGAAAGATACTCCATGTTCATGGTTTGGGAGAATACTGTAAAAATACCCATACTACCCAAAGCAATATACATCTACAATGCAATCTCTTTTAAAATTCTAATGTAATTTTTCACAAAAATTGCTTTAAAATCCTGAAATTTGTATGGAACCACAAGACCCCAAATAGCCAAAGCAATTCTTAGAAAGAATAACAATGCTGGAGGCATCATACTTCCTGATTTCAAACAATACTACAAAGCTATCATATTCAATAAAGTATGACACTGGTATAAAAATAGACACACAGACCAATAGAAGAGAATTGAGTGTCCAGAAATAAACCCGTGCATATACAGTCAACCAATATTTGACAAGGGAACCAAGTATTGGGAAAGGACTGCTTTTTCAAAAAATGGCACTGGGAAAACTGGATAACCACATGAAGAATGAAATTTGACCCTATGTTACACTACAAAATTAACTTGAAATAGATTAAAGAGTTAAACATAAGAACCGAAACTGCAAATCTTCTAGAGAAAACAGGGGAAAACTTCCTTGACATTAGTCAGGAACTATGCCATGTATCAAGTATACCTTGATGAACAAGTATAGACCTTTCCAGCAAGGAGTATTAAAGCACAGACACTAAGCAAACAGACACTATGATTCTAGTTATGGTAAGGGCTACAAAGAAAGAACTATGTTAAAAATTACAGTAAGGACATATTTAGATTGGTTAGTCAGACATGTCCGAATCATGGAAGAATAGAACTGAAAAATTAGGGGGAAAAACCAGTGATGACAGGCATCCAGAAACAGGGCAGTGCCTTCCAGAAAAAGGTAAAATGCAAGTGCCCTGAGACACCATCAGGTTACAACATGACTATAGTGAGGGTATTCATTTCAGTCCAGAATAATTTTTAAAATGATGTGTCCTTCTCAGTGCATCCTATCAAGGGTTGCATGATGCCCGTATGTCTCATTACTGGTGGTTTACCTCGAATGCATCATTAAGTTGCTGTGTCCTGGTTTTCTCCAGTGTAAGTTTGCTATTTCTATTTCCTCTGTAGTTGATAAGTATCTTGGGCATCATACAAATCCTCTTTTCAACATTTGCCCACTAATTTTAGCACCCACTGGTGGACCTTGTCTATAGTATTTATTACAGTAGTATTTTCCTAATGCCTATTTCCTATTTCTCTTTCCTTCTATATCTATTAATTGAAATTCTGTGAGGAGCTATATTTTCTCTCTCACTTGTCTATTTATTCAATTAGTATTAGTAAGGATTCATGGAAATTTATTTTATGAGCTAAAATTCAGTACCATTATTAGTTATTGTCAAATGGTCCCAGCTCTGGCCACTAGTTCCTTCACTTTGTCTTCTGTGCTGTTTTACAAGCCTTTATTTTTATTTTTTGAGCATTTTCTTGTTTTCTGACACCACAAAGGGTTCCAGGCTCATATTTTTCCTGCCCAGCCCTGAAACCAACCACTTCTCCTAGAAGCTCTGGTTCCATTTATTGGACAAGTCTTTTTAACTCAGAATGTCTATAAGATTCACCTGCGGGCTTCTGCAACCACCTGAGATCTACTGAATCTGAATTTCTGTAGATGCTGCCTAGATACCTGGATATTTTTAAAAAGTTACACAGGTAGCCATGTATATTTCCATAGTTGAGACCCAGTGTTTAAAAAAAAAAAACAAAGAAAGCATCTGCTGTTTTTATGATAGGATAAAAAGTGAGGGTGAATGTGTTTACAGACTTACCTGTCCACCACCAGGAGCCCTCTGGGAAAGAACCCTGTAGTAGCAAACCCAAAATATCTCCTTTCCCAGAGTCTCCCAGCTTCTCCAGATCAGCTACTAGTCTCCTCTGACCTAGAATCAAAGCGTGATCAGGGAAGACCAGTCATAGGGAGAGAAGATGCTAAGAACCTAGGATAGAAGAATAATTACTAAAGTTAAAAAAAAAAAAAAGAATTGAGAAGAAAGTGGAAGGTAAGATAAAACTGTACCCTATAGGAGGGCAAGATGTTCATTTGTGGGGAGAAAAGAAAGAGCCCCACCTGAGTGCTGTGCACGAGAGAACTGGGAAAAGTCAAGAGAGTCTAGAAGTATTTGTGGCCCTGAATGTGTTCCTTTTTATGGTCTCCTATAGATCTAAGCACAGTATGAAATTCATGCTTGATTACATAGGTTATTCAACAATGTCTCAAACATAAATGAAAGTCAATGCACAAGACTCTTATGATTTTCTTGTTCACTTTCTCACTCCCTAAAATGGCTATTTCACATCTTTCACCTTAAATATCCTAGATCCACCCATCCCCCAGTTGATGCCCTCTCCTGATCAAGAAAATAGAAGCATCTAGACCAGAAATCCCTCCTCTGCCCACCAACTTCTGTGCGATCTACTCGGAGCTATGTCCACACCCTTTCTCATCCTGTGAGCTACTATGAATAGTGTCTCTATTCCCATTAAAGGCCAGGACCCCTCCTTTTCCATCTCCCAACTGCTGCAAATTCCCTAGCTCACAACTGGCTACATCCCTGCCTTCGGAGCATCCCCTCAATCCATTCAGCCAAATTAATCATCTGTAAAATGTTTCACTCTTTCATTTTACTGTATGTACTGAGTATTTATCATATATCAGGTACTGAGAAGTCACCATCCAAAAAAAAAAAAATCCAGTTAGCAGTTCCAGTCTAGATTATGGAGATATAAACAAATAATTAAAATACTCCACTATAAATATGACAATAATAGGACATGTCTAGTCAGATGTAGAATAGTGAAATGAAAACTTGGCCCTCAACTACTCTAATTCAAGTTGTATCCTTTACCTGAACTAAAATACAACAGTTCCACAAATGGTCTTTCCCTTACAGTCACCCAAGCCCACAGTTCTTTCTGAATGCAGTAGCCAGAGTGATTCCTCAAAAATAAATGTAATCATGCAACTGCTGTCATGGCCCTTTGGTAGAACACAGGCAAAACTCTTTAACACGTCTACGAGGGTTCACAGAGGCTTGGCACCTGTCAGTCTACCCAGGCTCTTGCCAATTCTTCCACCATATGTTCCCCACCACAATGAGCCCTTTCATTTTCTCAGATACTCCTTTTCTTTCTCATCTTAGGACCTTTGAACATAAAACTTCATTCACTTGGCAGGGAATATTTTCTGAATCCCTTTTGTCCAGCTAACTCCTAATCAGTATTTAGGTTGGTTTTCTCTAGTTCTCTTAGTTAAACTACATTGGGTACCAGCACTAAGTGGCCCCATAGGATCATATACTTCCTCAGAGTACCTGTCACATTTTATCATAACTTCCTATTAATTATCAGCCTGAATTTCTTACCAAATGCAATTCTAAGAAGACACAGGTTATCTCTGTGTATACTGATGTCTCTGTGTATATCCTAGTGTTTGGTACATGGTTGTTGTTCTGGAAATATTTGGTAATTAATTGATAAGGATTGTTCATTGCTTTCTGATGGTACAAGGATGGGTAAATATTTTCTAGGAATTCTGTGGATAAAGGAAGAAGACTTTATAGCAATGGGACTAGGAAGTGTGAAGCACAGAAGCCTGGAATAGCAGCATGTGTTCAGGGAACTTCAAAGGATGCCCTACTGTTCCTGCAGAGGGGGCAAGGGCAGAAAAGTGGGGGCATCTGGCTGCAAAGAGGATGGACCAGAATAAGGAAGGTCTTTACGCCCTATGCTTTATGATCTATTAAGCAATTAACACATTAGCGTATATCTTAAAGGAAGTCACTAAAGGGTTTAAACCCTTTTACTTTTGCTAATAGAGAAAAGATGGTGAGCCAGTTTTGGCTACCATATCCCTTTGCCAAAATCCAGTCTGGAAAAGGACCAGGAAGATGGGGAGATAGGCAGGGGAAAGAATTCTGTCTGGTTTTTTCCCCCACATTGCCCTGCCTGATTATTGACCAGAATTGTTGGGCAGAGAGGCAGCATCCTGAGCACAGCGCCTGCTGGGCACAACGGATCACAGTACCCATTCAACAGAGAGCATGCTGGAGGGAGCCGGTAGCATAAAGCACCGTGCATCTGAGCATTCCTCATCCAGACTACAGTACAATCCACGGGCACAGGGAACGTAAGTGGCGGCCCCTGGATAGCAGCAAGGACTAGGGCAGAAATCCTGGTAAGTTCCCTGGGAGTGAGGGGTGGTGGAGGATGAAGAAGAAGAGAAAAGGGACGGTTTGAAGCTAGATTCTAACTCTATAAATGCTCATCCATTAAAGGCTCTCACTTCCAACCCCCCACCTCTCCTGGAGGAGTAAAAGCCAGAACCCAAGCTTTCACCTCACCCCAAATTCCCATTATTTGTGAGAAGTGGCTGATGGGTTTGGCCAGCCACTACAAAGGCCAGTTTAACAAATGCCAGCAGAGGTGGCAGAACTGTGGGACAGAGAGAGTAGGCATGTAAAATGACCATTTGTATTTTGAAGAAATGGGGGCCATATGGGCAAGATAAAGAAGGAAAATGAAGTATGTAAAAGTATGTAAACAGCTAGTTGGTGAAAGCGGGCTTGAAAAACAGTCATTAAAGGAACTCAATGGATATGTTAAAAAAAAATGCAATAGACCTAAGAAAATGATTTCATAATGTGGAAATGAGGGCAAGGAACTCTTCAAGAAGGAATGAGCAAAAGATGAAGGGAGGAAATAATGGAGATAAGATACATGAGGCTTGAAGCAAAATGTCAACCTGGCAATTTCAGAGTGAAAAGAAAGAATAAACAGGATCCTTTCAAAAAATGAACAAGAATTCCTAAGAATCAGAGAAAAATAAACGAGCTCAGGTTGGAAGTAATGCCGTGTTATAAATATCCCCTGGAAAACAGAACCTGAAGCAAAGCTTACTGCGCGATATTTTGGAAATTAATTCTAAGGTGGCAAGAGTAAATGAAAACAGGCAGGGAAGCCGACAAGGGAAAGCAAATCCAGGCTGGTGTGTTTCCAATTTCATCATAGCGTCACAAAAATAAATCTCAGCTGGGGGCTTGGTTATATTTATTGTATTCCAGACAAGCGAGTGTTTTAGGGAATAGGATTTATCTGCCAGTTCTTCCCGTCTTCCGTCCCTCATTGGTCAAAGTTCGCCGCGCAGACCGTTAGCTTCCCTGAACTTCAGACTCATTCTCTGTGTCCCTGCAGCCCTCCAACCGGATCGCCTCTGGTGCAGCTGGAGGCCACTCCCCCCACCCCTGGCCTTCCCCTGAGCTTAAAAGTGGTAAGAACACTCCGTGAGGAGCCACAAAAGTCGGCATGATCAAGGCTGTGTGAAGCCCTGGCTTTAATCTGGGGAAACTGAGATAGCATCAGCCTTGGTGGGGTCCAGAATCTCCATTAAGCAACTAGCGAAGCCTGGGGGTAGGAGGGGCCAAGCACACCAGAAAGGTCCAGAACTAGATCTAGCACAAATGCTGAACTAAATAGAAGATAACCTCTCTACGACCGCTGCACCTCCCACCTAAGTTCTTGCCCAATGAAAGATAGCCTTTTGAATACCACAGAAAACACGCTCTTTTTGGTATTTATCCAAAGGAGTTGAATATGTATGTCCACACAAAAACGTGCAGATGGACGTGTAATTGCCAGAACTTGGGAGCAACCAAAATGTCTTTCAGTAGGTGGATGGATAAATAAACTATGCTACATCCAGACGAGGGGATTTTTTTCAGTGCCAAAAAGAAATGAGCTCTTGAGCCATGAAAAGACATGGAGGAAGCTTGAGTGCATCTCACCAAGTGCAAGAAGCCAATCTGAAAAGGCTACATACTGCATGATTCCAACCGTCTGACGTTCTAGAAGAAGCAGAACTTCAGAGACGATAAAAATATGAGCTGTTGCCTGGGGCGTAAGGGAGAGGGAGGGAAGAATAGGTGGACACAGAGGATTTAGGGCCGTGAAACCTCTCTGTATGATACCATGATGGTGGTACGTTGGTCTGAACCCATACAGTGTACAACACCAAGGGTGAATCCTAACATAAATGATGGACTTTGGATGATAATTTTGTGTCGGTATTGGCTCATGAGTTACAACAAATATATGTTATGGGGAGGATGTTGACTGGGGGGGAGGCCATGCATGTGTGGGGAAAGGGGCATATGGGAATTCTCTGCCTCTTCCACTAAATTTTGCTGTGAACCTAAAATCGTTCTCAACTATAAAATCCATTAAACTACACACCCAAGACAAAAAAGATCTAAAAGTTTCCAGAGATAAAGAACATCACTAAAAGGAAACTAACACCAAATTTATCGATAAAGAGGTTAAGGGAATAGTCCCTTGATAGCTTTGAAGGAAAAGAACTTTGAACTTAGATATTTATGCAGAGTTCAAATTTCACTTAAAATTAAAATAAAGATATTCTCTGGCGCATAAGGTTTTGGGCAATTTACAAAGTAAGTCATCTGTGGGAAAAGAAAAAAATTCAGAGGTTGCTCCCCAGCAAGGAGAAAGGATTGTCCAGAAAGCAATAGATATGGAAAATAAAGGCATAACTGAGTTAATAAAGAGTTTTGTTGTCTAGATGAATAAGGACCATGGAAAAATAAGCACATCCAAAACTCAGGCACTAAGCTGACAAAACAACAAAAAAAAGAGGGTAGGACATAAAAAGGGGGATGGAAACATAGGGAGGTAATAGATATATTTATGGCCTTGCTGGTGGTGAGGGTTTCATGGGTGTGTACTTACCCCTAGACTCACTGAGCTGTATACATTGTACAGCTGTTTACAGGTCCATCATACCTCAATAAAGTGGTTTTAAAAAAGGGAATAGGAGCCAGTGACCCAAGGGAAGTGAAAATATGTTCCGATTATTTTCTTATTCACTAGACCTAAATAAGTTGAAAGATTAATAAGGAAAAATTAGCAAAATTTCAGTATGAGCAATTTAGGGATAACCGCAGATGAATACATTTGAAAGTGTAACTTCCAAAGAAGCAGACGTACCTGATTTGTTCAAGGTAATGAGGAAGGCAAGGAAAAGAAAGAAGAATTATGGAAAATAAAATTCCCTGAATAGGATGACAAAATTAAGTTCAGGGAGAGCAGCAGCTTCAGTTAATATCAATTCATAAGAATAACTAAATAAAATCCAGAAACTCTCAAGTTGGAAGAAGAAAAAGACCAGGAATATGTTGTCTGTGGAAATATATTTAACTCAAAAGAATATGGAGAGACTGAAAAAAATAAAAAAGGAAAAGGAAATGTATTTATCCAATTATTTATCTCATGAGTTAACATTCAACTATGTCTGGGGCTCAGGCATCCTTCAGATGATCCCCTTATTTGGGATTTCTTTTCTCAGAAGATTTTAAAGGAAAAAAAATGTAATCAACAATTAACATATGTTGAGAATTATTAATTAATATTACAGAGACCCGATGCTACAGAAGCTTAATATGTATCATACAGAGCCCAAATGTTCAAACAACACTAGAGTAAATTTAGCTGGGCAGAAAACAGTCTTATTCTTTGCCAGGCATCTGTTTTTTCTCTCCCCAAAGGCAAATTAAAAATGAGTAATCATCATAATAACAATAATAATCTTTTTTGCTCCTCAAAGGCAAATTAAAAATGAGTAATCATCATTATCATGGCTAACATCTAGTGACTGCATACTCTTAATACATGCCAGGTGGTGTCCTGTCTACTAACTGCATTAACTCACGTGCTCTGCGCAGAACTCCCGTGAGGCAGATGTTGTTATCCTACCGATTTTACAGACAATGAAGTCAGAGCACTAAGGAGTTAATATTGCAAAGCCAATAACTGAAGGAAATGTGACTGGGACATAAACCACTGGGCTCCAGAGCCTCTGCCCTCACTGTCATTGAAATCGCTCCTGTCAATGAACTAACAAACTCTGCCGTTCTTCTCACCTGGTGGGAAACATCTGGAGCCCTCTAGAGCTGTTTTCTTCTTCCACAGACTTTGTTCATTATGCCTGAAGGTGGTGCAGGTGTGCTCATGCCACCCACTGTGGCTCCCAAACTATTGACCCTCCTCCCCTAAAAACCCAGTTTTGAAGCTCGAATCAACATTCTCCACCACGTGCCACGGCTCTGCGGCAGTCAGCACTCCAGGCTGTAGGACCGCCTCCCTTTCTTGAGGGCTGACCACCTGGATTGCATCATTCTCTCCTACACTCCCCCTGCTGTGGGCTTCTACGGTTTCTATATGCTTACAGATGATCCTTCCGATTCCCTGGCCTATTGGTTCCATTACCCCTGACTCCTCCACGGACTCTGTGCCCACCATGTCTCAGCCCTTCTCGCCCATGGCCACACAGCGGCTCCCACCGAGATTCCCCTCCCACCGAGTGACTGCCCCTCCTCCAGAAGCTCGCATTCAAGCAGTCTCCTCTCCGACCACCACCTGGAACCTTTCCAGCATACTTACTTTAGTACCCAGATTCCTATTACTCTTCAGTCCCACTGGGACTGGTTCATCTGACGACCTATCCCTGCCCCCACCATCTCCGTCCTTCTTAGCTTCTCTTACCAATGTGAAAATACATGGTTCCAAACTACAAACACTTTCTTGTATTCACCCCAAAAAATTCATGCTCCTACCTTGTTTAGTAGTATGTATGCAATTGTCAAGAACCCAACCCTGGTAAAAATATCAACTCTGTCACTGACTTTGCTGACCCTGAACCTCCACTCACACAGCGGACAGTGGCTCGTGGAAAGTGGACCACTGATCTCAGGAGGTCCCGGTCCTCTCACTTTCCCTCTCTTAGTTATGTTATTCTCTTGCCTCAGGTATCTAACATTCCCCTGCCTTGCTTTCTATTTCACTGAGAAAAAAGAAATAAAAAAGGTCCCTCCTTCACACTCAAGGACATTCTTTTAGAAATTTCTCTCTTTGTCCTGCTTCAGTTTCTTCCTTCCCGCTGGATCATTCCCGGGAGCACACAAATGCACTTCAATAGCTCCAATCAAAAGAGAAAGAGAGAGAGAGTGCACTTTCACCCTTACCTCTCCGGGGAGTCTTCTCTGGTCCAGCAGTGCGGCCCACATCGCTGCACACGGGCACAGTGGGCCAGTCCTCTTCTCCCAGCAGAATTCCACTGGTCACCTTCTGGTTGGAACATTCCCTTGAGTTGAAATCTGCAACGCGGCTCTCCTGCCGTCTTCCTACCTCACTGACCGCACTGTTTCCCTTTCCTTTGCTGATATACTCTATTCCCTCCAGCTTTTAGCCCAGGGCTTCTCAGTGCTAGCTGTGCAAAAATCACCTGGTAAGCTTTTACAACACATCCATGCCTCAACTAGAGTAATTAAATCAGAATCTCTGGGGCCAAAGTGACAGGATTAAGTAATTTTGTTAAAGATCTCCACGTGATTCCCATGCGCAGCCAGGCTCAGGACTGCTGCTGTACACACTGGGGCGCCGTTGGGCTCCATCTCAGACCTTGAGGTTTTTCCATCTGCACTTCCCAAGCTGATCTCATCCAATCACTTGGCTTCATATACTATCAACACCTGGTGTCTTCTTAATTTTTATCTTCCGCCCAACATTTTCTGCTGAACTCTGGAACTCTGTATCTACCTCTGGTTGTCATCTACTTCGGGGTGTGTCAGATAGTTTCCAAGGTGACATGTCCTCCTGCATTAATCCCCACCTCAGTAACTAGCAATCCCATCTTACCAGCTACCTGGACCCACACAGAGGTAAACATCATCTTGGAGTCATCATTCCTAACTCTTTTATCTCATCTTCAAACTGCCAGTCAATTCTGTTTAAAAATAAATCTAGAATCTGATTATTTCTCCCACCACTTTCCATGTTAAACTCTGATTTGAGCCTTTATCTTCTTTCTCTGAATTGGTGTGGTAGTTCACAGCAAGTCTTCTTCCTACTGCCCTTGCACCGGAAGGCAGTCAGCGTGATCCTTTTGCAGTATTATCTTGATCATGCCACGTCCCTGCTCAGAGCTGTCCAATGGCATCAATCGCCTAAACCCCCTTTATGATCTGACTCTGCTACCATTCTGAAATCATCTCCTTCTGCCCTCTCTTTTACTCTGGCCTCTCTAGTACATCAGGTATTATACTGTTCTGGAGGCATGCCAGCTACACAGTTTCATCTGCCTGGAATATTCTTTTCTCATATATCTCCCCTGACTCACTAAAATGTCATCTCATCAATAGGTTAAATTGCACCTCCTTGACCTATACTCCCCATGACCCTTCTTTGCTTTATATGTGTGTTTGTTTCCAGTGTCCCCAAATAAAATGCAAGCTCCTTGAGGACAAGATCTTTCTCTAAGCCTGGAATGGTTCTTGGCATGTCATAGACATTTAGTAATCACTCACTGAATAAATTAGTCCGGCCAGGAAGCTAGGATTCTGGCCACAGCCTGTGTGGTGCTATTGTCAGTAATGGAACATCAAAGGCACCAGACAAGGTTTTGGGGAACACTGTATGCCTCAGGAGAGTTGTCTCTTGCCCCTTTTGTTAGGATTATTCCTTTGATTCGGGTGGAGTATGAAATTGGGACAAGACTAAAAAAGATATTGCAATACTGTGGCTTAAAATAAATCATTGTGAGATTTGCATTCTCTGAGTCATGCTTGGGCTAGAACATTTTCTGCTTGCATTTAAATACTCTATTTTCTAAATTCTCCGAGACCCTAAAAGACCACAGCTACTGAAAGATAAATCCTAGTGCTGGTACCAAAACATTCATCAAATAAGTTAAATCAACCAACACAATGCAGGGGTAAAATGAGATCAAAATGCATTTCATAGTAAAAATATGTGAGTTTATATGTGTGTAAACCCCAAATTCAGTGCTGTATCTGAACTAAAATTTTTAAATTACAAGCAGAACTCCACCCCTCAGCCTTGTTAATGAAATGAAGCTGGACTTCTTACTGAAAAACTTTACAGTCCACTGAGCCAAAAAAGAAAAGCCTTCTCACAGAGTCAGTTCTGAGAATTAGGGGCCAAGCTTTGCACGTTATAACCCTGAGAGAGGAAAGAAACTAGTAATTAGTGGCTGCTAGAGTTAGCCACTTCCTTGACTAAACTAGGATGGACTCTCTCTCTCTCTCTAAGCACACATACACACACACACAAAAAGAGTGAAAGGTTGAATGCTGAAGTTTGATACCTCCTGTTTACATGGTAGCAACTAAATGACCATCCACAATAGTTTGAACCAAAATTTCTTCAAATATTTAGTCCAGGCTTTTTCTCTCCACTGCCTGTACACTAATATATTCTATTTGCTTGTGACAAAGAGTTTCAAGCTCTCAAATATAAGCAAAGGTTTTAACTACCCTTATGTATAACTTTAAGACAAAACTTTAAAGGTTTTTCTAAAAAGGAAAGAAAAGTTTTATGTTTTGAGAATCAGGTGGATAGTTGATTCCAGATACTGCCTCCTACACACACTAGATGTCACTGCATGACCTGAAATATTGGCTGTAATGTGATCTATTTCTCTACTATCCTTAGAGGCAAAATTAGCACAGATACAACATAATCTCAAGGTACGTTTCCCAAAAAACAGGCACCTTTCCATGTATTTGGACAATTAAATCTATAAAAATAAATTTCATCATTTCCCCCAGCAATTCTATACATTAAAGTACTCAACAACATTATAGTTTTTCTATTCATCATCAACTCCCTCAATCCCAAATTCTAATATCAACTATAAATGTTTACATCTGATGAGAAAATAATGGTCCTTATTCTAAAAGATCCTGGGGAGAGACTTAAGGAAAATAAAAATTAACTAATGGGCTTAATGTGTTGCAAATTTAACATATAGTTACTAAGTGCCTTCCATGTGCCAAATATCAGGAGATACCAGGAGACCCAAACTGGAGGTATAAATAAAAATTGTGGGAACACAGAGCAAGAGGCTCAGAAAGGATCTGGGCAACTGACATCAGCCCCAAAAGAAATGCAGCTAATCTTCATCGGAAAAGCTCATATATATATTTGAGGTGGTTTATTACTTGTCCCTCCTTAGCTTAGAACAATGTTTATTAACTAGATTTAGTGCTTTGTGAAACATGAAGAGGAGTTCAGCAGAAAAGAATTCCATAATCAAATAAGTTGGAGAAACATTTGGCTACTAAAAAATCAACAGGCACATTTTTAATTGCAGAATTTCTGAGTTACCAATATTTGAATGTGGCTTGTAAGTCTCTAAAGGGGGAATGCAGTACCTTCCATGTCTTTCTGAACAAGTGACATCTTACTGGCATCTCTCTGAAGAGAATTCTACTGAAAACCAGTCAAAGAAATGGCAGTTGGTGTTAAGAATGTGAATATTTAATACTTATGGCATTTAATGTTTTATAGATTGAAGTAAACCCATGGTCTTATTTTTACTCAATTATTAGCAATTGATAGATCTAAAAAGATCACCTAAAAAAGCTAGAATGTATTTTTAGTTTTGTTTTTTCCTTTTTGTAATTTCAATATAAGAACAAGCAAATGCAGTACAATTCAAAATTCACATCAATTAGCTGAAACACACAAAAAGAAACTTAGAAGAAATTTCATGTGTACAGGAAACTTATTCTCCCAGATTTCCTGACGGTTAAATACTGATTGCCCTTTGCCATTAGGGGGTCCTTGGAAAGAAAAGGCTCAAAAGCATTGTCTTAGGGAAACCATGGTTTATGTGAACTTGTTAAGCTAAAGAAAGTAGTGCAATGGTATGAAGAACGCATTGCTATAGAGACTGTTACTGAAGCCTGGGGGGAGTCAGACCCTATAATTTCATCTTAATGTTGGCAGATGATCCATGCTGGTTATGTCATTCATTTGTCCCTTTCAGTCCTGCTGGGAGCCCTTCTCCACCTTGCCTGATGCTGCCAAAGACAGATCTGTTTGGGAACACCAACAGGGCCGCCATAACCTCTGGTTTCCTGTCAGTTCAGTCAATGTGAGCCCTACCTGGCAAAAGACCAAAGGGAGCAAGAAGAGGGAGGTCAGGATGTTTATTTTCCTGGCTCCTTCCCTGCAAAGGTACTGCAGGCTGACTTTTGCCTCAAGGGAAGGTCATTTTGCATCTCTCAAGTCAGCCTTTGGTGAGTTTTGACAAGTGTATATCCACAGAAAAACACCATCATGAACAGGGAAAAAATAAAAATTTCCAATGCTCCCTTTGTATTCCATCACTCCCCACCCATGGCCTCAGGAAATCATTGTCCTGTTTTTTGGTTCTGTAGATTAGTTTGCTTTCTCTAGGATTTTATATAAATAAAACCAAATACTATGTTCTCTTTTGTCTGTGGGCTTTTGAACTTAGCATTTTGAGATTAGCACAATTTGTTGTTTGCCTCAGTAGGGTTCTTGGGTTGTTTTGTTCTGTTTTTCTGAGAAGTGTTCTGTTGTGTACATAGAAAATTATCAATTCATATTGATGAAAATTAGCATTATTTCCATGCTTGATCTATTGTGACTTAAGCTGCTATTAGTATTCTCAGGAAAGTTATATTTGTTAAGGAACCTGTCCATTTAATTTAAGTTGTAGAATTTTTGGAATACAAGTTGTTGACAATATTCTATTATTTTCCTTTTAATATTTGTAGGATCTTTCATTTCTAATATTGGTGGGGTTTTCTTTCTCTCTCACTGAAACAGTGACCATGTCTGCTTGGGGTTTATCAATTTTGTTGATATCTTCAAAGAACCAAGTTTTTGTATTAACTTTTCCTATTCTTCATCTGCTTTCTGGTTCATTGATATCTGCTCTTAGCTTTATTATTTCCTGCCTTCTACTTATTAGGGTTTATTTTACTCTTATTTTCCTAGCTTCTTCTGGTAGGACTGGAGGTTGTTGGTGTTGGGCCCTTCTTTTCAAAAAGCATTAAAATTTCAAGTTCCCCCTAAACACTGCTTTTGCTACATCCCATATATTTTGATGTATTGTTTTCTCATTATCATTCAGTTTGAAAATTCTATTTTCTTTCTGTTTTTCCTTTTACTCATGGGTCATTTCCAAAAATTTGGGGTTTTCCTGGGTGTTTCATAACAACACCTAGATACAGATATAACTATCTTAAACCATCACAAAATATGCTTTATAATATTTCAATACTTTTAAATTTAGTGAGACTAGTTTTAGGGCCCAATATATGGTCTACCTCAGTGAATGTGTCACATGAACTAAAAAAAAGGGCATTCTATAGTTATTAAGAGTAGTATCTCTCGGTATCAGTTGCGTCTAGACAGCTGCAGCATGTTTTGTGAGTTCTCCTAGCTCTGCTACTATCTGCACTTTTGCATGAACATCCTTTCCTTTTTTTCTTTGTTGTTCCTGTTCTGCTCAGTTTCCAGTTCCCAGCAGGGAAGGGCTTTGTCCTGGAGGGAGATTTGGTTGACTGATTCTGGGAGTTCCTGGTTTCAGACTTCTGCCAGCGCCTTCAGACTTTTCTGTGGACTGCTTGTCCGTACCCACTAGTGGAATGTGCAAACCAGCTCATAAAATTTTAGATGATGTTCTTCAGTTGCTTCACTGAGCTTTTGGATGAGAACCTGGGAGCTGATTTGGCCTTCTCATGGCCTTTATAGATACCCTGCTGCTTTCCTCTGCTTCTTCCTGCACAGATGCTAATACTGCACTGGTCGTATTGTCAGTGATTGTCCTGTATCTTATGGTTATGGACGTATTTTGTTACCTTGTTTGTGGTAGATGTTGCCCGTGGATTTGATTTTCATATCTTAATTGTTTTCTGTGTTTTAATGGGAGAATTTGAGAAGATATGCAAACTATTCTACCACCACCATCATCCTTCTAGAATCCTCTAAACTCGTTTAATATTTTACTAATGTTTCCTCATTTATGCGTAGCTTACCATTTTAGTCACTTTTTGCAATTAATTTTAAACTGGATTTGGAATTTTATTTTTCTCCAAACAACCAGTTTCCCTGCCTCCATCTGTTATAAAATTCATCTTTTGATTTGAAATTCTACATAATATAGAAATAAACATAGTATGGCTTAGATCAGTTGCTGAGTTTTCTGATATGCTCTTCTGGCCTTTTCTTTCATTAGTATTTGTACTGTTTTAGTTCTTGAAGGGAAAGTCTGTGTTCATTAGTATCCCTTTCAAAATGATTTCAGATATTTTCATAAGTATTAATTAAAGTAAGTACTTCTGGGATTTTGACTAAAATAGCACTGTATTTTGTAAATGAATTTGGATTAAATTGAACTCTTTACTGGAGTAACTGCTTCATCCAGGAATATGGTATATTGTTGGTTTATTCAAATCATTTTTTTATGTTTCCTAGTTAAGTTTTAATTCTTCTTTGTAAATCTTCACATTTATGTTTATTTTTATGCCTGTTATATGTTTCATTGCTTTTGTGAAGTGATTCATTTCTAACATATTATAATATGGTATTGCTGGGTTAAAGGAAAATTATTATTACATACTGTCCATTGGCTTTTTCATTTAGCCTTCTGATTAGATAAATTATGTTTGTATTTATATAACAAATTAATACGTGGTATATTAATATATTTTATGTAAGTCATCCCTTATTCCTAGAATAAACCATTATCAGTTTGGGTATAATTTATGATACTATTGGATTGAATTAATAGGTATTTTCCTTATAATTTTTCATTTATTCATAAGGAAGGTTAGTCTGCCCTTTATTTTTGGTATTGTCCATCTAAGGTGGGGCCATCAGGGTGAACACATGTGCAAAAGGTATACGGAGGTTCTCCACTTGTTCTGTGACCTTGCACAGTTTATAGAGCATGAGATCATTTGTTTTGAAGTCATCTTACTCATGTAAGATGGTTTGAGACCAGTATTTTTCTTGTATGCAATTAATTACTTTCCATTACAGTGCCTGAGTTTTGACTTGCTAGGTCAGTTTTGGTCATTTACATTTGTCTAACAAATCAACTGCCTTTACCAGGTATTTACATAGAATTGTATGCACTATTCTCTTACAATTTTGAAAACTACCTCTAGATCATATCTAGACCATAGTTTCCTAGGGTTGCTGTAATAAACTACAAAACACTTCGTGGCTTAAAACCACACACATTTTATTATTTTACTGTTTTGAAGGCCAAAATGGGCCACACTAGGCTAAAGTCAAGGTTTGGGCATGGTTGTTTCCCTTTCTAGAATCAATTTCCTAGCCCTTTCCAGCTTCTGAAGGCCATCTACATTCCTTGGCTCACGGCTGTCTTCCATCGTCAAAGCCAGCAACAGTGATTTCAGTTCTTGTATCATATCACTCCAACCTCTTCTGCCTCTCTCTTCCCCCATTTAATGATCTTTGTGATTCCATTAGTCCTTCCCAGGTAATCCAACATAATCTCTCTATTTTATTAAGGTCAACTAACTAGCAACCTTAGTTCCATCTGCAAACTTCCCCTTGCCATGTAAGGTAACATATTCACAAGTTCTGGTCACCATGATATAGACAGATTTTGGAGGGGCATTATTCTGCCTTCCACGCTGTGATTGTAAAATTGTTTTTTTAAATTAACTTTCATAGTAATTGCATTGCATGGTGGTCAAAAAATGTGCCAAGGGTTTAAAAATTTTTTAATATAGTCAAATGCTATTTATTCATTTGTTTCTTTTATTATGAGAAATCCCTTTATATTTTAGTCTAGGTATTGTGACATTTATCTAGAAATTGTGAAATTATCAAAGTAAAATGGCTTTTACTTTGTTATATGACTTGGAATACGAATCTAATTGAATTGAATATAATTTTCCCAGCATCATTTATTCAATAACTGATCCTTTGTCCTGTTGATTTTGATTTTATTGGTTGTAACAGTTCTTGTGTCTTCTCACTTAAATTCCTAAGCACACTAAAGTATTTTCTAAGCCATGTGCTCTATTTCAAATGAAAATGGTTTTCTACCTTACATCATACATAAAAATCAACTGAAAACAGATTAAAGACTTACCCAGAAGACCTGAAATGGTTAAACTCCTAGAAGAAAACATAAGCAGTTCACTCATTGACATCTGTCTAGGCAATGATTTTTTGCATTTGACACTAAAAGCACAGACAAAAAAAGTGAAAACAAGTGGGACTACATCAAACTAAAAAGCTTCTGCACAACAAAGGAAACAATCAACAAAATGGAAAGACAACTTGTGGAATGGGTGAAAATACTTGCAGACCATATATCTGATTAGGGTTTAGTAGCTGAAATATAAAGGGAACTCATACACCTCAATAGCAAATAAATAAATAATCCCTTTAAAAATGGGCAAAGGACCTAAACAGACATTTTTCAAAGAAGATATACAGATGGCCAATGAGTAAATGAGAAGATGTTCAAAGCCATCAGGGAGGAAAGGATATGTCACCTCATACCCTTTTAGGATGGCCGTTTATCAAAAAATCAAAAGATAACAAGTGTTGGCGAGGATGTGGGAAAAAGGGAGCCCTTGTATGTTGTTGTGGGAATGTGAGTTAGCACAGCCACTATGGAAAATACTATGGAGGTTCCTCAAAAAAAAAAATCTCACTTTTGGGTATTCGTCCAAAGGAAATAAAATCACTATTTCAAAGAGATGTCTGCATTCCTGTGTTTATGGCAGCACTATTCACATCACAAAGGCATCATTTGCTGAGTAGAACCCGGAGCTGGCTACTGACTACCTTAAGTGGAAGTGGGTCACCAGCAGCCTGAGAAAAAAAATTATTTGTGAAGCGTCACAAAAGCTCTCCTTCAAGCCGAGAATTATAGGTCTGGGTCGCTGACACCAATGATGCCTCCAATAACTCCAAGGGCTCAGAGCCACTGCCCAGTATGACCGATTGTAACACACTAAATGCAGAGACGCACTGCGAGAGGGGCAGGCGTGAAGGAAAGCAGTGCAGATCACTGGGCAGAAATGCCTTCCCTGGTCATTTCAGTCCGGCTCATTGAGGGGGCAATGTCCTCTTTCACAAAGGCGTCCCCTCTACCTGAAGAGGGGGGAATCAGAAAGTAGATGTTGATGTTCGGCACAATGCCTTCAGTCAGTTCCAAAACAAAGTTCCAGAAACGAGGAGCCACCTTTGTCACTGGTCTACCAAGGTATCTGTGGTGCAATGTATTTAGTATCTAAGGTACAGGAAGTTTCAGTGAGGTTTCATTTAAGTAATAATCTTTAGCCTTACCTGCAGAGATTCTTTCTACAATGCAAAAGTGACTTTTTCAGTCTGCTGCTTAAAACTCTTCAGTGTCTCCGTATGGCTTTCAAGTGGAAATCCAAATTCCCTAAGGTAACATAAAAGGCTTTTCATGGTCTGGTCCCTACGAACTCTTTAATCCTCCTCATCTTCTAGTAGTCAACATTCCAAAAATACAGAACTACTTGCAAATGCAGAAAAGCAAAACACACCTAGTCTCACACCCTGGTGCAATCAGCACACTTCATCTGGTTAATTCCTTTCTATCTGTCCTCCAAGACTCATCTCTCTATCCTCATCACCACCGTCCCAAGGCCTCAGTTTGGATTAGATGCTCTTCATGTATCTCCCACAGAAATGATCAGAGTCTACGGTGTTTGCCTCTGTTGGTCTGCCTTCCCAACTACCAGAGGGCAGAACTGCACCTCTGAGTCCCTGGTCCTTCCAGGCTGTTCTAACAAACATCCTACCAACTGTGTGGCTTAAACAACAAACACTTATTTCTCACGGTTCTGGAGACTGAGAAGTCCAAGATAAAGTTGCTGATGGATTCAGGGTCTGGTTAGGCCCTCTCCCTGTCTCATGGATGGCTTTATTCTCAATATAACTTCCCATGGTGGAGGGAACAAGGGACCTCTCTGGGGCCTTTTTTTCACAGCACTGATCTCATTCCTGAGGGATCATGAGGGACCCCTCATGACCTAATTACCTCCAAAGACCTCACCTCCCGGTATCATCACCCTGGGAGGTAGGATTTCAACATGTGAATTTTGGGGGTCACATTCAGTCTATAGCAACTGTACACCCCTAAGTAACATTACATACACAAAATGTTACATTAATGTTTTCTGAGTAAGAACATTAACTACTCATCAAAAAAATCTTGGAGGAGAAATGGTTGACAGGGAAGGAAACTGAGCAGTGATGTTGATGGGCAACTAGCCCAACGTCATCCATCACAATGATGTTTAAAATGTCTTTAAAGAAATATTTGTTCAACTGCAGAATCACAGGTGTGCATACATTAAATATTGGACTATTGTTGCCACTATAATTGGTGTATAAATACAGAAACGCCGATACTCCCTGTTATCTTGAAATACGTGACCTTCATCCCTTCTCTCCATTATGTCCACAAATTTGCAGAAGACACAAATGTTCATGAGTTCAAATACACAAGTCTAAATTTAACATGCTGTGGGAAAGATTCTGCTTTCCTTCTTTGCTTCCAGGATGATTTCTCCTTCATATTTTTGTGTAAATATTCAAGGGAAACAGCGCACACTTGTCCTGCAGAAATCGAAGGTAAAATCTTGCCTCAGATTAATCAAGCTGAAGCTGAGAAATTGGAGAAATTACATTTTTCATACCTCCTTGCAGCTGCCTGCTTCTCCCCATTTCCAGGCTGTGTCAAGTCCTCTTTCTTTCACCTGGGAAGCGATGCACCAGTGGCACTAAAGGCTTTCAGCAGCTTGGTGGCTTTTCACCTTCAGGCCTAAATCATGCAGACTTGAAGAGTGGACAGAAAATCAGAACGAGCTAATGACCACAATTCCTGTGCAGGTAAAAAGTGTCTATGCTGCACATCTAAAAATAGATGCTACAGACGTACCATGTGTCATTTTGATAACTTCTCGGCATGTGCAGTAGTCAGGGATTTTTAATCAAGCCTGGAGGTGAGTTATTACGTGCTTTTCTTGGCCCTTTATTTCAACAATAGTAAAAAGGTATTAACAGATGAGAACCCTGTGGCTGCTACCCACTGTATTATTCCATGTGCTCTGAAAGAAAGCTCCTACTCAAAGAGGCCACCTGTGTAACCCAAGGACAGTCTTCACTCTCCTCCTACAGAAAGCAGTCGACAGTCACCAGATGGCATCAGGTCAGAGATCCAGAGAACGTATTTAAATAAAAGAGGGAGAGGCAGACACTTGGTTTAACCTCTACTGTTTCCCCAACTTGCTGACTGTTTTACCTCTGAATGACCTTGAACAAAGTAGATGCAAAAATTGAAAGACAAATTAGACAGATAGAGTCTCTATACTTTAGAAGTTAAAGTTTAAACATCTCATTAAAAATGAGAGTTTACAGATTTTCTTTTATAGAGAAGAAGAAATTGATACCTGAAATCCCTTATTTAATAAGTTCTAAACTTTACATTTTTGTCAGTATTCTTCTTAACCTATTTATGGACTAGTTAGGGTGGAGACAAACACATCAAAATACCTTGCAGATAGACCATTGTGTTAAAATGTAGAGTAATGCAAATACAAAGAAATGTTTCAAAAATAAAAAAGAATAATACATAAATGATGAATTCTGGATGAGGGTAAACATTCTACGTTTAGAAACAGTGAAATAATCCCTTCTCAGCCCATAGCTTTTCGAGTACCCAGTACACATCTTTGCTGGTGGTAGTGACACCCGGTTAGTAATTTTTTTTGCATAGGGCAGGAACCAAACTTTGCAAAACACCTCAGACTACTTTTTCTGCAGTGAATTCTGGGAGACACTCTTCTTTCCATACATTAGGCATCTAATTCATTTTTTCTAATCGCTTTATTGAGGTATAACTGATATACAAAGAATGCACATATGTAATGTGTACGATTGATGAACATGGACATAGGCAAACACCCTCAAGATTCTCACTACAATCAAGGTAATAGACATATCCATCACCTCTCAGTTTCCATGTGTCCCTTTGTTTTTGTTTTTTGCTTTGTGGTAAGAACAATTAACATGAGATCTACCCTCTTAACAAATTTTGAAGTGCACATTACCATATGGCTAACTATATGCACTATGTTGTACAGCAGATGTCTAAAACCTATTCATCTAGCATAACTGAAACTTTACACCCATTGAATAACTCCTCATGACCCCTGACCCCAAGCTTCTGACAACCACTACTGTATTCTTTGCTTCTATGAGGTTGACTATTTTACATACCTCATATAAAGGGAATCATACAACATTTGTCCCTCTGTGACTGGATTATTTCACTTGGTTGAAATGGATTTTGTGTATTAATAGGGTTGGATGGTTGGATTAACTTTTTATTTCATAGAAATTCAGTTTATTTCTTTCTCTGTGCTAAGGTTTTACGGCTGACCAAGAAAGTGAGAGCTTAGATGTGTTTGCCAGCACTAATGGGCTATCAGCCTCCACCATCCACTGCTCACCATTCTTTTCCACCCTTAGCCAGGCAATTTACAAGATGGATGTGAAAGGTCTCCTGGGGTGGGTTATTTCTAAATGTGTTCTGGTGAATGGCAGTGTAATCTCTATAATCTGAGATGGAGAATAGCTTCCCTGTACCTGGCACCTAGTGAGGAAGAGGAGATTCCTCTGGGCTGGACCTGTGTCCCCAAGATGTGTCTCACGTGAAAGAACTTTCTCTTATGTAATAAATATGGGCTTTCTACTTAAATATTTTTAAAAATTTTAAAATTAAAGCAATGAATGGAATCACACGTGAAAATTTTGATGCATGTACACATGTAAGAAAATTCCATATACTGTAAAAGAATATAGCCCCATCTAAAAGGCAAATGAACTGGAAAAACATTTACAAACATGTCCTACATAAGGTTAATATATTTGATAAAGAAGACTTATTGTAAATCAATATGAATGATAACATATCGAATGAGAAATAGACAAAGGACCTGAACTCAGTCTGAATAAAGTCTACAAAAGAGGATGTACAGTTCTGTAACATATATGTAGAAACAATATCCACCAAAAAGATAACATGCAATTTCAAACAAGGTGCCATTTTTTTTTCTCTATCAAACTTGCAATGGTAATTTCTTAAATATTAATACTTGGTGCTTAAGAATATCATTTCCTGTGGGGACTTGGAAAAATACACATTTTTGGGACCCAGCGCAGACCCATCAAAGCAGAATTCTGGTGGATTGGACCCAGGAAACCAATCAGGGAAATGGATTCAACCAGCTTACAGGACACCCTGAGAATCAGTCATTTTCCATCCCCAGCCTAGGTGATCTTAAATGTTAAGCTTGACATTACTCTGAGCAGTGGTTGTTAACCATAACTGGTCTATTGAATCATCTGGTAAATTTTAAGAAATTTAGATACTTTAATCCTATACTCAGAAATTATGAATTAATCCTTATGGGTTTGCTTTGGAGACCAATATTTTTAAGCGCTCTTTAGGTGATTTTAAAATGTAGTCAAAGTTGGGAACACCTACTCTAGCGGACATGATAAAAACAGGTATTTGCATGCTTTTCAAATGGGAATAAGACTGGTGCAATCCTTTTTACAAACAACTTGTCTGCATTGGCTTTTTAAAAAAATAGTTCTATTTTCACTAAAGTTTGCAATTTTTAAATTTATCCTATCAGTGTAATCTAAATATGGAAAAAACTTATGAACAAAAATGGGTTTTGTGTATAATTGATAGTTATTGAACAATATTTGAGAACAATATAACTTCCCAGCTATAAGATAATTATTTAATAAACAATAATATATAGTGAGTTTTTAATGTCATGGGAAAATGCCAGGTTAGATGTAAGTAAATTGTATTTACTGCATAGTCAAAACTAAGTTAAGATAAGCATAGCAAAACCACAGGAAGAAAATATTCTAAATTACTAAGGGTGGTTATCTTTGCTTTATGGGGAAATGAATGACTTTGGGGGGTTATTTTCTAACCTTTCTGTATTTCAGAAATCCATGTAATATTTATTAGGTCTAATTAAAAATATTTGTATTTTTATTGCAGTAAAGTAACAAAAGTTACCATTTTAATAGTTTTTAAGTGTACAACTCAGTGGCAATTAAGTATATGCACCACATAAATAACCAGTACCACCGTCCATCTCCAGAACTTTTTCATGTTTCCAAACTGAAATCTTATACCCCATAAACAGTAAGTCCCATTACCTGCCTGCCCCCTTCCCAGTCTCTGGTGACCACTCTCTACTTCCTGTGCCTGTGACTTTGACTATTCTAGGTATCTAACATAAATGGAATCATATTTGTCCTTTTGTATCTGTCTTATTTCACTTAGTATAATGCTGTCAATATTCATCCATGTTGTAGCATGTATCAGAATGCCATTGCTTTTTAAAGCTGCATAATAGACAATTATATGATTGTATGTATACACATTTGGTTTATCCCTTCATCCGCTGATGGACATTGGGACTGTTTCCACCGTTTGGCTGTTGTGAATGAACACTGGTGAAAGTCCCTGCTTTCACTTCTTAGGGACATACATACCTAAACTGGAATTGCTGGGTCATATGGCAATTCTATGTTTAACTTTTTGAGGAACCGCCAGACTGTTTTCCACAGGCACTGCAGCATTTTACATTCCCAACAGCAATTCCCAAGGTTTCTAATTTCTCTACGTCCTTACAATTTTTACTTAATAGGATCAATCACTTCTATGGAAATCTTTCTAAAATATATCACTCTCTTTCCAGTCTTCTGAAAAGGAAAACATTGAACAAAATTAAACCTTTTTTTTCTTTTAATGACTTACACACATTGGTCCTGATGGGGAGCTATTGTCATTTATTTCTTATTTGAGATCTTGCTATGTGCCAGATTTTCAAAATCCTGTAAAACATCATCTCCATTTCACAGATAAGTAAGGGAAACACACAGTGGTAAAAGAACTTTCCCAAGATCCTGCAGCTAGTAAGTGAAGACAGCAGAATTCAAAATCTATGCCTTTACACACTCTGCTAGACTCCTAACCATCTGTTTGTCTATTGAATGTCTCCACACTAATGCTATACACTCTTAGAAAATTCACATATGTTGCTTAGTGTTTCATTTATTTTTTCCTACTGGTGTTACTCCTAGTTGTAAAAGCACTTACCCCTGACCCTTCTCTCCTCTCCAACCTACATGTTGATGACAGATACCCTGTCACCAAGGAAAACATATAAAGAAGAGAGTTAAAACTGTAAAAAGTAAAAATACACAGGTTTGAGAGAGAATTTGAGGGAGTCAATCTAAGAGTAAAAAATGAACAAGTTAGGAAAACAGATAAAGAAGAGAGTTAAAACTGTAAAAAGTAAAAGTACACAGGTTTGAGAGAGAATTTGAGGGAGTCAATCTAAGGGTAAAAAATGAACAAGTTTGGGTATTTGTCTTTCATGATCCTTCAATGATCTATGCTTATTTCTAGCTGAGAATTTTTTTGTGCTCCAGGTGCTAAGTGTCCTTTTATGAATGAATGAGTGCTTACTCTTATTCCTACTTACAATGTGTAATGTAACATAATTTGTTTTTTAGAAAAGTTTTCCCCAGAGTAATATCCTTTCTAGATCTGATATTCTCAGATCTAGAAAATGTCTATTTAATATTTTCCTAATACACACACACAAAAAAAACAAGGAAAGGTCTTTTGATATTGGAAAAGTGTCTGGCCCTATATCAAGACTGTGCCCATCATTATCAGCCTCCAATATCCTTATAGAATTTATTATATCTATAGATATATTTTCTGGAGAGAATAGACAAGTATATCTGTCCTTGTGTAATTTGTATATTGTGAAATGCTAAGCATTTAACTTTTGGAAAATCAAACCTTCTTTCCAAATAGGAGAGGTCACTAGTTAAAGAAATATACCAGTGAATCTTTTTAGGTACCAAAAAGTTTTTATTTCAAGTGAATTATCAATACATCACCCTATTTCACATCAGCATCTGTTTTTCTAGAAATTAAGTTTTTCTACTTCAACATTTCTTAAGGGAATCTTTTCCACATCTGTAAGATTTTTCCTAGGAAACAGGTAAATAACAGTAGTAAAGCTGAGACGAAATATGTTCACTCAAAATACAAGATGGAAAGATAAAAGGTTTCTGTAGAAAAGCTCTAGCAGCCCAGGTCCCCTTGAATCCAGTAATGAGTGGTAAATGTCATTCTTATACCAATTAGGTTTATAGGTAATTGTTAACTGAATACCCCAAGCTATTTTATTCAACAAAAGCAGGGGAAGTGGACAGGGGCAGATAAAGGAAACAAAACCACATCCCCAGAGATCCTAACTGGCTGATGGAAGTAGTCATTGTTTCTTATTCACAATTTCGTGGTGGGTTGGTAGTTAAATCTGAAAGAAAACAAAGCGACAGTGTTGCTTTATTTCTTTTAAGAATGAGCTTCCCAAGTCTAAAGGTTTGATGATGTGAAACCTGCATGGGATACCAAGATTTGATCATTTTTAACACTGATCATTTAATACAATAATATTGATAATGTCAATAAATATACTCAAAGTCTGATAATGATGCAATTCACATTTAGGAAATTTTTGTAACTGCCATGTTGAACCTTACAAATGTACTATAACACTTCTTATTTTTGTCAAATGCAGAAGGGGCTTTTCTCTATTCATCCACACCCAGCTTCTAATAAATACACAATCCTGTGCAAGTTAAAATCCCTGTAAATCAATCCCTATTCTTCACCTTTCATTTTTCTGAATTCCCAGTACTTGCCCCTGCCATTCATTTTAGTATTATTTTATATTGTCTTAAGTTCTTGTGCAATTTTTTCACATATGTATTATGTTTTATTATTCTTAAGTATCACCCATATTAAGTAAAGATGGATGACTTATAGACTAATTGTATAGTGAGATTTAAATAAGTGCTTTTTCAATTTATAAAAATTTGCCCAAAGAAGAAATTGTTGGGACATTACCCTCAAAATAAAAATATTGTTTAGAGGAATCTAAACTTATTGAAGCTGACAATCAACATCCAAAATAGAAAACTCTTAACTAAATGACAGTTTATTCCATTTTACAGTAGTCACAAAATAGCACAAAAACAGCTAAGGAAACCTCTGGATAAGGAATAAATGATGCTTGGGGACACAGAAATAAGAGGGTTTAACAAGCAAATAGAATGGAATTTAGAATAGAGTTTAAAATGGTGAAATAGCTAGCTACTATGTGTTGACAGAAATTTAGTAAATGTGTTCTACCAAAAGTTTGGACTGGGCTTCAAGTTGCTGGCTTCCAGCTGTCATAGCTGAAAGAAGAGAGCAGGAAGGGAGGGAGAGAGGAATGAGGAGAGGGAGGGAGGGAGAAGAAACGAGAAAAAATATGAAGTATTCTAGGGCTTAAGAAACAATCTGACAGGTTTATAACTGAAACCGACAGCAAACTCACAATGGGCTGAAGTCTCAATCAGGCCCCTAAAACATCCGCAGTTTTGTTTAGAATGACCAAGGAGAAATCCATCAGCGTATGGAAAATGGGGAGGCCTTCCAGCAGTTGGCCAGTGTTCTTAGGTGATGGACGCCGATGAGCAATTCCCTTAAACAACGGATTTACAGCCAACCGACAAGAACACTGGAAGCACATCCCAAAACTCTTCTGCAATTAATATTACGAGAGTGGCCACTATGTCCACCTTCCACGCCCTTAGCAGAGAGGTGACCCGGCTCCTGGCAACCGTGTGCACACAACGGCCACAACACCTTTCCCCACAAAGCCCCTTCCTTCCCTTGCCTCCGAACCTGCCTTACACTGTGCCTTCTAGTCGCCTCCGTCACCCTCCCTCCTTTCCTCCCGTTCATCTTCCCTCTGTCTCCCCTTTCCTCCCTAATTTTCTTTCTTCTCAAGATCATTGCTTTTTAAATAGTACGCCCAGATCACCCCTACTCCTCCAGAAATCCGTGGCCGGCGAGACGGAGTCAGGCACGGGCGGCGGGCCCGCGCGTTCGCGGGCACCATCTGGCACCTGCGGTTCCTCGAGACTTTCCATCCGCCCAGAGGTGAGAGGGTCGGGAGGCAAAGGCCACGCGGGGCTGGCGCGACCCAGGTCTTCGGAAACTTTCCTCTGGTCGCAACCCTTCTCCCTCCCGAAACTCTTCAACCATCTGTCAAGTGAGAAAAGTCGAGTGACCTCCCCCTAGCCTTTGGAGTTGGAACAGAGAAGACCAGCAAGCCGCGAGGGTTCGCCTCCGCTTCCCCACCGCGCAGGAGCCGCGGACGCAGAGCTGCGGCGCGGCCGGAAGGGGTCGCTGTTCGCCCGGAGCAGCCGCCCCGCCGCCGCCGCCGCCGCCCGCACCTCCCACGGCCCCGCTGGCCCAGCCCCGCCAAGTTCCAACAGCCCCCAGTGGAGCGAGAGCCGGGAACGAGCACCGCCCGGGCTGGAGCGGACGACGCAGACCAGCTCGGCTGCGGCTCGCTTCGGAAAGGCTCCTGGGAAACTCCCACGGTCCGAGCACTTTGGAAAGAAGAGCGAGCGAGCAGCCCCGCACGCGCAGCAGTGCAAGTGAGCGCTCAGCTCGGCACCTGTTCCTCTCGCCCCGCGCCTCCCCGCGCGCCCGCCCGCTCCCGCGATGAACCCGGCGCTGGGCAACCAGACCGACGTGGCGGGCCTGTTCCTGGCCAACAGCAGCGAGGCCCTGGAGCGCGCCGTGCGCTGCTGCACCCAGGCTTCCGTGGTGACCGACGACGGCTTCGCCGAGGGCGGCCCGGACGAGCGCAGCCTGTACATCATGCGCGTGGTGCAGATCGCCGTCATGTGCGTGCTGTCGCTCACCGTCGTCTTCGGCATCTTTTTCCTCGGCTGCAACCTCCTTATCAAGTCCGAGGGCATGATCAACTTCCTGGTGAAGGACCGGAGACCGTCCAAGGAGGTGGAGGCGGTGGTCGTGGGGCCCTACTGAGCGGCCCTCCCGCCCCAGGCCTCCCCACGTCGCCAGCCCGGCCGCGCCCCCTCACCATCCGAGAATGGGCGAAGCAAACCTGTCGGAGTCCGTTCCTTCCCTCGACTCTGCCTTCCGGAATGCAGCGACCCGTTTCCCGCTCTCCCTCTGAAAGTCCCCACGCCCGGCTGTAGGAGGAGAGCTCCCTGGCTCTGGACTCAGAGCCACCGGCAAAAGGAGGGCGATTCGGGCGCAGAACTTCGGAAGCTGCCGCCAGCGTGGGATGTGGGGAGACGGACGAAGCGAAGGCCCTTCTCCACCCGCAGGTGGGCCAAGCCCTGGGGGCTGGTGGAGAGGGCGGGCAGGGGAGAGGCCCGGTGGCACTGACTGCCCGGTGGCCGTATAAGTGACCCGGGTATACATCATGCTCCAGAACTAATGGGGACACACACACCCGTGTCCCGATTCGCGCTCATTCCCTCCTGCCCCTCCCAGCCCCGGCGAGAGAGGCAATAATTCCTTTGATTGATTGTAACGTTTCGTTTTAAGGGATTTTGTGTTTGTTTGCTTGAATACAAATATTTGATAAGTCCTTTTCTGCTCTAGTGGCCTGTTTGCCTGCCTGGGGGGTTAGAGTTTTGTCGTGGGACGGGGGGCGGGGGGAGGGGGAGCCTGCGAATGTGAACCGGGTGAGTTGTTTTTATTACATTTCCAACTGGATCTTGGGGGCTAGGGGGGCTAACGCCCCAGCTGGACCCCCGGGCAAAGACCCAAAATAGAACTCGTAGCTCGCGTGACTGCACGGTTTACGCCACAAAAGTGCTCTTGACATTCATGACACCGTTTTGACTTTTTTTTTTCTTCTTATTTAACATTTCCTTAATAAATGCAACGTTTAAGCATTTTGTTCCTGGCCTCCTGGTGGTCATTCTGGGCTGGCGGCCTAGGGGAACGAGGTGGTGGGGGAATTCGCTGTGGAAGGCTGCGATTCAACTCGTGGATCCCGCGGAGGGACGGGGTGGGGGCGAGACGAGAGGCCTAGGGGCAAGGGAGACGGGGCCAAGCCTCAGGCACGGAGCCGTCCTGGAGGCAGCATCCTTTGTTTTCTCTTACGGTTAATATTTTATGTTTCATTTAGGCTCAGCTCTCTGAGCCAGGCGAGACAGGAGGCCCCAGCGGGAAGATTACACTTCCGCGCAGGGCTCTGGCGGGAACACAGGGTTACACCACTAATGAAAGGAAGAGATGGCTTGGCGAGCCTTCAGGGAGGGCGTCTTTCCCCTGACCAACGTCAGCAAGACGGCGTCGGGATGCTGCCCCCAAATAAATGCGTAAATAAATAATGCGAGGAAGAGTAGCTGTTAAAGTACAAAGTGACGCTGATTCTCCCTGGGGGTAAACTGTTGCTACTAAAACGTGAGATGCATTGTCTTCGCCAAATTTCATTTTCTAGGGAAAGGGCAAAAATAAGAGAGTGCCCCCCCACTGCCCAAGAACCGCTCTTAATATGGTCAGCCCCAGGCCAGGCTAAAAGGTTCAGAGGAATAAGCCTCGGTCCGGAATGCCAAAGATGAGTATTACAACCCAAACTGGAAAGGTTGGGCGGGACTGTAGCTGTACATGGTAGTTGGCACATCTAGTACTCAGTAACTGTGAAGCATGCTGGGAAGAAGAGTCTAGAAAACCGTGAATGTGAAAACAACCCAAAGGATGCAAATAGCTTTCAGGTTCAATTTGACAAGAGGTTTTGAGCAGTGTATCTTTATGCCTGGGACAGGATTCTAAATACATTCAGGAATATAAAAGATCTACTACGCTCTTGCAATGGAAGACTTAGCAATAGCAGATTTAAGACTGACCAAAATTAAGTAACAATAAGGTGTCCCATTTACTCGGGAAGAACTGGTATTAACAATCTCAATTGACTCAAAGGGTTGGAATCAAAAAGTTTGAGCATCCTGTAAGAACCTGTCCACCGTGTCTATTTCACTACCAAAGTAAATCTTGCCAGGAATTATGACCCAGAATGGCTTTTTGAGTGCCAGTAGGTATCTCACCAAATTAATCTGCTGCCTCCATGTATTAAAGGGAGAAACAGAGCTGAACAACCAGTTCACTCTGGGACAAGCCAGGCATCTAAACTTAACTGTTTTTTGTAGCTGCAATATCTACTGAGGACTCCTTCTTTCTCCTAATTAGCCCACCAGTGAATCCAGTGCTCTGATGGAAATCAATTTGGGATCAAAACTCAATCAGCTAGATTTATATGAATCTTGCTTTGTGCTCTGCTGTGTGCAAGGTGCACACTTACAAGTTTCAGACACAGGAAGGCTTCACACCTACAGGTAATTTGTACTTGTTCTTACAGAACAGAGGTTTCCATTTAAAGCCAAAGCCCTGAAAGTTGAGAGAGGGCCTGCCCAACCTCCCTATTATTCTCTCTGTTACTAACTACTATTTCCTCCAGTCTTAATTCCTCTTCATACCCCTTCACACCTCTTTCCTCTTCCTGCACCTCAAAGCAAAATATGCAGTTTCTTATCTCAACTATCCAGATTTATTCTCTTACCCCTAGAAACTGGGATTGTCAGTCAGACAGGAACCTGCAAAATTCAGTCTTAGGTAGAAAAGATATGTGAACAGAGCTCTGTAATCCATGATCTATGCATTAAAGGGAAACGCATACGGTCTGAAAATATCATAGCCCTGGGGAATATTTCCTGCCAACAACTCTTCTCTGCAGCCCTTAGATCCATTTGTTACTTAGAGAAATGCCAAGTGGTTCTGGTTTTTATAGGTGAGGCAAGAAGCTTTTTACATTCCCTATTCCCTGATGACCGTACACAGCAACCACTTTCTGGGGCCCCACACCACTCTGTCTCACTCTGTCTTTGACTCTCTTTTTCCCTGAATCTAACACAGGCATTAAATGAAACTTTTAAACCTGCCCAGAGCATATGTGGAGTGTTGATCCTTTCCCACTGATGTGCTATAAGGAAAGGAAGTCTTAAAAGTTACTCTGAAGAGTAACTTTTCATGTAAAAAAACAATGTCAGCCTTACCAGACAGGGAATTGAGAGGGATTGATGCAAGCAGGCAGATTTTATCATCCCATGCTTAAATCCACATTCGGTCAGTAATTAGACGGAAGCCCTGAAAGAGTAAGAGATGGCTTCTTATAAATGCTCGCTGAGTCTGACAGGGTCTACAGGGAGGTATCTGATACTTCCTGAAATCCTTGTGGAAATACAGTGTAAGCAGGAAGAGGTTTTTGTGAGACACACAAGTGGATTAGTGGGCTGTAACCCCTCTCAGGCTGTGTACATCACCACTGCTGCCTCTGAGCCTAATTGGGTGGCTTCCACATAAGTACCAGCCAGTTGTTGATCAATGTTATTTTCTTAGTTTTTTTATATGAATTTTTCCACTCTCTCTGAAAACAAATCAAGACCTTGAGTGCTGGACACCTCGAGGGCTGCTTGAGGGAAGCTAATGCGTAAAGGGCCCACCCCAGTGTTAAGTGTAAGATCAGACTCGTTCCTAGTGGACGGTTCCTGTGCCTGAATTCTGATTTCTAAGCCACCTTGACATCTCATGGGCTCCTGAGTCAGTCCTGTTAGACTCTGTGTCTTCTTTCCACACTCATTCTGAGTGAGGAAGGGAAAGGCACCCTGGACTCTGATAGAAGAAGAAGATGGGCTCTGAAAGGATGTTCCAGTTCTGTGATTCCATTGAATTACTTCAACATTTCCTCATCTCTCATAGATCTCTTCATTAGGAGAAATACATTTGATAGCTCCAATTTTGATCCTTGATGTAGAAATGTTTACCCCAAAGGTCAAGCACTCCTTGACTCAAGGTATGTTGTTTACAGTAATGAAAGCAAATTTCAGACACCTGGTCAGGCCTGCGCACACAGCTTTTTCTAAGTTAACAGATCACACATCATGTAACCGGTGCCTTAACTATCCCAGATCTCTACGGCTTCACTGGAGGAAACGATGAAAGCAAAGTCCAGTGAACTGGGAGCAAGTAATCGGCCAGTGAGTTTCCTAGGTATGTACACATTCAGACTAATATGCGCTCCTGTTTATAGACACTTCCTGGGTGTTTAAGACTAATTGACAGCCAGTTTTCTCCCCCAAAGCCTTGTTTTTTTTTTCCTTTGAGCTTCTGCAAAATAGCACCGAGCAGCTGTTCCACGTGCAGCTTAGAGGCTTCCTTAGCCCTGGCTTATTATACTTGTCACTTCGGGGGTTTCAATGCCAGGAAAAGAGTCCAGCATTCAGTTTGTACTGTAAGACACAAACCTAGTTTGAAAGCCTGTTGGAGCAGCAAGACTACAGCAATCCCCAAAACAGGAATCAATAAATCTTTTATCCACCTGCCAAATCCCATTTAGATATGTGCACAATAGCTCAAATGGGATATGTTTTGAAGTCTGCTCCAGCAGTAGTAATTGCTTCCTAATGTCTGAATTCAAATGGTTAGTGGTGAATGGCTTCCATGGCCAATCTCACTTGGTCCCCCTTTCCAGATATTTTTGTATTATTTCAAATGCTTAAGAAGTTTGAATGTCCACGATTAATTTTATAGCATCAGCTTACATTTAAAAATTCTTGGAAAGTATAGTTTAGGAAAAAATTAAGTATACAATATTAGCAGCAAGTCATATATCATGTATGGTGATCATAATAGAATAGCCTAAATTTATTACTTATATTTGTGAAATTCGAACTATTTCAGAGGGACTTCCTACCAGGCTGTTGTAAGCATAACTAGATTCATTTTTGAATACTCCTCAGTAAACTTGCAAATAGTGGCTTGCTTCTAACCTAGATAATAATATACACTCAATGAGAATAAACAAAGCGTATTTTTGTTTATTTGACTATTTATATATGTTTTGAAGGGATAATGGGTAAATAGCTTCCTTTCCTAAATATAAGAGCTTGCTTGCTGAAATGCTTTTGAGTGGGTAAATGCAAGCAGAGGGTGATCAATACAGAAAAGGTCAATCCATCTGTGATAATGCTGCCACAAAACTCTACCCTGCCCCCATTTTAAAACTGGTTTCCATTACACTGGTAATATTTTCTGAACTCATAATTCAAACAAAGTGTTTGTCAAGCACCCTGTGTATATGGTATAGTGCAACTTATTGCTGAAAAAAATGAGCTGATTCCTATCCATTTGAGCCATAAAACATGGGCACAGATAAATACCCACAAGGAAAGGCATATGATCTTCCCACAGGAGTCAAATCATGAAGAAATTGCTCTTATTTACTTTTTTCTGGAATTCATAGTGATGTAAATACACATACATAATCATGCTATAGGCTCATGTTGGCACAATTACAGGGAGAGGATGTTACAGTTTTCTCATCACTTCTTTTTTCATAAATGCCTTCCACCCTCACCTATTCCTCTCTCATTATGTACTCCTTCCCTCACCCACAACTGAAGATATACTGCCCTGAAAGAGTCATTGATTTTTATCAGACCAAGACTCCAGATGTCTGATTGCTTTGGGAAAAGAATCCCTCTGGGATCCAGTGTCTCTTTTGCTTTATTTATTTTCCTATAAATTGAGAAGGATCATATAGTTCATATTCTAAGTAGTATTGATTAAGGCATGTATTTGCACACACTCACATACTCTGTTTCCTATTGTATATACTGATGCAACATATCCACTCTATTGCAGACTAAAAGTGAGCACCACATAGTCCCCAGTTCTTTCTTTTACACTATTTATTTGTTTGCAATAAAACAATGCATGGAAAAATATTGCAAGTAAATAGTCCCAGAATGTTCAGCAAATAAGATTTATGTGAGGTGCTTAGTTAGAGTCTTACAAAACATCTATATCTTGAGATATATGTTTTAATCTTTGTCTAAGAATTGGAAAGAAAAAGAAGCTAAAACCCCAAAGAACAGAAAAGTCAAGGATTATATATTATACAAGCTTGAAAATCTTTAAACATCAAGTTAAGAGAAATGAGAAGGGACCCTAAATGTGAAGATCAATGAAAACAAAAAGAACCTATCAAGTCTAGAAATTTACAGGCAGATTCTGACTTCTCCAAATGGTGAGTAGGAAATTTCACATTGAAAGGACTTAAAAGATCAAAGACTATCAAGTGGAAGAGCTAAGCAATGTGAGAAGAATGTGGAAAATTGTTAATTCCTTTTCCATGTCTCTCTTCTCTGTGGAGTCCTGGACTAATTGCAAGAATCCTGTTAGCTAGCTCAGTTTTCTCATACCCAAAGGTCACAGAGGCCTTGCCAGATCTTCTTATCTTTATCATCAATAAATATTTATTATTTAGTATCCATTATAGGCATGACTCTGCACAAGGTACTAACTTAGACCTTGGATGTTGAGTGCAAAGTAATATGGAATTTAAAGTGGCCTTCTATAATTCCAGCCTGTCTTCTGCTTGATTTGTGTCCATGTGTCCTTGGAGACCCAGCCGTATGAACTACTAATGACACTTGTGACATTTCCCCTTACAGAGAAAGCACTCTCTGTTCTTCCCTGCAATTAATGTGGGGCCCTGAGCTGCTCAAACCACTTAATTTGACCTTTCCGCATGTCTTCAGGTAGTATGCACAAGGCTCGCTGTACACTATATATTCAAGTTCAAAGTAAGTGTGAATATGGAAGGCCTGAAGAATGTACTGCAAAGGAATTTCTTGAGGCTACCTATATTTCTCTACAAATTCAGCTCAGGAATATGTGTTTTATTCATTTCCCTTACCATGAATTTTCAATGACTAAATAATTAACAAAAAGGATCAAGTATGAAAGTCCCTTCCCTACATTCCACAGATGAGCTTTCTCAAGAAAAAAAATGATGTAGCCTTGTTTTGAGTAATATAAGATATATATATCTTCTAAATTGATGAAATGTTCAAGCTAGAATAGCCCGTATTAATCAAGACTTTTTGGGTTGCAATCAACATAAACCCAATCCAAGCTAACCTAAAAAAAAAAACTAAATTTACTGACTTGTGTGACTTGCAAGACCAAGGGACACAGGTGCTTCAGCTGTACGAGAAGCTGATGCATTACGTCATCCAGAGTCTTCCACTGGCCCCATCTTTGAGTAAAGCTCTTTCCACATAGTGAGAAAAATAAAAACAAACAAAAGAGGATTCCCCTAGGCCCGCACTCACTCACATCTTAGCAGGTAACAGTGCAGCTGAAAGGGATTGTCTTTTCCTGGGTGAGCTCTGGTCCAGTTTGGATCATGTTTCCATCCCTAAACAAACCTCTGGGGATACGGTGCGTGCAGGAAGTAGGTGCACTCAGTCAAGGCCACCCCTGTGGTGAGAGGGGAGAGAACAAGGGGAAGTCGAGTCAGTTCTATTCAAATCGTGAAGCCAGAGTCCTCAGATGAAGAAGAGATTCTATTATCAGAAGAAGCAAGGAGGCTGCTGGACAGCCTGAAACAGTTGCACCTACTTCAAAAGAACCAAAGCCTGGAGCAGTTACGTCATTTCCCCAAGGTCCGACCCAGCCAGCCAGTAATGGGACCTACATCTCCCATTACCCTCTGACTTTGCAATTTAGTATTCTTTCAAAAACGATTTATTCTATCAGTTATCTCTTAGCAAGGCTCAGAAGCCTTTTACAATTTCTTTCAAGATTCTCTGTGTCTGTGCTGATACAGCTCCAAGTACGCTAGACAATAGCCTGAATTGCCACCACCTGGAACCTGGGGATGTGAATTTTTCCACTGGTTATTTGACATCTCTGTTTGTTTATGAGAATAAAATTATCTGCCCTCCCTTAGACCTGGCTAGGCATAAAATGTCTTTAAGGACATATGGTAAATTATATGTTAAAAATGTCTTTATATGCTAAATTATTAGACACAATTAAGCAGATTCATTTGCTTCAAGACTTTCTTTTAAGCTTTGTAACTCTCCATGAGATGGACACATTTTTTAGCGTTTCCCTAGTTCATCTGACAAACTCACTTTGATGGAGCCTCCTTCATGACCCACCTTCCTTGGAAATGCTGCTGCCTTGTAAGTACACATGATATTTTTGTTACCTTTCTTTGAATCCTTCCTTATTCTGTTTCCAAATTGTCCCTCATCCAGACTCATCCTAAACCCAGTTAGCTCCGCTTTCTCACCTGCATGGAAACTGAACCAGCATCGTTCATTTCTTTGGGTTTCCAGCTGCTTTGCCCGTTCTACCCTCTGACTTAGCAAATTACCCTGCTAACTGTGATTAGCTGCTTTCAAGTATCTTCTCCCCCTACTAGACTTGTACTGGTGGGCCTCTTCATTCTTACTCACCAGTGGGGAGGGGAGTTGATGGTGTGGTTGAGAGAGGAAATCGTAAAGACTGGTGTTGAGGAGCTAGTTTCTCATACAGCTCGTCACCACAGGTGAGCGCCTCTCCTCGTCAGACTTCCCGCCGTGAAAGCCTGAATCTGTGGATTGGAATGGAAGCACAACGACCTCAGTAGAGGGTCACCGCATTCGCAACATACATAATGGCCTCTAAGGCACATTTGTACAAATATAAGAGCACTCCCTTTTTTCATTAATGTAGACTCTTTTTATTGGCATGGTGGCCCTCCTTTATTGTGCCTATTTCTTCTTCAGGGAATGATAACTTCAAAGATTAAAAAAAAAAACAACTTTCAATAGTTAATAACCTAAGCCACTATGCTCCAGACATGTGATTTACTTTATGGTTAACCCTTGATTGATTGCTTATTAACCAACAGCCTGGTAACCCAGTTTTTTTCTCAGTGGTAGTTTTTCTAAACCACTTTTTGTTGATTTCTAATTTTCTGAGTTGGTATTTAGTGCCTAGTTTTTTGCACCTTAACATTTGACTGTTGTGGCACAATTCGTCATGGAGTGGTTTACCAATCTTGTTATTGCTCTGCATAATAAATCATGTTCTACCTTGGTTTATTGGAAGAAAGATCTGTATCCAGGCCTCTTCATTTTCTTTTAAAAAATTAAATATCTAAGTTTTTAATTTTCTCATAGAATAATAAGTGTTTTTAAAGTAATTTTATTAAAATTCTCTGATATTTAGAAGATTTGTAAGTAGAAACTTTTATAGATGCCAAAGCAATTAACTCTGATAAGTATATCACTTTAAAATGACAATATATAAAGAACCAAATAAAATTGAAAATTTGGAAATTCACAGTTGAAATGTGTTCATTTTAAAGGATTCCTTAGCTTTTGGATAAACCTCAACTTCAAAGTTAAAGTAAATCCACATCTATCTTCTGTATGGGATTGCACACCTCAAATATTGTGATACAGAGATTTAATTTTACTGAATTCTTTGCACTGATTAAATGTATTTTAATTCTCCAACATTATACTTCTATTCTACAAAGCAGACTTCACTAACTAATAAGATAAAGAAAAGCTATTCAAAGGATGAACCTTCACTATGTGATACTGAGTTTCATTTCATGCTTAATGTGCTGTATAAAGAAAGAAAATGTTAACAGTGTTCCATGATTCAGTGATTTTCAAGATAAAAATATTTTCAATTTATGATTCTGTGGATGTATAAAGAGAGCTTAGACACTAGAAGAATGCTGTAAGAAAGGTTTTATGATCACCAAGGGCATTTTCTTCTTAGAGTGTGGGTTACCTGGCATGTAGCAGTCACTTAAGAGAGGTTGAGTGAAGTTACAAATTTTTAATATCACATGTTTCATTGAAATTATATACCAGCATATTAGACCATTCTATAAGCTCCTCTGACTTGCTTCTATCTTATATTTTCAATTAAGACATGAGAAGTTATTATTTTAAGAAAATTTTACTTCCACACTGATCCCAAAGCACTTAATCACAATATTATATAGTCCTATTTTCTATATTCTCCTTTTACTACTGTCTTCTAATTGGACTGTATTATTGACATGCTGGTTTTCAAATTCTGTAATGGAAACTTGGTAGGCGTCAAGTCAATTCTTACTGATTATTGTCATCATCATCCATTCACATGAATGATTGATAATGGTGAGTATTAATTACAGTTGGTATTTTGTACACATTATTGCAACTGCCTTAAATTCTAGAAGTTACTATTACCCCATTCCCATAAATGAGAAAGTAGAGAGACTGAGGGCTAGTAACTTTTCCAAGGTCACATAGCTAAAATGTTCTTGTGCTAAGATGGGAACCCAGATCTGAGAGCATCACAAACTGAGAGCATCTCCACTGTGTCATCCCACTAATTCTTCTGGTGACAGATTGACGGAAAGGAAAGGTTCTACTTTCTCACACATGGTGTTTTGTCATTAAGAACTTGGATCCACCCCTACAGCTTTGAGTAATGATTTCACAGAGAAGAGATGCAAAGCAATTTATCATTTTGGTGAATTTAGAGTTTGCTAGTCACAGATGGCGCCAGGAGGTGGGAATGTGGATTTTAGGAGGCAACTGAAATGAGCCTCAACTTGTCCAATTAGATAGCCCTTTTACTTGGAAATGTATTGAGATTCTTCTATAAAAAAAAAATTTCTCTTTGAATTCTGTAATCGTAAAGGCCTCTAGTGTTGCTTAAATACTTCTTTGTCCAAACTCTGCCTACAATTTAGTTTTGGTGAAAATATTTTATTCTAAAAGGTTGGGGCTTATTTGCATTTTGTCAACAAATGCACATTAAAGTTAAAAGACATTTTTACAAAATGGTAATAATTTTCTTTATGGATCACTTATTATGTATTTGTCCCCATTCTAAGCACTTCCATGTGTTGGATCATACAGTCCTCACAACCATTTTATGAGGGAGCTTTTATTCTCATTTATGTGGAAACTGAGGAGCATGGGGAGAATATATTGATTGGTGAAATCTGGATACCAAAAGATCCTGAGAGACTTGGATAATGGTTTGATTTTAACAAGATAAAATTTACCCTGGAAAAATACAGGTCCTGCGCTTGGGTCTAAAATAATTGTGCAAGTATAGAATGGGGGAAAATATGGTGTATCAACAGGCCATAAATATGTAAGATGTAAGCTCTAGACAAGTCTCAATGGAATATCAAGATTGCAAAGAGAAAAAAGACAAGAAAAACAGTGTGAACTCGGTGTGCACTGAAGGAAGCTCCTGCAACAGCAATTACGAGCCCACCTTTTTTCTGTCTCTTGACTATTCCGGTCAGAGTGATTCAGGCCCTAATACCATATTTTTTAAAAGTTGTAAACAAACTTGATGTATTCAGAAGTAATCAGCTCTACTGGAAAGGGTTCTAAAACCATGTTAGATGTAAAAGAGCCAGCAGTGTTTACCATTAAGGCAAAAATAAGTCTCAGCAAAAAAGGGAGAGCTGAGCTCCGGTACCTGAGGAACTGCAGTAAACAGGGAAAGCGTACATTTGTTTAGTATAAACCCAAGTAGTAAAACTGGCAACAGTGAATAGAAGAAGCTACACACAGAGAGAATTCAATTCTTAACCAGCAAGATTTTTCTAATAGGTGGAGCTGTACAAATAGGAAGTGAACTGCTTTGCAGAGGATCAACTCCCTGTTTCTGGGTGATCACTGAGCAGAGGAGAATCATTTACAGAGGGGATCAAGAATTAGACCAGACCTCTGAGGTGCCTTCTTATCTGGTGCTTTTATTATATTCAACTCTTTCCTTTTGGACAGGAAAGCCTGGGCACCTGGCATGTGGCTTTGTTGTCTGGCCCAAAGAAGCAGCGACCTGCTCAGGGACTTTGCAGAAAGCCCACCTGAGTTACATGATTTGTGCAGAAGTAGCAAGACCTGAAGTACAAATAAGAAGGCTGCATCTTCCTTTCTCACTCTCAGGTCTGCCTGTTCTCACAACTCCCCCATTGTGCTAAAATTATCTTTTATTATCTGTTGGCCATAAATATCGTAAGTTCCTGACCTCACTTCTAAACCATTCTAATTGGTTTGTCCAGAAGTTATACTCAAAATGACTTTGAAATTATTTACTGAGGCAGGGGAAGACATAGCCTTTGTCCAAGTTCAAAGGGTGTTCTTACATTAGGCTTCCTGCTCTAAAGGAAAATTAAGCTGGCTCAGGGGCACTTATTTACCCAAAGAGAAAAGATCTCTGAGGTACAGACTCTCATGGATTTAACAGGATTTTGTTTCTTTCTAGATGGGTAAAAGGCATTAATGGATAAATCATTCTTTCTAATGCAACACAGGATGTGGTCTCTGTCACACTAAATAAAAATATTTAAAAAACACTTCGTTGTTTCTAGGGAAGAAAACTTAATACCTTTATGTCTCAAGGCATGAGAACACACAAAGAATCCAAGCCTGTAATCACACCACTGTGTTACAGAATCTACACAGCACTGCTCTAAAGGATCAGAGGTTTTTGCCAGTGTTCTATCAAAATTTCAAAATATATTCCTACAACCCTCTAGTTGTTTAGCATGTCATGCCTAAGAAAAAATTTTTAAATAATTTTCCAATAAGAGTAATGTTTTAGACTACACTGCTTTCCAGATGGCGGAGGCATTCTTAATAGACACACTGGAGATATGAAGACCACCTTTCTGAATGGAGATTTATTTTGTTCATCTCACTGGAAGGAGAGGGGGTAATAAGTTTCACTGACCAGGAGACCACTCATTCATCTCGAATCAGCATCAGTCTTGAGGGAATCAAATCACTACACTGCTTGTCTCTGATCCCTGACACAAGGGCCTTTAGATATGGGTTTTCCAGTATGTAAAAGTATTCAGTTTTGGCAAAGTTTAAAATACTCTCCACACATCATCTGCTTTCTTTATTATTTATTTCAATAAAGAAAATGTTATATACTTAACATTGGTTAAATGTCTTCTTAATGATATGTTTTATATTTTATAATAAAAGAAGAAAAATAATGGAATCATAAGACTTGAGTTGTCTGGTTCTAGGTGACACCACTCTTAAGCATACCTTATTATCAAAAGTCTCCTGACCTAATTTATAGCACTGTGTGATCTATTCCAAAGTCACTGTAATTGGCATTGTCATCTTAGGATCTTGCTTAAACACTCCTTGCTATAACATAATTTCATGTCTTGTTCTCAGAGTGGGCTTTATTTTGAAATTCTGCCAAAAACACCATCATTCGGAGTGCTAGAGTTTGATTAAACATAGCCCCAAAGAATATCTTTCAAAGGATACATCTCACCCAGTTTCCATTTATAAAACATAAAGTAGCATATGCTTTGAAATGACAATAAATCATCTTCAAACTTAGACTTAAAAATAACAGATGATTTGGTCCTAAACCCTGATCAGGAGAGGACTGCTCCCCGAATGCAATGTTGTGGTTTATCCATGTCATGTATCGCCTGGGCACCTGGTAGTACAGTGGTGGGGTGGGAGAGGATCCCAAATATCTGAGTGACAGAAACAACTAGTGCTCATGATTGTTCACAGCTCTTCAGACCTCAGGCTCTCAACCAAAGGGTCATTTCTGCCCAGTTTCTGAGCTGATTAGAGAGTTTAACAGTAGCTTCCAGGGCACCAGCGAGTGGGATCCAACTAGTCTTAACAATACCTGATTTGCTCAAGGTAGGTTCCTAGACAATCTTTTGTTCAGAGAACCACAGCCTTTCCCCTGAAGTTAGTGAACTTTTTCATTTGTCTAGTCTATACACCTGGCTTCTGCCTATGTGTCTTGGCTTCTACTGCAGAACAGAACCAGCCCTGCCACCCTAACAAAACTTTGCTCTCTCAGGGAACTGGAAGTGCATTTGAATACACTCCTAGCTGGGACAATTGAGAATTCTGATGTCACCACCTCACTATAACGCTGCTTGAAATGACTACTATTATGTCTCAACAATTACAGTACATGCTCTGGGCCACTTACGATAATCAAAGTAACCAACTTTTTATGACCCAGGGATTTGGACAACAGCTGGCTTCCCCATCTGGAGCTTCCCAACTCTGGTTACTTGTTCCCTATTACTTTCTCATCCCCCTGACCCACTATGAAGACCTCAGGATGCTTTTCAACCAGGGTTTTATTTGTTATGGCAGGCTAACGAATGTGAATCAAAAGACAAAGGATAGGTGTAAGGCTGAGAGCTACATCTATTTAAGTAAGCTGAGATACTGGGCAACTGATGAAGTGTTCAGAGAGTGAATATGTGTTTAGACAGAAGCCAAGAAGGTGATTTAAAATGCTACTTTGGTCCTGAATTTGAGAAGCACTGAATATGATCACTCCTTTAATACACACTTGAATGATGAGTGGGCCAGCTAATAAAAGCTCTTAAAAGCATTACTAAGACAATATTACATTGTTCTTCACTATGTAATGCTCCTACAACACTGCAGGCAAGGTTAAATTACTTTTTAAATTATTTATCATTCTATACTTACTGGTTCACTCATCTTTCCCATTACCTGGGTTAAATCAAGAATTGATCTTACGTGGAAGAAATTCCTAGAACTAAAGACGGTGAGACAAGGAATTATATTTTTAGAGAAACTTTTTTCCTCAAGAGATTTCAAAGTAAAAAAGAGTCTTCTGTGTAGAAATATCTCATTAAATTGTATGTGATGCAAAAGAATGAATCACAAGATTTCTGCAAAACCTTTCTAGGATCCTATGAAAAGATACAGTTTACATGACAGTGATTAGGAATTATGGATTCATGCAACAATATTCTTCAAATTTTATGAGCCAGGACCATAAGGGATGCCCCATCACTTTCATATTTATAGATAAATATGCCAACCTCCATTTCTTTATTACAAGACAAGTCTTTTGAACAGTGAAAAATATTAAATCCCTTTGGGAGTGGAGGCTCAGTAGTGTAGTTCAGTGAGTCTGATTGAGATTCCATTTCCTTCAATTCCAGGGAATTAGGAAGGTGAATGTGAAATTACTTTGGTTCCTGACACCAGATACATAGATTTATTTCAGTGATTGATTAAAAGATCACATGGTTTTGCTAAGCACTGTAATGCTGCATCAGTCTTCAAGAGAGCTGAAACTGCCATTGATTCTGCCCTGCTGTCTTGGGAAGCAAATTCTGGAAGACTGCATCCAGCCGTTAACAGGCATCAGCAGAGTTAACAGTAGCTTCAGTGGCTGAACCATGGTGCAGTATGAGAAGAAGCAAATCCAACAAGAGCATTTCACAATATTCTTTTTTTTTAAAGCCTTCACCTAGTTTATTTAGTCAATTTGTTTAAATTTAAATGTGGACAATATGAATGATTACTGCAGCCAGTAATTGAAGGGATGCTTACCTTGGAAACATGTAACCTTCCACAAGTAATTTCAGATTCATTTTATCCTACTTTATGTGTATGGGGGGTATCAATTATTATTTTGTTATTTTTAATTGCAAAAGGAGTGCAATGCTGCTGTAAAAAAGTTCAACATAGCATAGAAGTTTATGAGGAAAAAAAGTGCTCCAACCACTCCCTAGAAACCTTTGGGTGGGGGGACATACTACAACGTTAAAAGTGGGAAATTAAATAAAGTGAGAGAAATTAAATAAAGATTCAGACAATGGCATACAAATTTTACTCTACAAACTCGAGCATACAAAAACAGTAATTCTCTTTTTCTACAATCACTTAACTGATAGTAGGAGCTACCATACTATCAAATCAGCTCTTCCCCTCAATCATACCCTACCTCCTTCCTCAGAGTTTCGTGCATGGTTGGGAGCTTCCAAAGTGCCAAGGCGTTGGGAAGAGCAGTGGTTACATTTGTTCTAATCCTTCTTCTTCCACTGTGGCATCTACTGAGATGCCTCTTCCCTCGTATGTTCCTGGGCAGTGGCTTCATTATAGGTTCCTCTCTGCAGAGCCTCTGAAGATCAGATGACTCCAATATTAAGGTCCGGCTCTCCTTGGACTGATGGGAAGTATTGTGAAGTTTCCTTGAGGGTATGGGAATCCTTCTACCACTACGGATCCATCCTGATGTCCTGACTTTGTAGAGTTGACTCAACCCATCTGCCCAGACATAACACACAGCCACTTCTCTGGAGAGTGGCCCTGTCCTCACAGGTCTTCAAATCCATCTGCAGGCTACCCTGAGTCATTGCCCTATCCTGGTTTTAATCTGGTTTTGCTCCTGGAGGGCTGATGGATGGGATTCTGAGTCTTTTTCTCACAAACCCAATGCAGTCAAAATCTTACTGCTTACCCTCTAATTCTCCTCCTCTTTCCTCTTTGATGAAAAAGGTGATCAGTGTGGCATCTTCTAACTCTACCATGTCTTCTTCCAGATCTCTTCTCAATGTCCTGAGTTATTTCCATTTCTTCCTGTCTGTTGTTAAAAAGAAAAAAACAGGCCCACGGTGGACTCACTTCAGCTGGACCAAGTCACCAAACTGGGGCTTCCTGCCTCACCTAATTGCAGTTCCAGCTTCTCCCAGAGTGGAATTGTAAGTCCATCAGTCTGGAAATTCCTGATGAGGTCACCTGCATAAGCCTCCTACTCCTCCTAAGGGATGGTGGCCTTACCTGGAAACAATCTCTAATCTCTTCCTTTGTTGATAACTCTTTGCCCCACCTTCCTGTCTATAAAAACCTTCTATTTTGTACAACTTCTCAGAACATTTCTCTGCTTACTAGCTGGGATGCTGTCTGAGTCGTGATTTGCTTAATAAAACCAATTAGATCTTCAAATTGGTTGAAGTTTCTTTTTTTCATACTGTTGAACTTGTGAGTTCAAAACTGACTACTTTTTTCTCTTCTCTCTGCTGTGTCATCCTTCTTGTGAGGCAGGATGAAGAGATCAGCTGATTAGAGGAATGGTTAAGGCATGTAAGTAAATACAGTGAGAGATAAACAATTGATAAATCAAAAATATTTATGTGAATTATTAATCAAATATTAAATATTTCAAAATATTTCAAAGGGGATGTACACCATACTCCTGCCATATAGGTTTTTTTTGCTTACTTTTTAATCTTCACAAAAATGAAGTCATGTTAGAAGTATAGATAGAATTTGCCAACTTACTCTATTTTCTTAAACAGTGTAGGATGTCTACACTGTCAAGTGTGATTCATACTAATTGGCCCCCAATTTAAAAGCAGCTGCCTAAAATGAGTTATCCATGGCTGAAATCAAGCCAGTATATAGCAGTATTCTTTTGCTAGTTATTTATAGTCCATGTCCATTCTGATCAATCCATTCTATGTAGTCAGCACCAGTGTTGACTGTCGTCTATTTTTGTTAGTGTTTACTCTTACTATATTACCTCTGAAAGTACCTTAGCTTATTAGCTTTATAAATACTCAAGTTGTTTCTAATTTTTTGCTATTTAAACATTGCAGTGAACACATCTATGCATATTTCCATGTACACCTCCACAGTATAGCTGTAGCATAGATACCTGAAAGTGGAATAATTGGGCTGAAGCATACACACATTTAAAATCTTATAATATGCAATTTCACACCTAGCAAAATTATGGGTATGCATTTTTATCCATACCTTGCTAGCACTGAATATTTTTTAAATATTCAAAATTTTTAGGTGAAGAATATAACTATTATTTTAATTTTCATCATTCATACTTTTGTATAAGAGCTTGTGTTTTTGGATATTTGTGTACTCTTCCTCAAGTTCACCTCTTTATTCTATTTGATGACCTTTTGTTATTGATTTATAGATGCATTTTAACTGCTAATCGTATTAATATTTGAGTATTTTATATATATGGGGAATGTTTTCTCCCAGTTGGTCACTTACTTATGTTTGCCCCATATAAAAATTTCATATTTCTAAGAGGTCATATTTATTTATCTTTTCCTTTTTAACTGTTGCATTTCCTCTGTTAGTTAGAAAGGCTTCCATTTTAAAATTATTTTATAATAGTTGGTTCTTAAATTTAGAACTTTAGTCTTTACAGAATTTTCTGGACATGAGGCGAAGTAGAATGCTAACATGTTTTCCCCAAGTTATCCTAACAGTTTCTCAAATATTTACTATTTTCACAACTGATTTGAAATCATAATTAGCATATATTCTCCCAAGTAAATCGACTCATCTATTTAAGAAAAACCACAAACTGCTTAATTTACTATATCTTATACTCTGATATGTGTTAGAACAACTGAGAATTAATTACTCTTTCCAAATATTCTTGGCAATTCTGAAGCATTTCCTCTAAGATTTGAACTAATCTTAGAGGAATCTTATAGTAATCAAGTTTTGAATCAGTTTTTCAGGATTACACTAAAGTCATAGAATGACTTTTGAGACTGTATTTTTTTAATGCTTAATAGCAGCATAAATAGCATGGTAACTATCTGGTCCTTGAAGACTGGGATAAAACTTACTGTAAAGCCATGATTGTCAAGTGCTTTTGGAGATAGAAGATATCTATTTTTTTGTTGGTTTTCTCCCATGTTCTTTGTATCTTATATATTTAAATCTATTTAATTTTAAAATCCTCATATGATACAATTAATTTTCTTCTAAATACCACCTTTTTCCATCCAGTGTAATTTGCTTATATATTCCATACATTGTTTTCTGATTTCATCTTTAAGTTTTATTAATTAATTTATGTATTTTCCAAGTGTCAGTAAGTTTTCACTATGCTGTCTAATTCTTCTATGCTATTTCTACACAATGTACCTTTAATAAAAATATTTAATTTTAGCAATTTATTGGAATTTTCTTTGATGTGAGGTAGAGAGACTTATTGGGTCCAATGCTGTATGTGAGTGTGTTCATATGTGTGTTCCTACATTTCTGGATGTGTGCATGCCCATTCCTAGGAATTTCAAGTTAAAGCTTCCTATATTTATTATTATTTCAGTTTCTCCTTGTACTTCTTTCTATACTATATATATATGTTGATTTTGTTATTTGGTGCATGGGAGTTCATAGATGCATGAAACACTTGATGGATCCATTCTTAATCAGTATATACTATTCTTTTTTATTTCTCTTCTGTATTTCCTTAAATTCCATTGCACACAACCTTCATATTTCCATCCTTAATTTGTTTACAGGCATTCATCTATGTCCTTTTCCATTTTTCTCTTTTCGACACATCTTTGTGTTTTTTAAACTTCCAAAATCAGGTCCAGATAAAAAAAATTTTTTTTAAGTGTCAATCTGCCAAAGTTGCTTCTCTCATACACTCTCCATCAATTTCCTAATGAGTTTCATGAAACCTCTGGTCAATCGGTATTCACTTAATACCAGATCTAAACTAGCAGTATTGTGTTTGTGGCACAAGATATGGCATACATGGAGGAAGACAGGGGAACAGATGAATGAGCAAAACTGTACAGCATGACCCTTGACTTTAAGGGACATATCTCCCCAGGAAACAGAAAGAGCAAGTACACGCCAGTAGTACGGAATTTTTCATTTGTGTAATATTCCAACAAGGAAGATAATGCTTACTGGAAGAGTTGGCGCAAACTTCATGGATCTTTTTAGTTAATGAGTGAAAGGGAGACCATTTTAGTTTTTTACAGGGTAATATATAAACAAAAAATAATCAACAACTCTTTCAATTCTACAAATGTTGACCAAGAAACAACTTTTCCAAGAATTGAGATAATTGTTGGGAGTATAACAGTGTGCAAAAAAGGCTCTGTAAAATGAAGCTTGGAGTCCGCCAGGAGATTATACGGTCTGAGTAGGTGTAAATTAAGTTATGTGCCTAAGAAGTGAAGTGCTGGATCATCAACAGGAGGGAAAAATCTGGTTAGGGAGTCTTGGCAGAGGCTTTCTTAAAGTATGAATATTAAATGGAGGTGAAAAGAAAGAGGTTTATAATCATGCAAGAGTAGTGGTGTGGGGGGTGAGTTTATTAAGCAGAAGAAACTGTGTGCAAAGGTCCAATGGCAGGGAAATCCGGCTTGTTCTACCTCTGAAGCAAGTATGCAAAGAGAAAGGGGTCACATGACATGAGAAGCAGTGAGAGGCATGCTAGAGCCAGGCGAGGGAGACATTATAGGACAAGTTAAAGATTTTGAATGTTGTCTTTGAAGTGAAAGGAAACCCATTAAAATATTTAAATAGAGTAAGGAGCTGAGGGTAGGAGTGATTAACTTGATCAATATTTGCATTTTAGGAGGATCCCTCTAACTGGTGGGACTGCTCATTCTCTCCCATGTGGAGAATGATTGGAGACATGGACAGAAGACATAGGAGAAGGGGCTACTTCAGGACGGCCAGTGAGAGTTTACATAGCTTTGTCTAGAATGGTAGCCACTGAAAAAGAAAGAACTATTGACAGTCAAACACTATTTAGGAGGCAAAGCCAAGAGGGTTTTAGATGGACTGGGTATGGAATGAGGACAGAGGTGGATGTGTCGAGGAAAGGCTCCGAGGATTCTGGCCCCTGCAGCAGGATGGGCAGGGCATGGAATAGAGGAGATCATGAGGTTTGTTCCCAGCATGATCACATGCAGGTGATGACAATGATACGAACGTGGCAGCCGCTGGAAATGCCTAATGGAGATCAATGCAACAAAAATGAAAATGGAATGAGTTGGGAAGAGGCAGAACAAATGTAATGGAAATTCAAACAGCAATATTCGGCATCATGGAAAACTAGGTTTTATATAACCACTTACTGGTGATTTTTTAAAATACATAATTGCCCCTCAGAGTCTTGGTCTTCTCATTTTAACAATGTGAAATTGTGACTCCTCGCAGAGTTCTTGTGAGGGTGAAATGGAATAATATGGGTGAAGTGTCTGGCTCAGCGAGTGCCTAATAACTTGTATTTTTTAAGAATAAATGGAGAAAGAAGTGAGGTACCATTTTCAATCTGAGCTGCAACCTTATATATGGCTCATCACAATCTCTATCTCAGATGTTTGTGAAAAGAAAAAAGGAGATTGGATGAGTTCTCTCCAAAGACTTTCATTAGTTAAGTCTGCTCTCTGAGCACCCGTCCTGCAGGTAAGCAGGCATTTTCCTACCATAGTCTACAGTAACATAAATTTTGAGACTGAGATTACACAATTACTGACCTGCTTTATGAAAATTGTCCACATTGTGTCTACACAAAATACAGGTGGCTCGTCCATTTATTTTTACAATATGCCCAAACACATGGAGCGCAGGAGGCATGAAAATTTCCAGGCTGTAGCCAAATGGTTTATGCCAAGGAAATAGACAGCTGCCTCGTTATCTTGTGTTAAAATACTCAAGAGAGCAAGCACCAAACCGAGTAGGACAGTAAGGCCTGAGCATATAGTCTCTAACATGATTATGCTGGGTTCTGACCTCTCATAGAAAATCAGATCTGACACCACATCTGCCCCTCAGCTCTCCTGTGTAAATCGGAGAGTCACTTCCTGTTGGAGACCTTACCCCTGGTCCTTTGTGTTCGTTTATATTACCCACCTGGACCCTGCATTCATCCAGCTGCAGAACCCAGACATTTATATCACTAACACCCATAGTTAAGGACCTGGGCTCTGGAGCAAGACCACCTGGGTTCAAATCCTGGCTCTGATGCTTATTATCTGACCAGGGATGAGTTATCTAACCTCTCTATGCTTCAGTTTTTTCACCTGTACAATAAGGATATTAATATTTAATTGAAAAGTTGTCATGTGGATTAAAAACACAATACATATAAAGACCATAGAACAGTACACAGCAATAGATCAGTCCTCATGCCTAGGTTCTAAGGAAGTGGGTGCATTGTCTTCTTTGGTGATCTTCTGAGGGTTTCAAGACATACAAATGGATGTCTTCAGGGGTCCAACTATTCTCAGAAAGTCACTCCAAGTAAACACCACTGAATCCCTCAAGTTTCCTTTAAGCAGGATTTATCAATACTCAGCTACACATCATTAGTACATCTAGATTTCAGCACTGCCAACTCATGTTTTCTGTTGTTTCCTCCAGAGGATGGTTCAAGTCTATGCTCTGTAAAAGCTCAAATAGGGCCCACTTCAGTGACTCTAAAGAAAGGGCCAGCACTTTAACGCAATGTCAGTATTTCTGGAAGACGTTGGTACCTACTGGCCCCCTCCTCTCTCATTCATCCCATGTAAAATGTTTTACTCTTAATAGTTATGGAGTTTAAACTTGCTCCTTGTTTGTTAATCCTTATAAGTTATTACAGTATGAATACATTAATTGGAATTTAAAGTTTGTTTTTAAGGAAGAAATTTATGTGAGAAAAAAAAACATTAAACATTATCTAAAACAAAGAAAAGAATCAGGAACTCTTTCTGCCTCACCCAACCCTTCATGGCTCTTCCCAATATAAACTACCTTGTCAGTTTAAGTCATAGTCTTCCAAAAAGAAAAAAAAAATTATGTTTACTCAAACACATACATGTACATGCATTTTTAATTACAAAAAGGGTCATATTTCACATCTCCTTCTGTAAAATTTCATATTTAATTATATACATGTCAACATTTAATAGTGTATTTTATCATCTATTTTGCATACATGATTTGTGTAACAAATCTATTGTTGGACATTATAATGTTACAGTGTGTACCCCCACACACACACATATTTATGAATCTTGGCATACTTTTCATTCAAGACATGTCAAAGACCCGAACTAAGTAAGTGACAGTGGAGATGGCAAGAGAGAGGGTATATGAAATCAAATATATGGGGGAATTAAAATATCTAGGGCAACCCCAGACTTCTTTTTGGGACAAATGGTTATGTGGGATGACATTCTAAGGAATGTCAAAGGAGAAAGTTGGTTTCCACAGGGGAAAGGATGGCTTCTGTTTGTCACAGGTTAAGTTTCAGTTGTCCATGGACCACTCAAACCAAGCTTTCCAGTAAGTATATAATTGCCTGAAATTCAATAAACAAGTTTCAGCTATCAAGTTTATTCTGCAGCAGACTGTGAAATGGACAGAGTCAGAAATTAGTAACCTGGTCTAGGGATTACTAAACTAAGATTCTGAATGAGTTAGAAAGGAAGAATAGAGTTTTATTACAGTTTGAAGGATAATATAAGATGGAGGGAAAGAGACAATTTCAACTTGAAATGATTCACTGACCTATAACAGTCACATTTTACATTTATTAAAGCTAATTCATATCTTCTGCTTATATTCTTTTATTTTTAAATTACGGAAATACCATACTTTTAGTTCTTCAGTTTGGTGGGAAAAGCACGTATGAATTTGGGAAAAATGAGCGTATTCTTATACCATATGTTTTTGTTGCTTGTTCGGCAGTGCAGGTGGAGGGGAATTCTCTAAACAGGCAAAGAAAAGCAGCAAGTGCTGAAACTACACACCCAAAGGTATAAAACTCTCATGAAAACATGTCAGCAAGAGACAGAAGCAGGGTCTGTTATAGAAGCTTTACAAGAGATGCTGGCTTTTTTCGGATGTTGTCTTTCATGTGCTTTCCAAACTCTTAAGTCTGATTCTGACTGATGTGAAGGAGAATCCAGGTTTTGTTTAGTCAGGAATCCAGGGTTTATTCTGAAACCAGCCCAGAAGGCAAAGGAATTTTCCACTTAGTCCCAGGAATCCCCCAGCAGGCTGGCTTCATGAGCCTGTCAATCAAGGACATGTCACCTGTTTCTGCACCTATGCAGTCACCTGGGGCCAGAACTTTAATTGCAACGAGAAGGGAAAGCAGCAGTCACTCTGACACTGCCTGGGGACATCCTTTCCCACTGCTTGCACAGTAAATTTACAGGGTAGAAAATGAAATTTTCTCCCAAGTTCAGATTTAGCTCAGAACAAAAACATATAGTACACTTGAATATTTGTAAAATGCTGGTTGTGGTGGAGCACATCAGAACCCATGATCTGGATCTGACATTTACCTCTCACCTTCTCTTTCTACACTGAATAACAGTTGGCCAAATTTCTTTACTATAAAGGGACAGAGGCAGTTGAATGTACTTCAGTATTCTCCACCCCAGCATCAGGTACTGGGGCAATAGCAGTAAGTTTTATTTGATGAGGATAATGGGAAAAGGCACTGATAAATTGGTAACTTCTTTCCAAGCTTGAGAAGAAAAGGGTTCTATCCATTTATAAATTCTAATCGATAATTAAGCTAAGTGGGTCTTTGCTGATAATAGTTGGTGTCATATACGGGCTAGAAAAGGTTACTGGGACCAAGCTATGGCTAATTTCAGTATTAGGTGAGAAAATATCCTCTTTATTTAGATGAAAATGTGGAAGGAGATAAATAAACATGGAATTCTTTAATGAATGTCAATAATTTTAAGTAAAAATATATCTTCTGAGGTTATTAATTACATTATTTATAGTTTCAATTAAATTATTGGTACATTTTATTTAATTACACAATACTTTTTTTGGTTGAATGAGGCTAAAAATAATATAACAATTAAGAGAGTACATCACATCTCCCAGGGGTGTTTGATAAATTTTGGAGTATGATCCTGAATTCCGTACAATAAACACTTTATATTTATGGTTGAAACCTATAGAAATTCCTCTTTGGGATACAATGGGAGAGGTCTTAAATTTTTTTAAATCAGTTTCCTTGCAACTCTCAACTGAAATATGTTATAGAAAACTCAAGGTTCTGAGGAAAGAAATCATAGTGAAGAACATATTCAGACAACTTTCCAATGGACACCCATCAAACATTCTCCTGGCCAATTGAGACTGGCCACTATTACATAAGAGAGACAATTCAATGGCCTTTGTGCTACTGTATTACAAGGTCAAATTCACTCTAATAGAAAATGCTTTGGAGGACTGAACTGATATACATTCATCATAATATAATAGACATCTGCAATCCAATTCCATCCAGAGAGTATTCTGGCACAATTTAAAGTTTGGGCCAAAAAGAAATTTTAAGCTGGAGATATAGAACTCAATCAGAACTCATTACCCAACACCATCGCAAGGACATCAAAATCCTAGAGAAGCAATCACAGTGACAGAAGCAGTGTCTGAGCTCATGATTTCTCTGTCTCTTAGTAGTAATTTTATCATGGATAATTTTGCTCCCATCATTTTTTTAATTCAAATTGACATATACTTATAACAAAAAAAATAATTGAATAAGAAGGAGGGAAAACATGAAAGAAAATAAAAAGTGAATGTTGTAATTTGAAATATGCTAAAAGAAGATTTTAACTTGCTGTTTTGTTCTTTTAATGCATATGAATTATGAAAAAAGAGGAAGACTTTAATAGGAAATGAGAAACGGATTTCACATTTGCAACTTGTCAAGTCAGAGTGGACTGCAAGGACCTTCCAACAATTATTATCTGAAAGATGTGTTACCTAAAAGACTTGTTTTTAACTCCTGAAGAATAAACCTTGTCACGTAAAATGCCCTGTAATAGACTCTATCCCAGTAAGCTGAAGCCACTCTAGGTCTTTAGTCAGAAAGATTTAATATAGAAAATTGTTTCACAGATGATGTGATTGTGAGGAACAAACAGAGGAGTGTAAAGCAACAGCAGGAAGCCATTACCACCTCAAGGGCAGGAGAGACAAAGGCAGCAAGTGTTGCCCATCAAGTGGGAACCAGAGTACGGTGGAAACATCTTGCTCAGAACTGGGACCTCAGAGTGAAGAGCTTTCTGGAGGGAACCGAAGTTACAGAGAGCAGTCACCGACAGAGATGCCACAGGCAGCAACAGGAAAGGGACAGACAAACCAGACGTCTGTCCTCGAATCTGTGGCCAGTGCCTGCCTCTATAAGTCTGCCTGACTGCCTTAACAAAATACCATGAACTGGGGCAGAGGGGTGCTTGAGACACAGAAATTCATTTTCTCACTGTTCTGGAGGTTAGAAGTCCAAGACCAAGGTTTCTGGGGAGATGGCTGTTCCTGACTTGTAGAGCTGGAAGGCCTTCTTGCTGTGTCCTCACATGGCCTTTTCTCTGGACATGGAGGAGGAATGAGGGGGAGAAAATGACATTAATCCTAGGAGATCAGGGCCCCACACTTACAACCCCATCTAACCTTGGTCACTTCCTTAGTGGTCCCATCTCCAAATACAGCCCCAATAAGGGTTAAGGCTTGAATGTATGAATTTGGCAAAGGACACAAACATTCAGTCCATAACGATGCCTTTGGCTGAATCTACTGAGATGTCAATGGGCAAGGGACCCTGGGAAATGCCCTGAGCTACACAAAAAGTAGGGAAGTGGAAAAGGTCTAAGGTTGTTAACCTGTACAATCTCTTAGTATTATTTAAATCTGATTTTTTCATAGAATATGGAGGAAAATAAATAGAACTGTGGGCTTCATATAACTTGGTAAAGTAGTCTTTGACTACTAAAATGGCAGATCAATATATGTCAGCAACTTTGATAATTGTGATCAAATTTTTGGCTATAGAAAATGGTTAATTTATCAGCAAAAATACGTCCCTCTAAACCTGAAGGTTTACGGCTTGTGAAGCATTATAGAAATTTTGTTTCTAGACAATAAAGATATATCTGATCAATGGGAAAAACTGCTATAGGAATAAAATGAAAATAGGATTATATTGTAGTAAAATGGAAAACACAAAAATAGGTTGGCTTCAATATTTCCTTACTAATCCCCCACCCCACCCACTCATATAGTTGCAGATGCTGTTGACAAATACAGAAAAGCAATATTCCTCACTTAAAAAGGACTGAAGAAAAACAACGTCTAACATCACTGTTTAGACATGAGCTGAGTCTCTCGTCCCAATCAGTTTTCCAAATCTGGGAAGTCACACACAGTCCAAATATGGATGCAGAAACCTCATTTCCTATTAATGTCTAGCTTTGCAAACCTTCACAGGAGAAGCTACAATTGCTTGTATATCAAACACTTTTACATTGAATTTAACAGATACTGTTTCAGGTAACAAAGAAGGAAATGTGTATCACTAATCAAACTCAACACCAATCAATCCATATGAAGAGACCAGTGACTCTTCAGGTTGGATGTTCTAGAACACAGTGCCTTCCATTAACTTTGACCTCAGTGAATGATCCAAGAACCAGCATTATATACCAAGGGTCTTTAAAAGTTCATATATTTTGATCCATTGATTTCATTTCTGGGAATCTAAGAAAATAAAAATGTGGAAAAGCCTTACACATGAAGGTATTCATTAAGTCACTATTTGTATTATAAATTAGAAACAATCTAACATTTTTGACAGTAAGAGAATGCTTAAAGAAGCCATGATACAGAGACATAATGGACTGCTCTCTATACAATCAATAAAAACATAATTATAAAGAGAATTCATGATATGGCGAAACACATGCATAGGGGCACTATCAGAGCAATGGTATATGAAAAAACACGGTGAAAATATAGCAAATATTAATAGGCTGTGATGCTACAAATGTTAATAGCGGTTGCCTTTGAGTTTTGGATTATGGATGTATTTTTCCCAATTTCTGCTCTTCTCTGTAGTGCATATTTCCCACACTGACCATGTAATACTTAGGGGAAAAGGAGCTATATGAGAATAACCATTGCTAGTACCCGACACCTTTCATCTTAGTCGGCATTTCTCCATCTTCTTGCCTTGGCCCAGCGGTAGTGGAGGCCGAAGCTATGGGAGCTCAGCTGCCCACCTGGTCGCCTGCTCACTGCTTCTCTGTGCTGTCCCAGCTGCTTCAACTGAATTCACAGTTATTTATCGAGAATCTCTCACCTGATGAGCATCACGGTAGTGCAGCGGGAATTTCAAAGATTTCTGATTTAAGCTTACAGTTTGATTGGCGACCCAAGTCACATACCTGAAATAAAAATTAGGGAGCAAAATAGCATTCAGTCTGATGCTTGGGCCATAGATTTGAGCTACTATAGGCAGCAGATGTTATTCTATGCAAAACAAAGTTATGATTTTTTTCTTTCTTTAATTCAGAGGAATTTTTTGAATTATCTGATACTGCTACTATTTCTGCTCTTTTCAAATATATTTTTGGATTTGCCATATTAAATTCCTTCTCCCTGGAGAGCCAGATGTTGTTAAAGAAATTGAAGAAAAAACGCTGTTTTACTAAACTCTGACTTGCTTCTTTAAGTATTTGCTAACTTTTTTTGCAAAAAATATGTTTCATTCTATCACAAGAAATAATTATATTATTAAAATCTGAAGATTTTTCTTAGAGACCAGGTGAAATAGTTAATATTTATTTTAAAATAACTAAGAATTTATATAAAGAAGAAAAATAAAAAGCAAAGCACATATTATTCTATAAGAAAAATTATACAAGGGTAAAAGAGAAGGGTTACCAAAACCAAATTTGGTGTGGAAAACTAATGATCACAGGTTTTGTATATAATCACCACTAAATTATACTTGACGTAAATCAAGGGGAAACAGAAACGCCTTAAATCATCCCATGGCCGCTTCATGTAAACTTTGAAAAAATGTATACATGAGACCCTTGTATGACCACAATGTATTATTTTTAAAATGAGGTTGGGAGGTTGAATGGTATTTCAAATTTTCCTTTTAACTCAATGATGACATTTTTAAACCAATTCCTTTCATCTCAGAATAAATAGTGAATCTTTTCACTCACTCCTTAAATGAAATTTCTCTAATCATTCCAATATTCTTTTACGGTTAATACCTGACCCCCAGCTTACATTACTAGGAGTCTTCCAGGAATACAGAGAAGAGTATCCAGATGTTCCAAGTATGTGCGTGCACGTGTGTGTGTGTGTGTGTGTGTGTGTGTGTATTTGTTATGTATGTTTAGCCTCATGGAAAGAAAGACACTGCTGGAAAATTGATCATTAAATCAAGTGGGATTTTATTAAAATAAATACATTGATTTGGTAGTTACTTAATATTTTTCAGAAGGAAAAATTCATCTGGCTATAGCCATTCTCTGTCTTATTTTTAAATCATAACATGTATGATTCATCCTTGGAGAAAATAAAACAATGAAAATGAAACATTGCATTGACTGCAATGCCTTAGTCACCCCCCAAAACAAAACGGAGCAAAACAAAAAGCTACAAAGGGTGTCTGTGATAAAACGGTGGTCCAGAGAACAAAGTGACAGCAAGATCAGTTAGATGACAAGCAGTATCAGGGGGAGAAAAAAAAGCTCTGCCAAGCACTGGTGGGATCCGGAAACCCAGTGTGCATTCATCTAAGCTGCCCATCAACCTGTAGGGTCATTGACCTTGAAGAAATGAATTTATTTCTCGGCCAAATACTTTCTGAGTAGGTGTTCACAGTTTAATCAATTTTGAGGCCCTCACTCAGGTCCAGATTAATTTGCGCAGCTCAAAAGTTAATTAAACCCCTTCATCCAACAAAACAGATTTGTTCCAAACCATTTGATGCTAGTTTATGACCATTTCTCAAAAATGCTCCTGAAAAAAAAAAACCCACTGGTGGTAATAGAAATAGAATCCTGGGGAGCCTCACATTGTTGTTCACACAGGTGTCGGAATGCTGTCCTGTGGCTTTTAGAAAGGACTGCCAACGAATTTCAGTGACACACAAGTGTACTATTAACCTCTGTTAGAATCCACTCTAGCACTCTTAAAACCAAAACTGTTGATTTTATGGAAATTGAAAAATCACAGATAAATTCCTCCATGATTTTTTTCCTTCCAGTTGTCTTAATATTTCCCAAACCAGATGACCAAAAAAAAGAGACAGAAGAAATACTTAATTTTTTAAAGATGTTATAAAAGAATAAAAAGTAGTTTGAAGTATGAGTGTTCCTGGAGGTTTAAAATGTTCTTGAATATTTTTAAAGCTACCTAGCAGCTATTTCATCTGCAGTGCTTGAGGGAGAAATAAATGAAGTATGCAAGCATTGTTCAATACAGTGTGATTGTCTTCTGGCTGTAAATCCAACTGTCTTCAGCTATTGTTGAAAAAGCAATATGTGTTACGGGTACAACAAACTGGTTAGCTTTTCATAGCCATTGCATGTGGAATATATTACATATATTTGGGGGAGTCATAGACCAGTTGAGCCTGTAAGAAATACACCCAAAAAGAAATAGGTGACTCCTTTAAAATACCTCCTTTAGGAAAGAACTGTAAGAGCAAATCTGTCCCATAACTTTGGCAGAAGCAGAGAGCTGGAGAATAACTTCCAGGCCCATGCGGTTTGTCTCTTCAGTAGGGCTCTCCTCTGAAGCAAAGAATGAGGGGCTAGAAGCCTGACTCACACATACAGTGTCTTCTTTAATAGGATAAAACATGGTATCAAGAACCAAGGGACAACTGTAATTTGAATCAGGCAGAAGGTGAGTATAGGCAAGCTTCTATCCCTGTCCTCATCTGAACAGCACCACTTACAGGCTCAGTTTGAAGACTCTCATTTATTAGTTGAAAGACTCTGACACATGACATACATCATGCTTACCTCTGACACGTTAACCTCAAAGCCAAAATAATAATGAGCTCAGCAGAGAAAATCAGGAACAGTGTTTGAGGACTAAGACAAGAAAGAAAGGATAAAAATAAGTCATAAACACAAACTAGGTAATCCTAGTTTAAATTAGTAACATGAATATAAACTGTCCTAGTAAAATAGAATGTTCCTAATTGTATCAAAAATTTTAAATATTATTCTTCTTTATAATCCTAAATGGTTTAACTTCTATATAAAAATGTAATAGTAACCAATGAGAACTTAGATTTAAATAAGTACATTTCATTTATAACATTTTAAATGATTGAGTAGATCCATCAGGGAGGTCTCATATTTAAATAATATAACTATCTTCAGGTGAGATCTCTATACCCAGGGTCTGAGCAGTTTATTGACATACTCAAATATATAAAGCAAGGGTCATATGAACTCAATGGATACTTACAGGTTCAACTGGTCTATGACTCCCCCAAAATCATGAACTAGATTTAGCACCTGTCTTTCTATCAATCTGTCTATCTACCTACTTCCTTGTCTATCACCTGCATTTTAGAGGACAGAGGTCCCTAGATTTCATGAGAATCTCAGGAGAGTAAAATTACTCCAAAACTTCATGAATCACATATATAAAGAATCGACTGTTAAAGTATTACATGTTATTTATTTTAATGTCTAACCATGATGTTACAACAGCAGATACTATTATAAAGACTATCATCAAAAAACTATTTCCTTAAAGTACCAGATATAACCGCAAAGATGGTTTTACTTCTTCCTTTCCAATTTGGATGCCTTTCATTCTTTTTCTTGCCTAGTTGCTCTGGCTAGGACTTCCAATATTATGTTGACTAAAAGTTGTAGGCATGGGCATCTTTGACTTGCTCTTGATCTTAGAGGAAAGGCATTCAGCTTTTCACTGTTGAGTGTGGTTTTTAGCTGTGGGCTTATCATAAATGGCCTTTATTATATTGAGATACCTTGCTTGCTTCTATACCCACTTTGTTAAGAGTATTTATTATAAATGGATGCTGAGTCCTGCATCTACTGAGATAATCATATGACTTATCTTCTATTTTATTAATGGAATATATCACTGACTGATTTGCAGATGTTAAACCACCCTCATATCCCTGAAATAAATCCCACTTGATCATGGTGTATGATCCCTTTAATGTATTGCTGGATTTGGTTTCCTAATATTTTGTTGAGGATTTTTGCATTTATATTCATCAGGAATATTGGCCTGTAATTTCCCGGCATCCTTATCCAGTTTGGACATCAGGGTAATGCTTGCCTGGAGAAGTGAGTTTGGAAGAGTCTCTCCTCTATATTTAAGAGTTTGAGAAGGATAAGGCATTAATTCTTCTTCGACTGTTTATGCATTTCTTCTAGGTTGTCCAATATGTTGATTTATGATTATTCATAGTAGTCTCTCTGATCCTTTATATTTCTATGGTACCAGTTGTAACTTTTCTTTCATTTCTGATTTTATTTATTTGAGTCCTCTCTCTTTCCCTTGGTGAGTCTAGCTTAACAGTTTGTCAATTTGTTTATCTTTTCAAAGAACAAGCTCTTAGTTTCACTGATCTATTCTATTGTCTTTTTATCTCTATATCACTTATTTCTGTTTTAATCTTTGTTACTTCCTTCCTTATACTAACTTTGGGCTTCATTTATTCTTCTTTTTCTAGTTCCATAAGGTGTGAAGTTAGGTTGTTATTTTTTGAGATTTTTCTTGTTTCTTTTTATTTGTTATTGTAGTTGATACACAATATAATATTAGTTTCAAGTATACAACACAATGATCCAATAGTTAATACACATTATTAAATCCTCACTCCAATTACTGCAGTTACTATCTGTCAACCTAGAAAGATGTTATAGAATCATTGACTATAATTTCCATGAAGCACTTCCATCCCCATGACCAACTTATATTATGATTGAGATTTTGTGCCTCTTTATCTCCCTTATTCTCACCACCCATCCCATCCACCCCAACCCCTCACGGTCATCACCAGTCACCTCTCAGTGTCTGCAAGTCTACTCCTGTTTTGTTCATTTTGTTTTGTTTTTAGATTCCACATATAAGTGAAATTATATGGTATTTGTCTTTTTCCACCTGGCTTATTTCACTTAGCACAATACCCTCTAGGTCCATCCATATTATCACAAGTGGCAGGATTTCTTGCTTTTATTTTGGCTGAATAATATTTCATTGTGTATATGTACCACATCTTCTTTGCCCATTCATCTATTATTGATGGACACTTCAGTTGCTTCCTTATCTTGGCTATTATAAATAATGCAGTGATAAATATAGGGGTGCATATATCTTTTTTTTTTTAAATCACCCTACTAGCTTGCAGGAATTTTTTTTAATTAAAAATTTTTTTTTATTTTGGTATCATTAATATAAAATCACATGGGCAACATTGTGGTTACTAGATTTCCCCCATTATCAAGTCCCCACCACATACCCCATTATAGTCACTGTCCATAAGCATAGTAAGATGCTATAGAGTCACTACGTGTCTTTGCTGCGCTATACTGCCTTCCCCATGCCCACCCCCTACGTTACGTGTGCTAATCGTAATGCCCCTAATTCTCCTTCTCCCTCCATTCCCACCCACCCTACCCAGTCCCTTTCCCTTTGGTAACTGTTAGTCCATTCTTGGGTTCTGTGAGTCTGCTACTGTTTTGTTCCTTCAGTTTTTGCTTTGTTCTTATCCTCCACAGATGAGTGAAATCATTTGGTAATTGTCTATGTCTGCCTGGCTTATTTCACTGAGCATAATACCCTCTAGCTCCATCCATGTTGTTGTAAATGGTAGGATTTGTTTTCTTCTTATGGCTGAATAATATTCCATTATGTGTATGTACCACATCTTCTTTATCCATTCATCTACTGATGGACACTTAGGTTGCTTCCATTTCTTGGCTATTGTAAATAGTGCTGTGATAAACATAGGGGTGCATATGTCTTCTTGAAACTGGGATACTGCATTCTTAGGGTAAATTCCTAGGAGTGGAATTCCTGGGTCAAATGGTATTTCTATTTTGAGTTTTTTGAGGAACCTTCATACTGCTTTCCACAATGGTTGAACTAGTTTACATTCCCACCAGCAGTGTAGGAGGGTTCCCCTTTCTCCACATCCTCGCCAGCATTTGTTGTTCTTAGTCTTTTGGGTGGTGGCTATCCTAACTGATGTGAGATAATATCTCATTGTGGTTTTAATTTGCATTTCCCTGATAATTAGTGATGTGGAGCATCTTTTCATGTGTCTGTTGGCCATCTGAATTTCTTCTTTGTAGAAGTATCTGTTCATATCCCCACCCATTGCTTTTTGGGTGTTGAGGCATGGAGTTCTTTATATATTTTGTATGTTAACCCCTTGTTGGATATGTCATTTAAAAATATATTCTCCCATACTGTAGGATGCCTTTTTGTTTTGCTGATGGTGTCCTTTGCTGTACAGAAGCTTTTTAGCATGATATAGTCCCATTTGTTCATTTTTTATTTTATTTCCCTTTCCTGAGGAGATGCATTCAGGAAAAATTCACTCATGTTTATATTCAAGAGAGTTTTCCCTTATTTTCTTCTAAGAGTTTTATGGTTTTATGACTTACATTCAGGTCTTTGATTCATTTTGAGTTTACTTTTGTGTATGGGGTTAAACAATAATCCAGTTTCATTCTCTTGCAAGTAGCTGTCCAGTTTTGCCACCACCAATTGTTGAACAGGCTGTCATCATTGTATGTCCACGGCTTCTTTTTCATATATTAATTGACCATATATGCTTAGGTTTAGTCTGTTCCATTGGTCTATGGGTCTGTTCTTGTGGCAGCACCAAATTGTCTTGATTGCATATATCTTTTCAAATCAGAGATTTTGTTTTCTTCATGTAAATTCCCAGAAGTGGAGTTACTGTATTTTATGGTATTTCTATTTTTAGTTTTTGAGGAACCTCTATACTGCTTTCCATAATGGCTGCACCAATTTACATTCCCATCAACAGTGTAGGAGAGTTCTCTGAGTTTTTTTATTTCTTAAAGTAGGCATTGCTTGCCATGAATTTCCCTTTTGCTTTTGCTATATCCCACAAATTTTGGTATGTCATATTTTCATTTTGTCTCAAGGTATTTTTTTATTTTCTTTGATGTTTTATTTGACCCACTGGTTGTCCCAATGATAACATGCTTCCAATACAGCATGTGGTTTAATCTCCACATTTTTTTAAGTTTCTAGTTTTCTTTGTGTAATTAACTTCTAGTTTCATATCATTGTGGCCAGACAATATAGTTGATATTTAAGTCCTCTTAGATTTATTAAAATTTGTTTTGGAACTGAACATATGCTCTATCCTGGACAATGTTCCATGTGCACTTAAAAAATATGTCCTATTGCTTTTATGAAATATGCAATGTTCTGTACATATGTGTTATGTATCTGGTCTAACATTTTGTTTAAAGTTGATGTTTCTTTGTATGATTTTCCATCTGGATGACCTATCCACTGATGTAAATGGAGTATTAAAATCCCCAGGTATTAATGTATTACTTCCTACATCTGCTTTTATATTTGTTAATACTTGCTTTATATATTTTGGTGCCTTTATCTTGGGAGAATAAATATTTATAAATGTTATATCCTCTTGTAAATTCCATCTTTGCCTCTTATTACAGTCTTTGTTTTACAGTCTATTTTGTTTAGCTACACCAGCTTTCTTTTGATTGCCATTTACATGGAATATTTTTTTCCAACTCTTCAGTTTCAGTTTGTGTGTGTCCTTACATATAAAATGAGTCTCTGTGGGCAGCATATACATTGGTCTTGCTTTTTAACCCATTCAGCCATTCTACTTTTGTCTTTTAACCTTCATACTAGCCTTATAAGTGATCAGTTCTTTATCTTTGCTATATGCTTACCTTTCCAGTAAGATTCATTCTTTCATATGTTTTCTTGTTCCTAATTAGCATCTTTCTTTTCAGCTTAATGAAGTGTTTTGAAAATTTCTCATAAGGCCAGTTTAGTGGTGATGAACTCTTTTTGCTTTGCTTTTCTGGAAAACTCTTTATCTCTCCTTTAATTTTGAATGATAGTTTTGCTAAATAAAGTATTCTTGGTTAGAAGTTTTTTCTTTAAGCACTTTGAATATATTATTCCATTCTATATATAAAGTTTAAACTTAGAAAACCTTAAATATTCTGTCAAAAACTGTTGTAACTAATGAACCTCGTAAAGTTTCAGGACACAAAATTAATGCACAAAAATCTCTTACAGTTCTATATGCTAATAACAGGCCATAAGGAAGAGAAAGGAAAAAATATCCCATTTATAATTGTATCAAAAACAATAAAATACCAAGGAATAAATATAACCATGGAGGCAAAATACCTGTGTATTGAAAACTATAAGACATTAGTGAAATACACTAAAGAAGACACAAATAAATGGAAAGACATTCTGTGCTCATGAATTGGATCAATATTATTAATATGTTGATACCAACTAAAGCAATTTACAGAATTCAATGCAACCTCTATCAAAATTCCAATGGCATTTTTCAAAGAATTAGAACAAATAATCCTAAATTTTATATGTACACAAAAACCCAAATAGCCAAAGAAACCTTCAGAAAGAAGAACAAAGCTTCAAGCATTATTCTCCCATATTTCAAACTATCCTGCAAAGCTATAATAATTAAAGCAATATGGTATTGGTATAAAAACAGACACATAGATCAATGGAACAGAATAGAGAACCCAGAAATAAGCTCATTCATATGTGACAATTAGTTCATGACAAAGGAGGCAAGAGTATACCATGGGGAAAGGACAGGTCTTTTTTTCAATAAATTGTATTAGGAAAACTGGATAGCCACATGCAAAAGAATGAAACTTGACCAAAATCTTACATCATACACAAAAGTTAACTCAAAATAGATTAAAGATTTGAACATAAGTCTATAAAACCTAGAAGAAACTATAAAATCCTAGAAGAAAACATAATTGGTAAGTCCTTGACATATGGTCTTAGTGATGATTTTTGAATCAGACACCAAAACAAAAGCAACAGAAGCAAAAAATAAATATATCACATTGAAATGCTTCTGCAAAGCAAAGGAAACCATCAAAAAAATTAAAAGATAACCTAAGGAATAGGAAAAGATATTTGTAAATCATGTATCTGATAAAGGGTTAATATCCAAGGTATATAAATAATTTATAAAATTCAATAGCAAAAAAACCCCACACAATTCAGTTAAAAAGTGGGCAGAAGATCTGAACAGACAGCTGTCCAAAGAAGACATACAGATGGTGAACCAGTAAATGAAAAAGATGCTCAACATCATTAATCATCAGGAAGATGCAAATCAAAACCACACTGAGATATCACCTCATACCTGTTAGAATGGCTATTAAAAAAGACAAGAGATAACAAGTATTGGCAAGAATGTACAAAAAAAGGGACCCTTGTGTACTGCTGATAGAAATGTAAATTGGTACAACAACTATGGAAAACAGTATGGAGTTTCCTCAAAAGTCAAAAATAAAACTACCAAGTGATCTAGTAATTCTCCTTCTGGATACTTATCCAAAGAAAAGGAAAACACAAACTCAAAAAGATCTATGTACCCCTATGTTCATTGCAGTATTATCTACAATAGCCATGACATGGAAATAACCTAAGTATCCACTGATGGATGATTGATGAAGAAATTGTGGTATATGTATTCAATGGAATATTATTCAACCAAAGAAAATAATGAAATCTTGCCATTTGCAACAACATGGACGTAGATCTCAAGGGCATTATGTTAAATGAAATAAGTCAGAGAGAGATGAATACTGTATGATCTCTCCTATAAGTGGAATCTTGTGTGTATGTATATGTGCGTGTGTATGAAGTGAAAAAAATATATATATATCATACTCACAGATACAGAGAATAGATTGGTGGTTTCCAGAGGCAGGGGAATAGAATTGAAGAAATGGATGAAGAGGGTCAAAAGGTAAAAAGAAAAAATAAAATAAAAAAGAATTAAAATAAGATTAGCTTTCTGAGTCAGGCAAAGGGAAGACAGACAAAGAAAAAATATTAAATGTGTATACATTTTGTATGATTTCCCACATTAACTGATGTTCTCAATTATCTGGAAAGAAGCTGATTTTAGATGAGAGGGTTTCTCCTGTACTACTTCAGAAGGATATGGTGAGAATTAAATGGGAAAAGCCAGGGTTCAATACCAGGCTCATGATAAGCCCTCTTTAGAGTATATTCACAGTGAAACAGGTGATGGTAGCTCAAATATAGTGACCTTAGTAAGCACACAGTAAATGTTAATTGTTAAAATTTGTAGAAATAATAGCAGTTCACTCTGTCACTAATCAGTGGGACATCCAGAAAGTCATTTTGCCTTTTGTCAACAATAAATGGGGCATTTGGACTCACATAAGTGATACTCTAACTTTAGCATGTATGCAAACCACCTTAAAAAAGTCCAAGAAGTAGGAGGGTAAACAGGAGACACAGAGAGGGAGAAAGGAAGACGTTAGTAGAGCCAAGGAATAAATCCAGAAATCGACTTTATTTTAGTTATTTTATTGAAAAGCAGATGAACATTAGATTTGTTAAGACTCACATTACATGATTACAAGAAGATTTGGAAAATAAAAGGAATATTGTTTAGGAGGTGACTTGGAAGTCCATGAGACACTCATATAAAGGTATATTTATAGCTGTCACAAGTCAGTAAACTATGTCTGTCATTATAACAACATATTGAGTCTCTTTTATAAGCCTGGTGTGTACAAATAACATCACCCCCACTGATAACTTCCCTGTCAGAGACACTGCATTCAATGTTAACCACTACTTGTTTAAAAAAAAAAAATGAAAAACTTAAAAAAAAGTAATAGTTATAACTTCTTAAGCTTTCACTAATACTTAAATATTTTTCCCTAAAGAAAAACACAGGTCACAACTGGCTATTTGTTTTGAAAGTTGTGCTTCCAGTTGTTTCTTTGAAGTCATGTGCTCTAGGATTTAAAGTATGTGAAAAATTTCTAAAACTTCAATAATCCATATTGCTGTCTCTCTATATAATTACACATTTAATGGGTTCAATCAAAACTTGTCATTCCAGGTTGAGGCAAGGAAGATATCTCATCCTGTGAGAACTTAATGATTCACACAATTTCAAAGAATATAGTTCCCACTCACAGTATAAATGCACACAAAGCAATTCCTGTAAAATTTCTTGTAAACTGAACATATTCTTACATATATTGGTGTCTCACTCTACTGGGGAGGATAAAATTTATATTTGTTTTGATGACTGAAAAAGTAATATTAAATGCTTGTTACTATTTTTTATATTTGATATCTGGGTACAATACTTTAACAAATACAGATAGTTGTGATGGGCAAAATTAGGTAATATATGTCAAAGCATTTGGAGAGAGGCTAATGTATTTTACAAATGCAATAGTCATTACTTTAGCAATAATACAGGGTAGAGACATTTTAAAGTTCAAAGTTACTTAAAAGTTTATTAAATATTTTATGATGTTAAAAGATTGCTGAGTTTCAAAAAGAAACAGCATATAAAATGAAGCCATTCCATAAAAAATAATGCACAAAAAATTCTACAATACTTTAGATAAGTATGAGTAGTAGATAGAGAAAACTTTTTTCTTTTCATTTTTGAAGTCTGAGATTAATTTGCCCTGGGATTTTAATTAATGCTGCTGCTTACCTTTTTATAAGGCAGTTGATATTATAGAATAGCACTGCCAAGATGATAAAACTATCATCTACTAGATTAAGTTAAATTTCCTCATGTTGTCTTTTAAAGTTACTTTTCTGGTTATGTAACACAATATTTTACATATGCCATTCATTTTTTTTCTTAAATTAACGCCAAACCTATAAGAAATAAAAAAATTCTATAAAGTTGATATTTGTCTTTGTAATAAAAAAAAGTCACATTAAAAGTTCTCCAGTTCTCCAAGAGTCCACAGAAAAGTGCAGGACTTATGTTTGTTATACTTGAATGACATGCCAACAAATAAAGTGCGAGAATCAGGACATCCTGATTCTAAAGAAATAGATACACTCTGATTTCCTAAAGTGAACTTTATGCCACCAAATCTTGCTTGCATATTTTTGATAGGTTTCCACAAAGAAAACATATACCAGTGATTTAGACCCTCTGTCACACTAAAATCCTTGCAATATAAAAAGAAAACAACTTTTCCATTTTCTCTCTTAATTGGTGATGAGTGAACTCCAGGAGGTATTTGATGATGGTTGTGTTTTTTAAACAAAATCATTATTCTGTTGATCTGCATGTGAGCACTGAAATACTGCATGTGGGCACTCTTCGTGCAGTATAGCACCGATTGCTAAAACCTAAAAAGTAGCTATGCTCATGGGGAGGAAGGAAATATTTGATGACTGCAAAAGAATATTTACTTCCATGGAACTTAGTTTCTTAAAATATAATGTACTCTCATGTAAAGGAGAAAAATATTATCTTTCTGGTTATGAAGAAGAGTCAGTTCATACACTCGATTTGATCACCATCCCTGCTTCATCAAACATAGTTCTTCCCTTTTCCAAACACAGTTTTCCACTTCCCCAGACGCTCTGAACCTTCTTTTCCTAACTAGGATCAATTGTCAACTGATTTCCGGGCTACCATCTTCATTAGCCTCCTAGATGTACTGAAAAATCTCATCTGGGCTCTGCCAGTTTCCCACACTAATCAATTCCTTTCCATAGTAATCATTTCCAACTCAGTTTTTTGTCCACCACTGGAATTATATAAAAGAGTATTTTATAGTATTGCATTACTTCAGGACATCCTAGAAATATAGAGATTGTCCTCACTGCACATTCATGTTGCCTGGTTTCAGCTAGAATCTCTTTGGAGGAAGTAATTCTTTTGGTCATCCTTGATTCTGCAATGAAAGCACATCTTATTTTCTGATAATTCCAAATCCCTCTTTAACTAGAAATCAAGAAAAAAGGAAATAAAGAGGAAAATCAAAGAAAGGAAAAGAAACTTACTGGTTTATTCATTCGACACATATTTTGTCCTCTCAAAAACAGGCATTTCTCTAGGTACAAGAATTTTTCAGTAACAAATCAGAAAAACCCCTGTCTTCCTAAAATAATTTTCTACCTGAGAGAGGCATTAAACAAGTATATATATGTAAAGTTGCAATAAAACCTACGGAGAAAACAAAGAACAGTATGGTGATAGGGAGCGGGAGGGCTGATGGGGTAGGATTAGCCACATGGATTTGCTGATTGTAAGCCAAAAAATTGTCTATTATCTGCATTTCATATAAGGCAATCAATATATATGATGTAATCTTTCTTTAAATTCCAAATATCCCACACTTTTTTTTTTGAGAAAACATTTTAGTGTATTGTTTTTTTCTAGTTACTAGCTATAACTTTTGTTCCTTTTTTTTTTCCATTGCATCTTTTTTTTTTGGTATCATTAATCTGCAATTACAAAAGAACATTACGTTTACTAGGTTCCCCCCTTCACCAAGTCCCCCCCACATACCCCTTCACAGTCACTGTCCAACTGCATAGTAAGATGCTGTAGAATCACTACTTGTCTTCTCTGTGTTGCGCAGCCCTCCCCATGCCCCCCACGCACTATACATGCTAATCGTTATGCCCCCTTTCTTACCCTCCCACCCTTATCCCTCCCTTCCCACCCATCCTCCCCAGTCCCTTTCCCTTTGGTAACTGTTAGTCCATTCTTGGGTTCTGTGCTTCTGCTGCTGTTTTGTTCCTTCAGTTTTCCTTTGTTCTTATACTCCACAGAGGAGTGAAGTCATTTGGTACTTGTCCTTCTCTGCTTGGCTTATTTCACTGAGCATAATACCCTCTAGCTCCATCCATGTTGTTGCGAATGGTACGATCTGTTTTTTTCCTTATGGCTGAGTAAAATTCCATTGAGTATATGTACCACATCTTCTTTATCCATTCATCTACTGATGGACACTTAGGTTGCTTCCATATCTTGGCTATTGAAAACAGTGCAGTGATAAACATAGGGGTGCATCTGTCTTTTTCAAACTGGAGTGCTGCATTCTTGGGATAAATTCCTAAAAGTGGAATCCCTGGGTCAAATGGTATTTCTATTTTGAACATTCTGAGGAATCTCCATACTGTTTTCTACAATAGTTGAACTAGCTTACATTCCCACCAGCAGTGTAGGACGGTTCCCCTTTCTCCACAACCTCTCCAACATTTGTTGTTGTTTGTCTTTTTGATAATGGCGATCCTTACCTGTGTGAGATAATATCTCATTGTGGTTTTAATTTGCATTTCTCTGATGATTAGCGATGTGGAGCATCTTTTCATGTGCCTGTTGGCCATCAGAATTTCTTCTTTAGAGAACTGTCTATTCAGCTCCTCTGCCCATTTTTTAATTGGATTATTTGCTTTCTGTTTGTTGAGGCGTGTGAGCTCTTTATATATTTTGAATGTCAATCCTTTATCAGATCTGTCATTTATGAATATGTTCTCCCATACTGTAGAATACATTTTTGTTCTATTGATGGTGTCCTTTTCTGTACAGAAGCTTTTTAGCTTGATATAGTCCCACTTGTTCATTTTTGCCTTAGTTTCCCTTGCCCAGGTACATATGTTCATGAAGAAGTCACTCATGTTTATGTCCATGAGATTTTTGCCTATGTTTTTTTCTAAGAGTTTTATGGTTTCATGACTTATATTCAGGTCTTTGATCCATTTTGAGTTTACTTTTGTGTATGGGGTTAGACAGTGATCCAGTTTCATTCTCTTACATGTAGCTGTCCAGTTTTGCCAGCACCATCTATTGAAGAGACTGTCATTTCCCCATTGTATGTCCATGGCTCCTTTATTGTATATTAATTGGCCATATATGTTTGGGTTAATGCCTGGAGTCTCTATTCTGTTCCACTGGTCTGTGGCTCAGTTCTTGTGCCAGTACCAAATTGTCTTGATCACTGTGGCTTTGTAGTAGAGCTTGAAGTTGGGGAGCGAGATCCCCCCCCCACTTTATTCTTCCTTCTCAGGATTGCATTGGCTATTTGGGGTCTTTGATGGTTCCATATGAATTTTTGAACTATTTGTTCCAGTTCATTGAAGCATGCTCTTGGTAATTTGATAGGGATTGCATCGATTCTGTATATTGCTTTGGGCAGGATGGCCATTTTGATGATATTAATTCTTCCTAGCCAGGAGCATGGGATGAGTTTCCATTTGTTAGTGACCTCTTTAATTTCTCTTAAGAGTGTCTTGTAGTTTTCAGGATATAGGTCTTTCACTTCCTTGGTTAGGTTTATTCCTAGGTATTTTATTCTTTTTGATGCTATTGTGAATGGAATTGTTTTCCTGATTTTTCTTTCTATCAGTTCATTGTTAGTGTATAGGAAAGCTACAGATTTCTGTGTGTTAATTTTGTATCCTGCAACTTTGCTGAAATCCGGTATTAGCTCTAGTAATTTTGGAGTGGAGTCCTTAGGGTTTTTTATGTACAATATCATGTCATCAGCAAATAGTGACAGTTTGACTTCTTCTTTACCAGTCTGGATTCCTTGTATTTCTTTGTTTTGTCTAATTGCCGTGGCTAAGACCTCCAGTACCACGTTGAATAACAGTGGGGAGAGTGGGCATCCCTGTCTAGTTCCCGATCTCAGAGGAAAAGGTTTCAGCCTCTTGCTGTTCAGTATGATGTTAGCTGTGGGTTTATCATATATGGCCTTTATTATGTTGAGGTACGTGCCCTCTATGCCCATTTTGTTGAGAGTCTCTATCATGAATGGATGTTGAATCTTGTTGAATGCTTTTTTCAGCATCTATGGAGATGATTATGTGGTTTTTGTCTTTCTTTTTGTTGATGTGGTGGATGATGTTGATGGATTTTCGAATGTTGTACCTTCCTTGCATCCCTTGGATGAATCCCACTTGGTCATGGTGTATGATCTTCTTGATGCATTTTTGAATTCGGTTTACTAATATTTTGTTGAGTATTTTGCATCTGTGTTCATCAGGGATATTGGTCTGTAGTTTTCTTTTTTGGTGGGGTCTTTGCCTGGTTTTGGTATTAGGGTGATGTTGGCTTCATAGAATGAGTTTGGGAGTATTCCCTCCTCTTCTATTTTTTGGAAAACATTAAGGAGAATGGGTATTATGTCTTCTCTGTATGTCTGATAAAATTCTGAGGTAAATCCATGTGGCCCGGGGGTTTTGTTCTTGGGTAGTTTTTTGATTACCGCTTCAATTTCGTTGCTGGTAATTGGTCTGTTTATGTTTTCTGTTTCTTTCTGGGTCAGTCTTGGAAGGTTGTATTTTTCTAAGACGTTGTCCATTTCTCCTAGGTTTTCCAGCTTGTTAGCATATAGGTTTTCATAGTATTCTCCAATAATTCTTTGTATTTCTGTGGGGTCTGTCATGATTTTTCCTTTCTCGTTTCTAATTCTGTTGATTTGTGTTGACTCTCTTTTTCTCTTAATAAGTCTGGCTAGAGGCTTATCTATTTTGTTTATTTTCTCGAAGAACCAGCTCTTGGTTTCATTGATTTTTTCTATTGTTTTATTCTTCTCAATTTTATTTATTTCTTCTCTGATCTTTATTATGTCCCTCCTTCTGCTGACCTTAGGCCTCATTTGTTCTTCTTTTTCCAATTTCGATAATTGTGACATTAGACCATTCATTTGGGGTTGTTTTTCCTTTTTTAAATATGCTTGGATTGCTATATACTTTCCTCTTAAGACTGCTTTTGCTGCATCCCACAGAAGTTGGGGCTTTGTATTATTGTTGTCATTTGTTTCCATACATTGCTGGATCTCCATTTTAATTTGGTCATTGATCCATTGATTATTTAGGAGCATGTTGTTAAGCCTCCATGTGTTTGTGAGCCTCTTTGCTTTCTTTGTACAATTTATTTCTAGTTTTATACTTCTGTGGTCTAAAAAGTTGGCTGGTAGGATTTCAATCTTTTGGAATTTACTGAGGTTCTTTTTGTGGCCTATTATGTGGTCTATTCTGGAGAATGTTCCATGTGCACTTGAGAAGAATGTGTATCCTGTTGCTTTTGGATGTAGAGTTCTGTAGATGTCTATTAAGTCCATCTGTTGTAGCATGTTGTTCAGTGCCTCTGTGTCCTTACTTATTTTCTGTCTGGTGGATCTGTCCTTTGGGGTGAGTGGTGTGTTAAAGTCTCCCAAAATGAATGCATTGCATTCTATTTCCTCTTTTAATTCTGTCAGTATTTGTTTCACATATATTAGTGCTCCTGTATTGGGTGCATATATGTTTATAATGGTTATATCCCCTTGTTGGACTGAGCCCTTTATCATTATATAATGTCCTTCTTATCTCTTGTTCCTTTCTTTATTTTGAAGTCTATTTTGTCTGATACTAGTATTGCAACACCTGCTTTTTTCTCTCTGATGTTTGCATGAAATATCTTTCTCACCCTTGACTTTTAATCTGTGCATGTCTTTGGGTTTGAGGTAAGTCTCTTGTAAGCAGCATATAGATGGGTCTTGCTTTTTTATCCATTCTATTACTCTACTCTGTGTCTTTTCATTGGTGCATTCAGTCTATTTACATTTAGGGTGATTATTGAAAGATATGTACTTATTGCCATTGCAGGCTTTAGATTTGTGGTTACCAGAGGTTCAAGGTTAGCTTGTTTACTACCTTACTGTCTGACCTCACTTGCTTATTGAGCTGTTATAAACACAGTCTGATGATTATTTCTTTCCCTTCTTTTTCCTCCTCCTCCATTCTTCATATGTTGTGTGTTTTGTTCTGTGCTCTTTTTAGGAGTGCTTCCATTTAGAGCAGTCCCTCTAAGATACCCTGTAGAGGTGGTTTGTGGGAGGCAAATTCCCTCAACTTTTGCTTGTCTGGGAATTGTTTAATCCCTCCTTCTTATGTAAATGATAATCATGCTGGATACAGTATCCTTGGTTCAAGGCCCTTCTGTTTCATTGCATTAAATATATCATGCCATTCTCTTCTGGCCTGTAAGGTTTCTGTTGAGAAGTCTGATGATAGCCTGATGGGTTTTCCTTTGTAGGTGACCTTTTTACTCTCTCTGGCTGCCTTTAATACTCTGTCGTTGTCCTTGATCTTTGCCATTTTAATTATTATGTGTCTTGGTGTTGACCTCTTTGGATCTCATCTCTCGGGAGTTCTGTATGCCTCTGTAGTCTGAGCAACTATTTCCTCCCCCAGTTTGGGGAAGTTTTCAGTGATTATTTCTTCAAAGACACTTTCTATCCCTTTTTCTCTCTCTTCTTCCTCTGGTACCCCTATAATGTTTATATTGTTCCTTTTGGATTGGTCACACAGTTATCTTAATATTGTTTCATTCCTGGAGATCCTTTTATCTCTCTCTATGTCAGCTTCTATGCGTTCCTGTTCTCTGGTTTCAATTCGATCAATGGCCTCTTGCATCCTATCCATTCTGCTTATAAGTCCTTCCAGAGTTTGTTTCACTTCTGTAATCTCCCTCTGGACATCTGTGATCTCCCTCTGGACGTCTGTAATCTCCCTTAGCTCTTGCATATTTCTCTGCATCTCTGTCAGCATGTTTATGATTTTTATTTTGAATTCTTTTTCAGGGAGACTGGTTAGGTCTGACTCTGCAGATCCTTTCTCAGGTGTAACTATCTTGGTCTGGACCAGATTTTTTTGCCTTTTCATGGTGATTGCAGTGGCTGTAGGCAGGTTGCGGGTGTGTCAGCTGGGAGAAGAAAGTCCTTTCCTGCTTGCTGGATGCCTTGCCCTTCTCCGCTGCCTGTGACGGCTACCTGCACTCCTGGAGCAGCCACTGGGTTAATCTCCTAAGCTTCTGTGGGCAAGGTGTCCGTCAGAGCAGCACAGAACCCTGCGGGGAGTGACAGGCATGCCAGGTGCACTCCTCCGTGCTAGCGGCAACCCTGCCGGGCAGCTGTGTGACAGCAGCAGCCTTGGGGTCTGACCTGGGTGGTTGTGCATTGGACTGGGATTCCGGTCAGCTCCTGGGAGCACACCTGCTCCCTCTGGCTCTGCTGCCAGTGCGCGGGGCCTTTCCACTCAGTCTTCTACCAGGCTCTGGCTTCACTACCGCTGCGGCGCGTGAGCTGCACCCTGGCTGTTTGGTTGCCCCACTGCAGCCTAGCCCTGTGGCGCACGGATCTGCTCTCAGTTCCTTCTAGCGCTTCTGCCCCCAGCGCGCTCTCCCACTCTCCTGCTACTGGGCCCGTGTGTCGGGGTCCATGCCAGTTGGAGGAATGACTGGCAGGCTGCCTAGTCCTGTGAGGGGCTTCAGAGCTGCACTGCCTCCGTTTAGGGTGCCTAAGTTTCCCTGGTATTCCCAGCTGCCGGGACAACTTCGTCCAGCTATGGGGTCCCTGTCTCTTTAAGACTTGCAGAAAGCACTCGCTTTTCTTTTGTCTCAGGGGCGCTGGTTGCAGAGACCTGCCCACAGGTTTTGCTTTTCTGTTTCTCTAATATCCAGCACCCCATGCACCTTGTGTCTGCGTTCTGGGTGCGGATTTCTAGAGCTGGTTGTTTAGCAGTCCTGGGCTTTCATTCCCTCCCCATTCTGACTCCTTTCTTCCCACCGGGTTTTGGGGTGGGGGAGCATTCGGGTCCCTCCTGGCCATGGCTTGTTTCTTACCCCCTTCATGTGATGCTGAGTTCTCGCAGATGTAGATGTATCCTGGCTGTTGTACTGCATCCACTGGTGTCTCTTTTAGGAATAATTGTATTTATTGTATTTTCATAAATATATATGTTTTGGGGAGGAGATTTCCCTCTGAACTACTCACGCTGCCATCTTCCCTTGATCCTCCCCTATCCCACACTTTTGACCATCTTCTTTTCCTCCCCATCTTCCTCAGTGAATAGATAATCAAACTTTTTCCAAAGCTGATCTCTAACTTCACCTGTTAATTTCCTTTCTCTTTCACCTTTCCTTGAGCTTGTCTTCTTAGCTAACTCCTTATTAATTGTTCCCCTTCCATCTAGTCTCATTTCTCCTAACCTATTCAAGTAATTTTTTTCCCCAGAAGCTTCCTCTTAAAACTTTTTTTCTACAGCTCAAAAATCCTGTAGATTTCCTTATCATTCCAACCCATTGTGGCCTCATCTTCTGTCTAAAACATCCCTAGTGGACATGTTCTTTGCCTCTCCCAAGGTCACAGGTCTCCTATTCTTTAACTTTTTGTATACATATTCTTTGTCATTTCCATTGTGTTGTAACTTCCATGAGAGCAACATAAAAATCATTTCCTGTTTAATCACATCTTGGGACTTAATTAACCATTCATAGAGTAGGTACTACTCAAGACCTTTGAAGACAAATCCATTTCCAAATGAATTAGAATTTTAAAAATCTTCCTTGGTGTTTTAAAAGTGAATGTTCATTTTTATCAGTCTTTGTAGTTTACTGCTTGAGACACGTTAAAATTCTGCAAAAGCAAGCAATTCTCCTATAACTGGTTGCCAAGTGGAAAGGCAAAAAAAATGTGTGTGAAAACATGACTTTACAGTAGAATTTATTCTGACCTATTTTCTTCTTCTGAGTGTTTGCCACCTTAAAACACAAAAATACCTTCACAATACAGGAGCCGATATTTAAACAGTTTGAGTAAGCTCAGTCAGACAATAGGGGGACTAACAGCTCTGAAGTGTCTAACTGCACACACAGTTTGTTTCAGTCTCATGGTGAGGTTTCCCTCAAGTTGTTCATGGCAACAAAGCATGTGAAACATCCAAGATGGAAACAAATGGATGCTGAATTTGGGGTTTTAGGGAGAATTCTAGTAACAAACATAACTTTGAAGATTATAATATAGATTAAACCTGTATGAACATGATGTAAATAGAATGATAACCACTTGTTTCTTTTACTGATAGTTCTCTTCTTAGGACTATAAAGAAGAACCGGAATTTACAATGTTAGCTTTAATTTGCAACATTGGATTTTCTATATGTAAAGCACTAGGATGTAGGAGAGCCATGAGTGAAGAATCCCTCATTAAGTGAGTACAAAATCTGAATCTATGTTTGGTACTAATCATTATTAGAAAAATAAAAATATATGGAAATCAGTGCTCTCTGCTAGATGAAAATTCTGTGCGCTGTGATCTTTTACTTTGAATATCTCAGCTTTATGTGTTTCCAAGACATGAAGCCTAAGAAATTGAACACGTGTCAACCTAAAAAACAATGATCTGGAAACCCTAAATCTGCAATGCTGATTTATGTCAAGAAAGATAGATTAGATGGAGGTAATATGAGCCAGTTGTGTTTATAGAGCTTGCCATTTTAATAGGACAATGTAATGACCAAGTCATTATTCATATTGAATCTTCATTCTCACTATTAATATTATATTATGAACTCAACCAATTTAGAGTTATACCTTATGTGACCTAATAAACAAAATCGGTGAAATCTAAGGAAATTTAGAGCATCAAGATGTGCTAAAAGTTTTTTTTCTTTCTGTAGCACCATAACTGATTAATTACCATTGAAGGAAGATGAGATGGTAAAGCAGAGTGACTCTGAAGAGGAAAAAGCCTATTTTATTACTTAACTCAAATAGAATGTAATAGAGGAAGTACTGATTATAATTGTTCTTCATGCTTTATAACATTTGAAATAATGTACCTTTTTGTACCACGACTAAAGGCAATATTTTTTCAGGCCTATTAAATTGTCCTTATTGTCAGGTATAGCTGTGTCACTGCATGCATAGCATCACTGAAAGCCCACATGTAAGTGGTATATGTATACTCTGAATCACTTTCCATAAGCTTAATGTGTGGTCAGATACATGCTTCTCCTTTGGTGTAATGAGGGAGTGAATGGAAAAGATTTCATTAATCAGGATTTTAACATTTATTTCTATGAGAATCATACCTTTATCAATTTCCTGCCCATTGCATTTACTTCTTCCTGGATGCATAATTCAATGAGCACCAAATCCAAGTACATTTTCTGCACTCACCGAAACCCCTTTAGTTTGATTTTCATGTATAGTTTTCAGTGATCCTGTAGAACATAAATTGTTTAGTGGTCACAGTGTTTCATGTATTCTTATTTTAAATTGTGGTGACTGCTAGATATATTCTCAAGCTTTGTTTTTAAATTGCTTGCTGTTTTTGTACATTTATTTTTTTAATATTGACCATTCTTTATGTCTCCTGAACTTTAATATGCATAATATCTACAAATAATGACAGTTTTCTTTCTAATTCTTGTTTATTTTGCATACCTTATTGATTACTAGAAACTCCAGTATACTGTTGAATTAAAGAAGGCTTGAAGTTTTGTTCCTGCCAATGTTTTATTATTCTATTATGAAGCATCTTACTTCTTGTAGGTATTATTTGGTGGCTAACTTTTTAACACAGAAAACAGGGTCTCTTCTATTACTGTTTGCTAAAAGACTATGTCATGAATGGGCCCTGAGTATACCACACCATTTTCCTGCAAGTATGAAACAATCATGTTTTAAAACTTTTAATCTGTTTTTATGACAAATTACATTTGTATTTTTAACATTGTTATACCTGCATTCTTAAGGAAAAAAATCCTCTTTTGTCATAATTTAAATATGCATATTTCTTTGTTACATTTGTTACTTATTCAGGTTTTTGCATCTGTGTTCATAAAAGATAATGGTCTGAAATCTCTTATTAACTATTATCAGGTTATATCTAGGCTATAGCAAATGTTAGATTTGTTTTAATAAACAAAATTATTGAAAAGCTTTCTTATTTTTTTCTCTCCTTTAGAGCAATGTAAATAAAAGAGAGTATCTAATACTTGATTGTTTGGAGAAGTCATCCTGTAAATATATTTAAGATTCATGCTGTTTGTGCTTGTTTGGGTGATTTTTGTTTTCGTTATTATTGTTGCTTCTCCCAGTGGTAAAGTTGCCGATTGCTGATTCAATGCAATTTATTGTAATAGGATTATTCAGATTTTCTATTTCTTCTTGAATCTATTCTGTGAACTGTATTTTTCTAAGAAATTCATATTTTCAAAAATAATTAGCACAAGGGTTATTTTTAATTGTGCTCTCATTTCCATTAAAACTTCTTTCTCTTATTTAATCAGCCAGAGGTTTGTCTATTGCATTAGTTTTACTCTCTGTTGCTTCTTTATTTTCTATTTTAAAATTTTCTCGTTATCCTTACTTTTTCCTTCCTTCTACCCTCTGGATGACTTCATTATTGTTTATCTGTACAAATCAGAAGCTGTGCTGATTGATTTCCAGTCTTCTTTTCTAATACATGCATTTAGGCTTGGTTTTTCTAATTGTGGCTTCAGCTAAATTCTACTCATTTTGTTTTATAGTGTTTGCATTATTCAGGTCTAAATATTTTCTGATGTTCATCACCATTTCTTCTTGAACTGTTCCATGCACATTATAAATTCAGGAGTTAGTTATACAGTTGACCCTTAAACAACAGAAGTTTGAACAGCCTGGGTCCACTTACATATGGATTTTTTTTGATAAATATATTGAAAAAATGTTTGGAGATTTGAGGCAATTTGAAAAAACACTCTTTTTTGCTAGTTTACTTTATTGTAAGAATGAAGTATATAATACATATAATAAAAAATATGTGTTCATTGTTTAAATTACTAGTAAGGCTTCTAGTCAATAGTGGGCTATCAGTAGTTATGGTTTTGAGGAAAGTTATAAACATATTTTCAACTACATGGGGTATTGGTGCTCCTAACCCCACATTGTTCAAGTGTCAGCTGTACATATTTTTATCCCCAAATATATGAGGACTTTTTGCTGTTTTTCTGATTTTTAGTTTTATATTATAAGCATATGCATGATCTGTCTTGTTTATGCCTAAATATGTTGTCATTTGTTAATCGTTTCATAGATGTTTGAAAAAATGTACTTTATGTCTAGGGTACAGGTTTCTGTATATGTCAACCTTATAACTTCTTTTTACACATCTTATATACACTTAACACATATATAATGAATATATATACATATGTGTGTATATAGATATATGACTTTTAAATGTTAGACCTGAAAATTATATAAATAACTATATACAGGGGAGTTTGGTGAAAAGATGGCAGAGTAAGATGGCAAGGCAAACCTCCGCCACATACACACTGAGGAAGTAACTACAGAAAATACAACTAACCTCAAAAATGGCCTGATGACTGCACAACTGACCACCTACACCTATTGAAGAAGTGAGGACCACATCGTGAAGGGTTATGGACCAGAGCTGTGATCAACTGAGACCCAAGCCCTTCCTTCATCCTAGCCCACAAGTGGGAGGGAGAGGAAAGGAGTGGGGAGGGCATAAGCACTCAGAAATCTGGCACACCTGGCCCTGGAGATCTGTTCTAGGAAGATGAGCCCACATTGCATTGGGCTTTGGTGATTGATTGGGTTGGACAACCAGCGAGAGTTGGGGCACTCTGGGAGACTGAGACCCCTGCTGCCTGTGGAGGACAGGCATGCTCCACTGGTCCAGCTGAAACCCAACACAGACGCAGCAGTTTGAAAGATTTACCAGCCAGCCCTGCCCACAAAGTTCCCAGCAGAAGTGCAGCTGCATGGCACACAAAGGACCTGCTCAGGTGAACTGCTGGCCAAGGTTGACCAAGATCGGCCACTGCCAACAGACAGGCAGAAAGGTGGTCCTTCCACAGCCCATCAACATCTCCACCACACCAGGCATTGATGAGCAGAGCCTTGAGCTTCCAGGCACCACAGGACATCTTCTTTTTAAAGCCATTACTTTCTCGACCAGGAGGCAGAGCTGATTTATCTAATAAGAAGGAAGGAAGAAACACAGAAACACAGACAAAATGAGGAGCCAGAGGAATATGTCCCAAACAAAAGAACATATAAGATACAAGAAAGGGAGCTAAATGAAATGGAGATTACCAATCTTCTTGTTAAAGATTTCAAAGTAACAGTCATAAGATGCTCACTGAACTGAAGTAAAGAATTGGTGATCTCAGTGAGAACTTCAACAAAGAGATAGAAAATTTGAAAAAGAGCCATTCAGAGTTGAAGAATACAATAACTGAAATGAAAATGCAATAGAGGGAATAAATAGCAGACTGCTGGAAGTACAGGAAAGAATCACTGAGATGGAAAATAGAGACTATTCCACCCAAAACCAGCAGGATACACTTTTTTCTCAAGAGCACATGTAACATTCTCCAGAATAGATCACTTATTAAGACACACACAAAAAGCCTCAATAAATTCAGAAAGGTTGAAATTATATCAAACATCTTTTCAGATCACAATGATATGAAACTAGAAGTGAATCACATGAAGAAAAACAAAAAAACAAACACAAACACACAGAGGCAAACAACATGTTTTTAAATACTCGATAGATCAATGAACAAATCAAAGAGGAAATCAAACAATACAAAGAGACAAATGAAAACAGAAACAGCAACAGTTCAAAATATGTGGGATGCAGCAAAAGCAATACAGGCCTACCTCAAGAAACAAGAACTACCACAAATAGACAATCTAAACTAACAACTAAAGAAACTAGAAAAAGAACAAATGAAACCCAAAATTAGTAGAAGGAGGGACATAATAAAGGTAAAGAGCAGAAATAAATAACATAGAATAATAAAACATGGAAAAAATTAATGAAGCAAAGAAGTGGTTATTTGAAAAGATAAACAAAATAGACAAACCCCTAGTCAGACTTAACAAGGAAAAAAAAGAGGACACAAAATCAGAAATGAAAAAGGAGAAGTTACAACTGATACCACAGATATACAAAGAATTATAAGAGAATTCTCTGAATGATTATATGACAATAAACTGAACAACCTAGAAAAGTGGACAAATTCTTACAAATGTACAATCTCCCAAGACTGACCCAAGAAGAAATAAAAATCTGAACAGACTGATTACCAGTAACAAAATTGAACTGAATATCAAGAAACTCACAAGTAAAATTCTAGAACCAGATGGCCTAATAGCTGAAATCTACCAAGGATTTTAAAAAAGAGCTAATACTCATTCTTCTTAAAGTATCCAAAAAAGTGAAAGAGGAGGGAGTAATTTCAAGCTCATTCTATGAGACCAACATCACTCTAATACCAAAACCAGACAAAGACACTACAACAAAAGAAAACTATAGACCAATATCCCTGATGAACATAGATACAAAATTCCTCAAAAAAATATTAGCAGACTGAATTAAAAAATACATCAAAAGGGTCATCATCATGACTCAAGTACGATTTATTCCAGGGATGCAAGGATGGTATAATATTCATAAGCCAATCAATGTGATACACCACATTAACAAAAAGATGGATTAAAAACCATATCATCATCTCAATAGATGGTGAAAAAGCATTTGACAAAATTCAACATCCACTCATGACAGAAACTCAGCAAAATGGGTATAGAAGGAACATTCCTCAACATAATAAAGTCCATATACAACAAACCAACAGTTAACATCATACTCAATGGCAAAAACTTGAGAGCTTTTCCTCTAAGATCAGGAACAAGACAGGGAGGTCCAATCTCACTGCTTTTGTTCAACTTGGTGCTGGAAGTTCTAGCCATGGCAATCAAACATGAAAAAGAAATAAAAGGAAAATTGGTAAAAAACTAAAACTGTCACTATTTGCAGATGACATGATACTACTTATAAGAAAACCCTAAAGATGCCACCCAAAACTATTAGAACTAATAACCAGATTCATCAAAGTCTCAGGATACAAAATCAATATACAGCAATCTGTTGTATTTCTATATAGTAACAATGAGTAGCAGAAATAGAAATCAGGAAAACAATTCTATTTATAATTGCATCAAAAAGAATAAAATACCTAGGAATAAACGTATCCAAGGTGGTGAAAGACCTGTACTCTGAAAACTATAGGACACTGATAAAAGAAATTGAAGAAGACACAAATAAATGGAAATCTATCCCATGCTCATTGATAAGAATAATTAATATTGTCAAAATGACCATCCTGCCCTAAGCAATTATTCAATGCAATCCCTATCAAAATACCACAGGCATTTTTCAATGAACTAGAGAAAATAATCCTAAAATTTATATGGAACCACAAAAAACCTCAGATTACCAAAGTAATCTTGAGAAAGAAGAACAAGCTGGGGGAATCACACTCCCTGGCTCCAAGATATACTACAAAGCTACAGTAATCAAAACAGTATGGTACTGGCACAAGAACAGACCCATAGATCAATGAAACAGAGAGCCCAGAAATAAGCCCACACATATATGGTCAAATAGTATAAGATAGAGGAGCCATGAATACACAATGGGGAAAAGATAGTCTCTTCAATAAATAGTGCTGGGAAAACTGGACAGGTACATGCAAGAGAATTAAAGTGGATTACTGTCTAACACTATACACAAAAGTAAACTTGAAATGGACTAAAGATGTAAGTATAAGACATGAAACCATAAAACTCATGGCAGAAAAAAATAGGTAAAATCTTTTGAATATAATGGACATATCCAGTCTGGACTTCTCTACTGAACTCTAATTGTATATTTGACAATCTCCCCCAGTATTTCCAATAGGCATCTCAAATTCCATATATCCCAAATGGAACTTCTTATTTATCTTTTATCCAAAAGCTTATTCTGAAAGAGTTTCCTATCTCTTTAATTTGCTTACTCAGAACAAAACCCATAGACTCTCCTTTAATGTCTGCTTTTGTTACATCCTATATTTCATATACCAACATACTTTTCAGTTCTATCTTCAAGACATATTCTTAAACAAATGATATTTCTTCACCCCCTATAGCCAAGTCATTCAAACTGCCACAATTTCTTAACTAGACTCTTGGAATACCTCATCCATCTGTTTGCATCCTTTCTGTGTATGGTTTATCCTTCACTCAGCAACCTAAGTGAAAACTTTAGTCAACTCACGTCACCTCTAGTGACTGCCCCTCACTCTCAGGGCAAAAAAAGCCATGGAAATTCATAGAGGCCTGCAGTCCCTACATCATCCATCTGCACCCCCATCTCACAGCTTTCCTTCTGTTACCTGGGACCTCTCTTCTATTACTATCTCCTGGGCTCCTGTTTCTTCCCAAGCACTTCCCAGACTTCTCCACCAGGTTTTTTTCTTTGTCTCCATAATTCACATTCTCATGTAATATTTTCAGAAACCTTTCACTTGCACAGGTCTCTTACAAGATCCTCTACCTTATTTTGTATTCTTTCTCTTAAAGACAGCCCCCAAATTATTTAAACCACAAGTGCTACAAAACCTGAATCTGCTTTACTGGTTAATTGTCTGTCTCCCTCCACAAGAGTGTAAGTTCCGTGAGGGCAAGGGTTTTTGTCATTGGGATTACTGCTAATACTGGATCCATGATACACAGAGAAGTAAGTACCTGGCACATAGGATGTGCTATTTGTTGAATCAACTGATAATATCTGTAGAAAACACAAAGAAAAAGGCCATTGAATATGACCTATGTAAGAAATAACTCCTACATTGAAAAAGTAACATAAACAGAATTAAGTTGTAATCAGCAATATAGAAAAATACTTGCTACAGTTTTGATAGATAAAAGTTGAATGTCTTTAATATATTTGAAAAAAAAAGAACACGAAAGAAAGAAAACCCAAATCAAACAAAAACAAAAAGACAAAGCAAAATAACAACAAAAAACCCATGCAAATAGAGAAGGCAAATTCTAAATATTCTATAAGAAAACATGTAAGTAGTTATTTACCAGCTTTAATGAAAATGATGCCTTTGTGCTCTTAGAATAAAGATTCATTTACTTCATATGGAAAAGCCAACAAGTGATAATTAAATTATTCTGTTCAGTACTTATTCTTTATTTATATTCTTAGGTTGGCTCTATTCCAGGGTGTCTGGAACAGACCGATGAGACACTATGCACTGTTCTCATAGAATAGAAGCAGTCACGTGGCTTTGAACTTTGCATTTTTCAAGGAGTACACAAGTACATTTTCATATTCTTGATACAATAGTAATTTTAGGAGTATTTATCAATGTTGAATAAGAAAATGATTGGTTATGAATCACAAGACACAAAACCAGGGGACTGCCTTTGTACTGCTGTCTTTCATTATAAGAAACAACTGTACATTTTTTCTCATACAGGCCCTAATTCCAGTAGAACTGGTGGTAGGCTTGTTTATTTATAGTATATGTTCTTTAAAAATTTACCTAGAATGATTAAACTTTCTTAAATGGTTTGTGTATTCTGTTATTGCATAACTTTTTTCCTTTCATTTTTGGGTAAACAGCATTTATTTCTTTTCTGTTTATAAAAATAAGTTCTATTAATTTATTATAAAATAAATTGCAATAGAATATAAAAATTTCCCCTATTCTTACCATATAAACAGTTCTATTTTTGTATATTTAGATTACAGTAAATGTTAAACCATATTTTAGCAAAGCTAGGATCTTACCCTAAATACTATTTTGCTTCCTGATTTTGTAAGTCAATTTTGTAGTGTGAACATTCTCTCATATTATTGTTCAAAAATATAAAAACTCAGTTTTAATTTAGTAAATACATTGTATTTTATTTATATGATAAAACTAGTCATGCACCCCTATTTTATACAGAACCTAAATAGGACTGATTAAGATTTAACACAATAGTCCGTAAATAACTACAACTGAAGACTTCATTTGAATGAAAAAAGAGTTAAAAAATGTTTTCATCAAATTGCTTTGCCAGCAATACAAGGAGTCAGACTGCATAAAATGTATCAGACCATTGCTCTTTGTGGAAATCTGGTTCTGACTTGGATGGCCATTTAATCAGAGGTTGTAAAATTGTCTTCCAAATACAGTGAGACACATTATGGCTCAGTCGGCACCCTTTTAATAATGGAAATCACACACTTCTGGCCCTGCCTTGGATGGTCCATTCAAATGGACAAGACTATTTTTGATTCCTAGTATCTGGGAAACAAGAAGCCAGCAGACTTTCCAATGTGTTCTGGATCTTAAAATCTTAAAAATCTATTTTTACTAAGTAGCTAATATTATTGAAAGGCCAAACTGACATATTAGGAAACCAAGACCATAAATAACACTATAGCAGTGTTTTCTAGAAAAGTCTGGAATTCCTACTACCTGGGACAGCAAAGCAATTATAATGGACTGTCTTTAAAACTCCCTCCTTGTTTCCAAGGAAGTACACTGCCCTCTCCTTACCAGGGTTCTGCTCCCTGGTAGACCTAAGACATTCCAAAAATATATTCATTGGTAAACACTAACAATTAGTCTGAGGAAAATGCCACATTATCACCTTTCAGTAATTACAAACCAATTCAAAGCTTAAGGGTGGGAGTGTATAAGAAGGACTCCCTGGGTGGGGTGGGAAAAAGGTTATTTTTTTAACTGTAAATGTTAGTGAATGCATAGATTGTAAACTTGAATCTCTTCTTGATCTTAAAAATCTCACTCCAGTATATTTGCATGTCTAATTCCACTTGTTTACATAAAAATACAGATTCAGGACCTTTAGACTGAAAAGGTTCTTCTTTTTGAATTACTCACTTGTATTTCATTTAGTGGTATTGTTGTGACTTCACCGGTCATTTTTGTGGCAGCTGTAGGCATGGATTAAAAGTGAAATCTTTCTACCCTGCTTACTTCCCTAACTCAGATGCCCATCTTATCAAATCTAATTAAAAAGGACACTGGATCATTTTTAAAATAAAGAAGTAAAGGGTTGGTTTAAATTTCTTACATAGTCTATTCCAATAGTGAAGTCACTTCTTTGTGGCTTTTTCTCCCACTGTCCCTTATGAATTCATTATTTTTAGCATAGTCACAGAATGTACAGATTTGTCCCAAATATACGATATTTACATTTTTAAACAATCTAAATCAATTGACAGTAATGTTTACAAATTAACTTATGAGCTTAGAATTCTCAAAATGTATATATTGAAACTCTGAATGAAATGCTTAACATTGAGTCACATACATCCAAGTTACAGTGAAATTGCTCATAAAATGACTCTTTCCTACAAATATTTGTCTTAATATACTCATCTTTGAAAATTATGTTGCTCACCGAGTTTTCCAGCTAAAGTCTAACCATCAGTACATTGCGTATTAGGAATCTGAAAGAATGTGGTTCTACTTCACGCAGACTTAATAAAGGGCAACCGCGCCAGTTACATAACTGTAACACGCACTACTCATCTTTAAAAAATGCAGTTTATTGTCTAGCAGGCAACAGATGAAATTAGGTAATGTCCAAATAGGAGAGTCAGTGTGTGTGAATATAATGTGGATGCTTTGGAAGGCAGCAGTGAAAGTTTAGTAAGTATATTCTATAAAGCAACATAGTGGACACTTAACTATTGTGAGTGCCTGACAATTCCCTGAGGCAGACACCTTCTGCACTCTGCTTTCTGTCCCAGGAGGCTGACCTGTATGAATGGCATAAATAGACTCCTGTGCCCTTGGGCTTCCAGGTGGTTTTAGCCAATGGAAAGTTCAGGTATGATATGGGAGGGAAGGTACGGCATCATACGTATGTCCTGGTTCTTTCCCCGTGAGGTGGACATGGCCTGGCCCTATGCTTGCACAGAAAGTCAGCGCTCCTCTCAAGGCAGTCTGAGCTGTGGGCTCATTCTGGGCTCTGGCAGACTCTCCCCCCTCACATCCTTAACAGTCTGCTGACATGGCCAACCCAGGTTTATGCAGCACCCTTCATAGTTCTCCTACGACTTGCCTACACTTTGGTAATTAGTCATTTTTTAATAGAAACCTTTCCTGAATTATCCTTATTTGTTGGGGCCATGTAGTTTTGATTGAGCTCCTGACTGTTATGTCTCCTTTTGAAAAATAAGTCATCTCCTGGGAATATCCCCACCCTCATATCATGACACACATTCACTCATGCCACAGTCAACTGGGTGCAGAACAAGCACCACACCTAAGAGTCCTTTCCTAGAAATCTGGAAATGAAAATAAGAAATGCCAAGTCAGTCTGTTACCTGGAGAAAAGTCAGCCCCCAAGCTTGTCACGCGTTCAACAAGCACCCAGCCCTTAGAGAACGAGAAGGAGGCCAGTGTGTAGACAAGAGGCGCAGGATCTTCAGGTTTCAAATGCCTGGTCCCAGCTGTTCCTGAGGCCACACTCCATTCTCACCCTGGGCTCCTGACAGACACGCCAGTGTGTTCTCACATTTTCCTCCGTTTGACTTTGCTTAGATTAGGAGGGGCTTCTGCTACTTGGAACAAAAGATCCCACATAGAGCCAGCACTGTGTTTAATGCTTTCACATTAAATGCTCATTCATAGATCTTGACTCCACGAAAGCCCTGCAGGAAAGTTATCAGTATTTTCTGAAGACAAATGCTGAGGCTCAAAGAGGTTCAGTGTATTTGAGACCACACAGCTAGTAAGTGGTAAAGATAAGGCCTGCACCCCAAATAAGACACCCAGGGACATTAAAGCAATTCTTTACTACAAAACTGTATTGATTTTGGAGAGGAAAACGGCTGTACTTCCGCCATTTTTAATCAGAAGTTGAGTTAACTTTCTAATGTGTAAATCTACCATACCACTCACTTCTCTGCTTAACAATGTGTCAGTGGCTGTTACTATTGTTGTAAGGAGTTTAGAAAGACTGGCATGCTCCAGCCCCAGTTTGTCTCTTCAGCTTCATCTTATGCATCTTCATCCTGTTGAAGTTTATACTCCAGCCAATTTCAGGTTTGTTCCAGTTCTTTAAAAGCACCATGAACTCTCTTGTTGTTCACCTGATGATATTCAATCCTGCCGGGGAAAGCTCTTACAGTTTGTATTGATCCTTTCCATGCTCTACATTAAGTCATAGAGAATTGGACCTTGTCATTAATAAAATAATGATAAAATACAAAGTCTCCTGAAGTTGAACATAGATCATATGTAAAATGCATCGATTTGAAGACACACCCAGGAGGCACAGGAGGAATAAAGATCCCACAACCAGAAATGAGAAACGTGCTTTTTACTCTCTGACACTAACCGTTTCAAGGGTACTTTTCCTGTAGAGCAGATGGTTATAGTGCCATCCGTCGGATGTTACATGCAACTAACTGTAAGCTTACAGAAGACAAAATCATTAAGCCTGCGGTTACTTTCTAAATGTGGTTCAAAGAATGCAAACAGGTGACAAAACCAACTCCTAATTCACTCTCCTGTCATCCACGTCATACCTTCTCGTTATTTCACTTCATTTTTCCTCATCATACCCGGAGGCAACACCTGCATAGTTGGAAATAAACTTTCCTTGCCTTGTTCTCTATGAGGAGCCTCTCTCACCTGGTCACTGCAATGGGAAGCCAGATAACAGAGGGCCTGCAAAAGTCAACAAAAAAAGAGAGAATCCAGTGTTCCTAATAAACCAAAACCCTCTTTACATTTTCTGTAAAAGGATGAGAAATCATCTAGCCTTTTTATGAAAATCACCACTTGACCCAGAGGAACAGCTGCATGTTTAATGCCCATGGCTAGCAGCATCTGTTTTATTATTCTTTGTTGTGTGGCTCTTATACAAATCACTATACAGTTGTAGTATTCATCTTTATACAGAATTAATTATCTGAGGCTCCAGATCATGGAAATATTTTCTTATGTATGTCGATTATTTCATAGACATTCCATTGAGCAGGAAACACACATTGTAACATATGTTTAAAGAAGAAAAATGAGTGGAAATGTAATTAAGGAAGCTTTCTCTTATACCATGTTTTTCACACAATCCTTGATCAGTCACAGTGGATTTTTATGAATTGAAGTAGGTATTTTCTACCCTCACTCTTCAACGTATATTACCTGCTATTCCTTGCTACTAAGAGAACTACATGGTAAAATGTTTATATATGTTTTATTACCCCAGAATGAAAACTGTTGAAGAAGGAATTTTGTCTGATTCTTTCTGCATACCTCCTGTGCCTACAAGATCACCTGGCCCAAAAAATGTGTTCAAAATATATATAACTAAGTGAATCAACTCCATCTTCTCTCCCACTCCACTATCATTGCTTCAGAGCAGTAATGATCTTTTACAGGGAATGGCAAACTCTAAGCTGTGGTCCAATCCAGCCTGCTGTCTGACTTTGCAAACAAATTGTATTGTAACAGAGCCACACCCATTCATTTACTTCGACTTTTGGTCACTTTCTTACTACAACAGAAGAAGTGATTCATTGTGACAAAGATACTCTCTGGACCACAAAACCTAACATTTAACTGTCTGGCTTTTTACGGAAAATGTTTGTGACCACTGGTCAATTGCAGTAGTTTATAAGTAATCTCTCTGCACTCGGTACCACTACCTGTTCTTTTATATGCACACTCACACCCTAGTACCTTCTTTACTGGCCCCAAGAGATAGTTTTAAAACACATATATGATCTGGTCAGTTCCCTGACTTCTTCCTTGAAATGTTCATTAACAGGCTCCCTTTTGATATGCATACATGATGTTTTCTTATCTTCAAGTGAAAAAACCCTCCACAGTGAAGCTCCAAGCCCAATGTCCCAGACACCCATAAACATACTTCTCCAACTGCATCATAGTTCTGCATTCTTTCTATGTAGAAGTTCCTGAGCTGGCACTGCTAGGACAAAGAAAGGACTAAGAGAATAAAAAGCAAAGGACTGTAAAAGAGAGGTTCTGGAAATAAGAAGAAAGAAATAGAATTGGAAGGAGAGCCCAATACGATATCCTTGGCTATCCACTGAAGTCGATGTAATCGAGGTCTTATGCATTTCTGCGGTAAAAGGGATCATAGAAGCTACAGTAGGAAGGTCACCTGTATTGTAGTGTTAGGCCATTACTCCAGCTTCCCCTCTCCAGTCTGTACAATTGTGACCCCATGTAGGAGGCAGAATTCTAAGATGACCCCCATTTCCCTGGTATTCACACCTTGTATAAACCCATCTTTCAATGTGGATAGAACTTGAATATGACAGGAGAGTCAGTCTCTTGACTAAATCATGTTATACGGCAAGGGATGGTGGAATGGTCATTTTGTGGTTATCTTCAATTATATGACTACCTCAGCAGACTGGGGGGAGACTGGAACTATAAGAGCGCCTTTTTTATGGTCCAAGATTTTCCGTGGTGGTCCCTGAGGAAAAGGTCCCTGATGTAGTCTTCTGTGAGGTGCTACAAATACGCTCCACAAGAAGACCCTGGCTTCATCTCCACTGTCCAAATGCAAAAACACCACAGGGTGTAGAATGGGGGGCGAAAAGTACCAGGATATCAAAGCAGAGAAGCCACATTGCCACAGTCAGTCCTCCTGGGTCTCTACGGCTTGAATTGTATCAAGAAACATAACCTAGACTGGGAGTTAGGAGGCCAGAATTCTACTGGCTTTGCAACGAAACCACTGAATGGCCTTAGAAATTTGGAGTTCCTTCTCCTTCATTTGTACAATAAGGGGTTAGACTAAAATATTGCAAAAGTCCCTTCAAACTCTAAAATCCAATTAGTCTATGCTCTGGCTCATGAATTCATGGTTATTCTTTCCTTGATAGGCTCCTGGAAGTTCTAATAAAGATTTTCCATGTAATGAGGATGTGCCATATGCTCGAAGTCCTGACAATGAGCCAAATGCCAGACACCATGCTAAATGCTTTCCTGCCAGACACCACCCCAGTCCTGTGAGGCTGGTCTACCTCTGCCTTACAGCTAAGGAACCTAGGGCTCAGGAGAAACTTGCCTGAGGGATGTCTGGCTCTGAGGGACTCTCTTTATTCCTTCTACTCCACATAGCCTCTCATAACCAACAGATTTTTATGGCCAGTGGAGGTTTGAGGAGCCAAATGGGAAAATACTGCTACCATTTATTTAGATTAATGAATGAGTCTGAGAATGTGGAGCTAAGGCAAACTTAGAGGTCATATTTCAGCCCCTAATTATGCAAACGTGGATAAAAACACCCTGGGAAGTTTAAAGACTAAGATGGGACATAAAACTAAGGGGCCTAGGGTCCACATTTCCTTTCCTCCTTCCCTCCCCTTCTTCCTTCCTTCTCCCCACTCATTCCACAATTCCCAAAGCAACATGATATGACATAAATATTAGAAGGAATTTTTGTGGGCTATACATATTCATTTCCTCTCTAGAGCTACTTAGTGACCCTGAATACTCCTTAAGCATGCTTTCTTCTTCTTTACTGACTCAGACACTACTATCAACACATCATATTCAAACTAGAAGATTATGGAGCTATTTAATGGCAGGTGCTTTTAATTACACCATTTCACTTCTAAAAACTCATCATTTTGTGTACATGGATAAGGGAACAATTGAAATTTACAACTCTGCAGGCACAAAAGTTCAAGTTTTAGCTACTATTTAAAAGCTGTGTTGAGTGACTTCATTCACATAAGTAAAAATAAACATTTTTTTCTGCATCTTAAATAGCTCTGAACATTTCAGAAACTGCAAATAAATTCATTAATGCATAAATTTACCACTAACATTAGATGTCTACTCTTCTAAAGAGAAAGAAAATACATTGATACCTTAAGCAGTGAAAATGAAACCTCTTTACAACAAACTTAGTCAAAGAATGTCAAAACAAAGCAACTGACACAAATGCAGTAATTAGAAGCCCAGTTGCCAGGACACAGAGTGGGGAATGGGGGCATATTTTAAATGAAAGTACTCACTGGTAGGAAATTTAATAAACACAAATGTATAATCTAGTTATGTGTGTGTATGTTTATGTGTATGCGCGTCTGTGTACTACACTTGCTGCGAACTCCTATTCTGTCATTATTTTTAAGTCAATCATCATGGGATAAACATAACATTGTATATTATTTAAATCTGCTCAGAAACCAAAATAACCAGAAGGAGATCTTCATAGACACACACATCATTCTGTCTTCTCATTGTCTTGGAAAAAAAAAGTGGCTCCCTTTCAGGGATTACCTTTCATCTCTTCTCTTTCAAATGCACATCTTTACTTTTTAGTTTCTAGAATAAAGTGCTGGAGCCAAATGCTATGAGGTAATGATCAATGCAATCATTTTCCTTTTTCTTTCTCCAAATCAGAATTTCTAAGACTGAATTGTTGACAATGAAATGTTCTGAGCAGAGAAGGACAGAAGTTTATTTTTTAAAGTTTGCTCAGCTCTATAAACCTAAGCTAGCCTCATGACATTATTGCTAATATTATTTTACTAAAGCATTCCAGGCTTTGGTGTGGGGGGTTTGGGGAGCATGTATATTTCAGGTATGCAGGAGATATGCAAAGCTCACAGTTGTTGGGAGGCCTGGGTTCTAAATATATATACCCAGGTATGTACTTATGGAGTTCAAGTACTATGTCCCAGTAGAAGTGCAATTATATTAAATACACGTGGAGAGGGCTTATTGACCTGGCCCTTGGGCCTTGTTAGCACCAATGAATCTAACAGTTTTCAAATTCAAATTGGAGGCTTGAGCAAATGGGACAAGGCACACACCCTCCTGCTTCCTTTTGGGTTACCTTCGCCATCGCTTCACCTGGAATGTTCCCCCCTTTCTAGTCCTCTCATTGCATCAGATCCACATCCACCATAAAGCCACCTTTCCCTATTCAAGCTTCCACTCACATCTCATTTCCAAAGCTCACAAAGTCCAGAGAAGTGCATTAACGCTTGACCAACTTGTTTTATCTTTTTTTTTTTTGCTATTGCTTTCTTTTTTTTCTTTCTTTTTTTTAGCTCATTTTGCCTATTTGGGCATGTGCAGTGACTCTCTCTCAAGATCATACCTTTACTAATCCCTGTAAAACACTCAGTACTTGCTAGATACTCAACAATTAATTATTAATCTGCTGATAGATTAAGAAAGAACATAATAATGGAGTAACACCAAATATGCTTCAAACTTTATGTTCTGAGGTAAGAACAATTAAGACACCCTTTACAGTCCACCAAACCCTTTCAACACCATATGCCACCACCTGAGCAAAGCTTTTCCTTTGGATACCTCTGAGCATTCCCCCCAAAATCCAACAGTAATACAAAAAATAAAGTGGGTGGTATGGTTGAAAGGGAAAGGAAGGGGAATAGAGCCAAGTACTATAAAATACTAGGCCTTATTATTTAATTTCATTCTAACAGAAACTCCTGCAAGGTGTCTATTTCTTACCCCTACTTCAGGCTCAGAGGGTTTCTGGCCAAAGGTAAGGCAGCACTGGGACGCACACACAAAGCTGGCTGGTCCTTAGTTCAGAATTCCAGAAGGTTCATTCTCACGGACTGGGGAAAAAAGGAGGAGAGAAAGCAAAGAGTTTGCAAGCGAGGTAGATGTACTGGGAGGGAGGGTATCATAAACCAGGTTACGTGGAACTTGGAGCTCTGCTGACCCTTGTCCCCTCTTGGTATAGGAAATGGAAAGATCATCCTCACTGAAGAAAGGAAAGAGAAATCTACCACAGAATTTTATGGGAGAGAATCTTTCAGTAGACTGGAGAAATGTCCATTTCTAAACTATACATGGAAGTATCCATCAAACCTTTCAGTTTGCTGAAAATTGCTTTCACTTTCCTGCAAGTTCCCCCACTTTACTACAGAGAGAAAGACTTACAAATGAAGTGCCCATTATAATCACCCTTAGTTCAAGTCCACAAGTTTAAGACTAATTCTCTTCTGCTTATTTAAGGGTTCACTGTTCTGCTGTTGGATGGATTCAGTGCAAGTTTCTCTGCATGCTTAGAAGTTATCCAAATCTAAAACTCTAGCACAAGTGGAACACTGAATACTAAATTTAGAGCTTTGTACAAAAAATAAAAATCCTTCTCTAAAGGACAGGATGGTATTTTAAAATTGATTCCTTAGAAAGTAAAAATTCCCAGAATCAAGAAATTTTATCATGGTATAGAAGTAGCTATTTGCTTCCAGATGATAGGATATGAAGTACTACTCTACCTTTATTGTCCCACATCAAGTGTGGATTTTAAATAGATTTACACTGAAAAGTTTCAAAAATACGTAGTGAAGTGGGCAACATGCACACTGGTGGCCCATTTTATGTGTTTAGTGTTATATGTGTGGGCCGGCTCCTCCTCAGAATTTCTCCAAAACCTGTGGTGAAACTTTATTCATTTTTTGTGTACCTCATAATATCTGGAACATTGCCATGCCTAAATTGTATATTTTATAACTAGTTTTTAAAATTGATTTAATGATAAAGAGATCTGTATTTCTCCCCAATACATGTAGAAGTCTGATATGAAAATGTCTTCAACCAGAGATTGTAAGTTAGTAGCCTGTTGGCTAGACTGAATACATAGGTGTGTTTTCTTTGAATGGGATATTGTATTTCAGAGATTTTTGGAAGAGTTTCATTTAAAAATCAAGCAATTTTTACATAAAGGTCCAGATTTTTGTCTCGCTCTTAAAAATTGGGAGACCAGGCAAGACCAGACCTTAATTTCAATAAGGCAACAATAGACTGGAGTCGTATCTCTGTGGAACAGTGACAGCCTCTATAATTTACTACAGTCCTGCAGCCAGCCTGCGTCACTCATTTTTATTACTTGCCTGATTAAGAATCCCTGAATTAAAGAATAGCCTGTTTCTTCCTCATGAGAAAACCACCTAGCTTTTAAAATGCTATCTGCTTTCAATATTTTCCAAAAAGAGCCTATAAGGGTGAAGTTTTACAGAGAAATAGAATGTCTTCAGATTTTATTTGGTCACAGTAATTAATCCCCTACCTGTTCAATGAGACTATCAGTTCCACAGTAATGAAGATCTTGCGACCAGAGAATTACCACAGGGAATCAACACTATTTCCAGGAGGAAAAAAGAACAGCAGAACCCATCAGGTTTGAAATATTTTTTCCATAAAAATGTGCCTTGTTATTTATAAATAAAGGAACAGAAAAAGTGTGTGTGCTATCAAAATTCTCTCTTGATCAACTTCAAAGTTCTCCTGGTGAGATTCAAAACTTCTGCCTGCGTGTCTGTATCTTATTTTTTTGTATTCACCCACTTCCACTTTTAACCTACCTACCATATTATTTCAAATATTATAGCCCATTAGAATACGTTCTAGACCTCTTTCCTGATTAAAATTAGTATTCTTCTGTCTTAAGAAGAATTGCAGTCCATATGATTTTTCTGACACTCATCAGGGGCTCATATTAGCTCTGGACACAATGTTTTGGTAATGCCCTCTTCCCATGAAAAGTGTGGCACCTATTAACTGTAAATTGGGGGTTTTATTGAATAGTCAATCAGCAAACAAATTTATTCTTAGGATATTCATGCTACCATGACAACTGATATTATTTTAAATTAATTAATTAAAAACTGATCAATTAAGTAACTTTAAGAAGGCAATGGAGAAAGCGAGGAAAAATCAGGGAACATATCATATTTTTCTTTCTTTGACCTCAATCTAAGCTGCTTGCCTACCAAGATACATTCGTTTTGTTTTCTGGCACCAATTTTGCTCATGGCATAAAATAATTTCCAATCTGATTCATTCTCATGCTTCTATATAATTAAGTCTGGTTCATTTTTTAAGCACTCTCAAGACCAATGAAATAGAATTTTTTCATTTAGGAAATGAATTCAACCAATGACTGCATTAAATATGGATCTTTCAAAATGGCAATAATTGGGATGACTGGGTAAATAACACTTACGGGTGTGTGTGTGTGTGTGTGTGTGTGTGTGTGTGTGTGTGTGATCATTGTACATTTCTGTAAATTCTACAAATATGCCCTCTGAATGGTGAACTCCAGCCTATGTGGACACCAAACAACTCGTTTCCTTAGTGATGGTTACTAAGCATTTGGAAGATATTGGAATTTCCTTCTATCATTGTAAAATGTATTGTGCTTCTTTTTTCTCAGAGACCACATTATTTTTACAAGGTAAAATTACTGAATTCAAATTTGCTTCAATGTAAGAAACTGTCTAGTTTATAAATTTGCTACCAAAATGTCTAGACATTTGAATCAGTTTCTTAAATATATTAAAATATGGAGAGCTACGGAAGTCAATTTCAAAGTTAGCTCTTTAAAGATTCTTATAATTGCAATGTATAAATAGTGATATTGCCCAGTGTTTTAAATAGGAAAAGATTTTTCATAAGACTAAATAGAAGATTCAGCTTGATTTACCTAGTTTGTAACTATTCCTCTTTATTAATAATCCATTACACTTCCCATTTTTAGCTAACAATTGACTGATTTTTAAGTCTGCCGCACACTTATTTTATGCATGATTATGTCATATAGTAAGTAAAATTAAAATTTCATTTGGAAAAACATAAAAGTTTAAGTATCTTTATTGTCTATCATTTCAGATTTATCCCTAATTTATACATAATTCAGACCTCAATGCTAAGTTCTCGTTATACAGTCGGTAAAAAATAAGAAATGAGAAGCAAATCCCTGGAGAAAATTTCCTCTGCTGCTAAGCAAAAATGACTTGGTAGGCAGATACCAAGTAGGCAGATACTGGAAAGGAGGGCAGGACCAGGGAGGAAGTTGATTCCGTCAAGAGACCATCCCTGGCAGACCAGTTCTTTATTATCCATGTTGAGAATCATTCCAATTTATTTAAAGGAAGTTCAATTTTGGTTATTGGCATTGCTTATTTCTAGGTAGGTGCTGGATTACATTGAGTTTTTACTTTTTTTCCATTAGGTGTATGGCATTATTTTCCTACATACTGCAATCCCATGGGGGATAAAATGATTAGAAAATCCTGTTATAACTCTGTTTCTGCCAAGGAAAAAGTATCACAGTATAACAGATTACCATATAAATGCAGTGTGATTGGCTGGCTGAGTCTTTAAAATTGGTTTCAAATGAGTGCTTCTCAAGTTTAGATAACTGTTCAATAAAATGTTAATTCCTAAAATTCATATCTTCCCAGACATTTTAAAGGTTGACTGGGCTCCTGTGTGCCTAGCTAATTTTGCTTTTTTCCATCATTCTCTAAACTCCTCACTGCTACTTTTAGATCGTTACTCGATCTCACCCCATTCACTTTATAACTCCCTGAAATCAGGCTCTGCACCACCACTGCTCTGAAACTTGCTTTTTTCTTTGACATCACTTCTCTGCAAAATTCTCCCGTTTTCTGTGACCCTGCTCTGCCCTGGCTTTCCTGATACTTCTCTGACCAGTCTTCACCTGCTCTCACTATAACCTTCCCCTCTCTTTGCACAGTTAAATGCAATACTTCTCCAAGATTCTGTCACATCTTTTCTCTTCTCTGCAATCCAGTCCCAGGTAGTGTCATTGTTGCACATTGATTCAAATTCTATATGTATATAGATCAATCTGTCTTACATCTAGTGTCACTCAGATTCCAGACCCATATTTTCAGTTGTATATTACATACAAAGAAACCTGAATTCCAGAGGCAAGATATCTATAATTAAATTCATTATGGCTACTGCCTTCTTTCTTGCTTGCTTCCACTTTCTGGTTAATGTCATCATCATCAAAAAGTTCTTTGATAAATATTAATGACGCTCACCGGCATTTCTAGTTCTCATCTCCTTCTGGGCACACAAGAGGATGTCACTTCTATATTCCTTTACAGTGAGGCATGGCCATGTGGCATAGGGAGAAAAAAACTGTTGCTTTGAGCCACTGACATTTGGGATTGTTTGTTATTAAAATGTCACTGAGTCCACTCTCACTGCTATGTAATTTCTCAGTTATGAGATCTCATGTCACTGAATTAGTCAGCAATAAGCTCAGGTGAATATAACACAAAAAATTAGAGCGTGAATGACACAAAGATACCTTTATCTTTATTTCTGTGTCAGGTGAAAGGTGTCCAGAAGGAATCCTCAGTGACTTAGGCCCCTACCTTCCTGCTCCACAGTGCCACCCGCAGCGCCTGGCGTCCACCTCACAGTGCAGGCTGGGTGACGGTCCTGCAGAGCGTTCCACCCTCATCCATCTCAGCCCCTGGAAGGAAGAAACAGGAGAAAGGAAACCCTTCTCTTTTACTGAGATTGCTACAAGTTGCACTTGGGCTTCCCATGCTCAAATTGAATCCCATGGCCAGACCCAGCTACGGAAGCTCTAAAGAAGAATCTTTTAGCTGGGTGGCCGTGTGCCCAGCCAAAATTCTGGGCAATGGTGTTAAATAAGGGAGAATAAATATTGAAAGGTGAACAGCAGTCCCAGCCACAGTTATGCTTGACTTGAACATTTGCCCCATCGAAATTTATTAAGTCCATTTTCTGAATGCCTCTCAGTTCTGACTCCTCCTTTTCCCCCCAATGATACTATGGAAGTGGTTTTCCCCAGGACTCGTGCAATCACTTGATAACTGCTTTTCCTCCATCCCTTTCCCCTTTTCCTTTAAGAATCAGAATTTCCCAAATCTCAATGCTACATGCAGCCATGAGTTACTGGCCTATATAAACACTCTTCTATATGATCTTTTGCTCCCTCATTGTACATCCTTCAGGGATTCCCCATTAACCATAAAATGGAGTTTAAATTCTTAGCATGTGTTAAAAAACAAAATTCAGTCAAGTAAATTTGAAGATCTCATTGGCTTTATTAAGTGCCATGAATCAGGCAGCATCCCATCTAGCAAGTAGGCAGATGCTCCAAGGAATTGTATTAAATGGAAGGTCTTTTTGATAAGAAGGAGATGGGAGGCAAGGAAGTCATTAGTAAAAGAAAAGAAAGGATTCTTTCAGACCAGGGTATCTTATTTGGAGGGTGATTCGGCAGGGTTTGCATGCAGATTACCTCACTAGTGCTGACTGGGAATTTCGAATGGGCTGTTAGATCACCTTCCTTGGATAGCAATTCTTTGCTGCTGTGGGGGGCAAATTACTCTAACTTAGACTGCTTTTTCTTTCTAACACATGAGATTCAAGACCTTCCATTGTAAATTTCATCATATATGTATCTTCCCCAATGAATCATAACAGCTTTGAATGTAAGGACTGTGTCTTTCTTAATTTTAAACATTTCAAAGTTTCATGTGTGTAATGGAAATTCAGGAAATGATCATTGAATGAGTGTATATATGAGAATCTGTGCCACAGAGATCATATTGTATCTATGAAAGAAATATTAAGACATGAATATATATGATGTCTCTTTTAGTTCTTATGTGGTATTAACTTACAGTTCAGTAAGACAACACTGGCTCTAAATCAGATTCCCAACTTCACCCTAGATTTGTCATCATTTATCTTAAATATCCTTTATGACCTGATTGAGAGTCCTAATCAGAGCAAAGGAAACAATGTTGTTATATTAACTGCTTTATTTGGAAAGTCTGTTTACTGCCTAATCAGCTGGATTAGCATCTAATAAAATGTATTTCCCTAAAGGAGACTCATCGTATTGATTTTTAATTGCCTGATCTTTACATCAAATCAACTAGTGAGTTCTTAGCAAACTTAGACTCACTTATGTAGTGTCCTACCCTTTCCAAAATAAGCACAGCAGTACTGGTGTCAAGAAATAAAAACACTATCTATGTTATAGACTTGCTTGGTTATTATGGGCCAGATTTACTGTTTGTTCCTAGTTGTATAATATTCTAAAAGCAAAATTATTTGGGTATTTCTAGAATCAAATTCATGGACGAGTGACATTTTTCAAAATGAACTTAGCTCATTTTTATTTAAAATAAAAAAGATCTCAGTGCACAATCATACCTAAGGATAGAGGCGCCCTTATAGTATCCCCTTTCCTTGGGCTACTGCTAGGAATTATCCCTACTCCAGGCTCTAGGGGTGGATCCTGTTTGGCCACAATTCACTTAGTGTGGTTGGGATCTGCTATAACATTTTTGAGCCCTTGATGGAATATAGGCAACAAGCTAAGGAGCAATTTCCAAAAGAATTTCAGAGAGATGGAGTAGAAGCCTGATTAATCTGTGCCTGGAGTCTGCCAACACTCTGGACTTTCAGTTTGTGCACTAGCAAATTCTTTCTCAGCCATTTCTAAAACAATTCTTTCTTTAAGCCAGATTTAAGCTGGCTTCTAAACTAATGAATTACTCAAATCAGAGTCACAGGGTCACAGAGGCCTGTGTCACTTCTGCAACTGAGCCATCACAATATTTTCAAGCACTTTGGAAATCAGATGCTTTTAAAGCATAATCTAAGTGATACTTCTTAGGAAGTAAATTTACCAATGGGAAAAACATTTCTTAAATCTTGGCCTATGGACACACTTAAGGGTGAACTCTGTGGGACAACTTGCATACACTTTGAAAGAGAGGCAGTGATTGGGAATAAAGTGCCTTGAATTTAAGTGGCCTACAGAAGCTATCTGCTCTGACTACTCAGCCATTATTGATCCAGCTTTCTCAGTTCAAAGAAACTGAGCAAATTATGCCTGCAAAAGATTTATTTTCCCTTCACAACTATTGTTTTCACATTGATATCACAAACTATTTGCTCCAGAAACACTGAAGTGTAAGTTTATTTCCTAGCACTAATTTTTTAAAGGCCAAAGAACTGACATTTACTTAAAAAAAAAAAGATATTTACTGTTATTTACCCTTTACCCTTGAGAACTTTGCCTTTGTGTAATATACTAAGAATATACCAAAAAAATAGCTTATAGATGAAAGGTCAAAATAATGAGGCATATCAATTAATTACTCCATGTCACAGAATAAAAAACACTTTAATTTCCTTACTCTTCTCTGGATTTGATTCATTCTGAGACTCTAAGGAATAATACAAAGTTCATTTGGTACAAAATATGGCAAATTGGATAAAAGAAGTGATGTTTAAGTAAAACATTTTAAAGTTCTATTAATAAATTATACCTTTTGCTGAAAAATATAGTCCATTTATTTTATTTTATTTACTTATTTATTTTAAATTCAAATATTGAATTTAAATATTTAGTTACTTTCTGAAAACTATTTAAGAAACATTAATTGCTCTAGTTAATTATATGGTATTATATACTTGACAGTTACTGAAAGTAGATATTAACCATTCTCACTACACATACACAAAAGTGCTAACTATGTGAGGTGATGGATGTGTTAATTATCTTGATCTTGGAAACTATTCCATACAAATGTGTGTATCAAATCATCAGATTGTATACCTTAAATACACACAATTTTATTTTTCAATTATTCCTTAATAAAGTTGGAAAAGAATAATTCTCATGCATCTTCCTTGTCTGGTTATTGATATCTCCTTATTATTTGCTCTGTGTGCTTGTAAGTGAGTTGGATTCATTTGCTAGGGCTGCCATAACAAAACACCACATACTGGTTGGCTATAAACAATAGAAACTTGTTTCCAAGTCCTGGAGGCTGCAAGTCCAAGATCAAAATGCCAGTAGGGTTAGATGCCTCCAAGACCTCTCTCACTGGCTTCAAGATGGCCATCCTCCTGCTGCCTGTTTACTTTTGGTCATCCCTCTGTGCATGGGCTTTGCTGCTGTCTCTTCTTCTTAGAAAGACGGCCGTCATACTGTATTAGAGCTCCACCCTAGTCTCCACATTTAAACTTAATCACTCCTTTAAAGATCTTATCTCTCATCACCTTAGATTCTGAGGTACTAAGGGTTAGGACTTCAATATGATTTTGGGGGAAATGTAATTCAGCCCATAACAGTCACTTTGCTTTCTGTTTGGATATAAAATGTATAAATTACAAATATGTTCATACTCATCATTCTTCCTTGATTGTTACAACAGGGTAGGAGGGCATATCCTATGTATGTTCCTGCCAAGAAGAATATATCTGACACAGACAGAGCATTTAATCAATATTTGCTGAATAAATAAATAAATGATTCGATCTAATACAAACATGTGTTTTGCAAATTAATATGTATATGTCTCATAGGCTTCTCAAATGCAACCTCACAAAAACTGAACCCTCCCCTTCCTCTGACAAATTCTTTCCTTCTCCACCCACTATCCCAGCCAGACTTAACCACTCCTTTTCCTTTCCTCTCCCTGACAAGTAGTCATCAAGTCTTACATATTCTACCTCATTAATATGTCTTTGACCCATGCAATCTTCTTTATTCATGTTACAAAGTTTATCTTCCCTATTACTGCAACATATCTGTACAACCATCTTAACCATATAAATCTGTTCTCCATGTTGGCAGAGTCATCTTGATATTCTGCTAAAATTCTGCAATTGCCTCCATTGTTCTTGGCATAACTCCTGAGCTCCTTCCTTGTAAAGCCCTACATGAATTCATTCCTATTTATCCTCTTCATGTCTCACAACTCTCCATTTCATTGCCATTGCCCCATGATACTGGATGATGAATAAGTCCTCAAGTCAACCACGTGCTTTGTCTCTTCTAAACATTATCATATGTTCCTTCCTTAATTTAGGACATTCTTCCAATATTCCTCTCACCTTTACTTACAACTCTCAAAATCCCACTTAAACCTGAGGACTCAGCTAAGGGGTCACTTACTGCTTAGAGCTTTTGTTGAACACAGTGCAAATGCTTGTCCTATGCTTCCCTTATCAGAGTTTGGTTAAAGGAAAACTTCATAAATTGATAAATATTACAAACAAAGACAACTCAGTAACGTAGCTAGGTCCAAAATTAAAATAGTCATATGAAGAATCACTAGGCTTCATATGTGCAAACACCAACTACAACTTATCATGGAAGAAGACAACTTTTAAAATAATAGCTTTGATAAAATACCTAGGATAATAGAGACAGTAAAAGATCCCTACAAAGAAACTGAAAAGCTTGTGAAAAATACAATAAAGACTTGAACAAATGGAAAGAATGCCACACTCATATAAAGTAGACTCATAAAGATGTCACTTATCCCTAAATTCATCTATAAATTTTAATTTGTTTAATAAAAATATCAATAATATAGTTTCAATTTTATAAGCACATTCTAAAAGTCAAACCAACAATAAACAAGCAAAAATAGCTATAAAATTGTAGGAAAAAATGAATAATACTTAATTACTAATATCATAAAAAATACCAGATGGATCATAGATTTGAATGTAAAATTTGAAGCTATAAAAGTAGTAAAAGGTAACATGGGATACTTTATTTATATAATATTTGGATGATGGCCTTTTAAAATATCACAAACTCCAGAAACCAGTAAATAAACTATTGATAAACCAAGATTTTCCATATATCGAATCCACTACAGTCATACCCCAGGTAGACAAAGATGATGCACCGAAGTTGATTGATCTGAGGAATGTTGAAAGGACTAATTGCAAAGTTAAGTGTAGGATAAAGGCAAACACTAGAGTGAGTGTATTGTCTAAGAACTGGAAATAGCAGGGCACATTATCTCTTTTAAGACTGAAATGGGTAAGGAAGAACAGTTGCTGGACTCAGAGAGAGAAATTTGTGTTAGAGGGCTGCTTGGTCCTGCAGCTGTGCAGATACCTTTCAGGGATAGACCAGGGTTATAAATATCCTGCCCTTACTCTTCTCCTTTTTTTAATCTCCTGTGCCAGTATTCCTGATTCACAGAAAGTAATCCGTACCTATCAGCCAACCAATAGAGTTCATTCTCTTAAGATATAAAAGCTGAAAAAAATTCAGTAATCAAAATTAAGAGTTTAATAGATTGGCTTATTATATTGGACACAGCAAAGGTCATTATAAACAAAATATGTCAGTGTAGAATATCAGACTGAGGCACAGAGAGAAAATGGGATGAAAAATCAGAAGAGTGAGAGGTATACTGTTAAAAATTCTAAAAGAAAAAGGCAGAAGAGTATGTGACAAAAGCAATATTAGAAAATATGCTGTCCAAGAATTTTCAAAACTTAATGGAGGTTTCAATAAATTGGTGTTGGGAAAACTGGATATTCTCATACAAAAGAAGGAAGTTGGACCCCTATCTTACACCATATACAGAAATTAAATCAAAATGGATCAAAGACCTAAATGTAGGATGTACAGATATAAAACTCTCAGAAGTAAACATAACATAGGAAAAAGCTTTATGACATTAGATTTGGCAGTGATTTCTTGGATATGACACAAAAAGCACAAGCAACAAAAGAAAAACACAAACTAGACTACATCAAAATTAAAAACTTTTGTACATCAAAAACCACTACAACAGAATGAGAAGGCAACCCACAAAATGGAAGAATATATTTACAAATCATAAATCTGACAGGGGGTTAAGACACAGAACAAAGAACTCCTAGAATTCAACAAAACCAAGAAAATATGTACAACTCAATTTAAAAATGAGCAAAAGACTTGAATATACATTTCTCTAAAGAAGATATGCAAATGGTTAATAAGCACATAAAAAGACACTCAACATGGCTAATCATTAGAGAAATGCAAATCAAAACTACAATGAGATACCACTTCACATCCATTAGGGTGGCTGTCATCAAAAACACAGAAAACAAGTGCTGGGGAGAATGTGGAAATATGGGAACCTCTGCGCCTTGCTAGCAGGAATGTAAAAGTGGTGCAGCTGCTATGGAAAATAGCATGGCAGTTCCTCAAAACCTCACAAAATAGAATTAGGAGCCAACAATTCTACTTACAAAATAACTGAAAGCAGGGTCTTGAACAGATATTTGTACACCCACATTCATAGTGGCATTATTCATGGTAGCTAAAAGGAGGATGTAACCCAAGTGTCCATTCATGGATGAATGGATAAACAAAATGCGGTATATACATACAATGAATATTATTCAGCCTGAAGAAAGAAGAAAATTCTGACACATGCTACAACATGGATGAACCTTGAAGACATTATCCTAAGTGAAACAAGCCAGTCAGAAAAGGATAAATATTGTATGATTCCACATGAGATACCTTACATGAGTGTAGTTACATTCATAGATGTAGACAGTAGAACTGTAGTTTCCAGGGCCTGGGAGAAGGGATATATGGGGAGTTATTGTTTAATGATACGGAGTTTCAATTTGGGAAGATGAAAACAGTTCTGGAGATGGATGGTAGAGATGGTTGCATGACATTGTGAATATGCTTAAAGGCCACTAAACTGCACACTTAAAAGTGGTTAAAATGGAAAATTCGTTACTGTTTAAAAAATACAAACTTTGTAAAGAAGTAAATTCTCCACATACTGGTTTATAAGTTAAATACAACCTCACTCAAAATTGTAGACAGGGATGCTTAGATTAGGAGCAAAGCAAACTACCGAAGCCAGGTGGGCAGATGGGACTGAGTATCTGAGGGAGGCAGAGAAACTTACTTTGAGAAAAATATTAAGTTTTGCAATTTCCACTTCACAGCATAATGTGTAATATGTAGTAGGAGCTTTATAAAACTCTTCTTTTATAATAAAAAAGATTTGCAGGAAATATATTTCACTTTTCTTAGTTAAAAGGGACATGTTTGTGTGTTTTATGGATTCAACTTTCTTTCTTGTTACAATTATTTATATCTCCCAAGGAGTGAAGATTGCCTACAAAGACACCAACACCAACAGAAACATGGGGAAGGCTATGAACAGACAATTCACAAGAGAAAAAACAGAATGGCCAATAATCATATGAAAATCATATCAACCTTAGACAACAGTGAAATAGCTTTCATTAAAATGTGTATTTATCTTTGCTGCCTTATGTAACTCCACTGAAATGACAATAAGTGGATTTCAATAAAAAAGAGAGCCACAGTTAATGAATGATATCCATAAATATATTCAAGATAGAAAGTGGACAAAGGAATAATTATTGACATAACAGAGTAAAGAGAGCTTAAGCCTCAATACAGTCACAGAGGTTGCCTATAACAAAGCATACCAATCACCATGTAAAACCTATATAAGGTTCAGGAAAGAAGCACCATTTATTTCTAAAGTAGATGAAATATGGCATGGAAAGCACAGAGGTGATTTAAGTTCAATTTAAAGTGAGCATAATATGGAGTTAAAACCAAGGTTTCTTCTGCTTCCAGGCCGATTCCCTGCGGGGAAATCACAAGATTTTATCCTGGAAAAATTGAAGAATAGAAGATCCAGATTCAGAGAAACTACTCGATTGAAAGTGGGGGTGAGGTATTGAAATAAAAATAAGAGGTCAAGTGAAATTTCACCCATTAAATGCTGAAACACCTCACCACCCTATGAGCCAATGCTATTTCTCAGCTCATTTGAATAGAATGATAGATATGTATTTATCAGCATATACTAAATCACAAACTGAATCGTTCTCCAGAAGAGAAATCAAAGAGCCCAGATAAAATGAACAAATACTGGCATTTGTGACCTCCAACAAAATGCAGAGAGGCACTGCCTTGGCATCTTGAAGTGAAGCCTACTAATGGACAAGTCTCACCAAAACATGGAGAGGTTTCAGTGAGCTTTCTAAGAGCCTAACACTTAGATGTTAAAAGTACTCAAAGATCACCTAATGTTTGAGAAAGGACAAATTTCATAATTGGCTTGCAAATATCTACAAAAACTCTGGTGGGATTTTGACTAGGGTTTAGTTGAATTTATCAATGAAATTGAGGAGACTTGACATCTTAACAATAGTCTTCTAATCCATTGACATGGTATATCTTTTCATTTATTATTATTATTATTTCCCTTGTCAATAGTCCAGTTTTCATGTATGTGGTGCTTTTTTCTTTTAGATTTATACTTACATGTTAAGTTTGTTGATGCAATCACAAGAAGTACTGCTTTTATAATTTTCCATTGTTACTGTTTACTGAGAACATATGGAAATATAACTGCTGTTTTTGGTGTTGACCTCATAAACTATAAGCTGGATAAACTCATTCATTACTTCTAGGAGCTTTTGTGAGATTATCTAAATGATGATCATGTTATTTTCAAATAAAGTTTTATTTCTTCTTTTCTGATCTGCATGTTTTTCATTTCCTTTCCTTGCCTAATGGTTCACTGGTTAGATTTTATAGTTAAATATTAAATTAGAGTAGTGAAAACTGACACCATGATTTGTTACAGATTTTCGGGAAAGCATTTAATTTTTTACCAATAAGCATGATGTTAAAGTTTTTTGGAGATTTTTGGAGATGTAGGTTTTTGAAGATACCCTTTATTAGGATAACTTACTTTCTATTCCTATTTGCTGACAGTTTAAATTATAAATGGGTATTGAATTTTGTTGAATGTTTTTTTCTCAAATTGAAATAAAACTGATTTTTTTTCTATTTGGTCTGTTAATATCATGTATTATATTGTTTGATTTTCTAATGAATTAGCCTTGCATCCCTTGTATAAACTCAAATTGGTCATGATGTATTATTTTTTGTATACATTGGTGGATTTGATTTGTCAGAATTTTTTTCTTTTTGTGTCTATATCCATGAGGTTATGTAGTTTTCTTTGCTTGTAATTTCTTTTTATGGTTTTGACATTAGGATAATTCTGGTCTTATAAGTTAGAAAATACTCCCTCCTCCATTATACTTAACAGTGAGAAGCTGAAACCTATTCCTTTAAGATCGGGAACAGGACAAGGATGCCCACTCTCCCCACTGTTATTCAACATAGTTCTGGAGGTCCTAGCCACGGCAGTCAGACAACACAAAGAAATAAAAGGCATCCAGATAGGCAAGGAAGAAGTCAAACTGTCCCTGTTTGCAGATGACATGACATTGTACATAAAAAACCCTAAAGAATCCACTCCAAAACTACTAGATCTAATATCTGAATTCAGCAAAGTTGCAGGATACAAAATCAATACACAGAAATCTGTTGCATTCCTATACACTAATGATGAAGTAGCAGAAAGAGAAATCAGGAAAACAATTCCATTCACAATTGCATCAAAAAGAATAAAACACATAGGAATAAACCTAACCAAGGAAGTGAAAGACCTATACTGAAAACTATGGGACATTCTTAAGAGAAATTAAAGAGGACACTAATAAATGGAAATTCATCCCATGCTCTTGGCTAGGAAGAATTAATATTGTCAAAATGGCCATCCTGCCTAAAGCAATCTACAGATTCAATGCAATCCCTATCAAAATACCTACAGCATTCTTCAATGAACTAGAGAAAATAGTTCTAAAATTCATATGGGATGACAAAAGACCCTGAATAGCCAAAGTAATCCTGAGAGGGAAGAATAAAGCAGGTGGAATTATGCTCCCCGACTTTAAGCTCTATTACAAAGCCACAGAAATCAAGACAATTTGGTACTGGCACAAGAACAGACCCATAGACCAGTGGAACAGAATAGAGAGTCCAGATATAAACTCAAGCTTATATGGTCAATTAATATATGATGAAGGAGCCATGGATATACAATGGGGAAATGACAGCCTCTTCAACAGCTGGTGTTGGCAAAATTGGACAGCTACATGGAAGAGAATGAAACTGGATTACTGTCTAACCCCATACACAAATAAAAGTAAACTCAAAATGGATCAAAGACCTGAATGTAAGTCATGAAACCATAAAACTCTTAGAAAAACATATAGGCAAAAATCTCTTGGACATAAACATGAGCAACTTTTTATGAACATATCTCCCCAGGCTAGGGAAATAAAAGCAAAAATGAACAAGTGGGACTATATCAAACTAAAAAGCTTCTGTACAGCAAAGGATACCATCAGTAGAACAAAAAGACATCCTACAGTATGGGAGAATATATTCATAAATGATATATCTGATAAGGAGTTGACATCCAAATCATATAAAGAGCTCACACACCTCAACAAACAAAAAAGCAAATAAACCAATTAAGAAATGGGCAGAGGAGCTGAACAGACACTTCTCCAAAGAAGAAATACAGATGGCCAACAGGCACATGAAAAGATGCTCCACATCGCTAATCATCAGGGAAATGCAAATTAAAACCACAATGAGATATCACCTCACACCAGTAAGTATGGCCAACATCCAAAAGACAAACAACAACAAATGTTGGCGAGGATGTGGAGAAAGGGGAACCCTCCTACTCTGCTGGTGGGAATGTAAACTAGTTCAACCATTGTGGAAAGCAGTATGAAGGTTCCTCAAAAAACTCAAAATAGAAATACCATTTGACCCAGGAATTACACTCCTAGGAATTTACCCTAAGAATGCAACAGCTCAGTTTGAAAAAGACATATGCACTCCTATGTTTATCGCAGCACTATTTATAATACCCAAGAATGGTAGCAACCTAAGTGTCCATCAGTAGATGAATGGATAAAGAAGATGTGGTACATATACACAATGGAATATTATTCAGCCATAAGAAGTAAACAAATCCTACCATTTGGAAAAACATGGATGGAGCTAGAGGGTATTATTATGCTCAGTGAAATAAGCCAGGCAGAGAAACACAAGTATCAAATGATTTCACTTATCTGTGGAGTATAAGAACAAAGAAAAAACTGAAGGAAGGAAACAGCAGCAGACTTATAGAACCCAAGAATGGACTAACAGTTACTAAGGGGAAAGGGACTGGGGAGGGTGAGTGGGAAGGGAGGGATAAGGGAAAAAATGGGGCATTATGATTAGCACACATAAAGTAGGGGGGGGACACAGGAAAGGCAGTATAACACAGAGAAGACAAGTACTGATTCTATAGCATCTTACTACACTGATGGACAGTGACTGTGATGGGGTATGTGGGGGGGACTTGATAATAGGGGGAGTCTAGTAACCATAATGTTGTTCAAGTAATTGTACATTAATGATATCAAAATATCAAAATTAAAAATTAAAAAAAACAATACATGGAAGAAAGAAAAATAAAAAAGATAGAAATCTCCTTCCTCTTATATTCTCTAGAAGACATTTTGTTTAATTGTATTATCTATTCCTTAAATGTTTGGTACAACTCATCAATGAAGTTATCTGAACTGTGTGTGATCATAAGATTTTTAACTATGAACTCAATTTCTTTAATAGATAGATATAGAACTATTCAGGTTATCTGTTTCTTCTTGAGTGAGTTTTGGTAATGTGTGTCTCTCAAGGAACCGATTCATTTCATTTATGGTATCAAATTTATGGGCCTAGAATTGTTTGAATTATCCCCTTATTTAATTTGTTATCTATTGCTGGGTAACAAATTGCACTACAAATTAGAGACAGAGGTTAAGAACATTAAACACCTATTTTATCAGTTTCTGTGGGTCAGCATTCCATGGGTCAAAGAAGGATCCTGGCCTATAAGGATGTCTCCAGTTCATGATAGCGTATGATGTTGCAGTTAAGCTGTTGGCCAGGGCCATGATTTCATCTGAACTCTACCTGGGCAGTACAAGAAATCCACTCCTAAACCTACTCAGTTGGTTGTTAGCAGGCCTCAGTCCCTTGCTACATGGGCCTCCTCAAAGCTATCTCACAACATAGTACCTGGATCCTCCCAGGACGAGCAGTCCAGGAAGAAAAAGAGAGTACCCAAGATGGAATTCACAGTCCTTTTATAACCTAATCTCAGGAGTGGTATCCCATTATTTCTACAATATTCTATTCATTAGGAGAAAGTCAGTAAGTCCAGCCAACACTCAAAGAGTAGGAATTACATATGAGCATGAATACCAGGAAGTATTGATCACTAGGAGCCACTTGGGAGACATCTGTGGAGACTGTAGTGATATCTCTTCCTCTGTGAATGATAATGGTAGTTTAAATCTTATTCTCTTGTACATCCTAACTAAAGAGTTATCACTATTGTTATTTTTCAAAGAAAGAACTTTTGGTTTCATTGTTTTCAGTTTCACTTACATCTGATTTTATGTTTGTTTCCTTTTTTTGGCCATGTTTACTGGTTTATTCTGGTAGAAGCCTCCATCTTGATTTTAGAATTCTCTTCTTTTCTAAAACGAACTTTAACTCTATAAATTTTCCTTGAAGAACTGCTATTTGGTACAAGTAGAGTTTTGATATGTTGTAGTTTTTATTTTCATTTGGTCCAAAATATATTTTTAGTTCCCTTGACATTCTTTGACACATAGGCTCTGTAGAAGTATGTTTTTAATGTCCCAATATTTGAGGATTTTCCAGGTATCTTTCTATTACTGATCTCTACTTTAATTCTGTTATGGTCCAAAGATATATTTTGTATTACTTCTCCTTCAGATTTGTTGAGGTTTAGTTTTTGACCTAGCACATGACCTATTTGGGTGAATTTTCCATGTATACTTAAAAATAAAGCATATGCTGCTTTTCTTGGTAGATTGTTCTCTAAATAACCATAAGACATAATTGGCTGATAGTGTTGTTCAGATCTCCTCTCTCCTTACGTTCTGCCTACTCATTCAATAAATTACTGAGAAGAGAGTAGTGAATTTTCCAGCTATAATTGTGGATTTGTCTATTTCTCCCTTCAGTTTTTTCAGTTTGTGTTCTATGTATTTTTTAATTCTGTTGTTAGGTACATACACTTTTAGAACTGTTTTGTGCTCTTAGAAAATTGTACCCTTTATCATTATATAATAGTCCTCTTTTTTTTCTAATAATAGTCCTTGTTCTAAAGTCTTCTTTGTCTGATAATAATATATTCCAGCTTTCTTTCGGATAGTGTTTGTGTGGTATATATTTCTCCATGCATTTACTTTTAACCTACATATGTCTTTACATTTAATATGGGTTTCATATAGACCCTATGATTTAATCTTGTTTTTTAAAAAATCCAATCTGAAATATCTGTGTTTTAACTGATATGTTTAGGCCATTCACACTTATGTCATTATTGATATGTAATATCAGCTTAGCATCATGCTGTTGTTTTTGTTTATTCCATCTGTTCTTTGTTTCTTCTTTCTTCTTCTGCCTTCTTTTATGCTAACCAAGAATTTTGAATTATATCATTTTATCTCTTCTATTGACTTGTTATATATATCTCTTTAAAAATAATTTTTTTGTGGTTGCCCTAAAGTTTAAAATATACATCTGTATTAGTTTCCTGTGCTGCTGTAACATATTACCACAAACTTAGCAGTTTAAAACAACTCAGATTTGTTATCTTACAGTTCTGCATGTCAGAAGTCCAGTCCAAGGCTAGTCCCTTCTGAACGTTCTTAAGGGAAAGGTTGTAAAGGCAAACTTTCTTATTTCATTGATCTACTTGTTCCATTTCCTGTATTCATAATTTATACAGATTCAGTTTTTCTCTGATACATTACCTCTACCTAAACAGTTATCACTTCTTATAGGATAGGTCTGCTGACAATGAATTCCCTAAGTTTTTGGTTATGAAATTCTTTTATTTTTATTCAATTTAGAACATTACATTCACTGATATAGAAATCTGGTTTAGCAGATGTTTTGTATTTTTTGTTTTTTCCAGAACTTTAAAGATGTCTTCCATTTCCTGCCTGGCATGATTTCTGGAGAACATTGCCATAAATCTTACCTTTTTTCCTCAGTAAATGTTAATTTTTTCTCTGGCTGCCTTCCAGGTTTTCTCTTTCTCTTTTGTTTTTAGTAGTTTGTATTTAATATGCCTCGGGGTGTGTGTATGCATGTTGTATTAATTCTATTTGATGTTCTCTGAATTCTTGGATCTGTGGTTTGGTGTCTTTCATTAATTTTAGAAACTTTATTCATTACTTCTTCAAATATTTCAAACATCTTCTCATTTTCTTTTCTATCTCTTTCTGGTATTCTGGTATTCTGGAATTCCAATTACACTCTTACATTAGACTAGTTAATATTGCCCATATCTCTTGAAAATTCTGTTTCTGTTTCTCACTCTTTCATTTTTCTCTTTGTGTTTCAGTTTGGATCATTTCTTGACCATATCTTTAAGTTCACCATTCTTTCACTGTGCCAAATTGACTGACAGTCCTTTAAAGAAATTATTTTCTGTTATTGTTTTTAATTTCTAGCATTTCAATTTGATTCACTTTTATAATTTTCATCTCCAACTGAAATTATCTATTTGACCTTGCATGCTTTCCTTAACTTTTTCCATTAACATCTTTAATATACATACCACAGTTATTTTCAATTTCATGTCAGATAGTTCCAACATCTGTGTCATATCTGAGTTTGATCCTACTGATTGCTTTGTCTCTTCTAAGTGCATTTTTTCCTGCCTTCTCATATGCCTCATAATTTTTTGTTGGAAACTGGATGTTGGTGCCACATTCTCTCCAGCTGGGTGAGTGCTCACATCTCACCTCTCTGTACAGGTATCATCTCTATATTTTGAGCCTGTGGTTTGCCATATATTCAATGAATGTGAAAAAAGGTTGTGAAATTAAAGTTAGTCTGTCTCTTTTTCCTTAAAATGCTGAGACTGTTGCTCCTTCCCTTTCTCTGTATCCTGGGACAGAACTGGAAATATTGTTGGACTCTTCAATTATATGTTGATATCACTTTAATTTAAAAATAAAAAATTAAAAGTTCTTTAAGAGTACCATTTTCATGAAATATAAATTCAAAAACATTTCATACTCATGACGTTGACAAAAATGAAAAAGTATTGCATAGAAAGTATTTGGTTAAATCACACTGAGAGCAATTGACAGCATTCATTAAAGTTGCAAAAATGTACACTTTCATCCAGCAATTCCAGTTTTAGATAGAGTATTTCTTATGCATATGCACAAGACACATGAATAATGATAGCATTTTGTAAAGTGGAAATAATCATTCCTGTCAGTCAGGAAATAGAGAAATCAAGAGTGTTTTTTATACAATGGAATACTATACACATTAAAACTAATGAACTAATGTACATTCATTAAAGCAGATATGTCTCAAAACAAAGTTCAGTAACATTAGCAGATTACTAATAGATATGTATTAATATACCATTTATATAAAATAAGAAAATGTCTCAAACAATTCTTTTTATTGTTTATAATTTTATACTTATGTTTAAAAGGTATAAAGACATGCCTGGGGACAAGCACAGCAGCCACTAATACTGACCATTTCTGGTGGGAAAAAACAGAGGAAGGAAGAAATATAGGAGAGGTGATTAAGAGCCATCTGTGATTTAAATAAAAAGATACGGTTTTTTGGCTACTATAACAAAATATCACAGACTGAGCATCTTATAAATGATAGAAACTTATTGCTCACAGTTCTGGAGACAGGAAATCCAAGATCAAGTCCCCAATATGCTCATGTTCTGGTGTGGTCCTTTTCCTGAGTCACAGCAGGCACCTTCTTACTGTAGCATCATGTGGTGGTCAGTACTCTCTTGGGGGACAAAATGTTCCCAGCCTGGGGCAAATAACCTTTGAAGCTGAAATCAATCAAAGTGAGAAATAAAGTGGGAGATTTATTGCCTACAAGCAGTCATCTACTTCAGCTCCCTCATGTCTCTCATGACCCATCTGCAAAAAGGACCCCATTAAACCTCTCTGGCCCAGACATGCCCTTGCTCCCTGCCCCCACTTGTAATCACCTATTGATACAGAGATGGACTACTTCTTTCCAGCCTTGGAAACACCTACAGATATGGAGACGCAGTAAGGCCACACTAGAGATTCTGGAAACATTGCAATTTTACCCACAACCCACTCCTCCAGAAATCTCACCTCACAATCTATTCACTCCCATATTCCACAATGGTCCCTGTGCAAGAAACTGGAGCACTGTAACCAGACTAATAACATACAATAACAACAATAAAATCATGATAATCCTCATGCCGGAAGATTCAGCTAGATTCAACATCCTATGCAGATTAAGTCCATAGCTCTCCCATTCCATAGGCAGACAGTAGCTGAATGGGTAGGGAGTTCAAAGCAATCATCACATGGCAGCTGCAGCCAGGGGACAAGTCCAGGCCACAGGGATTATAGAAGAAAATAACCTTAAGGGCGATAAAGATACATGCTTTAATGACACCAGCTGAGGCAAATCATGTCCATCAGTTAGGATGCATGCAAGAGAGTGGTTCTATTATAAAACAGTGGCAGGAATGGGATCTCATCCTAGTCTAGTATACCAGACCTTCAACCCCATCCCTGTGGGAGTCACAGATGGGTCAATATATAGGGCTACAGGAGGTAAAACAAAACTCTTTGTAAGACGCTCTTACTTCCCAGCCATTTTCAGTACGTTACCATGATCTTTGGGGGCCATTCTGCTGTTACTCCATGAACACAGAAGGCCAGCTTCCAGGCCTTTTCCCCAAGGTTCCAGAAGGGCCAGCCATTGCTAGACCATGTGTTGGAATGTCGGGGGTCACATCCACTCAATAAAGTCTCCAGGGTTCAACACAGTTGGCACTGGCAGCAGGATGCTGCTCTGCTGGCTGTCTTCTAGCTTCAATAACTCCTCTTTGGTTTGCACATACAGTGTGTATAGGAGAGGCAGCATGTCCACAGGGCTCAAGACTCCTTTTTGGGGCTTCTCATTCAAATGCCATAGCACTGTCCATAAGTGAACTGATCAGCCCCATAGACTATTAGTGTCCAACTTCAGGCCAGATTTCAACAAACCATTGTACCTCTTTATCATGCCTGTCCCAGTAGGGTTATATGGTGCACGAAACTTCCACTTTATTCCTAATTGCTGCACCCATTCTTGTAAAGCATATCCAGTAAAGTAGGTGCCTTGATAGCTTTCAATCACCTGTGGCCAGCCATAGACTGCAAAGAGATGCTCTAGGTCCCTCTTGGTGGTTTGCTGATCTGCACAATGTGCAGGAAAAGCAACCAAAGGTCCAGTAGCTGTGTCCACACAAGTCATGGCATACCAATATCCTTCTGATATGGGCAGAGGCCCAGTATAGTCAATCTGCTACCTGACAAGGAGTATCAGCCCCTTTACTACTGTCCCACATTGCTGCAGGACTGGGTTAAGTCCCTCTTAGAGCACATAAGGCACTCCTTCCATGCTCTGCTGACTTCTTCAAAGGTCAACAGAAAGCCCCACTGGTTGGCTACAGCCCACATTATCTTTTGACCAGCTTGCAACAAATGCTGATATAACCATTGGGCTAAATCAGAAGCAGGCTTTCCAAATAGCCAACGCACCTGGGCCTATGTGTCTTGTTTCATCATTCTCTGGGGATGCCAAAGGCAAATGGCCATTCATTTGATATACAGTAACTGTCTTAGTCTGAACAGAGGCCCATAGGTCTTCCCACAACTCTTTCTCCAAAGGGGCCGGTGGCCAACCACACAGTTGCCTTGGTACCATATCAGTAGTCACAGGGTCAAGCCCCAATAGATGGCCCAGCTGTCGGTGCAGACAACTACAGGGGAGAGCTCCTGGGTGATCATGAGCCATATTGCCCACAACTTAGCCCATTGGCTGCTCTTCCCGTCTCCATCCTCCATCCATATTGTCTAAGTGTTAGGATGGAAAGCCACAGCCCTCTGCTTCAGGGGCTGCCCATGACTGGAGCCATCTGTGTACCAAGCATCCTCAGGTATAGGGACTTTTCCCTCCTGATAAGGACTCTCAGCTACCAATGGCTCAAAAGCAAGTTCTTCCTGATTTCCACTAGTATATATCACTGGCCCCCCAATAAGCCTTAGAGTTCTCCACTTAAGGGGCTAGTGGAAAGGGTGCTACACTGCTATAAATATGTGTCCCATTTGGCCAGTGCAGGCGTCTATGCCACGTGTGGCCTTTGGGTCCAGTCTCACACCCACCCAGTGATGGGATGGGTAGTTATTACCTGGTCGGAGCTGTTCCAGCAATGGGCTCTGTAAGCAGCAAGGCATGGTACACAGCAGCCAGTTGCTTCTCCATCAAGGTGTACCAGACCTCTGCTCCTTTCCAAAGTTGTGACCAGAATCTAACAGGTTGGCATGTCTGTTCAAGCTGCTGCCAAAGGCACCATCCATAACTATCTTTGCTTACATAAATATCTGGCTCACAGGGCCTTGATGAGTCCATTACACTCCAGGCCTGTACGGCCTTGACTGCTCGCTTAGCAGCAGTAAAAGCAGCTGCACGTGTCTCATCCCAGGCCCACCTGGTGCCCTTTCATACCAACCAGTATAAGGGCTTCAGAATTTGTGCCAAGTGCAGGATAAACACTCTCCAGTAGCCCAGAAGACCCGAAAACTCTTGTAAGACCGCCGCAGTGGTAGGGGTGGGGAAGCCTGGACCTTGGCTATGACTGCTTCTGGGTTTACTTTAGTTTTACCCGACCAGACAACCCCCAGGAACTTCCCAGACAAACCAGGCCCCTGAACTCCGGAACTTCCACAGCCCATCCTGGCTCCTGTACATGTTGCAGCAGCCTAGGAACTGCCCCTTCTAAAGCTGAAAGAGAATCAGACGTGAGCATTTCATCAATGTAGGGGTACAATGGCACTGATTGTGGTTTCATCCACGTGGCCAAGTCCTGGGCTACAAATCCATGACAAATGGTGGGACTGTGGAGGTGTCCCTGTGGAAGGACAGTGAATGTCCACTGCTGGTCTTCCCACGTGAAGGCAAACTGTTCTTGACTTTCCTGTGCTATGTCAATAGAGAAGAAAGCATAAGCAATGTCCACAACATGATATGTCTCTAGTTCATGACTGAGGTTGTCCATAAGGGTTGCTATAGAAGATACAGCAGCACGCAAAGGGGGTGTGACTTCATTCAATTCAATCCATGATAATACACCTGGAGCCATCTGGCTTTTTCACTGGCCATACCAGGAATTAAAAGGACTATGAGTGGCCTTATGATGCCCACTTTCTCCAACTCCTGTAGAGTTTCTCCAATTTTCTTGTGCCCCCCAGGTAATTTATACTGCTTAGTATTTGTCACCAGCTAAGGTGCAGGCAGAGGTACAGGTGGGTGCTGAGCACTCCCCTCAGAACTGCCTTCACCACACGTACCCACAGTGAACTCACCTGCAGGGGTCTGTAACCACAGGCCCTGCAGGATATCTATCCCCAAAATATATTCAGGAATGGGAGAAATGTACACAGTATACTCCTTATGGAGTAAATGCCCTATCCCCAATGGGATTTGGGCTTTCTTCTCTCTAATTGCCTTTCCCCCATAGCCATCTATCACAGCAGGGGTCCCAGGAAAACCCCAAACAATAGCAAACACAGAGCAACATCTGACAAATATGGCTTTTAGACACTGGGTGTCTACTATATATTTTTCTGCACTTTGAAAGTATTTCATAATTAAATGTTTTTGAAGACTCCAGTTTGTATTACTCTCATGTGAATTGTTTCAGTCCAATTAGACAATTTATTTTGAACCAGTTTGAGAAAAGTTGCCCATACCAACTGCTTTTTAGTTTAGCAAGAATTAAAGGGGAAAATTAAAAGTCTCACTAGCATAGAAAAGTCTTCATTGGTGTGTGTACCAGTTATGGATTAACCAGGAGACATTAGCCTTTAGCTGTGAAGTTCAGTCCCAACTATCTTCTTGTGAACGGCTGAAATTGTTCTCCATGTGGTGGGTAATGGTTGTGGTTCTACATTACTTTATGCTAGTGTTACCTTAGACATCTATAACCCCTATGTTGTTATTCCACCCTGGTCAATTCAGAGAGATTTTAAGTGACAAAGACATCTGTACTGGATTCATTTTTAAATTATTTTATTTTTCAAATAAATCGTCATGATGCACGTCTCTAACACTAGACTTTGGTAGTAGTGCCTTTCAGGGTGAAACAAAGATGTAAAGATGCAAAGGGATCAAAAGCAATTTTTGAAGTAGTTGTATAGGATTTTTAATAGCCTGCAGAACTGCAAGCAACTGGGTTCATTTGTGTTTACATTTGGAAACCTCATTTCTTGGTTCATGTAAATTCTTAAACATCTCTGACTGAATGTGCATATATGAATATTCAATTTAGTCATGAACAGGCTTTATGTCCCTAAATGCCTCATAATAGGATGTGCAGTGATATCCTACACAGTGATATTATGGGAATTTAACATGACAGTGTAAAAATGATATAAATTTAATGCTGTGGCTGACTTAATTCCTATTAAAATCACTAAAAACTATAGAGAATTAGAGCCAGCATTTGCTACTTTCAAATGCATTGATTTGACAAATACCTTTACTAATACACAATGTCTCTTTGATACTATTAGCATAAATAAGGGCTAGTGTAATAGACCTTAAGCAGAGTGAAGATGAAGAATTAGGCTTGGAGTGGTTCTGGATCTTTCAAGATCCTGTTTCCATTCTTATATTTCAATATTTGTAGATGTGGTATCTCAAAAATTTCTACACAAGGAAGCTTCATAAATGTCTCTAGGAAAACAGGAGACCACCAGAATATCTTATGGCCCCAAATTGTTCCTGGCCATCTTATTTTGAAATCTCATATTCCATTATTTAATACACAGGCAAGTAGAATTTCTTGTAAATGTTTCAGACTTGATAATTTGGGAAAATTAAAAATTCAATTATAATCCCTTATTAACACAGAACATTAGCATTTTAATCAGTGTAAATTGGTAATGCAATGTTATAAAGAATAATCAAGTTGAAATAAATACCTTGTGTAATCAAGTATAACCTAAATTACTTGCTGAGGTGCAGTGCTTAAATCTGAATGATATTTTCCATTTTTAAAAGTTCCCAATTCCAAATCAGGATGACATATTTATGAAATGGAAACTCTTCAATTAAACTATTGCCTATTGTTGCATCAAATTCAAACACAGCAGGGATAGTCTTATAGAGAAAAAGACCATAAATATCCACTAACTACAATGATCAAATTAATTGGAAAATTTCCTGACCTCTATTTCTGTCTGCATTCCATAGACCTAGTTTCTCTGTCCTCTATTTATCCCATCTGGGAAGTGATAGAGCACCCTGTAAGCATACTTGTAACCATTCTATTTATATCTAGAAACTTGATTCATACATTAATTTTTAAAGTATCTTATGATAAGAAAACTAGACTGAGTTTTAAGCATTATAAGCTTTTACTCACCTTTATCCAGTTAGTATATTAGGCATTTTAAATAGTCTGTCATCTCAGCAGCTCTGGGTAACAATACATCTTTTAGTCGCTGATGAACAATTCTTTACTGATTTCCTACTATATTTCTCTTACTGTTATCAGGCACAACTTCTCTTCCCTAAAGACTTATACTACACTGATACAAAAGTGAACTTTCTATCCCACCCACATTTTTCTAGAAAGAAGCAACCAACTGAATCAGTGGAGAGAATATCTTTGACCTGTAATAATGTCAGGTTTTAGTCATTGCTCTCAGCAATACCATGTGCATCTACATAACTTTATTATTACCGATCATTTTTTAAATTAATCCGTTTCTGAATTTCTTCTGAGTGGCTAAAGTATAATTTCTGTATTGCAAAGATAACTAATCCAACCATTGAGTTAGCTAAATAGAAAGTTATATATATCATACTATTTCACTGTTGTGGGCACTTTGCAAATATTACTCCATTCAATTCACATAACAAACATGTAGTTTTAATATTCTTATTCTGTAAAATCCTTAGAGAAGCAAGCCTAGGGAGCCTTCTGTTTGCTAAAATGGGGCAAAGCTAAAATTCAAAGCCAAGTGTCTTAACTACAAAGTTCATTCTCTTATTCTTTTTTGTTCTTTTATAGGGGCAAAATTATAATTTGTAAGAAGAGTGATAACATGATGTTTAATTTTAAGAAAATACATATTAATAGCTTTCATTGAACACTTACTATGAGTCAGGCCATTCTGAACACTTTGGAAGAAAATTTTTGGAATCATTTGTCCTCATGAAGAACTTGTAGGCACTAAAATTGCCCTCATGTTACACAACAAGAAACTCTTGGAGAGGCCCAGGAAATTTCCCAGGATCACAGAGTTAGTAAGGAATGCTCCAGATTCACATGCGCTTTGATTAAGGAACCCAAACTTTCAGCCACTAGATGAAACTGAGATCAGGCATGACATTACAATGCCATCTTACTTTTGATCCATTGTTTTCATATTCACATCTTTATCTATTCGCTAATTACCACACAAGACAATATGCCATGTGCTGGGCTCACAGAGAGAAAAAGCCAAAATTTCTATGTTCAAAAAGCTTGTATTCTATTGAAGGAAAAAAATAAAATATGGAAAGATAATGTTCTGTGATACACATACAGAGAGATTAATTATGGGTAGAAACCTAATCCATAAAGAGGGAACAGAGAAATATGGGCTGGGTCTTACACAACATAGCATTTATTTCTCCATAGCATCTTTTCTTCATAAAAATGTAGTATATTACATATACTTATAATATTTGTATGACCCTTGCTTCAGACTTCACAGATTTAATGTTTTTAGAAGGAGAAGTTCTGCAATATTACCTCTGTCCAGATTAACTGACAAGTCTACTAAATTATTAGTCTGTTTTCATACTCCCCATGAAAAAATCAATTGAGTTTTCTTTGACTCTACTGAACAATGTGGCATTTGGTGTGGAGCATGTTGGATGAGAGGACGCTGTCAGTTCATTCTTCTCCAGAGGATGCTCTTGATCTGATAGATCGGGAGTTGAGAAATTCAATATGTTTGGACATTTCCGTTCAGAAAATACCTTATTAAACTCTTCCCTGTGTTTCTATTGCAGCAATGGAAACACTGGCCTTTATTATGAGTACGAACCAAGCATCTTCGTATAAGGATGGTTCAGACTGAAAATCTATTCCTATCAGCATACACTAGGACATAATGATTTCAGGCATCATGAAATGTCAAGTTTAATCCTTGAAGAGAATGGTATAGGTAAGAAAAATAGGCCCTTTGTTATAAAACTACAAACTGAACAAGTTAAAATCCTGAATGAACTTCTTAGTGATTAGCTGGGATTACCCAAGGGTAATAAATGGGACTAGACCAAAACACACAAGGTCCGTCTGATTCTTTGAGGCAAGTAAAATGTGAACAAACCCTGTTCCTGCCAACCTTAACTGGGAGCGAATCATAACTTTTGATTCTTAGAGTTGCTTCCAAATCTGCTCTGGTCATATAGCAGCCCTTATAAGGTTTTTCACATACTTGCCATAGTCCCATACTACCTTTTAGCATCTCATTGTTATCTTAATGCATGGATATCTTCCTCCATGCAAAAATAAAACCCAACCCTTCGGTTAATTAGTTACTGGGACATGAAATAATGTTTTATCACCAGTCAAAGGCCAACTTGCTGCTGGCATTCCAATCAATCAGTTGAACGTTCTTCCACCGTTGGAAGATGGTCCAGGACTATAGAGAGACTTTTGTAATGGGTATAAAGAGAAAATGGTCCCCACTCCTTTGAGAACTTACCACTCACATGGTGTTTGCTAAAACTCTGGCAGTTTGGGAGAGATGTCAAACTCTCTTTCAAACTGTAAGATTAAAAGAGTCTAGGATTATATTTTCTATTTGTTCTCCTTTAAAAAGTAAGTACATGACAGCAAAGGACACCACAGCGGAACAAAAAGGCATCCTACAGTATGGGAGAATGTATTTGTAAATGACATATCCGACAAGGGATTAACATCCAAAATATATAAAGAACTCACATGTCTCAACACCCAAAAGCAAATAATCCAATTAAAAAATGGGTGGAGGATATGAACAGAAAACTCTCCAAAGAAGAAATTCAGATGGCCAACAAGCACATGAAAAGATTCTCCACATCGCTAATTATCAGGGAAATGCAAATTAAAACCACAATGAGATATCACCTCATACCAGTTAGGATGGCCAGCACTGAAAAGACTAAGAACAACAAATGCTGGCAAGGATGCGGAGAAAGGGGAACCCTCCTACACTGCTGGTGGGAATGTAAACTAGTTCAACCATTGTGGAAAGCAGTATGGAGGTTCCTCAAAAAACTAAAAATAGAAATAACATTTGACCCAAGAATTTCACTCCTAGGAATTTACCCAAAGAAAACAAGTTCCCAGACTGAAAAAGACATATGCACCCCTATGTTTATTACAGCATTGTTTACAATAGCCAAGATATGGAAGCAACCTAAGTGTCCATCAGTAAATGAATGGATAAAGAAGATGTGGTACATATACACAATGGAATATTATTCAGCCATAAGAAGAAAACAAATCCTACCATTTGCAACAACATGGATGGAGCTAGAGGGTATTATGCTCAGTGAAATAAGCCAGACAGAGGAAGACAAGTACCAAATGATTTCCTTCATTTGTGGAGTATAACAAAAGAAGCAAAACTGAAGGAGCAAAACAGTAGCAGACTCACAGACTCCAAGAAGGAAACCAGAGGTTACCAAAGGGGAGGGGTGTGGGAGGGCAGGTGGGGAGGGAGGGAGAAGGGGATTGAGGGGCATTATGATTGGCACACATGGTATGGGGTGGATCATGGGGAAGATAGTGTAGCATAGAGATGACAAATAGTGATTCTGTGGCATCTTACTACACTGATGGACCGTGAATGCAGTGTGGTATGTGGGGGCTTGATAATATGGGTGGATGTAGTAATTGCACTGTTTTTCATGTGAAACTTCATAAGAGCATGTATCAATGACACCTTAATAAAAATAAGAGTAAGTACATGCAACTTCAGCTTTTTCCTTATTATTTAGTTTATAATCACTTGTTTTCTATGCAAACCAGCTAAAAACGGAGAGAGGAAAAACATGCTGCTTAGTTCAAGTAGCTCTAATAAATAAGGTCACATACACCAGCTGTTAATTTCTAGTAAGTTTAGTACTTTTTCTTTTCCTGCATTCTAACATGTAGACACATTAAAATATAGTGCCTATCTAGTTTTTCCAGGGAATTTTTCTTAAAAGGGTGAAGTCTATCACTCTTCAAAATCCACAAATCATTTGAAAATTTCGTTTTTAGAAGACTGCAAAATTGGAGCAATGTTTTTCCCCCTGGCACACAGGACTATGTTTTTTCCTTTATATTAGAAACCTAAATCAGAGAAGACTTTCTCATTCTGCTTCAGAATGTAAATAGGAACTTAGAAAGGGAACTATATAATAGCCTATTTTTTCTTAATTTAGGTGACATCGTCATCATTGTTACCATCCATCATCTATCGTGCCTCCATATTAAGGCTTGTACCCTTTAGGTTAAAAATGCTTCCTGGGGCCAATGAGCTCAATGATGGTTGTAAAATGGATTAAAAACTGATAATGCTTAAATAAATGATTGCACATGTAGCTATAAAGAATATTTAGTAACATGTTTCTGAAGAGATAGATTGTGAGGCAGGCAGTTCAGGTCTAATCAAAGAAAGCTTCCAAAGGACATTTTTTTTAATGTATTCCTTAATTTCACTTTTTACATTAATTTATTTTAAAAATAAACTTTTCTGGTTGTGGGAAGAAATGCATGGTTATACCATAAAAGTCAGACTACATAGAAGAGGGTGAAGATTACAAGGCAGTTTCGTACAATTCAACCCCTCCCAGACTGCATGTGCTTAAAACCAGGTTAGAGAGAGAGGAGGAGCCATGCCTGAGGACGTGTCTGCACCCCAGCCAGGCCAGAGGCAAAGCCAGAACAACTAGTCTGGACAGAAGGTCAGCTGCGTGGAATGAGGTCTCACCATGAAGGAATTAGTGCTATAAGAATTTTGAGAAAACTCCATGTTTTGATTAAACTTTGTGTCCAAATCTCCTATCATTTGGAAAAACACATTTGGGTTTTTAAGGGTTTTTTTATGTGTAATTGGATTCTACTGTTAATCACCCCCCTCCAGTGTTAAAGGGAAATGACTTGTGTGGTATGCAAGCCAGAGACACCAGCAAAGAGAGGAATGTCCTGCAGCCTCAGCCTATTTCTTTGACATGGCTTCCTGGGTGTTCTTTGGGTGGGACACTGGGGCAGGTCAACCTTGTTTAGCGAGTAGATGGGTTAAGGCAAATTTGGAAGTGACTCCACTTTGGCGGTATACAAGAGAAAGAGCTCTGAGAGCTTTTTCAGAAATGCAGCTTGAATCTTAATATCATTTCTGGAACTCTGTTACCATCCTTAGGAGCTGTCATTTAGGACTTATCTTCCTCTGGTTATTCTTCCTCTTTTGTGTAGGCATAAAAAATGCAGATGCCAATTCCAAGCACTGTCTTGAATACTTTCTTTATTGAAGCCATAGTGATGCAAATGTTCTGGTCAAAGGATTATTTTGAAATCTGTAGAAATACTACCTTAATAATACCAGGCACTAGAGGATAGAAATATGATAAAATTAAGTCATTGTACCAACAAAATTTGCTCATTATGTAATCAAATGCATCCTTTATGCTCCATAACTGATCAGAGGTCCCTTTATTCATATTAGAAAAATGGAAACACATGGTTCTTGCTGAACTTCTCCCCTTAGGGAGTTGCCAGCTGATAAATGTGTGACCCATGAAACTCTATTTCTTCTTGACAGTCTATTAGGTGGAATCTAAGACCAAGGAGTCTGAAATGTACTTATAGTTATTCCACTGTCTGCAAGGGTGGCTTGAATATTTGTAGGTTTAAGATAATGTTCTGACATCCTCCAGAAAGAAACTACATTGATTGGAGTGATACATACTAGAACCTTCCAGAAAGATGTCAGGCCACCACAGGTCTCTGTCCTCAGGAGGCCAGCTCAAATCCCCTAGGCTTTGTTCCACTGGCTCCCGTCTGATGTGCAAGACTGCTGGGTGCTCAGCGCAGGGCAATAATTAAATCCCAATGCTTTTTACCTGCAGAGGTTTGTTTAGAAACAAAGAATTCTTGTATGTCTATCATGTTAGAATAAGTAAGTCTTATGTATACGAATTTTAATATGTTCCTTAAAAATCCCCAAACACTCAGCAGACTATATCCATTGCATTTCTAAGTAAGGCACCACAGGAGAACTGGTACACTCTATGTGTTTTTGGAAAATATGTTTTATTTTCTACCCATAATTTTCTATATCATGCTTTATTACAAACATTTATTCCACAGAATTAATTTGCCACATTGTTAAAAACAAGCTTTTCAAGAAGAACAAAACCTGTCATTTTTCTAAAGAGGAAAAGGGGGAAGCCTTATGAATATAAATTCATCTCTGGGCACAATTGCTCTCAAAATGAAATGACTTTTACAAAGTATGCCTTAGAATTCATCATTTTAAGTTGCCTAGGTTGGTTTACATATTAATCCACTTCCTCAGCATCTCCTTTTGTGACCCTGCAGGCTTCATTTATGCACAATGGCATAGAGACAGTCTGCTGAAAGGTCTGTTCTTTTAAAATGTCACTCCTCGCTGTGGAATATGTTTTATTAAGGGTAATGGGAAACGTGCAGGCCCAGTGGTGAATTTGCTTTTCTTTCCTCAGCTGAAATTTGAACATAGACTTAATAGGGAAATTTGTCATTAAATTATAACAGCAGAGTGAGTTGGGGCTGGGTGTCAGCCTTCACTCCAAAGAGAGGACTCCAGCCTAACTTCTTGGAGAGGTTGGCCATCACACTCCTGGGCACATCTCAGGCCCATAATCATGTGCTCAAGATTAAGCATTGCTTTAGGAAAACCTAATTAACAAGCTAAGGAGGTATTTCAGGTCACCATAATAGAAAAACTCTTTTAGAGCAATAATAATGCTGCATTAACACAATTCATATTGTGTGTTTCCATATAGATAATACTATGCAGGTCAAATCATCTGATGGAAAGCATACTGACACCGAGTCAAAGCCTGCCAGGGCATTTAGATTGAGTAAAAGGTGGGTGGTGGCAATCTTCCCCCCAAAACATCAGCCCTATATGAGGATTCCTCTTGCCTTAATAAAAGCCTTCTATGGGTGTTTTTGGATCCCTAATGAACTGTGTAACTACTATTTCCTTTACTGCATGAAATGACTTCCAGGATGGGAACTAACTAGGCTTTGGAGTCCTACATAACTGGTAAATTCCAAACTTTGTACTTAGTTCTAACAATGCCAGCTTCCTTAATATCTGACTTCATGAAGTTTAATGAACTTCAGTCTTTTTTATGAACTCTTCTCCTCTGGAGGCAAGGCTCAGAGGTGTTTGGGTTTTAGTGCTTTGCAGTTTCTGTCTTGAAATTCTTCATAAATGTATGTACGAATTTATGATTTGTTCAGCAAAGCCTGATGGGACAATGGCATATGAGCCAGGGCAGAAGAGCCTGAGCTCAGGTGTGGTCCTGCCTCCCACACTGTCCTGCCTTCCTAGGGCTGGTTTTCAGCTGTCCGCTCCCTCTTCCCCTAGAATCCTGAGGCTCCCCACTCCCATCCCTGCCCAGGACCACTGCCCTCCTCGGTCCCCAGTGGGGCCTGGGCAGGGGAGGGGCAGGTTAGGCTTGCACGACAATGGTGTAAGTTGCAGGGTGAGGCCAGGGGCACCTGTGAGAATCTGCATGTATCATTTGAGTATCTTCATACCCAGTGAGGGCCACATTCAAAGACAAATAAAAAACACCATGACAGCTTGAGACAGAGATGGCAAAAGGGAGTTTTTTCCTACTTTTTTGAACTAGGGGCCCACATTTTCATCTTGCACTGGGCTGCACAAATTATATAGCCAGACCTGTCATATGATCTTCCGCAAATCACGTAACTTTCATAAATCTTACTTTACCATCTAGCAAATGGGAATGATAATGACACCTATAGCAGACTTGTAATGGGATGACAATTTTAGGAATGCATGTAAAGGGTCTAACATAGAAACTGGTGCACTGTAAGAGGACTAATAACATTAGTAATTAGTTTCAAAAGTTATTAAAACAATAATTTAACTTCACTTACTTATGTAGACAACAGAATAAGTACAAGACAAACTTGTAATTTAGGATACCTCAAAATCTAGAATCTATATTAAGAATATTTTAGCCCATAATGTCTTAAAGTTTAAATACACCAAGTTAAAATATCTATGTTTTCAAGGTTACAGAAGACCTCAGCATTTTTAAAAAGCCAAGAGTGTTTCATTTATAAAAGAGAATAATTTATAAAATATAGAAAATATTAGGAAAAATTATCTATTGAGATTAAGTAACAATTGCTAGAAAGTCACTCTACTGTGTCTGGGGACTAGATAGAATACTCGATACAAAGTGTGTGGATTTAGAGCGTCCAGCCTCAAAAGACTTCCAGTGCAAGCCTGGGTGACAGTGAGCACTCCATCCTCCACTTGCAGAGGACTCTCAAGGAAAATATTCTAGCTTGAGCTGTAACTAATCTTTAAAAAAAGTTTCCATAAAGGAAATGGACAGTGGAAGAAAGGATTGAGTTAAGGGATAAAAAATCAAAATAGCAATGATATTTTTCACAGACCTACAATAAATAGTCCTCAAATTTGTATGGAGCTACAAAAGATCCTGAATACGTAAAGCAATCCTGAGAAAGGAGAACAAAAGCTGGAGGCATCACATTGCTTGATTTCAAACTATAACACAAAGCTCTAGTAAACAGAAGAGTATGGTACTGGCACAAAAAAATAGATACATAGATCCATGGAGCAGAATAGAGAGCCTAGAAATAAACCCACACTCATATAGTCAATTAACATATGACAAAGGAAGCAACAACATAAAATGAGGGAAAGACAGTCTCTTCAATAAAGATATTGGGAAAACTGGACAGCTACATGCATGACAATGAAACTAGATTACCATCTTACACCATACACAAAAATAAACTAAAAGTGGACTAAAAGCCTAAATATAAGATCTGAAATTATAAAGCTCCTCAAAGAAAACATAGGTAGTAAACTCTTGACCATTGGCACTAGCAATTTTTTTTCTGGATATCTCTCCCTATGCAAGGGAAACAAAAGCAAAAATAAGCAATGAGCCCATATCAAACTGAAAGCCTTCTGCATAGTGAAGAGAAGCATCAACAAAATGAAAAGGCAACCTACTGAATAGGAGAATGTATTTGCAAATGATAGATCCAGTAAGTGGTAATATCCAAAATATATAAAGAACTCATACAACTCAATACCAAAAAAACAGTCCATTTAAAAATAGACAGAGGAACTGAATAGACATTTTTTTCAAAGAAGACATATAAATGGCCAACAGGCATGTGAAAAGATGCCCAACATTACTAATCATCATGGAAATACAAACCAAAACCTCAATGAGATATAACCTCACACCAGTCAGAATGGCTTCTATCAAAAGACAAGAAATGACAAGTGTTGGTGAGGATGTGCAGAAAAGGGAACCCTCCTACACTGTTGGTGGGAATGTTAACTGGCACAGACACTATGGAAAGCAGTATGGTGGTGCCTCCAACAATTAAAAATAGAACTACCATACCACCCAGTAGTTCTACCTCTGGGAATTTACCCAAAGAAAATGAAAAAACTAATTTGAAAAGATAAATTCACCCCTACATTTATTGCCACATTACTTAAAATAGCCAAGATATGGAAGTAATGTAAGTGCCCATCAATACATGAATGGATAAGCCTAGAAAGTGTTATGCCTATTGAAGTAAGTCAGACAGAGAACGACAGATATCAAATGATTTCACTTATATGTAGAATCTAAAAAAACAAAACAGAATGAGACTTATAAATACAGAGAACTGGTATTTGCCATAGGGAAGGAGGATGGAGGATGCTCGAAATATGTGAAGGGGATAAAGAGGTATAAACTTAAAATTATAAAGTAAGTCACAGGGATAAAATTACAGCATAGAGAATATACTCAATAATACTGTAATAACTTTGCATGGTAACTATACTTATCATGCTGAGCACTTCATAATATATACAATTATTGAATCACTATGATGTATACCTAAAACTAATACATCAACCATATGTCAATTTAAAAAGTTTAAAAAGAACAAAGATAAAAAGGAATTGTTAATTTCTTATGTAGAAAAGCAAAGTGTCCACTTTCTGTACTTCTGAGGGAAGAATTTAAATGTTATATGAGTAAATCCCTACTAAATGTCAAAAGTCATTTCATATTCTATCCCATCCTGGGAGTGGTGTCTCATCTACAGCTGAACTCCTTGCCCCTCCAGAGAACACAGTAAACTCCGCAGAGGTGTTTAGAATGGACCAGACCCTTAGGCCAGGCATTGGTCAGCAGCAGAATCATGTCAACCTTCTGGTTCATGGAGCCCAGGGCCCTCCCTGCCTCTTGGCCAGCAGCCTATTAACAACAGTCTACAGTTAAACTTCATGGCTAACCCATTATTTATGAGAAGGAAGGCTATGACCCCTTCTTAGACTTATGGTCACTATTGTCAGACTACGACAGAAGATGGAATCACCTCTGAATAACGCTCACCTCCACAGGAAACTCATATAAAAGACTTATTTACCTACAGTGGGATGAAAGCAAGAAAAACATAACAGGAGGAGTATGCCACAAAACACTTCCAAATTAGGAAGAATAAATCTAATATTCAGAAATAATTTTCCCCAAAGTGAAATCAACATCTTGTTGGAATTAATATCCCCCAGTTTGGTGTTTGCAGATTTAATTGTTTTTAACCTCTGTTATATTTCTGTGTTCTGCCTACTGATTTATAAACATATGTCTCTTCTTGATATTTTTAAGCTCTTGAAAAACAAGTATCATTTCTAATAGATCACTCTACCTCCCACATCAGCGTCTAGTTTGATACTTGATACATGCATAGTGTAGATTAATGCTTGTATACTTGAACTGTTATTCCCTAAGCAAAAACTTTGTTAACAACGTTAAAAGTAAAATAGTCCCTACCTTAAGTCTTTGATTAATCTTAGTTATAACTAAAACTTTTTTACAATTCAATGTTATCCAAATTTGGCACCCATTAGCCCATTTCCCTGAATCTAATTTCCTCCTTAGAAGAGGCAGCCTGGTACAGAATGCTGGATCTCAAAGTCTGGTCCTCATATGGGCAACATCAGCATTATCCAGGTATGACAAGTTAGGAAGGCAAATTCTTGGGTCCCAGCCCAGACATACTGAATCACAAGCTTTGGAGTGAGGTTCACAAGTCTGTGTCTTCACAGGCCCTCCCTGTGATTCTCATGCACGCTAAAGTTTGAGGACCACTAGTGCAGAGGAAGAAACAAATGGTGAAGTGGTCAGTTCTAGTCCCAGTTCATACCTGGTTTTATGAATTTGTGCAAGTTATTTAACCTCTTTAAGGATCCATTTCCCTCTCTATACAAATTAAAGGTAATAAGTCCTATTTCACGGATTTGTCACAAAGATTACATAATATTCACTAGGTGTCTGACCCATAAGCATTCGATAAATAGTGGTCATCGCCATAGGATAGTTCACTCTGAATTGTCTAGCTTACAGCCCTTCACAAATGCTAACCCTCTTTACTCAGATGTCGTAAGACTTTTCAGCAGCCCAATATATAATTCCAAGTTGGGATTCAGAACTAAGTTATTACAGCTTTCCTATTTGGAAACTGTGTCCCTGGTACAATTAGCTCTTTGCAACTAGAGAAGCTGTTAATAGTCTGTTAAGTACTAAGCAAATACTCCTTTTCACAGTGTATAGGTGATTAGCCCCACTAGATTTTGTATGTGGCACAAATTAGGCACTTAAAGTGGATAAGCCATTCCCGCTTAATCCAGTGGAAATCCAGACGGTGGTAAGCGATGAATAAAATTGGACACTTTAGATAAAGAATACCTGGGTTTTTGTCAGCAAGACTAGTAAGAAAAACTACATTGAATGCTTGTCTTCTAATTGGCTCCTCTGTTACAAAACAAATCTCTTGTGTACTGTGCTATACGACTGACAGGAAAAAGGTAAAAAAAAAAAAAGAATTGTTTTGGAAAGGGCCACTTCCTTGGCAGCTTACAGGGCTATTATACTGTTACAGAGCTGAACTTTCCCCAAGGCATTAATTACCAGAAATGACCACCTGGAGGCTGGGTTGGCACCCTTTGTTCAGGGTCTCAGGTTGCACAGCACTGTGATGAAAACCCTCACCATCTGTGATAACCACTAGCCGCCAGCAGCAGCAAGGTAATGAGATCAAATCTTTCCCCTTACATTTTAACCTGTGTGAGACAAAGACACAGCAAAGAGAATCTTTCATTAAATTTAATTTAGACTTCTAGAGTTCAGACTTTTGTTTTCATCAATAAAATAAATGCTTAAATCTAAACCAGTTGCAGGGGCACAAGAAGTGAAACATTGACTTACTAGCTTCTAGATAATGCTAGGTTCTTGCCAGTGCATACATTCCTAATAAAAGCAAGAAAAATTAAAATGGCGTGTATTGTCTGCTGCCCATTTAAAAGACATATTCTAGTCTACGTGTCCAGTGATCTTATAGACATAAGCTTAACTTTTTTGGATGTTTATAATACTTGTCTTTGAGTTTGTGAATAATATTGCAAATACGTTGAGCCTGAATTATAGGTTTGCATTTGCTAAGCAGAAGATACTGTCTGCACTAAATGACTTTTTAAAGTGTTTCCTAATGAGCAGTGGTGTTCAATATGTCGGGAGCCACGAGTGCCACATCAAAATGCTAGCTATTAAAATAGGTTTCCTTAATTAAAAGGAATTAAATTATCTTTAAAGGAGCCACTTGACTTTATCAAATAAACATATTACAATGACGGGGAGGAGTCAGACTCATGGCAGGCAGTAAAGAAGCAACTGGGAAGATCAATTAGTTTCCAATTTCCTTCCTCATCTTTCCTCCATCAGACAGATCTATTTGTTTCTAACTTAACAGCAATATTGATGTCTCCTCTTCATGTTGACCCTGTCTTTTGCTCAAGGTCCTTATTTGCCTCTGGCATTTTTGACTTCACAAATATCCCAGGTTACTCTATTACCTTGAACTTGAATATATCATCATTTCATATTGAAGACTACAAATATTTTAAATGAGTTAATTGCACCATGTATTTTAATAGCTATGCAAATTAACACTACACACATGCCAGGGGGAAGACCAGAGAAAGAGAGGAAATCTAAATTTAAAAAGTACCAATATTGAAGGCAAAAAAAAAAACCAAAAAACTTATATGCCATATAATCTACTATTTCATAACTCCATGAAAGTTTCCTTACAAAATGCATAGCATTTGCCATCACAATATTTGTCGGCTCTAAGTCCCAAATGACTCTGAGGCTAGTTAGACAACTTAGCTGCTGGGACACGGATATCACTGTGGTTACCACAAGAATGCTAGTGCACGATTATAAGGCACCAAAATAAGCCTCATTATTTTGTGGGCTAATGTATTTACATATTACATTTATTTACTAAGCTGGTTAAAAATGGACATGTCATCAGAGAGATGCTGTCCATACACTATCCCTAACTAAGATATTATTGAACAATGAGTAAAGGTGATGACATTTCACAGCTATTATTTTCATTATTAAAAGTACCTATTATTTTTTTAAGCTCATAGAGGGTTTGGTCTCAGTGTTGTACAACTAACCAACCTACCCATGGCCATTGATCGGGTCAATCTTAAATAATAATTGACTTTTTATAAATCTTCAACAAATTATGCTTCTGTTTACAAAGGAATGTGCATGTTTATTGTTAGAAAGTTGAGAAAAACAAGTAAGACATAGAGAATAAAAGGAATCCATAATCCCACCATTTAAAAATAGCCTCTAACATATTGGATATTTAGATCACTCTTGAATATCATTGCCATACTGCTTAAAAAACAGGTATCACACCTCCTCTGGGGAGCCCTCTCTGTCTTCTTCACCCTGACTAGACCAGCTTCTTCTCTCAGGATATTCATATTTCCTTCACCTACTTACTCCATCTTACTCCAGGCATTTACTTAAAGGATTACCCACCTCTCTCTGAGATCATGCCTACTTCCTTCATACAGCCCTAGCACCAAGTGCCCTTCATCTACAAACATTAAATCAGGATTGGTAAGAGAACGAATGTGTGAATCCAACTCTAATTGTATATCTTTTTTTCACTTACCATTATATCATAAGAATTGTCCCATGTCATTCAATTGCATTTTTTTTGAAGCATATTTCATCACATGGCTATACTGTAATTCTTTAATCTTTTCATATTATTAGATACTCATCCCCCCTTTTTTTGCTATGGTAAAAAGCACAGTGTTGCTGCAAAGAAGTCAGTATAGTAGAAATATTGCAAGTATGATTCTTACCATTAAAAAATGGGGAAGAATTAAAAATAGAGGATATGTTAAATGATATCTTTGATTAATGTTGACTGTCTAACTGCCATCATGGTATGTGCTTCAGCAGAAGAATGTCCTAGTTCTTTGTGATATATATTGAAATATTTGTGGGGGTATATATACATATATATGGAGAGAGGGAACAAATGTAGCAATTGGTAAATCTGACTGGAATGGTTTACTGTACTCAGCTCTCAACTTTCCTGAATTTCCACACACCTAGGTTTCGATCCCAATTTTACTACTTATTAGTTATGTAATCCTATAGTTAATCAACCTCACTAAGTCTTTTTTTACCAATTAGCGGTAATAACAATATCTCATACATTGTTTTGAGAATGATTATATGGAATAGTATGGATTTTAAAAATCTATTGTTCCTAATGTATAATACATACTTTACAATGGTCAGCTATTAGGAATATCATTATATATAAATATCTATATTTTGAATTATTTAGACTATTACGATTTCTTTTCCTTGGGTTAGACTCCCCAAAGTGCAATTAAATTAGTGAGTCCAAGAGCATGAGCATTTGCAAGGCCTCTGATTGATATTAACAAATTGCCTTCCAAATAGGTGTTAGCTCTGGATTTTTATTATCTTTAATTTAAAAGAAATAAAAATATTAGATTGCATTAATTGGTTGCTATCTTAATATATCTTAATTATGATTAGTGTCAAATAATATTTTTAAAGCTTAGTGTCATTCCTAAGTCTGAGAAACAGTGCTAATATTTACTGAACTTGGTGAAAAATAAGACAGGATCATGAGGATTGTTGCCAATTCTTCATTATCCTGACTTTAAAAGATTCTGAGTGTTGTGGATTATACACATTTTTTTCTTTGCTTTTCATCTGTCTCTGATTATTCCAGTTTGGAATAAATGTTGTCTATTATAATCACTAGAAGAAGAAAAAGGAACTGACTTTTCCCAAAACAATTTTTTTTTTTAAGTTTAGTAAAGGACACGCTTGAAAACAGTGACTGCAGTGAGCGTTGGTGGAGAGGGTGGAGTTGCTACTTCTTAACATTCACCATGATTGTAAGTAAACTATAAATCTAAAAAAAATTCCATTTCTCAGGCTGTTTGCAAATTATGGTATCTTGCACAAACCTACCTTGTGTTAATCACAAATTCTTATTCCTATCCACATATTTCACACACTTCCCCGCACACAGCAAGCTTAATCACTCAGAGAACAGTCCTCAAGCGTAGGAGGCAATGAGAAATGAACTCTGTATTAAGAGAAAAAGGAAGAAGAAAGCTTCAGAAAAATATGTAATCAAAACATTTCAGATAGACTATTACATTTTTATAACATCAATTTATTTCATCTATAATTCAAAGTGCTAGACATAAAGAAAGAATTTATATTTTGAAGGCAAAATAAACTCTGAAAGCCCCACTGAACCGTTGGCTTGTTTTTAAGACTTCTACTTAAGGTCAGACACCACTGGTTTGCAAAAAAGTTACCGTAATTTTTTCTGAAAAGGGGGAATGCTAAAATAGAATTAATTAATAAGTAAAAGTCCTTAATTTTAATTAGCTTTCATCAACTTCAGAAATAATTGAGGAAAGCTTCTGTTGAACTACTTTTACTTGTTCAAGTATGGTGAATCCTGATGTAATATATGTATATGCACATATGCACATACACACTCTATTCCCAGTCTGATAAAGAAGTTCCCGTTAGATGAACAATGTTCTCCTTATCTTTGACACAATGACCTATACCAACCAATAACGTGGCTTGTGTAAATTGAGACTGCAGACATTCCCATGTTTCCTATTACATCTTTCAGTTCAGTCCAATGAAAATTATTATCTCTAAAGGTCATACAAGTTTACTTGGGGTCATCAAGGCTTATTTTTGTCATTCTTTCTTTCATTGGTATTTCAAACATGTCAGGTCTTCCAAGTTTTGGCCATTTTTCCTAATATGTGTTCTAAGTATTTCGTGTGTATGTATGTATGTATTTATACATACGTTAGCTATGCCACTAACTTCTAGTCAATAGATATTTCTTACATGATTGTATCTAAGTCCTCTAAAATACAAATTTTCAAACAAAGATAAGACTCAAAGAAAATCTGTATTAATCCTAGGGTTCAGAAATAGTCCTGTAAGCACACACCATTTTATGGTCCTCATTGAATCAAAGGTTCTTAACTTCAGAGGCACCACACAAAGTAAAATGAACTCATTAAAATACATCCACATGCCACAATAAACATGATTTTTGCTGTAAGATGTTTAAAAGATTTTTATAATTTTGCTTTTGAACTTATTTGGTCACGAATAACTTTCTTAAACTTGGCTATAATTTTTTGGCAACCAATGTGGATGATAGTTGGGAATTTTTGTGAAGTGAAAAATACTAATCTGACAAAAATTATGATGTAATTCCATAAGCCATGTGTTAAAAGACTGGTTAATTTTTCCGTACATAAAATTCAGGTCACATGCACTAATACATACAAACTACATGAAGCAATACTAAAGCACCAGTTCAGACTCTCAGCCTTGCTTTTTTTCAATGATGGCTGGTTAGAGGGAAAACAAAGTTTTCATGAAGGAAGGGGAGGCTTAATTTGACAGTAGTTGACCTCATATTCACACCAGGCATCTCTCACATCCTGCCCTGAGGCTTTCCCTAGATACACTGCCCAGCACCCAGCACTGTTCCACCTGGAAGTCTGGACGACTTAGAGTTTGTTGGGTAAACTTTTCATCAATTGGAGGGAAACGCTGTTAGATAAATTCTCTTTTTCCCTTATAAGGAACCCAGGCCCCAACACTATCTACATACGAAATTTCTGGAAGTAGTACTGAACAAAATAGCTCTGGTCAATTTCTATGGAGTAGGATCTGTGGTGGGAAAACAAACATTGATATATTTTCACTTTTTCATACCCTTTGGTGTCACTTGAAAAAAGCTAACATGTCTTTATGTTATATTTACACTAAAAGCAATTTTAAAAATACTTACATTTAAAAAAATGAATGATTTCATGAAGGCAAACGAAATCAATGGGACTCTAAATAGCTCATGCTGTGAAGACTGTGGCACCTCCGATGGACATTCTTAATTTATTTGGGAAACCTTGTTCAAAGAAATTTTTTGTGAAACCTGGGAGTTGTAAAAATTTAAGAATGTATAAAACTGGTACAGTTTGGACACTGTCGATTTGTTGAAGTCCAACAAATCCTTTTTGTGTTAAATACGAGTATCACTTTAAAATGTACACAGTACCCTAGGAATAAAACTTCTTTAACAATCCCAGGACTCAAAGCGTGAGAAAGACCAAATTGGTATTGATGTCCTGGAACACGTAGTACTTACATCCTGTTCTCACTTAAAAATAAACAGCACCCTAGGCTCTGTAACGTGAGCTACATTAAGGCAGAGTGAATCAGCACAAATGAATAAGGAGCAACCAAAACAAAGCATACTGACCCCAAAATTGGCTCAATTTGGTAAGGTGGGAGGTTGGAGAAGTTTTAATTGAATGGATTAAAAGATATAAAAATGAACCTTTTAATGGGAATCAGAAATATCTGGAACTAGAAAAGGAACTAAGAACTGAACCAAAGTTAATTAGAGTTATTTTCTACATCTTTCAGCTGAAGATGTTAAACCAAACTTTATTTGGTGTAAGGTGGGAGGGAAGCGGTAATTACACATTATTTATTTATTTTTTCCAGTCATCATCTCACTTCAGCAAATTTAAAATTAGAATTTTCAGTATCCTTAAATGTGTCAGAGATATTACCACTCTATGCAAATGACATTAAAGAGAAAGTTTTCATATCTTCAGAGTCACGAGCCAGTGTTTTCTATAATCCTCCCCATTTTTTTGTTCTTGGTGTATTATTCATTCGTTTATACCAAATTACAGATGACATAATATTAAATAAGTTTCAGGTATACAACATTAGCACAACAGTGGTTCAACATTTATATGTTACAAAATGCTCTTTAAGATAAGTGTAGTTACTACCTTCCACTGTACAAAAGTATTGCAATAAAATTGACTATATTCCCCATACTGTACCTTCCATTCTTGTGACTTATTTGTTTTGTAACTGGAATTTTGTACCTCTTGATCCTCTTCACCTGTTTTGCCTATCCCCTCAACCTTCTCTCCTCTGCCAACCACCAGTTTGTTCTCCATATTTATGAATCTATTCCTGAGGTTTTCTTTGTTCGTATATTTTGTTTTTTAGATTCACACATAAATGAGATCATGTAGTATTTGTCATTCTCTGTCCGGCTTATGTCACTTAGCATAATGTCCTTCAAGTCCATTGAAACCATTAATAAAACCAAAATGCAACCTCCTAAATGGGGGAATATATTTGCAAATGGTGTATCTGGTAAGGGGTTAATATACAAAATACATAAAGAACTCATACAACTCACCAGCAAAAAAACAAATAACCCAATTGAAAACTAGGCAGAGGACCTGAATAGAAATTTTTCCAAACAAGAAATACAGATGGCCAGCAGGCACATGGAAAGATGATCCACATGATTAATCATCAGGGAAATGCAAATCAAAACCACAGTGAGATATCACCTCATACCAATCAGAATGACTACTATCCAAAAAGACAAGAAATAACAAGTGTTGGAGAGAATGTGGAGTAAAAGGAACTCTTGCATACTGTTGGTCGGAATGTAAATTGTTGCAGCCATATGGAAGAGTATGGAGGTACCTCAAAAAATTAAAAATAGAAATATAATACAATCCCAGAATCCCTTTTATAAAAACAGAAATATAATATTTCTTAGCATACACTCTGAGAAACACTGCCAAAACCAACTGGTGGCTTTGAAAGGCAGTGACCTATTCTGTTGTGCTCATTTCTCCATCTCTAGAAGCACAGAACTTGGGCACTCAATAAATATTTATGGACTGACTATATAACTGACTGACTCTAGATCAGTGGGTAAACGAACAAACCAATAATTAGGTTGCTGAGTGAATGAGTACATAGATGAGTAATTGAATAACTAAGTAAATGAAAGAAAGAATAAATGAATGAATGCACAACTTAGTAAGGTAAATTAATAATTAAAACACACAATAATGACTATAATTACATAAACTTACAGAAAAGCACCACTTATTCTTCCTTTATCCCAAAGGCCTTCAATCCTGCCTGTACATTGGAATCACTTGTGGAGCCTTAAAAAGATATGTTGGTTGCCCCCGCGATGAAATCAGATTTCATTGGCTCAGAATGAGACCCAGGTACAGGTACTTTTTAAAAGGTCCACTGATAGGCAGGGCTGAGAGTAATTGCTACCCACTCTCTCAATCGCAGAGCTCCTCTTCAGCTCCCCATCTTTTATACTTCGTTTCTTTCTCTAAAATCCCCTGTATTTTCATCTCCAAGTACAGTACTAATTTCCATTGTCTTCCTGCCGTGCCTCTTTCCTGAGGCCTTGGTTGAGAAAGGGGGAGGGGGCATGAAACTAACTACGCTTTTGTACCCTTTACTTCAGGTGAATATGATGAGGATCTTCAGGTCAGAGGGTCAAAATAAAAGGTGAGTATAGCAGATGCCAAAGATTGTAAATTTATGCTAACAATTACTTTTATAGACATCTTCTTGTAGCTCAAACATGAATAAACTATACATACAGGATGAAAACAATCTTTTTAATCACTGCATTTGAATCTGGTACAACAAATGTAAACATGACATAGTGATTTGCACTTCATAAAATATTCATATGATTTAGCCCTACAATAAGGCTATAGTATATCAATGCTGGGGAATATTACTATTGTTTACACAAGTTAAATGATAATAAATAGCACATATTTGGAATCAGACACATATGGGTTCAAATCCCAGCTCTACTATTTTACCAGTTACGTTACCTGTAAAATGTTGCATAACCTGTCTGAACTCCAGGTCCCTTATTGTGAAATGGGTTAATCATAAATACTTCCCTGGATAGATGGAAGTAATACATTTGATGAAGTGTAAAAATTATCTCCACAGTGCCTGACACAGAATAAATGCTTGATAAATAAAATATAGAATAAAAAATGATGCTTACAATAAGTGATAGAGAATTAAACACTGCCTTTCTTCCAGTTCACTACATAGCCTTTTCACAAAATATTTTCTAGATATCCTTACAGTAGTACATCTTAATTTTGTGTCATAGGTACTATTCCCTGTCTAGGTACAAATTCTCTCAGTTCTATAGAAAACCCAATTCAAACTAGCCTCAAGCAATAAATGGTTCCAGTAACTGAACTGTACAAGGGTTTGTCTTACATCAGGCCCTTGCTGGAGGCAAAGGATAAAACAGTATTATCCATGTCTAATTTCATTCATTCCTCATGGCTGCACAATGGCTGCTGGAGTTTATGGGACTGGCAAACCCAGCCAAATCAACAACAAGAAAAAGTGGAGTCTTTATCTAGGACCTTTTTTCTGGAAATTCTGTATAAAAACTTACTCTGATTGGCATGTCTCAGGTCACTTGCCCATTCCTGAACAAATCAATGTGAACATGGCAATGGGGCACCCTGATTGGCTTAAATCTATTTCATGTCCACCCCCAGCCGTTTTGATCAGGGCTCCACCTAGATAACATGAGTGAAGAATGGCATAGAGCTGAATTTCCAAATAAAAACAGTGATACTTTGTATCAGAATGCATCTTTTTATGCAGAATGTGGGGTAGATGCAAATGTCTTCCATGTCTGTATTTTGCAAAGGAAGAAACTGTCTTCCTGTGTAAGAAGGCTTCCTAAGAACTGTTTGTCCTGTCTAATAAATCTTTGCCTATCCTCATTTGCAAAGATATTATTATCACATGTTTTATTTAGAACTCTCATAGCTTTGGATTTTATTTTTAGGTGTATAATAACATGGTAGAGGCATTACTGTATTAAATACTTCAAAGTTGCTAAGAGACTAGATTTTAAATGTTCTCACCACAAAAAAAGAAATGATAAATATGTGACATGAGAGAGGTAACGCTAAGGTAGGAATCATACAGCAATATGTAAATGTATGTAATGAACACTTTGTACACCTTAAACTTATACAATATTATATGACAATTATATCTTAATTTTAAAAATGTAAAAAATAATGGTAGAGCCAGTATTTAGAGCAGTTTTTTCCTTTTTTGGTTTCACTGTGTCACTGACCTTCACAAATTTTGCCAACCAAGTATTGAGAAGTAGATACTCCAGGGACGATACTAGAAAAAATTCATGAGGTATTGGGGAAAAAAATATTTCTCATAAGGCCATCCGTGGGGGCAAATCAGCAAGAATGGGATTCCCAAACCTGTATGTTATCTATTTTTATTTCTTTGTATTCTCTTATTTTTTTATTGTTGATTAGATTAAATAAAATCTTTTTAAAAGATCATTGGCTAGCTATCTCAGTACCAAAAATATGAAAAGAAGGTGGTGATTTTATCCACTCTTGACTGAAAGTCAAGGGGGAGAAATAAAGTGCTGGGGTCAATGCAGAAATGACAGCGAGCTGTCCCCCTCTAGAGATTCTCTTCCCAGAACAAAAACCTCAGGGATTCTAGGCTTTGTTTTAATAAGGGATGTTTTATCAATAATTAATTTATTACAGAATATTGAAGATTAATTGAAAATGTCAGCATTTCTTTCTAAAAATAGTTTAACTCCATGGAAACAGCATCAACATTAGCAAAAACTATATAAAATATTCTCCCCAAAGAATTACAGTAGGTTTGATCAAAGATTCTCCTTACACTTAAAATCAGCAGGTGGGAATTCATAGAGTTTTTAAATATTTCTCACTTCTGCTTACCCACCAGGAACTTTAAAAATACAAATGAAGCACATTATGAGCCTCCGCAGGTGTTGGGAAATGAAGATAAGCATCTCTTCAATAAGCAAGCGTTACTGGAACATAAAGTATATTGAATAAACCCTAACTTCCATATCTGCTGCATAAAGCTATAGGAACTCAAAAGGAGCACACCCCTAATGTTGAATTTCTAAGGTGTTCTCTGACTTGATAAATAAAACTATTTTCCATAACCAAAAGTTTTGAATATGTCATTTGGTCTCGTGTAATCTTAGAAATGAGATAAAAAAACTATACTTAGGAAGGAAAAAATATAAAAGTTTATATTTATGTACCAATCTTGTCCTAATAAGGATTTCTCTTTTTATTATTTATGGGGATATGTAGATTTTCAGAGTTCAGGTCAAATCATTTTGACAAATGTGTACACCTGTGGAACCCACACACTTATCAAGATATAGATTATTTATGTCACTCCAGAATTTTTCTCTTGGAAAACTACCGAGTCGGTCCCCACCACACCACCTACCCACAGCCCACCTCTGCAGTCCATTAGTATCATTAGTTCATTCCTTTTTATTGCTGAGTAGTATCTTCATTCTCCTGCTGGTGGATATTTGGATTGTTTCCAGTTTAGGGGTTTTATGAATAAAACTACTGTAAACATTCTTGTACAAGTGTTTTTGTGGAGATATATTTTTATTGCTTTGGGTAAATGATTAGGAGTGAGTGCTGGGTCAGAGCGGGCATAGGGGTTTGGTCCTACCATTTTACATTCCCGCTAGCAGTGCAATTCCAATTGCTCCATATCCTCATTGATACTTGTTATTGCCAATCTTCTTGATTTATGCCACTCTAAATGCTGTCTCATTTCCATATCCCTGATGATTAATGATGGTAAGCAACTTTCATGTGTTTATTGGCCATATGTATATCACGTTTTATGAAATTTCTATTCAATTTTTTGCCAGCATGTTTTCTTATTACTGAATTTTAGGAGTATTTTATATGGTCTAAGTATATGTTTTTAATCAGATATAAATAATGCAAATACTCTCTCCCAGTATGTAGTTTACCTGTTCATTGTTTGATAACTTAAAACTTTTACAAAGTCCAATTTTTTAATCCTTTGAATTTATTTAGACTAGTTTTAGGGCCAATCTCAGAGAATGTTTAATGTGCACTTACAAAGAACATGTATTCTGTGTCTGGGTTTAGAATTCTGTGAGTCTCAATTAAGCCAAGCTAATTAATAGAGATGTTCAAGACTTTTCTAGCCTTCTTAACTTTTTTTGTTTATCAATAGCAGATAGAAAGTTTTGAAATTATGTATTTGTCTACTTCTCTCTTTAGTTCTGGGAATGATTAATATATTTGAACACTAGCATTTAGTTCATACATTTAGGGTTGTTGTGTCTTCTTAACAAATTGGCCACTTGTCATTATAAAATGTTCCTTTCTATCATGGTAATCCTTTTCTCAAAATCTATTTGACTGAAATTAAAATATTTGCTCAGCTTGTTTATAATTAGCATTTTCACAGCACATCTTTTAACTAATCTGTACATTTATATTTAAAGAGTATGTCCTGTAAAAATGATCTACTGGTTGTGCTTTTTAATTTCCCATCCAATCTCGTCCTTTTCATTAAAGTATTTAGTCCATTTTAATGTACTTATTTATATAATTATATGTATATACTATATAGAGCATATTTATAAACTTTATCTTACTACTTGGTTTCTCTATGTACCATCTGTTTTTTTATTCCATTTTCCCTCCTATTAGTGCCTTCTTATGAATTATTTATAACTATTCCATTGTATATCCTTTTTATTGTCTTTACTGTATATCCTATTTTCTTTAAATCTTATCTTGCAGTAATTTTCTTGGGGTTAAAATATGCATCCCTAACTTATTTTGAATTAATAACATGCCATTTTCCATATGATGTAAGAACTTCCTAATAATGTACTTACATTCACATTGTCTTTCCTTTATACTGCTATTGTCATGAATTTTACTTCTGTGTACTTTACAAACACACCAAAATAACACTTTGTCATTATTTTTGCTTTGAACAGTCCATTATCTCTTAAAGATATTTAAAAATAGAAAAAAAATTTTACTTTTGCTCACATATTTTCATTGGCTATAGACTTCTAGACTGATAGTATTTTTTTTCCTTACAGCATTTTAAAGATTCCATTTTCTTATGGCTTATAGTTTCTGATAAGAAATCAGAGGAATTATTATCATTGTTCTAGTTGCTTTTTAGACTTTTTTCTAACCCTTGGTTTTTGGTATTTGGACTATGATATGCCTATAAGAGATTGTGATTATTCTGCTTGAGATTCTTTGAGTTTTGAGGACATGTGGGCTTATACCTTTCACTGGATTTGAGAACTACTTAGAATTATTTCTTCGAATATTTTTTATGCCACAATCTCTTCTTCTACAACTCCAAATCCAAAGACTTCCAATCCACAGTCACAAAATGTTTTTCCATTTAATTAATAGTCTTTAATTTCTTTTAACAACATCTTATAGTTTTCAGTGTGTATGTCTAATACATTTTGGGTAATTTTTTCTTAAGTATTTTATTCTTTTTGATGCTATTTTAAATGGAACCTGTTTTCTTAATATCATTTTCAGATTGTTCATGCCAGTGTATAGAAATAGAATTGATTTTTTATGTTGATCATTACCCTGAAACTTTGAGCTTTAAACACTCATATTTTTTATGATTTAGGGTTTTCTAAACATGATCATGTCACCTGAGAACTGAGATTTACTTCTTCCTTTCCAGTCCGGGTGCCTTTTAATATGTTGCTACATTCAGATTGCTAGTATCTTGCTGAGGTTTTTTGCATCTATATTCATAAGGGACACTGTTCTGTAGTTTTCTTGTGTTATTTATATCTAGTTTTGATATCTCGGTTAGAGTGGCCTCATAGAATTTTGGAAGATTTTGAGATATTTGACAATATTTTCCCTTTTTTGACTGCTGATTCAATTTCTTTTTTTTATTTCCAGATTTCCTAACTCTTACTAAGTTTGGGTAGTTTGTGAGTTTCTAGGAATCAGTACATCACTTTTAGGTAACCTAATTTGTTGGCATACAACTGTTCATAGTAGTCCATTATAATCCTCTCTATTGTTAGTAATGTTCCCTCTCATTTTTGATACTAGTGAAATGAATAATCTCCCCTTTTATTGGTCAGTCTAAGTAAAAGTTTGTCAATTTCGTTGATCTTTTCAAAGAGTCAATATTGGTTTTGTTGGTTCTACTAGTTGTCTAGTTTCTATTTCATTTCTCCACTTTCCTCTTCATCATTTCCTTCCTTATGCTTGCTCTGGATTTAGTTTGCCTTCTTTTTCTAGTTTCTTAAGGTGGAAAGTTAGGTTATTGATTTTAGATTCTTTTTTTATATTTACAGATCCTTTTTTATATTTCCCTCTGAGCACTACTTTTGTTGCATCCCATAAGTCATGGTATATTATGTTCTTGTTTTTGTTCATTTCAAAGTATCACTTCCCTTGTGGCTTCTTCTTGTCCCATTGGTTAAAAATATCTTTAATCTCCACATATTTGTGAATTTTTCAAATTTTTCTGTTTGACTTTGATATTACTCCATGTTGTTAGAAAATAAACTGCGTTATTTCAATATTTTAAAATTTGAGATTTGTTTTGTGGTTTAATATATGGTGTTTCCTAGAGAATGGTGCATGTATATTCAAGGAAATGTGTATTCCATTGTTATTGGGTGGAGTGTACATAGATGCCTAGTTGCTTTAAAGGGTTGTTCAATTCTTCTACTTCTTTGCTGATCTAATGTCTAGGTCTGTCCATTATTGAAAGTAGAGTATTAAAGTATTACTGTTAAATTATTTGTCTTTTCAATTCTACCAGCTTTTGCTTCATGTATTTTATTGCTCTGTTATTAGATGCATATATGTCCATAACTGTTAAATCATCTTCTTGCATTGAACCTCTGTCAGTGTCTTTGTCTCTTATAACCCTTTTTGATTTAAAGTCTTTTCTGTATGATCATAATAAGACACTCCCAGCTCTCTTGGTTATTTTTGGTATAAAACATCTTTTTTCATAATTTTTCTTTCAACTTCTTTGAATATAAAGTGAATCGCTTATAGCAAAGAGTTGAACCAATGTTTTATTATCCATTCTGCCAATTCCTACCTTTTAATTGAAAATCTTTATCCATAAGGAAAGACCTACTTCTACCATTTTGGTATTTATTTTCCAAATATCTTATGTCTTTTTTGTACCTCAATTCCTCCATTATTGCCTTCTTTTGATGTTAAGTAAATATTTTCTAGTAATACCATTTTAATCCTCTTCTTTTGTTTACTATACATTTTTTAGTTATGTTTTTGCTGGTTGCCCTGAGGAAATAATTAACATCTTAATTTATGATAATCTTTAGATTAATATCAACTTCATTTCAATAATATGCATATAAAATTTAGCTCCTGTAAGCTCTGCCTCCTTTTGATGTTGATATTATCAAAAAAGATCTCTATACATTGTGTGCCCATTAAAAAACACAAGTAATTATAATTTTAAGCATTTATCTGTGTTCTTTCTTTATTTCTATATGAGGATCCAAGTTACTGTCTAGTGTCCTTTCTTTTCAGCTTTGAATCACTCTTTATAGCATTTCTTGTATCACAGCTCTGCTAGCAAAAACTCTGTTTCTGTTCACCTGCGAACATCTTCATTTTTGATGATAGTTTGCCAGATATAGAAATCTTGTTTGAAAGGGTCTTTTTTCTTTCAGCATTTTGAAAATGTCATCCCATTGCCTTCTGTCATCAACAGTTTCTGATTTTTTAAAAAATCAGCTGTTAATCTTAAGGATCTTGCATGTGATGAATTTCTTCTTCCCTTGCAGATTTCACGATTCTTTGGCTATGGCTTTTGAAAGTTAGACTGTAATGTGTTTAAGTATGCATCTCTTTGAGTTGGTCCTACTTAGAGTTATTCAAGGTTTTGATATGTGTAGATCAATGTTTTTCATCAAATCGGGAAAGTTTTGGTCATTATTTCTTCAAGTATCCTTTCTGTCTCTCCTCTCTATCAGGACTCCTATGATACATAAGTTGTTATATTTGACAGTGTTCTACAGGAGTCTTAAACTCTGTTCAGTCCTCAAACTGGATAATCTTGATAAATCTATCTTCAAGTTAACTGATTCCTCCTTATGCCTACTCAAATATACTGTTAATCCCCTCTAATGAAATTTTCAGTGTATTTCAGTGTACTTTTCAACTCTACAATTTCTATTCAGTTATTTTTTATAATATCTATCTTTTTATTGCTGTTCTCTATTTGGCGAGTCATTGCTTTCATGGTTTCCTTTAGTTCTTTGCCCATGGTTTCCAACAACTTTTTAAGCATGTTTAAAGTAGCTGATTTAAAGTTTTGTCTAGTAAATCCAATGTCTGTTTTTCCTCTGGGACAGTTTCAATTGATTATTTTCCCCCAATTTATGGGCCATTATGTTTTGTTTGTTCCTTTGAATGTCTCATAAATTTTTCTTGAAACTTGGACACTGTGAATATCAAATATGGCAACTCTGGAAATTAGATTCTCCCTCCTTCTCCAGGATTTGTTATTGCTGCTCATAGTTTATTGCTTGCTTGGTGACTTTTCTGAGCTACTTTTGTAAAGTTTGTATCCTTTTTCACATGTGTCCTATGAAGTCTCTGTTCTTTTAGCTTTGTGGTCAGCTAACATTTAGACAGAGGTTTCCTTAAATACCTGGAACAAAAATATCTCCCAGTCTTTGCAGAAGTTCTCTGCAATTAGGTGGCTTACAACTCTGCCTTAGCCCTCACTTCCTGTTTCTGCAGACTCTGAATGTCGCAAGACGTGAAAGCTTAGTGCCTTCTCAGGTCTTATTTGAGCATTTACAGAGCTCTGTTCATGGCCTTCTGGGTTCCCAGAAATCTATTGGAGATTTCCATATTCCCCAGAACCTGTTATTACTAGTCTTTCCTTTTAAGATTTTTTGTTAATCTATATTTCACCCCAAAACTGTTATCCATTGCCTCAGGCAGTAACAACTAAACATTCTCCTGTGAATATTTTTGACAAATGACCATAGATAACCATGTCTGCATTGGATGAGTTCTGAGTTAGGTGAAATAAAGACAAATGATTTGAGCCAGTCTTCTAGGGAGTCACCAAACAGGCCGAAACAACTAATCACAGTTCATTGTGAATGCTATCCACTCTGCTCAGTGCTAGTACCAGAATGTAGGCTGTTATTTTCAAGGCTATCACTCAGCTGAGAAGTGAGAGTGGGACCAGTGTAAATTAAAATTTCACAAAACTCACTGTTTTACTGAGATTCAGCTGGTTTTTCTTAAGCACTATCCTGATTGTGAGAAACTTTTGATTTGTTTACAGTATTCAAAAAAGTTGCTTCTGCCAGTTTTTGCCAATTTTTTTGTTCCTACTATGGAGGGACAAACTTTTACATTTCCTTCCTCCTCATTTTCACTGATTTACCTAGGACAGCTGTTTCAAAATTCTTGACTGGCATCATCATCATCTGTGTCATCTCTGGATCTGTTTTACTCTTGGTTTTGAATCAAATTCTTCTGCTTCTTGGGTTTCTAACAACATGCAATTGTATGATGGATATTTGGATGCTATGCTCTTAAGGATCTGGGTTATATTATCTTCCCTGATATATAGTATATTCTTAAATTAGCCGAAGAAGCATTTTAAACCTATGGGCTCCCATCTTTCAAGTACTTTGATTAATATGCAATTTTTACATAAATATTAATATTTATGTTTACCTTTGCTTGATAAACTACAAAATTTAAGCAAAAATAATCCAGTAAAATAAATTCTTAATGAAAATTATTGTGTCCCTAAGTAATAAACATAGTATTTGTGTGTGTATGATGTCCAGTATCAATTTCTCACTTCTTGGACACATTACTGTATATTTCTTTTGGCATATTACTCATTTCTCCATCTCAGCCTTGGGCTTTGAATGAAACTTACTCTTCTCAGCTTGAAGAATGGTCTGTCTGGCTAAGGACAAACTAAATATACTACGACCTAGATACAGTGACTCAATCAGATAAGAGCATATGGTCTAAGCCAGAGTAAATAATAGTTGCTGGTAATACTTCCAAACACTTTTTCTTATTAGAATTGCTGATGTAAAGATGTGAATCCAGGAACTGCCATTTTTGCAAACATGAGAGCTAGTCGGCACACAGAGTGCACATTTGAAAGAACTCTTTAAGATAAAGAATAAGGTCCATGAAGGCATTGTAAAACTGAATCAAACAGCTCTAAAGCTAGTTTAACCTCTGAATTATTTATTTATTTCAACCAACACATTTCCTTTTTGTAAAAACTGATTTGGATTTTCTTTCACTTTCAACCAAAGCACTCCCAAATTATTTACTCTTCTCATCATAATGATCTACATTTGAAAAAGCCTCTCTCACCAGGTTAAGGTTTTGGCAAGTATTTTTACATATTGGCAGCATCCCCAAGACTTAGAAGCCTTATTCAATCCCACAAATCTAAACTTAGAGCTCAGTTTATTTTATTTATATTATTATCTAATTTTCACTCATACTTTCTAAGGATAACTTCAACAGGACTGGCCCATAGAAAGTTGGGATCTTGGGATACCAGTTCTTTCACATTCTTATCAATCCTGCAGTGATAAATAGTTTAATTATGAGACAAAACTGAATACTTACTACCATATGAAAAGACCTTAAAAATCGCCTTGATAATTTGTATTATTTTTTATTTATTCTTGCTCTTTAGTTATATAATATTGATTGTAATTTTTAAAACTTCAAAGAATATAGATGTGTATAAAAGGAAAAAAATGAGTTATCCTTTATCAATTCATTGTCATTCAGAATCTTATTATTTTCAGAGTCATGAATTTCCATAGAAATGTATATACATTTTGTGTCAGGCACCCTCTGAGATGGCTCTCCAATGATCCCTAGCTCCTAGTGGTCATTTTCTCCCTTGCCTGTGAGCCAGACTGAGTGACTTGCTTCTAATAATAGAATTGGCAGAAATGATGGGATGTCACTTTTGAGATTAGGTTATAAAAAGACAGTGGCTATCTTTTGAGTGAAGTCTCATTTTCTCTTGAATGACTTGCTCTAGGAGAAATGAATCACCATGTTATAAGGCAGCCCTGTAGAGAGACATGTGAGTGAGCTTTGAAGCAGATCTGCTGAGCCTGCCAACAGACATGTGAGTGAGCTTGGAGTAGCTCCTTCCCTAGTCAAGCTTGAGATAACTGATAACCTGGCCAACATCTTGGCTGCATCCTTATGAGAGAACCCAAGCCTAAACCATCCAGATAAACTGCTCCAAGGGTCTTGACCCAGAAACTGTGAGAAAATACATGTTTTTTTGTTTTAAGCTACTATGGTTTTGAATAATTTTTTATGTAGCAATAGAAATCTAATGCACATTTTTAATGTGGTTCTGATCCACTTTTCTCCATATTTGGGTATTTGTTTTGATTAAAGTCTACTCTTCCCTTTGCATGTCTTAAGTGTGACTTCAACTCCTCCAAATCTGGAAGAGGTTGGAAACACTAAAATCTTAAGATTGCTTTTAGCCAAGGTATGGAAGCAACCAAAGTGTCCACCATAGATGATTGGATAAATAAGATGTGGTACATATATAGAGTGGAATACTATTCAGCCATAAAAAAGAAAGAAATCCTAACATTTGCAACAGCATGGATGGACCTAGAGGGTATTATGCTTAGTGAGACAAGCCAAGTTGGAAAAGACAAATACTGTATGATTTCACTTATTTGTGGAATATAGAAACAAAACAAAATAGCAATGGACTCATAGACTCAGAAATGACTGGTGTTTACCATGGGAGAGAGGTTGGTGTGGAAGGGAGGAGGGAGTGGGATAAAATGGCACCAAAATTCTCAATCATAATATCAGTCGGTCATGGGGATGGCAGTACAACATGGAGAATATAACCAATGATTCTATAACATCTTTCTGTGTTGACAAATAGTAACCACAACTAGGTGGGGTGAGGATTTAATAATATGGGTAACTGTTGAACCACTGTGTTGTATACTTTAAACCAATGTAAGATTAAATATCAATGATACATCAGTGAAAACAAAATCTTTTAAATACTGTTTTTACTTCTTTGTATTAAAATTTTAAATGTTCCTATTTATTATCAAAACATTCATGGTATATGAACTTCTATAGTTATAGGCATTATTTATTATCTTTTTCTAAATGTTTACTCCTAAAAATTACATGACTTTAATTTTTATTCTGTTATAAATTATATTCCCTGAAAAGATGGTCTTTCTTTCTATATATAGTCTTGGGCCAGGGCATATGAGTGACTTTAATGACCACCATATTTAGTTCATTGTGAAGCTTTAAGGGGCATCACAAGTGTCTTCCAGCACACTTTATCACACATACAGTGTATTGGATAGGCACTACCCATTCTATGTGGGTCCTAGACTGAGAAGTCAAGTGGATCAGCACTGTTACTGGGATGTAGCCATTCTTGCACCACTAACTTATAATGCAAATATCTTTAAATGTTAGATCTGAATTCAGAAATATTTTTTAAAGAATAACTCAGCATGACCAAATTAAGCTTGCATGCAAAGGTTATTCAACATTTAAAAGTTGAACAGTGTGGTTTGCTACATTAACACATTATAGGAAAACAGATTAACAAAAATTATGTAATAAAATTTGGCATCCATGCATGAAAAAACTACATTCTTAAATATTCCATGATAACAGAAAATGAATCACCTGGAAGTTATGAAATACTTCTTCTTAAAGCCAAAAAGAACATGACTGTCAAGATAGCCATAAAACTTACCAATAGGATTTTAGAATAAAAATTTTAGGGGATGTTGTATTGGATTTGCTGCAAAAAAAAAATGACTCCCACATTTCAGTGGCTTATGATCACAGACATTTATATTTGTTTACTTCCAATGTTTTATTTCTTGACTTAGGTGGTATTTATCTGGATGTATGCCTTATAATTATTCTTTAACCTATAAAATGATACACTTATGCTTTATGTACTTAATTTATATTTCAAAAAAAATTTTTTTCAAGTTCATAAAATGGGAATGGATGAGTTTGCCTAGGAATTGAATTTAGGGTGTGAAGAAAAGAGGTACCAAGGCTGAACCCTAAAGAACTCCAATATTTGAAGCTTAGCAGGAGAAATCGCTGACAAAGCGAAGGAAAAACAGTAAGAGGAGGAATCAGATCTAGGAGATGGATGTGTCATGGAAGTTAAAAAATAAAAAGAATATTTCATGGAAACATTGGTCAACTTTTTCCAATGTTATAGAAACGTTGTTAAAATAAATAATGGCTTTCTATTTGAGCTCTACAAAGAGTTTTAGCAATGTGCTATCCCGCTCCCTCACTTTATAACTGAGATTTTTTAAAAAGAAGAAAGGATTGAAGGATAGAAGGATGGAAGGAAGGATGAGAGAAAGAAAGAATGAAAGAAAAAAAAGAAAGAAAGAAAGGCTCAGAAAAGGGAAAGGACTTGTACTATGTTCTAGAAAGGTAATTCTGAGAATAGAACCAAGTTGTCTTCCTACCCAGTCTTAGAATCATAAGAGTTTTGTTCTGGTCAGAGTGGGTGGGGCTGTTATATTTTAGGAATTTGGACAGGTCTTCTATCATCTCTCTGATACTGGCTTCAGAATGTAATAGAGGTGTTGCTTTTATTTGAAGAAACTATAATTTTTTAGCCTCTTCCTCCCCTTTTTTGGAACCTTTATAGTTTCCTCTTTCCTTCAGTATGGATTGCTGGACACTCAGAAAAACCCACATTCAGCCACTATGGGCAAAGCCTCACACATACAGAACACTGAACAACCTGATGATAAAAAGCACTCCTCTTCCTTTCTCCTCTGCATTTCATCATCCCATGTGCCTCCTGCCATTTAGAAGTCTCCCAATTCCTGGCTTCCTTTTTTAGATAGTTTCTTCCATTCTACCCATTAAAGCAACATCAACAAAACATAATTTGCTTAGGATTTTTTTTTCCTGTTTTCTACTGATTCTGTATTACAATAGTTATGTGACTCTATATTTTTCTGGGTGCCAGACTTCTGGAAGCCTGACATTTCAGAAGGTAGTTTTACATTCAGAACTAAGAACACAGGCTCTGGACTGTCAAAAGAACTTTGCGAAAACTCAAGCCCTTTACTCCTCAGGATGACACATGATTTATATTACTAATCAACTAATAGGCAAATCTCAAAAAAGCTTGTTAATAGGGTTTGCCCTATCAGAGAAAATGTGATGCAGGAAATTCAAATGGAAGCAGGAGGTAAATCTATTGAGGCTGAACCATGTCATTTGTTAAAGAAGTGACATTTGACAGGAAGGGAAGAGACAGAACAAAAACAAAAACAAAATTACACAAGCTTGGCAGTGTAAAGCCATTAATGTAAGTCAAGCCAAAAAAGCCAGATTAAATTTAGTGGAAACCATTTAGGAAGACAGGAAAGAGTGTAATACATTTCAGAGAGATTCCCATCAAAATATTTGTTAGCGTCTATTTGTTCTTTAGTTTTATGCTTAAAAGATAAGTTTAAGTTTTATTAAGAACTACTCAGTACTCAGTGATGTTAGAATGAGGAGGCAGTCCTGTACTGCAGAAAATAAAAATAGCCCCTATATTTTCATCAGCTTCATTAGCAGCAGCATTTTGTGATTATTTTTGTCTTGTTTTTCAAATGAGATATTGAATAACTACCTCTGTCTCTCACCCACACAAATTCTAATATACCTAGTTTTACTTCTTGTTTGTATCTAAAAACCTGTTTATTTGCAGAAACATCTTGCATGAACATGCACTACAAAAATAAAAGTAAATTACTGAATTCCTTTATACATCTGATTAAATGATAGGACTAATGACAATAATAATTTGAAATGGGTCCCTGATCACTTATACATAAATTCAATCTATTTTATTAGAGTTTCAAAGTGTTAAAGTTTGTTTTACTATAAAATGATACTTAAAAATAAATTTGAAGTGGATTAAAGACCTAAATATAAAGCCTGAAACCATAAAACTCCTAGGAGAAAACATAGGCAAAAATCTCTTGAACATTGGCTTTGGAAATTTTTTTCTAGATCTGTCTCTCCAGGCAAAGGAAACAAAAGCAAAAATAAACAAATGGGACTGCATCAAACCAAAAAGCTTCTGTACAGCAAAACAAACCATCAACAAAACAAAAAGGGAACCTACTGAATAGGAGAATATATTTGCAACTGATAAACATGACAAGAGGTTAATATCCAAAATATATTAAAAACTCATACAACTCAACACCAAAAAAACAAATAACCCAATTAAAAAATGGGCAGAGGACCTGAATAGTCATTTTTCCAAAGAAGAAATATAGATGGCCAACAGGCACATGAAAAGATGCTCCACATAGCTAATCATCAAGGAAATGCAAGTCAAAACCACAATGAGATATCACCTCACACCAGTCAGAATGACCACTATCCAAACGACAAGAAATGAAAAGTGTTGGCGAGGATGTAGAGAAAAGGGAACTCTCTTACACTGTTGGTGGGAATGTAAACTGGTGCAGCCACTATGGAAAACAATATGGAGTTTCCTCAAAAAAATAAAAATAGAAATACCATACTACCCAGCAATTCCACGTCTGGGAATTTACCCAAAGGAAAGAAAATCACCACTTCAGAGAAAAATATGCACCCCTCTGTTTACTGGCTCATTATTTACAATAGCCAAGATATGGCTATCATGGTGTTGAGTAATATAATAATTGTTGAATCACTGTGTTATATATCCAAAACCAATATAATATTGTGTATCAGGTATACTTAAGTTTTAAAAAATTTATTAAGCAGAAGAAAAATTATCTACAATCTTCCATTTTAAGTAAACCCAATTTTGATTTTTGAATATATTCTTTCTGTCTTTTCCATCCAAGCATATATTTGCCAGGATTCAAATAATGCTATATTCACAATTTATTCTGCTTTTCACCTAAAATGATATGCTAATAAACATTTCTTCCATATTTTATAAGATTTTTTTCTTCTGATAAAATATATCTGACATAAAATTTCCTATCTTGACCATTTTAAAATATGTAATTTATAAGATTTTTTTTAATGTTCATTTTTAAGCCTCTATAATTGGTCACCCAGTAAATGCAATGTCATTTACTTTACTGTTATCCAATTGTTAGATATTTAGGTTTTTTTTTTCAACTTTGTGTGCATAATTGTAATTTTTAAAATTTTTTTCTGAAGATAATTTCCCATACATGAATCACTAATTTCAAGTTACCATGTTAGGAGCAATATATGAACTTAACAGTTTCAGAGACAACTTTCAAGGACCTCTACAGCAAATCATTCCTATCATGCAAATACTTGTTCCTGGTTTATCAGATGTGTTTGTTCACATTTTATATTTCAGACTATCTTAAGTCAAGGCATACATGAATGCTTGAAAACTAAAGTTATCCACTTTACAATCAATGCAATTGACATTCACAATAACCTACTCTCTACTACTTTCTGTGAGAATAAAGTATGATCTGCAATGCTTAATGATTCCTATTTTAATTATTCAAAGAATCACTAAAATATTTTTTAGAAATAGCAGCACAATTACAGGTATGGTGATGGCTGACAATGATTAGAAAGACTGTTTTGAATTCCTTAGGGACATTTCAGATTTCAGAATCAGTAGACAAGCAGATGGGCAATCATTTAAAATTTCAGTTTAAAAGGTGGAAATAATGTTTTTATCAAAGGAAAATATAAATAGAAATGTGCTAATAAATAACATGTACGGATGTTTAACAAAAGTAACTGGAAATTTGATGCCAGTTGTCATGTGATTAAAATTAAAAACCAAATTCTAAATATATACACACACATGTATATATATATATATACATATATGGCTATATATAAATCTTTCAAACATTGTATTACACATGAGTAACTTACACCAAATCTATTCTGGCAGAAAAATAAGCTAATGTTAATTAACCTCTTTTCAATATGGAGCTGTTAATGATTGCAGTTCCTAACAAGTCCTAAGAAATTTCAATGGTTAGGGTGTTTTACCTTCACACACCACAGAAAGCAGGAAGCAATCTGTGTTTGCTGGGAGAGTGGACAACAGAGATGAAGACTCTTGGTGGAAAATGTGTCACCAGAATACTCTAAAAGCTATGGGTCATAAAGACAGCCACAGATTCACAGATTCCACTGCTGTTTGTGATCCTGAGGCTTAAAATACCCAACATGGATGAGCCCAACTTGGTCACCTGCTTCTGTGACTGTTGGAAGGTTGGCCCTCATAGATGGAAAAAGGCGGCAAATCCTGTGAGAAGTATCAAAAATTCTATGAAGATACTCTAGCAAATATCTTCCTGGAATCTGAAATACTTTTAAAATAAAACAAAATCCCTAATTTCACTATTCATGATGAGATCTGAAATGTAAAAAGAACAAAGAAATCTACCATGGGGAAGTCATGAACTCTCTTTGGAGAAAACCAGCGCTAAGCACTGGCCGCTCAACAGAAACACAGGGAACTTCTAAAACATTCCGATGCCATGACCCGAGATCAACCGGATCGGAATCTCTAGGGACAGGGTCCCGCAAGGGATGAGACAGTTTAGAGACTTCCCCCCACTCTAAGGTCCAGCCAGGGTTTTACAGCTAGACCATCAATAATTTTGTTCCTAATTACATTCTTGCAGCTAATTTCCAAAACACTTTCTCACTCGTTATCTCATTTGAGCACCATTAGCAACACAATGAGTTAAGAATTCAGAAATTAGAATCCTTATATCACAAACCAAAGCCTTCGGAATCCTAAGAAATTTAGAAGCTTTCTCCAAACAGGTAGTGTGCAGATATTAAAATCAGAAAGAGAGAAGAAAATATAAGGTGTAGAAATGTAAAGGGGTTTGATGAGAAAGGGCCCAGAACCTTCGAGAAACATGTAGAAAAATGAGAAGGAGGCCACCACCGACGAATTTTGCCTGTTATTTTTTTTCTTCCTATTGTAAATGTTATAAACCCAGAACCTGTGTGCTCCATCCCAGAACACTGATGAGGATGGACAAACTTCAATCCAGAAGAGACACAATATACAAAGAACTGGGAAGCTGACGTCCTTGGGAGCCAGTATGTGGCCTTTTGCTTCTCTCCTGCTTTCCCCAAGCTACTTCCTGGCAACATGTTTTTGAATGACTGAGTCAGTCGAATGTTATATTACCTCAAAATATGAAATCACATTTTTCCAAAGCTGTAAATGAGATTATGTAATCCTCAGGAATGCTAATTTTAAAATGTTTCCATTGTTTCTACCTATGTCTCTCATCTCTCAGCCACTCCACTCCAAATTGCTCCACATTCTCCCAGTATGCCTCCTACCTCCAAGGGCCTCTTCCTGCAAATTCTTTGACTATCAGTTGCACCAAGTATCCTTGCTCTTTAGGAAACAGAAGGAAGGAGGAAACGTGACTAGGATTCCTCTTGGTGGGATGGAGGAGAAGCGAAATCTGTGCCCAGGCCCATATTCAGCCACACTTTGCCCACCTGGGAAATGGGTGACTTCCAGGAAACAAACCTGAGGTGCTAACATTTAATATTCCCTCTCCAGGGCTTTGCCTTCATTATGTGGAGGAAATATTGCATGGAAGAATTTAGCAACTATGTCTCCACTGTGTCACAGTCCCAGTAATGCTGTTCATGCCCCACTGACTGCGTACTAGTGGGGCTAACTCCCATGAGCCTGGCAGAGGGGCATCCTGTATTGAAGACTAATGGTCCACCTTACATCCACCCAATGGGAATTCAGTACAAGTGTCAACTTTCAAGGAACAGGGGAATATTTGGGTGACTTTTGGCTTCTCACATTTGCCCATGGCACCTCAGGTTTTGAATTCATTCTGTTCCTTGATAATAAAATTGACACTTCCTGTCTTAGCTCAGATGAGCTCGTCTGTATATGTAATTTGCAAGCTCAGCAGAAAAGCAGTCCAATTCTTACTAATTTGTGCAAACTGCCCTGATATGAACTTGGCTTGGAGGCTTTGGAGTATCTACTTCTCATGCTGTCTCTTGGCAGGTGGCATGCCATAATAATTCCAGTCCGACACAAGGACAGAACAATATTCCCTTGCTCACAAATATTCACTGGTTAGCTGTTGGCATCTGGCTATGAGGAATGGTCCAGCCTACCACATGCTTATTCTGGACAGCATGTCAGTCTCTCCAGAAGCCTCGGTCTTCATAACCTTGACTTTATACAGTACTTTAGTGCTAGACCTGGAGGGTTCTTCAAAGAATAGTGGTTATTTTCTGACTTCCAAATAGCCAATTCCTGAATGATATCTTTCTGAATTTAGTGAATTTTCATAGTCTGATTGTTTTAAAATTTTATACTTAATATCAGTGTGGCCTTCATGATTTTAATTATTCCAAAACCATCAGTTTAGGCAGGAACCCCTGCCCCCCACAACTATTCCAACAATTTGGCAATTATGGTAAATAATCTCTGCAAACTCTGGTATAGAGAAATGACTTGAATTTCAAGTATGATCATGTGCCTCTGTAAAGTCTAGAATCCTTGAGTGACAATCTCCAAAAGAATAATGTTTATAAATTTGGTGTCTGCATAGTCCTGATTCAATGTAGTAGAATGATTTGAGGAAATACAATCAGTAACAGAAGGAATTTTAATGAAAACTCAAAATTTTTGCTTGTAGGAAAAATGATGATGAAACTCTACTACACAGCCATCAGGAATCCCTTTTGCTCTCCTACCTACTTCTTTTATACTCCAGATATTTCAGACAATCTTGTCATAATTATTCCAGCTTTCCCTCCATACTCACCTCCACGCAAGTATTTTTTTCTTTTCTACTCTCCTGCAGTTCCATCACTATATAATGTAACTTGATCTAACATCTCTTGTATCAATTAAAACACTCTAAAGGAGGAGAAAGAGGCAGCAAAATCTGACTCATCATCATGAGATTCTGGAGAGGAGAAAGCTCTGAACCTAGCAATGGTAATTCTTGCATCACTCAGGGAATCCAAACTACAGTTTGCATTAATGTTTATACTACCTGTTCCTTAGTAACCACCCACTTTATCTTCCTGATATAAAATCTCAATAAATCTTATTTGAGAAAGCATTACATGTTTTGTGGAATAGAGCCCTCTCAACTTCTAGAACAGCTGTGGAATCCGAGAATAGCTGTCAGAATATTGCTCCAATTTGAGACCTATCAGCAGCAACCATGACTGTACGCAGTACCACTGGATGCTGTTGGTGGGAGGGAAGGCAATAAAAATCCTGTGAAATTGCTAAGACAAAATGAGAACAAAAGAAAGTCTGAACTCTTAGGGAGAGCTCACCAATATGCAGATGACTGAAATGCTATGAGACTGATATTGAAGGTGGGAAAGTGCACAATTCAAATATAAAAAACTGAAAGGGGTTGAATTAAATTTGATAAGATGTCAAAGGACAATTGTGTTGCATATCTTTCATTTGGCTCCCCAGATCCAGTCCCTCCCTACCTGTTCCCACCAAGCTCTGTGCTCAAAATGGCTGATCTATACTGATTCCATCCACAAGTTCCCTTGCATTTTAGCTTCCCTTTGGATTTTGCCAAGAGAAAAGTAGGAGCAGGAAATAATTGGATGCTAAGAGATTGAGACAGGCTAAGATTTTTACTTGTCCAGCTCTCTCATATCCGGTCACCATGATTTGGCTGCACCCTCTGCAGAACGCCATGGGCCTATCAGTGACTCTGTCCGTGCCGTTACTCTTTCTGCTTTCTTCTTTGCCCATTCTTGCTACTTTGTAATTTGGTAACTGCAATATGCCTTGTTGATTTCCCTACAAACCCCACCCACTCTTTTATAAACGATTCTTTTATCAAATTCCCCTCAATTACTGAACGAATAATGCTGTTTCTTGACAGTACCCTATTCAGATTCCTTACAGAAAAACAAATGTTACCATCCTGTTAAAAGCACTGAAAACTATCTTCAAACAAAATTATTTTTCTTGTTCTCATATGTCAACTTCCCACAATTTTATCTCATCAATATTTTTTATAGAATGATATATTCCCATATAGCTAAGCTAAAGGAAAACCCTATCACATGGAACACAAAAAAAAATTTATTAAAGATTATGTTATTTGGCTTTGTACTGTATTATTTTTTTAATATGGGATGGGGAACACATTTGTCTTTAAAGATATCTTGTGTTGTGCCCTCAGATCAGTTTGTTTTTGAGGGTTGAGAATGAAATATGAATGAAATCCAAATGACTGCTGGATTGTAGAAAACATATCTATCATGAAGTGAAAATGTGACTATAATTTTAATAAAGTACTGATCTCCCTGTACATACACATGAACTTCCTCATAAATACAAGTGCTGGCCTTACACAGAAACAGAATGACTTGCAGAAGATTAGGGGAGCCTCTAACCATCCCAGATTGTCTCCTTCTTGCAAGTGCTAAAGTACTTGAAAGGTTTCAATTGGTTATTCCTTGGATTTGGTTAAGGATCACCTTCTTCTTGCTGTCTTCGTCTTTAAAGATACATTTATAAAGCAGGAGCCACACAATAAATCATTAACAGTTAAGAATGAATTTTCTATTAGATCTACTCCCGTTAACAAGAGTAAGGCACGCAAGCTGCCTAAGATAATAGGGGTTGGTAGACAGAGAGGCTAGACTAGCAAATGGAGAAAGAAACAGCAGCGTAGAGGTGCTTTGTGTGTTTCATAACTGATGTGCTTCATAATTCACATTTCTGTAGGCAAAAAGCGTTCGTTTCTCAGTAAAGCCCTTAAAAAGACAGAGTAGGAAGAACAAGATAAAGAGCAAAAGAAAAGGAGATAGCTCTTTTGAAGCCTGCCATTAAATCCATGGTGTGGCCAATGAGTCACCTGCCCTAAGCTAAATTGTGAAATAATTTCTGGCTTCCCAGGCCCCTACCATAATATAACAAATTGTTCTTTAGCCTCTTGCTGAAGATTTTCACACTGACATAGGAGATCACCATTCTCATAAGCTTTTACCTGCCCGTGGGTAACTGCAAGACTGAAAAAACTCTTCAAAGACTGAATCTTTAATGATGGTGTATCAGTACCAATGGTAGATGGTTTGAGCTTCTTCAGCAAACCTCAGGTGGCCGTCAGTCCCATCACACAGGTGACCAGAAAGCAGGTATAGTTGCCTTTGCCTGGCTCCTCTGCAAAGTTCCATTCAACTTGTACACTTTCAACTTTTCTACATTCTATGCTCTAAGGTCATAGATCACCTATGCATCAAGAAAGCTAAAAGTTATGCTAAGAATAAACACAATAACAACAAAAGCAGCTATTATAGCACCTCGGTGCTAGGGGAAAAGAGGCTTATTCTTTACTTCTTTAAGATAAACTGCTTATTTGTTTGACTATGTTCCAGCTTTCTCAGATTGTGTATGTTCAGAACCGGCCTGGTTTAGCTGTATGCATGCCTCTCTGAGAACGCCTTTAAGTGCAGGTGTGTGTTTTATTCTTGAATCATATCTTTTTCTCTCTCTGTTGAATGACTCAGTTGGAAGGATTTTTCTAACTCGAACCTCTTTTTGGTTGGTACATTGTGACACTCTAATTTGGAAAGACCTGCTCCTGTTGTCTTCAAAAGGAATATTTTACTCTGCCCTAAACTCTAAGCACATTTACTATTGTTAGCCTCAGCAATTGCACCACAATGATGTAAATCATTTACCAGCACACTGAATGGCTTTCATCACTTAACTTCTTTTCTGATTTAGTATCACAAACGAGAGCAAAATCTTATTTCTAAATCATCAGTCAGTTCATCCTTATAGATTATGATTAAGTTAGGACCTAAATGTTCACATTTGTCATATCAAAGACAAAAATAAGGGGCTATGTTTCCAAATTTTTACTGCAAGTTTCTAATTCCACATTGTCAGTTTCTTAAAGGAGTATCTCTTCCCTCACTATTGTGTGCTAAATAGACAGGTATGATCCTTTCTTGCTCAAATACTATGCAATTTCATGCTTTTGCCAGCTTCCCCTTTATAAATCTTCATGTAATTTTTCTGGTTTTCATATCTTAAATTATCTTCCCTGCCTCACAGTTGCAAGTAGAAAAATAAAGACCTCCTTTGGGTTGACATTTAAAGGTTTATTATTGTCTCTTTGATATATGAGCTTAATGCTCATTAACACTAAAATGGGACCAGCTGAGTAAAAGAAAAGCTGCCTTCAAAGTTCCTCGGATAAATAATGTAACACAGTCTCTTCCTTTCCTCTTCACTAAAATGATATTAACCAATTCCACATTCCTTCAAAGAATGCTTTTAAAAGTTTAATAGTGTCTTCTTTCACTTTTCAAGAGTGTGATAATGCTGTCCTGGCACCTGATTGCTTTATTCGGAATTCTTTTTCTCCTCAAAAGAGATTTAATACATCTTTTTCTAACCCATTTTCTGTGTTTGTCCTTTTAGATAAAATTTAAAGCACCCTCAAATTCCAAGTTATTTGAAATTAAATACAAAGCATTCAATCCCTCGGGAAATGTGATCCCTTGATCGTCTTTGGATGTGAGAAGCTCCAGCAGCTGAAGTAAATTTTTTTAATTAAAAACTTAACATAGTATTTAAATGACTGTTTTTCTTAATAATTTTTCAGAATCTCTTTCTGCTCTGTATTTTTACCAGTATGTCTCTGTGTACATTTATTTCTCTCTTCTATCAGAATATTTTAGGCTAAAGTCACAATTCAACAGCCTCTGCTAGTAACTACTGGGAACACAGTTTGTTTCTCTGGCCCTTTAAATCATGTCTTTTCACTCTGCATCAGGCAAAAATATATCCTGCCACAGGAGTCTAATGGAGATTTTATATAACTTCTCACAGCTGACCTGTCCTATATGTATCACATATTAGAAATCACGTATCAGGAAAACTGTTGTGTTTTTTCTCTCCATCATGAACTTCTAATTACTAAAACAACATAAAACCCTGGGATTTACTGAGGTGGAAAACACTTGGATTTCTTGGGGCAAATATTAAATTCCTCTAAAGGGATAAGAAGTTGTCAGTTTTACAAGGTGGGTGCCAATTATCAGAAGTCTCTCCTTGGGGATCTTAACTCTGGTGGCTAGCCTTCATTTACTATGACAGTTTTGTAAACAGAAGATCTCCAGGAATGAGAGGTACAGTCATCTATATTGGTGCTAACTTTAATTCTTATCTGGGTACCCTTTCCAGAATTTTCCACTTGCTCAAAATCACCTTCCTCAAGTTTCAGTTCTTAATGTTGATCAGGATTATCTCAGGGTTCAGTTTTGAGCAGCAGCCTTCATGCAGAGATAACAAGATAGCTAGAGTTTTCATATCTGATGGGTCTCACTGCTTCAGTAATCTAGATACTGGAGCCACATTTTCCATAAGCTTGTCTGATATGCAAAGTCAAAGACTGAGTAGATCCTCTAACAGGAACCTTGACCCCTTCCTTTGTCGGATGTAGAAGTGAGCATCAGCTGACTCAGGCTTCATTCAGTCAATTCAAAAATCAAGTGTATTCAACCTGAACTGTGCTTCCTTAGTTTGACAAGACATTTATTAGCCTTTAATGATGAAATTATACCAGTACTTTTCAGACTTTAATGTGTCTCTGACTCTCTGAGAATCTCCTTATGGTGCAGATTCTGACCCTGCAGGTCTGGGATTTGACATGAGATTCTGCATCTCCAACAACTTCCCAAGTGGTGCGGATGCTGGTTCACAGAACAAACTTTGGTGAATGAGGGGTTCTAGAAACTTAGAAGTTCTCAGGTGTTGGGGTGCAAAAGAATTCCCTGGAAACTTGCTTAAAATGCAGGTCCCCAAGCCCCATGCCCAGAAGATCTCAAGTGGAGTCTAGGCATCATTTTTTAAAATAAATCACTCCTAATGTTTAGGCTTCAGGGTTTCTGAAGACCACTCCTAAACACAGACAAGCTCAGGGTGTGCTGGATTCAACTTTGGACAAGGCATCAGACCAAGGTATCAATCTTGGCTTTACAACTTATTAAGTCTGTAATCTGAGATAAGTAACTTAATGTCAGGCATAGTTCCCAAGGCTATAAAATGGGTTTTGTATTGTCTGCCCCATTGACATCCTGCCCCATAGTTCCCAATGAGATCATGTACATTCATGAACTATACAACTGTAAGTTGTCAGGCAACCATCTGTAATCATTTCTGAATCATTTGATACCGAGATGTTCCCACCTTCTTCCCAATGTTGTGCCAGACCTGCTTTACCATCCTTTGAAATATTCAGAGAGGATCACAGTAATATGCTCTGAGGGAGTCCTGCAACCTCACCAGGAAGCCTCAGATGCTGAGAAATGCAGCAGAGCATTTACTTACGAGAGTCAGTCAGAGAGATGGGCTTCATTCATTCAGGGTGGGAACAATTGCAGAGGCAAATTTGAATCCCTAAAGCCCTGGTTTCCCATCACACTCCAGTAATACCTTTGATGTTCTTTTGTTCTTGGATCCTAATGCTTTGGCTTAGAGACCTGTATAATACAGTGGTGAAACGTTTTTCCCCTCTCTGACTGACAAAAAAGAGGGGACCCTTAGAGTATGCACAAGATTTATCTCTGAGGCTAAAGTGATGATGGTGTTTTTGATAAATTGCACACAGTACAAGTGTCAAGTGATACTCCAGCTCTTCTATTTCTTCCATTTCACTGACCATCTATTCAATCTTTTAGTTCCATCAGCCACCAGAGAATATGCTCTCATCTTTCCCAGTGCACCCCTTCCACCCCCAGCTCCCTCACATGCAACATCTGTTGTTTATTCAAGATGCAGGAAATCCCCTTTTGGGAGACATCATAGTTCAAAGACAGGTGAATGCACAGTCTCTTGGAACAAATTATCCAAGCCAATACAAAACAAAAAATGTTGATTTTTAAAATAAGGTGAAATTGAATATATAAAAATGCACTACACAGTATCTGAATTCAGACTCATGCCAAAATATGGATATACATACATGCACACATGTGTGCAAGAATTTTTAATTCCCTTTATAACTCAGAAGAATGTCACATGCAAAACTTGCTCTGAGCTTGGCTGAGTTGGTGAGCCCCTGTGAGACTTGCAGGAGGAAAGATGTTTCTGGAGCCCCCCCAGGCAAATTCTTCCGATCACACACGCTCGCCACTCATCTGCCTGCAGTCAAGCCCAGATACCTTCCCCAGCAGATGGGTTCCTGAAACTGTAACACTAGAAAGTCTTTCTTTGAAGTTAAAAAAGAAAAGATCACATGTTAAACATTTTTGTCTATACTTTCATGTGAGTGATCTTTCTGCTTCTTTCAGATAGGTTTCTGTATTAGTTTCCTATGGCTACTGTGATAAATTCCATAAATTCAGTGGTTTAAAGTAACATAAACTGCATATCTTGCAGTTCTGTAAGTCAGAAGCCCAAACTGGGTTTCACCACGCTAAAATAAAGGTGTTGGCAGGCCTCATTCCTTTTGGAAGCTTTAGGGGAGAATCCATTCTCTTGCTGTGTCTCACTTGTAGGATCTACCTATACTCCTTCCTTGGCCCAGGGCCCCTTCCTACATCTTCCTGGCCAATTGTATCTTCGAATATTCTTTCACTAGTTTTTGTCTTCATATCTCCTTCTCTGACTCTTGTGCCTCCCTCTTCCATCTTTTAAGGACCTTTGTGATTACACTGAACCAATCCAGATAATCCGGGGGAATCTCACCTCAAGGGCCTTAATCCTATCTGCAAAATCCATTTTGGCATATGAGGTAACATATTCACAGGTTTCAGAGATTCAGATATGAACACCTTTGAGAGTCCATTATTCTGTTCTGCCTATCACTGTACCTAGAAAACTATGAAGAGGTTGGTTTTGATAAGTGTATACAGGAAGTTAAAGGATTAATGAGTAAATGTAGCTATTTTAAGAAAAAACACAGATAAAATACCTTTCCCTCTATTCTCAGGCAAGAACAGAGAGGGTACTTCTGCTCTCACCACCACTCCCTTGCCAACTACTCTTTTGAGGCGAGAACCTTAGTGGTGAAAGCCTGATAGCCATTGGTCCACATCCTTTGGCCCACAGTGATATGCTTCAGAAAACGGGTCATCAAGACAGCATAGAGGTTACTAATTATATATAAACTGTGGTCACAGCAATCTGAAGCAGTGTAAACAAGCATCAGAAGCATCTATAGAAAAGCTGAGATAGCTTTGTGACTGTGGTGGCATTACAGGGAGTGAGCTTTTATTTCCAAAATGCTTTTTCCTTTAGTTCATACACCTCCTTGCAGGGCAAGGGCTTTCTATGATTTACAGTGAATGGACTAGACAGAGCATTACACACTCATATGAAGACACACCCACACATGGTTCAATTCAGTCAAACAGTAGGGGTTTTTCCTACCTGTCTCCAATTAGGATTTTTACACAAATACAACAGATTTGATATTTTATTTACTGGTTTACAAAAGTAGATGCTTTCCTTTTGAAAATAAGCAGCGTATTGCCAAATATCCAACAGCTGTGCCATAGACATGGTTTTATTCTAGACTAGACCATATGCCAGAAGCTCGAGAGCAGGAGAAGGGATGGTGCCTCGGGTTTCCGTTCAAGAAGCACAAGCCGCCTTAAGTTTTGGGTGACCTCCAAGCCAGGACAGTGGCAGGGACAGTAGTTTAAGGAGGCAGAGCTCAGGCCCTGACAGAGGAAGGAAAGGGAGGTGCTCACATATGAAATATTCTGAGAAATTTTCTACTGTTCTGTATGCCACTATGTGACCCTAGGTTATAAGCAAAACAATGTAGAAATCACAGCCCCTAACTCCAGTGAGTCAGTGCGGAAGACAGATGCTATTTTGAGCACCCTTTTCACAGTACAGATGTTGATATCTTCTCTTTTTCAACCTAAAACTCAAGATGCAGCATATTATAGAAATATTGCAATAATAAAAAAAATAGCATCAGGGCTGTTTGCTGAAGTGATATAGATACTATATCATTCTGCAATTACAACCCAACTGGTGTATCTTTTAATCTTGGTATTTCTATCAATAATGCCTGATTAACAATTGTGGCTGAGACTGGTGGCCACATTCAGCATGAATGGATCTTTGAACCTCTTTCACATAAATCCCCAGGGATTAACTTTATTTAAGAAAACAGAAAAGTTTTTTTGTCTGTTATATTTAAAGAACAGCTAATAAGCAAGTGAAAAAGACAAGGGAAATGGAAAAGAATGTCTAGATTTTTATCTTCTAAATTTCATAGCTAACAATTTAGAAAATTGTATTTATTCTGTCATGTTTGTATAGCCATATGGTAATTAATTCCAAGATCAGGTTATATTTTCACAAATGGATAATACTAAATAAACAGAATGCTGTACTTCTCTTACAGATAAAGTAGTAGTGCTGAAGTATAGCATCAGTTTTACTAGAGAAACTATCAAGAAACTTCTCCGTGCAAGGTACAGAATAAAACCTTTAAGAAACATAGTATGTAGGAATTTTAAAAATCATGCATTGATCTTGCCCTTACTTCTTCTACAGAGAGTACTGGACATAGAAAAAAAGACCTGGTACATAAAGACACAAAAGTGCAATAAAACAAAATGAGATTGGTATGGTGCGTTGGGCCCAATTAACACAGCAGGTGCTTAAGATAAGTTTGGTGATGATGTACAATGAAGCGCACCTTACTCAGAGGTCACTGCTTTAACAGGGATGGCTTTCTGGTAGCCAGTGCCAACCAAAATTCTTTAATAACTCTTTAGAGAGTAACTCACATTCAAAAAATTGTAATGGCCATAAAGAGCTTAAACGAAATGGTTCTCAAACTTTAATTTTCAATAATGTTTTATGTGTGAAATAGCCAAGTTACAAGATCCCTTGGGTACTTCAAACATCCCTGCTTAGATGAAGTTCAAAGATAGCGGAGCCTAACTGGTACTAAAATGCTTTGCTGAAAATAATAGTAATCCTAGTGTTAAAAACTAGATGACACTTTTTGGGCACAACAATCAATTGAACATTAGAAAGACCAAGTCTGTTCACATCTGATTGCACTTATTCATTTAATAATGATTCTAACTGGGTATTTAGTAGATGATATTATACAAGATGATTTTGAAGTTAAGGAATAAAAATACAAGAACAGACATTTCTTTCAAAATAAATCAATTTCTTAAAATTGTTCAGATGTGAAAACTGAGCTTCATAGAAGTAAGCAACCTGCCTTTAATCACAGGTAGGAAATGCTGTGGCCAGGACTTTGATCCATGTCTGTCTGACTCCATTTCCATGCTCCGAACCATCCGGCTGCACCGCCTCCAAGTATAGGAAAACATGTTAAAATAATGCTCTTCTGTAATATTTCATGGCATTTTTTTAGTGGAGAGGTGCCACAAGGCAGCTCATGGTGCCAGGTTGGGCCCCAGGCATGTTCTATTGGCTGACAACTTCCACCCTCATTCATCTCTGGGTCTGAAGGTGTTTCAACTGCAACCAATGAGATAAGGTAGTTTGTATTTCAAGTAATTTTCAAAGCATCTTCTTATGTTGTATTTGCTACTCAGAATAAGCCAAAAGGTTAAGAGGAGACACCGTGTTATTCCCACATGATGAGAGTGGACTGAAGCACAGAAAACATATATAACTCATCAAGGAACATACTGTACGTGGTGAAAAAAGCACCAACTCAGATACATATTCTCATTTGACTACTTGGGGGCAAGTCTCTACTACCACCTAAGCCTTAGTTTCATTGTCTATAAAATGGGGTCTGTGTTACTATTCCCACTGAGTATGGCGAGGCTTAAATTATACAGATAAACCTTGCAAAGGGATGTCTCTCATCTAGCAGGTTCTCAATAAAAATTAATTTTTTTCTGTCATTAGTGATTGAGGATGAAGGTAACAATGTGTGAAGAAATGAGGTCAGCAGATAAGATAATAAAGATTTTTTTTGTTCTCTCTCCAGGGTATGACCCTACCCACGATTGTGAATACAGATTAGAAGCTTAATTAAAGTTGAAGAGTAAGATCAATATATTCTTGAGCTAAATGAAAAGCGAATCAATGTTTAACTAGATTTTTAATTTAAAAAATGAATATATGCTTATGATAAAAAGAAATCCAAAGAGTAATAGGAATAAAAACTACAAGTAATCTGACTCAAATCTCCAACAACACTCCAGAAATAATTACTGCTAGTTACATCTATACTCCTATATTTTTCATGTTCTAAGAATTTTTTTTATTAAGGTATCATTGATAGACACTCTTATAGAGGTTTCACAAGAAAAACAATGTGGTTATTACACTCACCCTTATTACTGAGTCACCCCCCATACCCCATTGCAGTCACTGTCCATCAATGTAGTAAGATGCCACAGAGTCCCTATTTGTCTACACAGTCCCTATTTGAGCTACACTGTCTTCCCTGTGACCCCACACACACCATGTGCACCAATCACGATACCCCTCAATCCCCTTCTCCCTCCCTCCCCCACCCCTCCCCTTTGGTAACCACTAGCCCCTCCTTGGAGTCTGTGAGTCTGCTGCTGTTTTGTACCTTCAGTTTTGCTTCATTGTTATACTCCACAAATGAGGGAAATCATTTGGCACTTGTCTTTCTCTGCCTGACTTATATCACTGAGCATAACACCCTCTAACTCCATCCATGTTGTTGCAAATGGTAGGACTTTTTTCTTTGTTATGGCTGAATAGTATTTCAGTGTGTATATGTACCACATCTTAGGTTGCTCCCATATCTTGGCTATTGTAAATAGTGCTGCAATAAACACAGGGGTGCATATGTCTTTTTGAATCTGAGAAATTGTTTTCTTTGGGTAAATTCCTAGGGGTAGAGTTCCTGGGTCAAATGGTATTTCTACTTTTAGTGTTTTTTTTGGAAATGTTCTAAGAATTTTTATAACATGTAAATATGTAGAGCCTCTTCAACAACTGGTGTTGGCAAAACTGGACAGCTACATGCAAGAGAATGAAACTGGGTTATTGTTTAACCCCATACACAAAAGTAAACTAGAAATGGATCAAAGAAAGACCTGAATGTAAGCCATGAAACCATAAAACCCTTAGAAGACAACATAGGAAAAAATCTCTTGAATATAAACATGAGCAACTTCTTCTTGAACACATCTCCTCGAGCAAGGGAAACAAAAGCAAAAATAAACACATGGGACAACATCAAACTAAAAAGCTTCTGTAGTTTCATTTAGCTCAAGAATATATTGATCTTACTCTTCAACTTTAATTAAGCTTCTAATCTGTATTCACACACCATCAACAGAACAAAAAGGCATCCTACAGTATGGGAGAATATATTTGTAAATGACACATCCAACAAGGGGTTAACACCCAAAATATATAAAGAACTCACACACCTCAACACCCAACAAGCTAATAACCTGATTAAAAAATGGGTGGAGGATCTGAACAGACACTTATCCAAAGAAGAAATTCAGAAGGCCAACAGATGCATGAAAAGATGCTCCACATCACTAATCATCAGGGAAATGCAAATTAAAACAACAGTGAGATACCACCTCACATCAGTTAGGATGGCCAGCATTGGACTAAGAACAACAAATGCTGGCGAGGATGCGGAGAAAGGGGAACCCTGCTACAATGCTGGTGGGAATGTAAGTTAGTTCAACCGTTGTGGAAAGCAATATGGAGGTTCTTCAAAAAACTAAAAACAGAAATATCATTTGACCCAGGAATTCCACTCCTAGGAATTTACCCTAAAAATGTAGGATCCCAGTTTCAAAAGACATATGCACCCCTATGTTTATTGCAGCACTATTTACAATAGCCAAGATATGGAAGCAACCTAAGTGTCCATCAGTAGATGAATAAAAATGTGGTACATATACACAAAGGGATACTATTCAGCCATAAGAAACAAATCCTACCAGTTGCAACAACATGGATGGAGCTGGAGGATATTATGCTCAGTGAAATAAGCCAGGTGGAGAAAGACAAGTGCCAAATGATTTCCCTCATTTGTGGAGTATAACAATGAAACAAAACTGAAGGAACAAAACAGCAGCCGACTCACAGGCTCTAAGAACGGACTAGTGGTTACCAAAGGGGAGGAGTGTGGGAGGGCAGGTGGGAAGGGAGGGAGAAGGCGATTGAGGCATATTATGTTTAGTACACGTGGTATGGGGGGGTCATGGAGAAGACACTGTAGCACAGAGAAGGCAAATAGTGAATCTGTGGCATCTTACTACACTGATGGACCATGACTGCAATGGGGTATGGGTACAATGATAATATGGGTTCATGTAGTAACAACATTGTCTTTCATGTGAAACATTCATAAGAGTGTATATCAATAATACCTTAATAAAAATAAATATGTAGATATTTGTATTTATATGTAGCTATTTATATAAAAGACTATATATACATATATACACACAAATATTACACACACAATAGATATACATCCATGTATATATGTATGTTTATATGAACACATACAAATATATGCATATATTTATATTAAATATAGAACATTCTTTATAACATCTGTGTGCTACTCCATAATTCAGAGCTTCTCTGTCATCTTTATACCATTTTGAACTAGTATAAACAGTACTGCAACAAACAAAAATCTTGGCATACATTTGAAGCTCTCTCTCTAGAATGTGTTCGAGACGTAGGTCTCAGACATGTCATTCTTAATTGTGTCAGGTTTTACCAACTATACTCCAAAAAGTGTGTTAGTGCTTACCCACTCACAACTTCTCCAATACTGTTTAATATTTGACAATTTGAGAAGAGAGAAATGTAATCTCATTGCATTACCTTAATCATCTTTGAGGTGGGTGAAATATATATTTTTGGCTTTTGTAAATCTTTTTTCTGTGAACTACCATTAGCACATTTTCATATTTTTTTAATTCATGAGAGGTTTTTATAAATAAGGGAAATCACCTTTTTAAAACTGTTAATAAATTAAAGTTAACCTTTTAAAATATCATAAATATTTTATTTTGTCCTTTGTATTTTGATAATGTTTATAAGGATTTTTTCCCTTAACAATTTTAAAAGATTTTCATACGAATTTTATCAGTCATTTTATTCATGAATTTTGGATATTGGTTCATTGGTAGAAAGTCCTTTCCCCACTTAAGATTATTTATAAAAAATTTATTTTCATGCCTTTGTTCAGTGTTTACATGTATGTATTACCTCCACCTATGATTCCATTTTGATGTATAAAGATATAGAAATGTAGATTAAATATTTTCCCACTTGATATATAGTCATTTCAACACAAGTTATTGAAGATTTTCCCATTGACTAAAATTGTTCATATTCTAAAATATCATATACATTGGTGTATATATTTAAACTCTCTATTTTGTCTCCTTAATTTGCCTTTGTGTTTCTGGACCTATACAGTATATGTTAGTTTTTAAATATACCAAATACACATAACCATTCACATTACCCTTCTTTTCATGAAATTCTCATACCGAATGAACTTTTGTTGAAGACCAATAAAGTCTGATTAATAATTGTGAGAGACAGTATGGCATATATAGGTTCCCTGGGTTATCATTAGCTGTGTGAACATGAGAATGTTATTTAAATGCCCCATGCCTCTGTTCCTTCATCTATACGGTGGCCATAATACTTGTATTTTTCATATTTATTGTGAGGATTATAGAGAAACAAAGGCAAGTAAAACACTTAGTATTATACCTGGCATATGGTAAACATAATTACTAGTGATTCTGTCATTATTTATAATTTTTAGGATGATTTAGAGAAAACTGGTACATCTACAATATCATGCCTTCTAAAATCAAATGGATTATATCCTGTCAAGGCAGACTTCCTTTCCATCATTTTCTAAGGCTTTGAGTTTTCATTTATAGAAATCTGGAATATTTTTGTTAAGCTCATTTTGGAGGAGTCTGTCTCTCCTATTTGTCATTATATTTTCTCATACATTAATTTTATTAATTACCTCTTAAATAATCCTATTTGTGATTTCTAATTTTACTATCTTCTGTTTTCTAGGTATGATCATGTCATTCAGTATAATGAAAAATTATTGATAAACTAGTGATTAGCACTTTTTAAAAGTTTTTAAGCTTATTTGTTTCTTCTAAATACATTGGCTAAATATTACACTTTTTAACACAAATGTAAAAAGTTACATTTAACACAAATGATAATATTACCTTCTCTGTTCTAATATTCACACTTATTTTCTTTTTTGCCTAATTACATTGGTTAGTAATTTTCAGATAAGCAATCCTAAAATTTGTATAGAACCATAAAAGACCCAGATAGCCAAAACAGAATTGAGAAAAATGAACAAACCTGGAGGCATCATGCCCCTTAGTTTCAAACTCTATTACAAAGCTATATAATTAAAAAGAGTATTGTATTGGCATAAAAACACAATAGATCAGTGGAACAGAATAGAAAGCCCAGAAATAAACCCACATATATATGGTCAATTAATTTATGACAAAGGAGCCAAGAACATACAATGGGAAAATGACAGTCTCTTCAATAGATGGTGTTGGGAAAACTGGACAGCAACATGCAAAAGAATGATACCAGACCCCTACCTAACACCATACATAAACGATAAACTTAAAATGGATTAAAGACTTGAACATAAGAGTTGAAACCATAAAACTTCTAGAAGAAAACATAGGTGGTAAACTCCTTGACATAAGGTCTTGGGGATGATTTTTTTAGTCTGACTCCAAGAGCAAAGTAACAAAAGCAAAAATAAACAAGAATGACTACATCAAACTTACACATTTGCACAGCAAAAGAAACCATCAACAAATAAAAAGGCAACCTACTGAATGGGAGAAAATGTTTGCAAATCATATATCTGATAAGAGTTAATATCCAAAATACATAAAGAACTCATACAACTCAATAGCAAAAAAAAAAAAATCTAGTTAAAATATATGCAGAAGATCTGAATAGATTTTTTTCCAAAGACATATAGATGGCCAATAGGCACATGAAAAGATAACTACCATTAGTCATAGGGGAAATGCAAATCAAAACCACAATATTACCTCTCACCTGTTAGAATGGCTGTCATCAAAAAGACAAGAGGTAAGTTTTGGTGAGAATGTGGAGAAAAGGGAACCCTTGTGAACTGTTCATGGGAATATAAATTTCTGTAGCCATAAGGCATAAAAAAATTAAAAGCAGAACTACCATACAATCCATCAATTCCTTCTGGGTATTTATCTGAAGAAAACAAACAAAAAACTAACTTGAAAAATATCTTCTTCCATATGTTTATTGCAGCACTATTTACAGTAGCAAAAATATGGAAACTACCTAAGTGTCCATTGATGTATAAATGGATAAACATCTACAGTGATACAGTGGATTACTTAGCCAGAAGAAAGCATAGATTCTTGCCATTTGTGACAACGTGGATGGACCTCAAGGGCATTATACTAAGTGAAATAAGTCAGAAAGAGAAAAGACCATATCATCTCTCATATATGTGGTGTCTAAAGACAAACACAAGCTCACAGATAGAGAGAATAGACTGGTAGTTCTGTTCTCTGCCAGAGGTGGGGAGGTGATAGGTGGGAGAAGAAGATGGGTGATAGATGGGTAAAGAAGGTTGAAAGGTAAAAACTATAAAAAGAGAAAGAAAATAATGTATTCAATGTAATACAAAGGATGGAAAACTAGGTATTTATCTTTACTCATTGAGGAGTTAGTCCAAGTATTTGTTTAGATAAATGGAATGACCAACATTATGCAACTGATCGTCTGTAAGGCATAGAGCAACTTAGATAGAGAACATACTAAAGACAGGGATACGAGTTTAGCAGGCACAGCTTGCCCATCCTGTGGTTTCCAAAAAAAAACCTGGAAGTAAAAGGGTAATGGCTCTGAAGTATTGATTATGCCTTAAAGTTACCACTTACAATTTGGATGACCATCAGTTTGAATTCATATTCTTTTCCACTAAGATTATAAGGACAGTACAATTCTGTACTATTCTACCCATTACAATAGTATTGTTTCAAAGGTGGTCAGTTTTGTTTTAGTAATTTGTTAGGTATGTAGTGAAGGATTGATTTATCCTAAAAATAAATATAAAATAAATAAAATTAAGGATTTCTTTTCATTAAAAAAAAAGTCCATTAGAACCCAACTACATAGTGGGAAAAGATATTTCAGTGCATCCAGTGACAAAAAGACTTGAATCATTTGTCAAAGACTATAGAAATAATTATTCAAGTTAACAATAAAAAGACAAAGAACCTAATTTAAAGATGGGCAAAAGACCTATAATAAAGGGAATAGTCAAATGATGAATAAAAATGGGAAAAGTTCAACTTAATTATCTATCAGAAACTATAAATTAAATGTATATGTCTGTTAGAGACTTGGGACTATATTAATAAAACAATAAAACAGAATAAGAAATTTCATGTATATGTAGACATTCCATTTATGAAAGGTGGTATTTCAAATTAATTGGAAAAGAAGAGACTGTTCAATATATGGTGTGGGAAAAAATGGCTATCCATTTGGAAAACAGTTATATCACTACCTCACATCACACAGAAAAATAAATTCTAGACTTATGAAAGATCTAAATGTAAAGCTAAAATTATTTAAAATATATAGAATATATGTTGTTTTTCTCTCAAGGGGAAAGCTTTATATATATAAATTTAACTAAAGTATAAAACTTTTCTGTGTAACACAAAACAAAATACAAGGACAAGTGGCAAGAAAGAAAAACATTACAATATATAATAGACAAAGGAAGATTTTGCCCATAATATATAAAATGCATTTATAATCAATAAGATACAATGTGATACAGAAATAGGCAAATACTAGAAACAATTAAGTTAACAGGAAATGATATGCAAGTGGCATTTAAAAATATGAAAAGATTCTGAACTTCATTAATAGTTCAGAAATGTAAACTTAAACAGTGAAGTACACTTATGAAACATTTTGGTAAAATTTAAAAGATAAATGATAGCCTATATTAGTAATGATGTAGGGAAATAGGTACTCCAATAAACTCTTGGTAGAAACATAATTGACACACTGGTGACTTCAGTGTATCCATTTCAATTAGCAGGATCAATAAAATATTTTTTAATTTTTCTATAATTTGACACCAAGTTTCACTTCCTGGAATCTATAGAAACACTGGCACATGCACATAAAAGTATATTAGATGTAATGACAAAAACTAGAACTTATACACTTATTAATTAATAATGATACAGCCTTATCATAAAATACTTTCCCTTCATTAAAAAAGGATGATTTTGCAATATATATTGAAACATGACAGAGAGACATGAAATAATCTCCAAGAAATATTATTAAAATCAAAGAGCAAGCTATAAAGGAATTGTTTACTATGTTTACATTTATGACATTTTTAAAACCCCTGAACTAAATGTGTGTGTATTAAAAAAGTCTGAATAAGCACACACCAAACTATTACCAGTGGTTACTTTTGAGGATTTGAACTAGGGGGAAAGAGGAGGCTAGAGAGAACTTTATTTTAAATTCCTTATTATTTGAATCATTTATATCTATTAAGTATTTCATACATTACATTTGTACTTTTAAAAAGATATTTGCAGTTAGAAATTTGTAATTTTTCTAATGAGAAATGATAGAAAGAAGAAGATGCTAACATGCCAAGCCTGGTTGAACACAATGTTTGCAACACCTGAAGTCTTTGGAAAGTTGGAACGTAGGCAACATTTATCAAACAATCTTCATCACATACACCTTAAGAAGTTCACTGCTGTGCAGGCAAGAAAAGGTGGAAGTGGGTAAGAGGTTGAGAGTAACTGGAAGTAGGAAACATGAGGTCTTCAATGGCATTCACACCCCTAGCAGCAAAAGAAAGAGCAAAGAACATAGCCACATCTAGGAAATCAGGGGCTTTTGACAGAAGAAGGAGCTCCAAATGCAGAGTTTGCCAACACGGGAATTTGGACTCACCCAAGACCCATTTCCATTCCAGCTCCAGACTGTGGAGAAGCGAGTATAAGGAGCAGTTATGACTGATGTCAGGTACTGAGGCCCCAGAGTTCTTTTATCTCTGGGATAAGAGGCCTGGCCTCTTCTGTGGTCCTCCACAGAACTCGCACACTGCAAGCATCTCCTTCTCCTTGCAGTTATTCACTCTGCCCCCTTCTGCCTGTTAGAAGCAAAATGGAGTTGGCTAGAGAATGATGTGGTGCAAAACCACAAGAGGAATAAGGGTGGTACCCAATTCTAGATGATCACTGCCTCAGTCTCAGTCCCTGTCCCCAGTGTGCAGTTCCTACAGACTGACATAAAGACCTAGTAAGCCGAGTCTCAAAGAATGGCAAGCAATCCATGACTGAAAGCTATAAATTACCTTAATGACATTTATGAGTATTACCAGAGATACTCCCGCTGAACAACCCCAATAATCTTCCTAGATGCTTGCTATAATAAACAATTTAAAACAGCTGAGATAAAAAGGAAAATAGTTGGTCAAATCTTCATGCTATTTCTGACATTTACTAATTTCAGTAACTAATAAGAAATATGAAAAGGATGAAATTTGGTTTCAGATAGTATATAAAATCAAGTATCTGAAAAAATATATGTGATTACCCAGACACACTATTATTTGACAAGCAGCTATGACATTTTCTTGTTCCCCAGTTGAGACAACTAACTGAAAAATTCAACCTCTGTGACAGTCATTGAAAAGCAGCAGTAGCTTAATATAATCCTCCATGTGATATCCTCATGAACAAGGTTATTTTAATTTGTAAATTTGTTATTTTTTTATTAAAGTATAAGTTATATACAATTATATATTTGTTTCAAGTTTACAACATAGTGATTCAATGGTTATATGCATTATTAAATGCTTTCCAACTAGTGTAGTTGCTATCAACATAGAGAGATGTTACAGAACTATTGACTATATTCTCTATCCTGTACTTTCATCCTAATGACTAATTTACATTATGATTGAGATTTTGTGCCTCTTTTTCCTTTTCACCTATTTTATCCACCCATGGTAACCCCACCCCCATGGTAACCACCAGTCACTTCTCAGTGTCTATGAGTCTACTAATGTTTTGTTCATTTTGTTTTGTTTTGTTTTGAAATTCTACATATAAGTGAAATCATATGGTATTTGCCTCTCTCTGCCTGGTTTATTTCACTTAGCATAATATCCTGTATGTCCATGTTAACACAAATGACAGGCTTTCCTTCTTTTTTAATGAATAATATACCACTGTGTATATGTACCACTTCTTTATCCATTCATCTATTGACAGACACTTTGATTGCTTCCATAGCTTGACTACTGTAAATAATGTGACAATAAACATAGGGGTACATCTATCTTTTCAAATCAGAGATTGTGTTTTCTTTGGGTAAATTCTTAGAAGTGGAGTTACTAGATCATGTGGCATTTCTACTTTCAGTTTTTTGAGGAAGCTCCATACTGCTTTCCATAGTGGCTCCATTAATTTACATTCCCACCAACAGTGTAGAAGGATTCTCCTTTCTTCACTTTCTCTCCAATACTTGTTTCTCGATTTTTTGGATAGTGGCCATTCTAACTGGTGTGAGGTGATATCTCATTATAGTTTTGACTTGCATTTCCCTGATGATTAGTGATGTAGATCTTTTCATGTGCCTGTTGGCCATCTGTATTTCTTCTTTGGAAAAATGTCTACTCAGGTCCTCTGCCCATATTTTAATTGGGTTATTTATTTATTTATTTATCTATTTATCTGGGTGTTGAGGAATATGAGTTCTTTACATATGTTGGATGTTAAGTCTTTATCAGATATGTCATTTGTGAATATATTCTCCCATACTGTAGGTTGATTTTTGTTCTGCTGATGGTGTGTTTTGCTGTACAAAAGCTTTCTAGTTTGATGTAGTCCCACTTGTTCATTTTTTGTTTCCCTTGCCCTGGGAGATGTGTACAGAAAAAAATTACTCATGCTTATATTCAAGAGATTTTTGCCTGTGTTTTCTTCTAGTTTTATGGTTTCATGTCTTCCATTCAGGTCTTTAATCCATTTTGAGTTTAGTTTTATGTATGGTGTTAGACAGTATTCCACTTTCATTCTCTTGCATGTAGCTATCTACTTTTCCCAACACCATTTATTGAAAAGACTCTCTTTTCCCCACTGTATATTCTTGCCTTCTTTGCAATATATTAATTGACCATATATGTGTGGGGTTTTTTCTGGGCTCTCTATTCTGCTCCCTTGATATGTGGATCTGTTCTTGTAACAAAACCACACTGTTTTGATGACTGTAGCTTTGTAGTATAGCTTGAAGTCAGGGAGCATGATAACCCCAGTTTTGTTCTTCTTTCTCAAGATTACTTAGGCTATTCAGGGTCTCTTGTGGTTCCATATAAATTTTAGGATTATTTGTTCTAGTTTATTGGAAAATGCCATTGGTATTTTGATAGGAATTGCATTGAATCAGTAAATTGCTTTGGGCAGGATGGGCATTTTGACAATACTAATTCTTTTTATTCCATGAACCTGAGATAGATTTCCATTTATTTATGTCTTCTTCAATTACTTTCATCAGTGTTTTACAGTTTTCAGAATACAGTTTTCTTTCACCTCTTTGGTTAGTTTTGCATTTTTATATACACAACAATAACTCCTTTTGTGTTCTCAGACCTGATTCCAGTGCATGTGTGTATGGGAGGGAGTCTTCCCATGCACAACACTAAGCAATTCTTGGACACCAAGGTGTTTGAGAATTCAACTCAATTTTTATGGAGACAGCCCCAGAGTCCCCAGGTTAAGGGCTCCAACCTACAAGACTGTCGGTCACAAGCCCCAGGCAGTTACCTGTACTTCTGACCAATGGGCTGCAGGTTGGAGGTTTCACCGACCTCCCCGTTAGGTTTGATTAATTTGCTAGAGTGTCTCACAGTACTCAGAAAAACACATGTACCAGTTTAATAAAGGAAACTATAAAGAATACAAGTTAATAGTCAAATGAAGAGATACAAAGGGAAAGATCTCAAATAAAGGAGCTCTGTCCTCTTCGAGTTTGGGGCCTGGCTCAGTGGCACGTAGAAGCTTTCCAGTTCCCCAGGCATAGAAGCTCTCTCTCAGGCAGGGAAACAGCATGCAAAAGAGATACATGCTCTTCTCATGGGTTTTTCTGAGGGCTTCATTGCATAGCCGTGATTGACTAAATCACTGGTGATCGGCTAATTCAACTTCCAGCCCCTGCCCTTACGTGGAGTCCAAAAGTCTCTCATGAACATGACAAAACACTCATTTCACCTTTACGGCCCTGAAGTGTATTCAGGAACTATCAATGAAGACCAAATATATCTGGGAAATATATATTTGGTTATCTGAATGAACAAATATGTATTTCTTGTAACTCATTATATTGCAGGTTTTTCATAGGTATTTTAATCCTTTTGATGCAATTGTAAATCAAAATGTTTTCCTGATTTCCCTTCTGATAATTTTTAGCATATAGGACTGCAACATTTCTGATATTTATTTGGTATCCCACAACTTTGCTGAATCCAGTTATTAGTTCTAATAGATTTTTGGTGGAGTCATTAGGATTTTCTACATATAGTATCATGTCATATGCAAATAGTGGAAGTTTTACTTCTTCCTTACCAATTTAGATGCCTTTTATCTCTTTTCCTTGTCTGATTGCTGTGGTTAGGACCTCCAGTACTATGTTGAATAAAAGTGGTGACAGTAGGCATATTTGTCCTCTTGTTCCTGATCTTAAAGGAAAAGATTTTAGTCTGATGTTAGTGTGGGTTTCTTGTATAAGGCCTTTATTATGTTGAGGTATGTTCTCTCTATACCCATTTTGTTGAGAGTTTTTATCATGAATAGATGTTGAATTTTGTCAAATGCTCTTACACCATCTATTGAGATGATCATATGGTTTGTATCCTTCCTTTTGTTAATGTGGTGCATCATATTGATTGATTTATAATATTGTACCATCCTTGCATCCCTGTAATAAATCCCCTTTGGTCTTGATGGCTGATCCTTTTGATGTATATTTTAATTCAGTTGCTAATATTTGGTTGAGGATTTCTTCATCTATGTTCATCAAAGATATTGGTCTATAGTTTTTTTGTAGTGTATTTGTCTGGGTTTGGTATAGAGTGATGCTGGCCGCATAGAATGAGTTTGGAAGTATTCCCTCCTTTTTCATTTTTTTGGGATACTTTAAGAAGGAAGCATATTAACTCTTCTTAAAATGTTTGGTAGAATTCAGCTGTGAAGCATCTGGAAATGGAATTTTTTGTTGGGAGTTTTTTTATTACCAATTCAAGGAAATCAAGATTTTTATGTGAAGCCTTCTAACTTTCAAATCCTGTCAAGTAATTCAAAATTTTTAAACCCTTTATGGGCCAAACAAAATTGTATTTGTAGGCCAGATGTGCCCTGAGATTCATAGTCACTAATCTCTGATTAGTACTAGCTTGACATGATCTACAACTATTCTGCAGGCCAATTTGAGTGGAGAAGAGCCTCCAGGAGCCACTGGTTCAGAATGAGCCTCCTGGGCAGAGAGTGGCTGGCCAACGGTGTCAAGAAAAACAATCTGCTGTTGGGAATAGCAGATAAGAGGTATGGGGCAGTGGGCCGAACCAGATTTCATGTATTGAGGATTTTCCATCCAACTCTCTCATAGCTACTCCCACACCTATCTCCAGCATCTCAGAATGAGTCACCATGGAGAGCTAAGGGCTGTGAGCCTGCCATTTTTCCAATATATAACTCACTGTGGAGATGAATGAATTTCCTTTCAAGAAAGCAGGTAGAATAAGATCATCTGGAATTATCGAGAAGCCTTAAATCACTTAGACTTTGATTGTGGTAGATGTGGCCCAAGGGAAAAGGGTTATATATAAAATAAGGAGATTCACTTTATTATCATTTCTACCCAGATAATGATAGAAACGAAGCCCTCTCACATAGGAGATATCATGTGACCAATGACAATTAAACACTCTCTAAGCAGCCTCCAAGGTGTTTTAAACAATCAAGGGAATCTGCAGTTTTCAAAGCAGCTTGCTTTGTTCATATCTGAATTAAGGGTTAGGTTTTGTGCCCTTGCAACACATAATCTGTGCCATGAATGAAGTCCCACCACATGAATGTCCCACCACAGCTTATTTTACTAAAATCTATTAATTCCTGAACAAATCAAAGCATGAGTTTGTTTACATTGAAAGTGATTTAAGAAAAACTAAACAGGTGCTGAAGTTGAAATGAAAGGTTACCGTTATTTACATGCTTCCTGAGCATTGACAAGGGTCAGTGCATGTATTGGCATTTTTTTTTCTCAACAATTGAAAACCACCTTGGATAATAACAGGGCATATATGACCAGAGGAGGAGACTTCTCCACAAATCACACATCCTCCAGGACTGTAGGTACAGCTGCTGAAACCAGTCTAATTTAATCCTAAATTAAACATTCCCTTGGTAGTGGAACCTTTACTTAAGGAAGATGCAAATTGTCATTCCTTCTTCATCAAAGAAAAAATATGCCTTGTTTAGAAGTCCTGGACAACAATAGCCAGAAATAAAATTTGCCTTGTCTATATTTTTAAATAATCCTAAGTATAGATCACTTCTTTGTGATTCCTTCAGTAAAAGAAAAATTCAGATAAGGAAGAATAATAGAGGTAATAGCTGACAATTTACAAGTTTGTGTCACTTATTCCACATGATTCCAAAGGAACCCTATTCAGGTAACTGAATGATATCTACCCTCTCATTAGTATATATGGTTGGGCTACAATCCTAACGGTCTACTCTGATGTCTATTAAATAAACTTTCTAAAAATCCTATTATCAAGCTGTTTTGTTTCCCTCTCAAGAATCAGATGCAAACACAGTGCAGAGTCTTAAATGAACATCACTTTGATCGTGTCCAAATGAGAACCCCTAACAGAACTATCACATCATTGCACCATCTGCAAACCTTTCCCTGAAAAGGACAGATGTGAAAAACCAAGATATGAACTCTCTATATTCTAGAGCTAATTTGCCTCTATTTTTTTTAAACTGAGTTCAAATTTCAAAATTCTCATTTAAAAACTTCAGACAATTGGTTTGGAGTGGAAGAAGAAACCTAATGCGTCTGCTGGCCCAGTTCCAGCCTCTGTATCATCGGCCTACAGTCCTGGGAGTATTTCCATTAGCTGGAGGTAGACGAGCTAAAATGCAGTTTAAACCAGGAAGGAGATTGGAGAATCTTGCCCACCACGCAGAACGGTGGAGGAACACTAATCAATATCCCCAGTCAGCCACTGGGTAGGACAACCACATCCAGATCTAAAAGAAATTGGGATTTGTCTAAAGGAAATCAGGCAGAAAGATTTAAAAAGCTGGGGCTTTCCTCAGATAATTGAACAAGGTGTATTAGCTTGTGAATTTCATAGTAATCTGTATGGAGGGAAGCCCTCCAAATTCAATTCCTGAACGCTGAAAGCCTATGTTCTTCCTTTCTAAGTCTAGTATCAAAATGAGGAACATTGGATTGGCCAGTAAACTTGTTAAGAAGAAGAGAAATATGGACTCTTAGTTTTCAAAATTATTTCTAGGTGTATGGGTATATATTTAATCACTTCAGGGGAGGATGATTGCTTTTCTGCCGTCCTAAGTATCTGACTGCCCTCTATCAGCCATTGTGAGCAACACAAAAGAAATTAGTCATAACGCCGTGATGAATTATTTGGGGCTCTTCCATATCACAGCTAATAAGATTGTGGCTTTGTGCCATTATTAAGTCAACATCAGGCAGAGGCTGATTTAAGGCAGCCTGATACATCTCTGTCATAGAGGAGCTGCTTAAGAAGGGTGTGCAGGGCAGGAAAAGATTCATCACTATTGGACTGAAAGGTAGAGATGCTCTGTATCATAATACCTCTATATTTCTAAGCATATCAAATTGATCTTATCCAAAAAAAGGAGTCAAATACAAGGTTCTTTACCTGCTTATAAGGAAATTTAAAAAAAATAAGAGCAAGTCCTTCCCAAATTCCACTACAGTCCTTGATTTTCCCCTCCCTACCCCCAAAATTGGAGTTACTTTGTGCACACAGAAATGAATTAGAGGTCTGACAATTTGTTGCTTAAGCCAATCCCTCTCCACTCCCACTTTCTCATAGCAACCTTGCATGGACTCAGAGGTTTCCAGAGAGGAACTACATATGAATTAATTTGCTCAGATATTTAATGCCTCTATCAAATTTCGTAAAGTAGAGAGCCAAAGCTTTCTAATATAGTCTCACAATTGCAACACTGATTTTACTGGATGCATCAGTACCAAAGCTGCTGAGTGAATATATAGTAATGAAACTCCATTTAAGGGCTTAGCCAGTGTTCTCTGCCCTCTTACGATGTAAGACTGTCTTCTTCCTCTATTATGCCTTAAAACTGCTACACTGCATTCCTCTGGCTGATGTCACAGCGACTTGTGACGTGAGGGAGAGATCTAATGACTTTCTAAGGAATTGAATTGCCAAATGCTTTCTGGGCAGATAAAAATTGGGAGGCACTATTTCCTGATTCTCACCAAATGCATGCTTTTCAGACTACTATTAAGTCATCATCAGAAAGAAAAGTATATATGTCAGTCTAGAAATACTACTCATACCTGTAATAAAAGGAACAGCTACAAATGAGTGATAAAATTCAGTTAACCCTGTATGGATCTATTCAACCAGTGATCATTTTCAGGAAATATAATTGGTTTCACCTGAAAAATGGCCTGTGCTTGCCCCAGATAAATGGTCTATAATTTACTTGCGTTTTACAAAAGACATTGGTATATATATAGGTGTCTATATAAAGGGTTTACCTCAAAGGTTAATAAAAACGGGCTCAAGAATAAGATCCTTTGGCATGATAGGAAACAGCCTCGCTAGGGTACAGAGGTTAAGAAAGCAGTTTTAGGCATGGGATGAGTGACCAGTCAAATGTCACAAGCTTCAATATTAGAACCAGTTTGCTTATTTGCTTGAGAGATTAAAGTCTTAAGGAAGAAAGGTGAGAGAGTGATGACATTTCTGATATAAAGCCGTAGAACTCTAAAATTCAAGCTCCCATTCATGGAAGACTGAGAAGGAGAAGGATGGAAGCTGTGCTTTATAATACGTGCACCACCCGTAACCGAAAACTGAATCTGGTGCAAAAGCATGAGCAGAGTCATTGCCTTGTAGAATGGGCTCATCCAGGGAAAGCAGGGAGCTGAAGGAGAAAAACGAAATGTCAGTGCACAGTCTTTATCTTAGGCAGCAGACCCCAGTTCCTGTTGTTCAGTGAAAGCAAAGTTGATCTGCCTCAGACATATGGATTTGGATACAAGATAATCAATTACAAGTCATTAATACATTCTTCACCTTCTCTTACTCAGGAAGAATTGAATTTTTCAACCTGAAGACAAAGAACTTAGAGACAGAAAAAAATAAGTGCAGGTCTAGACTGAAATAGAAAGCTAATAAAGATTAGTGCGGCCGTAATGCTGGTCCGTCCATATCCTGGTATCATCTTATCATGAAGGTAACCAAAATAATTAAATGCAGGCATTTTCAATATTAAATAAATATTAACTCATCTATGTCTTCGACACAGAACGGTAATAGAATTTCAATATTAGACAGGATCTAAGATATTTCTTTGTTTGATCCCCTCCTTTAATAAACCACAGAACTACAGCCCTATAACCTCACTTACTCAGGACCAGGCAGGATTTTATTAACCAGGGCACAGAATTTAGATTTTATGACTGCTATCCCTGACATCCACCTACCACAAACAAATGCTTAATTTGTGTTTTCTTTTGCTTTACAAACTTCAGCTCTAGGTACTGTAGGTTAAGGCTCACTATTCTATGTTACATTACTGACCGTTTGAAAGCATTGTATGGCATTATCCTAATCCACATTCAGGCCCAATTTGTAAAGAATAGAACAGCTTGGGTCTCTCTTGAAAACTGTGTCATTCCTGCAACTGACCTTAATTATGCTTAGGCTATATATAGAAGTAAAGAATTTTAAATTTCTCAGATTCTGAGTTCATTCTACACAAGCCAACAGAATGTGCACGTTGACTCCAGGATTCATTAATAATTCTGTCAAAGTATAATATGTAAGAAAATGGATCATCCAGTAATTTTTCATTATATTGTCCTAGCTGACGTTCCTACAAAGTCAGGATTATCTTTATCACAGCTGTTGAATCCTATTGGATTCCTAGAAAAGTTAGAATATGAGAACATCATCTAATATGCAGTCAAGCATATATTAAAGTACAAGAGAAGTTGAAGGCTTTGGGATACAGACTTAGTTACTGTACTTTAGTGGGATTGGAGAAATCTGAACAAATTTAATAAATTAGCTGTGGAATTAAGCCATAGCATCTCTCACCCACATTAACATAATTCTTTGCCAACTCCTGACATCAGCCTAGGTGATTACGGCACCCATGTCATCTATTCATCCAAGCTCTCAGGGTTCCTTGTCAATGTAATGAATGGTCTTCATCTCCACTCTAAGCACCACGGCTGATTCCCTAAAAAATTCTCTCAAACAATCTCAACTTCCCTATCCCCTCTCTTTGCACTCCACTGGCCGCACAAATTCCTAGCCACAGGTCAATCCTACACTTCACTGCTCTAGTCCTATATTCACCTGAGTGCCCTAGAGGGCACTCTGCAATCACTTGAATCAATGCCATGATTTGTAAATTATATTTTCGGTGGCCCACTCAAATCCTTTTTGTCCCCTCTGGCAAATTTCATTCTCATTCCCTTGGTGTCCTTTCCAAAACTTTACCACTTTATTCAAGTATCTCAACCCAACATTTTTACATTCTTTCTCATCAAATCATGTGACCTCCTAATTCACAAAGATAGCACATATGCATTAGGATAATCAGGCTTGAATTGTCCCAAGGTCTTCCCCCAAGAAAAAAACGAACACTATTCTTATTGCCTTCTAGTTTCAGAGGATGAGAGGCCATGTTTCTGCTCAAAACCAGCTCCAATCCTAGGATTCCTTATTAGTCTCCTTCCCCTCTCTCGTCTGAGACCTGCCTACGTCTGTTTCTCTTCCCCTTCTGTATCTTCAGCCTCTGCCTGTCAACTGATTTCTTTCCATCAATTTATAAAACTGCCCGTGTTCTCTTGTACATTTGTAAAGCAAAGTCACCTTTGACCCTGTGTGCCCTAAGCTCCTCTTATCTTTTTCCTACAGCGGAAACATTTCTTAAAATTATCTTCACTTATTGTTGTCATGTCCTTAACACCCATTCCCCTCACTAGACCCAGGTTCTGCTTCGTCCATGCGTGCAGAGTCTCTGGTGAAGGTCATAAATCATTTCCTTATTGTCCTTACTATTTCTTTGAGACTACCCTTTTTGAGGTCATGAAGGGCATAATATTCAAGTCCAATCGGCATTTTTCAATCCTAATCTCTTTAGCCATCTCCCCAGAATTTTTGTTATTGACAAGTACCTTGTTCCCAGCATATCCTCTTGCCCTGATTTCCATAACCCCCGTCATCACCGGGCTTTCCCTCCATCTCCCTGACCATTTATTTCAGTCTTCTTCATAGACTCTTCCTTAAGTGTTGCTCTTCCCCAAGGGCCCGTCAGCTCTCCATTTATTTTCTCACTGCATTTTCTCTCTCCAAAGACATTTTTTCCATCCTCATGATTTTATGGTACCTTACATGCTTATGACCCAACTCCTGACTTAGATTTGACACCTGTGTCTTTCTGTTTCCCTAAGGTGAAAGTTTAGGTTATTTATTCTAGATCTCTCTTCCAACTTACTTAATACTACAAATTTCTCTCTGAGCCCTGCTTTCATGGTATCCCACAAATTTTGTTAGGTTGTATATTCATTTACATTTAGTTGAAAATATTTTAAAATTACCTTTGAGACTTTTTCTTTGATCCATGTGCTCTTAGAAATGTTTTATTTAATTTCCAGGGATTTGGAGATTTTCCAGCTTGCTTTATGTTATTGATTTGTAGTTTAAGCCTACTATGATCTGATAACATATTTAGTATGATTTCTATTCTTTTAAATTTGTATAGCATATAGGGTATAGTAGCACAGAATGTGTTGTATCTTGGTGAGTGTTTCATGAAGATAGAATTTGCATGCTGCTATTCTTAAGTGGAATATTCTACAGTGTCAATTGGATCAAGCTGATTGTTAGTGAAGTTCAGTTCCTCTATATTGTTACTTGTTATCTGCCTCCTTGATCTATTAGTTACAGAGAGTTACTGAAGTCTTCAACTATAACAGTGGATTTTTCTGTTTCTCTATTCAGTTCTATCCGTTTTTGCCTCTTACATTTTGATGCCTTTTTGTTAAAGGCATACACATTTATGATTGTTTTATCTTCTTGTAGAATTTACTCCGTTATCACTATGTCATGACCCTCTTTATCCTTGAGGTCTGTTCAGAAGTCTGCTTTATCTAAAATTAATAACAGCTACTCCAACTTTCTTTTGATTAGTATTGTCATGTGTGTTTTTATCCATCCCTTTACTTTTAAGCTACTAAAGTATATTTAAAGTGGAATTTTTGTAGACAACACAGAGTTATATCTTGTTTTTCAACCACACTGACAATGTCTTTTTTACAGGCTTATTTATCCCATTCACATTTGAAGTGATAATCGATATAGTTGGATTAACATCTACCATGTTTGTTACTATTTTCTATTTGTTTCTTTTTCCCTCTCTTTTTCTGCTTTCTTTGTTTTAAATTGAACAGTGTATATGATTCTATTTCATTTCTTCTCAGCCTATCAAACATACTTCTTTTTAAAATTACCTTAGTCATTGCCCTAAGTTTATAATCTACATTTTAAACTAGTTTGTATCTACTTTCAAATAATATTATACTGCTTCACATATAGTACAGTACTTTCTAACAGAACATTTCCAATTCTTCTATTTAATATCTTATGACACTGATAACATTGATTTCACAGCTATATCCTACAATTACCAATGCACTATTATTATTATTGCTTTAAACAAACAGGTATTTTTCAGCCTAAGAATGAAAAACAGTACTTTATTTTACCTTCATTCATTACTTCTCCGGTGCTCTACCTTTTTCATGTAAATCCACGTGTCTGACCCATATTGTTTGCTTTATGCCTGAAGAAATTATTTTAACATTTTTTGTTTGAAAAGTCTGTTGGTGATGAATTTTCTCATCTTTCATTTGTCTGAGAAGTCATTATTTCTCTTCACTTCTAAAGAATAATTTCACTGAATGTTGAATTCTAGGTTGGTGATTTTTTCTTTCAATACTGTAGATATTTTCTCCTCTTCATTCTTACATGCATGATTTCTAATTAGAAGTCTGCTCTAATTCCTAACCTTGATCCTCTACAGGTAAGATATTTTTTCACCTCTTGCTTCTTTCAAGCTTTTCCTTTCATCTTGGATTTTCTGAAGTTTTAATAATGATATACCTAGGAATGTTTGATCTGGTTTGGCTTGGTATTTATCCTGCTTAATGTTTGCTAAGCTTCTTGGATCTATGGTTTGTTGTCTGTCATTAATTTTGGAAATCACTCAGCTATTATTATATCAAATATTTCTTTTGCTGCATTCTCTATCTGTGGTTTTCCAATTACACATTTGTTACACCTTTTGATATTGTCCCTAAATTCTTGGATGTTGTGCTTTGTTTTGTTTTTATTCTATTTTCTCATTGCATTTAAGTTGGAAAGTTTCTATTACCCTACTTTCAAGCTCACCAATTGTTTTCTCAGCCATGTCGAGTCTATGGATATGTATACCGAAGGCAGTGTTCATTGTTATTACAGCATTTTTTATTTCAAGCATTCCTTTTAATATTTTCAGCTTGCATAAAATCAACTGTTCCTATATGTTGTCTACTTTTTTTATCACACTTCTTCACACATCAATAAAACCAGTTATTTTTAAAACCCTATATTTTAACATCTGAGTCTGATTGTGATGACTGCTTTGCCTTTCAGACAGTTTTTCCTCGCCTTTGGCATGCCTCGTAATTTTCTGTTGAAAGCTACACATATTGTAACGGGGTGTAGGAACTAAAATAAATAGGTCTTTATTGTGAGGTTTTAAATGAATCTGGCTAGGAGTTGCATTGTGTTTAATGTTTGTGAGAGGCGTCAAATTCCTCTCGTCTTTTTTTGGAGAGGGGTCTCCCCTTGTCTTTAGGCTTGGCTAAGTACTCCTCAGAGAAAGTCTGCGCCTTGCAGCTCTTTCAGTGATACTTCACGGTTTTTATACTAGAGCCTTATGGGTATGATGGCAAGGTGTAGGAGAGGTTAACATTCTACAATCTTCTGATTAAATCTCAGGGTATTTTTAGTGGCCCTGTGTGTCGGGGCTGTAACTTTCACATATGTTTCTCCACTGCCAGCCCCTTCTTTCCCTGGCAGCAGTGCTTGCAATCTATTTCCTTGAAGCCCTAGCCCAGATTGACCATTTTCTTCCCTTACATTAGAGAGGAAAGTTGGAGAGGCCTGGAATAGAAGAAACTGTCTTCTTGCCACTGCGATAAATCTCTGGCAGTCTTTTGCCTAGAGAACAGGTATTTGTTGTAGAGAATGGTCTAGATATGTCACAATGATCACTTATTAGCTTCCCTTGCCAGAAGCATGAAGAAATATTTCTCAGACCCTCACCATGAATTTCTGGAAGAAGAGCCCATGGAAGTGTGGGGGGTCCCCCTAAAACTTTGTGCCCCAGGAGTTTAAATTATCTCCCAAAGTAGTTGTAAGCATTATGTAAGATAATGTACATAAACCTTCAAGCTTTTTGCTGGTACCTAATACTCAATAAATGGTCAATTTTACTGTTGTAGTGAGAGCAGTTGAGGTTCTACATTCTATCTGAGGAACACAAAAATAACTAAACTGCTCTTTAGGAGCCAACTGTCTAGAAGGAAAAACAGATAAACAGATAGTTAATATATGTTATGATAATTGTTATATGTTCTATACTAGTGCATCTAACTGCCTGAGTAAGAAAAGGTATTTGGGGGATGGTAGAATATGCTATTTCCTAATAAAGTTGTAATAAATTAGGCAACCAATATTTAGCAACTACTACTTGGCTATCACTGAGTTAAGGCTTCCTTAATACCTAACCAAGATGCTACATTGATGTTTTGATCTTCAAAAGAAGAAAGAAAAAGCAGTATTATTTTCATCTTAGGAAAACTGGGGATCACAGATTACAAGTGATTTTCCCAGGTTTTCACAAGCTAATGTTAGAATAGAAACTAGAATTCAGGACACATAAATTTAGAGCAGCCACCATCAATTATACCAGACTATATATTTTTACTCCTATATAAAGGAAATGAAATTTTTCAACTTCGTACTTTCAACTACTTTGGGAGATAGTTTAAACTCCTGGGCACAAGTTTTAGGGGGACCACACATACTTTCATGGGCTCTATCTCCAGCAATTCATGGTGAAGGTTGAGAATATCTAAAAAATACCCTCATGGCTCTGGGAAAGAAAGCTAATAAGTAATCATTGTGACACATCCAGAAGGAAATGAGAAAAAAAATACTCTTTTTCAGTGATCACTTTTTTAAGTAATCACTCAATTTAGAGCACTTTCAAGAAGAGAAAGGTAGAAATTTCCCCTATCAGTGATATGTTTTGAAACAGATTTGTTATCTAGAGCCTTCTACAGCAGCTAAAAAACTTTAATTAAAAAATGATTATATTGCAATAACTAGTTGTTCTAGTATATTTTTCCCAATTCTAAACTGAATCAAACCTAAAGTAGAAACTAGATTGTACACTGTTACTGGCTAACTTGATTTTAGGAGTCAAAATACCAATACAGTCTAAAGTGGTTATAAAATTTAAAAATCGGTACTCTCTTAGCTCAGCACTTAAATCACCTACAGTGAGAAATGGCATTTCTAAACTCTTTAAGACAGGTGCTCTGTTGGGAAATAATGGATTAAATCATTAGTTAGTTTCTCTGTATTGAAAATCGTAACACCATATATATAATGAAAAAATGGCTTATAGATCTGCGGTGGAGTGAGAAAAATGTGTTAGACTTCAAATGGAAGTTTCCCATATTTTACCAATGAACCAGAATTCATTCAACTCACAGGGAGATTACACTCTTACCAAAAACATTTTCTTCAAAACTCAATTTTGTAAATTTCCATTTGTGCTGAGTAATGACAATACTACCATCTCAGAGCCCTTCACTTCAAGCTAGTATACTGAAGAAAACTCAAGGATAATGACTGAATGGGTAAAAGATAAATTCCTTATTGGATTGGATGCTTTGGGACACATCATCTACTATCCTATTAAGTGGCTGTCCCAGAAAGAGATCCTAACATTAAATCTGACTGAAAGTGAAGTGTTCTGTTGTATGTACACATAAACTGAAGCTAAGACATACTTTCAATTCTGCTTGAAATTTAAAGAACTCTGAAGAGTGTCACTCCCTTCCCCTTCCCCTTACAATAACAGCAACAAAATCAAAAGCCAAAGAAATTGCAAGTTTTTACTTTTTTTGAATCTATCAGAGTTGAGGTCACAGAACAACCAGAGAGCCCAGAATCTAAGGTGATAAAATACAGAACATGGGCACTTTCCTACCAGGGGCAGATGTTGCCAAATGATAGAAGAATTCAATAGTAATTCTCAACAAACTGGTTGAGGTCACTGAGGACTGGAGACAGTGTGGAGCCCCTGGGAGCTAATGATGTAGAACGAGTTCACAAATACTTATAAGCTCTTCTCCACTGGGATGAGAAAAAGAAAGTGGGAGAAATACTTGGGAAAAAAATGGACTGAAGTGTTCCACTATTAATGACATAAAATAAGCCACAGATCCAAAAGTTCAAAGAATACCAAAAAGGATAAATACTTACACACACACACACAGGAATATATTCAAAGAACTAAAAACAAAAGTCAAAAGAAATCTGAAAAGTAGACAGAAAAAAGACACCATTACATAACACATTAAATACAGAGAATCAAAGAATTACAGTGTACTCCCACTGGAAACAGTGAAAGCCAGAAGACAATGGAGTGACAATTTTAAAGGATTAGGAGAAAAAAAATTATCATCCAGAGTTCTTTGCCTAGAAAAATCATCTTTTAAAAATGGGGGAAAAAATGAAAACTTTCTCAAAAAAACAAAAATTTTAAATACTCATTGTTATGCTAGATGATGTTCTTCAGGCTGAAAGAATTCGATGCCACACAGAAATGTGGACTTACACAGAAAAATGAGGGGAATTGGAAAGGAATAAATGAAGTTTAAAAAAACGTCATTTTCTTGTTTCAATGCTGTAGCCACTTTCAATGTCTTTAAAAGATAAATATCTAAACTAAAATATTAGTAATGTATTATGTTTTTATAGCATATGTAAAAGTAAAATATTTGCTAACAAAAATGCAGAGGTTCCAAAACAGAAATTGGGAATTTACTGTTATAAGATCTTTATACTACATGTGAAACTATATAACATTATTTAAAAGTGGTCTCTGATTATTTAAAGATATATTTTGTATCTTACTACACTGATGGACAGTGACTGCAGTGGGGTGTGGGGGGGGACTTGATAATATGGGTGAATGCAGTAACCACAATGTTTTTCTTGTGAAACCTTCATGAGAGTGTATATCAATGATACCTTAGTAAAAAATATATATATTTGTTGTAAAGCTTAGGATAATAACTAAACTTTTTTGAGAGCTAAAAATAATAAGTCAAATTAGAAAAAAATGGTTCAATTAGAACAAAAAAAGTCAAAAAAGTTGAAAAGAAGAAAGAATGGTATAAAAATGATAGAAAACATAATCCAATTAAAAAATGGGCGGAGGAACTGAACAGACAGTTCTCCAAAAAAGAAATTCAGATGGCCAACAGACACATGAAAAGATGCTCCACATCGCTAATTATCAGAGAAATGCAAATTAAAACCACAATGAGATACCACCTCACACCAGTAAGGATGGCTACCATCCAAAAGACAAACAACAAATGTTGGCAAGGTTGTGGAGAAAGGGGAACCCTCCTACACTGCTGGTGGGAATGTAAATTAGTTCAACCATTGTGGAAAGCTGTATGGAGGTTCCTCAAAATGCTCAAAATAGACTTACCATTTGACCCAGGAATTCCACTCCTAGGAATTTACCCTAAGAATGCAGCACTCCAGTTTGAAAAAGACAGATGCACCCCTATGTTTATCACTGCACTATTTACAATAGCCAAGAATTGGAAGCAACCTAAGTGTCCATCCACAGATGAATGGATAAAGAAGATGTGGTATATATACACAATGGAATACTACTCAGCCATAAGAAAAGGGTAAATCCTACCATTTGCAACAACATGGATGGAGCTAGAGGGTATTATGCTCAGTGAAATAAGCCAAGCAGAGAAAGAGAAATACCAAATGATTTCACTCATCTGTGGAGTATAAGAACAAAGGAAAAACTGAAGGAACAAAACAACAGCAGAATCACAGAACCCAAGAATGGACTAACAGCAGTTCCTGTGTGGTGATCTCCAATTGGTTCTTCACAATGGTATAAAGGTCATATCAAAGTGTGGGCAAAGGGTTTGTTTGTGTTTATACAGAGGATCAAAGCCTAATTTGGCTACACAGAAAACGAATTAAGATACGATATGAAGAAGAACTTCCAACATCAACATCCTCTGGAAGAGTCATTCCAGAAGATGGTCATCAAAAAACTTCAACAAAGATCCTGGCGCTGTTGCAGTTGTAGCTGCATTCATCCCACCGGTTTCTAGAATTGCCATTGGAATGAAGAAGGAGATATCTAAGCTGGCCTGTGTATACAGTAAAACAACAGATTTGACTGGATCTATACTGTTGGAACTCAACCAAGAATTAGGAGAAGTGCAAGTTGCAGCACTCCAAAATCGTGCGACTATAGACTATCTACTGTTAAAAGAACATATGGGATGTGAACAGTTCCCAGGAATGTGTTGTTTTAATTTATCTGATTTTTCTCAAACTATTCAAATTCAGTTAGACAATATCCATCATATCGTTGATAAGTTTTCACAAATGCCTAGGGTGCCTAACTGGTTTTCTTGGTTTCACTGGATATGGCTGGTAATTGTAGGTCTGCTTTTGTTATGTAGCTGTATTCCTATTATGTTAATGTGTGTACGCAATTTAATTAGTAGTTTAAAACCTATACATGCTTATGTTACTCTACAAGAAGATATGTCAAAGAAATAATCAATCTTCCCATGGTTTCTTCCGTCTGCTACTTCTATAGCTTTTCTTCTTCCTTCCTAATTACAACCCTTTAGTAGAATTTGTGCCTCATATCGAAAATCACTGAGTATCATAATTCTTCCAAGTGGTAAAGATACCTCAAGACAAATGCTGGGCATAGAAGCCACAGGGCATAAATCTGCAAAGAAGTAAAAAGCTAACCTTTTCAAACAATATTGCTTCTCTCTCATTTACCAACTTTACATTTCCCTGTATGGCCCCGGAAGATGACTGTTTAGCCAGAGATGGGTGAGATTCCTCAAGGGAGGAACAACCTAAGACAGGCACAGTCACAGGGGAGCCATCAGGTGAGAAATTGGGGATCAACAGAGGTGAGGCTTAGAACCTCACCCCCCTGTTTTGAGAGAAATTTTCCATATCCGTGGATGTTTTGTTGCCCTTGTCTAGCTTGGATTAATACTTAGTCTATAGGCACACACCTGATCATCTACATTTGCCCTCTTACAGCACTAAATTATGTTTTCTACCTTTATCTTGCATCTACCTACCACTTCAGCATTTTATTTAAAAAATAATAATAAGGGAGAAATGTGGGATTCACATATAAACCAAGTATAAAAATCAAACGAATAATCATATCTGACTTGATTGTTTATAGTTCATGATGCATGATCAAAACCGAAAGTTTCTGTGATATGACTGCCCTTGCACTGTTCACCATGTAAGAACTTATTCACTATGTAAGAACTTGTTCACCATGTAAAAACTTGTCCATTATGCTTCAGAAGATTGGAGACTGTTGAGAATTAGGCTTGGGGTTGATTAATGATTGTGCATTGAGTCCCCTATACAGAATTTTATTGTTGTTTACAACCATTTGATCAATAAATATGAGAGATGCCCTCTCAAAAAAAAAATGATAGAAAACAAACAGCAAGATGGTAGATTTTAATCCAAGCATATCAATAATTACATTATATGTAAACAATATAAAAATAATGAGAGATAGACTTGCAAGTTGAATGAAAAAGAATTGGTAAAAAGAATACTTCTTTAAGTATAAAACATAGATATGTTAACAGCAAAATGTTAAATAACTCATGGATTACATATATCAAAGAAGGACTTAGAAAATATTTTGAACCAAATGAATATGAAAATACCACATATCAAAATTTGTGAAATACCACTAAACAAGTATGTCAAGGAAAATTTACATTACTAAATACTTATGTTAGAATCTGGGGAAAAAAAGGATTAACAAATCAATGAAAAAATGTAACAGTCCAGATTATAGCCCCACATACATGGACAATGAACTTTGAGCAGAGGTACAGAGGAAATAGAATGGATTAAGATAGTCTTCGACAAACAGTGCTAGAACAAGTGGATCTTCATATGCAGAAAAAGAAGGCAGAAAAGGAAATTTGATCCTTACCTCACTCCATCTTTGAAAATAAATAAAATTATAGACATAAACATAACACCTAAAATATGACTATTTTTAAAAAAACAAAAATTATGTTACAGTGGATCAAATTTTTCTTAGATATTTCATTCAAAGTATTACCCATAGAAGAAAAAAATTGAACTTAATCAAAATAATAAGCTTTTGCTCTTATTAAGACACATTGAATGTCTTTCAAAGAGCAAATGAAAAATAAGCCATAGATTAGGAGAAAATAATTAGAAGTCACAAACTTGACAAGAGACTTGTATGTAGAATTCATGAGGAACTCTCAAAACACAATAAGAAAAGATTCAGTATAAAAATGGTCAAATGATTTGGACATTTCACTGAAGAGGCTATACAGATGGTAAATAAGCACATGAAAATGTGCTCAACTTCATTAGTTAAGTAGGGAAATGTAAATTAAAAGTATAGTAAGATACTACGACATATCTATTAGTATGGGTTAAATTTTAAAGGAAATAAGACGACAGTATCACATGCTGGGGAAAATAAAGAGCTCAAAAAAGTTTCATATATTGCTGATGGGAATATAAAATGGTGTAGCCACTTGGGGAAACAGTTTGCAAGTTTCTTATACAGGTAAATATACTCTATGACCCTGCAATCTCACTCCAAGGTATTTGCCCATAAGAAACAAAAACCTGTGTTCTCACAAAAATCTGAAATGTTTATAGCAGCTTTATCCATAATCAGAAAAAAATGATAAAAACTAGTGAGTGGATAGAAAAACTGGAGAATATGGATACTATGGAATATTACTCATCAATTAAAGATCAGTGAAACAATATGGATGAGTTACAGTGCAATTTGCTAATTGAAAGAAGCCCAACCAAAACGCTTAGTGTACAATTCCATTTATATGACCCTCTGGAAAAAATAGAAAATTATGGATGGAAAGCATCAGTGATTGTCAGGGTAAAGGGAAGTGCTAACTTCAAGGGGCGGCCTAAAGAAATTTTAGGTGTTGACGGAATTGTTCTGTATCATGATTACAGTGTACATACAGTACTCTGAGTATTTGTCAAAATCTATAGAACTGTTTACCACAATGTATGAATTTTACTGTTAGGTATATTTTAAAATAAACTGAAATAAAATGAAATAAACTACTTTTTAAAGGCATGCAAGGTGAAAAAAATACTAGAAAGATTGACTTTCAATTTTCAACCTAATGAAAAAACAGGATATATAGAAATTCACACATACTGACAGCAAATTAAATATCCAAAAAGACTGCATAATAAAATACAAAGAACATTAGAGAAAGCATCAGAAGATTTAGTCTTAATCCTGAGCCTGCACCACTTTCCTGTGTCCTTGGAAAGGTCACTTGACCTTCTTGGTTTCATCCATGGCAAAATAAATTGGTAAAATTTTGTAGGAGAATGACACTTTCAGTTAGACAAACAGGCCTCATTTTAAATCCTCTCACCTTAAATTTCATGTCATATATGTAGTGCTAAGCAAGTTATGAAACTTTACGGAGCGCCAGTTTCATATATAAAATGACAATAAGAATACTAATACGCAAATTGTTTTAAGTTTAATAATGCATCATATTTGGTAAGGCTATTTGGAAATAGGCACCTTGTATGTTTAACTGCATATAAAAAAATCTCTGATGGATAATAATAAACGAATTACAGTATCTATGTGAAGAATGGGAATTTAGTGGATAGGAGCAAGGAGCAAAATGTTTGACAATAAATCATGTGAGTGAATTAATTATCCAAAATACAAATAAAAAATGTAAATAGATGAGGTATAAAGAACCCATCCTGGGACCTGGTACTCAGAAGGTATTTATGAGATATTCTGGGGGTTGTGATGGTAGTGGTGACATTGGTATAATAAAGTTAAGTTATAAAGGACTCAAGAGGATGGGGTTCATTCTGACTGGTGTTCATGTAAATACTGCCACAAAAGACCTGGGCAGAGTCTCGTCGGTGGATGCTGTTTGGGTGCTCAATAGCCTTTAGGTAATTCGCAAAGATATTACTTCCCCAATAGAACAGCCCTATTACCCAGTTATTTTATTCTCATTTTTTGAGTCTAGCAGATTATCTATTTCTTTGTTTTTCACAAGTCAACTTCTAAGTCTTATTCTTAAGTGATCAAACTGTTATGCTAAGTATCAAAATCCTGCCGTTGCTATTTAAAATTTTGAGCAAATGTCTGAAGTATCAGTTTTACTTAAAAAGAAAAACCCAACTTCATTATAGCAACTATTGAAGGAGAACATTTCAGCATAGAGGTCCGTCGCATAACACAGCACATGGCAGGTTAATGTAGCATGCCGTAATACGTCATGAGAATGTGCTTCCATGTGTCAACAGCATGTGGTCTGGTTTTCATAACAATTGATTTTACAAAAAGTGGGTAAATTTCTGCAATAGGAACTATGATAATGGAATATCTAGCTTCTCATTACCTCCTGGCAAACTCTCCCTTTTCCATTTCAACTTGTCATTGAGTCATTATAAAAGTGCTCCCATACAGAATGCTGCATAGGAGGCTGCCGTTCATCACCTGTGGTTAGCTGTCCTAACAAGGCAAATGTGTTCCTGGTGGAGCTCTGCCAAATAGTTTGTCACTGGAGTCTACCATTGCCCAGGAGATTCATGGGTACAATGTACTGGGGCATTCCATTATCCAAGGCCCTGCCGAACATTTTACAGGATTCTTAACCACTATCAGACAAACCACTATTTTAAAATACTTTATCCACTCAGCACTTGGTGAACAAGAAAGAAAATATGAAATCAATAACAAGTATTTTAGTGCACTCAAGTATATATAGAGACCTTCCCTGACTAGGAAAGACATATACACACAGTCTTGTGTGACATCAGTGTTGCCTCATAATGACTTTGTGGATTCCTTCCTGCAAAGATAAGCTGAATTATACACACTATGGTCTTATCTTCTCTGCTTTTACTTATTTGAAAGCACTATTGCCCTTAATGAATTCTAGGTCTCATGAACATCTCAATATTTCCATAGTTACCAGCCAACAAACATTCCACAGACCACTACATTTATTTCATTTCATCCTCAAGGAAATCCTGGAAGAGAGATATTGTGTCCACTTTATATGTGAGAGAACTGAGACTCAGAGCTAAAGAAACAGGGCCCAAATCACATAGGTAGAAATAGCAGAAATAGTATTGGAATCTCCACCTGAGTGGTTCTCCAAATAAGCTCTTTCCAGTAAACAGCCGAGCCTTGAACAACATGGGTTTGAACTATGCAAGTCCCCTTATATTCAGATTTATATATATTGGACACTTTTTTGTAGATTTGTAACAATTGAAAAAACATTTTCTTTTCTCTAGCTTACTTTATTATAAGAATAGAGTATATAATACATATACAAATCATGTGTTAATCGTTTTGTTATCATTAAGGCCTCTGGTCAACAGTAGGCTCTTAGTAGTTAAGTTTTGGGGGAGTCAAAAGTTATAAGTGGAGTCTTGACAGAGCAGGGGTCAGCACCCCTAACCCCTGAGTTGTTCAAAGGTCAACTATATTGTTTCCTCCCCTCAAGATCAAGGGACATCAATTGTATCTCTGCCTTCTCTTATCCCTATACCACCTGGTACAATAAGTACATGTTGAGAGACAATTCTTCATGGCATTTCTGCTCATCCTTGGGCTACATTTCTAATGATGTTTGCAAAGCAAACAGCCTTGGAAGAGGAGATAGTGTCTTCTTCTGGAGCAGAGGAAGATTTGTTTACTGTTGGAATAATACAGAGCATGTCTCCCTGTGGAGCACAGGCTGGGCAGGTTTTACTTGCTGTCTCTTTCAAGACTGGTGGTGGGGTTAGTTCTAAGCTCAGTGTCTCAGCTGTGACACAAACCCATTGTGTGTGCTTCATCCATTGGGATGGCGCCAGGTACCCCCATGGGACTCGGGGGTGGGTGGAGCAAAGCAAAAAGCTCCGTGGCTCTAGCTGTGCTGAGTAATAAAGCCCCGGGGTCTTGTGTGTCTGGCTAACTCATTAGCTTGCAAGCAAGGCAAAACTGCACACCCCTCACAGTTCTTTACAATAGCAGGTACTCTATTCATAGCCCATTGACTTTTTAAAATACATTAGGCAGTATTCAAATATTTTGCAATTTAGTGAACCATGAAAGTATAAAAACTCTGCTATAATAATTCACTAAAGAATATTTTACTTAGATAATCCACTTACTGATACACAGTAACAGAACTTGATATAACCAACTGAGCAGTCACACAAATGCCTAAAGAGTAATTTCTCTAAGAATGAACGAGTGAATAAAGTAAGTAAATAAGTAAATCCATTTTCTATTCTGAGCAACCAGACTACAGAATAATCTAATTTGGCTTATCAGATTAATAATAATAATAATAAATTTAAAAAATTCTTGGTTCCCACTGTCCAAAGACAATGAGATTGGATTTCAAATTCTATTTTGTTTAATTATGAAAAGATGGCATATAATATTTCACTCTGTAAAAATAATTTTTTTCTAACATTATTCCAAATCTATTATTTGGCTATTAAATTGCCTCACATTAGCTGAGTCACAAGTAACCTGTCATTGTTTTTTTAGGCAATTTAAACTGCAAATACCAGCAAGAATTAATCATCCTCTATTTCTTCTGCTCTCAGATTATCTTCCTAAATTAGAGGCTTTTGATCTTTAAACTCCTTTGACTTACTTTATGAGCAGAATGACACAGTGCACACAATGGGAAGAGCACACTATTTTCTAGGAGATAATATAGAGTAACACAAAAATTAGATGAAGTTAAGGTAAATTAAGGTGGGCTTTGAGGGGTGAAATAAGATCAAGATGCTGGCCTTAGAGGATTTTAGTATGGCTCATCTTTTCCTCTCTAGATTAAGTTTTGAACTATTAACATGTTGGCAAATTCTACTAGGCTAATTATTTGAAGAGGAGTGAAGGGCGTGTACCTAGAAGGAAAACAATAAGCCTACTAAATATAGGCAAGTTTTCAGATATTACATGGGCATTTGAAAGTTGAATGTTGTGGCTGTCAGGAAAAGTGAAGGCTATACACAGCACCCAGATCCTAAATATCTGGTTTTGAAACAAATTCCCTTATTCTCTCCATGAAGTCTGCTTTTTCCTCAGTCACGATATGCAGATAGCATAGTGGGGGAAAAGGGAGTGGGGCAGTGTTCTTGAGCATGCTACCTGCTACAAGCAGCCTGTGCCTTTTTCTACCATTCAGAATGCGGCCAAGAGCACAGTGTATTTTATGATCAATAGAGAGGAACCAGCCCTCTTCTTAATGCACTTCATTTAACTCCTACTGTTTCCACTCACCTCATATCCTGCTGACTGTTTGCTCAACCAGTGCTCCCAGGCCTTAATAAACTTGAGAATCACCAGGGGAGCTTGTCAAAACACACACTCCTCCCCCTGCCTCTTGGTTTAGTGCCCAGGGCGGGGACATGGTTGCATCACTAACCACTCCTGGGTGATGCTGAGGCCATGGATTCTTGAATTATCACTGTGGCACATCACATCATCAAGAGTGCAGAGTAGAAAATGTGCCACACTTTGAGGCTTTTAACTTCTACTCTTTTCCCCTGATGTTAAGGTTGGGAGGCAGGGAGGACAGGAGAGGGAAACTTTTATGCTCTAATTACTGTGATAACCACAGAGAAAAATACTCCATTTTGGAAGAAGTTTTTAAAAGAATTGTCAATGTTAGAATTACAAAGGCTAGAGTTATTTTTTACCTTTAAAATTCCATTAAAGTCAAGATGATTGTGTAGTAAATTGCCACATAATTGAGTATAAATGTGTTGTGGTCTTCTCTGAGATGTTCTACACACAACCTTTTCTGCATAGCACAAAGTTCAAAATACAGTAGTTAGCTCGCTATAGTTATTATTATTATTATTATCAGTAGCTACTGTTTTTCAAGCATCAACTAAAGACTAAGGGCCAGGATGACTGCTTTCTCAAATATTGTATAATGTCATTAATAGTATCATGGTAGAAAGAGAAGCCCCAATATAGATTTTTAAAAAAATTTTGGCCACATTATATGGTTTGGCTCTCTACACATTTAAATTGCCTACTAAGTTTACAGAATTCTACATGATTTAGTTGTGCATAGACAGCCTTTGAAAAATCATTACATTCCCAACTTTTTCCCAACCAGCATTATCCTGATACCAAAACCCAAAGACTTCACCACAAAAACCACATTCATGTCTCCTGAATATATACACAAAAATCCTTAACTACAAAAACTTCTGGAAGAAGTCACAAAAAAACATCTCTAAAAACTCAAACATGATAAAGAAGTACCACTAAAAAACTAATATAATCACTGAAATAGAAAAGACTTATAATACCAAGTGCTGGTGAAGAGGCAAAGCCACTCAACTCCTCATAGTTTGCTGTTGAAAATGCAAAATAGTACAACCACCTTGGAAAATAGTGAAATAGTTATCTATAAAGTTGAAGATACAATAATATATAATCCACTAAACTCACTTCTAGACATGTACCCAAGAGAAATGAAAATGAATGCCCATACAAAGATTCATATTCAAATGTTTCTACCAATTTTATTCATAAATGGCAAAAACTGGAATCAGGTTAAATGCTCATCAACTGGATAAACAAAGTATGTTGCAGCCGTACAGTGGAATCTCACTCAGCAGTAAAAAAGAACAAGCTACCAATACATACTCCTGCTGGATGCATCTTGAAAGTATCAGACCAGTAAAAGAATCCAGACACAAAAGGCAACAAAAATACTCTAAGTTTCCATTTATATATTTTATTTATATGACCTTTTGGGAAAGGCAAGACTGTAGACACAGAAGCCAGATCATTGGCTGCCAGGGAATGAGTGATTGATTGCAAAGGACTATGAGAAACCTTATTGGAGCAATGTAAATGTTACATATTTTGGCTTTGGTGTGGCTATTACACAACTCTGTACAACTGTTAATTTGTAAACTGTAAACTGTAAGTTGTTAGAACTCATTGACATGTACACTATAATGTGCACCAAACAAAACTTTCTATTATTTTCTTCTTTGGAGGGAAGAAATGTATTGAGAAATGGTTTTGAGCAGCCCAGATATTAGGGGTTTCCTCATGTCTCTGGCTTCCCCAGAAATCCACATTCCAATTACCACAAGCCCAGTCATAGACAATCAATGCATTAACTTTAGTCACAAACATCGAGTATGGCAAAGAATTTGCTTTGTCTAAAATCTGACAAGAAAATAATTAGTTTCCCTCAACCTGGCCCTAAGTAGTTTCAGACTACAAAGAGAAAGTTTTCTCTAACAGGAGTATATAACTGAACTGTTGTTTCCTCTATGCCTTTCCATCACAGAAACCTGGAACAAAATGTGGATCTCTTTGGGACTGTGCTTTTCCTAAGGTTCTAAGGAATAATCAGCACACTGTACTGTCCTCCCATTTTGCTAACTGGCCCCCAGAGCCTGACCCTCTTGGTTTGTCTTTGTGACTGCTCACCTCTCAGCGAGGAATGGGGTAATCCGTATCAGCCAGTTCCACGGTTACACTGAGGGTCTGTACTTTGCAAACCTACTCTTAATTATCAATTTCGTTTCTGTTTTTACAAATAGCCAAGGCTCACTGAGACTAGCTCAAGTAAGTATGAGAGGTTTATTTTTTTTTATCTTTTTCTTTTTCTTTTTACCTCTTGACCCCCTTTACCTATCCTTGCAACCACCAGTCTTTTCTCTGTATCTATGAGCTTGGTTTATTGTTATTTTTGATTTAGATTCTACATAAAATATCATATAACATTTGTCTTTGACTTATTTCACTCAGCAAAATGCTCCAGATATCCATCTGTATTGTCTTAAATGAGATTTCATCCTTTTTTACAGCTGAATAATATTCCATCATACACATATGCCACAATTTCTTTACCTATTTATCCATTGAGACACTTAGGTTATTTCCATATCTTGGCAAATAATGCAATGATCATGGAAGTGCCTTTAAAAAGCAATTATAAGCAGTTTTCTTTTTTGCCTATAGTCTTCATATATGAGTAGAAGTTGTAGGTATTCCTTCACTACCAATGTGTACTTGCTTAGATACTTCAGTCCTTTGATACAAACAAAACATCCTCTGGAAGTTCTGAAGGAGCATGAAGGGTTTTTTTTAGGGGGGAGGTTGCTCCTCTTATTACTTAAATTATACAACTTGTACACAACCCTTGTCTAATAGTTGTTCATATTTGTTACTGCCAAATAGTTGGATGACACATCAGAAGATTTACAAAAGCAATATTCAAAACATTTCTATTTGAGCATCAATAAGGATAACAACTCTAATGAACTGACACACTTCAAAAAATTTAAATGAGTTTATGATAACACAAAGAATTTGTCATCATGGGAGGATACCTGTAAACCAAATGATCATTTTGAAATGGATAAATGAAAGGATTAATCATTTATTCTGCTTTTCCTATATGAACAGTATCACTGAATAATTCAAAGGGAGATGAAGAAAGTTTCTTTTAATAGAAGTATTACAGTTGATGCATGAAGAAGAAACTATAAAGTATCACCATTCAGCAATATGTTATGGATCTAGGGGTTCATTGTCACAACCATTAACATCACAGAAAAAGAGAGACAACCAGACACTATGTGTGTTCTGATGGAAGAAAAAATATATATTAGAAATAAACACACACACACACAATCTGAACATTCAGTCACTGTAAGGGACTGAGGAATATGTAAAACAACACAGGAAGGCAATCGGTGTAATACAAGTTGTAGGAAACAATCTTTTTTTTTTATTACTTGAACAACATTATGGTTACTAGACTCCCCCCATTATCAAGTCCCCCCCACATACCTTATTACAGTCACTGTCCATCAGTGTAGTAAGATGCTATAGAATCATTACTTGTCTTCTCTGTATATACTGCCTTTCCTGTGTCCCCCCACTACATTATGTGTGCTAATCGTAATGCCCCATTTTCCCCTTATCCCTCCCTTCCCACCCACCCTCCCCAGCCCCTTTCCCCTTGGTAACTGTTAATCCATTCTTGGGTTCAGTGAGTCTGCTGCTGTTTTGTTGTAGGAAACAATCTTTGAGAGAAAAATGTTCCATTTCTTCAATGCACTAGTCTAGTCACAAGGGAAAAAAGGAATAGGAGTAATCTATAGATTGAAAAAGCCTTCAGAGGCATATCAATCATTTGCAAAGTGTAGACATTATCTAGATCATGATTCAAACAAACTATAAATGAAATGTGATATTTGTGAGATAATAATGTAAACAGTGGATAACACTAAGCATTCTTAATAATGTCTAACAACTGTACTGAGTTTATGATGATAAAAAGAGTCCGTATCTTCTAGAGATGCATACTGAATATATAATCAATGAGTGAAAGAGGGAAGAGCAGAGTTACAGATAATATAGGATTGGTCATGAATTTGTCATTGTTGAACCTGGTCAGTGGGTACAACTGGAGTTTGTTATAAACTCTTCAGCTTTTTAAAGTGCTTACAAGTTTCCATAATGAAAAACTTTTTAAAAGGAGATACAAAAATGCACACACACACAAAAAAATATGCTTTTGGGGCTTATTTTAGCTGGCTCTAACAATCACATTACATTTCAAACCTTAATAGAGCCAACATTTGAAGGTATGGAGAGGCTTGATCTTCATTATTTTTCCTTTCAGATATATATTTTCTCTGCCCTTTATAATCTTATAACTAATGAGCTCTTCAGTTATATTTACTCAATATTTTAAACCCAAAGATCCTTTTAGGATGACCCTTCAAAATGAACTTTACCACCCCCACTTGCCTCTCAGCCCTTATCCAGCACTGTTAGTACCTGGAACTAAACACTTTTATACAATTGGTTGTAAAAATACCGTCTTTAAAACGCGAACTCTGCTGTCTAAATATCACAACAAATCTTCAAATTCCTTTATAAATTATTCCAAATGTTGCCTTCTGTACTTTTGTCTCCACTAATTGAAAGTAGTGCTAATATTTATGAATGAGGATCCAACTATTCCTTCTTTTTTGCCTTTCTTAGTTAATGGCATTCCCATGAGGATACACACTTCTTTCCGTTCTTTTACTCAACAAGTGTTCATGACCTACTGAGGACTCCAAGGTGAATATGAAAGGGAAGCAATCATTGCCTTAAACTTGATTAGACAGTAGAAAATGAAGATACTTTTAAAACTAAGAAATATTTTACAGAGTTAATAAATATTTAGTCTGAAGTACATATAAGTTTAGCTAGTCCTAAAGGTTCTGGATAACCTTTGCCAAAAGTCAGGCTTGCACAAGGCTTTAAAATTAAATTATTTCAATCATTGGAGATGAATGAGAACAACTTTCAGGGCAAAGTGAAACAGTCCTACATTAAAAAATGGAGATAGTAAGGTATATGAAGCAGCTCCTGGTGTGCAAAAGTGCTGAGTAAGGCTTATTGGGATGAAATAGAATGACAAAGATTTCACTGGATTGGATCAATTTTATGAATTAGATTGGATTGACTGGGTTGCTGGAGTTGACTTGATTGGATTTAATTTAAAAAGGGAAGAGCCTTTTCTGGGAAGTCATGAGACTAGGAGGATGGATAGATATGAGACAGCCAGGATAAGGAGCATGCATGGGTTTGGATGGTTAGAGCATTAGGAGGGTTATGTGTTCTTAATTTATAATTCAAGAAAATGAAATTTTGATTCAAATTTTAAAAAATACTGAGCACACCCTAGCAGGTACTATTAACTTTATAATTCTAGTTAAGAAAAGTTACTTCAGCAGCTCTTTTAGGACAAAGGGATTGAAGAGGATTAGATTAGATCCAGGTGACAGAGATCAGCAAAAATGTCACTGAGTTTGCCCAGACCTGAAATAAGATGGGCCTGAATAAGCTGTGAAAAGCAGACTGCCAGGATTTTAGCAACTTGACTCCCATGGCTAAGGTTCAAGTCTAAACAAATGTATACTAAATTCTGTTTTATATCAAAAAATACTAAAGTTCCAAAATATTAATATTAAAGTAGCCTTACAGTCAGTTTGCTTGGTAAATATTTTATAGACTTAAGTCATCCTTTCTCGTGAGTGGCAACGCTAGTAAAATAACATAAATCACCCATTTTTTCCTTTACTGGTCAAAAGTAGAGTTATTGAATAGAGAATATTTTTTAACAGCATAGTGAGTTCCCAAATGGCCGTAGCCCAGAATGTCTAGATAGGTGACCCTCCTCCAGACCCCATTCTCACCTGCAGCCATTAATTTGTGAAGAGAATAAATGCCTCCTAAGAAAAGAACTCAAAATAGTTTGTACTTGTAGTTAAAGCTTAGGGAATAAAGAAGATATAAGAGATCCCAACAAGGAATAATCTAAGGTTCCTGGGAGATAATTCATTTTGGAGAAAAAAGAATTTAGGCATGGTGAATTAGCCTGAAGTGTGTCTGAAGGCATTTATAATTTGTAGTTTAGGGTGGTGGTTCTTAGTAAACTTGACCCATACCAGCCAGTCTAGGGTGTGTGTCTTAGAAAAGTGAATAAATAGAACTAAAAGGGGTGTTTAGGTAAATTCTGCAACACTGGTACCTAAGTCTCTCCTTAGAAAGAGTGGAGGGGACTGATTTCCTAGACCTTAAAATGCTGGTAAAGACAGGAACTCCTATAGAGGTAAAACAGAGGATTCAGCCATCAAAAGAGGCATCAGGCAATAGTCTGGGTCAGAGGTACAACAACAAAGCCAACAGAAGCTTGAGGGAGCTTGGGGCATCTTCTGGATAACCTTGAGTGTATCCTAAAGTTACAAGGGAAGGATATCTCCAACAGGAAGCTGAGAGTCTACGGTTACACACACTGGCTTTAAGGACTATCAAAATATCAAGATGCTGATTAGTCAGCACAAAGCTGCCACGAAGGTGAGCAAGTGATGAGGAAATTGCAGGTGCCCCACAAGATACTGATCCCTTCATCTCTCCCCATCTCTCCCAGCAGAGAGCCTCCGCAGCCAAAGCCCCACCCTTCACCCAGCAGGAGACAAGCACCTCAGGCACTGGCTGCCCCAAGACGATGCATTGCTTGCAGGCAAGGAGGTGTCTATCACTGTGGCCAAGTTAGGGCCCCACACAATGGGCTGTGGAGCTGCCCGCGGCTTCTTCTAAGAACCAAGAAGAAAGCCCGGGTATGGGGCAGGGCAGGGTGGGGGTGAGTTGAGGACACAGGGCAGGGCATAGGTATGGTAAGTGCAGCTCCAGGCAAACAATAGGGCATCTTTCCCCCCAAGTGCAGTTTAATGCTCTTTGTGGCTGGTGTGGCCTTAACTAGTGATTTCAAAGCCAGTGGTAGGGCGACAGCCCCGGCAAAGGTGGGTGCATTCTGTAAGTGATAGCATTAACACTTTGAAAGGCTTAATATGAAAAACTGTATTGCATTCACAATCTGCTCACGTCATCCCAAGAAAATTTCCATATTCCACTTGCTAATAAAAGAAGGAGCTGTAACTTTCTTTAAAAATACTTTTCAATCTTATGCATTTTTGAATAGTTGTGAAACAATTTTATCACTCTCTGTTGGATCAGTCTGGATGATGGAGAATTTAATTCCTTGATTTAACCCATTTTTATTGAGCATCTACTACATACCAAGCCCTGCTCTGGGTGCTGGTGATACGGCACTGAAGAAAAGAGACAAAAATCCCTGCCTCCCTGGGGTGGGTCAAAAATGAACAAGTGCAGTAGGTATGTTTTGGATAATGATAATTGCTAATGAAAAAATTAATCAGGAAGGTGATAGTGTTGCCATGTTAAACCAGGATCACCAGTGAAGGCCTTAAAAAAAGACAGGATTTGGGTCCAGACCTGAGTCCAGTTCTGATCAGGAATGGCAGGGCTGCTTCAAATATCACACTTGATTTTTGAAAGTTGTTTTTACACACACAAGCTCAAATTCTTTTTAAAATTTGAAAAGACTTTATTGGGAAGTGTTACCCCAATGTTGTGTTTAATATCTTTCCTAAATCTCTGATTATTTTTATAATAATATTATATAAAGAAACTCAAAGACATAGTAAGGAAGGTCCTCTAAGGCTGAGTTTCCACAGTGATGTGGAGGACAAAGGTAACATCTGGATATTTCAAACTGCTGTCACTCTTTAATTAGAAAGATGTGTGTGTTAAAAAGTGATTTTTGTCTGTCTTGCACGGTGAATTTCTCAAGTAACTACTACTCCCCATTGTATTCTTTGCAGAAGCAGTCAAGGTCGCAGGCTAGCAGTGCGGCTCTGCTGCCTCTTGAATGCCCACTCCTTCGGGGCAGGAACTTTGTTGTCTTCGTATTCCCACAGCTGGCCAACCCTGGCACGTGAGAGCCACTAATCAGAATTTGTTCATGAATTAACTTTGTTTTACATATTCCTCTCCTTCTAAAACTAATACATGTTCATTGTAGACCTTTGAAGAAAGTTAAAATCGAGAAAATAGCCTGTTAGTGACCTTCAGTGGAAACAGAACCAGGATACCAGCTGCAGGTCAAATGCCGGGCTGAATCTATCCACGTCAGAGCAAGCTCGGATCTCCTTTCCCATTCCTCCTCCAGAAAAGCAAACCCAACGAAGGAAAAGAGGGGAAAAACGCTGATCTGCACCACTGCCTGCCTCTGCCGGGCTCCTTTAGACTGCTCTCTGTTGCCACAGCTCTCCGCAGCTCCCGCTCATCCTTGCAGACCCACACCCTTCCAGGCGGCAGCTAACTTCATGAGACCCAAGTGCCCCTCTGTCTGAGGAACTGTCAGGCCCACAAGGCCCCCAGCTCATTCCTTCTGCCCTGGGTATATCACCAAATACAAGAACTTCCCTGTCTACGGTCTACTCCAATGCTCTCCTCACACCCAGACCATCCTGCACTTCCTCTCCCCTTGCCCAGCTCCCTGCTCCTCTTTTTCCATCCTCTCATTGCTTAGATGAGGACTAGAACAGTAACCCACTTCTTTGTATCTTCTGTCTTCAGTAAGTGTTGTCTGGCCTTATCTGAAATGTTCACCTCCCGACAGGAGCTGACCAATCCCACAATGTCCCACATACCACAGAGACCACAGAAAAGGAACCATACCTATTCATTCCCAAGTACCACTTCCAAACGCCATCTGTCTATAAAGTCCCACTACTCACATGCTGCCCCACTCTATCACAGTTGCCTAGTGTGAAGAAAGTGAATGTTCCTTTGGCCTGTCCCTGATTGGCTAGCTCACTGCACACATGTGGGCAATATGTTGTTATTGACTATACATATAGAGCTCTGCCCAGTGCCCTGGGCTGCTGCATGGCTGCACTGCTGCAGGAGAGCAGAGGCTGGAGTGGTGGCAGCACCAAGGACAGAGACTGAGATGGCTGTGCAGACAGAGGGGCCCAGAGGCAGAGACTGGCTTGCAGCATGCAGACTCGCTCTGAGTGGATGGGATTCTAGTGACCGACCTGCCACCGTGGGACTTTGCAGCTGCCTCTCGGTGAGAGCCAGAGGTGCCCAGGAGTTTGATACCCTTCCCAGCCCATGCTGAGTATAAACACCCAATTCATTTTCCCTCAAACAGCAAAGCTGTGAGATGCAAAGTGAACTCCAGAGTCCCAGGCAAAATTAGGCTGCGACTGGGTTTCCCCTGGAAAACAGACCTTTGCTTGGCTTCTTCCCACAGTTCCTTCCTGGTTTCTTTTGTGACACTCAATGCACCAATTGAACCCACATCTTCAGCACAAGTTCTTTTTAAGGAATAACTCATCTTGTTGCTTTGTCTCTGGTTCTGCTTCTTTGTCCTCACAGCACAGGCTGATGCATTTGTCCTCACATTCCTTTATTTATAGATGCAAGTTTGCATTTCTTCATCTATGCAATCTTTCACCTATCTTTTTTGAGCATCTGCCAGGTGGTGTGCACTGGGAAAAGCTATTAGTGTATAATGAAAAAACAGGTTTTAGTCTAACCCTACATCTAAGTAAAATAAATCCTAGTTAAAGAAGTTAATTATATTTGATTATTCAAATTATTTGTGGTTAATCAATTAGATGAAGATATTTGTATTTTATTAATTTAACAACTGACCAAATGAAGAAGGTACATTGAAAGATGTAATATTTCCAGAAATGTCCATACTCTAAATTGTTCCTGAATAAATACATCTTGAATAAAAGCAAAATACATGTAGTAATTTTAAAGACTTTACAAACCTTAAGTTACTATGTAAGTTTAAGACAAAATGGACTATGTGTATCATTAGTTACTCATAATTACTGTTTTTTTCTGATTTATTATCTAGTTGTATTTAAAAATGCACTTGGGTACAGTGATTTGCAGAATACATTTTCCCATAAACCTAATGTTACTGATTCTTAGGCTGACTACAGCAATTCATTATAAGCTGTTTAACCTGTAATGTGCCTGAACTATTATACATTTTCTATGGAAAAACAGTAAGCATTCAGGTAGGTGCCAAATTATTATCTGATAAAGCAAGCAAACAAAACATGATACAAAGAGGAAAGGCATGTTCAGTCCTTCCCCAGTTCTGGTGCTGAAGGACATGCCCTCCTGTGGGGCCACCTTCCCTCGGGCCACACCAGGCTGATGCACTTGTCCTGCCGCTTCCACAACCCCACCTGCAACAATATCATCCCGTTCGGGATCTGCCCTTCCCGTACGGCTCTGGCTCTGCTTCACTCGAGCCCCCCACATCCTGGTAAAACCTTTTCATTCTCATCAGTGTGTCACACCTCATTCTTCTACCCTGAAACGAGCAGCCTGAAGGGCACACCAACAGCTGGAAGAATCCTGGCAGTGAGTATCACGATGCTAAGTAATCTCTTTTTTTATTAAGGTATGATTGATATATACTCTTATGAAGGTTTCACATGAAAAAACAATGTGGTTACTACATTTACCCATATTATCAAGTCGCCACCCATACCCCATTGCAGTCGCTGTCTATCAGTGTACTAAGATGCCACAGATTCACTATTTGCCTTCTCTGTGCTACACTGTTCTCCCCGTGATCCCCCACACCATGTGTGCTAAACATAGTACCCCTCAATCCCCTTCTCCCTCCCTCCCCACCTGCCCTCCCCCACCCCTCCCCTTTGATAACTGCTAGTCCCTTCTTGGAGTCTGTGAGTCTGCTGCTGTTTTGTTCCTTCAGTTTTGCTTCATTGTTATACTCCACAAATGAAGGAAATCATTTGGCACTTGTCTTTCTCCACCTGGCTTATTTCACTGAGCATAATGTCCTCCAGCTCCATCCATGTTGTTGCAAATGGTAGGATTTGTTTTCTTCTTATGGCTGAATAATATTCCATTGTGTATATGTACCACCTCTTCTTTATCCATTCATCTACTGATAGACACTTAGGTTGCTTCCATATCTTGGCTATTGTAAATAGTGCTGTGATAAACACAGGGGAGCATATGTCTTTTTGAATCTGAGAAGTTGTACTCTTTGGGTATATTCCAAGGAGTGGGATTCCCAGGTCAAATGGTATTTCTATTTTTAGTTTTTTGAGGAACCTCCATACTACTTTTCACAATGGTCGAACTAGCTTACATTCCCACCAGCAGTGCAGGAGGCTTCCCCATTCTCCGCATCCTCGCCAGCATTTGTTGTTCTTAGTCTTTTTTATGCTGACCATTCAGTTAGTAACATTTTTACTGCTCAGTTTGTGGAGTTCATTGTCATTAACTACATTTTGAATTAGTTTTCTTTTTTTTAAGTATAAGAATGTTTTATACAGCATCCACCTGTGAATATATATTCATTGAGTGGGTGTTCATGTCTCATGGGTTTTGTGTCATACTTTAAAGTTAGAGAAACAGGAAGCATATGAAATCTTGTAAGTATAGGAGCATCTTACAAAGTGGTATCTGGTTTTCTCTGGTTTTATAGATTTTTCTAAATGCTCATAAGCATACCTTTTGGTATGTTTTGGGGTGGCCACCTAGAATATTTATTTTTATAGCTGTCTTATGTTCCAATGCAGCCAAAAATTTTCCTCCTCAGTAACTCTCATAGAATCTATCACTCTGTCATATAAATAACTAGGACTAGAAAAGTTTGGAGATATGTAAGCCATGCATACTTTTTAATCAGAATAAAATATTCTTTGTTTACTATAATTTGATCTGGGCCTTATTTTTAAAGTTGGATTAATCTGACAATGAGGTGGAGATCTTTTGCTCACCCATGAATCTGCAACTAAGTCAATAAAGAGGTGAGTCTCGTGTGAGACTTTGGAGCCTTTATTCTCCCATTTGGGACACAGATGCCTTTCAGGTTCATAATACACCTTATGATGTACTTAATATTGGTTCAGTGTGTTGCAAGTTCAACACCCTCCCTGAGACACTTACAAATGCTTGGTACTTGGACTCTATGGTTACCATTGGATATCCTTTCTTTTTTTTTTTTTTTTTTTTTTTTTTAGATAATTATTTTTTATTGAAGGGTAGTTGACACACAGTATTACATTACATTAGTTTCAGGTGTACAACACAGTGATTCAACATTTATATACATGATAATTCTAAGTACCAGCTATCACCATACCAAGTTGTTACAATATTTTGACTATATTCCTTATGCTATACATTACATCCCGGTTGCTTATTTATTTTACAATTGGAAGTGTGTACTTTTTCTTGGTTGTTGTTGTTAGGGCATCTCTCATATTTATTGATCAAATGGTTGTTAACAACAATAAAATTCTGTATAGGGGAGTCAATGCTTAATGCACAATCATTAATCCACCCCAAGCCTAATTTTCGTCTGGATATCCTTTCTTAAATGAATTTCTGTTCTCTAGTCTGGCTCTTATGGCATTTATCTCCCAAGTGTGTGACAAAATAATTGTCCCTGGACTCCCACCCACACAACTGTATATAAAATATATTTGTATGTAGCAAAACTATTATTGAAGGTGGGTATGCCTCAGAAGAAGAGTTAAGGACCTTACATCACGCACTCGACAATTTAAAAGAGCCTCTTAGACTGCCCCGTTCTTTTTCTGCTGCAGTATTTATTAAATATAAAAATCACATGCTCTTACAAGAGTCAAATATAGAAGGATATATGGTGGGAACTAAAATCCGTACCCCACTTAATACTTTCCTATTTATCCTTCCCCAAGAGGGCTGTGCCTGTTTGGCACATTTTGTTCATTGACAACCCAAATGCCATCCCCTATTTCTATGAAAAGAACTTCTTTGTTTCTGGGCAGCAATGTTGTTAACCCCAGGTCATTACTGTAATTCATCTAAGCCACTCATGTCACTCCTTTTTCCTGCGTCAGATGCTCAATTTCCAGGCATCCATTGCAGTGAGCAGTGACCATGTGACATAGTTCAGAACAATGAATGGGGAGGGGGGCGTGGGGCTGGCCTCTAGCACTTAGGAAAATTCATGTGCCTAATTAGTGAAACATGCACACACACACACACTCACACAAAGCTTCATTCACATACACACTTATATACTCTCTTACATTCACACTCGTTTCCAAGCTTTCTCACCCACTCACATTCAGATCAAACCCTTTCTCCCATATGCTTTTTCTCTCTCTCTGATCTTCCCTATTCTCTGCTGTACTCACACTTTATCTCACTGACTCTTTATTGAACACTCACCTATCTTGCACTTTCTCCCATAAGCTTTCTTTTGCATGCACTGTCATACTCTTCCACACACATGCACCCACCCTCTCTCACACACATTCTCCTATGCTTACAGATCATACTTGCATATCTCTCTTACATACTCTTACGTATACCAACTCTCTCACAATCTCAAATACCAAATTTTATTTTCTTATATTTTTTCATTCATACTCTCTCATGTACACATACACACTATTGTGGTCCTACTTTCCTAGTTTTAAATAAATGTTTTCTGAGAATAGTTGACATGGAAATGAAGGAGATGGTGAGAGTAACACACCTGTAAGCGGGATTCCATCAGGGTCTGAAAATATATTCTGGTTCTAAAACCCACAGAGTAGTACACCCAGCAACTAAGTGATGCTGAGTGTTGCAGGAATTTTCTAGAGGAGCCGATGTACCTTCAAGGATTCTAATTCATAATCCCTCATACAATTAGGAAACAGATAAAAATCACCACTTTGACCAATCCTCTCTTGTTAAATGAGGAATCTGAGACATGTTAAGTGACTTCTCACAATTTAAATGGTTAGTTAAATAAGCCACTACAGGAATCAGTCTCAGGCAACTGTTCAAGGTAACTACATAGCACCGCAATTAAGAGCGGGGCTTGCGGAGTCACACTGCCCGCACTGCAGCCCCTGCCCCGCCACCTGCTATCTGTTTCCCATAGGTGAAGTCACGTCTCTAAGCTCAGTTTGCCCACCTGTAAAAAGCATAAGGGTATCTACATAAAATTGCTGTAAAGGATAAAGTAGTTAATCCATGGCATGCCCTTACCTACTTCTTGGTTTATAAAAAATATCCCAGACTTTTTAACTATATTGTCTGCCAAATTTGTACATCTATTTTCAAGATGCTGCTTTAAATTATATCACTCTTAATTTATCATAGTCAGGAAGTTAGGAGGGAAAATGCATTCCACCTAACATTTCTGTTCCCAGATATTTTATGACACTTAAGGAATGTATCCTACCAGGAAAAAGGAAATCTCTTCACGTGTGCAGAAAAGGAGAACAATAAGGACTGTTCCAGGCTCTTTAAGGTACCTTCTAGAGTAATTCACACCCTGACTCTTAAGTGTTCCCAGAATGAATCCATGACCTCAATTTCCTGAAAGCTGGCATGTGATGCCCCTCCTGACTTGTGACTCAGACTCAAAAGATGGCCTCAGGGGTGCACACCAAGGAGGCACCAAGAGGAGCATCCCGCCAGACCCTGGGGACTCTGAAGAGAACGGGACGAATGAGAAAAGGGGGACCAATTCTGGCCCATACAACGAGACCAACCGAAAAGAGCATTATTGTGAGAGAAAACAAACAGAGAAAGTGTATTACACCTTAGAATTTTTTACGTGAATTATTAAAGAGAAGTGTCTCAATATTTATGTTTAAAGTTTGCATGAACTGTTAGAAATTAAAAATAATAGAATACAGTTTTTAAAATGGAATAAAAACTTTACAGTTCCTGTCTATTCTGGTTAGAATAACCTAGCGTACTCTTTGGAGGTCATCATTTACATGGCAGATGAGGGTAAAACAGATTTTCTTCTTTATGAAGTGCTGTGTGATGACATTACTGAAACACTAGAGTTACATATATTTTTGCATCATTTCTGAGTGCCAAACTGCATTACCAAATCTCCCACATTCTGAACACAAAAGGTCAAGACCAGGAACCAGTCTCAATACTGACTAGAAGCTGAGCAAGGACTGTGGCTGGATTCTGCCAGTTTTAGCATAGATTTTAGGCACACCAATCTTATTATTTAGCGATCCTAACATCCACCCAGCCCACATGAGCACTGTGCTCTTCTTTACTGCTTTCCAGCAATTTTTCTTTTTTATAAACCACTTTATTGAGGTATGATTGTCATACAGAAAGCTGTACATACTTAATATATACAATTAGATGAGTTTGGAGATAAGCATACATCTGTGAAACCATTACCATACTCTATGCCATAAGCATATCTACCATCTCTAAACATTTCCTACTGACCTCTTTATTTTTGTGTGTGTGATAAAAACACTTAACATAAGTTCCACCCTCTTAGCAAATGTTTAAGTATACAGTGCAGTGTTATTACCTATAGGCACTCTACTGCACAGAAGATCTTTAGGACTTAGTCATCTTGTACAACTGAAATTCTGTACCCTTTGACTCACACTGCCTCATTTCTCCCTTCTCCCAGGCCCAGGTAACCACCATTCTATTCTTTGCTTCTATGAGTTTGACTATTACAGATTCTTCATAAAAGTGTTAATATTTATATCCTCCTGTATCTGGCTTATTTTACTTAGCAAAATGTCCTCTAGGTTCATTCATGTTGTTGCAAATGGCAGGATTTCCTTCTGTTTTTAAAGCTAAATAATATTCCACTGTATGTATTTACCACATTTTAAAAAATCCATTCATCTGTTGATGGATCCATAGGTTATTTCTACCTTTTGGCTACTGTGAATGCTGCTGCAATGAATGATGATCTCTTCAGGATCCTGATTCAGTTTCACTGGATATATGCATACCCCGAAGAGGGATTGCTCTTCATGGTATGCATATATTCATATGACACCATGTGGTCATTCAATTTCTAATTTTTTGTGAAACCTCCACTGTTTTTCATAGTGGCTGCACCAATTTACATTACCACCAACAGGGCATAAGTGTTCTCTGTTCTCCACATCCTCACCAACATTTAGCTTTTTTGTTTTTTTGTTTTTTTTGGTAATACCCATTCTAACAGCTGTGAGGTGATATCTCATGTGGTTTTGATTTGCATTTCCCTGATGATTAGCGGTGGTGAGCATTTTATTTTCTGTAGTATTTATAAATTTCTGTGAATTCTACAACACACCTGTATACTCACAATAAAAACCTGCAGTGCGTGGGGGTGGGAATGCTGCTCAAGAAAGCAGGGGAAGCAGTGCATGTGGGTGGGAGGCCTTGTCTGGGCCATCAAAAAGGAAGTGGGCAGAGAGAAGGGTCACCCCATGGGATGCCGATATTAATAGTGACTTGCCTGTTTTGAGAGATGGGAGAGAATGGAGACTTAGACCCAGAGTGGCAGCTCCTTCTGCCTTGGGCGGACCATGAACTACGTCCCAAAGGGCTGTGTTGTTCAGTCAATGGTTGACATCTCAGCGGCTGCATGTTGTGTGAGTCACATGCAAATAACAGCTTACAGTTCACATTGTAAGCTAAAAAACAGTTTCATTTTTTGCATTTTGATATCATCTGAATGGCTGTAGATTGACTGAAGAACATTTGGCGCAAGATAAAGGGCTACAGAAATCATCGTGTTCCTTCAATGCCATGCAAAGTGAGAAAAACATGTGCCCTCAAAGTCTTTGCATAGATACCTTTACTGACTAGCTGGTGAGATAAATCAGTTTAAAGGCATGACCCATGTAATTCCAATCCATAATTACCAGCAATAAAGAAATAGGTATGCAGGTGAGGAGGGAATTTGGATGCAGGTCATTTTACTTTTTAGCTTTCATTTCTCTGCAGGTTTTTTCTTTTAGACACATTGTCAGAATGCATAAGTAGTCACCTTTCCACTTATAGAAAATAAGTACTTAATTTGATTCATGATGACAACAGACCCACTGTGCATAAAATTGCAGTATTTCCAGAATCTATTGCCTGGCCTTAGTGCATCTCCATATCAATAGGTAATTACAAGGGGGTGTGAGGACCACAGAGATTGGGTGGGGTCCTTTTGGCAGCCAGGTAGTGAGAGACATGGGTGAGCAGAAGTAGACGACTGCTTGTAAGTAATAAATGGGTTTCTCCCACTTTAATTCTCCCTTTGACTCATTTTGGTTTCAGAGGTAATTTTCCACGGGGTTGGAAAAATATTTCCCCCTGGAGTTACATGCACCAACACTGCACAATCCAAGGTGAGGTCTCCTGAGCCACATCTACAGGGCCAGCCATAGAAAGCTCTGCAGAGAATAAGATCGTTCCCACTCAGGGACACACAGATGGGGACAAGCAGATGCAGGACCAGATGGAGTTGTGTAATTCTGTCTTGTCAACAGAATCAAGAAAACAGGGGAATTTCAGAGGAAATTACAAATGGAAATGGATCTGTTTCTTCTCTGAGAACAACATAAGAGAGACCATAAAGGGAAGGTGTAGTTAACTCTTGTGTCTTAGGCCACAAGAAAAATTATGGCCCCACTAACCGTAAGAGAGTTCCTCCCATCAGCCTCTGGATCCAATTCTGCTGTTATGGTGGAAATGAGTGCTCTCAGGAGGAACAAGGCCCTATCTTAATTTCCCTGCAGGCCACAGCCCCTTGTGCTGATCTCCTTTATGACTCCAAACTCCAAAATCACTACACTGACTCAGATTTTGTTTTGTTTTGTTTTCCAAATTTAAGTGGAAGGAAATATTCTCATGGAAATTTAAGGCAACTTTGGTAAAGCCCTCTCCTGCATTTTTCCAGTCCTTAAAATAAAGCCTTGCTCTTCCTATTGAGTGATTTTACTCATTCAGTCAACAAGCATTTCCTGAGTTTTTGCTATATCCCAAGCAAAGAGACAGATTCTATGGTTCCAGTGATAAACAACAGTCTCTGCCATCAAGGAACACACAGTTTAATTCCCATGTTGAGCTGATATTAGTTCCTCTAAGGTGCCATTCTGCTCCACTGCACTGGCTAGACCCTCCCTAAAAGGGTTTCCAGAGCACACTTGCCTTTAATGATCTATTTTGAACTCCTCACATTACCCCAGCCTTTTTCCAACTTCCCTGATGAACAACTTCATCACTGGTTCTTAGTATTTCCAGCCCTACTTCCATCCAGTCTTTGAAGCAAGCTGCTATCTTCCTGGTTATGGTCCAGCTTTTCTCAATGACAATTCTTGTCTTCTACCCTGGCCACACTGCAGTCTTAGCTTATCTTAGGTATGCCCTTCCTGGTTTGGTCTGTGCCCAGAATTCTCATACACCTGACATCAGCCTCCCCATTCTAGTGTCCCAACATCATGCATCCTCATGAAAGAAGTATCACACCAGCCAGCAGGATCAATCTGCTTGCCAGGCTGCCTTCTAGGAACCAGTTACTGTGATGATCCCATAGGTTCAAATCCCAGAACATGTTTGGGTATCTAGTCAGCCCATCCTTACAGAGTAGAGGGTCCAAGAGGAAAAACAGGAACCAAAAATAAACAGGGCTTACAAAAAACAGGACTTAACAAAAATTCCTGGGGTGCCTTATCTGGAAGACACTGGCAGCCCTATTCAGTCCCAGACTTCAAAAACTGACTTAGAAAATTTTGACAAGGGTCTCCAAAGTCCAGGGTCCGTGGTCTGTGCCTCAGAGGCCACACTTGCCTAGATCAAAGGGCAGCACTTCTCCACGGCATCAGAGTATGCAGATAAAGCTCTTCATGACTGATTTATGATCCCAAACTTTCTGAGCAAGGTAAACTCTACAGTCACCATTCATTACTCTTAACCTAGCAAGAAAAACAGACGTAAGGAACTAAAAAGGGAAGAAGGCAAAAAGAGAGAGCAAGACAATGCAAACCTCATAATAAGTCAGGAATCTGCAAAGAAAAGGAAGAGATCAATAACTTTAACTACAATCTTGCTTGAGGGGACAAATGCTGCCCCTGGACAAGGTATCCCTCCCATAATCCAGTATCTTCTTTCCATCATTCCAGCCCCTCTCCACATCTCAAACAAATTCATTATTTTAAAATCATTACTTTGAAAGTTAATTTTAGACATAGAGGTATTCCTGCCTTGAACATACAGTTTTCTTTTTATTCACAGCAGAAGGAAAAGTCCCTGGTGTTGGACAAAGCTGGACATTCTTGGTTCAAGCAGTTTGTCACTGGACTAGTGGTCATCATCTACACATCTTCCATGGAGAGGTACATTTTGAACATTACCATTTCTTTCTTTTCTCTATTATTACATGGAAGTTGAATTTTAACTCATTTTAGAATTACACCTGATTTGCCCTTGAAACTTCTTTAATGCCAATATTATATAATGTGTTTCCAATTTTAAATGTTTTAAAATGTATTTTAAGTATTTAACTGCTGCAAACAGATTGCTTGATAACCCCACCATTTTTATATTATAAAAGATTATATAAATTCCCTCAAGAGCTAAAACTACATTTTTAGTTCAGTATGAAAAATTAGCATTTTACAGGCTCAGAGCAACAAAAAACAACATAAAATTAGTATGTAAGGAAACAGCAATTTTCCTATAATTTTTCTTTCTCAGAAATCAAGATTTCTATAGTTTTTAGGTTTATTTTAGGTATTATGATGTTTAACCAGTGAGAACGGATATGACATTTTCTATTTGTACTTGATAGATTCATAAAATTTATACCTGCACAGTCCAAATCTACTCTGTCCATAGAAAAACTAAGGGTCTGATTTCCTGATGTGCAAATATCTTCCTAAGAAGTCTATGACAAATTAGGTAGATATCCTGACTCCAAGACTGGTGCAATTCCCTTTAGTCTATCAAATAAAAGACACTGAATGGGATTATGAATGTAAAAAATTCAAACAGAATCTACAAACTAGAACATTAATAAGTAAACTCAATAGGAGTGCTAACTTAAAATTTATACAAAAATTGCCTTATTTATACAAAAGAAGATTTGGATTGAGATTGCATTGAATCTATAGAGCAATATGAGGAAAACTGATTAACATTGAGTTTTCCAATCAATGAACATGATATATTATTCCTTTTGTCTTTAATTTCCCTGAGCAATGTTTGTGGGTTTTAGTGTAATCTTACATATTTCTTGTACCTTTATTCCTGAAAGTTTAATGTTTTGTGATGCTGTGGCAAATGCTATTTTTAAATTTAAATTTTTTATCACTTGTTATTATATAGAAATGACTGACTTTTGAGTGTTGAATTGTAGTCAGCATACTTGCTAAATCATCTTACTAATTATTCCAGTTTGTTGCAGATCTTTTTGTATTTTCTATTTTCACAATTGTATCATCCATATTTCATGGCAGTTTTTCTTCCTTCTTTTTGAATTTTATTCCTTTCTATTTTTTTCTCTTCCTGCAATGACTAGGACCTCTAAGTCAATGTGATTGTAAGGAGTCTTGGTAGAAATCATTTTCTTCCTAACTTCAGGAGGAAAGTGTCCACTATTTAACCACTAAATGATTTCAACTAGTCAACTTTTTCATGCTTTAGTAGATTGAGAAAGGTTTCTTACTCTTTTGCTGAGTTTTTTTAAATCATGTAAGAGTATTGAATTTGAGCAAATACTTTTTTTCTGGATCTGTTGACTGTTTAATGTGGTGAATTATATTCATTCATTTTCAAATATTAAAACAACCTTGCATTACTAGAGCAAACCCCACTTGGTGACACTATATTAGCCTTTCTTCATACATTGCTGAATTTGATCTGTTAATATTTAGTAATTTTGCAATGATTTGCAAAAATCAAATTTTACAATGATTAGATATTTTCCTTTAAGTTTCTTTTAAATACATTTTCTTTTATGTAATGTCCATATAGATTTTGGGGGTCGAGCTATTCTGTCCTGAGAAGAGGGGAGTATGCTCTTTTTCCTATTTTCAAATGTTTGTGTAAGATTGCTATTGTTTCACCCTTTTTAAATATTTTGAAAGAATTCATCAGTGAAATCAAATAACCAGCATTTTTTTCTTTGCAGGAATGTGTTTAGATGTATATAAAAAATTTTTTTAACAGATATAGGACCATTCACTTTTTTCAATTTATTCTTATGACAGTATTGGAAGATGTACTTATCTATTTCACTTAAATTATCCTATTTATTATCATTAAATTTTCTTAATATCAACTTATTTTTACATCTGTGTAAGATCTATAGAATCATTCCCTTTTTCATTTTTGCCATTGAACTGTTGTTTATTTTCAGACCATGTTTGTAGAAGTTTGTAATTTTATTAATATTTTCAAAGAACTTATTTCCAATACTCACAGTTTTTTTCTATGTTTCATTGACTTATCTTTACCATTTCATGTGTTCATACTTTGTACTGTATTTTTTCTTCTTTTTCTGGTTTCTTGACATAGAAGCTTCCATAATTGATTCATAATTTTCTTCTTTTCCACACATACTTTTAAAGGTATAAACTTCCCCCTAAGTCCTACTTTAGCAGCATCCCATAGGTTTTAACATATCATATTCCTTATTATTCAATTCAGAAAAATTTTAAATTTAAATTGTTTTTCCATGGATTATTTAGAAATGTGATACTTTTTTAAGCATTTATAAATGTCCTAGTTATTATTCTTCTGTTTCGTGATTAATTCCAGAATATAGTCAGAGGCTATATTCTGTGTGATTGCAATCATTTGAAATTTGTTGATACTTGCTGTGCTACTCAGCATAATGTCTATTTTAGCATATGTTTCATGTTCACTTGAAAAGAATATGAATTCTACAGTAGCTGGATGCAGTATTCTGAGTATGTCATTCAAATACATTGGTTATTATTTCACTCAAATTTTCCAAATCGTCTGTCTCTATATTCTATCATTACTTATAGAGCTTTATTAACACACCTAACTTTGGTGGGGATGTGTCTATTTTTTTTAGTTTTGTCACTTTTTTTGTGTGTATCTGATGTGTTTTGGACCATCTTAACAAGTTTATATAAAATTAGGATTGCTATGTCTTTCTAGACAACTAGCCATTTAACTTTATGAAACTTTTCTCTTTATCTCTATCAATACTTTTACCTTAAAGTCTATGCACCAACTTTTTGTTTCAGTCAGTGGTCGTATGGTCAGTATACTTTACTTTTCTATATGTATCTTTCCCCATACTTTTGCTTTTAATTTTTTGGTTGTTTTTACTTTCAATGTCTACGTTCTTATGATTAAAGTATACATATTGTAAACAGCGTGGAGTTGAATAAATTTCTTTAAATAATATGAAATATTTCCCTGTTATTGGAGTACTTTGTCTATTTACTTTTAGTGTGATTTTTATATCATTGTATTTGAGTGTACCATTCTACCACTTGTTTATCTATTCTAGTAGTCCTTCATTCCTGTATTTCTCTTTTCCTTCTTTCTTTGAGAATCAAGTGTATTTCTATTATTCTGTTTTCTCACCTCTATTGGCTTTTTACTTATACATTTTTGTATTAATTTTAGTAGTTATCCTAGACATTACAACAAACATACTTTATCTATGTCAGAGTTAAAATAGTACTTCTATCACTTCTCCCAAAATGTCAAAACCTTACAAAATCAACGTTTTACTCCCTTCCTGCCCTTTAGCTATTATTGTCATACATTTTACCCCTACATATTTTGTAAGCCTCAAAAGACATCTTTATGGTGTTGTTTTAAACATTCAGTGTTACATGTAATTACCTACATAATTACCCTTCCTAGTGCTCTTCATTCCTTCTTGAACTTCTGTGCTTCAGTCTGTGATCATTTCCTTTGACTGAAGAGCTTCCTTCAGAGTTCCTTATAGAATGGATCTGTTGGAGACAAAGTCTCTCAACTTTTTTTGTATGAAAAAATCTTGATTTCACCTTCCTTTCTAAAGGATATTTTCACGGGTTGTAGAAATCTAGGCTGGTAATTGCTTTCTTTTATCATTTAAAAGTGGCATTTTATTTATTTTCTGCTTCCAGAGTTACTGTTGAAAATTTGGCATTACTCAATCTTATTGTCTTAAAGGTAATATATCCTTTTTTCCCCACAGGCTACTTTCAAGATTTTTTCTTTCTCTTTGGTTTTTAGAAGTTTACTTATGATAAAATTTTCTATATGAGTTATATTTTTCTTTGTATTTATTCTCCATATGATTTTCTGTGCTCCTTGAATTTGTTGATTGAGATCTTTCATCATTTTCGGAACATTCTCACTTACCTTCAGCTGTTGCTTCTTCAGCTCTCCTTCTAAGGATACAATTATATATATTTTACATAGTTAGATATGTGATAGATATAAATAGATATATTGATTCTTAACTGACCTGTCCTTGAGCTCCTTAAGTTTTCTTTTACTGTGCCTAGTCTGCTGATAGGCCATTACTATGTGTTCTTTATTTGAGATTTTATATTTCTCAGTTTATGATGTGTATTAGATTTTAATAAACAGCAAGTCTCTGTTGATATCTTTTATTTTGTCCATCTTTCCTTCTGTTCTCTTTATTATATCGTATTACTTTATAGTTCTCTTTTAGTAACTACAATAACAGATCATTTTGTCTATGCCTTTATTGTCTATTTACATGCTCTTTAACTTTTCATTGTATGTTGAACACTGTGTATTAAAGAACCTTACAGATCTCAAATGATAATATTTTCTCCCAGAGAAGGTTGATCTTTTCTTCTGTTAGGCAGATAGGTTAAGGGTCTAATCACCAAAATCCAATAAACAATTTAATTGTGTTAGAACTGAGTTGCAAATTTAATTAGACTCAATCCATCTTTTATTTATCCCTGTTCCTCAGGTTAATTACCCTTCTGGGTTTATGATTCAGAGTTTGTCAGATCTGTTTCCTCTTCCCAGAAATATTTCAAAACATTCAGTCCTTCCCTTCAGATACTGTGACTTACTCTTTAGACTCCCACAGATTACTTAAGGGGGGGCCAGATGTGTGTGTGATGATGACTCGTGAGATGCAGAGATTGGTAGAGATTTCACCCTCCCTTCCAGGCCATCTTCCTCTTCAGTTATGACCATACTCACTCTTATTCCCCCCGGTAGTCTCTCCTCCTATGTCAAGCTCAGTCTTTACCTTATATCCTGAGTCACCAGATACTTGCAGGGACAAAAAGCCAAAATAGGTGGTTCGCTCTAGAATTATAGAATTATAGTTCCGCTAGTTCTCATTGCTCCCATAACTCTCCAGTAGATTTAAAAACATGATTTGTATCATTTTTTATAGTTGTTGCACGAGGAACATTGTTCAGCTGCCACCTGCTCATTTCACCTCAAAGCCAAACACACAAACTACTTTCTGATTTGAAATAGCGATGCCGCTGTTTACAGATGCCGCTCTAATACTGAGAAGGGAAATGATTGAGTTATTAACAATAATTTGCTTGCTTTGGATAGTATGAAAGAAGAACAAGAGCCAGCACGTAGTCTTCTGTCCTCCTGTCTACCAGCTCCTGCCAATCTGTCCTTACTTCACTCTAGATTTGAATTTTGAAAAAGAAACAAAAATGTAGACACCTTGCTTTAAGAACTTGTGAATTATACCGTGTGTACATTTCTCTGTTTTTGTCTGTCTCTCTTACCTGCCCTGCTATATATACACAGATATACATACAGAGACAAAGTCTTTATTTTAATGTGACTACAAAGTTTAAGGGCAAAAGATGAGAGATCAAGAGCCTAACTTGGCTACCTGTGTCTATGTACTCTCTTATTTGTAAATGAATGAGGAGGACAACAAAAATTAAGTAGAAGCACAGCTAAATTTAGATCATCCCTCTCTTGCTAGACTGTACCCACATTAATACTTAAAACATCAGAAAGGGAAGATTTTTATGCAGCTAGGATGGTTCATTCTATGTGTCAACTTGGTTAGGCTATGGTGCCCAGTAGTTCAGTCAAACACACATCTAGGTGTCACAGTGGAGATGTTTTTTCGTTGTGATTATCACTTAAATCAGTACACTTGAATAAAGCAGATTACCCTACAGAATATAAGTAGGACTCACCCAATCCACTGAAGGCCTTGAAGGGAAAGACAATATCCAGAAGAGAAAGGAATCCTGCCTCTAGGCGGCATTTGGACTCAAGGCTGCAACATCAACTCTTCCCTCTGTCTTTGCCTGCCGCCATGGTCTGAAGATTCTGGACATGCCAACCCCATAATTGTATGAGCCAATTATTTAAAGTAAATATATACATATCACCATAAGCATACATCCAGGAGGGGGGCTACTGCCTCCTGGGTTCCAGAGAGTGCGGCTGCCACCCAGGACCACGGAGGTGAGGGTGCCATTCTGGACTGTCTGGAATATACTGCAAAAGATGCTTTGCTTTCCATTTCCTATCCATTATGCCTCCATCTGTTCAAGACTTCAATCAACTGGAGTGGTCCCTGTCTCATCTTTGGCTCTATTCCCATCATTCCTTGTGTTAAAATAGCATGTTTCCCCTCCTTTCTCAAGTGAATTCCCCTCACGTTACACCCTCCTTACACCTGTGTGAACTGTTCCTAGGTCTCCTTGTTACTGATGAAAGAGCTATCCTCTCTAATTTACAGACCAAAGTCTATAATCTAGATGGTCACTCCTTGCTCTTGATATATTGATAATTATCAGTTAGAATGCCTTCAGCTGCAATTAATAGAAAACACCTCCATTTGGCTTAGTAAAGAAATAGCATTATCTGATATGATTATTCCCATTATAAGCCAGTTCCTGGTTTATTGATTAAGTGCTCAGCTGTGTTCTCAAAGAAAGATGGGGCCCCTGCACCCTTCTTCCCTGCCATCCTTCACCAGTCAACAGCCACATGACAGCTGCCACAACTCCGGGTGTCATAGGCAGGTGCCATAATATGCAGCAGTAGTAGACAAATACTTTTCCTCTGTCCGGTTCTTCATTTTTTTAACTTTTAAAGTATAACATACATCAGCAGCATGTACGAGAATATTGTTGCCTCACATTTTTGTCAACTCTTCTATTGTCACTCATTTTTTATTAACCTTTCTACTGAGAACTTCAATGTGGCTTTGTTTGGCATTCCTGAATAATACTATTATCTAATGCTTATTAGATTAACACACTGTGCTTTCTCTATAATTATTTTATATACCATATGCCTTTCTAAACCCACTTTTTCTAACAACTGGGTGATATAATCATTTGGCCAATCCGTGCATTCAATTAGTTGCCAAAACAACATTTCTGTGGCTTTTTATAGCAATGAAAACCTTGATCAGAAATATCCTCAGCATCTCACTTCTCAGAAGGACATCATGTGCGTACAACCTAAACTAGCCTTTGGCAAAGTGAAGGAGGGAACCATGATTGGCTCAGGCCAGTCGTGACTCAGCCCTGGGCTGGTGCAGCTCCATGTCCTCCTTAAGGCTCGTGTGAGCTGAGCCTTACCCCACAGAGGGTAATTGAACCAAATCAGGGTTCTGTTAGAAAGGAGGAAGGAAAGTTACTAGTTACTGAGTAAGAAGACTGAAGTGTACACTAAAAATGTTAAAGAAGTTTTTTAAATCATTTTATCTCTATGAATTCTAGCTTTGATAATTATTTTTCCTCCGCAAACCTTATTTTGCTAGTCTAACGCTAAATGACTGCTATATTAGGCAAATGGATAAATCAGAGTAGTCAGAAGATCATGTATGTGGAAATACAAAAGAGAAAAACACATTAATATATTTCAAAAACAATTTCCCCACTGACTTTAATCAGTCTGTTGTCACAGTGTTAGGAGCTATTGTCTGAATTTCAAATGAGGTAACGATTGTTGGATAATGATGTTGCCTTCAGTTATTTGGATTGGCTAATGGCCAGCATGTATCTGGAATTCAGCACATCTATGTTTAGCCATCTAAGGCAGCATTTGGCTATTAGCAGTGTTATTTGGCTTACAATGAAGAGTTGTTACTTTTTTCCTCTGTGACACTTTTGTTTTTCAGCCATCTGTTATGTTAACTATAATTTTGCTATCAACTGTGAAAAATCACCTGTTTTAATCTTTGGTTATAACATGTAGGTTTGCATAGTCACACACACATTTGTTTTTATGACTAATAGGTTCAAAGAAAAATAAAAATCCTTCAAGTAGGAGGTTGAATTTTCTTCATTCCCATGGGAAACAATAAAATTCCAACAAAGTATGACTTTCTTTTGACAAAATTTTTCCATTTAAAAAATAATTAACTTAAAATAATATTTTTGATACATTATTTTATCCATCAAAGCAAGTGTTTTCTTCCTGTGTAAAAAAAACACATGAGATCTGAAAATTTAAATACATTTGGCTTATCCTTTCTATGTAAATTCTTTTCTAGATAAAAAGGTAAAACTACATATGCTGATGAGGTCAAGGACCCGCTCCTTCCAAATTTCTATTTCCACACATATCAGCGAACAGCTGGATGCTAACACTAGTAGAGGTTGTGCCTTGACCCATTTAAAAATAAACCAGACCATATGTTGCAAAGGCAAAGAAAATAAAGCATGACAGACTTAAGCTCTCTGTACCTGTCTCAGGCTCACGCAAGCTGCCAGGAACATCACTGCCCTCTTGGGAGTTCCACATAGGCAAGCCCTGGTCCAGTGCAGTCAGATGGGGTGATTCGCTCTGAGCCTCTCTTTAGAACATGGAAGCATCCCTGAGTGAAAAGTGTCCTTGCCTCAAAATGACTGGTAAGCTACAGCCTTCCCATCCTACCCCCATCACACAGGCAAGAGCTGTCCTGACCCTTTCTCCTAATTCCTATAGAGACTTTTTCCCAAGTGCTGGGCCATTTTTCCAGATCCTTCACTTTATTTCAGTCAGGCCTTCCATCCTTATAGTCCAGATATCAAACACCAATAAGTATCACGAGCATTCTAAAACTTCCTATGGGTAAAATTACTATTTCCAGAATCTCTCACCAGCCTTAGTGCATCTCCATATCAATAGCTGTTTCCAAGGGGTGGAGAGAAGTAGTCCATCTCCATATTGATATGTGATTTCAAGGGGGGGGTGAGGGCCTTATCTGGACTTGAGAGGTTGGGAGGGTCCCTTTTTGCAGTCAGGTCACAAGAGACACAGGCATGAAGTGGATGACTGGTCATAAGCAATAAATGAATTTCTCCCACTTGATTTCTCCCTTGGACTGATTTCAGTTTCAAAGGTATTTTTCCCCAGGCTGGGAAAATATTTTCCCCCAGATTTATACTCCCATTGGGCCAAACCCTGCCAGTTATAATCAGAAACTCATCAAACTTTAATCTCACTTACATCCAATCAGATTTTGACACTACTGCATACTATATTTTAGACCGTTTGCCTTCTCCTAATGGCCAGTTTTCCTCAGTCTCCACCAGTTCACTGCCAATTCTGTGCCAACCCCAGGTCAAGCCTGTTGCCCTGCACGGATGTTGTATTATGCCAAGCAGCTAGGCAGGGCTGCTAATGACAAATAGGTATGGTGCATATCAGAACACTTGTATTTGGTTAACAGCCACCTAATGAAAGTCAGCTCACCTCACGAGCTGGTACAAAGAAAGCAAGTGATTGTGTCTAAAGCAAAAACCTGTTATTTTCCTCATTAGCATAGCTGGATTTTTTAAACTGTAGTTCCAATTTTGTTGCTAGAGAGCAAACAGCTGGTCGGGGGACTATAACAATAAAGAAGGCTTAAAGAAAGCTGTGATTTTTACAGTTCTTCTAATAAATGTGTGATATAGACAATCTGGAAGCACAGGGAAAGAACAGCTGAAAAATGAATGAAATGCTACTTTGGATCCATGAGGGCTGCTCTTCAATTATGTGGTCAGAAGTTTTCCCATTATGAAGCATGGATGGCAATAATAAGAGTAGGTTAGGCTTAAGCAAACACTTTACATGTACTAGTTAATTCTCACAATAATCATAGGAGATATGCATCTTTTATATAAAAGGAAACAGTCACAGAGAGTTTAAGACTCTTAGCCAAGGTCACACAGCCAATTAAATGGCACAGTAAGAATTCAAACCCCAGTAGTCTGATTCAAGAATGCTCTTAAGTCAATACAAATGAAAGTTCATCATCATGAAGGAATGAATGCACAAGTTTCTATGTATCCTGTTTCACAATAGAATATTTCCAAAGGAATTTAGGAATAGTATCTATTCTGTGGCAAAATAAGAACACATATCTTGGAAGTTTCTTGTCTTTCACTAAAAGATCAATTTAAAGTAGCATTTGAGTGAAACATCCTCTTGCCTTCCTCTAATATCCTATCCTTAGATATTTAAGTACCATCAAGCAATTTTTATTGGGTCTACAATGGGAGAGTTGCTAGAAATCTAAAAATCCCTAAATCCTTCACTGGTCACCTAACATGGCAAAGTCTTGAGGGAGTCAAAGTATGGTAGATATTCCAGGAAAAGAAACTCTAATCAGTTAGGACTTGACTCCTTACCCTGGTGACTTGGCAGCTCCATTTATGATCTTGGGAATCCCTTTTCTAAGCAAGAGGTGGACCAAATGTATAGCCAATCTGGAAACACAGGGAAAGAATAGCCTTTTCCCCCTGAGCCCCATGCTGATTTGGCCTTTCAAAGTCTTTGTTCTACAAAGGTGAGGAGAAGGATGCAAAAATTAGCCAACAGAAGGGCTTCCTCCTAGGGACTTAAGTAGTACACTTCATCTTTCCTTCCCCTTGAACTGTGTCCTAATCCCAAGAAGACCTTCCAGAACAAAATCCACAGAATCCCCATATTTAGCCTGTCCTATTGCACCAGATTCTATTTTTAGAAGACACCGAAGTAGAATGATAGTGAAGCAATCAACCAAGGAAGATAATACAACGAGGGAAGCTATCTACAAAGTCTGCCACTTGAAAGACAAAATTTTTAATACTCTGCCTAGCAACCTGACCCAATTGTGTCAGACAGAATTATTCCTCGTCAGAAAAAAAGACAAGGATATACTGTAGTAACTGAAAATCTCAATGTCTTATAAAGAAATGTTTATTTTTGTTGTCACTGTGTGTCCAACATAGGTCAGACACACTTAGGTAAAGAAAGAAAAGAACAGCATTGCCAACCTCAAGATGGCTCTCAAAGTTTCTACTTCCATCCACATTCCGTGGACCAAATTAATTCAGGTGGTCACTTCTGAGTTCCAAGGGCAAGAAAGTGTAATCCTCCTGCTGAGACGAATGCCACGTATTATACGATGCCAGTGGAGTAGAGAAGTATAATTTGTCTCCAGAGAAAGGCAGTGAGTATTTTGAACAAAAATACAGTATCACAAAGGTTGAGTTTTTTTATCAGATGGTGTATTGTTTTCTATGATGCATAACAAATTATCAAAAATTTAACAGCCCAAAATTATATACACTTTACTGTCATAATTTCTGTGGGTCAAAAGTCTGGGCACAGCTTATCTGGATTCTGTGCTTCCAGAGCTTATAAGGTTGAAACCAAGGTACCAGAGGTTCGTCTTCTCTGAGCCTTGGAGGCCTAGTCACACTCATGGATATTGGTAGAATTCAGTTCCTTATAACAGTAGGCCTGACACCCTCAGTATCCCCAGGCCACCTTCAGTTCCTTGCTGCATGGGTCTCCCCACATGCACAGCCCACAATACCGTAGCTCATGATCTTAGGAGCCAGCAACCTATGCAAAACAGCTTCTATCAAAATAAGAGAGAATGCCAGGCTCCCGGTTTCCACAATTATTATGTATATTATGTGTTTACAAGCCAAGTAGCTCAAATAAAAGGCATTGCCAGAGAACATACTGAATGAAAATGATTGCTTACCAAAAAGAAATTTCTAAATGTTAATTATGATCAATTTGCTTTTTCCTAAGACTAAAATAACACTGCAAAATACTTTCCAATATAAGTTGGCAACAATAAAAATGGCCATTTTTAACAGTCTGTGGTATATATATATTATGAGAAATGTTTTGACTTAAAGAGTAAAATCCATTTCAAAGGGAAATGCAAACATTTCACTGAGCATGGATCCTGTTGTATTGCAGTCCTAATCCTGTGCCTATTAGACGGGGAGTGTGACATTTCTCTCACGCCATAATAATGACTGCACCCTTGTCTTTCAGCAGAATTTCATAATAAAATGACACTGTATTTACATACAGCTGCTACATGTCATTGGCAACACCAATAACAATATAATTCCTGACCCCAAAGGTGGCATGTTCTTGTTCTCAAAGACACTGAAAGGTAGCATGACAGTGCAAATGAAAACGGCTTATTAGCAAGTCAGAAGACACTCAACTTGACTCAACACTAAGGACATGGTATCTCAAATAGTGAGATGTAACTTTTCATCTAATAGAGTGTCAAATATCAAAGTGTTTGAAAGTGCTGTGTTGGCTAAGGCGTGAACAAACAGGACTCTTTTATTTTCTTAATGAGACTAGAAATTGGGGCAACCTTCTTGGAAGGCAATTTGGGAATATCCATCAAGAAATTAAAATACACATAAACACTGAAGTTCTGCCAAGATTTATACTCACACACCAGAGAAAAGACATTTTCTCAAGGGTAGCCTCCAAAAAATATTACATATTAAAAAATTAAAAAAGGAAAAGCACAGATATGTGCAAATGAGATGCTCCCACTCATTTAAGAAAAGGGGAAATTGTTTTCTCATACATTTCTTTTTTTTTCTCCTGGAAGGGAAAACAAAAATCCATGAGTAGTCATTCTCTTTGGCAAAGGGAGATAAATTGTGGGGCAGAAATGTGTTACTTTTTTGCTGTATAGTTACTAGTATTATTTGAAAATTTTACCATTCCACTTTTTAAATGAAAAATAAAGAAATAAATAAGAAAATGAAGCAGACTTCATCTGAACAAATCAGAGACATTGAACATCATATTCTAATTAGAATTATGGACTTACATTTGGCTTGCTGGCCTGCCCACATTTTAAATGCCCTTAAGAGACAAAATGAATGTCAGTACAGTTGTCCCTCAAAACGCTAATTCCTTTCTCTGGCAATCTAAGTATTTATGCTTTGGAGACTTCTTCTGGGCTAGTGTGACCTCAGGAAACTCATCCTGTTAGGTTCGGGGTCATCCCTAAAGGTGATGGTTGAGGTTCAGGGGTTGAGAGCAGAGTCTGGGATGGACCCAAACTCTACAGCATATCATTGCAGAGGATAAGAAGTCATTTGTTGAGGAAGGAGTCAAGCACCCTCTCAAAATGTGACTAGGCACAACTATTTCTGAGAAATTTCTTTATGTCCAAGTAGAAGGCAGTTCAATAACTGGACTCCAGAGTTTGAAGACCAAGAATGGACCAAAAAACAACCCAGATTTTCAAACCCACCTCAGTTTGGTCTGTTCACTTACTCTTAAATCAGATTCAGGCTACCCCCTGGTGGTCAAGTTTAAAAGAAACATTTCTTTCTGTCTAAATTGCTGTGGCCCTAGATTCAGACAAACAGAATTTGTTTTAGCATGAAGCCAGTCCCACTTCCCAGAACTGAAAAACATAATACAATTTGCCATCAGGCAGAGAACAAAATCCCTAGTGTAAGTGGAGGCTGAGTTGGAGAAGACGATGATTAGTAGAAAAAGTTTGTTTTAGATAAAATATTTCAAAATGTTTCCCTGATTTGCAAATGCTTTTTCTTTTGGCATTATTCCCCTTTCAAATGCCACAATTTTTATTCTACTCAGTGCTGTATGCCTCAGCCTCTGAGCTGTAACTGATTCATTGACCCTAATTTGCAGTCCTATGGGTTAATAACATGTCACCTCACATACTCTAAGTCGCCAAAGACGCAAAAGCATTACCCCATCTTCTAAATTACCTAACACTCTTAGGAAGAATCTGAATCTCATGGTCAAAACTAATCCATTTGTACTCATATCACTAGTCTTGGTGTCTTCTAAATTTAGTGTTAGTATAAGCTATGGCATCTGAACATTGTTCCTGAAATACGGGTCATCTTTTTATAAATATCAGAACATCTATGAGTTGCTAAGTAGCATGTGTTAACAGAAAGATGAAGAAATAGGTATGTTTGCAGATTCTTCTAAGTGCTCAGCTATTTGTTTTGCTTTATTTAGTTTTAGTGCCCCTACAACACTCCCTGAATCACTGACTTCTGGAAATTGCCTTTGCTCATTGAAGCTGGAATGAGAAATCTATTTTGATATCACTGAAAAACCACTACCAAGTTAGGGATGTTGAAAGATCATTTTTCCAGGATATAAGATAATCTCCTCCGATCTTCCTCCCTTTTGCTGGTCCTTCTGGTTCCTCATTTTAAAGCAAAAGCTTAAAATGTAGTTATGATTTTTGAAATAAAAAAACAAACTAAAAGATAACATCTTAAAAAAGTGGATGACATATCTGAAAACCAACCACTAAAATTAAAACTACACATGGTCTAACAATTCAGAAATAACCCTTGACCAATAAATGCAGCTGTCACCTGTCAGCATTGCAGGGACAGGCTTTGATTGACAAAGTCTATGCAGGAGCTCCTGGTTGGGAGCCTCAGCATCACCACTCTGCCTGTCATGCTAAAGGCTCATGCCTACAGCAAGAGGGTCACCTTCATGCCTTCAGATGGCACAGCCAGTTGCAAACTAGTAATCAAACACTGACAGCCAACCTTTTGCATTCTTCAAACCAATCATTAAAGTTTCCATATGTAGTTTGTAGAGACCACAAACCTTTCTGCACTCCCACAATTCTTTCCATCTTCTTAGAAAGTAAAAAACTATGAACTCTCCCTTATCAGGTGTTGAAACAAGTTCAACTGATTGATGGTTGCCGAGTGTCAGGGTCACCACCCACAGCCAAGGCACAGGTAGAAATGGAGAAGTCTTACCACGGCTTACAGAACACTACACAACCTGAACTCAGTTCTTCTTGGACCTCATTTCTTGCTAGAGTCTCCCTTCTGGCTCTGCTCCAACCAAGCTTACATTTTTTATTATCTTCTCACACATCAGGCGCACTCCTGCCTTAAGCATCTTGTTTTCTCTGCTTGGAATGCTCTCTTCAGACATCCTCATGGCTCGCTCCTTCTCCTCCTCCAAGTCTGCTCAAATATCACCTTAATGTCACTGTCCTCATCCCCAACATTCCTGACCCCCTCACCTTGATCTGTTTTTTATGTAGTACTTACTAGCTTATTGAATACTCCATAATTCAATCATGCTTATGTATTCCTATCTATCCCAATCCCCTAATACGATCTCCAGAAGGGCAAGGATTTTTGTCTGTTTTCTTCACTGATGTATCCCCAGCATCTAGAAGAGTGTATGACACATGGTAAATACTCAGGAAATCCAATGTTGCTAAATGAATAAATGAAAGAATGAATGGAGGCATTAATACTTGTCAGCAGATTGGTTCTTTTACTGTGCTCTGTAAGAGCAAGTCCAGTCAAAGAGACACAGCCCTGGGTCCAGAGCTGCCCAGTGACCACAGAAAGTACAAAGAACAGGGTCAAAAATGCAGTGTAGCAGAACTTGCTGAAGTCTTTGGTAGTAATTGCTAGAATAAGTCTAAGACAACGGTTGCTTGTCTACTGCTGCCTGAAGGATTTTGTTGCTTTTTAATCCGGACAATCTCTAATCTACCTGCTAATCTAGTTGTCCTGACCTGCACAAACATCACTTCTGGCTTAAAGAGCTTTCAGTCATTCTCATATCATAATCCCTCAGTTTCCATTTCTCCTTGAAGTAATGATTTCTCTGACTAGATAGAGGACCCTGAGGGTGACTCTAAATAACCCAGTAACTTGAAACCTGGCCCCTTTAATTCTCACCAGAACTCTCAACCCCCAGGGTCACCACTTTGATATTATCCATGGCATCTACATCATTAATATTCAGTTGACTGGGTTGGGGGAGGTTCTTAGCCCTTCTCTTCTAGTCCCTCAGAATTATTCTGTGACAAATATGAAACGTCTACAATTGCACTGAATGCTTTTCTGCTATGGATACATGCCTCCCTCTATCATTTGCTCAGAAGGTACAGAATATGTCCTATTGTCACTTTTTCCCTGTGTCACTCATAAATTCATGACCCATATTCAATGGATAAGCAAAAACAATATTGCTTGTATGCTAAATCTTCTTAGCAGACAACTGAACACAATGAGATATCCTGTACATGAAGATATAAAACAGAAGGGAAGACTAATGTTTATGGAGCAACTACAGTGTGTTACACACTTGACAGATGTTACCTTATTTCAACTTTGCAAGGAATTGTTATAAGAAATGGAGTATGTTTTACCCCATCAGTAAGACTATAAGCTCCTTGAGTAAGTCACCATGCTTACCTTGCTTATCGCTGTATCCCTACATCTAACAAGACACTTGCCTATAGAAGTTACCCAATAAACAGTTTTGAGTAAGTGAACGAATACAATTATGTCATGGTAGTTCCTCTTGTCTATAAATCAGGCCCAAATCCTAATTCTGTATCCTGCCTTATTAGCTATATTTTCCTCAAAAGGCTGAGGCTCATATGATGGTGGTATGTTCTCACATCCCAAGACTTTCTTAATGAAAACACAGTGATCATTAGAAACTCAGTTATTTGTAAGGAACATCAGGCTTTCTCAGCTTGACTTAATTTGACTCTGACTTAGAATCTTTAGTAAAACATACATTATTTCAAATACCACATGTCCTGTTTATAGACAGTTCATTTAATCAGCCTAGAATGAAATTCAAGATTTCATACAACAAAGCACAATCACAAATACATCATGTTCCTAAACATGAGCCTTCCTCAGGAAACTGTCTGTCAAGTTATAGGTCATGGAAGCAGCAGAGCCATTTATGGATTAATTTTAATTCCCAATGTCCCACAAGGCATGAATTAGACAACAAAACTGCATCTGTTTCTCGGCTTGCATCTTTTTGCAAGATGTTATTGACACAGAGTTAAGAAACGCAATAGAATAATTTCCTTACTGTGAAGCATGACTTTATGGATGACCATTTTTTCACTGCTTCACTATTTTTTGTAACAAAAATATATTTATTCTGGTCATAGGCTCATGGAGAGACTACTTAAACCTGGAAAAATGAGTTTAACTTCAATATCAATATTTAATTTAATATTCAAACCAACTGATATCACTTCATAGCCTGAGAGACATTTGTAGCAAAATAATGGAAAAAAATGATAAAACATTTAAAGCATTATTTTGTAGCAAACATACCAGAGTCCTGTCTTACAAAATCCTATTAAGAAAACTTTAAGAGCAATTTGACTTAACATAGAATTAATTCCACCAGGAAAGCAACAATGAAGTGTGACATTAATCCCTCGACTAGGGCTAGCAAGAAGTAATTTTTGCACTAACTGAAAAAAGTCATGAGTTGCTACTAAGCAAACCAAACTGTCCAGGAAATTATCACAAATATCAGCAACCTCATAAATAGAAGGGCATTTTCCTCTATTTCCTCAACATTTTCTTAACTATTTTTGTGAAGTTTCTCTTCCAAGTGAATCTTAGAATCAAGGTACATAAGAATCAAGAAACAAAGAATCAAGGTACATAGAATCAGTACAGGTTTATACTCTTTGGAAAATATGTACCTTGAACATACTTGTTAAATTTATTCCTAGATGTCTTAAAGGTTTTGATGCTATAGTGATTGGACTCTTTCTGCAAATCCAGAGAGATATAAGAAGCTAAGGAAATTAGATTTGAGCTCTACTATTCTTGGATCTGATTATCAACATGACTCATCAGACCAAGTCATAATCCAGGAGTGGTATTTTTAAGCTTGTCTTTTTAACTACATTTAAAGTTGATCCCAAAACATATGCAAGAACTTCTTGATCAGAGACATACGTGCAATCTAATAATGTTTACCTTGAAACAAGCAGTTGTAAAAAAGTGAGAAATGACCTGAGATAGCTTCATATACCTTCCAATTACACAGAGGCCCCCTGCAGTTCACTGGCTCTTTTGGAGCCATGGAAAGAGGATAGAAGGGAAGCTTTCATTCCAGCAAGAGCTGCCAAAAGTTTTATGAGGCACATGCAGAGATAGTGGCTTTGAAATTTCAATTTTATTCACCTCCCCTAATCCTGTGCTAAACACCTGTGGACTGGTGAGTTTGTCAATGCAAATAATACTTTGCAATTGTAATCTCAAAAGGATCACTAAAAAGACAGATGACTTTTTATTAAAAACAAGGTTTATGGGTTGGAAACAGAGTTGTGTTTATCATAAAAACTCCTATTTGCTGAGCATTCATAGAAACAGAATCATTTGCTAGACAGTTTTTCTCCATATGCCGCATGTCTCCGTTTTTTCTCATTTAGCTTTACAAATCACATCTTCCACCTTTGAGTTCACTGAGAAGCCTAGTCTTTTCCAACTCTTATGAGATGAAGCAGCCACTTCACAGAGCTCCACGAATAATCTGTCCTATTTAAGAAACACCAGATGGAACAGCTAATACCAGGCCTTGCCTCATCTGTACTGTCAAAATGGCACAACTTTTACTTTCTATCAAAACCAGGAAAGTCCTCACCTCCATACAAAGAGAAAGGAAAGAAGCATCTTTAGATCCTCATCCTCTAACACAGCTACATCATGCTCTGAGCCCCTAACTCAGGATCAGTTTCTAAAACAGTGATAAAATCAGGATTGTAAAAAAATTTTTGAGCAGGGGGTTTAGATAGTGGTGTTAGGTTGGTAGTGAGATTTCAGTTCTAAGTCACGTACATAAATCTAAAAGGGAAAAGTGACATTCGTCTAATCTATTAGGAGAATCAGAAACTCTGAGGTTCTTATGGCAACAACCAGGCAGGGGGAAAACAAAAACATCTAACCTTTCATTGTCATCCTTAAACCAAATCTCCCCTTTCTCCTGAATAATCAATCATATACCTTCATTCAACTTATACCAGCGTTTAAGGAAGATATGACCAAACAGTGGGGACATATGTGCTGAGAGACAATGTGTTGACTATATTAGAGGGAAACCTGGAATAGGACGTATCTTAAATCACAGGTCCAGCTCTAAGATTCTTGATCTAGAGGTCAACAAATGACAGATAGAATTAGTAGAATAAAGTGTTAAGGAATTAAAGTATTCCTTAATTAAGATTTTCCAACAGAACCTTAAAATTATCCATTGAACTTAATGTTTTATCTAGCCACTTCCATTGCAGCGATCCCTGCCATATTCCATTCATGACACTTACCTGGAGGGAACTTGTTCTCCTGCATCAGTCCTTTGCACAATCAGCATTTTATAATAAAAAAGACAGCCATCAAATTATAAAGAAACCGATGTTGTTGCCTATTAGGGAAATGTTTGAGAGTTCCTTATTACAGGTTTCAGAACACCTAACAAAGGGCAAGCTGCCAGGTATCAAGGTTTGGTGATAGCTCTCCTCCAGAAAACAGAGATGTCCTTATATTCTACATCTGTAAAATGGAAAGAAGTTAGAGCTACTTCACTCAGGATGCAATAGCAAGCCAGCCTCTTATATGAGCCTATTAATAGAGCCAGAATATCCTAAGTTTCCTCTTCTTTTAAGTCTATCTCCTGAAATCAAATGTGTTGAGGAATCAAATAAGTCAAGGAGTATAGAGTATCTCAGACTTTCCCCTAAAGTTATTTGAAGGGGAAGAGAACTAGTTTAATTCACAGTTTGGTCCTCCTTCATAGTTAAGCTTAGAATGAAGTTAACTAAAGATTAGGGCCATACAGAAACCAAACAGAACAGATATCACTATGAATTATCCATAAATTAGATGAATAGGCCTATGAACCACCAAATTTGGTTATAGCCCCAAAGGTATTATTTTTGGGCAAAAATTGCCATTCTGAATTTTTTGTGTTATTTTCTTATTCTAGATGATACTCCTAGAAATAATATTTTGTTCAATTTGACTATTTTATTATCTACTAACACTTCATGTGTAAGAATAGACACAGGATATTAACAACTAAAATTTAAGGTAAATAAGGTAAAATGCAAATAGTGAAATATATTAGTCAGGACAGGATAGAATATGCTGTGGTAACAAATAGACCCCACAATGTAAGAAACCTTAACAGAACAAAGGTTTATTTGCCCACATCACAGACTAATGAGTGTTGGAGAATCTCCCTGGTAACTTGCACAGACTGTGACTTAGAGAATCTTCCACCTTGAGACACTGATATCCTCAAAACACACAAACTTTCTAGTCCCAGTGGAAGGGCAAGAAAGCACCAGGATAAGGAACAGAAACTCTTAATTCCTTCAGCCTGGAAGTCACACAAGTGACTTTGCTCCCAATGCACTGGCCAGAACTCAGTTTCACAGCAGGGTGACTTGGAAATGCAGGCTTCCTGATGCCCAGAAAAATTTAAGTGAACACAAGATGCATGGACTTTAGGGTCAAACAGATGAACGGTTGATTCCTATGGCACCTGGGGCAATTACCTAACCTGTCTTCACCTTAGCTTCACCATGTACAAAATAGAAAAAGCAAAACACCTTGCAGGGCTGTTATGATGATTAAATCAAACATCTGCATAGATTACCTAATTTAGTGCTTGATATATGGCAGCCATTGTTACTACTATTTAAACAGTTCTAGGTTTTTATAACTGGCCCTAAGACTGAAGCAGATTTCAAGCTCAGCACCATCAGATCACAAGACTGTTTTGGCCTTTAAAATCATCCCGTGTCTGCGAGTGTGTATTTTCAAGCTTGCTGTGCTAGATCAAACTCTACACGTATAAACATCCACCTTTAATTTACCATAGCTCTGTCTCCTCTGTTTTTTAATGAACGTTTCAATTGCAAAATTCCTGAGGCTTTTAACCTGATGGGTAACGTCTGGAGTTTTGGTATTTGCTTTTATATTCCCTTTGTGTCTTTCCTTTTCTCTTAACATTTTTTTTCCTTTCTTGAGCAGTGGATTGAAAGCATTAGAGGTAACATTTTGTTGATCAAATGCCACTTTCTTTTTGAAGGTTTACCATGTTTTCAGAAACTAGGCTGAAAAAACTCAGAACCCCTGAATGTGTAAGTAGTGGAACCGAAGTGACAGCATTTTTACGTCTTCCCTTTCTAATTTTGCCTTCCCTCATTAAAGAGCTTAATTTAATGCAGGTAAATGAATATACCTCCCAAACTGAGCATTTCTGGATCCAGATGCAGGAACAGCAGATCTGTCTTCCAACTCCCTCTTCTGAAACAACTAAATTAGAATTTTACCAAAAGCAGTGGATGAGAACTCTAGTGTTGCTTTTTCTCATTATGCCTTTAAGATTTGATTCACACTACAAAGATCTGTCAGCACAAAAATTCAGGTGGCAAGAGAGAGAGCAGCTGCTGCCTAACTAGGAAAGCGATATTATTCCTGGAGTGTGTGTCTGTCCTGCAGGTTTGGATTAACTCAAGATGGATACTTTCTCTCTGGTGCTTTGTTACAAATCACTTCTGGTAGTACCAGAGGTACTGCAAAGATGCATTCAACTCCCGCAAAGGAGTTATTTAAATGAAATATGAAGCATTCTGACTGCTTCTGGATTATCTTCGCTGTGTTTCTTAATGAATTTTTTAAAAGAAGTAGTAGCTCTTCTTCTATGAGAGTTCCTGAAAATGTGCTTGTGCACATATCAACTTCACTCAAGACAAAACTACTGAAATATTATCTTAGAAAGTAGGATTCTATCCACTAGACTTAGTTCCTCTTTTACATTTAGTTAGTATTGTTTTGCCATAACTCAGGCTAACTCCGACTCAGGCATATTCGTCTTCCGCGATGCATCCTGGGGCACCTCCACTTCTTGCGGAGCACTGAGCTCCCAGCTACTGCTGTTGTGGTCCCATCCTTCCTTTTCCTCACTCCCACCCCCCAGCTAAGAAGCAAGTTCAAAATGCTCTGCAAACCATCTGGCAAATGCCTAATGGTCCAGGGCAGCTGAGCCATCAAAGATGACTCAATGACCCAATTTTCAATGGAGTGGGACAAAGAAATCACACCCAAATTTTTCCTATAAATCCATTGTCTTTAGCTTTTCCAATTATCAAGTCATCCTGTACCTTGAATTGTGCCTTATATAAGGTGACTCTGCTGGACCACCATACACATTGCTAGGAATGGTTCCTAGTTATTGCAACTGATTTCACAATTTTCAGGGCAAGTGGCCAAAAAAAACCCTCTATGATCCCTAAATACTCTGTGAGGGGGTGTGAGATAACAAATCCCCAGAAATGACTGAGTCTTCTCCTCTCTACTGCTGGTCTCCATCAGAGCTTCTTTATATTCACCTGAACAAAAAGAAACAATCTAAAATGGGAATCCTTTAACTCTACTATGTGTTAATTGCTAAGAAAGTACTTTGAGAATGAGTTTGAGTCCTGAGCAGATTTTATAATGCCAGCTGCCCCCTAGCTCCACTAAGCACAGAAAAGTTTGGAACCAATTCTGAGCGCATACTAACTGGCCTTGTCATTTGCCTGTAAATAGGGCTTTAGCAGGATCAGGTCCAGATAATAAATACGGCAAGATGGAGCTACTCTCATCATATGCCAACTATCTTTCGTGGCCCCAAAGGGCAAGGGGTCTATATAGCTGCATGTCTGGCACAACTTCTCTGAATCTTATTTCCTCATCTTTAAAATGAGATATTACTGACCTATTCTTCAGAATAGCTCAGGCATGAATTAATGGTTTTGCCTATTATGTTCTGCTACCTTGTTTCTGGGATAAAGTGAAAATGGTAAGGAATAAAGGGAGGGAGTGTTAATCAAGTTTACTGCAGATCTAAGATGGAAACAATTACTGGATAACAGTGCACATGGAAAACTCCGTGGGTTACCATGAGTGCCAAGAGGGCTCATCATCTGGAATGCGATTGAAGGAAGACCATGGAAGCCATCATGCCCAAATGCGCCTCCTCCATCAAGCTTTTCAGCTGAGGTCTCGATTTGAAAATCCTTGCATACATGAAAGCAGAAAGGGTTAGGAGGAATACCTTAGCTTTAATGGATTACCAGAAAAGACCTGACCTTTTCAGAACTCACAGGCAGGTTCCAGAAGCTTTTACAAGGGACAAGGCAGAATCCCTGGCCCAGAGAAATGGGCAACTACTTAAGGAAATAAGGATGGGGGTACAGGTGTGGTGAAGACAAGAGACAGGATCATGGTTCCTGGAGAACTAGACATAGAGGAGGGACTGGGATCACAAAGATATATGACAAAACTCCAGATACTAGTAACAGAAGTAGGGAGGGGAACAGGACCTCCGGAGAGACAGCCTTCAGTCCACGGATCTAACTTCCTAACTGCATGGTCTCCCAAGGGCACAGTTGATCCAAAAATCTGAGGGAGGCCTAAGTGGAGAGGTGGTGGCTCAGTGGCCCCAGCTGTGACAGAGTGCCTCAAATACAGGGAGTTAAAGAGACAATTCTATCACCTCAGAAATTGTCACCTAAGAAACTGTCCCTCGTTGTGGAGCCTCAGGCAAACAAACAGACACTTTCAATTTGCTAGAGCAGTTCTTCTGTTCCCTAACTGAGATAACTTCACAGAATTCATGGCTGAGTTCTGAGCCCACTATATTAGCTCTAAGGCCAAATAATGACAATAACTAGCATTTGTTGAGCATTTATTATAGGCTAAAAGATATTCAAAATGCTTTACATTTATTTACTTATTTCATCCTCATTAAAGATCACTGGAGTAACACCATTCCTAACTGCATTTTCCATAGCTTCAGTAATTTGCCCAGGATAAAGAAGTAGTAAGTGGTGGAGCTCTGATTTGGAAAGAGCTAGACTGACTCCAGAGCTTAACCACCTTGTGTTCTCCGTACCACTGATTATACCTGCTGCAAAATTTCCTTCAAATGACTTTAGAAGGTACTGCTTCTTAGGCCAACAAGCTCCAGTGAAAACTGGAGATAATGTTGAATGTCCCTGGGTACCATCTCCCAAACTGTATTCTTCAGAATTCTGTTCTCAAGAACATCATTATCCATGCTGTGAAAAAGGGATCTCTGGAGGAATACACTTGGGAATGCTGAGTTCTATAACCTCCTGTAGAGTTCCAATTCATATGAGTATTTCAAAGGCAATGACAAGTCCTGAGTAGAGAAATAACTCTGTTTAACCCAGCATGTGTCAGACCTACTTGACAAATGGACTAGTTTTGTTTTTAACCATGCACTGATTAACGTTCTGAAGAATAGCATTCGGGGAACATCAGCTTGGGAGAACTTGGTCTGGAGCCATGACAATATATTCAGTATATTCACTTAAAACATATTGTTCTAAACATGGTTGGTGGGATATGTGGACCCTGATCACTGAATGGAAGCTGAGAGACTAGCCCCTTCCCAGGTGCTTTTAGAGGAGCCCAAAGAATACAGTGCATGATCTTACAACAGGGGTTTTTTCAAGTGGGGATAACTTTGACCCCAACGGACATCTGACTATGCCTGGAGATTGTTTGTCACAACTGGAAGTTGGTACTGGAATGTGGAAGGTAGGAACCAGGGATGCTGGTAAACGTCAGACAGTGCATAAGACAGCTCTTCATAATAAAGAATTATAGGGTCCAAAATGCCAGTAATGCCACTTTTGAGGAAGCCTGCCCTAAAGGAAACCACATCTATTCCTCAAACACTAAGGGAGAGGGCCTGTCCACTGGATTATAAATCCCAACAGCTGTATCACCAGCACATGCTACTATTCCTATGACATAATGAACACTCTATGACTATTTGTGACTGGCCATCTAGGCTAAAGGTTCCTTGCTAGCCTCCACAGTACCTTTTCTACAAGAATCCTAGTATTTGAGGAACTTTTAGCTGAAGGAAACCCCCAAGACAAGCCTCTCTGATTCATGGAGACTGGCTGAATTGAATCCTAGTGGGCTGCAAGAGGAGATGTGAGAATCAGGCATCCTGGTCAGATGGCACATTTCTGTGATGTGCCCCATGATCATGAGGAATGTCTGGAACCTATGCCTCCTGTTGAGGGCAATGGCTGGCCGAAATAGAGTTTCTCTGTACTGGGAGATAGTGTTTTTCTCCCTGATTTTTAGGGCTCTTAGAAGAAGAATTTCTCTAACCCAGAATAAATAGCAGAATCTGGCCCAATGGTTTTAGAAGAAACAGTAAACTGGATGCTGAGTAATTTGGCAAATAAATGAACTGAATGAGAATAAACTGAATGGTGCCTTCAGAACACCAAATAACATTCCATGGTCTTGAAAAATCATTTAAAGGCCCAGAAGACATAGAATTTTGATAGTTTGAGGTCATGCTAGTCTATGGATCCTTGTTAGGTACACAACATGATTCTTGGTGGCCAGAGATTCCCCTAGAGTCAGTGTGCATATGTCCATAATGGATTAGGTTTCAGCCTCCGAGCATTTAACTTCTTACACATTCCAAGTTTGGAGTAACTGCACTGTGAGCCATCTGCCACTAAGCGTCTGGTTGGATTTGGACCTTATCCATCTCTGCCAGGTGCCTGATAGTCTCATACTCTGAAAACCCCAATGCCAAAATTATATGTGAATCAAGGACCTGGGGTTTCAAAATGATCCAGTGAAAAAATATGTTTGGAATTTAGCTTAGTTTTTCTGAGGCTTAAACTTTAAGGATTATTATTATTATTATTATTATGACATAATCACCAATATTTGAAATGAAATCCAATTGGATATACTTTGTAAAGCATTTCTTACCATGGTTTGGTAATTTTGTTAATGTAATTAAAATGTAGCTATCTACACATTTTTTTTCAGAATTAACACAATTTTTAAATATCTTCTGCAACATGATGATATTCAAAAACCTTTGGTTAAATTAATATATAACTAGGAAATATTACTTTGTTGCATTTTGATCTGATGACTAAATACATGCATCCTATATAGTGCCCTTCCCTTCAAATAGCCATCTAAAATACAAAATCTTCAATCCATAGGCCTGGACCTTCAGCACCATAATAGGTAACTATTTTATTTCAAAAACAGAATTTTACACTTTCTGAGGAATAAAACCATGCCCTCCATTTCTTTATATCTATAGTGTCCTAAACATATAATAGGTATTTATTAAATAATTCATAAAGTAAACCTAATTTTCATCATCCTGTGACCTTACTCATAAAAATGGGAATAATAGCTAATGCATATTCTCAAATTTCTATTTGCTGATGTCATGCTAAGCATACTCAACATATGCAAATTTCCCAATCATCAACTGAGATCACTTCTGACGTGCCCCCATTTTGAAGTAAAGCAACTGAAGCTTATAGAGGCTAAGACATTTTCCCAAGACACGAAGCTAGTAGAAGGCAAGTTGGAGTCACACACTCAGATGTGTCTGACTTTATATAAGTACCATGTGCTAGTCAATTGTGCCACTGGAGCTCCCAGATATGACTTCAGATCCCACTGCCTTAATTACTGTTTTCCCCCAGGTATGAACACATTGCTCTTCCGATCTTCTATTAGCAGTAAGCCTTGTGGAAGAGGACTGATGTGTATTGAAGAATTTCAGACAGCAAGGTAACATCTTGCACTGTGTATGTTGACTATGCCAGCTGTTTCCTAAGACACCAATTATTTTATCTCTCTTTTGCCTTGGTAGGCTACACCAACTTCTCTCTCTTAATGGAAAACTTCAAAACTCAAGTGTACAAGTGCTCAGAACCAAGCTTCCTAGTCCTTTACACAGTCAGAGGAGTCACCTAACTAGTAAAAACTAGGAACCACTAGGTAGTCCGAAGAAACTAAAAAAAGTGGCACAGAAGTAAAACAAGTGTTCACCGAATATTCATAAAACATCTTAAAGATCATCAGGTTCAATCCTTATTCTACATATATGGGCTTATGAGAAGAAGGGCCTTCCTTGAACAAATTAGCTAATTCATACAGAGCCAAGACTAAATCCCCATTCTCCTCTCCATCAGAGACTATTTCCATTGCATTATTTTCCTACTCCCTGAATTACTCCCAGGCAAACAAATACCAGTCTTTTATACAGGGTGATCCAAGGATTTTTCTAATGACCCTTCTTTCTATTGCACTTTCTAAAATTAGAGAAAGGAATTATTTATAGCCATTATTTCAAGGTGCTCTTCAAATATCTAATTATCCAATGACCTACACAAGAGCTAAAGATGGCAAAGGACAGTGGACTTGGCTGTGTATTTTGTAACCATTCATGTGATGACTGAATCTCCAATGCTTAGACAATGAATGCCCAGGGTGAGGATGCTACGAAGTGAAAGCAAACATCTGTGCCTGTCATTCAAAGATATGCTGAGGGCAGGAAAAAAAATCCCTGAAATGCTTTTAACCCATTTAGAGATAGGTAACAAAGTATTCAATCTTAAGTGGTATCAGCAGATTTTGCAAGAGTTGTCTGGGGCAGATTTTCATTCCATTTTTTAAAATGCTCTTGGGCTTTCTAAATGATACATTATAGGAGAATACAATTGTGAGTTGGGCAAGAGACTTCAATTGGCAGCATTTATAATACAGTCCACGTGTCTTAGAAATGTTTCCATCTACCAAATTAGACTATTTCCATCTGGCAGACACTGCTACTTGCTTTGGAAGATGAATGGAACTGAAATAAGCATGGCTGCTTTTCAAGATTTCAATTCAATATAGGCAGTATTCTCATGCCCAGGTCTAACTTGGTTTCATTGCTCTGAAACTACAGCAGTTATGAGAGCCCAGAGAGAACGAGTAGCTGCCCTGGGAGGAACCAGACAAGACAAAATTATAATCATAGATCCTGAAAGCTGGCTTCAGGTGTTAAAAGGCATGAGCCAGAGGGTTCTTGCAAAAGAATGAATAGAAGGAGGCATAAAGTGAAGCACAGAAATCATCAAAATGCAAAATATTCCCATTTTTCTCTTCCCTATTTTAGCCATTTTGCAAAAGAGAATCTCATCAGAGAAATACACTTGATCTTCTCTATGCCTGTGACACCACCAAGGGATGGAATGAAGATAGCAAAAGTCTTGAACTGGGAGCCTCCATCAGTAATAATTAGGAAACACCAGCTCTCTAGGACCCTTCCTTGCTGGTGTGGTTCTATACCGACTCACTTGGGTCCTTCTTCAGCCACTGAAGTTTCCCTATATCATTGCTGAGGCTATTGCTCTATTCACACCCTTGAAGCTCTTCTTCATTGCCTTCTACTTTGCTTGTATGTTCACCAACTGGCACCTCTTTCTGAGCTATGGCTCTACGTGCTGCAAAATTGGGTAGTTCCAATGAGTCACTATATTATCATTCCTTCCAGTTCTATGTGGACATCTAGAATACAGCATACAGCCCATTTTCTGCCTCTGATTTCATATTTTATGGAATGACTCAGTAAGACAAAGCTTTAGGACTTGATTTTGTCACACTGACTTCATTGATTTCTTATAGGACTTCCTGTCAATATTCTCATTTCCATACATAAAACCACAACAAAGGCAAAGGAGGCTTATAAAATCTCTAAAGCTACAACTCTTCCTATAGCTCCGGGAGGTGGGGGTGTTTCCCTGCCAGGGGCAAGTTCCCTATGAATCTGATGAGACTGAAGGAAAACAAGGGCGAGTGGTTGGAAATGAAAGGGTGTATTCCCACAACTCTGAACCCCAGTTGCTGGGCTGTCTCTTTCCTGGTGTGCTCTGCCCCCTCTCCCTCACTGGGCTCCCAAACTCTGTCTCTCTGCTAGGGCATGCTCTCCTTCCCCCATCTGGAAGTCTATGGGCAAGTTCCTGGTGTACATAACTGGCAGATGCCTGCCCAATTACGTATAAGAACTCAGGAGAGGACAGCCTCCCCACCCGTCCCCAGGGCCAGAACTTCTGTGACTGACTAGCGGTTCTGCTACTGGTAAACATCCCAGTGATGTGCAAACAGGCTCTTATATGTATATACAATGGGCACTATCAAGGCCAGGCTGGCATTCTGGTTGAAAACTTCCACTTTCCCAACACTTCTACTCCTTTAATTTAATTTAATTTAATTTCTCTTCTCTTACATCCCTCTCTGCCCTTCTGTCTCACTCTAGCACTTTCCTCAAGAAATCATCTCCTGGAGCTCTGAGACACATTCTTCCCAGGTATTGGGCTAGAAGGCAATGTGCATCACACCACAGTAGAGCAGCCCAAATCATCAGCCTGTTACCCTGAACTGAGCCCGGCCACTTCAACTTTTTGTCATTTCAGGGTAAGCACCCTGCCTAGTAGGACATTATTTGGTATGTTCAGAAAAGATTCTTTCTCCCTACCTTCACTCACACACTTATATGCTCAATTACTTCCAGCAATCCCACGGGCACTCATGCAAATAGAACTCCAATGGCTTCCCCAAACTTACCCAAAGTGCCAGACCAACAGTATAACATTATTAACTACTTCCCCCTTAAAAGTTTTGCTCTGTACTTGAAATCACCAAATGAACCATCTTTCACAGTGAATTTAAGGACCACTATTACACTACATGTATGTGGAATTGATTAATTGGTTGCACAACATTATCTTGGTCACAAAGAACAATACGCACAAAGTTAAAGAATTCCACAATTTGTAAGAATTTGCAAATTTAATAATAGCAAAAAAATGATTCAAGATGTCTTTCCCAACCCAGCTATAATAGTCTTTATTGTAACATACCTCACTTGAACACTTATTCTTTCCTAAGTTGTATTGCTTCATAGTTTTGTGTCATTAATTTATTCAGCAAATTAAGCACTTACCACAAGCAAGATATTGTATAAAGTGTCTGGATTAAAACCCTGGCTCTGATATTCACTACCTTCTTCTTTAGTAATTCTAAAAATTAACAGAGTTAAAAGGCTTCAAAATTAAATGAATTGGGAGATGACTTCTGGAATGAAGGCACGAAGAGCTCCAAGATACTTTCCCCTGTGAAATAATCATAACTGATGAAAACTATTTTTAAAAACAAACAAAACTCTGGAAATGGTTTTAAGGGGATACAGCAAATAAAGAAACATTTATTCAAGAGTATCTACCAAGGCTTGTTAAGAAACAGGAAGAGTCTGTGGCGTTTCAGTCACGAGCCTCCCCCATCCCAGCTCAGCATAATGGAAGCTCCACTCCGGGCAGACACAGCCAAGAACATGGAGTCCCCTTTCCCCCCAGCTCCCAAGTAAGGGCTACAGTATTTCTCCAGGAGGAGCAACCAATATTCCACACCATTCCTCTGCCCACCTAACCTGATCTGTATTCCAGGGGTTCTAGTTCAGGCAAAGACAGCTGTAAGGTCTGGGCTTCCCTTTCTCTAGCTAGTCCCCAGTCATAGGTGGAAGCCCAACCCCAGGCTTACAGGCCTTTGATACAGGGGCCTAGATCACTCTTACTGTAGCTCACTTATAGGTTAGAGGTTCCACATCAGGAAAAACAAGCTGTGAAGACCAGTGGCTGCTGTCCCAGTCCAGCACCCTACTTGAAAAGCTGGGGTACCACTGGAAGGGAAGTGTGTCCATACCCAGCACCAGAGCTGTGGTGCAGAGGTTCTTCTCAGAGGAAAGGGAAATATAAAATAAGGATCGCTGAAGATTCTCCCAAGAGAACTGAGAAACAGGAAGAGTTTGTGGTGTTTCTTTTATTTGGAAGAAAGTAAGGGAAAATCACTACAATATATTTCTAGTCAACAGAAATATAAAACATATGTAAAAAAAAAAAAAAAGACACAGAGAGGACTGTGAGCCACACACAGGAGGGAAAAAAAAAAAGCAAGCAACAGAAATTACCTTTGAAAGGTCCCACATCAGACATAGCAGGCAAAGACTTCAAATCAGCTATTATAAACATGTTCAAAGAATGAAAAGAATCCTTGCTTAAAGAAGTAAAGGAAGATATGAAGCCAATGTCTTATCAAATAGAAAATATCAATGAAAACATAGAAATTATTTTTATAAAGAAGAACCAAGTCAGAATTTTGGAGTTAGAAAGTATGATAACTGAGATGAAAAATCCACTGGACAGGCTTAACAATAGATTTGAGCTGGCAGGATAAAGAACCAATGAACTTGAATATAGATCAATACGGATTATGCAATCTGAAGAACAGAGAGGTAAAAAAGAATGAAGAAAATTAAATAACCTCAGAGAAATGTGGGACATTAAGTGCACCCCCATGTTCATAATAGGAAGGGAAATAAGAAGAGAGGATAGAGGAGAAAGAAGCAGAAAAATTATCAAATAAGTGACTGTAACATTCCAAATCTGATGAAAAATATTAATCAACACATCCAAGAAGCTCAATGAACTCTATGTTAGATAAATACAAAGATCCACACCCAAAAATATCACACACAAAAAATGTTGGAAAACAAATATAAAGATTAAATCTTTAAAGTAGCAAGAAAAACATGACTAAACATTTAAAGAAGAATTAATACCAAACTTCAAAATCTCTTCCAATGAAACAGAGGAACCAAAAGCCCTTCCCAACTCATTCAATAGGCCACTATTACCTTGAAACTAAAACCAGTTTAGAATTGTGTCCTCTCTAAATTTCCTTTAGGAGATAATCAAAGCTAATGAAGTCATAAGGGTGGGGCCTCAATCAAATAGGATTGGTGGCCTTATGAGAAGAGGATGATTGATATCCAGCTCTTCTCTCTCTCTCTCTCTCTCTCCCCTCTGCACACTCAGCAGAAAGGACATTCTAAGACAAGGTGGCCACCTGCAAGCCAGGGAGAGAGCTCCCACCAGGAACTGGATCAGTCATCATCTTGATCTTGGACTCCCCAGCCTTTCTGAGAAATTTATTTGATTTCTGAGGATTAAATTATTTCTGAGAAATAAATTTCTGTTATTTAAGCCACAGAGTCTGTGTATTTTGTTATGGTAGCTCAAACAGATCAGCATAATCACCAAACAAAACCTACAGACTATTATGAATATGAATTTAAAAAATCCTTAAGACATCACTATGAAGCCAAGTCTAGCATTTATAAATATGATTATACACTATACCCAAACAGGATTATCCCAAGAATGCAAAGTTAGTTCAATATCCAAAAATTAATTTATATAATACACCATATCAGTATAATAAAGTACAAAGCCCACATGATCATCTTAATAGACATGGAAAAAAATTTGACAAAATATAGTACCCTTACATGATTAAAAAAAAAAAGAAAACACAGCCAACTAAGAATAGACAAAAACGTCCTCAACCTCATAAAAGGCAGATTTTATCTATACAGAACAAGGATAATAAGAATAATTAGCCCCATCTGTTGGACTGCTCTATGCCCTGTTATAGACAATGAGTTCACATACATTAGTTAAGCAACTGCTGCTTCTGCCCACAAAACAAAAGTCCACCCTAACAGCACGCCAAGACCTCCCATCGTTACACCCAAACGTCTTTCCGTCTCTCAGTGCAGCTCTCACATCCCTGACACATGGGATGGTCGGTCATCCTCTCAGGAGACTTGTCCTTCCCTACTTTGTCATTTGCCTAGTATGCCTTTGCTTTTGTTGTCCTCTGAGCTTGAACTGTCCTACCTACCAGCTGGCTCTATTTGCTCATACCCTATTTGTCCCATGAGGGGGTTCTCAAATGCTACCTCTTCTAAGATGCCTCCCCCAGTCTTTTCCCTCTCCTTCCACCCCATCATAAACCATCTCTTCTTTTTCTCTGTTTCAGAATCCCTTTAAGTTCAGTTATAAATTGTATAATGTTCTACTTTGTAGCTCTTCTGGACATAACTTACAGAAGTCAGGGACCTCATCTTCTGGAACTTAGAAGAGGACAGTTGAGCACCAGAGCACCATGCCTCGCATATATTAGGTGCTCCAAAACTGAAATGAACTTTTAAGAGCTGACCATGGACACATTCTCAGATGCACGTCTGTGAGAGGCAAATTCTGGCTTGTATTCTAGGGGCTAACAGAATAGGCTGTGCAAAACGGCTCTGGAATAACTTTGAAGCATCGCTTCATCTCAGAAAGTGCCCAAAATAGTACCTTACCCTTCAGAAATCTCATATTGACTGCCACAAAAATATATGAAATAACATGAAATGAAGATAGTGTGCCTTCTGTTGAATTCAAATTTGTGATTTAAGTTAAAGGAAGAAGTGTTTGGAATGAAGCATTTGTGAGTTCTATATAAATCAGTAAAAAGGGGGACAGACAAAAGATGTTCACATTCTCAAAGACTTCCAGGAAAAGTGGTAAATTTAATATGCACAGAGAAGATTGAGGAAGATTTATGCATCTATCTGGACCCATCTACACCACTAAAAATATTAAAAAGCCTCAGGTCATCTTAGTAAAAACATGCAACTATTAACTGAGGTTTGTAGCAGAGCCACTTGCCAGTAGTCAAGAGACTAACAAACCTGTATGAGCATGTGCTTGGAGATAGGAGTGACAGGGAGGAGGGGAGAAGAAAGATAGGTTTTGGTTTAAAAAGAATTACTTAATTCAAAATACAATATAAATAATTAGAACCTATGTTAATCTGACAATTATGTGACTACTCAAACTCATAGTTTAAATAGTTCATTTGATTAATATTTTCAGTTATAAATTGTAACTGAGATTTTTCTATTAAATCTCTTCTTTTTTTCCTCCTGTCAAAGGAACCAGCACGTTCTAGAGAGAAATCTCTCATCTTTAATATGACAAATTGGAAAGGGAAAGAAAGTAGACATCAGGGATCCCAAAGATTCACACAGTGGAACATTCAGCTTTGGATGGCCTTTGAGAATATTACTGTCTTGCTTTTTATAGCATCCTTTTCCCCATGATGCTCAACGGCCTGAACCTTACTTAAGTATTTGTCTCAGATTATATCTCAACAAACAGAGAAGTACAGAGTGAAGCCAAGTTTTCAATCAGTGACGGCTTAAAACGGAATTCTCATCCTTAGTCTAGGTTGTACTTGTCAGAGTAGACACATCACACGTAGACAATGTAAGGACAGTGAGCAGCATGGAGTCTAGAATCAGAATCTGAAGGTCTCAATCTAGCTTCTCTACTTAATTGCTGTGTTACCTTCTGCAACTTACTTAACCTCTCTCTGCCTCTGTTTCCTCATCTATAAATAGCAACAGTAACAGAACCTACCTCAGAGTTTTTATGATGATTAAATAGGCAAATATTTGAAAAAGCATAAAGCAGTGTCTGGCACATACCAAGCACTATCTAAGGATCTAGTAAATAAATACACATGGTAATGAAACACCAGGGAGACTAAAGTGCATAAAATGTTCATTCCTATTGGAATCAAGAAAAGGCAGTTGCCAGGAGGTGAGTGACAAAGACAACCATCATCCCAGATTGCCTGGAACAGAGCAATTTCTGAGATGCGGTAATTTCAGTGCCGACTCCGGACAGTCCAGAGCATTCAGTATAAAGCCAGATGATGGGTCACCCAAAGGGACTCATGGAAGTCATAGTAATAGATGCCATTAAAAAAAATTTTCTATCATGTGCTAGTCAGTTCATAACATGTATTACCTCATTTAGTCCTCCCGAGAACCCTGCAAGGAGGTATAGACCAAACTCAGAGAACAAAGTAATTTGCCCAAGGACACGCAGCTTGAGGATGTATGATCAGAGATGCACCTCAAGTCTGCCTGAATCAAAAGCCTTCAGTTCTATTTCGTATAGTGATTATAAGACAGCCTCCTCTAGAAAGGAGTGGTTTCATGCCCCAGCCAGTTCAGTTCCCCTTGACAGACTTCGAATAATGAGTTAGTCAAGATGGACTTAAAGCTCAACGGCTATCAGTCTGGCCACATTATCCCCGACTTTCTAGACAGCATGGTGCCTTCCCGGGGGACTTCCGTAAAGGCTCTCGTCAACACCACAGCTGAACATACAGAAAATAAGGAGTCAGCTCTTGCCATTCTGTTGGAATAAAAACAGTGTAAGTGCTTCTATTGATTACTTTTTCTTTACTCTTTACCAAAAACTCTTTCAAAAATGCAAGCCTATTTTTAGAATACAAATTTGAAATGTCTGTATCCTTCCTTTTTCCTCCATTCCTATTATTGTATTAGTAAAACTGGAATAAAGTAGACAGCCGGACCCCATTTTAACTACTTTTCTTTGAAACATCATCCCCTAGCGTATTTGTTAGGACTTTTCCATTTCATAACACATTAGCAATGGGATAAATATAAATATAATACACCTGGAAGAGGATCTCACCGGACCCCAGCATCCTCAGAACAGGCAGGTACAGCTCTGTCTCCATTTAGAGACGCCCCTGGAGCTGCGCTGATCATTCCTAACTGTTCTAGATCACAGGTGTCAGCATGTGGATGGTGTGAATGCCATAGCTTGAACAAGGAGTGAAATAGTAACAACACAGAACGCACACACCCTCTCTATTTGGGGAACTTGTTCTTAATGGATTTGAAATATCCAGGAACACATATTGTACTGTCTGTATATTTCCTTGCAAAAGAGGGCACAACATGATCAAGGGCAGTTTTAGTTATGGAAGTCTTTAATAATAACTCTGGTGTTAATTAAAAACTCTCTTGCTACTGCCAGAAATCTACTTCTTAAAGTACAGGCTTTATTTATTTTAGCTGTGTAGCTGAAAAATACTTTTACCCTCTTCCTTGCTGGTGAGGGTACCAGGAGTTGACTGCTCACTCATCTCTTGTAGGAATGGCCGCAGGCCACACTCTCTGTCGTGCTCCCACTCCTGTCCCCCTCCCCAGTCATAGCTGACCGAATCTGGCATACAATAAGACACAAGGCAGCATAGTCATGAGCCAATCAGAGTCTCTCGGAATTTTCAAATAAGAAACATACACAGGTTGCTTTGAAAATAAACATTTCGGTGCCACCAAGTCCTCCTCGTCAAAATGAGACTTACAGTTCTTGCCTATGAGAAATGTTGCTTGGGAGAATATAGAGGGTGTCATCTCTAGATCAAGGTGATTGCATAAAGGCAATAGACTTTTTTGTTGTGTGTGTTTTTTTTAATGGGGTGATTCTTTTCAGGTAGGTCCAACTAAACTCAGCTATTTTCATTTGCAGTTCCTGAAGGAATTTTCTTAACATACGCAGTGACAACATAAAGTTAGTCAAGAATGGTCCAATGTGCAAAACAGAACTCTTTTGTTGCATACATATATATGTAAATGCATGTCATACATAAAGCATATATATGACATAGCAGTTATATATACGTACATACATACATATATATACATACACTCTCGGAGCATTCCCACACTATAGATGATAAACAGTATAACAGGGTTAGAACTTAAGGTTCTAAGAATCACTAAGATGATGGTGAAATCCTTAGTTCTATGTTCATTCTTCTGTTCTCACTGCTGTGACACACACTATAAAGGGTCATATTGGTACAGCACACAGGGGTAAGCTTCTCTTCTCAATCCAGGTAGGTCTATCTTGAAATGATCACTTTTCTGTGTCAGGGCACTTGTATTAATGTCAGGGAATTCCCAGTCTCTTTGCACTAGGTCAGAGTATATAGTTTAAACACAGTCTTCATCACCTATTTTGCACGGCTTAATCTACTTCCTGATTTGTTACTGAACTAATTCCTGCAGATCTCAAGATCAGTACTCGAGCCACTCTCCCTTTTCCCCTTTTGCTGCACAGACATGCTGCTTTGTATCTGATCGTCAGAGTGCGTCATTCACATCATAGACCTTTGTCCTAGCTGTGTCCTTTGGTAGCAATGTGCTCTCCCTCTTCTTTGCATGACTGACTCCTTGTCATTCAGCCCCTGCCTTAAATGTAAATGGTTTTCCTGAAGCACTAAGTCTAAAGCAGCAATCCAGTCATGTCATGTCAGCCCAATTTATTGCCAGCTGCTTTGTTTATTGTATTTGTTTATTGCTTTTATGCCTCCCCACTCCATGTAAGTGCCATGAGAACAAGGACTTTTCAGTCTTGTTCTCGTTCCATAGAACCTAGAACAGTGCTGGCACTTAGTGTTCAAATGTTTCCTGAATAAGTAAATGTTACATGATTTGTTCTGCAACTGCCTCCTAGGTAACTGATTCTCTCTAAACTCAGTTGTTAATAAGAAGAGAGCAAGTTTGCATCTGAAATGTGTGTCCTACTACACCACTCTGAGGTCACATCAATATAAACATCCTGTAGTAATAAAGAAGTCGCTTTTACATCATTCCACTTTTTATGTGAAGACTAGGCATTTTACATATTACAAAGTCATATATAAAAATTGGTTTATTATTATTAACTATGACCAGGGAAGGACATCACCTATGTATGTTTTCAAAATATCCCTAGGTTTCCTTATCCAAATACATCCTAATAAGCACCTACAATCCCCGGACCACTCATGACCGCAGCTGAGGCTGTAAAAGCCTGTTAAAATCCAAACGTATAAACCTTCCTACACTGTTGGTAGGAATGTAAATTGGTACAACTGCTATGGAAAGCAGTAAGGAGGTTCCTCAAAAAACTAAAAATAGAAATAGCATTTGATCCAATAATGCTACTCCTAGGAATTTACCCGAAGAAAACAAGATACATGACTCAAAAAGACATATGCACCCCTATGTTCATCACAGCCCTATTTACAATAGCCAAGATATGGAAGCAACCTAAGTGTCCATCAATAGATGAATGGATAAAGATATGTTACATATATACAATGGAATATTATTCAGCCGTAGAAAGAAAACAAATCCTACCATTTGCAACAACATGGACAGAGCTGGAGGGTATTATGCTCAGTGAAATAAGCCACGCCAAGAAAGACAAATTCCAAAGGACTTTGTTCATTTGTGGAGTATGAAAACAAAGGCAAAACTGAAGGAACAAAATAGCAGTGGGCTTATAGACACTGAGAAGGGACAAGTGGTTACCAAACAGGAGGGGCTGAGGAGGGTGGCTGGGGAGGGAGAAGGGGATTGAGGGGCACTATAATTTGCAATCACACTATAGTCACGGGGGGAGGTAGTTCAGCACAGAGAAGATAATTAATGACTCTATTACATCCTACTACACTGACAGACAGTGACCTCAATAGAGGGGGTGAGGACTTGGTAATATGGGTGAAAGTTGAAACCACTGTGTTGTTTATATGAGTCCATCATAAGATAGTATATCAATGATACTTTCAAAAAGAAAAATCCAAATGTATAATGAAGTCCTGCTCAGTTCTGAAGTTCGCAACTCACAGACAAAACTACCTTTGAAAGTCCCTTAAATTATCCATGAAGTATAGCATATATATATATATATATACCATTTCCCAATAAATAAGTCAAGTGTTTTCCTTCTCCAATACTATTGAAACACAGAACTACTTCTTCAACTGCTCATCAGATGAAATAGTTGGCTGGACTCTAAGAAATTTACATATATTTAAATTTTAGAATCGAACACAACCTAACAAAACATTCACATAAGCAAAACAGAAACTGAGTCTGATGGAGGAGAGCAAGGCTGTGCGTGTTATCTGTCATCTTGCTCATTCCTCATCATCTGTAGATGGAGTAGAATGGATGATACGGACTGTTCCCCAAAGTTCCAGTCTGGAAGCCCTAACCCCCAGTGTGACTGCATTTGGAGATGGGCCTTTAGGAGGAAATTTAGGTTAAATGAGGTCATAAAGGTGGAGTTCTAATCCAACAGGATTGGTGACCTTATAAGAAGAGGGAGAGAGAGAGGTTCTCTCTCTCCACCATGTGATTTCACAGCCAGACTGGCCACTGGCAAGCTAGGAAGATAAGCCTCACCAGAACCTGACTGGACTGGTATCCCCATCTCAGACTGCCGGCCTCCAGACCCGTGACAGATGAATACCTGCTGTTTAAGCTTCCCAGTCTATGTTACTCTATTATTGCAGCCTGAGCTGACTAGAAGGGTAGGAAACATATAACTCCTTCTCTCCCCTCTCTTTCTCTTTCAACCCCCAATCCTAGTTCATGCTTGATTTATTTAAGTTAAATGTGATATGATGCAACTTTTCTGAAACACACGATTCATTAGTTGGCCATTGCTACTTTAAATGGAGGAGTTGATCCTATTTGTTAGCCCAATACCAAGTAAAGCCTGGGAGGAATACACACAGGAGCAAGTTAGAACAGAGAATGGAGTCGAGCAAAGTCGGGCCCAGGCTTCTCCAGAGGGAATACTGAAGTGAATGTGAAGGGATAGGTTTAGGCTTGGACAGCTAAGCTTAGGGCAGCAGAAAGGCAGGACATTAATTTCTAGAAATTTGTGGAGGAGATGAACAAGGAGCTTTAAAAAAATAAGAATATGTCAGTAGCAAAGACAACTTTCTCAGTTCTGCCTAAAGCATTTCCTGCTCATAAATGTAATAACTGTGTGAATTCCTTAGTGTGTTATTAATCTTACAGCAGAAGGATAAACAGCCCCACTCACCAGCCCTTCTCTATTCATCCTCTCAGAGGACGCAAGGAGAAAATTCACTTCCAGAAATGACAAAGGGAAAGATTACCTATTCTTGTTCACACCTTTATAACGTTTTAAGTACACTTACACACAAAAGGAGGGGAATCATCTCCAAAGTGGAATAGTTTTTGTGATCTACAGGATGGGAAAAAAGAGTTTCTTCATTTATGCTTTAACAAAATAGGAAATTTTACATTAGAGACATTGGATGCTGAGAATTTGAGATAACTTTTTAGTGACTTTAATGGATTTTATTTTTGACACTCTGTCCGTTACAGTCTTTTCAACTTTTCAATTTCCTCCACCTTAACTGTCAAAATAGAATGGGTGCTCTGCCCATTACAGTAATTAGTTGAAATGAGGAGGGAGCTAGGAAAAGAGTTCAGAAGCCAGAGAACATTAGTATTAATGCTGTGTTTCAAATATGCACAATGAGCAGCATTACACATTCCAAATGACTGAGACACCCAGACATTTGGTCAATTGGTGTCTTTGGCACCTATTGTATGAGGAGCACCATTCCTGGCTGCCGCCTGAAGTAAAGAAAAGAAACACAGACAGCCCTTATCTTCCAGCTTACAAGGCTGTAGGTCTCAATAGCTCTAGACACTATGGGAAGATGGGAGACAACGCCGCACCGAGAGGCCGTTCTGGCTGGCTTAAAGACAATTGATACGACTGAAGCTGTATCTCTGTTGTAGACAAATGTAAACTTGCGTTGCCCTACGTGTAATGAGAACAAGGAACTCCAGCAGACTTCGATGCTCATTTTTATTAGCTAAGTCTCGATTTTGCCTATTACTTGATGTAGCTCAAGAAAAACATAAAACCCACTAAAAATAGTTCCTTAGTGACAGAGCCCGGACAGGAGTACCCCTTTTTGAATAAGCCCACCCACCATCTCAGAGACACCTAGGTTTTGTTTCACTTAGGCTGCAAGCATTTTCTGGAGGACATGTCAGCGAGCCACAAGCCCACCTTTTCCCTGACCCGTCCCCTCAAAAGCTCCATAAAAAACCTGGCCATAAGAAGCCTCTTGACCTGTAAGAGATGCCTTCTTTGGTCTGCTTGCCAGAACAGAGAGGTCCCTCTTAGGTTTAGCAATAAACCTGCTCGGACTGTGGAGTTTGCATCCCTTCTTCTCCTTTTACTTAGTGCCTTACAGCTGGTAATCTCCACAGGTTCAAATCAGCATGAGGTATTCTTTGCATGACTCATAAGAGATTTCTGAAAGTGAGCTTTGAGCCTGATAACAGATGGAAAAAGAATTGGATTTATTCCAATCCTTTGACCATCCCGGGGCAAAAGACTTCTTGATAGGCTCTCCTTTTAAAGACTGAAAAAAATTAACCCACTTTATAATTATGTTCTGATTATAAAAATAAAGTTTGTGAGAAATTTCAGCACCAGAAACATACTTGACTTGTCACAGAAATATTTTCAGGCGAATATGAGAATCAATAGCATACTAATCAGAGCAGAGCTGTGAGGCAGACATCCGCAACCAGCATGACTCATAGAAGTATAAACAACTTCATTTTTATCTCCCACTGTCTCTTCAAATTTATTCTGTATGGCTAGTATTTCTATTGCCCCCAGATAAAAATCTGGGCAGTCCCCATTACTTTTTCTGGGTACGTCAAAGTAATAAAGTCCTAAAGTCACTTTAAATCACAAAACAACATTTTATTTCGATACTAACTCAAAAATCCAAATTTGAAATAAAGCCAAAGCTTCGCCTTCCCCACCGCTGAAGGCTGTAGGAAGGAGACATAGTTGGAGAAGGGCAAATGGTCTCTTTTTCTACTCTGGGCGTTTCCTTGTCCGCTGCCAGCTTTCTTTGGAATTCCTGGAACACAGGAGGTTCAACAAAGACCTTACCTAACTGATATTCCCGGCAGCTGGTGTTGGCCCTCTCCTGGTTAGTTAGATGTTTCAAGATGATTTCTCTTGTGGGATTTTCTGAGATAATTCATACACAAACTCACCCACAAACCCAAAGCTGGAGATCTCTCGGCTGTCCTTAGTATTGACTAATGCTCCTTCCTCATCTCTGGGCATGTGGCAATCCCTCCAGGTTCTGCTCTTGCGGTCCAGTCATCTTCTTGCACATAACTTAAGATAACCCCAGACCAGGTCTCAGGGCATGGGAACCACATCAGGCCCATAGAAAACATTCGAGAATTAACCCAGCAATTTACTCATTCCCCAAATGTTTGTTGAACTTCCATTAGGAACCAGTCTCAAAAACATTTGCTGAAGTATAATAAATGGATAATAAAGTTTACAGTGTGTTTTCTAATGCTTTTGCATTGTAAAAAGACAAAGTTTTTAAACCACATGGAAAAAAGCACACAACCTTAATCACACAGATGAATGTATTCAGTAGCACGAGTCCCAGAAGCTTACCCAGAAGGGACAGCATGGGACTCATACATGAGAGATGAGGGGTTATTCCAGAGGCAGCTCTGTGTTCTGAAGCAGGAGGCCAGAGGCCCTTGAAACTGTGGGTGCAGTAAGATCTCTGTTTTTACATAAATTGTGCGGTTATTTGGGGTCATTTGAGGGTGGTTGATGGGTTACAGGGAATGGAGGGGCTAACCCCCTTCAAGCCATTACTTGATTCTGTTTTCACATTGTTAATATTTATAATTCTGGTTAATATTAATTTTTAATAATAGAATCATAGAATATCTGCACTGAAAGAGACCTTAGAAGTTACCTGGTCCAAGTCTCTGGATATACCTTTCCTGTGTATGTGAGTGTCCATGTGTGTGTGGATGGGGAATTCTGTCAGACAAGAATGTGCTCATGTAAGCAGAGAAGCCACCAATACTAGTTTCAATTCCTTTCAGCAGCTGTTTGGACTGCACAACTACTTATCTTGCACCCTCAGTTTACCAGGCGAAGGCTAAATTATCAAATGACAGGTTTACTTATATATGAGAGAAATGCAATCTTGAGGAGTTTGATTCAGGGGTAAAAATTACAAGAGTCTAATCAAGGTCCTTCAAGTCATTTTTTTCTAGGGATTCTTGTGTGGGATGCTTGACATTTCAAAGACTCCCTCACTGGAGGGAGTATCTGCCCACACAAATCTGAGCTGGGAGTGTGTCTGGTATGGTTGAGAAACTGCCAGGGGCCTGTGAATCTGGGCTATATTAAGGGAGAAGGGGGGACAGGAAAGGAGAAGAGTGAGGAGGGCAGGGGAGAGTGGATGGTGGAGGACAGTGGTTCTCAGTCCTGGATGCCCATGAGAATCGTCTGAGGACCTCTCAGCAAAAATCAATGCCCCAACCATAAAACCAGTGAAATCAACATGTCAGCCACTGGACTCCAACATTACTATCTCTTTAAAGCCCAAGTTGTGTCTAATGTGAGCCACAGTGAAGAATCTCTTGCAGGACCATGTAGGTACTTCAACTGATTTTGAGTGAAATGGGAAACCATTAGAAATAGGGGTTCTGAGCAGAGGAGTGTCTGACTTCATATGGTCCCCCTGACTACTGAGATGAGAATATATCATGAGAGGACAGAAGCCAGAACTAGTTTTAGAATACCTTTGCATTACTCTAGATGATAGTGGTTAGGTCCAGGTGGGAACACGGGTGGTGGTGAAGTGGGTAGGTTCTGGATATATCTGAAGAGGGAACCGACAGGATTTGCTGAGACATCTGATGTGAGGTAGGACAGAAAAACAGGAATCAAGGAAGACAGGAAGGCTGCTTGTTGCCCAAGCAGATTCTGGCCTCTGACAAGCTCTGGAAGGGCCTGTTGTCCTCACATGAACCTCCTCATGAAACTTCTTCCCTCTCTGGGTTACTCCATCCCCCCCACGCCCCTTCCTTCCCTCCCAGGTTTCTTTCTCAAAATCTTGCTTTTATGAAAAGATTTAAAAACTTTATCTGTTGAGATATAAATAAGTAGTAAGGCTTAAAGTGTACCTTTTCCAAAGGATATACGCATTTTAAAGAAACAGTATCTTTTAAACTTCATAAATAAAAACCTATACTGATCCCAATCACATATATTGATTTATTCTATGGAACAAGTCCTAATGGTTGGCAGACCTAGAATTTCTACCTTGGAGGAGGCTTTGGAAACAGCAATATGAGGTAGAGAAACATTTATCTTGAAGCTGAGATTGCATAGCAAGCCCGCTGTTGTTCTTCAGATCCCAAGATGCCAGAAAAAGACACTGAGCCCTGGAGATGCTGACGATTTCCCCCAAGCACCCACTGCTGTAGCAGATGCGAGTGCCTTTTAGTATTGCGATGAAACTCAAGTTCTTCAGATACAAGGTACAATGGAAATCCTTCAAACTTCAAGCATCAGTGGTCTCTTGACTAAAAGTATAGTATTTCCTTTAACATTTTGATTTCCTTTTTTATTAAAAATGTGTACTGTCATAACTAGTGAAACAATGCAAGGCTATGTGCAGAGCAAATTAGTTTTTCCTAACATCCTCATTCCTACTTTCCTGAGAAAACTTCCTCTATGTTCATATAAATACATATACACACATACAAGTGACTGTGTGTTGCTTTTATTTAAAAAGGTGGGTAATAGCATACATATGTGTGCATATATGTACATATAAACTATATATGTATATAATTACAAAGTATGTGTATATAAAGTATATATGTATATATGTATATATGTATATGCATATATATAAAGCATGTGTGCATATGTGTGTATATAAACTCACACTACAAGTTATTTTCTCACAAAATAATATTTCATGCATATCTCCTCCAGGAAATATAGAGCTAATTTTTAATAGCTACATAATTTTTCATAGAATGGAAATATGATAATTTATTCAACCACTAACTCTTGATAAACACTTTTTATGTTTTAGTTTATAGAAACACTGAAAAAAAGTGTACATTTACCTTAACATCTTGATATTTTTATTATTACAGGACATATTCTCTTCTGGCTTGAATAAAGTAAATGACTATTAAAAAAAGTTTCTTCCAATCTCCTTTCTATAAATCCACTTATTATACTCTATTCTTAAACTCAGCCTTTGACTTTTTCTTTTTATTAATTTATTCACTCATCAAATACATACTTAGTGCCATTATACCTGGTCCTGCAACACTTCCCTGGATCATATATTTTTAGTTGCTATTCAATCAAAATGGTTCTTAATAAATCATTGTTCTCTACACTTACCTCCAATCCAATTCACCTCCATTGCCTACTATAATAGCTGAAACAGCATGTAAGCATTTCAGGCCTGAATCTGTGAAAAGGAATGAATCATTTCTAGAAATCACCTGCTGTGCCTTGGGTCGGGACTTTCATTTTGCCAGAGAAAACCCCTTGAGCAAGGGGCACTAGAAAATTATGAGTAGAAGGACCTTGATTAGCCTCTTGTGGTCTTTGTTCCCCAAATCAAACCCTCAAGCAAGACCAGATTGCATTTCCCTCATACATAAGTAGAACTGCCATTTGAAAATTTAGCCTTCACCCAGGGAAGCTAACGGTGCAAGATAAATGGCCGTGCAGGCTAAATAATGTCCAGAGAGAATCAGAGGCAATATCGGTGGATTTCTTAAATACGTGCTTGGAGCACATTCTTATCTAAGAAATCCCCATAGGCACTCTCTCAACTCTGCATTAACTCTCACATACACAGGAGAGACAGCGAGAGAGATAGTTGCCTTCTACATATAAATAGAATGCCATTTTCTGATTGTAACAAGGACATAGTCTTTGCAATGGTTTGGAGGCAGGGTCCCAGCCTGAACAGGAATCCAGTACCCAGGAAGAGGCAACATGAAGAGAAGAGGCTGTGCAAGAGTGAAGCTCATAATCTTCGGAGTCTCTTCTACCACACACCTATACGTTGACTTTGCATCAGTCCCTTAATGTCTACAAAAGCCTTGCATCCCTCATCCGTAAGTAATAATGTGCATACTTAACTCTTATGCCTGTTTCAATCATTAAACGAGTATTTAAGAGAGTATGGCACTTGACACATGGTAACTACTCTGTTATTATAATGGTTAAAGGAACTTCAACTTCCCCTTTAGTCCTTTGATGAGGTAGAAATATCTTGGATCACAATGAAGAAGTATTATTCAAAACTGCCAAAGGCCTAGGAAAACAGTTAGCCATGAGATAAAATAAAGAGCATGTATCAAGAAGATGCAAAGCTCAGAATAGAAAACGGCAAGCTCCAAACTTAAAAAAGACCCAAAGATAGCCCAAAAGACCTACTTTAGAACTGTATTGTGAATCCAGAAGTCAAAAATAATTAGAAGAAAATAAAAAGTACAAGTAAAAATAAATATCAAAAGACTGGGAAGACTGGAGTTTGGATACCACTAAGATTATGGTCTCTAGGTTCCTCTGAAAACAGGAACAAATAACAAGAATGTCATTGAGGTGTTCGTGTGGTGGGGCCGGGGGAGACTTAAGGGAGGATGCTGATGAATGAACTAAAGGAAGAACACGGGAATCATGTTCTTCTTCTGTAACTTCAATTTATATGAGAATTTTGCTCATCAGGATATATGGATCCAGGAGGCTACACAACTACATTAGAGAAATTAATTCAAATAAATCTGATACTCAAATGCCTAGAATTCTTCAGCTCAGTATATTGAAGGAAGAAATCAATTACTAGGTCAGGGTGTCTATTGAAAAATCTAATGATTTTAGAATGGCGGATAAAATCAGAGGATTATTGATCTATACTGTACTGGGCTACCACTGAAGACAAAAAAAAAAAAATTAAGACTCAGTTCTCCATTATCCTTGCCAACAAAATCAAGCACTGACACAGATAATTCAAAGATTCTTATTAGCTTTTATTTTCTATGGAGATTAGATTTCAAAGCCTTTTAATTTCTGGTTCTTTTCCTGGCTGCTGATGTGTTCTGCTCTCTCTCAGCTGCCTCAGGGCTCCTCACATCTATCCCGAAGGCCTTGGGTCAGTCAGCAAGAAATTGTGGGATATAATCCCATATACTGGCTCAGCGCAATGGGGGAGGCACACATGTAACTCGGCTTGGACAGAACTCTAATAAAATATTCAGAGAGACACAGCACTCTGAATGGAGATGAGATCAGCCTGAGAAATCTAAATGGAAAAAGTGAATTTCCATTCCTTCTCCTTTAGTATTTCTAAATAAGTCATTTGCAGGCTTCAAGAAGTTTAAATGCTAAATTCCAGGAAACAAGGCTCTCGAGTGTCTGATAAATAAATCCTGGTTTCATTACAGAGCTGGCTCTATTTTTGCAAAGTGAGTACAGTCTAACAGAACAGTGTCAGAAGTTCTGAGGCAGTGTGACATAGTAGGAAGATTCTTGGGCTCAGAGTTGGAGGATGTGTGTTGCAACTGGACTGTGCCACATTCTATCGATGTGACCTTAAGCAAATTATTTTCTCTTTGAGCCTATTTTCAGGGTTGTTTTGGAGATTTGGAGAGATAAGTGAAAATATTTATATTCATTCACGCCATATTATCAAATGCAAGGAAATTATTTTATTTTCATACCTGTGAATTTTAAGATCATCACAAATAAATATATATAACCAATATTATGAACCTAGCCTAGTATTGGAAAGAAGTATAAATGTAATCCTTCACCATAAAAAGAGACTCCCAACATTTCAGTTGAATTCCAAGTTACTGCTCATATTTTACTTGGCTATTTGCTCCCAAGAAAGACAAAATTATTGAAAGTTCATCAGCAGAATTAAAAGAAGTTAAGAATTGTTTACATCACAAAATATAAAGCACTTCTAGGTTTTGGGATGCACTGGAATAGATGTACTTGAATGAGCAAAGGCACAAAATCTATGCGTCATTCATTCAAATTCCTTAATCAGTGGGCCTATCTTTGTTTTTGTTTCAACTCCACCTGTCTCTATTTTCTCACTGCACTTGTTATCCTCAAAAGACCAGACCTTTATACACCTATTATCAACAAGGGTAGATTATGTAAATAATGTAAATGTACTTAAACAGTTAAAGCCACACAAATATACAAAGTTAAAGAACAGAAGCAAAGAAACACTAATTCTAATTAGAGGCTTCAGGTTTCAGTACCACGTAGCAAGGGGCTTCTTAATGCCTACTGTGAATGTTTATGATTTCACATAATTATTTTAATGTGTAGAGATGTGCATATTTTAAATATATAAATATAAAAGCTCCTTAAAACTAACTCAGGTTTTTTCCACAAACCGTCCCTTTTTAAAAATATGTCCATACTTGATTAATTATATTAATGCAATCAAGCCCGAAACTAACATCGTTTAGTCCTGCGGGCTATTATGGGACTATCAGGATCTGCAGCTGCCTTCCATTAAGTGGACTTTCATGTGCAGAATGTGAACCATTTCTTGTGTCAAAGAACATCACTTTTGTCTTTTAACAACCCATGAGCTTCCCTCAGAAGCATTTCAGTAATGGCTACTACATTAAAACGTGAAACATGCACAACCACAGATAAATTTCTAAAGCATCCCTCTCATCAACATCACAGGGTCATGTGCACAGAAGAATATTGGGTTGGGTACCAGACTTCTGGCTGCTCATAGAGAATCTGTCCTAAGTGGTTGCATGACTTTCAGCATAAGGTTGTCAAAATGAACACAAGATACCCACTTAAATTTCAACTTCAATTCAACAAAAAATTACCTTTGAGCATGCATACATCCCAAATACTACATGGGACATATTTATGTTAAAAATGATTCACTGATTATCTGCAATCTAATTTAACTGACATTCTGTATTTTTATTTGCTAAATATGGCAACCCTACTTGAGCAAGCTAATGATGGTTTCATCATTTGAGAAGTACAGGGCAGGAAAGATTGACCTCCAAGTGAGACACCATAAAAAATGTTGAGTTCGAGGAGCCAAGATGGCAGCATGAGTAGGGCAGCGGCAATCTCCTCCCAAAACCATATATATTTTTGAAAATACAACTATTCCTAAAAGAGAGACCAGTGGATACAGTACAACAGCCAGACTACATCATCATCTGTGAGAACTCAGCACCTCATGAAGGGGGTAAGATATAAGCTGCGGCCCAGCGGGACCCAAGCAGCGCTCCCCCAAACCCAGCTCCCCGGTGGAAGGAAAGGAGTCAGAGCAGGGAGGGAGTGGAAGCCCAGGACTGCTAAATACCCAGCTCTAGTAATCCGCACTGGGAGCGCAGACACACACTGCATGTTGTGCTGGATATAAGAGAAATGGAAAAGTAAAATCTGAGAGCGGGTCCCTGTAGCCGGCTCACTGGGAACAAAAGAAAAGCAAGTGCTTTTTGAAAGTCTTAAAGGGACAGGGGCTTCACAGATGGATGGAAGCATCCTGGCAAACTCAACCAAGCAGACTGGGAATTCTGAGGAACTTTGGGTGCCCCAGTCCCCTTGGTGGCAACGCACCCGGGAAGCCCCTCAGGGTGATAGGAAGACTGCCACTCATTCCCCTGGGCAGCGTGGCCCTGACACAGTGGCTGAGAAGCCAGAGAGCGGCCAGGCACACCCGTGGTAGCAGAACACTCGGAGAATGGACGCACGCCCGTGGCAGGGGAACAACCAGAGAACAGTCGCACACACCCGTGGCAACAGAGTAGCCGGAGAGCAACCATGCACGCCCACAGGGTTGGAACAACCGGAGAGCAGCTGCGCCCACAGCAGCCACCCAGAATCTCCTCCCAGAGTGCAGCCACCCAGGACAGAACCAGAGGCTGCCACCAGTGTGTAGCTGCCTGGCGCAGGCAGAGAAAACAAGGGTAAGGTGTAAAGGAGCGCTGTTCTCACAGGAGAGCACACCCGGCATGCCTGCCACTCCCCGCAGGGCTCTGGGCTACCCTGATGGTGACCGCGCCCATGGCAACTCAGGGGATTAATCCAGAGGCTGCTCCCAGTGTGATGGTAACGGACATAGGCAGCAGAGAAGGGCAGGGCAACCAGCAAGCAGGAAGGGACTTTGTTATCCCAGCTGACACACGTGCTACCTGCCTACAGCTACCTCTATTGCCATGAAAAGGCAGAATAATTTGGTACAGTCCTGAATTACCTAGACAACCCCCAAGAGAGGGCTTAGGGAGATAGATTTAACCAATCTTCCTGAAAAATAATTCAAAATAAAGGTCATAACCATGCTGATGGACCTGCAAAGAAATATGCAAGAGTTAAAGGATAAAGTTGGGAGGAAGAATACAGAAATAAAACAATCTCTGGAAGGACTTAAGAGCAGACTGGATAAGGTACAAGAGGCCGTTAATGGAATAGAAATCAGAGAAGAGGAACACAGAGAAGCTGAAGCAGAGAGAGATAAAAGGATCTCCAGGAATGAAAGAATATTAAGAGAACCGTGTGACCAATTCAAATGGAACAATATTCGCATTACAGGAGTACCAGAAGAAGAAGAGAGAGAAAGAAAAAGGGACAGAAAGTGTCTTTGAAGAAATAACTGCTGAAAAGTTCCCCAAACTGGGGGAGGAAATAGTCTCTCAGACCATGGAAGCCCAAAGAACTCCCAACACAAGGGACCCAAGGAGGAAAACACCAAGACATATAATAATTAAAATGGCAAAGATCAAAGAAAAGGATAGAGTATTAAAGGGAGCCAGAGAGAGCAAAAAGGTCACTACAAAGGAAAACCCATCAGGCTATCATCAGACTTCTCAACAGAAACCTTACAGGCCAGAAGAGAATGACATGATATATTTAATGCAAAGAAACAGAAGGGCCTTGAACCAAGAATACTGTATCAAGCAAGATTATCATTCAAATATTAAGGAGGGATGAAACAATTCCCAGACAAGCAAAAGTTGAGGGAATTTGCCTCCCACAAACCATCTCTACAGGATAGTTTAAAGGGACTATTCTAGATGGAAGCACTCTTAAGGCTAAATAGATGTCAACAGAGAAAATAAAATAAAATCACAACAAAGAAAGCAGACCAAACAAATACTAACTAAAGGCAAAAAATAATATCAACAACTCACAAAAGCAGTCAAAGGAAACACAAAAGACTACAGAATAAAACACCTAACATAAAAAGAATGGAGGAGGAGTTATAAGAAGGGAGAGAAAAAAAGAAACATCAGACTGTGTATATAATAGCTTAATAAGAGAGTTAAATTAGATGGCTAGATAGTAGAAAAGCTACCCTTGAACCTTTGCTAACCACGAATCTAAAGCCTGTAAAGGCAATAAGTACATATCTTTCAATAATCACTACAAATGTAAATGGAATGAATGCACCAATCAAAATACAAAGAGTAATAGAGTGGATAAAAAAGCAAGACCCATCTATATGCTGCTTACAAGAGACTCACCTCAAACCCAAAGACATACACAGACTAAAAGTCAACAGATGGAAAAAGATATTTCATGCAAACAATAGGGAGAAAAAAGCAGATGTTGCAGTACTTGTATCAGACAAAATAGACTACAAAACAAAGAAAGTAACAAGAGATAAAGAAGGACATGACATAATGATAAAGGGGTCAGTCCAACAAGAAGATACAACCATTATAAATATACATGAAGGAGGGGCGGAAGATGGCGGCATGAGTAGAGCAGCGGAAATCTCCCAAAACCACATATATCTATGAAAATATAACAAAGACAACCCTTCCTAGAATAAAGACCAGAGGACACAGGACAATATCCAGACCACATCCGCACCTGAGAGAAACCAGCACCTCGAAAAGGGGGTAAGATACAAGCCCCGGCCCCGCGGGAGCCGAGCGCCCCTCCCCCCAGCTCCTGGCGGGAGAAGAGCAGGCAGAGCGGGAGGGAGACGGAGCCCAGGGCTGCCGAACACCCAGCCCCAGCCATCCGGGCCAGAGTGCAGGGCCCTGGACACTAGGAAAACAGGGCAGCAAGAACAGTGAGCAGGCACCGGAGGCCGGGCGCCAGAGGACACCAGAAAAGCGAGCGACCATTTTTTTTTTTTCTGCTGTTTTGTTTTCGCAAGCGCTTTTTGGAAGTCTTAGAGGGATAGGGACACCAATACTAGGGAAACAGGGCAGCAAGTCCGGTGAGAAGATGCCTGAGGCTGGTGCCAGAGAATAAAGAAAAACGAGCGGCCATCTTTCTCTTTAAAAAATTTTTTTTTCTTTTTTAATTTAAATTTTTTTGTGTGTGTGTGGTCATTGTATCGTTCTGGCGGGTGCTATTTGAAAGTCTTAAAGGGGCACGGCGGGACACTTAATCCAGAGGTAGGTAATCCGGGGATCTCTGGGCACCCTAAACCCTGGGCTGCAGGGAGCAGGGAGGCCCTTAACAGAGATAAATAGCCTCCAGGCCGCTCCCCCTCCAAAGCGACTCCACCACTTTGGAGGAGAGGCCCGAACCTGGCCATGCCCACAGCAACAGCGGAGATAAACTCCATAGCAGCCAGGCAGGAAGCAGAAAACCTGTCTGCGCGCAGCTGCCCAGCACAAGCCACTAGAGGTCGCTGTTCTCCCAGGAGAGGAGGGCCACAAACCAACAAGAAGGGAAGTTCTTCCAGCCATCACTCATCCCAGCTCTGCAAACTACTCCTATCACCATGAAAAGGCAAAGCTACAGGCAGACAAAGATCACAGAGACAACACCAGAGAGGGAGACAGACCTAACCAGTCTTCCTGAAAAAGAATTCAAAATAAGAATCATAAACATGCTGACAGAGATGCAGAGAAATACGCAAGAGAAATGGGATGAAGTCCGGAGGGAGATCACAGATGCCAGAAAGGAGATCGCAGAAATGAAACAAACTCTGGAAGGGTTTATAAGCAGAATGGATAGAATGCAAGAGGCCATTGATGGAATTGAAATCAGAGAACAGGAACGCATAGAAGCTGACATAGAGAGAGACAAAAGGATTTCCAGGAATGAAACAATGTTAAGAGAACTGTGTGACCAATCCAAAAGGAACAATATCCGTATGATAGGGGTTCCAGAAGAAGAAGAGAGAGGAAAAGAGATGGAAAGTATCTTAGAAGAAATAATTGCTGAAAACTTCCCCAAACTGGGGAGGAAATAATCGAACAGACCACGGAAATACACAGAACCACCAACAGAAAGGATCCAAGGAGGACAACACCAAGACACATAATAATTAAAATGGCAAAGATCAAGGACAAAGAAAGAGTTTTAAAGGCAGCTAGAGAGAAAAAGGTCACCTATAAAGGAAAACCCATCAGGCTAACATCAGACTTCTCGACAGAAAACCTACAGGCCAGAAGAGAATGGCATGATATATTTAATACAATGAAACAGAAGGGCCTTGAACCAAGGATACTGTATCCAGCACGACTATCATTCAAATATGACGGTGGGATTAAACAATTCCCAGACAAACAAAAGCTGAGGGAATTTGCTTCCCACAAACCACCTCTACAGAACATCTTACAGGGACTTCTCTAGATGGGAGCACTCCTAGAAAGAGCACAGCACAAAACACCCAACATATGAAGAATCGAGGAGGAGGAATAAGAAGGGAGAGAAGAAAAGAATCTCCAGACAGTGTATATAACAGCTCAATAAGCAAGCTAAGTTAGGCAGTAAGATACTAAAGTGGCTAACCTTGAACCTTTGGTAACCACGAATTTAAAGCCTGCAATGGCAATAAGTACATATCTTTCAATAGTCACCCTAAATATTAATGGGCTAAATGCACCAATCAAAAGACATAGAGTAATAGAATGGATAAAAGAGCAAGACCCATCTATATGCTGCTTACAAGAAACTCACCTCAAACCCAAAGACATGTACAGACTAAAAGTCAAGGGATGGAAAAACATACTTCAAGCAAACAACAGTGAGAAGAAAGCAGGGGTTTCAGTACTAATATCAGACAAAATAGACTTCAAAACAAAGAAAGTAACAAGAGATAAAGAAGGACACTACATAATGATAAAGGGCTCAGTCAAACAAGAGGATATAACCATTCTAAATATATATGCACCCAATACAGGAACACCAGCATATGTGAAACAAATATTAACAGAAATAAAGGGAGAAATAGACTGCAATGCATTCATTCTAGGAGACTTCAACACACCACTCACCCCAAAGGCTAGATCCACTGGGCAGAAAATAAGTAAGGACACAGAAGCACTGAAAACCACAGTAGAGCAGATGGACCTAATAGACATCTATAGAACTCTACATCCAAAAGCAACAGGATATACATTCTTCTCAAGTGCACATGGAACATTCTACAGAATATACCAAATACGAGGCCACAAAAAGAGCCTCAGAAAATTCCAAAAGATTGAAATCCTACCAACCAACTTTTCAGACCACAAAGGCATAAAACTAGAAATAAACTGTACAAAGAAAGCAAAGAGGCTCACAAACACATGGAGGCTTAACAATACGCTCCTAAATAATCAATGGATCAATGACCAAATCAAAATGGAGATCCAGCAATATATGGAAACAAATGACAACAACAACACTAAGCCCCAACTTCTGTGGGACGCAGCAAAAGCAGTCTTAAGAGGAAAGTATATAGTAATCCAAGCATATTTTAAAAAGGAAGAACAATCCCAAATGAATGGTCTAATGTCACAATTATCAAAATTGGAAAAAGAAGAACAAATGAGGCCTAAGGTCAGCAGAAGGAGGGACATAATAAAGATCAGAGAAGAAATAAATAAAATTGAGAAGAATAAAACAATAACAAAAATCAATGAACCCAAGAGCTGGTTTTTCGAGAAAATAAACAAAATAGATAAGCCTCTAGCCAGACTTATTAAGAAGAAAAGAGAGTCAACACAAATCAACAGTATCAGAAATGAGAAAGGAAAAACCATGACGGACCCCACAGAAATACAAAGAATTATTAGAGAATACTATGAAAACCTATATGCTAACAAGGAGATGGACACCCATAACAAGGATATGGAAACCCAGGAGAAATGGACAACTTACTAGAAAAATACAACCTTCCAAGATTGACCCAGAAAGAAACAGAAAACCTAAACAGACCAATTACCAGCAACGAAATTGAAGCGGTAATCAAAAAACTACCCAAGAACAAAACCCCCGGGCCAGATGGATTTACCTCAGAATTTTATCAGACATACAGAGAAGACATAATACCCATTCTCCTCAGAGTTTTCCAAAAAATAGAGGAGGGGATACTCCCAAACACATTCTATGAAGCTAACATCACCCTAATACCAAAACCAGGCAAAGACCCCACCAAAAAAGCAAACTACAAACCAATATCCCTGATGAATGTAGATGTAAAAATACTAAACAAAATATTAGCAAACCGAATTCAAAAATACATCAAAAGGATTATACACCATGAGCAAGTGGGATTCATCCCAGGGATGCAAGGATGGTACAACATTCGAAAGTCCATCAACATCATCCACCACATCAACAAAAAGAAAGACAAAAACCACATGATCATCTCCATAGATGCTGAAAAGGCATTTGACAAAGTTCAACATCCATTCATGATAAAAACTCTCAGAAAAATGGGAATAGAGGGCAAGTACCTCAACACAATAAAGGCCATCTATGATAAACCTACAGCCAACATTATATTGAACAGCGAGAAGCTGAAAGCATTTCCTCTGAGATTGGGAACTAGACAGGGATGCCCTCTCTCTCCACTGTTATTTAACATAGTACTGGAGGTCCTAGCCAAGGCAATCAGACAAAACAAAGAAATACAAGGAATCCAGATTGGTAAAGAAGAAGTTAAACTGTCACTATTTGCAGATGACATGATACTGTACATAAAAAACCCTAAAGACTCCACCCTAAAACTACTAGAACTGATATCGGAATATAGCAAAGTTGCAGGATACAAAATCAACACACACAAATCTGTGGCTTTCCTATATACTAACAATGAACCAACAGAAAGAGAAATCAGGAAAACAACTCCATTCACAATTGCATCAAAAAAAATAAAATACCTAGGAATAAACCTAACCAAGGAAGTGAAAGACTAATACTCTGAAAACTACAAGTCACTCTTAAGAGAAATTAAAGGGGACACTAACAGATGGAAACTCATCCCATGCTCGTGGCTAGGAAGATTTAATATCGTCAAAATGGCCATCCTGCCCAAAGCAATATACAGATTTGATGCAATCCCCATGAAACTACCAGCAACATTCTTCAATGAACTGGAACAAATAAGTCAAAAATTCATATGGAAACATCAAAGACCCCGAATAGCCAAAGCAATCCTGAGAAAGAAGAATAAAGTAGGGGGGATCTCACTCCCCAACTTCAAGCTCTACTATAAAGCCGTAGTAATCAAGACAATTTGGTACTGGCACAAGAGCAGAGCCACAGACCAATGGAACAGACTAGAGAATCCAGACATTAACCCAGATATATATGGTCAATTAATATTTGATAAAGGAGCCATTGACATACAAGGGCGAAATGACAGTCTCTTCAACAGATGGTGCTGGCAAAACTGGACAGCTATATGTAGGAGAATGAAACTGGACCACTGTCTAACGCCATATACACAAGTAAACTCAAAATGGATCGAAGACCTGAATGTAAGTCATGAAACCATTAAACTCTTAGAAGAAAACATAGGCAAAAACCTCTTGGACATAAACATGAGTGACTTCTTCTTGAACATATCTCCCCGGGCAAAGAAAACAACAGCAAAAATGAACAAGTGGGACTATATTAAGCTGAAAAGCTTCTGTACAGCAAAAGACACCATCAATAGAACAAAAAGGAACCCTACAGTATGGGAGAATATATTTGTAAATGACAGATCCGATAAAGGCTTGACGTCCAGAATATATAAAGAGCTCACACGCCTCAACAAACAAAATACAAATAACCCAGTTAAAGAATGGGCAGAGGAACTGAACAGACAGTTCTCCAAAAAAGAAATACAGATGGCCAACAGACACATGAAAAGATGCTCCACATCGCTACTTATCAGAGAAATGCAAATTAAAACTACAATGAGGTATCATCTCACACCAGTAAGGATGGCTGCCATCCAAAAGACAAACAACAACAAATGTTGGCGAGGATGTGGAGAAAGGGGAACCCTCCTACACTGCTGGTGGGAATGTAAGTTAGTTCAACCATTGTGGAAAGCAGTATGGAGGTACATCAAAATGCTCAAAACAGACATACCATTTGACCCAGGAATTGCACTCCTAGGAATTTACCCTAAGAACGCAGCAATCAAGTTTGAGAAAGACAGATGCACCCCTATGTTTATTGCAGCACTATTTACAATAACCAAGAATTGGAAGCAACCTAAATGTCCATCAGTAGATGAATGGATAAAGAAGATGTGGTACATATACACAATGGAATACTACTCAGCCATAAGAAAAGGGCAAATCCAATCATTTGCAGCAACATGGATGGAGCTGGAGGGTATTATGCTCAGTGAAACAAGCCAAGCGGAGAAAGAGAAATACCAAATGATTTCACTCATCTGTGGAATATAAGAACAAAGGAAAAACTGAAGGAACAAAACAGCAGCAGAATCACAAAACTCAAGAATGGACTAACAGGTACCAAAGGGAAAGGGACTGGGGAGGATGGGTGGGTAGAGAGGGATAAGGGGGGGGAGAAGTAGGGGGGTATTAAGATTAGCATGCATGGGGGGTGGGAGAAAGGGGAGTGCTGTACAACACAGAGAAGCCAAGTAGTGATTCTACAACATTTGCTATGCTGATGGACAGTGACTGTAAAGGGGTTTATAGGGGGGACCTGGTATAGGGGAGAGACTAGTAAACATAATATTCGTCATGTAAGTGTAGATTAATGATACCAAAAAAAAAAAAAAAAAGGCAGTTCCTGTGTGGAGACCTCCAATGAGTCCTACACAAGGGTATAAAGGGCATATAAAAGTGTAGGCAAAGGGTCTGTTTGTGTTTATACAGAGGATCAAAGCCTAATTGGGCTACCCCGAAAATGAACTAAGATACGATATGAAAAAGACCTTCCAACATCAGCACTCTCTGGAAGACTCATGCCAGAAGATGATCATCAAAACACCCCAACAAAGATCCACACACTGCTACAGCTGTAGATGCACTCATCCCACCAGTTCCTGGACTTGCCATGGGAATGAGGAAGGAGATATCTAAGCTGGCCTGTGCATACAGTAAAACAACAAATTTGACTGGATCTATACTGTTGGAACTCAATCAAGAATTAGGAGAAGTGCAAATTGTAGCACTTCAAAATCTTACAACTACAGACTATTTACTGTTAAAAGAGCATGTGGGATGTGAACAGTCCCCAGGAATGGGTTGTTTTAATTTGTCTGATTTCTCTCAGACTGTTCAAGCTCAGTTGGACAATATCCACCATATCATAGATAAGTTTTCACAAATGCCTAAGGTGCCTAACTGGTTTTCTTGGTTTCACTGGAGATGGCTGGTAATTACAGGTATGCTTAGGTTATGTAACTATACTCCTATTATGTTAACGTGTGTGCACACTTTAATTAGTAGTTTAAAACCTATACATGCTGAAGTTACTCTACAAGAAGATATGTCAAAGAAATAATCAATCTTCCCATGTTTTCTTCCGCCTGCTATTTCTATAGCTTTTCTTCTTCCTTCCTAATTACAACCCTTAAATAGAATTCGTGCCTCATATCAAATTTACCGAGTATCATAATTCTTCCAAGTGGTAAAGATACCTCAAGACAAATGCTGGGCATAGAAGCCACAGGGCATAAATATGCAAAGAAGTAAAAAGCTAACCTTTTCAAACAATAAGGCTTCTCTCTCACTTACCAACTTTACATTTCCCTGTATGGCCCCGGAAGATGACTGGTTAGCCAGAGACGGGTAAGATTCCTCAAGGGAGGAACAACCTAAGACAGGCACAGTCGCAGGGGGGCCATCAGGTGAGAAATTGGGGATCAACAGAGGTGAGGCTTAGAACCTCACCCCCCCTGTTCTGAGAGAAATCTTCTGCATACGTGGATGTTTTCTTGCCCTTGTCTAGCTTGGATTAACACATAGTCTACAGGCACACACCTGATCATCTACATTTGCTCTCTTACAACACTAAACTATGTTTTCTACCTTCATCTTGTATCTACCTACCACTTCAGCATTTTATTAAAAATAATTATAATAAAGAGAGAAATGTGGTATCCACATATAAATCAAGTATAAAAATCAAATGAGTATTCATATTTGAACTGACTGTTTATAGTTCATAATGCATGAGCAAAACCGAAGGTTTCTGTGATGGCTGCCGTTGTACTGTTCACCATGTAAGAACCTATTCACTATGTAAGAATTTGTTCTCCATGTAAGAACTTGTTTGTTATGCCTCAGAAGATTGGAGACTGATGAAAATTAGGCTTGGGGTGGATTAATTATTGTGCATAGAGCATTGACTCCCCTATACAGAATTTTATTGTTGTTAACAACCATTTGATCAATAAATATGAGAGATGCCCTCACAAAAAAAAAAAAAAGTACACACTTCTAATGGTAAATAATAAGTAACCAGGATGTAATGAATATAGTCAAGATATTGTAACAGCTTGGTATGGTGATAGCTGGTACCTAGAATTGTCATGTATATAAATGTTGAATCACTATGTAGTACACCTGAAACTAATGTAATGTAATACTGTGTGTCAACTACCCTTCAATAAAAAATAATTATCGACAAAAAAAAACAAAAACAAAAATAAATAAATAAATAAATATACATGCACCCAATACAGGAGCACCAGCATATGTGAAACAAATACTAATGGAATTAAAGGAGGAAATAGAATGCAATGCATTTGTTCCAGGAGACTTCAACACACCACTCACTACAAAGGACAGATCTACCACACAGAAAATAAGTGGCACAGAGGCACTGAACAACACACTAAAACAGATGGACTTAACAGACATCTACAGAACTCTACACCCAAAAGCAGCAGGATACACATTCTTCTCAAGTGCACATGGAACATTTTCCAGAATAGAACACATACTAGGCCACAAAAAGAACTTCAGTAAATTCAAAAAGATTGAAATTCTACCAACCAATTTCTCGGACCACAAAAGATAAAACTAGAAATATATTGTACAAAGAAAACAAAAAGGCTCACAAACACATGGAGGCTTAACAACATGCTCCTAAATAATCAATGGATCAATGACCAAATTAAAATAGAGATCAAGCAATAAATGGAGACAAATGACAACAACAGCACAATGCCCCAACTTCTGTGGGATGCAGTGAAGGCACTTCTAAGCGGAAAGTATATAACAATCCAGGCCTATTTAAAAAGGAAGAACAATCCCAAATAAATAGTTTAAAGTCACAATTATTGAAACTGGAAAAAGAAGAACAAAAGAAGCCCAAAGTCAGCAGAATGAGGAACATAATACAGATCAGAGAAGAAATAAATAAAATTGAGAAGAATGAAACAATAGAAAAAATCAATGAAACCAAGAGCTGGTTCTTTGAGAAAATAAACAAAATAGATAAGCCCCTAGCCAGACTTATTAAGAGAGAAAGAGAATCTACACACATCAACAGAATCAGAAATGAGAAAGGAACAATCAGGTAAGACCCCACAGAAATACAAAAAATTATTAGAGAATATTATTAAAATCTATATGCTAACAAGCTGGAAAACCTAGAAGAAATGGACAAATTCCTAGAAAAATACAACCTTCCAAGACTGACCAAGGAAGAAACAGAAAATCTAAACAGACCAATTACCAGCAATGAAATTGAATCAGTAATCAAAAAACTACCCAAGAACAAAACTCCCAGTCCAGATGGATTCACCACTGAATTTTATCAAACATATAGAGAAGATATAATACCCATTCTCCTTAAATTTTTCCAAAAAATAGAAGAGGAAGCAATACCTACAAACTCATTCTATGAAGCCAGCATCACTCTAATAGCAAAACCAGGTAAAGACCCCACAAAAAAAAGAAAATTACAGACCAATATCCCTGGTGAACGTAGATGCAAAAATACCCAACAAAATATTAGCAAACCAAATTCAAAAATACATCAAGAGATCATACATGACCATGACCAAGTGGGATTCATCTCAGGGATGGAAGAATGGTACAAAATTAGAAAATCCATCAACATCGTCCACCACATGAACAAAAAGGACGAAAACCACACGATCATCTCCATTGATGCTGAAAAAGCATTCGACAAAATTCAATGTCCATTCATGATAAAAACTCTCAGCAAAATGGGTAGAAAGGGCAAGAACCTCAACAAAATAAAGGCCATATAAGACAAACCCACAGCTAACATCATACTTAACAGCAAGAAGCTGAAAGCTTTTCCTCTAAGATCAGGAACAAGACAGGGATGCCCACTCTCCCCACTGTTATTTAACATAGGTCCTAGCCACGGCAATGAGACAAAACAAAAAAATACAAGGAATCCAGATTGGTAAAGAAGTTGTTAAACTGTCACTATTTGCAGATGACATGATATTGTACATAAAAAACCCTAAAGACTCCACTCCAAAATTACTGGAACTAATATCTGAATTCAGCAAAGTTGCAGGATACAAAATTAATACACAGAAATCTGTTGCTTTCCTATACACTAACAATGGACTAGCAGAAAGAGAAATCAGGAAACAATTCCATTCACAATTGCATCAAAATGAATAAAATACCTAGGAATAAACCTAACCAAGGAAGGGAAAGACCTAAACCCTGAAAACTATAAGACCCTCTTAAGAGAAATTAAAGAGGACACTAACAAATGGATACTCATCCGATGGTCTTGGCTAGGAAGAATTAATATCATCAAAATGGCCATCCTGCCTAAAGCAATCTACAGATTCAATGAAATACCTATCCAAATACCAACAGCATTCTTCAATGAACTGGAACAAATAGTTTAAAATTCATATGGAAACACCAAAGACCCTGAATAGCCAAAGCAATCCTGAGAGGGAAGAATAAAGCAGGGGGGATCTCACTTCCCAACTTCAAGTTCTACTACAAAGCCACAGTAATCAAGACAGTTTGGTACTGGCACAAGAACAGACCCACAGACCAGTGGAACAGAATAGAGAATCCAACTATTAACCCAAATATATATAGTCAATTAATATATGATAAAGGAGCCATGGACATACAATGGGAAAATGACAGCCTCTTCAACAGCTTGTGTTGGCAAAATTGGAGAGTTACATGTAAGAGAATGAAACTGGATCATTGTCTAACCCCATACACAAAAGTAAATTCAAAATGGATCAAAGACCTGCATGTAAATCATGAAACCATAAAACTCCTAGAAAAAAACATAGGCAAAAATCTCTTGGACATAAACATGGGTGACTTCTTCATGAACATATCTACCCAGGCAAGGGAAACAAAAGCAGAAATGAACAAGTGGGACTATATCAAGCTGAAAAGCTTCTGTACAGCAAAGGACACCACCAATAGAACAAAAAGGCATCCTACAGTATGGGAGAATATATTCATAAATGACAGATCCAATAAAGGGTTGACATCCAAAATATATAAAGAGCTCATGTACCTCAACAAACAAAAAGTAAATAATCCAATCAAAAAATGGTCAGAGGAGCTGAACAGACAGTTCTCCAAAGAAGAAATTCAGATGGCCAACAGACACATGAAAAGATGCTCCACATCACTAATGTCAGAGAAATGCAAATTAAAACTACAATGAGATATCACCTCACACCAGTTAGGATGATCAACATAGAAAAGACTAGGAACAACAAATGCTGGCGAGGATGAGGAGAAAGGGGAACCCTCCTACACTGCTGGTGGGAATGTAAACTAGTTCAACCATTGTGGAAAGCAGTATGAAGGTTCCTCAAAAAACTCAAAATAGAAATACCATTTGACTCAGGAATTCCACTCCTAGGAATTTATCCTAAGAATACAGCAGTCCAGTTTGAAAAAGACATATGCACCCCTATGTTTATCGCAGCACTACTCACCATAGGCAAGAAATGGAAGCAACCTAAGTGTCCATCAGTAGATTAATGGATAAAGAAGATGTGGTACATATACACAATGGAATATTATTCAGCCATAAGAAGTAAACAAATCCTACCATTTGCAACAACATGGATCGAGCTAGAGGGTATTATGCTCAGTGAAATAAGCCAGGTGGAGAAAGACAAGTATCAAACAATTTCACTCATCTGTGGAATATAAGAACAAAGAAAAAACTGAAGGAGCAAAACAGCAGCAGACTCACAGAACCCATGAATGGACTAACAGTTACCAAAGGGAAAGGGACTGGGGAGGATGGGTGTGAAGGGAGGGATGGCGGGTGGGAAGAAAAGGGGGCTTTATGATTAGCATGTATAATGTCAGGGGGAGGGCACATGGAGGGCTGTACAACACAGAGAAGACAAGTAGAGATTCTACAGCATCTTACTACGCTGATGGACAATGACTGTAATGGGGTATGTGGGGGGAACTTGGTGATGGGGGGAGTCTAGTAAACATAATGTTCCTCATGTAATTGTAGATTAATGATACCAAAATAAAAAGAAAATGTTGAGTTCATAGTAAAGCAAGAGACAAAGCTCACCATATTCGTTTTCCCCAATTATTAAGCATAGGTTCACAAAATCACATTTAAAATCAAGCAAGCTAAGCCTAATGGTGGAGACAGAGTATCTCCGTAAAATTTCCAAACATGGGGAAAAAGAAGCCTCAGGCCCTTTCATAGCTTTGTATTTGTTCTCTATTGCTGAATAAATTATCTGAAAACTTAGCAGCTTAAAACAATGTTTATTATCTCATAGTTTCTGTGGGTCAGAAATCCATAAACAGCTTAACTAGGTCCTGTAGCTCAGGGTCCCACAAGTCTATAAAAAAGGCTTTCACTACAGTCACCCCTAAAGGGTCAGACAGAGGACACACTTCCAAACATACACACATGGTAGTTGATAGGATACAGTATCTCACGGGTTGTGGGACTAACATTCTCACTTGCTGGCTGTTGGCTCACCTCAGTTGTCACAATGCCTCCCCATAAGGCAGCTCACAACACAGCAGCTTGCTTCATCAGGACAAGCAAGCACAAAGAGCCAGAGAGAGTGAGAACAAGACAGTCCATTACTGGCAAACTAATCTCAGAAGTGATACGCATCACATTCACCACATTCTGTTTGTTAGAAGCCAATAAGTAGGTCCAGTCCACACCAAGGTGAGGGCATCACACCAGATGTGAATCCCAGGCAGTGGAGATCACTGGGAACCATTTTAGACACTACCTACCACACTTTAAAAGAAGGTTTTTTTCTGGAAAAATTTACTGAAGAGTTATTCTGAATTAAGTATATTTTATAATTAGTTAAAATGGAGGCATTACAATTGGGCCTTTAAAAAACTGGTGGCCAGCAGTAAAGACATCAGGCTTTGGATCTAAATGAAATTTAATCATTTAAGTATATCTCATAAAGACAGATGGCTTTCTTTCTCCTGAAGATCTGAAACATAAATGCTTCTTTTCCAGTGTGAAACATGCAGAGAGTCATTTCATTTCTTTTTCAAAAGGTAGTGCCAAAATACAACTTTATCAATCTAAATTTACCAGGTTTAGCAGTCCTTATTTCCACGGATGATGTAACACCCTTAGTCCTGCCCTTTACTTGATCGGTTCTGATTTTATGATACTATTCTGGGTTAATAATCAGTCACCCTAGGATTTAAATTCAGTCCTCCTGGGATGTGTATGATCCTGGGATGTGTATTATGTTCCTAGGGTTGCCATAATAAAGTACCACAAACCAAATGACTTAAAACAGAAATTTATTCTCTTACAGTTCAGGAGGGAGAAGTTCAAAGTCAAGGCATTGGAAGGGTCATGTGCTCTCTGCGGGCTACAGAGGAGGATCCTTCCTTGCCTCTTCCCAGATTCTGGTGGTTGCCGGTCGTGCTTGGCATCTGATGGCTTGTAGATGCATTGCTTCAATCTCTGCTTCTGTGTTTAAATGGTGTTTGTTCCTTGGTCTTCTGTATCTTCACTGGTAGTCTCCTCTCTGTGTCTCTTAAGCATCCAAGTATTCTCATCTTGTAAGGATACCAGTCTAACCCAGTACGACCTCATCTTAACTTGATAACATTTCTCTGCAAAGACCTCATTTCTTAACAAGGTCACATTCCCAGGTACCAGGAGCTAGGATTTCAACACATCATTGTGGGGAGACACAACTCAACACACAGAGAGGAGCCTGATAAAGAAGCAGATCCTGACCCCACAAGAACCTCTCATCCCCTGAAGACTCTGATACTTAGGTCTTGGAAGGCGTTAGGGACCTGCTGCTTGAGAAGCTCGGCAGTGTGTCCTATGGGAGTGGTACCCAGACTGCACTTAGGCAAACTGCTCAAGTCGACCAGGTATATTTTTCCACTAACTTTTGTTAGCTAAAAGCCTCTGGTCTTTGTCTTCTTGATTCTCTTAATGAGAAAACTTACATGAGGGGCAATGTGGTAAAACGAATGAACACAAAGGTTAGCATCAAAGGACATAAATCTGAATACTGGCTCCACACTAGTCAGATGACTGTAATTCAATCCCTGAATTGCTGTTTCTTCAACTCCATCACTGAGTTTTTGTTAGAATTAAATGAAATAACATTTACAAAAGTATCTGGCCAGTTCAAACAGTATTACACTACTAGGATTGAAAAATGGCAATGAAAATGTATTCATGCCACTTTATCCAGCAATTCCTCTTCATTTATCATTCATTTGAACAACAAAAATTTATGAAGTACATACCATATACAAGACATTGAGTTTTGCAGGGTGCAACAGTGAATGATAAATAGTTCATACTTCATATTCTGGAGGAACTGTAACCTAAGGAAATCATCTAAAATATGAAATCATAACAGAACTACTCATAGCTGCATTAACAAAATAGACAATAAATATCTAATAATTGAGCTTTTTATCTACTGAGTGAAACACCCTGCAGGCATGGAATGAAACTATATAGCGATCAGAAAAATGCTTTTAATGTGAAATAAAAATTAGAGTATAAGATTGCATGCATGACATGATTATGGATATATAAAAATGTATATATATGGGGAAAAGAATGGACTAAAACTGACCAAATGAAATAGTGGTTAAGAAACTAAAATAATACTGAGTTTTTTTTTAACTCACTACATAGAAGCATTCGTTTCTTCCTTATTTAACTATGTTTTTTTAGTTTTCCACTGAGGGATTGCTTTTGGAGTCAGACAAAGAGAGGGGGGAGAAAAGCCTATTTTTAATTAGTTACCTGCTACCTGGTTACAGTGCTGGACAGTAAATCTACAAATGTCAAGGAGATTCGGATCCTCCAGGTTTGCGAGGTCCTTGAGACATGCAGCCCAAACAAATCTCTTCGGAGACCAGATGAACCAGGCTGACACCCAACATACCTTGCTCCTTCCCTCCTTCCCCGCCCCCGCCCCCCATGCTCCCAAGGCGAGGCCCAGCACGTGGCTGGTCTCACTTGAGCAGCTGCTAAACTAACAACAGGCACTCACCTTATGTCTGCAGGATTGAATTGAAATACTCAAAATGACTCCAAGATTCCTTTTCCTAATCATAAATGGCACTTGAGAGAGAGCATATCACAACAATAACTCGAGTTTGAATTCTCTGTCCCAGGTCTATTACTTTTGGCTTCACTCACACTAACAGGCAGCTTCCTCTCTGGCCTGTGCCGCGAGCCTGGCGGGGCAGAGGAAAGCTCCCACTCCCAGCTTTATGACCGCCTAGGACCCTCTCACTACCACTTCCCCTCCAGCTCCAAGTCCAAGTTTCCAAGAGGTTTATTTATAACATTGCTTTTATTAAACAAATAACTGATTTCCCTTTTCATGAGCAATACCAAGTTCCAGTCAGAACATTAGATAAATATGAGGTGGAGAGTAAAATTCCAACTGAGAGCAAGTATTCTTGACCCTTAGGTTATCCTGAACAATGGTTTTTGTAGGTAAATGTGTGATTTCCATTAGCATTTTTACAATATTAAAAATAACTTCTGTTATTTTGTCTCCAGATGCCTAAGAGCCCAAGTACGAAATATTTTGCCCAAAGACAAATCTAACTCAGAACCCCATGATCTACTCAGAGAGGTCGGAAAGGCCCAAATAGTTTTCTAATTGTCGCTGCCCTTTCAACCCTTGGTAGTAGATAAACGGCAATTCTCTCCCTGCTAAGTCCTGCATTTGGTGTCTGAAGGGAGATTTATTTTCCTTTATAATGGAAAGAATCTCTCCTGTAAAGAGAAGGTTGAGTGGAGTCCTTATTCGTGTGAGGTTGTTTTTTTGTCTTCTTGGTTTAAGTAGAATTGAAACAGTAAACTAGGCAGAGAGCCAGAGGCCCAGAGCAGGACTCCCAGGCGAGTTTATAATCAATGACTATAAAACATATTCTCCAATGTGTTTTAACTCCTTCTCCTAATATATTAACACATTTGAAGCTTTTTTTATTCAACATTTGCACCCAATAATTATAAATATCATTGTTTTAGCTAGTTCTCTCAGAAGTAGACTCTGAAAAAAAGTATTCCAAGGAAAATAGTTTTTTTATGATATATAGGAAATACACAGGGAATAGAAGGGCAATATTTTAAAATATAGGAAATAATGATATAGGGAAGGGAAGCCAGAAAATAAAGCCATTATTAAGATATCTAACATAGTGAGCAACTGAAACTTACTCCCTCAGAGAAACTCTAGAAATATGACAGTGTCATTTTTATCATTTTTTATGTGCAATGTATTTAATACCATGATATGTTATAGTGACAATAGAAAAATAATAGTTTTCTACTTTCAGATATATGCTACAAACTGCATTTTGATAAATACTTAAACCTTTAATATCCTTGTAATTACCCTTTTCCCCAAAAAGCAGAGATTTCACAAAAAAACAATTAATTCAGGGTTCTAGTTTTGGGTTACACTGAGAAGTGGTAAGGTGTAGTTGTTAAGAACTCCATGTCTGAAACCTGGGTCCAAAGCCATGCTCATTTAGTTACTAATTTAAATATCCTTGTCTTTTATGCATGATGTAACATTCTGGTATTTTTTAGGTTGTCACCTAAAACCACAACCTTAATTTAACCATACATCAACATTTCAGGTAACACAGCTAAAATGTTAATGAACAAGTCTAAAAAATACCACTGGCCATTTAATTTTTCATTAAAAATAAAATACCCTTTGCAAAGAGTCACACAGATTGATCATGACTGAAGGCTATTCCCTTAAGGCAGAGAAATGACCTAAGTTTAATTGGTTCACATAAAAGGAGTCTTATTAGACAAATCTGACAGAAACGTTTGGCTGAATGTCATCTTATCTTCAGACTTCTTACCAACTACTTTTATAAATGATTATAGACTAATGATTTATATTAGTAATTATATCAAAGTAGGCAATTTGTTTTTTAGTACCTACTATGTACTAGGCATGATGCTATATACTAAAGATACAGTGGAAAACAAGACAGACACATGCATGATCCTTACCCTTATAGAGTTTATAGCCATGGGATATATCATGAACAATTTCTGATTCTACATAGATATTTAATCCTCCCTTTGTGTACTAAAAGGAATGCTGACAATGAGCAAATGTCACATAAATTCCACTTTGATGAAAGTTTGATAATGATCACCAAAGTCAAGTGAGAAAATCTTAAATGGTCTTGACTTAATAAAAGCATGTACTAGTTTGATGACAATACATGCTGGTGTGTCTTACCAGCACATTTCTTCCGAATGGCATTGTTTTGTTGCATTTCAGGATCATAAACAGATGTTCTTTGTCCTTTATTTCACTATTACCTTCACGGACTCCCTGTTTCCTGGGTAACTTGCCTATGGAAAATTTCCAGATTCATTTGGAATGTTGAAAAGACAAAAGCAAACAGCAAAAAGGGATGATGGAAGCATATTCTAAGGCATGAGGACTACCACTTAATTTTTTAATAGGGGTTTAATAAACTACTGGAATATAAAACCCTTAGCTACTCAGTAATAGTTATCTTTTCTTTTTTTGAGGACGCACTATGAAGAAAGCATTCTACTTAGCACTTTCCATATGTTATTTCATTTAACTATCACAACCACCCCATGAGGTAGGTATTACTGTCCTTATATTACAGATGAAGAAACTAAAGCTCAAGGAAGTGAAGTAATGGGCCCAAGTCACATGGCTTATTATTTGTTGAAACTAGCTTTAAACTCAGGTCTGTCCAACTCTAAAGCCCAACCCTTAACCACTGTACTATACTGCTTTATTACAATAAGAAGATGAAGAAATGTTACTAGTGATCATTGCTGAAATTCTTTTGTAAAGTCAGTTTTTACCATTCTGGTTAAACTCATTGCCAAACCTGTTATATCAAAAAGATAGTAGAGAAACTGTCATCTGTGTTTGACCTTACATCCTAGATAAAACTAACAAGAAATACAACTCCACACCCCAGGTAGGTTGTGGGTTCCCATTAACCTGTCATTTCAATTATTATATCTTTCCCATACTGAGTTGTCAAAAGCAATCTTAATATCAAATTCTCACTGGTGGCAGTTCGCAGATGTGTTCACATGTTTCCACATGCTGGGCTCCAAAGCTATTACTATGTCTTTGAAGTAGACTTCAGATTGATTGAGAATAAGCAGGGTAATTATTTTAGTCAATAGTTTCTATTTGAAACTCTTCTATTTTTTAATCAGACTACTGACAAAAAAGAGAATTAGCTGACGCCTCTAGCTGAGGCATAAGGCCACAGTGCAAGAGCCAGGCTAGGAGGAGTAACACCATGGGGCTGGTAGCTCAGCAAGACAGGAAAAGAACCCCTGCAGGAAGAGAAAAAGCTGTAAAGTCACAGCCCCAGGGGGAGCTGACCAACAAAATGCAAGGTCAAACAGTAATGTGGAACTATGAGCCAGTTTGAGTAAATCTTGGCATACTTGGTGAGACAGGACAAGCATATCTGAAAGTTCAGGCTGGGGCAATGTGTGGGTGTGTCAGGTCGCATCAATGGCAAGAACCCACATAGTAGTTTGATGTTGAGGAAGGGAGAAAGAGCAGCAGTGTAGCCACAGGGAAAGCTTCAAACTAAATGGCCAAGTTAAGGGCTAGGCTGTCTCAGATAACAGAGATGAGATTAAAAGGGGCTAAGACAAGCATGTGGCCCAGACTTTCCCAGTAATTCTAAATCCCAGAAGATTTCTCCAGTAGTGATGGAATCATTATGTTGTCTCATTTTGGCCAATGGGTGAACCTAGAGTCAAGAAACTAGATCATCAGTTCTAATCACTAAATAAACCAAACTATTTGGACAGTAAGTTTAAATGGGCCCCTAAATTTGATTTAGGCCAATCCTATCCCCCTTGAAACAGCTCATAGCACAGGTGAAGCTTGCACAAGTCCACCATACACATCCCAATTTAGAGAAGATGTCAAGATTCTGGAAAGATCCCAAACATGGTCTTCTGGCAATACTTGGATGATGAAAAAGATGATGATGATACCTAGGAGTAATTATTTAATATGCACCATGCACTATGCTAAGAACTGTGCCTACAGTCTGATGGTTCTCAAATAGATCCACTTTGGAAATTATGGAAGCATTTTGAGTTTTAATAATGACTGGGGTCAGGTCTGGCATTTAGCAAGTATGGGCCAAGGATCTAAACAGTCCCACAATATGAATAATCAATGAGCTTGAAATTCCATTACTATCCCTTTTGACATAAATCTGAGCTAGACCAATCCCACTCCCTTGAAATAGTTCTGTAAGTTAGTTCATTTGATCTTGACAATTACTTGGTGATAACATGACAGTTACTACTGTCATCCTCATTTATTAGAGGAGAAAACTGAAGTTTAGAGAGGTTGACCAACCTATGTCTGATGGTTGCTCAGATGGCTTATCAGTGACAGAACCAAGGGAAAAGTCCAGTCTAGCTCATTATTTTGCATGATTAAGCACTGAATCCAAAAAGTGACTCATGGGGGCTAAGTGTTAGGAAGAGACACAAAGAGAGAAGCAGTAAGAGAAGGGTTGTCTATTTTAATTGCTGTCAATAGGCAAATGCTTTCACTATTCACTGCTGGCTTGCCAAGTAAGTGCTGTCTTGACTTGCGATAAGCCTTCTTCAATGTAGTAAATGCACACTTTGGGTAGCAGCGCTTACCTTGTGCCAAACCCATGTCTAAACATCTGCACCTTTCTATTTAATGTGATATAATGAAAGGCACACAAGATTGTGTTAGTGGATTGGCCACTAACAATTCTGGGAAAGTCACATGCCTATTTCTCAGTTTTTACCAAATGTAAAATGACATAGCTAACGTAATGAGCTCCTGACATCCTTTCAAGATCAGTGGGGGGTTTTTGCTTTGCCATGAATGGTATGAGGGTGCACATGTGTAAAAGATATTTGACTTCAATAAATGCACATATATTTTTGGAGGAAGGGCAATTAACTAGGGACAATGCTAGATACTAACTGACTAATTGACAGTACAAGAATCTATCTTCAAAATTCCATCAGTGTCTGTGGAGTATTATGGGTACCCTGAATTCATCAGGCACAGTTTTGCCTATAAGAACATTGATCTTTTACATGTGCTTCCCTAAAAGTTGTGATAACCCTGGGGTACAAGATTAAGAAGTGCTCTTACTTGGTGCATTTGAGTTGCAAAATTTTAACAACTCCCTGCTTACCAGAAAAACAAACAAAAAAATCAGCTGTTTTTGTTAAAGTTTTGCAATACTGTTGACCCTTGCAATATGAAATTCAATGTGAATGAAGGCAGAAACATCCAAGTAAACACCTCCAGATTTCAGAGAGTTAGAAATTATCCTGACTAGGTGGATGAAAGATATTCTGAATCTCCGTCATGTACCAACTTAGGAAATGGTGGGATGTTAAAGTTAAAACTGCATGAACCAAGCATCCAAAATTCCTGGCAGAACAGCATGGCACAATACCTTCCTCAACAAGTAGCTTTTTTAAATACACAAATATGTGAAAATACATTTTTAAAAATCAATAACTGGATTGAATCAAAGTGAGGACACACATACCAAAACAATTCTCAAATATCTCTCTTCCTTTCCACTCCAGCATTCCTTAAATGGATTTAGATATGAATGAACCTATATTTTAATGAAGTATCTCATTCTTGTCTCTTCTAACTGCAAATTATCTGACTGGGACCTATGAGAGAATAAGCTCTTAGGGTGCTTCTGTATATATGTTTTCCCATGCTTTCTCATACAGATTGTAGTTAAACCACAGCCACAAACATCTAACAGTGAATAACACATTTAAAAACTTGGTGGTGAGAATAATTGTGCTTAAAACTGTATTGAACAAATAAATGGCTATTTTATCTCTAAGAGAGGATGTTAATACCTCAAATGAGGATGTCAAAATACGTTTGTATAATTAAGAGCATAAATATAAGCCTAATTCCATACCCTCTTTAATTTTCTAAGTCCTGGTATGTATTCATTCTCTAACAAAACATTAGCCTCAGAACAGATTCTACATACATATCTTTGGTATTTGATAGGAGCTAATTAAAATATTTAACTTTCACACCTGAATACGGGGTTGAAAAATAAAAGCAAAGAGACTGGGGGCAAAAGTGTCACTGATTACTAAAATAGCTGAGTAGACGGATGTAGTTTATATGAATAGAAGAGAATGTTTCCTAATACTGAACCTAGAGTTAGAGCGACTAATCTACCAGTTGTAGGCACAACTGGGCAGGACAGAGCTCTCCCTCCACACTCAGACAGTGAAGGGTACTGCCTTCATTGGAGAAGAACAGAAAACATGCTCTCTCTAGGCAGTTTGCTCCCAAGAGGAATAAGGGAAGGAGTAATCCAAGCATGGCCAGTTTATTCTAGCCAAACTCACCACTCAGATAGTGCTGAGTTCTGCTGGGAATGAGTGGGCCAAGAGGCAGAGAGAGACTAGAAATGTTATATCCAGCCACTCCATATGGAAGGCACACCACCCCTTGATGTAAGCCAGGCAGTCACTTGGTTGGGGGATGGGGAGCAGCGACCAAATTCATATCCCCATTGACTAGTATAGTTTTTATAAAGGTAGTTGAAAAATACATATTACTTTTCTCTACATTAGATTTCTCACTATGCAATAGCTTATTCCCAGAGAGAGATGACACAGAGGCATTTATGTTTGAGCAGAACTTTCCATCTGTCTAGTTTACCAATAGACCTGATGGACAGGAGGGAGAGAAAGAGGGACTGGTGAAATTTCAGGGAAAAGGATAGAATTAGTATGATCTATTATGATAAAGTAGTTCTTAGGAAAGCCTACCAAAATTACTTTCTTTTTCCCATGATACCCATGAGAATTGTGGGCAAGTTTACTTAAACCACACCCACCCAAGTCAAGTGGATAATTACTCCTATTAGCAGTCTGTGTAGCAAGCTATTTCTATGTCTAGTGATATTGCTTTAAAATCACAGTTCTCTATCCTGTTGGCTCTCCAAATTGCTCCTCTCACACTGGGTGAGTTTCTCTATTTTTAAATCATTTAGACTTAAATTAGTCATATCCTCTTTCTCACCTGTAAATATAGCAACAAATCTAAACTACAAAACTTTATCCAGACTAAGATCATATGGAATCTCCAGCCAAGAGGTTTCTCAGAATTGTGAAAGGTGCTGTTCTTTTTTAAATGGAAACAACAGTTTTGTTTTTGACAGTAGTACCACTATTTCAGATTTGTTTTTGGTTGTCAAAAATGTTGAAAGAAATTACTAAGTTCTTATTGTTTAGCATCCCTTAATGGATTCAATAAGAACCACTAGATCATGATCTTCTAAAGGACAGATTCTTTTCATCTACAACAATATAATATGAATACTTTTAACAATGATAAATGCAATTTTGGAAACCTCTATTGGATTGTGGCAACTAGATCATTTGTGCCATTTATAGAACAGGTTCGTATTAATCTAATTCTCTATGCTATCAGTGCCCAACTATGGAGGGAGATAGATGAGGACAAGAACTGGTATGTTATGATAGTTATTTTACAAACTGAATGGGGTCATTTCAATCTCAAAGTCATGGTGTTCATAAGCAATTTAATCTGATTTATCTTCCCCTATACTCCGTGAAAGAATCTTGTTTAAGAAGCAGAATAAAAGGTGTGATTTCTTCTAAGACTCCAACTAAGCCTACACAGGATTCAGTGCGTGTGATAGTCTCACCTCCTCTCCCTATAAATAGCTCAGAGGTAGAAAGCAAGCAATTAATACATCTGATGACAGTAAGGCGCCTTGCCCCACCTCCTCGACCATAATCTCATATGTGATTCCAGAATATCGACTGTAAAAATACAGTGACCGGTCAGACCCCTCATCTGAAAGCTGTGAAAACAGAGGGCCCCAGACATTAATTCTTCTGCCTAAAGTGACACATACTGTGAGAGGCAGAAACAGAGCTAGAAAACAAAAGCTCCTCACCCAAGTCCAATGGCCCTTCCTTGATCAAACCCGGGGCAACAGCTGAGGCTTACATAATCATGGAAGAATAAGGGAAAAAAAGTAGTTTTATGCCTTAAATGCTACTAAGAAAAGAGCTTTTCCAAAAAGGGTCCTTTGCTAAGTATTTAATACTCATATTTGGATGGTGTTTGTATACCTGAAAATGGTGATGGTATCATAGTTTTCTCAGCCTCAGTAAAACAGATGTATACTTAAACCTTCTAGAACAAAGTTGTCTCCAGTCCAAAGCTATCAATGATCAAATGTGGGAAATGTGGAGTCAAGGGATAGAAACAGGAAGTGGAAGGCTACATTCCCACTACTTGTTACTCATGTTTTGGTACATTTTAAAGAAACTCCAGATCAGTTTATTGATAGAATTTATAGGATAACTTAGTTTCATCAGAAAGTAACAAATTCTTCATGAAAGTGTATTAATCCCAATAAGGTAGCTCTGTCTTCATTTACAACCATCTGTTGAAAATGAATTTTTATGAGTTGTCTTCTCAACACAGAGAAAAATTTAACCCCCAAACCACAGCATTGCTCAGCCTATTCTAAAGCTTGATAGGATGTCTAGGATGTCATGTATACAAACTAAATCTGTTTACCTTGTGCTTTCGTAGTTTAATATTTCATGCAGAACAAAGTCTATAAATAAAACTGTTTAACTTTCAAACCTGATACAGCCCCAAGTCACCCTGCTTTCTGCACATTCACATCATTGCTGAGCCTTTTTTTTTTTAACACTTTAAAAGAATTAAAATTGTTTCAGGCTTACTGGAAATGTTAGATTACTGTCCTGAGATGACAGCAAACAGAAGAGGATTAGATTAGGCAGAAGTGGAGATTCACTGACCTTCCTAAGTGATGGCTTAGATGGATCCATAATGCAGCCATGGACAGCTTTCAGTCTGAAGGGTTCCAGCTACTTTGCGCTGCTAGCTCAGTTGCAACAAGGGACTCTAGGTTGTTTCCTATTTGTTGTGAAACACTGGAAGGCCTTTCTGAAAGAGTAGATACAGAAATGTCCTTTTTCCTATATGTTAATAGAATTAAGAGAACTATCTTTCTGAAATGGTCTGTCATGTTTCCCAAAACAATGCATGCATTGAATCCTCACAGCAGGAGCAGGTTTTATAAGGCTTTGCTTACTGCGTCCAGAAAATGCCTGTAGCCCACACAATACTTCTCAATGGTGATGAGAATTGTGACTAAACATCATCCTTAAACTCTTTCCAAAACACTGGGCAAAGAGTCAGAGGACCTGTGTTTAAGACTTGGTTTGGCCATTCTATTACCCGCAAGGACATCTTTCTGAGTTTCACAGTTCTGTCATCTTTAGAACTGATTCTCCTAGTCTATGATGAATATAAGTTATCAAAATCCCATATGTAGGGGCATAAGAACAAGAGATCTGTTAAGAAATGGTCCTATAGCAAGTCAATCTAGAAAGCTCTAGTATCTCTTGGACATGAAAACCCCAAGACTATAATGATGTTATTATTTTACCCCTACTAGAACCTCCTAAACTACACTTGCTTCACTTGAGGTTCCAGATGTATTTCCAATATCTCTGTGTATGCATTTATAATTGATCCAAAATCACAACCCTCAGATATATCAGTTTATTCAGTGATATGTCTTTATGTGGACACATAGCTAGAAATCATATTTCCAGCCTAGGTGAAACAGAAGTGTGGGTACAATTGTAACATTTCCAGAATATCTCTCCATCCTCAGGGGTGGAGAGAAGTTCCTCTTTATATCAATGGGTAATTACCTGGGCAACCGAGGGCATGTCCGAACCTGAGAGTTTAAAGGGAGGGGCTGGCTGCTGGCTGGCTTGCTTGCTTGCTTGTTTCTTCAGGAGCAGAGGAGAGAGACGGCCCTGGACTGCAGTTTCTAAGCAATAAATGGGTTTTAAACTTTATTTCTCCCTTTGACAGATTTCAGTTTTTAGAGGTATTTTGCCCCAGGATTTCCTCTTCCCGGATTTACAGAAGCAAATATACAATATTCCCGTGGCTAAATAGCAAGTTAATAGAACTCTCAGTTTTTCTTTTCTAAGCACTAGAGAGAACAATGGTTTTAAAGCTGGAAGATGCTATAGTCTAGGACTGCTTTTTACCTTTGAGAGCTTACCTTTCAGAGTCTCTGAAACTCTGGCTCCTCATCTATTATCCATTAAGAGTATCTTCAGGTGACAGGATTGTCCCTGTCCACACAGAGTTGGGCTAGGGTCACCATTTTGCCTAAGAGTTTCAGTCCCGGGCAAATTCACTATGGATTCAGTGAGACCACTAAATAACAATGAAAGTTCCTGGGGTAAAAGGGTTTATACCCAGCTTATTTCTCCTGGTGGTAGGTTGAGCGCTAGCATAATGTCTGCATCCAGCAGCCTGCAGGTCCATAATCTATCTCCATCTCTGCCTCCCCCCAGAGCACTGGCAGAGCTCTTTATATAGGGACTCAGTCAATAATAGCTCATTGCCTGTGGGTTTAGAAGCATTGGCCTAGCAGTAGGCCAAGTACAACATCAATTAGTTTAGGGTCAGGTGAGGATCCTGGCCATGGGAACTTCCATTTTCCCCACAGTCACTAACATGAGGCAGTGTATGTCAATATTATATTATATGATATATCATATATTATATAATTATTTGATCATTATATTCATATAATCAATAATATGACCAATAATATATGATCATTAAAATCACATATTATAATGATATGTAAATATTAATAGAAGAAAAAAGGAACTAATATCGTCATTCTTTTCCCTCCTAAGTTTCTAAATGTTGTTTAATTTATTTTTCTTTAACAAATAGATACAGTTTAAAGGAGTATAATCTTTGAGATGAGAAGACTGGTGAAAAGTTGAAAAATAATTGTCATAAAAAATGCAAAGTGCTCACCATATTCACAGCACTGTCCTCCCTCCCCAACCACAATGCTCTTAGTGTATAATTTGGGGTTTACTATTACAATTACAAAGTAACTACCCCATGAAAAAATGCTTATTCCTTATGGATTTATTGTATTCCACTTATGACAACAGTACCGAAAGACGCATTACTATAGGCTACCGTTAAGACAGGGTGCTTTTTTAATAATGCTATGTGTTATAGAGGATGTTTAATCTATAAACAACTCTCCCTTAATCACTTATGTTTAGACTGTTCACTTAGTGGATTTTTCCCAGGCAAATGTTGAATTCCAAACTGGCTTTCTGTTGTCATTCCCCTACAATATGGGGAGCTCTTTCTCTAGCAACACACATTCTTACGTATGTATTTTGGAAATGAAAACTTATTTATTATCATCCTAAACAAAATTATGTTGGTAAATCTGCTGCCAAAACATAGGATATCTTCCAAAGGCAAATATTAATGCTTTGAGGTCATTCACTTTCACTCACTTCTCTGTTCCTCTCCTGGTAGATAAGCTACTCAATTCTTTGGCTCAAATGTCCTTTCCTTGAGTTTGCCTTCTTTTCTGCTGCTTGAAATCTCTGCACTGTTTGGGCAAATAAGTGCAATGATGATCTCAAATTTGAAGTGAATTAAAAAGAGTCACCAGAGGAACATTTCTTTTAAATAGAGATTTTTCAGGTCCTTCTCCCAATATGCTATTACTGGGAACATACATTTTAAGGTACACTTGCAGTTGTGTTCCTTATGCATTGTTTCCTCCCTGTGTTGTTGGTGTATCAGCGCATGGATCACTGGGCCTGTGCTCATTACATCTGGAAAGCCCCTGGTCTCATGAAGATGGCTGGTCTCTTGAGGATGGACACACACTTAAGTCCCTACATCCAATTGTTCACTTGGTAATTGTATTAGCCCTCCAACTCTTAGAGCTTTTAGTGTCCAGTACTTGACAGTGAGCATCTTTTGCCTTAAAGCATCTCAAGCAATTCAACTGCACTTTATTTGGGACTTCATTTTAGTCCTGGATATAAATATTGCAAGGCTGCCAAGTTGCCCAAATTAATATAAACAGACACACAAAGAGGACTTCTAAATGTGACCTACTTAATGTTAACAGAGCCTTCATTTTGAAGACCTATTTACCTACTTCAGCTCTTCTTTTTTAAAAGCGTGTTGCTTATAAAACTCAGCTGGGGCAATTTACTCCTCTAAGTAGTCAATCAGATTTTCATACCAATTAGGATAATTATCAGCACAATTTAAACAGATTTCTTAATTATAGTTACAAATATCTCTCAGAGAAAGCAAGTCCCAGAGCTTTTAACAAAAGGAGTTTTCTGTAAATAGTAGGTGAGCACTAATTTCCATGCCTCACATCAGTGGAAAAAATATTTCTTCTTCCATCCATTTGCAGGTTATAAAGAAATCCTTCATCCTTGCTCCTAATACCATAGGTGGAGACCTACATTTCTTTTGGTGTCTAATGTTTGGGTGCACATCACTTCACACTGACATTAGCTAGAAAACAACATCTCTGACCATCACATTAATCAAAAAGTAAGTGTGAAACTGTCTTGGATTTCTTTTCATGCTTAGCCTGGAGTGTCTCATTTTTATTCCTTGTTAAGGAAACACTTGCCTAAGAAGCAAGGAGGTCTTGTGCTTGCTGTGCTGTGACTTGGCTTCTCTCTGCTTCGGTAGGAAGAGTCATGACATAGAGCACACCATTCCCTTATTCATGTCGGACACGGATTCACACGGGGAGAGGGGAGGAACTGAACAAATGCTCCAAGGAGGAGTGCAGATCGGGTAAGTTCACTGAAAGGCCAGAATCCCCTTGAGCACCGGGCCCAGTGATCCATGTTCTAAGATACACTGACTACACAGGAAGGGAACAATGCATAATTCATCACCATCTTTTTTCTTTGAGAGCCAAAATACATTCTGCCATGAACTTTCCCCTTTCATTTAGAAATCTAAGAGGATGTCAAGGGAAATGTAACCATACAGCTCAACTCTGTCAAATGTCATCTTCATGGAAGTCATTTGAATAATAGTATTCAATTTAATTAGCACTTCTGAACACCCATGGACTGCCTAGAAAGCATTAAACAGGTGTTCACAACACAGAAAAGATGCTACCTGTGAACAAGTGTCAGGTCAGAAAGACTTGTCAGCTGTGTATGTCAAGGTTAATAATGGAAATTAACATACAAAGAAACAATAAAAATTTTTTTCCAAAAAAAATCATAGGTCAGAGAAAATGAAAGTTCCCATGGCCAGGATTCTTACCTGACCCTGATCTGCTTGCCCACGTCACCCATGTGAGCAATACATTATTACTGACTCTATATAAAGAGCTCTGCTGCAGGAGAAGCAGAGGTTGGAGGGGTGGCAGCACCTAGAACAGAGACTGAGGCGGCTGCAGGGCCAGAGAGGCCCCGGGGTATAGACCGGCTTGCTGTATGCAGACTTGCCCTGAGGTGAATGGAATTCTAGCACTTGACCTGCCACTGTAGAATAAAGCTGGGTGTAAACCCTTTCACCTCAAGAATGTTCCATTGTCATTTTTCGGTCCCATCAAATCAAGAGTGAACTTGCCTGGGGCTGAAACCCACTGGCGAGACAGACAGTAAGAGCAAGAATCACACACATCATTCCTACCTTGCAGATGAGGAACTACAGCCCAAAGTGGTGACATCATCACAAAAGAATCTGAAGAGTGGAAATAGAATCTAAGCATTCTAACGTCTGTATGAATTCTCCCTCTTCTTACTGCTCCCAAGAAATGGGAGCTTCTGTGGGAGGGTTAGACAATCCTCCTTTTCTTTCAAAGCCTTACAGGCTTCCATACCTCGTCAAATACAGAACATAATGGAAACACTTCATACTTCGGAGTCGAACAGGGTGTTTTAGGTAGTTCACTATTGGATCATCACTGACTGAAATTACAGACATTGTAGAAATGGGATAAAGCTGGAGTTCAAACTCTAGTATGTCACGAATTTAAGCATATACCACAAGTGAATGAGGCAAGCCCAGAGGGGACTACGGTGAACAGAGCACAGAGCATTTTCAGTGTTTGTTGTCATGAGGATATGTGGACCCAGGATTATCAGATTGTCCTATATTTCAGGAAAACCAAAAGTCCAAAAAATTTTATGAACTCTGATTTTTAAATGGTAGCATCTAATTAAAAACATTTAAAACATTGTGAGAGGCAAGTAAAATATATCTTCAGGCTGTGTTTTGAGTGAGATGTCAGTTTGCAGTTTCTAAGTGGAGCATGTCTGGGCAAAGAAAACATAACGAATGAGGACAGATCAGAAACAATTATATTTTTAAAAGGAAAAATAACTGCCATTTAATAGAGTATATAACTTTAATTCACAACTTAAAATCTAAAAGCCTGAACTAATAGGAAATCAGTACTGTGTTAATTTGATAAAGTAATACACTAATAGTAAAGTTGTATAAGACATAGTGCTGCATGTTGCAGAGGAGACGAATATAACATTATCCATGCTCTTTAAAAGTTTACTTTTCAGGGCAGAGGATAGGAAATTCACAGAAATAGAATACAGGAAGAATAGGAGGTCATCAGAGGGTAGTTATGATGTTTCAAAAAAGAGAGAACTTAATGTTTGGATTGAAAACTCAACAAGTTTTCTGGAGGAGTGACTGAACTGGGAGGCAGTGGAGACCAGGTTATTTAGTCAATCAGCAGGCAACAAATACTGAACGACTCTCAGATACAGTCGGGGTGTATGGGTTAGAGCAGTGAAGAAGGCACTCGTGATCCTGCCCACAAGGAGCTTATGCTCTGGTGTGGAGTGGCAAATAATACATAAGAACACAAACCAAGAGAAGATTATTTCAGGTACTGAAAAGTGTGGACAAGAAAGTTTTCAAGGGTCTAGCAAAGAGCTCTATTTACAGGGTGGCATCATTCACTCCATACATCCAAATGGGAACTCGGGGCCCTGAAGAGCCAAACCTACACCGGAGGACGGTTTGTACTTAACTCCTTAAAATTCTACATCTGTCACCACTAAAGAAAATGGACCTCCTCAGACTGTTGCTATCTTTCCAACATACATACACAGAGATGGAGTAACTAGGGCTTTGGTGGGAGAACAGGAAGTCTCTCTGGAGAGGTCACATTTAAGTCGTGCAATTATGCATGAACAGTTCTGGAGAGTATTCTGTGCAGAGTGAGAAGCAAGAATAGGCCCAAGAAGGGAATAAGCTGAACATACTTCAAGACCAGGAAGGCCAGCGCAGCGGGAACAGCGCACCAGACATAGTGAACGAAGGCTGGGGTTGGGCAGGTAGGTGGTGGCAAAGTACTGTGGTCTTTCAAGCCATGGTAAGGAGTCTAATTTTCCTCTGGATACAGAGCAGTCATTGGCAGATTTTAACAGGAAAGCAAAATGATCTTATTTAGGCCTTAAAAGTTCAGCCTAGTTGATCTTTGAAAGAGGTATAGTGGGAGTGAGGAGCAAGTGTGGAGGTCGGGTGCCAGGTGGGAATCTGTTTCAGCATTCAGCAGCCTGTACTGCGCCTCAGTAAATACGCCATCCCTCTCACCAGCGTGCTGTGCCTCTTATCCGTTAAATAAAATAGGCTGTAGTCAGAAACATTCCTTATCACATGAGTAATTGCCTGACAACACTGGCAAAAATACATTTTCATATTGATTAGCATCAAACTGCTTGCTTGTGAAGGGTTTTGGTATGCCATGTGACATGGTGTAAAATAACTGATAAGTCAGTTCCTTAACTTAATGGTTAACTTAACGATAGCGTGAAGACCTAACTTGAAAATAAGTGATAGCCATTGTGGAGAATGGTTCAGAGAGAAAACAAGACTGAGAAGGTATTTCTCATGTGCCACTCCAACCCTTGCTATGAACTTTGGGATTCTTCTTTATTAATTTAAATAATATTGCCTAAAATGCATATCAGTTCACATAATATGACAGCCAGATTTTCACTACATTCTTTTTGTAATGCTGATGACATTTTCTTCCAAGGCTTTTTCTAAATTAAAAAGTGGAGAACCCAAATAGAACAAATCTCACTTCCTCAATGGATAATGATTATTCAATAGAATAATTTAACTTCAGATGAACCACTGAAAGATACTTCTGAGATTTAAAAAAAATCATTAATCACACAATAGAGATTAGAGTCAGTAAATCTGAAAAAAATCAAGAAGTAATGAATCTGGTGTTAGATACACTCTATATAAAGACAGAAAGAGAGAAAACTGATCCAAATGAAATGGATATCTAAATAAATTAATTATTATTAAGGACATTGATGTGGTATTCAAAAATCTCCTTTCACACTGAACAGTTTTACAGCTTAATTTCACCAAACTTCCAAGGAATATCATATATAAATTCTTGCTAAAGTAAAACTATACAACTCACAGTATAAATCAAGCATAATCTTGATGAGATAACTAGAAGCAGAAAAAACATGAAATGAACAGAGGTCCATAATGTCTTAAATGTTAAAAAACTGGAATCAAAAGTAACTTTTTAAATAAAAAAACATCATTATCACAGGGAATTTATCCTAGGAATGACAGGATAATTTCACATTAGGATATTTATCAACATACTTATCTGCATTAATGGATTAAAGGAGGAAAAAGTATATGGCTTATTTCAACAGATGCTAAAAGAGAAAAGAGAAACATTTGAAAAATTTAACCCTCCTTTGAAAGTAGAAAAAGAATGGCATTTCCTAAACTTAATAAAGTTCATCTTAATAAAGCCACATAACAAACATCATATATGTGGTGGTATTTTAGATATATTCATCAAATTCAAAAGTATTTTAAGCCCAACCCCACAATGAGACATTGTACTGAAGGGCCTCACCAAACTCCAAAGCAAGACAAAGGAAAAACAGGAGGATGGGAAGAACAGGTTCTATTCCAAGTAACAGAAAACCCAAAGACTCATGATAACAGTTTATTTTTAGATTTTTATTTTCTTCCTTCTGTAAACCTCAGTGGCCTGGGCTGACTGGAAACATCTGACAACTATCACGGATTTAGGATCCCTCTTTTTATTGTTCTGCCATCATCAATGTGCAGTTTTCACTTCATGGCCCAAGATAAATGCTCCAGCACCACTCATCACTTCTGCATTCCATATAAGGAAGAGGATGTTAAGAGCTAATTTGTTTTCCTTTTAAATAAACTTCCATAAAGTTGCATATACTCCTTCTGATTATCTCACCATAATTAAAATTTAATCATAGGGCCACACCTAACTATAAGAGAGCCTGGGAAATATAGGCCTTATCCTCTACAGCCATATGTCCAGTTAAAATGCAGGACTGTCTTTCAGAGGAAAAAGGATATTGGAGGAAAAAGACTGGTTTCTGTCACAGAATGACCCTCAATATTGTCATTATTTGAGCCCCCAAAAGAAAAACTTATGAAAACCAATGAGAGAGTTCAATAAGATTTATAGACACGAGATCAACATTCAAAAATACCAATAATGTTTTGTTTATGCCAGTAATAGCTGCTTAGGAAAAAGAAACTTAAAAATTCAATTCACAGTAGCAGTATTTTTTTTTAGTCTAATGAAAAGTCCTAACAAAAAAAATGTGTAAGACCATTTTGCACAAAATGGTGAATCTTGACACCTTGACAGCTATCAGGGATTCTGAATCTCTCTTGTTCTGCCATTCTGAATATGAAGTTTTCACTTCATGGCCCAAGAAAGATGCTCAGTTGTTTTGAAAGTTATAAAGACCTGAGTAACTGGGAGTAGTCAGCATAGTAAAATGCCTCTCTCCCAAATTTTATCTAAAATTTACTGCAACTCCAAATAAAATTGCAATGACATTTTCATAAAACTTAACTGGTTCTAAATTCCATATGTAAAGTAAAACAAAATAGCTCAACTTTTTAAAAGAAGCTATACTAATGAAAATGGTATTGTGTTGATTCCATAATTGTCAAATAAATTAATGGATTAGAAGAGAGAGCCCAGAAACTGATGCATAAATATAGAAGGACATGGTACACAATATATGTGGTATACGAATCAGTAAGGAAAATACCGTTTATAATGAATTGTTAGCAAAAGCAACCCTAAGTTAGATTATTTAACATAAATAAAAATCAATCTCAGATACATTAAATATCTAAATGTGAGAAACAATCCTCTAAAATTTTGGAAAAGATATCTATGACATAATTGATTGACCAAGACACATTAGGAACTTTTCATTTTAAATTTTAAGTAAGCATTTTTAATTTTAATTATAAAGTTAAAATAACCAGACAATAGAAGGTTTTTGCTATGTATCATCAAAAAAAAGAGATATATCCTGGATATATAAAGAACTTCAACTAATCAATGAGAAAAAAACAAAAATCACAAGGATAAAATGGGCAAAATACAAGAGCAAGTGTTCCCAAAAGAGTAACTCAGAATACAAATGTGAAGATATGCTAAATTTCTCTTGGTATCAAGGAAATACATATTAAAATAATAGTGATATATTATTTTTCTTCTATCACACTAGCAAAACTTTTTAATGTAATAAAATGTTGGCACGAATTTAGGGGAAATGATGCTCTCATACTTCACAGCCAGGAATAAAAACTGGGAACAGCTACCTTGAGATGCAATCGGTAGTATCTAGTAAAAATACTAATCTACCCCATATCCTATACCACAGTGACATATCCTCCACAGTGGAGGTGTGAACTCCAGGTACTCTCACAAAAGTGCACACACAAAAAATGTTTATTTGAGCAATACTTAAATTGGAAAAAAAAAAGCTATAAATAACCCTCATGTCCAAAAGTGATGTATGTAAAATACACAAGATAGAATGTTGTTCAGATAGCAAAAGAAGTGAACTAAATTTAGTATGCATTCCAATAAGCAGTGAAAACAAAAATGCATAAAGTATACTTATATATGTAGCATTTATGTGCTCATATATATGCATTTTGTGTATGTATAGATGTTATGCACCCACATATATATGGAAAAGTGTAAAATGGCAAGGTACTCAGTAAACTCCTGATAATGGTTACCTCTGAGATTGGAAAGGTTGAATGAAATGGGGGTGGGGTTAAGGTAAATTTTATCTTTATCTGGATATATTTGTATGTATATATGTAGAAAACATAATACTGATGCAATTATAAATGAAAAAATAATTTTTGTCACAGTCTTGGGTTTATTTTTTATATCTCAAAGACAAAGAGACAAGTAGTCAGGTGGGTCAATTTTGAAGGATTATATGACAAGTAACCAGTTGTTAAATTTCACAAACTTCACAAATCCTCTTCATTGTTGAGCCCAAAATCTTTGAGACTAAAAAGCCAGAAGGCAGTACATCACCTTTGAGATAATGGAGGGCAAGGGGAATATCTCTAAAGTGCAAAAAAACAGATCCCTTTCTGCAGCAATAAAACACAACAGCTGACAAACAGCCAGTGAACACTAACGTCCCCTGGACATGGTCCGCGTACCTTTCAACTTCTGCCAAGCCCATAAAGAGAGTAATCTCGGATCCAGTGTGTGCAGACACTGTGTGTTTTCCAGGGCCAAGGGCACTGATAGTCTTTTCACTCATGAGACAATAGCCGAGGAGAAACTAAGCACACCTGAGAATGTGTGAGCCTGCAATTAAATAACGCTACGCTCTGCCTACTAAAATAATTCACCGGTATAAGATTCATACAAACAACAAACAAAATCACTGTGTCCCTGGAGTGATTTTCCAAGGAACCCATAACTTACATACCATCCCACATAGAAAGAACCTTGTCCTAAAGTGTGTTCTTTGGAACACTGGTTTTAAGAGATGCACCACAGGAAAAAAAAAATATTGTTTGATTAAGCTTGGGAAATACTAATTCTCAATCTGTCTCTTAGATACAATCAATAATTTAGTATTTTAAGGTTCTGAGAATCTTACGGTTGAGAAAACGTTTTAACTCGTGAATCCTTATGTTTATAATGGTTTCTTTTTAGAGGCAACAGGTAACACTACAAATGCCATGTGAAACTAGTATCCCATGGACGCTTATTTCAGTCTAGTGTAGATGGTGCTGATTTATTTGGTGGCATATGATTTAGAATATATTCAATAAACAACACAGGCCAAACCAACCCCGTCCGTGGTGCCCAGGACCAAGCAGTCCACAGTGGGGAGGCGGACAGGGTAGGATAGACAGAGGGGACAGGGTCAGAGGGACACAAAGCAAATTTGCTCTGCCTCTCGCAGCGCCTTCTCTCCAAGAGCACAAGCTTATCTCAAATTCTTCCTAATGTGACTCTCAGGACTCAGCCGCTCTGTGCCCCACGAGCTAGTCCTTATACCTGATGCCCCGGTGGCTTTTTTCCATTCTCCACATCTTCGGCTCCAGCTCGCTGTAGTGACGCTTCCTGTGTCTGCTGATACCCATACCAGTAGTTATACTGCCTTGAAAAGCAGCTTCTGCTGCCCCCGAACTAGGAAACTGCCTCTGCTGATGACCCCCAGGACTGCCACATCAGACAGCAGAGAGCAACATGAGTACCAATGGCACAATACCACCAGTCACTGCCAGAACTGCTGGGACCCCTCTGTCCATTGCTGTCTCCCAACAATGCACTCAACTCACCAAAATTCTGTAGATGGAGCTCAGAAAACCCCCACCCTCTGCTTCCTTCCAGGCCTCTGTGTGAGTGCCTGGGGCAGGGCCTGAGGACAGTCTGAAGGAAAAACACACGGCTGGCCTTGGGATTGCTCAGTGCATGCCGTATTTCTTCCTCGGGACCGTGTCACCAGCCCTTCAGACGCCTCCTAAATCTAAGACAGAATGAAGCTCATTCTTCCTGCTTAGTCACTTCTGGAAGGAACACTGTGAAATGATCCTAAGTGAAGATGTTCTTACTTTGTGTCCTTCTATTATCCTAAAAACATTTTTTCCCTGCTTCATTCTTTGACAACATAATCAAATACCACAGAAGTAAGAGAAAAATTTGGTATTTTCTGGGAGTGAAAGTGCAAATGCTTTTCAACTAAATTGTGTTAAGTTGGTTAAGATACTGATCATTCAGTCTCATGCAAACCTGATCCTGAGGTCTGCCACCTCCAAACCCCTACATCCCAGCTTTCAAACCTCCCCACAATCTGCCGTCACTCCGAAGCCCTAGCCTTATTTCTCTGCTACAGAGCAGTTTATGCATTTAAACATTGCACAATACTTATCGTTACCTGGTAACCGGCACTGTGCTGGGTCCTGGAGTAAATAGTACACATTTTCTGTTCTCCGAAGAGCTTTGACAGATCTGTTCTGCCTTGTGAACCTCCCTGGAGTTCCATGAGCACACCTGCTCATTCACCCTCTAGACCTTTGTCTTCCTTCCCCTCCCCTCAGCATGCCTTTGTCATTCTAATTTAACACTGCTTACATAAGGTGCAGCTAGGTTGCCAGATAAAGACCAAAACATCCGGTTAACTTTGAATTTCAGATAACTGACCAAAAAAGTCAATATAAGTAGGTCCCAGTTATTGCATTCTGTTCATACTATTGCATAAGACATACTTAAACTCCATGAGTAAGGATGTGTGTGTGTAGGGCCTGCCAAGAAGATAAGAAGTGCTATCTTTCTACTCTAGAAACTTGTTGTACAAGGAATCCCACAGGTCAATGGAAAAAAAGGTATGTGGAAAAATAAACCAACCTGGGTTTGAGTAGGGTGCTTCAACATTTGAGTTCTATTACTTAACAAATCACATCACTTTATGTTTCAGATTTCTCATCTAAAAGATGAGATACCGGTGTCCTAGTATCTTTTGCTTACTCCATGTTCAGTAGGGAAGAGTGTTGACAGCTGGAATTAGGCCATGGTCAGAGAATTGACATCATGGAAGTAGGCAAATGCTGAAAAAAACAATCAGGGTTTTATTTTTCTCCAAAAACCCATTGTGAGACATTTACTAATAGACCACTGACTGGTAGGTAATCAAAATGCTTTTTTATATGCCCCAATGGGTTGCTGACAGAAAAAAATAAATATATATACATATATGTACGAGCATTTACATTATGTTAAATTATTAGTTATATTACGAATATGCATCAATGTAAATATATAATTATAAATATAATAGGCATTAGATATTACAAGCCAGTTGAGATGTGTGTACTTGTTCTTCAGTTTGTATTAATGAAGTAAAGTATTTATATACTTATATAAATATTTAAGGTCAAATAGAATGAAAGTAAGCAAAAAGGTACTCATTTTCAGTGGAGTGTGAAATAATGAGACTGAGGATTCTGAAAGAGCTATAAACCCCATGGGTCACATGTAAGGAGAGCAATTCCCTGTTTCTTCCAAAACAATTTTCCCCAAGTACGATTACTGAAAAGCACCCAACCTGACACAATAGACTTCCCTGCACAGCACAAAGTAGAAAGTCATTTCCATGGACAGCTGACGGAATGTTGTCATTACACCAGCTCTTCACTCTGGTCTTAGAAGAAGGGCATGCTTTCCTCCTCGTCACTCATTGCAGCTTCTGTGGACAAGAGCCACAGCAACACAAAGCGCACGCTCATTAGCTGGGAAATCCACAGGCCAGGTTCTGCAATCTTTTGTCGAGCTTGAAGGTTTGGTTTCTGTTTTTTTGTTTAAATTCACTTCCTCTTTTCAGTTTCATTGAACTCTGATTTAAAGCATCCCTGGGTTATGAGGACATACTCTGAGAACCCACCTGATCCTTTCAAAGAATTTCTTCTGAATTTCCCACTTGCTGTTTACATTATTAATTAGGCTTGTACTAAAATGAGAGTCATAGGGGAATTACAACATGGCAACTTTTTCTTCAATCCCTCATTTCATACAAAAATACCATTAGGTCACAGAAACATGTTTTTCTCAACTCACAGTCATACTCCAGTCACTCTCACAATCTTGACTCCAGACTTGTGCATGCGCACACCGTGTGGGAAAATATTGAAATAAAGTAAATATTCAATAATTTAAGTTCCTACTGTATAACATAGTATGCAAAGTGAAGAGGAAAATGAGAAACAGGTATTATATCTATTCTACAAGAAACTGTCATGTAGAGAGATAACACGAAATAAACAGAGAATACTATAAAACATCAAATATTAGAGCTATAGCTTACCCAGATCTTTGGACAGCATTGTACTTGACATGAAGTAAAAAATTCATCCATTAAAATCTTTCTCCTTTAAGCATGACCATTTAAGTCATTATGTTTTTGTGAAACTTTCTAAAATGCATTTTTATATGTTTATCTAAAACACCTCTATTCGCCTTTATGAATAGCACACAATACCAAATCAACATTTTTCTTGATTCAGGTCCATCACAATACCAGTATCATACATTTCTACAACAGTGAGACTCTAGAGCACATTTGAGCTCTGTGGCATCAAGCTGCTGCACAGCCCAAAGTATACGACTTCTTAAGATTTTGCACCTGTTTCAATCATCTTTCAGTCCTTTATTGTCAAAATGTCACAGAAAGAACACTCCAGTAAGAAAAATTAAAACAGATCAGGAATCCATACCCACTTGGTCACTTACCAGCAATGGAATTTTAAATCCACCACTCTCAATCTACTAAGAACTCATGTTTATCATACTCAAAATGAAAGAGTTGAAAAAGATGCTTTCCTATTCTTCTTCCAAAATCTAAAAGCCTATCTCAAAGCCTATTGGTGAAAATGTAAATTGGTACAACTACTTTGGAAAATTTTTTATCTTATCAAGTAGAAGTTAGATGTACTCTATGACTCTGTAAATCCATTCCAGTCTTTTCCAGTCTAAGAAATATGTACAGGAATGTTTAAAATAGTATGATTTAAAATATCCAAATATACATCAACAATATAATGGATAAAGTATTGCACAGTCATTCTATGGACTACCATGCAACAATGAAAAATGAATGAATTATAGCCACACACAGTGATGTGGATGAATCTCACAAAAGTGATGTTAAGTCTTAAAAAAATCAGAAAAGTCTGGGAATATAACAAAGAATTTTCAACTGTAGTCATCTCTGGATCTGTTGACCTTGCCATATCTAAATAATGATAAAACCTATATTTTCATTTTGGCCCTAGGAGAGAAAGGAAGTCTGGAAGTTCTAGTATCCACACAAGAAATAGAGGAAATGGCTGAAGAGCACCCCTTCCACACTTCACCAAAATAAAAATCAGTAGATGCAGATGGTCTTACAGGAGATTTCTACCAAAATTTTAAAGGCGAGATAATCCCAATTAGATGATTCTAATATAGTAAAAGAAGGGAACTTTAAAATTTTATACAGCAAATTTAACACTGATCCTAAAACATGAAGACTGCACCAAAAAGAAAATAACAGACCAGTCTCACTATAAACCCATTATATCATGTCTAAATGGTGTAGAGAAAATAAATTCCTGTGCCAGGATTCTCAGCTGACCCTGTTGGCTTGCTCACTACACACGTGTGGGCAATACATTATTATTGATTCGATATTAAGAGCTCCACCCAGTGTTCTGGGCAACACAGTGACATGGCCGCTTGGCGGCTGCAGGACAAGAGAGACTGGAGTGGTGGCAGTGCCAAGGACAGAGACTGAGACAGCTGTGGGGGCAGAGAGGCCCAGGGGCAGAGATCAGCTTGCTGCATGCAGACTCGCTCTGAGTGGATGGGATTCTAGTGTTTGAACAATCACCATGGGAATAAAGTTGGGCATAAACCCTTTCATCCCAAGAACACTCCATTGTCATTTTTCACTCTCACTGAATCAAGAGTGAACTTGTCCAGGAATGAAAACCTATTGTCAAGATAGTGGTTTATTCTAAGATAGGGAATCTATTAATAAACTATATTAATAAAGATAAGGAGAAAAGTCATAATCAACTCCATAGGTTCAAAAAATCATTCAACAAAATTCAACACCCATTTCCTATACTAATACTCAATGAAGTATGAATTGATGAAAGGCAACATCATATTTCAAAGAAAAACACTAGAGGCTTTCCCACTGAAATTAGAAATAGTAAAATAAATCCTCTCTTTATAATAACTACTTAATACTTTATTGGACATATAAATTAATACATGGAGACAGAAAGAAATTAGAGTGATAAAAATTAAAAAGGAAGAACTAATACCTCTTCATTTGTAGATGACATACATCTGGCAAAACCCCAAAATTGATGGAAAATTATTACACACATGAGAATTTAGAAAATAACGTATTTTTTAAAAATCAGCATACAAAAATCAGTAGCATTCATTTATACACAACTTTGAAAATATAACAGAAAAGGGCTTCATTTACAGAAGGGGGAGAAAGGAGAAAGAGGCCAGACCTAGGCATAAATTTAGCAAGAAAAGTATAAAACCTATGAATAAAACTATAAAACATTTCTGAGAAACATAAAAATAGACTTGAGCATACAAAAACACAGACAACATTTTTGAACAAGAAGACCCAACATCATAAAGGTGAAAGTTCTCTCTAATTTCTAAATAGAGCACAATTCCAATAAAAATATTTTTTTCCTGGAGTTTTTTTTTAAGTGCTTTGGAAGAAATAAAAGTAAGCAAGATTGGTCAGAACAAGCCTGAAAGAGAAAAAAAGTGGAGACGTAGCACAACCAGATATTAAAGCATATACTAAAGCCTCAATACTTAAGTTGGTGTTAATGATGTTTGAATGACATACAAACAAAAGAAATAGGACAGAAAATTCAGACACTGATTTAATTGCTTATGGAATTTTAGAATATAAGGAAAAGTGGCCAAGAAATCAGTAAGGACATGGATTTTTAAATAAAATCTATAGTGATAATTAGAGCTATAAGATAAAGCATAGAATTTGATCCATTCCTCACTATAAAACAGCACAAATCCCATCAGAGATGTGAAATGTAGAAGATTATATCATAAAAGTATTCAAAGAAGCATGGTGAGTAGCTTTATTATTTGCAGTGGGGAAATTTTTCCTATCACACAAATCCAGTAATGTAATTAAAAGATTGATACATTTCATTAGAATATTTTTATGGCACAGAACAACCAAAGCCAGATAAAAAGACAAATGACACAATGGAAAAATACATTTGCAAATTATGTTATAAAAGCTGAGTCTCCTAAATATAGAGAAAGCTTGTAAATGTAAAGACAAAAAATTCAATCATAAAGGAAAAAAACGGGGGAACAGTGGGGTAAGGATATGGAAAGACAATTCACCCAAAAAGAAATACATATGGACCTTACTCATTTGAAAATATGGTCAATCTTTCTCATGGAGAGATAATAGCTATTTAAAACTAAATGAGATATAATTTCAGCAAAAATCCAAAAATGGACAACATATGTTGTCGGCAAAGCTATGGGAAAACAGGCATCTCATATATTGCTTATAACAATTCAAAATATATCAATCCGTCTGGACAGGAACTTGACAATCACAAATATAATTGCATTTAGCCTTTGGCCCAGAACTCCCCCCTTTTCCAGGAATCTACCACAAAGATGGCCTGACAAAAATATAAAGGGACTTTTTACAAGACTTCCTATGGCTAAGGGTTGTTTAACTATGGCTACCTAAGGATTATTTGCACTAGCAAAAAAGGTAGAAATATCCATTAGTAACAGACTGAGTATACTACGGACTGTTCACACAATGGAGCAGTATGCAGTTGTGAAAAGGAATAAGAAATCTCTCTTCATATTTCTATGCAGTGATTTCCAGTAGAGTAAAAAAATAAATAATTCTACAATTCTTCTCAGTAAAGGGACAGCACATACACACACACACACTTGCACACTTAAAAATAGAAAGATTTAATAAATGGAAGGGAAAAAGCACAAAAACGTTTGGTGGTTACTTATAAAGGAGGGAGAAAATAGGATGGAGACAGGGATAGAAGCTAGATTTTCCTGAAAACATCTTGTTTTTACACAGCTTACTTTGGAATCATATAAATGTTGCATATAATTATAAAACAATCAATTTTATAATAGAAGACAATTCTTTAAAACTTGAAATAAATAAATCTAACTCTTGAGTTGATGGTATAACTACACAGAAAGGAATTATTTGGTTGTCTACTCCTAGCGATACCTGCTTTAAGGACAGAAAGAACTGCTAAAAAAAAAAAAAACTTAAATTGTTTCCAATAATTATAGTTTAGGTGGTAGTGTTGATACTATTCTAAGACTCTTTTCTATGAATTGTAAAGAAAATGAGTATGCTAGTGTTTTACAGAATGAGTTTTTTGACATGGGAAAAGGGAGATACAGATTATTTTCAAAAATATACCTTTCCTAACTTGACTATTTGAATAAGTATACACACAACCCTGTGCCAACCCTGTAATAATTAACACTTATCACCTAGATCATGGTCTCTTGATATGATATTCCATGAAAAGAAATCAGGGCTCTTTGAAGAAAAGATTGATTTCAGGTCTTGGCAAGAGAATGGTCATTAATCTGGAAAATCTGGTCATAGTACAAAGCAAGGAAACTATTATAATTACTAAAAGGACTTAGAAACTAACTTGGTTGAGCTCCCACTGACCAAAAGGGAAAATATTGGCATCAGTAAGAACAATATTGTAACAAACTGAAACACACACATATTTAAACTCCTAAATTCATAATAATTCTCAAAAAAAAAAGATTTTGTTGGTCACCTTCAAAGGATATTAGGGAAATGATTCATTGTTTTGAAAAATAGTTAAGTCAAAAGAATGTATTAAGTATTTATGTCAGAATAGTCTTATAGTTAATACAGTACAATTTCTTTTTACAGAAGTATCCTAGCAAATAAAAAAAGGAATGGTAAATTAGAATACCACCATTTTATCATCTCTAATGAGTTAATGGACTTAGGCAATGATTACCAATATCTGCTAACATAGCAAAAGAGAAGCAGAATTCCTGACAGAAGTACTTAATGCCACTTACACATTCTTGTTGCAATATCTGAACCTGGATCTGATCAAGGCTCTATATATAACCATCAATTTGGAGGAATGCAGGGAACAAAGACACATGGTAAAGGACACCAAGGGATAAAGTCAGCAAAGTCCACACTTTGAGAATCCAAAATCACATGACCCAGCTTCTTTAAAAAATACATTGCAAGGGGAAGAAAAAAAAGAGGGAGAGAAATGTAGAAGCAACCTGTGGATTAAAAGGGATTTAAACAGCTTGTCAGCACAATTACCCTGGTCTTATTCAGAGTAATTGCTTATTCTTGAAGCAAAGTAACCTTCAAAGAAATTGTGCACAACTGGAGAAACTCAATTATTAACTGGATAATTGATATTAAGAATTATTGTTAAATTTTTGGACAATAATGCAAGTTTCATTTTGTTTTTAAAATGGCCCTCATCTTTTACAAACACACAGAAATATTCACAGAAACTGATCAATGCCTGAAATTTTCTTCAAATTAATCTAGGGTGGGTAGAATACAGATGAAACAAAATTGACCATTAACTGATAAGAATTGAAACTTAATGGCAGATTATGAGGGGTCATTTTACTATTGTGTTACATTTGCAAGTTTGACATTTTGCATATTAGCAAGTTAAAGAAAACTGGACACAGCTTTCACTGATACTATTTTTATAATTTATTCCTTTCCTCTGCTACACCATTAACTCCCAACTGGTTTGTAGAACATAGTAAAAGTGAATGTTATTTTTATTCCTTTTATTATTAATTTTATTGTACTGGAAATAATATCTTGAGCATCTATCTCAGAACAATGTGCTAAATGTAGTGGAAACCACACAACAGGGGCCACCACCTCTTTCCTCAAGAACTTTGGAATTGATTAAGAAAGATAAATATATATACAATCTTAGGAAACTGATACATGACCTTATATTAATTATTCAACAGTCCTCATTTTTGCACAGCACATCGTATTACAAAATATGTGACCTACTTCTATCTACTTCATTAGGTTGACTGTGACTTAAATGAGAATATGTCAAAAAAACGCTTAGCTTCCTGCTTAGCATTAAGTGCTGGATGAATGGTGGCTATAAAACCACCAATCCTTAATCCATGATCTAAAACATGCTACCATACTAAAATGAAAATTTAAGGAATAGAAGAATGCACAATCGAAGACAGTGCAAACCATTGTGCTCTTTAAGCAGCAAATAGTTATAGAAGAAGTGAATTCTGAAGTAGTTTTATGCAAAAGATGGATATGGATTGCAGAAGGACACCACTAACTGGAATATTACAGGACTGAAGGTACAGAGAGCAGCAGGTGTCAGTCATATTTAGCGTAGTTATAAGCTAAAGTAAAGGGGAGTAAGAAGTGGAGGGGTGGACGGGGAAGAAAGGGAAGAGGGACATGCTTTGCAAGCCACGCTGAGGATCTGAAGATGAGTATTTTAGAAAGAAGTACTTCTTCCCTACTCTTGAGTTTTTCTTCAGTTGAATCAAGCATGCATAGCACGTAACCCCTGGTTTCTCTTTACTCAGTTACTCATTTCTTCTTTTCAGAGGAAGACGGACCTGTGTGGTCAGTAAATTTAAGAATCACTTGAGAGTACTCAGCACCATTGTGCTTCCCCCTCCCTTTGAGAAGCTGCCTACAGGGGCACACACCACCTTGTGCTCCGCACAAGGGAAGGCCCGCCCTGCTCCCACACTGCTTAGGGGCAGGAAGGGCCCATTCTGCCCTCACACAAGGGTAGGCCCCTGAAGTTGGCCTTTAGTGGTGAGGAAGGTGACGCCTGGCCTTCATCTTCCACCCCTTTGTCTTTTCTAATATTTTGTTCAGGACTTGGGTTGAGGAGAGGATGCTAATTATTGTGCCATCTCAAAGACTGCATTAATAATATAAGCAATGGTAACACCCTGAAGGTCCTTCACAGAGGAGATAAAAAAGCTTAAGTAAATTATCCCAGCCTTTTTGTGTGGAAGCAGCACAGAGAAGAGTTAATTAAATTAATCTAGTTATATAAAACAAAGATTGGAACTACACATTTCTATCTTCTAAGAAAAATTTTCTGCAAAGGGCCAAACAAAAATATTTTAGGTTTTCTAGGTTACATATGGGCTTCATTGCACTTTTTTTTTTAACCCTTTAAAAATGTAAGAACTATTCCTTGTTTGTGCACTATAGGAAAAACAGACTGTGGGCCAGATTTGACTGAAAGCTACAGTTTGTCCAATTCTGGCAAGAGGTGATTCCTTTGAACAAGGGACTATGTCCTTGCAAAAACTATAATCCAAATTCTAATAAACAAAGATAAACCAATTTCTGTTGATCAATCAAATTGCTTAGGTAAAACCACTCTGAAGCTCTGGCCCATGCTTAGTAATAATTCAGTCTTTCAGATGTTGTTTATTAGGCCCCCTTACATAATATACATACATTTGCTCTTATATAACCACACTGATGACTGATCAACATGACTAGTAATTCTGGAGGCTTGCATGTGAGCAGCGCTCTATTAGGGAAACTTCACTCTCATTCCTGACTAACGCTAACCATCACCTTATGCGGCAGTGTGCTGCTAGAGAATTTTGGTGTACTTGCTGGTTCAAATTAAGAGTAAAAGACTATCACCTAATAAATGAGGTTGCGGAAAGGCATAAACTCTTTATGATTATTTTCTTCTCCCAACAATGTCCTATAAGTTTTATATAGAGCTGGATATACAATATTCAATTCCTTATATGTTTACCCTTGAACAATGCAGGGTTATGAGAACCAACCGCTCCCCCCACCACAGTGAAAATTCACATATAACTTTTGACTCCCTCAGAGCTTAACTATGAATAGCCTACTGTTGAAGGGAAGCCTTACCAACTACACCAGCCATTGATTAACAAATATTTTTTATGTTATATGTATTACATACTATACTCTTACAATAGAAAAGAAATGTTTTTTCAAATTGTTGCAAATTTCCAACTGTTGAAAATGTTGCACAGCTCCAATAAATTTTCCAATACAGTTATTGAAAAAGTCTGCGTATAATTGGAATATACAGATCAAACTCATGTTGTTCAAGAGTCAACTGTGTTTTCACTCACATGTATTTTAAAGGCAGTCTCTTCCTGCAGGACTGTAGTTATCACATCCATAAGAAGTTTGGGATTCCAAAGAACCAAACCAAACATGGCCCTGAGGGAGGGCATTTTTTTTTTTAACTGCAGTCTTTCTAAGGGACATGCCCCCTGTAAAGATGGATGTTTACCTGCAATTATTTATGATTTATGAGTGTTGAAATGCCTATGGGCTAAATAAAAGAATTTCAATGTTTTATTCTTAGTCTCATAACTCATATTTGAAGAAATTGAATTTCACATTCCCTTTAAAACTCACCCTTGAGCTAAGACCAAGATGAGAGAGATTTCAAATTGAAGAAAACGAAACTGTTCAGAAGGTTGAGGGGAATGAACAAATGAGATTTCTAACACAAAGCTTTTGTAACCTTAATAAATATCTAGAGGCACATGTATGTTCTTTCTCTCTCTATGGGGTGCAAAGCCCTTCACAGAGAAGAGCTCCTTAAAACTTCTAGTGTCTCCATACATACTACAGAGCACAAAGAACACCACCTTTTTTAAAAAAATCAATAGGTTGCTAGAGCAGTTTTAGGTTTATAGAAAATTCTCACATACTTTCTTTCCCCAAAAACACACAGTTTCCTCTACTATTAACATCCTGCATTAGTGTGGGACATGTTATAATTCATGAACATTATTGATATATAATTATTAAACAAAATCCATACTTTAGATTATAGCTGACTCTATGCTGTATAGTTCTATGGGTTTTGAAAAATGCATGATATCATATATCCATCATTACCACATCATACAGAACAGTTTCACTGTCCTAAAATGCCCTGTGCTCCACCTATTCATCTCTCCTCCCCTTCCATGAATCCCTGGCAACCACTGGCCTTTTTTTTTTTTTTTTTACTATCTCTATAGTTTTGTTTTTTCCAGAATCATAAAGTATATAACTTAACAGACTGGCTTTTTTCACTTAGCAATATGCATTTCAGGTTCCTCCATGTCTTTTTTTGATAGCTCATTTCTTATCTATCACCATCTCTTTTTTAAGACAGAAAGAGTAATGGCCAAAGAATTTAAGGTCTTCCCAAAGGCATTTATTAAAGGATGTTAAATAATTCTGGGTGACTAGGTAAGATTACCAGTAGGTTCAACATTTACCTGCCAAAAGTTGTTTCAACAGGTTCTTCGTGCAAGGATTTGCTACACAATTTTGATAGAATTTCTTAATACAATAGCACCCCAAAAATTGTGGAAAATGGCAGGAGTATGGTTACTACACATTGTGTCTCACTCCAGATTCTGATCAAAGTCAGGTACCACCAGAGCAAAGAGATGTAAAGGAGATAAATGTACCTGACACGTTTCAGAGATGGGTCCATTTGCAAAGTGGTACAAATAGACTCAAAAATGGGAAAACACCCATTTTCAATTATGTCTCTGCTACTGTAGGATCCCCACCTTCCTCTAAAGGAGCTCCATTTTGTGTAGCTTGCATCTCAGCAAATATTGCTGAAATGAGCACAGGACCCTCGTCCCTGTTCTGACATTTATTAGCTCTGATTTCAACAACACACTTTTCCTTTGTGAGTTTCATGGCCTTCATCTGTAGCATGGAGAAAACAGTACTGCCCCTCCAATTCAGAGCTATTGTGAAGATCAAAGGAGACTGAGATGAATAGAGGAGATAAAGGTGATGCAGGAGGAAACACTGCCAAATGTCTAAAATGTTTAGTCTGTTGCCCTTATAATAATAATGTTAATGATGTTGTTATTTGATCAGCGCCCCACCTCAACCCCTTTACCACCCTCCTTCCACCCCTGGCAAATGTCCCAGATAGGAGGGTGTCAGGGAGGACATCATAAAGAAACCTCCTTAAAGATGGGAAACAGGAGACCCGGTAAACCAGAAGGTAAATCAGGATCATAGGAAAGGACAGTAAATTATGCCTCTGATAATAGTGTCAAAACCTTTCTGGAAGGAAAAGTGTTGTAGTTGCAGTGTGTAAAGCAGGGGTGAGCCACTGGGCTTCCAAGACAGCGGAGCAGTCTGAAAGGTGGAACAGGCCTCCTGGTGGCCGAAGGGTCAGAGGTGGCGCAGCCTGAATGTCTTCTACAGGACATTCTTTCTCAGCAGCAAGAAGGGGCGTCCTGGCTGAGCACCTAAGTGTCACTAAACCCAGCTGCAGAATCGCACTGCTCTGTTGAAAGTACAACTCTCCTTACGTGAAACTGACTCACATAATCCAAGGTAGTCATGCTAATCAAATGAAAGTAATTCCTTTTGCTGTGGAGGGTTACGAACAGAAGGAAAACTGAGGAACAAACTGTTCAAACCACCAGCCTAACACACACACACACACACACACACACACACACACACACACACACACACACACACACACACACACACGTACGTCACTGTTAAACCAGAAGGAAGATTTATCTTTGGGGTCTAGATCTAGGATACTTAGTAATGGACAAGTAAGGCAAGGCCTTAAAAAAAAAAATCCAGGAGAGTGCCTAGAGGCACCAAGCATGCCAGAGGGAAGTGGTATGCTAATCTTGGTTACATATATATAACCAAAAATATATAACTTCACTTTCAAATGCATCTTTAACCAAACCAAATACTGTAGGTAAACACTGACAGTCTAAAAGTGGTTTTAAAACAAAGGTGAGAGTTCTAGTCAAAATGGTAACGAGGTCATACTTGAATAAACCATCTGCATTCCAAACACAGAGAAATGATCAAGAATTAAAAGAAAAAGACAGAAAGACAGACACAAAACCTTGATAAACACCTCTTTCTAGTGGAAATAGGAGAAAAACACAAGGCAGTAAAAAGAACTGAGGCCTTGGGCCTCCTGAGTTCTGTCAGGCAGCAACTACTAGGAGTTCAGCCCCTGTCATTGAAGAGGTAAAAGTCTCCCCGTGAAAAGGGGATATGCCGCCTGGCTCATTGTTGAAGTCCAGAGTTGAAGGTGCCCTATAAACACAGTCTTCAGAAAGGTAACTCAGTGAAAACTGTTACCAACCACCACCTGTGGCTACAGTCTTACACAAGCTGTGGGACTAGGAAGGTAAGAGGTCACAGAATCTAAAGATCAGGAAATGAATCAAGCCACCCCTGGACTCTGAGTAGATTGGAGCTATTCTATCACATGCTACAGGAGCTCTGCAATGACAGTAAAAATCAGATTCTAGGCTAGGGATCCAGGGAAAAAGAAGTGAGAACAGAAACTTCCCACGTCACGTGCAACCACATACGACATTGCGACAAAGAAACAGAGCTCACCGCACAGCTGCATGGGTGAGCCTGGCATGCTCAGAAAGACAAAGGGACAACTTCCATTTAGAAAAAAAGAAATTATAGTCAAAAAGGGAAAAACAGAGCAAGTGCAGAAGGAAGTGAAAAAAAGATATTTTTGAAAAGAAAAATATGGTGGGTAAAAAATGTTAATAGACATGATAAAGTTAAGAAAGCCCAGTGAGCAGTAACACTGACCATCTGGGGAATTAGAAGACAGAGGTGAGTAATCTGCCAGAATCTAGCATGAAAGCAGTCAAGAAATCAAGAGAGACTCTGAAAGAGAAGTTTCAGAGAAGAGAATAGAATCTGTGGTGGTGAAGCAGCATCTGCATAGACAGTAAAGGGGAAACTACCAGAGTCAGAGTATTCCATTCGAAATTGTGTTTCCAGAACCAAGCAGGAAGAGAAAAGTAAAGCCACATCCACACACAGCATAAGGGAATTGCAGACCACTAAGGAAAAAGAAAAGCTTACTACTAGCCTATGCAAAAATACAGGAAGGCACACATAACAGTAAACTGTTACAAATTATATAAAATAGTGAAATTACCCTCCAACGCTAGAATCCTGAAGCCTAGCCTTAGGGCAGTGTCAACGATGGGGAGTTCAATCTGAGACTGTCCCATTAATCCAGGGATACATAAAGGAGACTAAAGTGGTCCTAGATTGGTTATGTCCCCCGAAACCCAGCAGAAAGAAACATATGGTCCCTGCAGGAAGGCATTTTCAGGTCAGGCCCCCAGGATCTCACAGATTAATTTCAAGCAAAAAGAACTCACAAAGCTTATCAAACCAACAGGAAAACAAATCACATGGGCAAGTGTCAACAAAAATAAGAAACAATCCCCAGAAACTTTATGTATGTACAGGATCAGAATAAAATTATAAAATAACATGTTCATAAAATAGAAGGTGTAACCGGAAAAATGAGTTACGTATGTTGCCAAAAGTGACCAGGCATATTTGAAAGAACCCAGTAAAATTTTAGAAACGATTTTATTGTTTAATCAAAAAACACTATGAATGGTTTAAGTTGAACACTTCAGGAACTAAACAATAAATTTAAAGAAATTACTCAAATGTGGCTCGGAAATACAAGTAGATGGGAAATAGGGAAGAGTTAAGAAATAAGCAGAATGGAACGAGAAGTTCTAATTCCAGGTCAGGACATTCAGTGCCTTCACTCATACCAGAGGTCCGCATTATCTGATTCACTTGTGAACCTTGAAGCCATTTTCTATTTAGCTCTTCAATAAACAGCTTAAATTTCTTCTTCACTCTGAAGCCTTTCTTTCCCACCCATCTCATCTTTCTTTTAAAATGATTGTCCAAATCAAGTAATTACATCATGGGTTGCACATTCTCTAGTTTTATGTTACCTCTTACCTAGAAAGTTGGTCCAAGAATATTTCATGAATTCACCTTATTGAAAAACATTACAGCTGAATAGGTCTCTCATTTTATGAGTTCCAGTTGGTAGAAAGGAGAAATGGGGGCAGTGAGGGGGAAGGAAAGCGTGGGAGGGCAGTCAGTGAAAAGTCGCTCATAACAAAGGACAGGGAACATCCTAACAGGCCTCTAAAATAACTTGCTAAAACAATCCAAAATTAAAAAGACAGATTAAACTGGAGGAGAAGAGTACAGAATATGGGTTTTTAAGAGATGAGGCAGGACGAAAGGGTGAGGTAAGAAAGTCTTACAAGGAAATCGAACAGTGTCACAGGAATGTAATTGACCCCATGGAAAATAAAATTAGAGATGTGGAAGTAAAAAATGAGAACCTCTCTTAGGATGTGCAAGAAAAGAGGGTAAAAAAAGGTAAAAAAACAGAAAGAGGAAAAACCATCCAGACAGCAGAGATGCAACATAACACCTATGAGAAGGGCACTAGTGATGGGAACAGAGGAGCACATGAAGAAAACATTCTTGTTGGAAAGAGTGTAAAATGCAGCAGGCACGCTTAAAGGACTCACCACTCTCCCAGCAGAATCACCCTGGGTGCTGAGGGCTCCAGTCAAGGTGTTCTCAGGCTGCGTTTCTTTCCGGAGGCTAGAGGGGAGATCTGCTGCTTTTCCTTTTTCACCTTCTAGAGGATGCCTGTGTGTCTTGGTTTGTGTCCCCTCCACCCTTCTTCTAGCTTCCAAGCCAGCAGTGGCCGACTCAGTCCTTCTTGGGTCTCAGCACATCAAGGGCTACTCGTGCCTGCCTCCATCTTCTACTTTTAAGAACGCTTGTGATGATACTGGGCCCACCTGGACCATCCAGACCGCTCTCCCTATTCTAAGGTCGCCTAATTAGCAACCTTGTATCTGCAACATAGTGACAGTTCCCAAGGATGAGGAAGTGGACATTTTTGGGGGGGAAGGGGGGAGCATGACTCTGCCTACCACAGCCTCCTGATAGACTTCACATGACTGTGTATTGGAAGCCATCATCCTGCATCACCGTCTAAACATCTGAGCTATTTTCTATATGGTTCTTCAATATCCACCTTAAAATTCTTGTCCACTATTAAACTTTTCCTGCTATCTCCACACTCTTATCTCCCCCTTAAACAAATGATCTAAACCAAATATTCACATCTTTTTTAAAATTATCTAATTGATTGTGTTACTTTCGTGATTCTGTTTCATGTGTATTTTATCCCCAAATAAACTTTCATCTCTAAGGGGGAAAAAAAAATGTGTCCACAAGGCATTTATAATGGGAGCAAATTATTGTAAAATGATACAGGGTTTTTTTCTTTTAAAAAAAAGCAAAACTGGATATAAAGCATCACCTAGTCATTGAAGAAAATGCAGAGAAATATGAGTAAATATCAATAAAATTACCTCATAGTAGTGGAATTAAAGCATTTATCTCTTTTATAGTGTTTTATTCTTTTCTCAATGTTCTGTGTGTGGAGATGCATCCTATATGCTTTCTGCCCACCTCTGAGTTCACCTTCAGCTGTTGGCAGATCCCAACCCCAAGGCCTCTGTCTCTCAAATTCTCTTTCCAGGATTTTCTCTGGCTTCTTTGGAGCCCACTTAACCCACATGCAAAACCTCCTAGAAAGGACAGGGAATTAGTGATGGGCAACACACAACCCATGGGGAATGAGAGCTGAAGGATAAATACCCCAGCTTCCTGTCCACACCTCTGCAGGGGCACAGGCCACACCCTCCCCAGAAGGTCCTCAACTGGGACTGGACCACAGGTGCCCACAACGGTAACCCATTCCTTCATGCACACCTGGCTGGTTTCACTCTTCCCTGGTCCCTTTCCCCCATTTCATTACTTTGGCTTCCTGAGATCACTTTCTGTATAAACCACCTACTGTAGGAAAACAGCTCAGCTGTGGCAACTTGCTTGTAGGTATCTGTAGAGGCAAAGGCTTGAGCTGCAATTTACGGAAGTCTTGGTGGAATGGTCACGTTCCATCTAGAACATGAGAGGAAGGGAGGTCAAAAGAAAATATGAGGCTATCTCCAACTCACCACCCTGGTGACTATCATAGGATGACTTCTTGTCACCTCCCTCACTCCAGCGAGATGTGGTTCCTGCTGCTCTGGCCCACTCAGAATAGGGTTGCAGAACATAAAACTGTTGCAGTCTTCTGGGTCCTGCTTCAGTGTGGGGGGTAAGGATCAGGGGCAGCTGGGCCCCTTTGGCTTATTCTTCATTTCACTGTCTATGTAAGCAATTGACTGTCCAAACTAAATACTCCCCATTTGAATTGTCAGGCCTTGGCTTTGCTCTCTTTTGTGTGTGTGAACTGAATGCTCACACCCAGGTCTTTATCTCAAGGTCTGCATCTGAAGGAACTGAAACTAAGATAAACACATATCACCTTTATAACTGGCCACAACATGATCGCAAAGAAAAAATCTGGACGTAAACACCACACACTAACGCCATTTGAACTTGTAAACAGAGAGTATGTGTGAATGTTTGAAAGCAAAGAAAGGCCAAAAGGAAAAATCCCTGAAATATAAACAGTGATTATATTTAGGAAAAGGGATATTATGACTTTCGTCTGTGTTTCTTTACTTTTTAAAATTTCTAAACATTCCATCATGAGCATTACGTTTATAATTTTTACAACCTAATTAAAAATTGATTTGGGAAGAATATTTGAAATATACATGGCAAAAGATTTTTTCCCTTTACATATAGATGTTTTTAATATATCACATAAAAAGTATAAGCATCCTAAAAGAAAAGTGGGCAAAGGACATGAACAAGCTAATCACAAAAGAAATATAGATGCTAATGAACAAGAGCAAGGCAGCTGAATCTTAAATCAGAGCGTCATTAATCAGACAGACAAGAATTAAAACAATAAGGTGCTATCATTTGCTACTAAACTGGCAAATTAAACGACGGTATCTGATGTTGGCTTGTGTGCCTTGGGACAGACATTTGCTTACACTATTGTTAGGAGTACAAACTGATCCAAATTTCAGGAGGCATTTTGCACAGCCTTACAAGTGCTACAAGTGCTCATTCTCTTAACATGGTGATGGCATTCAAAAGAATTTTCCTCTGGAAAAACAAGAGCTATTCACAAAACGTTCTGCACAAAAGTGTTATTTCTAAGTGATGGGGTTATTATTCATGATTTTGATTTTATACTTTTCTGTATTTTCAAATATTTTCACTATGTAGAGCCATTATAAGCAGAAGAACATAAAGTAAAACTTATTTTCTGTTTTAAAAGATAAAACGTGAGCCAACAAACTCTACAAAGGAAACCACACCTTTTGCTTTTCCTATTTTCATTCCATTAATGTGTAGAAGGATGACATGAGTGAAATTAATTTGACACAGCAAGCCATGTACAGAAAGAAAATAGAACTCCCTATTTGTTTCTCTGACTTGACATGGAATCCACATGGTTTTTCTTCAAAAGCAGAAGATGGAATGACTTGGCAGGACAACGAAACTGAAGGCAATTTTCTGTTTCTTGGTGTCTTAATACTCAGTTACATTTCAGATATCACCTGCAGGCTTTTCTGCGTTAACAACCCCTTATTTGCCACCGTTAAAACACATAATGGATATAGCCAATTACCACAAGAAGTAGGTTAGCACATGCTTCATTCTTCCTACAATGTATGTTAACATTAAAACTACGATAAGGTGAAAAATAATGATGTTTTCTTCTCAGGACCTGGTAGTTTAGACTTTAAGAGATAGAACATATTAAAGTCAACTCCCTTCATGTGAAAGATTGGGCCTTTTTTATTCTTACTTACACAGTACTTAGGTATTTCAAATTAATGTTAAGATACTCAACTCCAGGAACATGAAGGGACTTTTGCATTTGCCAATAAGAAAAAATAATCTAACATTTTCCCATAAGAAAAATAATCTAATACAGTCTTAGCCAACTCCACAAATATGCACACTTTAAAGTGCCGTATTTCATCATCTTTAAGATGCTATAACTTGTTAAGATACACTGTTATTTTAGGAACCATAGAAAAACATTGCAAATTAAGCTGTGAGAAAGTGCATACCAATTTCAGAGCTATTCAAATGAGGGGGAGGAGAGTTCATCTGAGAATCAAAATAAGTAGGGTTAGGAGTTTCAGCCACAAATTGGAGGCAGTTCTTGTTTATTTGGTTAATTTTCTCTATTCTGATTTCTGAAAGGAATTGGAAAGTTTATAAACATATTCAAAAGTTTAACCACTGAAAGACTAGCAGTAGAAGGTGGGATTCAATCTCCATACCATGGTACACTGCCTACAATCAGGGATGTGCTAGAGCCAGGCTCAGACCAGGATATGTAAGCAGGTTGTTAAATTGTCAAGACTCACGTGAGCCAGTTTTTACAGTCAACTAGTAAAAATTAAGTTATACTAACTTAAAATTAAATATGTTCTGTTAAAAAGAAAGGTAATAAACACTAAAAAATACCACCCCCTAATTATTTTACGATGTTTTACTATTATCTATGTCCTCAAAATTATTTATGTCTAATGTATTTGTACAGCAGAAATGCTATATAGTGGTGAGCCACTCTTTTCAATTCTGCATTCAGTGAGGTTACATTGACAGCTTGAAATCAGCCCTGGTGGGAGTATTTACTCCACGGAAGTCAGCTAACATGCAAATCAGGGCTTTTTACCCCGCCACAGAAAGCCTATTATTAAACATTTACCAGCACACTACTGCCTACAATAACAAAAAGTTTGGGTCTAAGACTAATACTCTACCTACATATCACACCTATTACACATCGATTTATATGTACACAGATGAAAGTGGTGAATCATAGAAGCATAAGAGGCAGAGATGTCGGAAAGAGAAAAAATCTGAACACCGACCTTAAGCAAATTAAAAAGCTTTAAATATATATGTTTTATATTATCTGAATTATTAAGGGGAAAAAAGTTACTTCACTTTTCAACATTCAAATTTCAGCATTCAAATGCCTGAATGACCTTCTTACCTTGACTCTTTAATAAAATGCAGAATGCTACACACGGCAATTTTTACCATATGGAACCTCTAATTTGAGTGGGATTACAATTTATCCATAGTTTCTCATTAAATGAGAGACAATATTACTATCATCATTCAATGACAACAACCTGGCATGCGTTTGACTATATAATGTTGTCCTCAGAATGACCCTCTTCATCTACAAACCAATGAAATCCAACTGGGTCAGATAAAATTTGTATGCTGAACACCAGTGGCTGAAGCAATAATCTTTTCAAATTCTCTATCATCTCATGAAGAATGATATTAAGTGATATCTGTATAAAATAGTAAAAAGAAAAAATATGCTCTCATAAGATGTCAAATATTTCAGTTTACTGTCCTTTGCCTCCTATCTCAGTGCTCAGGTAACCTGAGGAGGTTTATATGAGAATTCATGTAAATCCCATTAGGCCCGTCTTAATACCCGATGGCACTTTAGAGAGAATGTATTTTATTTTATTTGCATTTACATAATACAATTGGATAGTCTCATATTGTATAATCTCATTTCATTCAGACTCATTTTTTAAGGAAAACAAATTGCTTGCAGCTTTTCTACAAAAGAGACCCTGTGTGAACTATATCCAAATAACTCACAGAGAACTAGTTGCCATGGCTATACAGAAAAAATAAGACACTATGTTAATAGGAATGTTGAAATGTCTGATTTCCAACCTGGATTTATAACACTAAATTTTTATCCTATGAATTAGTGAAGCCAATGCAGCTTTTGACTTGTATCCCAGGAACTGGGGACAAATGCTCCTTTCTGTAACTTTTTTTTTTATAAAGAATGCGTGAATATTTATAACTAAATTTAAAAAGTCATAGATATCAATGTCACCTGTGTTTGACTCTGTCTTTGCTTCCTGATAAATGTTGCTTTCTCTTTAATTTCCTCCTGTCTCCTGCTTCCTCCAAGTTTTCATTAGGGATTATTTCTGACCCTAGAGGCAGTAAACACTGGATTTGTCAATGAGAACAAAAAAAAGCAAAAGTGTGACAGGGCATGGCTCCTTTAGAAAATGTCAACAAGCCCTCATTAGTGGAACAAAGGTTCATGGCAAGGTTGGAGGCTAGAATGACAGGTGATATACCTAGAAAGCTACAATGGGACAACATTGTGAAGGATCATGGCTATGTTGTGTTGAGAAGTTGGGCATTCTCTTCTAATGCAAGCACAAGCCATCAAATGTTATTTTTTTAAAATAGGGCACACTTGTAAAGTACTTTAGAAGCATCAGTTTGGCAGCTGAGCAAAAATGTTTTAGACAGAAAATGTGCCTGATTAAAGGGTATCAACTTAAGATACAACTGCAATAATCTAAATGAGAGAACACGAACTTGCAGTGTATGGACACTACTGTTTCCCATTTAAGGAGTCCAGTCAGAGCTGTGATAATGGAGGAACTCTGTTGGTTTACTGAGGCTTAAAGAGTCTTTATCTGACTGCCTCCCCACCTTATGTTCCTCTAGGAAAGCCTCCCTGGCCCCACACATGTCTCTCTGCAGGATGTAGATGCTAGTGCTCCCTCCCCCCATCTCAGGTATTTATTTCTTGGTAAGCAGCCTAGTCAAGCCACTCCACCCCTTCTGGTCCCTGGAATTCTGGACAATATTTTCTCTATTTTATCACTCTCTGGGTATAATTAGTAAAAGCCTGTTTTAATCTTTAGTTTCTGGCAAATTTTGTTGCCTTAAAATACTACACTTTTTTTTTTTTAAAACATACCTAATTTGCATATGTGTGTGTGTGTGTGTGTGTGTGTGTGTGTGTGTGTGTGTGTGTGTGTGTACTGTACATCTGTAGAACCCTGAGAAAATAATAAGTGTTTCTCTTCACCTGGTGAGAGGAAAGCATGCAAAGGAATCCCATTGTGGAGAAATTTTTCAGATTTATGTTTTGAAGAGTTTTTTTAAAGAACTGTATCTGAGATAATGAAGAAACACTGAGTCAAGGGAAGGAAAATAGTGTTTTTACAAGAAATATCACATTTCCTTCCAATTCTTTATTGGGACTAGATACTGGAATTAGAGAGAAAAGTGGTAATGTAAAACAGTCAAAATCTTATCAGAGTAGGTAACCCTCAGAGGAAATGTTTTTCAATCTTGTTTATATCCTCATCACATCAAAGTAATACCAAATACTACCATCAGGAGTAAGAATAGCTCATTATAGCAATACTTCTTCTCTGGGGGTGCCGAAGGGGAGAATCTGGCTTTGGTTGACGTGCTTCATAGCACAGTCTAGGGTTGGAAGGGGAAATGAATGGATGGGTGCATTTTGAAAAAGCTTCCAGGTGAAGCTGATATAACTTCCCACCAATACCACCCATCCTGCCCATTCCCACCCCTACCAGAAAAAGTTTCCCCCGGAAGTTGACGTGAGACCTGGGGCTCTGGCAGCATCAGGCTGAGGTTTTTGGTCAGGTTGGAATGGTCAGATCTGTATTAATATTCTCATCAAACTCCTCTGACATGAACTGAATTCTTTGCTTCTTGATTTAAGGCACACGGGTAGACCAAAGCAGAATTCAGCTACAGACAGTTCTCTTAGGCCTGTACAGTGTTTTTTAAAATATGTGTTGGTTGTCTTTAGGTAGAGCACAGATTTTTCCAGTTCCATAATAGCTTATACCAGGTTTCATCCATTAATTTGTTTTCTTTCTGGTCCCTAAAGGGACTTAGTTTGTGATTTCTTGGTTAAGACAAGATACTTTATAAAGATGTAATATATTTTACTTACAAATCAGAGGCTTTCTAACCAAAAATATGTGACAAGGAATACAGGGACAGAATGAAAGTTTTCTCAGGACAAGTGTAATTATTCTATTTCATTGTTTTTTCATCAAAGATCTTGCTCCTTCCAGGTCTATGATGAGACTCAAGAACTGTAGAATGGGTCTGGATTCTCTGCATAACTGATGTAAAAAACCAAAAGCCTTTGTCCTGGACCTCATGGGCTGCCTGAGGTTTGGGCTCCACAGAAGCCCTGCCATCAGTATGTGTCTCTGTCACTCCTTGCCATGACAGGTTAGGTCACACAGCTCCCAGTGTTGTGTCAACATGATATTCCTTGATAGCTGATTGCTATTCACTGAATGTTTGTGTTGCCCCCAGATTTACATTAAATCCTGATGCCCACTATGACAGTATTTGAAGATGAGGTGTTTGGGAGGTGATGAGTTCATGAGTGGGGGGCCCTCATGAATGAGATTATTGCCCTTAAAGAAGATACTCCAGAGACTTTCTCCCCAATTCTGCCATGTGAGGACACAGCAAAAAAAAAAGCCCATCACTGAAGCAGGAAACAGGTTCTCAGCAGACACCAAATCTACTGGCACCTTGATCCCGGACTTCTCAGCCTCCAGAACTGTTAGAAATAAACTTCTGTTGTTAATATGCCACTCAGTCTATAGTATTTTTATTATTGCAGCCTGAATGGACTAAGAAATCAAGAATTCTCTTCCCACGTGCCTTATTGCCCTAGGTCAATTTTTCTGGGTCATTAAGAAATTTGTTTCTGGGCCTGCCATAATGTTTTTTATTTTTTAAGTCATAGGTCAACAAGATGAAGATTCAATATGAAAGAATGCCAGCAATCTAGTTTTGTTGGCAATATTTGACTCAGTTTCTGCCAAGGGAGTATTGTCATTGAGAATGACAGATGCAAATGTCAAAAATATAAGGAAAGAATGCAAATATGTTGAGGGGAGAGAATGATTTAACATGATATAGAGTTCTAAGGTCTACAGCACAGGTGAATCTATTACAGTCCTTTATTTGAATATTGGCAAAATGTTCTCTCTCTAATCTTTATCTTTAATGTGCATAAGAAAAAAACATCATCCCTCTGATTTGAAAGAATTGCGGAACATTACCCACTCTTTCCTGGAGACATGCTCCTCACTCTGTGTGAGTTAGCAAAATTAATGTCCCAAGAGGTTATTTCCAACCACACATCTCCCAAGCAATTCAGGAAGTTACCCGTAGGTTGGTAGTACTGGGCCAGTTATGCCAAATGGTTCAAACAGCTCATGAGTGGTTTAGGAAAAACAAGATGTTAGCATTTCTTTCCAAATGAGTTTTGATTTTCAAATGTGCTTCTTTATTAAGTATAACTGTGGGAAATTGTAATGCATGTAAATTTCTCTTCCATATATCCAGGTGTACATAGAACATGGCTGTATTTTTGTAACCTTACCTGATCTCATTTGGCCCCAATCCTAGTCAGTCTGGAGGTGTCCGCACCCTTTGTGTCCCGCGGGTGGGGAGGGGCTGCGAGGGCCAAGGCAGAGCACCTCCTGAAGGGGGTGTGTCAGACTCTAGATTTTAACCTAGGACATCAATTCAATAGACCATGCCAGACACTTTTAAATCAGAAAATAAAATAAGAAAGAAAAGAAAACAAGCCAGCCTCACAAATATTGTTTTATGAACATTTTGCATGTCCTGAGCTACAGTGTAAAATGGCTTTTTTATTGTAGGTCATAGGCCAAAATTGTTGACAAACATTGCATAAAACATCAATGTGATGACTGTGTCATCAGACATGGGACCCAAACATTGCCTACATCTGCCTTACACTATCCACTAGGTCTACACAGTTCAGGTTTTTCTCACTTTCAGGCCTCTCACTGGGATGCACAAAAAGATGTGGCCACTTGAGAAAAGCAGCGAGTTTTCTGAGTCTGTCTGAAGCCCTAGCTATGTAGACATGCCACATAAATATTTTTACTCCACAGGCCCTGAGTTCTTAGGCATTCAGGAGTGCTTCTCCTCATAGCCTGCTTTCTCCCTGAGCTTTACCCCTGAAGTTAGACTTCAATTGCTATGGACCTTGAGTACCCAAACTGGGGGTTTTCATTTCCACCCCTCTCCCAAACCCAGGGAGGAGACTACAGGCCCCCTAATCAGGGATACACACTTAGAACTCACCTTCTTCCTTCCCTCAGACTCTCCTGTCCTCCAAGTTCTTGAAATTTTTATCTAGTTTGGGAGAAGAAAAACTGTCTTTGGCACTGTTTTTTCAAAGCTGTAGTTATTGGCATAACCGCAGGCCCTTAGTACTTCAGTGGTCTGGCTTCTTAGGCTGACACACATGTTCAGGTCCTTCAAACTCAAAAGCATTTCTTCTCTCAAAACTATTGTTTCTCCCCTGCATTTATAAGCATATTTTTTTAAACTAAAAGCCAAGAATTCACTGATTTTTTTTCCATTCTTCTGCTGCAACAACCTTTCCCTAAGACAATGGATACCTCAGTCTTATATTTTAGCTTAAATAGGAAACAGGCTGCAGGATAAAGAGGAATTGCGTGACATTTCAATTACTATTTCAACTCTATTCCTAATTATTAAATTTAAAAGGATAGTAAGTTAATGCAAAATTCAAAGATGGGTGTGTGTATGTGTATAATACTCTCACACTGTATTATAGTTACCTGTGAGAGTATGTTTAACCATGCTGTTTAATCAATGCTGTTTAATAAAATCCTGTTTTTATTTGAGGCTTGAATGGAAGAATTCTTTTAAACTTTCCTTGAAAAATTACATAAGAATTATTTTTTAGACCTCTGGATATATATATACACACACACACATACATGTGCATATATATATACACACATACACACACACATTATATACATTAACCCTTGACTTCAGATTAGTAAGGCATTAAAACTTTTTTGCAATGACTTAGGTTCTCATTTTATGATAAACTATGTGAATTTTTTATGCAAATTTTGACACTAAATTCTTACCTCAGGTATAAAGTATTTGAAAAATAAATTGTATAAACCTCCCCAGTTTGTAAAACTCACCAAGAATTTCATGATTCCAGAGCAAGCAGGCCAACTTTATTGTAAACTATATGTATGCTACTGCCAAACAAACGACCCTTTCACATAATCTATAAATACCCACCCAGTCTTTCTTCCACAGCACATAAGTCAGGTTCTGTTTACTTGCATCAGAACTGTACAATACATTTTTCACCATTATTTTCATTCACTGTTATCATACTTTAATTTTTTCCATATATATAAATATGCTGTGCATTATTGATCAAGTGGTGGGGCTAGTGTTAGTGCAGGAATACACCAAAATCAATAACTATGGAAAGAAGAGATGATAAAAGGCCATGAAGGAGGACAATCATTTGCTTTGACACCCTGTACTGAAAAAACAAGTTGTAGATTTATTCAGGTTTATGGAAAATTTAGTCTTGGATTATATGAGTTTTGAGTTATAGGTGGCCTTCATAAAAGCATCCTTTGCATAAAATGCAAATGCCTAGTATTTGAGCTACTTATAAGCATGGCAGTAAGTACTTCTGAGATGGGAATTATTCTGATGGTTATTTTCCTCAAACTCATATCAAAATGATTCAAATCACATCTTTGGTTCCATTCTTTTCAGAATTCTTTCCTGCCAACATGATTTATCAGGAGTTGGGAAAGTGATTGCAGCTATTTAATGTATCTATACATTGTTTTTGAAATTCCTGTGACTGTATTTTGTATCATTTAGAAAGATGATGCATAACAGCTTTGTAAAGTTGCTTTTTGCGCTTGAAAATTTTAAACACCTATCAGTCACTGCCCTATTTTCTTGATATATACTTATAGAGACTTAACCACAACCTTATAAATTAGATATTTATGTCAATCAAGGTCTAAACAGAAAAATAGACACCTTTCTAAGAATTTAAAACAAAGGTAATTTAATACAAGAATGAAGATGGGAGAGGGATCAGAGAGGCAACCAGGGGTCAGAAACAGCAGAAATTGTGATCACCCACAAGCAGAGGAAGGAGGGAGGGGAATGGATGCTGAAACGGGTCTGAGCTGTCCTGGCAGAAGCTGGACTCGTGCATGGTAGAGCTGTCCAGGAGTCGTGGAGTCAGAGAAGAAACAAGCAGTGCCAGAAACGCCACCAAGGCAGAGAAAGAGGAAGAGAGATACTCAGCCATCTCCCTTTCCTCAGTGTCTTAGTTCCTGCTAATGTATCCCATTGGCCTAACCCGGAACAGAAGCCTGGGAAAAGCATCCCACAGGGGTTCCCTCCCCCACCAAACAGACAGACAGCCGAGCTGGAGAAGAAGGAATCTTAAACACCAGCACAGCACTAACCCCCTTCCCTTCAGATGGGAAAACCATTCCACTTCTAGTCAACAGGTGACCTATGTGCATGTGAAATAAATTTGTATTCAGGCCCTTCCATGACAGTCGTTACACATAATCTCAGAAGACAGCTTTCTGGAAGAGCTTGCAGCTACAAATCTCACCTATACCAGAATAGAATCTTAAAAATGAATGTAAGCAGAATATTAAAACTTTTGAAAGATAAATATATATATATATTTTATATCTTTTTTATTTTTGTATATCTTTTTTATCCTATAAGCTCAGACCTAAAATGTAGTTTAAGCTGTCTAGCAATATAATCAATTTAGTATAATTGCTTCCTTAAGAATAAAACCTCTACCATTTGGTATTAAGTAGCAGCAGGGACAATGAACATAATAAATCTTCATCACATTAACATTTTTAGTCAGTCATATATACGTGACTTTGGCCTCAACATTTCTGGGTTGATTTTTATAAGGTTGATAAATATAATTCTTAAAGTGCATAAGATAGTACAAACCCAGTTCCTGCCAATTACATATGTATTTTCTGACTTGTCCTCTATGCCGTTAACATGACCAATCCTGCTGGAATTCAAGGAGCATGTGAATGACTTTCCTTAACAATTGATAATCACAGCAACTGTACAAATCAATTTCACCAATCTTCAAAGAAGTGAGGCTACGACAAGCTTATTAAGTCCTTGCCAACAATTTTCTCTAATATGCTGCTTCTATTCCATAAATTAAAACGTTTCTACTGCGTCCTGTAAAACATATATAATTATTAGCAAACTTCCCCACAACATCGACTTCTTTACTAAACATTGCCTTGTCTACTTACGAAAAAATGAGCTCTTTCCTAAGGGCTCCACCACCTTTGCAGGTCTTTTAAAGGAAGGCTGTTAATTCTCCGACACTCCCTCCACCTCCAGGTTGGAATCAGGGCCTTACGTGCTGCGCACTGCTGCTCGCATGCAACTTCTCCACCCTCTTTTGCAATCCTCTCCTCCTCTGAGGCCCACTCAGGTCATTGGCTTTGTTTTCCTACACTCCTCTTTATCAATAGGGACAACCCAGCTCCTAGTGAGTCGCCCTCATTCATTGCAGACTTGGATGCAGAGCTCACTGCCGTCACCTTAACTTCTACAATGCTAAGATCTTCATCAGCCATTGGGAGAACAATCCCCTGAAATCTCAGTACCCTGGTTCCTCATCTCCAGTGACCTTCTCCTTCACTCCACTTCAGTCATCTACTCCTATGGCCACCCAGAAATTCGTATTACCTGAAACTACTCTGTGCCTAATATCATAAATTTGGGCTTTTTCTTCTCTAAGTGAAATATCTTACTCTTCCAGCTTGTTCATTCATTTAACCCACAATATACTACTTTTCCCAATTCATGAGGATCTCTAGTTCTCAGCTTTTTCTTTTTTGGGATCTTTCTTCTCTTTCCTCCCACTGCACCTTATACTCAAAGCCCAACATTTCAATAACTCCCTTCCCTCCCTATACTTCTGTAATTGTAGCCCAGGAAAACAGCAACCTTGGGTGAAGCCCAATGTCTGCCTTCTCTGCACATGTATTTGGGCAATTGAAATCACAAAAATTGGTAGATTTGTGTCACTATAAATTTAAGATCAGCAACCTCATCTAGAAGTTCTGCATTATCTACCATTTATATCCTTAATCAAGTCTTTTTCCTGTTTAACAATATCATTATTTTAAACATTCACTCACTTCAGATGTGTGGCTTTCTTGCCTCTCCTTCAACTTCATGGAAATCAGAAAAGCAAGAGTGAAGCTCCTTCTGTGCACAGCCTGCACAGAAAAAAATTATCTTCTCTTCTTCCCTCCTCCTTTTTTTACTACATGTTTTAGGCCAGTAGTTCTCAAAGATTAGGTCCCAAATAAGTAACATCAGAGAACTTGATAAAAAAGCAAACTCTCTGGCCCCACTTCAGGCCTGCTGAATCGGAAATTCTGGAGGTGGGACCCAATCATCTGTGTGTTAAAAAGTCCTCTGGGTGGTTCTGATACATTTGCAAGGTCTGTGCTCTGCGTTCCCACCCAAAACCACATTCTCAGGTTTGGAGAAATACCAACATTCCTCCCATCATCACCACCACCTCAATTGCCTGACTATTTCAGTGAACTCTTAAGTCATATGTCTACTTTAGTCTTGTTCCCCTGCAATCAATTCTCCACCCTGCAGCCAATGTGATCCTTTGGGGGCATACATTTGTTGGTGTCATTCTGTGTCTTAGAAGTTGTCAAAGTATTCTCTTGACCATTAGCATGCTATCCAATCTTTCAAACTCTCTTGAAGGCCTTTCAAGTTCTGGTGTCTGTGTCTCCAGCATCATTCCATACAAACCATCTCGTTGGATGTTAACACTCTCAGCATCCTGAAATTCTTTCTGTGCCTTCCATGCCATGTCCTTCCTGGTCCTCGGTCCTTCATGGATGTTGACTCCTCATCTTGGAACACTCTTCCTGCCTACTGTTTCTTCTGGCAAAGTCTAGTTGTCCTTCATGTCTCAGGTCAGAACACACTTCATTGAGGAGTTCTGGCCTGGCCTTCAGACCAGACTGAAGTTCATTCCTATATGCTTTCTTAGCTCTGTGTTCATTTTCTATTGTGATTTTCACCTTTCTCTAATGCCTGTTGTCTATGCTAGACTATAAGCTACTTGAGGACAGAAATAATGTCACCTCCTTTACCATATACTTTGTATCTAGCATAACACCTATGTCTGGCATAAGGTAGGTAGGTGTTCAATAAGTATTTGTTGAACCAATAAATAAATCAATGAATACCAAAATATATGTTGTGTTTAGGGTCTTTATATTCACTTTTCTTCAAAATATCTTTCCTTCTAAACGTCCTTCCTTTCCTCCCCATAACTCCTTCCATTAGTCTTTTAAAGTCCTAGCCCTGTGGTTCTCAGTGTGTGTGCCAAGTTACCCCAGAATGCTTTAGCATACTTACAGGGGCACCATGAAGTACTTCCAGTTGTCAAAGAAAGCACAACAGTATCTGTCAGGTCCTATGCAAATCACTAGCTAGAAGGAAATTCAGAGATTCAACATTAGATAAATACATTTCTTTCAAAATGTATCTGTGAAGCTGGGTTTTCAGCAGTGGCTGTGATAAAAAGGAAGTATCATATGGAAATTAATATGGTACAGAAATTAGGGTAGAGGTGCCCAATTTGATTCAAAGTTTGAGATGATATGCAGTGCCCAATAGGTACTAGATTGTAAGGACATAAGTACTCAGACTTTGTTGGACTTAATTACTTAATAAGCAAAACTGTTCAGTGTTTCCTTGGGCTTAGAGGCATTGTAAAAAAAATTACTGAGACACTAAGGGAACTGAGAAATTAGGATCCTCTGTCCTTGACATTGTAATTTTTTTTATGTGGATTTGCCCCACCTGTCTGTTTTATTTTTGTTTATATACCCATTCCAGTTGTTGCTTATTTTTTGCCTGATATTTATAATTTCTCTCCTCCTCTATAATAATTTCTAAATCCTCCTATATTATTATCTATTTATTGCACTGAAATATTACACTCTAGAGAAAAGAAAATTGGCTTTGCAGTCTTATGTGCACACACATAAATATCTGCCTTACACGTTTGGTATGTGTGTTGGTGAAAAGCCAATAATGTGTATCAGCCTTCTTCTAAAAGGGAGGTGTTACACTGATTTGACCTTCCAAAATTGTGGAGGCTGGCTGAACAGTCTCTGTAAGGCGGTCATCTCACATCTGATACCGGATTTTGAAGTTCACAGGCAGGCAGGCAGGAAGGGAAGATAGATGTATGGTAGGGGAAAATAAGACAAAGCTAGAACCCTTAAGCACAAGCTTAGCCACATCTGTGTCAGTTCCCTTGCCTCTGACATTGGTGGCATGGATATCCTGTAAAACTGAGTCCCTTCATCATGGAGTCAAACACACATGCATACACCAAAAGGGGATGAAGGAGATGGAGGAGCAATGGTAGGTTCAACAGCACCTCAGCAACAGAGAGAGGCAGCAGATAAACCTGTGTGAGCTACAACAGCCTCTGTGAGAGGCAGAACAGCTTCTCTTCTGCCCTCCAAATCTCACACAGTATCTCCCATCTGTGTGGGAAACATAAAGGAAAAAAAGGATGTGGGGAAATGTCATTCAGCCTTGCCAATAGGTACATTACGGAGCTACCACAAGGCTAGCCTCGTTCCTCTACAAAGTAGCTTATGTTACAGCTTCTAGTACTAGGAAAATATGTGCTCACTAAAAGGTAAGTATCATAAATTCAATACATAATAAATATTAAATGAGTGGTTTCAGAGGAAGTAGAGAAAAGTGCAGGCAGTGGTTTACAGGATTGGCACAATGGATAGGCTTCGAGACGAAGTAGTGTTCCAGTGAGAGAAAATGGCAAAGTGACAGAGGCAGGAGAAAACAGGCATTCCAAGACAATGCTCATCAATCTAACCAGAGCCAAGGGTCAGCGAGGCGAGGAGAGGGTGACGGAATCTGGAAAGGGTGGCTGGGGCCAGACCGCAGCCTCTGAGGCCAGACCTGTTCCTGGCTGTAGTCTGCAGGCAGATGAGGCATCCTTACGATTCATCCAGTTCACTGCTATTAGTTCTGATTCTTTTTTGCCTGTCTTCCATCTTTATTTCTCCCCATTCTACTCTATGAAATGATTTTTCACACTCGTATTAATATCATGTGTTGGTTGTAATGAAACCTTGTATCAGATAGAAAATGTAATTGGGTTTAGACCTGGTATAAGGCAAATGAGGAACGGCGTGTAAACAGGACTTTAAGATGGTGACCCTGCTGAAAGTGGGCAAAGGGGATAGAAGGAGGCAAGAGGAGACCGAAGGCACAGCCTCTCCCAGCAGCCTTCCTCACAAACTAAAACTGGAAGTCAGGCTGCAGTTTAGAGTCTTTGGCTATGACTCAAGTTTTTCCCTTACATTGTAGGGCTCCAGTTTGTCCAATGTCTTGATAAGCCATTGTTTCTCTTTCTCTGCAGATGTTTAAACCCCTTCCATCCCCATCCTAAGGCCCATCGATAGGAAGGGCTTCCTCACCGAAACTCACGCTGGAGTCGCAATGACATGGGAAGTGCAGTGACACCCAGATAAGTCTTTCTTGGCTCAGCACCCTCTGCTGAGGAGCTTTGGTCCTGGGACAGCCAGCTGCTCTTGCAGGCGGTGGCACCTCAGAGCCTTCTTCCTGGGCAGAAGCACCTCCAGGAACCTGGGTCCACTAATTGCTCCTGTAGGCTGCAAGCACCAACTGAATAGCCTTTCACTGGACAAAAACCCATTCTCTCCCCACAGTCTGGTGCTCCAGCGGCCACAGGTGAACTGCAGCAGGGCCCCCTGCTATGCTCATTTTAGGGGGAAGAGCCCAGGGCTGAGATTCCCAAGAACTGGATCACAGTCCCTGTTCTGCAGCTTACTAGCTCTGAGATCCTGGGTACAACCCAAGATATGGCCTCTGCGCACACATGTGTAAAATGAGGGGTTAAATGAGATACTCTCTAGGGTTTCTTCCAGATTTTTTAAAAATTTCAAGACATGCTAATTAAAATGAGATCCAAATTTTAGTTATCAAACTGGCAAAAGTGAAAAGAATACTACTATTCATTGTCGGCAAGGTGTCTCACACTGAAGATGAGAGATCAACTTAGTGATAAAAAAAAAGGTGAACATTTGCTGTAAGATAGAAAGGCCCTTAAAATGCACATACTGTCAGGAATACCCTCTTCCCAGAATAGCTGATTTCAAGGATGTATCCAGCAGACATGCAATCACATAACTGTATCAGTGTACATCACAGTGTTGATTATAATGATAAAAACTTAGAAATAACAAATATCTACTAATGAGCCACTGATTAAAGAAATTATAGTAAATCCATATAAAGGTATAGCATAAAGCAACTTTAAATGACACTGTAAAGAAACATTAAATAAAATTAAAGTTCTCTATATTAATATATAAAAAAAGAATGATTTACTTAATATTTCATTAAGCCATCCAATATGATCTCATTTTAATTATACAGATATATTTACAAACATACATGTATAAATATATATACGATCTATATATACAACAACATTTCCCCAGATCTGACCTGCCTGAGACAGCTGAACAAAGCCCCATTTTAACAGCCTGTTGATAGCTGGTTGACAACTGTGAGCTGCCATTTTTCAGAAGCCCATGCTTCTGTCAGGCTCCTCATTCAGGAATGTCTAGGGCACTCAAAGGAACTTATTTCCTCCACAAATCCACTGGACTAGTAGTGGACTTGTGGAGGAAATAAGAAAGGTGGGTCTGTGTCCCAATATATTGACTTGCAGGCTTTACCTCTCTTTTAATACAATTAATTCCAAGAGCAAAATCTGTAGAAATCTGAAAAGCACAATATTTTCAAAACCCAAACCTGATCATCCCCACCTCTCTTCTCCTAAAAAGTATGGCTTGCCTACTAGTGTAATGGTAAAGATAAAATTCCTTAAAGAAGCCTGCATATTCGTATGGTTTGCCCGGTATAACTCCTGCATGCCTCCCTAGCCTCAAAACATGCCAGCCCTTCTTTCCATTTCAGCCACATGGGTGTTCTCTCAGTTTTTCATACTCTTCATGCTCCCTCCTGCCACAAGGCCTTTGTACTTACTATTTAATTCTCTTTTTACAAATGTTCTTGCCCCACTGTTTCATCTAGTTAACTCTTTCACATGCTTTAGTTCTCAGTTTGTCAGTTTCTCAGAAAAGGGTCCTTGAGACTACTGGGCTTGGTAAATTATTTATATTATGTATTCACATAGCATCATAGACCTTTTTGTTGTTGCACTTGTCATTGTTGCAAATTTACATTGTAATCGTATGACTTGGTTAATAAAGAAGATCTGTTTATTTTCACCTTCTCCTTTTCCTCCTGCTCCTCCTTCTACAACATTTCATTTACACCTGGCACAGTGCCTGGTATGTATTTCTTTTGAATAACTAATCACAACTATTTCAGGCTTCCTCCTAGTGGAGGTGGGGGGGTCAAAATAGTTTGCAAAATAAGAATCCCTACCCATCTCCACACCTTGAGCCCCAAGACCCTACTCTCCTTTCACTCCTGAAGGAAGTTAAAGTGTCTCCCTCCCCCAGAGCAGGCCTTCTTGGTAGAGATGTCCAATTATCTAGAGAAAACTCTCGCCTCTATACATAGGGTCTGGCCTGAACTACAAGGTCCAGAGAAGCCATCACAATATTTTATGGTACTTTCTCAAAGCTTAGATTGTTTAGCCCTAAATATTATTCTAGATGAAACACTACTTGTCTAGACCCAACTCATTCCACAATCTTCCCTCCAGGTTTGGTAAAGTGTCATGGTCTCCTGCAAGAAGATTTCCTGAGGACAAACAATATTTTGAGTGATAGGGAAACCTAAAGCCAGATGTAGAGAAAAAATTTAGCTAATTCTAGAGTACCTCAATTCTGCTAATGATAATCTGAATTCACATTATTAAGCAAGTTACTTAACATCTCAGTTTTAAGCATCAGCATTTGGCACGCTTCACCAGTCTTATCTAAGAAGATCTAATATCTATTTCTATAAAACAAACCAAATCATAAAAAGGGAGTTTTCCATAGATAGAAAGCACAATTTCTCACAGACAGTGAGAGAAACTGTTTACAACCCTCCAAAATGTCATTTTTCTAACTTTCACAATTCAGGATTCATTCTCTCAAGAAACCTGTCTACATACACACAAAGACATGCACAGACACACAGTCAGAGAATTGTTCCAGGGCTGGCTTCGCATCACGAGTAGTTCCTGGCTCTGTCTTAATCATAGCACAAGACACTAAACAGAAGGAAGTGACGGTGGGTGAGCCTGGGGGTGATCCTCCTTCCTGGTATACATACCCCAGTTCTCCAAAGTCAGTCTACTGTGATATCTTTTCAGTTTGTCTACACAACTGTGTGTTTCCCAGATGCTAGGAGAGAGAAAAGGGCTGAGGCAACTGTTTCTCTGGAACATTCTAACATATTGACTGAATAATGCTCACATTCCTTAGTATATCTTTAATCCATTAGTAGAACATTAACTTAGTGAAAATTTCTGGGTTAGTAGTAGAAATTGTGTATTCCTATATATTAAAAAATTTTTTAAGCAAAAGAGAAAAGTTCCTTAAGAAAGGAGGGGATCAGGTAGCCTTAGGGGCTGAACTATGGATGAGTAATTAATGAGCACCTCTTCTTTAATAGTTAGGTGATGGGTTAGCAAAATGTTGAAAGATTGAGGTTGCTTTTTTTAAAAGAAAGATCTTGAAAAAATTTTAAATCTGTGCAGGATGTTTGTATTTTAATAATAACTTGGCATCATATTTTAAATATTGATACTACCATATATTACATTTACAAGGATGTAGTAGAAAGCCAGATACAACTGTAAAGTATCATCTAGACAGTCCAGTGTTAGAGGGTAGGCCTCCTCTTGCCAAGTGCAAGTCCTGCTCTCTTTCCACTAAAAGATGTGGAAAGACATGTATAAATGTGTTTAGAAAAACACTCACTTAGAAGATGTGTTATGGCAACGTGGCCCTTGCATGGCAGTCTATCCAGAAATGTGGCAGGTATTCCCCTACACATACATCTCTATGTCATGTTACTCTTAGTTCTAGAGGGATTTGAGGATTTGTATAAAAATTTTAAACCTCCACCCTCAGACTATCACTATTTTTCTGCATGTAGAAGTATCTCCAATTGTAAAGGAAATCATCCTATTTAATATGCATATCTTTCTAAATAGTGAGAATAACAAAACCCAAACAGCCTAATGCAAATATAAGTACGACATTGTATAGGAAATGATTTGCTAAACAAAAACTAATAGAGAAAGCAAGCCTGAAGAAGATGGATTCTCACACTAATTTCAAAACATAAAGAACTAAATGCCTCTCACTGAAAATTCCCCTTGGTGTTAAATAGTACATTGCCAGTTTAACATTAATCTATGAAACTTTTCCCTATAAAAACACACAATTCAATCTTTTATAAGCTATATACACACATATCCTCCTCCATTAAAAATATAGTCATTTATTGAAACAAACTATCTTCTTTCAAAACTTAAGCAGAAATAAAATTCCACAGTAACTATAGTCTTAAATCCATCTTAGAAATCTCACACAGTAGCAATCATTCACTACTTAGACATATGGGTGTCAAATTTGTAGCTTCCGCTCCCCCCACAGCCATAGAATGTTTTCCTTTGCCAGCTGTTCAAAACAGTGAAAATTATTCCTGGGTATCCTCTTATGGTTCAAAGTAACTAGCTAATCATTTATAATAGTGATCCTATATCTGTCCACTTTGAAATAATTGTGAGCAAAATTATATTCAAGATACCATACTAAGAGCACTGGGGGATAGAATATAAACAAAAGTAGCCAAGGTCATCCTTTCAATAAATTTAAAACCTTTAATATAGGAACGATGCAGAACTATGGTTCTATAATATCAGAGAGCAAAGGAGACATAAGGGAAGGACAAATTAACTGCATTTGGCAAGTGGGAATGAAGGAGTTAAGTCAGGGAAAATGCCTTAAAGAAGCTGCCCTTTGAGTCAGATTAGGAAGGATAGGGAGACTTACACAGAGAGGAGGGAAGGGACATTCCAGGCTAAGGGAATAGCCTGAAGAATGGCAGAAAGGCAGGGAGGTGGAGGACAATAGGAGAGGTGATTTCTTCTATTCCACCGGAAATGAAGGTGTAGAAGGAAGAGGAAGGAGGCAGTGCAGAATAAGCCTGGAGAGCTGCATCAGAACCAGATCATGGAGGAATCTGAATATCATATTAAGTCACATGCATTTTAGTTGGCTGAATAGAGAGCTATGGGAGGTTTTGAAGAGAGTAACGTAAGATCTTCACCTTAGGAAGAGATGAGAGAATTTGGGAAAAGATGCAATATTATAGGAAATGTCTTTATAGGCCTAAAGCAAAATAGGGTGGTTGCAATGGGAATTGAAAAGGGACAACTATCAAAAAGCTAAATCAAGCAAAAGAAATTTAAATGGTCAATCAATATGTGAAAAAATGCTGAACTTCACTCATCATTAGGAGATTCAAACTGGAACAAGGAGATACTGTTTCTAATCTCACTGGATAGGCAAAAATGAAAAATATCAATAATATGCAATTACTAGCAAGATCATTACAAAAATGAAAAAGTGGGACCTCTCCATGGTGTTAGCAGAGCATCCAAATTGGCAATCCATTTAGGCAAGAACTGCCCAAACTTAAGATGTGCATTCCCTTTGTTCCACCAGTTACTCAAGTATTCACACACACAGACACACACACCAGAAAATATAGCATTTGAAACCTTGGCAACAGCCAGCAACAATAAACTGATAATATTTGATTAATAATTTATAGCATATACATTCAATATATTTCTGTACATTCCTTTTGGGAATGGAGTAAATTTATATGCAGTGAAATAAACAGTTTTCATAACATATTATTTATTAATATATTAAGAAGTGGTACCAGGACAAAAGGATGTAATTATGTTCCTAAACCTGAATAAGTGAATGCGTGTGTTTGTGAATAGAAGGGACTGACATATAAAGCGCACTATTTAACTGAACTTAGAAAGTGGAATTGGGAGAAAGAAGGGACCTGGAAAAGGGAAAACTTAGTTTTTTCTTCATAAAATTTTGCACTTTTCAAATTTTTTGCAAATCAAAAAACATTATAACAAAAATTTTTTAAAGGAGCAAAAGTGGTCATGGGACAAGAAAACATTAGGAATCTTTAACAAGGCCTTCAAATAATACGTCAGCATGACTAAATACATTAGTAAGTGAAATTTGTGGGATAATTTGATCAAAGAGAAGAAATTAACAAGTTCTACAATAATTTAACTGGTAATACCCATGATGGTTGAATGGTGTTTGCTTGTTTGTTTGTGATTTGGCAAAAGTTCTGTTTCCTGAAGAATCTTGATAAATGTTAGGGAGAATGAGAAGAAAGAAATTGCTGCCATTCTAGTCTCCATTTTTACAAGGTTGGCTTTTTTAGATTCCACATATAAGTGATTATCATATGACATTTTTGTCTTTCTCTTCCTGATTTATCTCACTTAGCCCATTGCCCTCAAGTTCCATCCATGTTATCACAAGTGACAGGATTTCCTTCTTTAGTATGGCTGTATAATATTCCATTACACACACACACACATAAACCACATTATATGTTATTACCACACATACCATACAATATACCACACAATATCCCATTATCTATATATACACCACATACCAGGAGCTGGGTGGTGAGGGAATTGGGAGATGTTGTTTAGGGGTACAAAACTGTAGCTGGTAGATAAATAAGTTCTGGAGGTCTAACATGGACCACAGGGGTTATAGACAAGAATACTGTATTATAAACTTCAGAGTTGTTAAGAGACTAGATCTTAATTGTTTCCACCACAATAAAGAAATAATAATTGTGTAACTTACCATTATATGTAACTTGTTATCAATATACATAAGCTTTAGCTAATGTCAGGGTGGGAATCACATTGCAATATATAAATGGATCAAATCAATATGTTGTATACCTTAAATGTACATAAATTTCTATGTCAATTATGTCTCAATAAAAAATGAATAATAAGTAATAAACAAATAAAGTAAAAAATCTCCCCATTAAAAAAAGAATTATTCTCTGTAATATCAAATTGTTATCTCAATCTGTGCTTTATTTGAGAAAGGATTTTGAGTTTCAAGTCAAGATTTGCTTGTCATCAGAAGCCCACTTATACCTACTCTCTAAACTCACCCTTGGTAGCACCATTATTCACAATGTATAAAAGATAAACAGAGTACTTATTTTCTGTGCATCTGCAATGAAGAAAGTACAACTAGAGCTAGTGGGAGAGAGGAAAGAAAATCAATGATGAAAACCATGTCAGAAGCGTTTACTGATAAATGTCAGATTTCATATGTCTTTATATCACAGTTCATATTTTCAAAAAGAAGATAATTACATTCCACTAAAGCTACCAGAAAAAATAAGCTGTATCATAAACCTTCACAAATTCAAAGTAATCATGGGGAAGAATAGTCCAATTGAGTTAAAAATGAGAAGAGTAAATTTATAATATATTCAAATTTGAAAGAAATTCAAAATATAAAATGTCAGTATTATTGAACTTGTTAGATTATAAATCCAGTTGTTTCCAACAAAGCTCAATTGGAAAGTGAATTCCAAACAAAAGAAATGATATGGTACAAAGATTGCTTAAAAGAAGTTTAGAATCAAGTTGGAACTCTGGAAGACCGTCTTAAAAACAGAAGTTTGGTACTGGTGGCCTCATTATCACTGTCCCTTAATATTGTCCTTTAATATTATGATCTTTGCCTTTATCCAGGATCATTAAAATATACAGGCATATAACCTGCCTTTAAAGTCAATGGGAAAGTATTATTAAGGTCATTGCCCATTATATTATTCAATACCAACTGTTTTGTTTTTCAGTTCTCAGTATTACAAGGTGTTGCCCAATTTATTGCACACAGAAGGCATACAATTATATATGCACTGAAATACTGGAAAATAATATATTCTTCTGTGCAAAAAAAGTATACATGTTGCAATCTTGATTAAATCCAAAATTTGGTTAGTTGAAGATAATACAAAGTTAAATGTCAACAAAACCCCAAATGGATTACAAACATTTCTAAATTTGTATGTTTCCAGTTCATGTTTTATTGCATACACACCAAAAAATTAATGGGTACATACTCTCCTTTAAGCTATCAAAGTTATAAATTAAAGCAAGACCTGGTGTATTCTTTTTCTGATCAGTTGCTATAAAATATAAATTAACACATATAAACAAAGAAAAAGGGAATAAATTAAAACTATTGGAAAATGATAAAATTCAAATGAATTCTGTAGCAACATATAAAAGTTTCACAAAAGTTTACTCTAAAACAAATTTACCCAAATCAAATATATACTTCAAAGCATGGAATGAGTGTGAATTATATCCACCAATGGCTTTTGAAACATCCAATTAATATTAGTCATTCATTCCATACCTTGTATTCCTGAAGAAGAGCTGAGTATCAAATATTCACCTTTACTCTGGAATCAAATGTTCTAAGGGATTGCCCAGACCTCAGGCAGTGATCTCTGTAAGTACAGAGTTAACACTAATAACTACTGAAATGAGAAATTTTCTGCATCTCTTAACAAATAGGTATTATGATAGCTATTAAAACATGGACTAAATACTCACTAAGTACCAAGACATGAGTCAAGTGGTTTTCATGCATTATATCACTGAATCCTCCTTGTAATGTTATGAGGTCAGTACTCTTATTATTTCCATTTTCAGTGAAGCTGCAGATCACAGAGGTTAAGTAATCTACCTAAGGTCACAAAACTAGAAATTGACAAAATAGTATCCAAACCCAGAATTTTGGGCTCCAAAATCCACAGTCTTAGTGTTACACTAGTATAAGAAATTATTTCCCCACATTTTCAGGAAACCAGTGTAAAAACAGGATAGGTAAAGGAAAAAAATTTGAAAATTTCTAAATAACAGCTAAAGAAAATAAGAACTAAAATATGTCTCATCATTTTATCTTGAAGTTTAGTTCATGTTTGGTGATTTATATAAAAAATAACTTGGATGAGATAGAAAATGTTAATTATGAGAAAGTAATTTTTTAAAGTTTTAATAAAAATTTAGTCTTCACAGTTCTTTTTTGTGGCAATTCCTGTTGCTTGGTTACCATGAGACAGAGAAAACCAACTACATAAGAATTATCACAACTATACTAAAAATAATGAACATTACTTATCGCCCTGTTCTACTCTTAAATGCTGAATTACAAAATAGAGCAAAGTCCTATTATATACCTCATAAAAGCTTTTTAATATATAAACCAATGCTTTATCCAGGCTATGTTGAGTTTTCTACACCTTAGGTACACAACTGATGAATGTATCTTTAGTTTTAGTGAGAAAAATACCTTACATCATCTGATCCTTGAGTCGTCCAAAGTTTACTTACAAATTAAAATGAAATACTACTACACATCTATTAGAATGGCCAAAATCAAAAACACTGACACCATCAAATGCAGTCAGGGATGTGGAGCAACAGGAACTCTCATTTACTGTTGGTGGGAATGCAAAATGGTACAGCTACTCTGAAAGACAATTTCTGACAGAATTAAACATACTCTTACCATACAATCCAGCAATTACACTACTAGATATTCATGCAAATGAGTTGAAACTTATGTCCACAGAAAAACCTGCACATATTTATAGCAGCCTTATTCATAATTGCTAAAACTTAGAAACAACAAGGTGTGTTTCAACAGATGAATAGACAAATAAACCGTAGTACACACATACAATGTAATGTTACTCAGAAGTAAAAATAAATCTATCAAGACACAAAAAGACAGAAAAGATTCATAATTTATATTGCTCAGTGAAAGAAGCCAGTCTGAAGGTGCTAAATACTATATAATTCCAATTATGTGACATATTGGAAAAGGAAAAACTATGGGACAGTAAAAAAATCAATGACTGACAAGGCTTTGGGAGGAGGTAGAGATATATTGGTGATGCATATAGGATATTTAGGGTAGTGAAGCTATCCTATAACATTTTATAATGTTGGATATATGTCATCATGCATTTGTCAAAACTCATAGAAGGTAAAACACAAAGAATGAACCCTAATATTAATGAACTTTGGTTGGAAAATTATGTGTCACTGTTGGTTCATCAATTATAACAAATGTGCCATACTGGTACATTGGCGTGGGATGTTGATGGCTGCAGAGGCTATGTGTAGGGGGAGAGGATATGTGGGAACTCTGTACTTTCTGTTCAATTTTGCTTTGAAGCTAAAACAGTTCTAAAAAAGTCTGCTAATTTTTTCTAAAGTAATAGTAATGAAACAGATGATGACCAAGTGTCAACAAGTGTCCTACATCACAATTTCTCCATCCCTATCACTCTTCAATAGTAAGAGCACTGGATTTAGGGTCTTGTATTCACATAACAAATAGTTATTGAAAACCTACTATGTGTCTAGTACTGTGCTGGGTGTCTTGGAAATAAAACAAAAATAATTATTTCCTGCATGCAGCTTACAGTCTAACAGAAAGGAGTAAGACAATAAACAAACAAATATATAACTACAGATTATGACAAGTGTTATGAAGGAAATATATAGAGACAAGTGGGGACAATTTTATCAAGAAAGGGGAAAGAAAAAAATAGGCCAGTAGATACAGAGAGATAAGTAGGGTCGAAGAGCATGTTTATAATATGAGAGTACAATGAAGTATTTGAATACTGGTGAGGATGGTTCAATAGAGAAAGAAAAGTCTAAAATGCAGGAGAGATACAGTAAACTATGAAAAAAGGATTACAAAATATATGGAGGAATATATGTACAAGTCTTACTCTTTGATAGGAAGGAAGTTCCTCTATTTTAGCAAGAGAAGAGGAGTATAAAGAGAAGAATATTTGCAGGTGTACTAGTGGGAAAGTATAGGCTTTCCCATCAGGTTAACAAGAATCTCCTTTGAGATTCTGTGTGGCAAAGGTAGAAAGAGCTGCAATATTTTTTTTTTACATCTAACAAAAACTAGAACCACCTTCTTTGTCTGGCAAAGGAAATGACTTTTACTGTGGCAGCCCTTGCAATGTTAACCATATTCAGAGCACAGTTATGTTAGAGTTTATGGTTTGCAGAGATCAAAGTTAAAGCCATGCTAATAAGAGAACTGTATCTGTCCATATAAATTTGACTGGTTTCTCTGAGCTACTTAAAAGCTTGCCTTGGTAAAGCACACTTGTTTCTTAAGGAGCTATGAGAAAATCAGCCACTGTGGCTAGTGAGGAGACTTAATTTGGAACTGAAGTACTCACCCCAGTCTGCACTTACAGGACACCGTCCATCACTGGAGTCAACAAAACCAAGCAGAGGAGGAAGCAACATATGTTGCTGAGACAAATTAAGAGCCCATTAAGACAGAAAGTTTTGTGTCTGAGCCTTGTCTCTGCTGCTGTGTCATTTTTTTTTAATGACATACTTAACATCTTTGAACCTGAATTCCCTTGATGATAAAATGGGAATAGTAACACCTATAATAGAAGGCTGTAGAAAGAATACAATGAGATTAGGTAAGTAATGCTCTTTATACATATGATATTCTTAAAAAATATTTGTTTCTTTTCTGCTTTCAGATTTCAGAATTCATAAGTTTTACTAAGTTGTAGGGTCTTTTATTTTTAGGTCAATATTCACTTGAGACTTTTCCTCGGTAAAGTGTTAACATTAGGCAGGATACAAAATTAAAATACAAAAATAGTAGCATTTCTATACATTAACAATAAATCAGCTGAAAAAGAAGTAAAGAAAATGTTCCCACTCGCAATAGCATCAAAAACAATAAAATACTTAGGCATACATTTAACCAAGGAGGTGAAAGATCTCTACACTGCAAACTATAAAACACTGATGAAAGAAAGCAAAGGAAATGTAAATAAATGGGAAGATATCCCATATTCATAGATTGGAAGAATGTATATTGTTAAAATGCCCTTACTACACAAAGCCATCTACAGATTCAGTGCAAATCCTATCAAGGTCCCAATGGTATTTGAGAAAAGTAAGAGCAGAAAAAAATAGTCCTAAAGTTTGTATGGAACCATAAAAGACCCCAAAGCAATTCTGAGAAAGAACAAAACAGGGCATCACAAATCATGATGTCAGACTATATTTTAAAGCTATAGTTATCAAAACAGTATGTTACTGGCATTAAAACAGACAAATAGCCAAATGGGACAGAATCAAGAGCCCAGAAATAAACCCATGCATATATGGTCAACTGATATTTGACAAGAAAGCCAAGAACACTCAGTGGAGAAAACACAGTCTTTTCAATAAATAGTACAAGGGAAATTGGATATTCATATGCAGAAGAATGAAACTAGGCCCCTATCTTATATCACTTCCCAAAATTAACTAGAAATGGATTAACAACTTAAATATAAGACCTAAAGCCACAAAACTCCTAAAAGAAAACAGGAAAAAGCTCCTTTATGTAAGTCTTGGCAATGATTTTTTTATATGACACCTAAATCACAAGCAACAAAAGAAAAAATAAACAAATGGGACTGCATCAAGTTAAAAATCTTCTGCACAGCAAAAGAAATAATAAACAAAATGAAAAGGCAACCTATAGAATGGGAGAAAATATTTGTAAAACATATATATGATAAGGGGTTAGAATATGTAAAGAACACATACAACTTAATAGCAAATAATAATAATAATAATAATTCAATTTAATATTGGTCAAAAGACCTAAACAGTAATTTTCCAAAAAAGATAAACAAATGGTCAACAGGTACATACAAAGGTGCTCAACAGCACTAATCATTATGCATATCAAAACCACAATGAAATAACACCTCACACCTATTAGAATGACTATCATCAAAATGATAGATAACAAATGCTGGTGAGGATGTGGAAAAAGGGAACCCTTGTGCACCATTCATCAGGACTGTAAATAGATACAGACACTATGAAAAACAGTATGGAGTGTCCTCAAATAACTTAAAACAGATCTACCATATGATCTGGCAATTTCACTTCTGTGTATATATCCAAAGGACACAAAAAATCACTATGTCAAAAAGATATCTGCACCCCCATGTTCATAGCAGCATTATTTCCAATAGCCAAGACATGGAAACAACCTAAGTGTTCATCAATAGATGAATGAATGAAGAAAATGGAGAGAGAGAAAGATTATTTAGCCATAAAAAGAAGTAAATATTGCCATTTGCAACAATATGGATGGACCTAGCAAGTATTATGCTAAATGAAATAAATCAGAGAAAGAAAAATTCTGTATGATCTCAGTGATATGTAAAATATTAAAAAAAAAAAAAACCTCATAGAGATAAGATTTGAGGTTACCAGAGGTATGGGGTAAGGAGTGGGTGAATTGGATGAAGGTGGTCTGAAGGTACAAACTTCCGTTATAAGATATGTAAGTACTGGGGAGATAATGTACAACACGACTATAGTTAACAATGCTGTATGGTATTTTTGAAAGTTGCTAAGAGAATAAATCCTAAAAGTTCTCATCACAAGGAAAAAAAATTTTGTTTTGTATCTATAGGAAGTGATGGATATTAACTAAATGTATTGTGGTAATCATTTCACAATATATATAAGTGATTATGCTATACACCTCAAACACACAATGCAGTATGCCAATTATATCTCAAAACTGAAAGGAAAAAAGAATTAGAAAAAGAAAGCATTAACATTAGGAATATTACTTCTTAAATCCTAAATTTTGAGCATTTAAATCTTAAATTTTGAGCATTTAAAATTGTTCAGGGTATATATAATTCCTGAGTCTGATTATGTTTTTTATTTAAGCTGGTCTTGGGAACTCTAAATATATAAAGTTCAAAACAATTTTATTGAGATTTATTTCCACCTAGAAGACAGTCTTTCCAGAATGAAAAAAAAAATGCCTTTTACTGTATCCCTAACTACATGTTAAACTTATATTTTTAATAAGTCATTGGTAAACTAGTTATGAGAATGCAAGTTGATAAAGCTGCTTTTATTTGAAAGAGAAAAAAAATTGCATTACTGGATTTCCAGCAGGAGTTGTTATATCTATTTTTTTTCTGAGTTATTTGGAATTCCACCATGCTGCACCAGGTTCTCATACTTTAATAGATATCAGAATCACCCTGGATACATTTTAATAATTCAAGTTCTGAGGCCTTAACCCCAGAGCATCTGATTTTTTAGTTCTGAGTGAAACCAAAGAATATGCAATTTTCACCGACATCCCAAGTAATGTTAATGCAAGTGGTCTTCAACTCTCATTTTGAGGAACACTTGTAGCCTAGGCAAAAGGCCCATTCTCTTTGGAAAATTATTTGTTTTTATCATGTGGAGAATCTAAAGAAACTCATAGATTATTTATTTTTACATATAGACCATGCTCAATTCCTTCCTGGAAAAAAATTTTAAATCCTTCCTTAATTTGAATTTTTGTGCACTTTGAGTACTTAAACCTTATGAATACATATATTTTACACAGAGTTTGAAATGTTATTTGAAAATATTTTTCATGATACAGGTTCATATGATTCACATATTTGTTTCATTAGAGGCTTTGACAGCTGTTTAAATTAATCACTTGATAGTACAATAGCAATACTTTTACATTTTCTTTTGTCCATGAAAATATTTACTTTGAAACCCTAAGAATTACCAAGCCTTTTCTATCTTTAGGATCTTTATGTGAAAAAGGAAGGATTTCTTAAAATTTCCTTGGGAATTTCACTCAAGGATATTTACTAAACTATGTTTTGTCAATCCTTTCCATTGCTCCTAGAAGAAGTCATATTGCTTTACACATAGTAACAGAGAACATTACAAACACAAACTTGCAAGCTTATGTAGAATTCAAGCCAGATAAAACTTGGAAAACAACCATAAGTCTTTCAGAGAATTGTCTTTCAGCAGCATTGAAAATGCATAGTTCAGATACCAAGTAGCAGATAAATGTACTGCTTTCCAAGATGGAACATAAGGTCTCAGTCTATTTTAAGAGGAAAAGATTGGAAAATATCCCAGAAATGTCACTGTGGTAGCAGGTTGAACAACCCACTAGTATAATAAGAATTTTTTTCAAGCAATCACATCACACACTTAGTAAATTTAGGAAAGACAGTAGGATAAAAAGTGTTAGATTTCCTTAGGGAAAATATTCAAGTGAAACTAAGTTAGCTCTGAACTATAATTGAATATTATAGTTTACGTAGCTGCTCTTCAGAATCATGGGCCCAGAAGGACCATGGGCATTCATCTGGTCATTTTACCCCTTCAGTCAAGTCCTAACACTAAGTCATTTAAGATTAGTCAATAATCTATCTGCTTAAATGCCTGCAGAGGAAGAAACTCTATAAAGCCCTCAATTACCTGTCTAATAACAAATGCACAGGTTGAGTCTATTTCATTCCTTCTTTTATTGAATCTAAAATTATTAATAAAGACCTCATTATGTGTTGGTTCACAAGGTGGCTTCCATGCACGGAGGGTAGGGAGAGGCAGAGGGAGGAACCAGGTCCCTCCAGGTGGGCAGGTTGCAGGATTAATACACAAGGGATCTTACATAGGAGGCGTGTCTTGGGTGGCTGCATGATGAGTAGATCTCCACACCCATCCACAAGAATCCTAAAAGTTTATACAGATGCCTTAACTGGGTTCAGTCACATATGCCATCCAGATGGTCTCAACGCCACATTCTCTCAAGGCCGCATCCTTGAAAACAGTTCCCACTGTGGGAACAGTGGAGAGAGTTTACATTCCAAGCACAGAGCAGGGGGTGAGGAGTCTCTGATTGCCCAGGTACAGCTCATGGGTCAACAGGAGGTCACGTCCTCTTGATAACCTCTTCCAACACTACATACAAGACACAGCATTGCCAAAACCTCTAAACAAAACCTGGGAGATTTAGTCAATCACTGAAGTATTTTAGATACATAAAAGCAAATGTCAGATTTATTCCAAGGAGGTAGATACTATGCAAAATGGTGAATTTTAACTGCTTCCCTGCACTATCCCTTCCTATTTCAATATCCATCTGTACCCCTAAATCACAATATGAAGGTTTATAGGAACTTAACATGTTCAGTTCAAGAATCCTTGAATACTTGCTTCATTTGCAGCCTCTGAACATTTAACTTGTTGTTATTTGATAGGCCAATGATATTCACAAATCTACAACCTGTAGATGCTATTGGCATGTCAGAAATGACATACCTATTGTTAGAGGAGAGAAAAGCATTCAAATTACTGGGGATTCTCCCCAGCACCTTATTCAGGTGGGAGAGAATAACAGTCAAGAGATGAATTACAAAATGGATAATCACTACCTATACTTACAAGAAGATCTGAAATTTGGAGAGATAGACTTTGATGGAGAGTAATAAAGACGTATTCACCACTCTACCAGTTGGTGAGCTACACTCTTGCAAGTGGAATATTTTTTACCCTCTACACTGATGTATTCTAATATTACAAGTTTGTGCATGATTGATGGGCATTTGGAGCTCCTTCCTTTCTTATCAGCTGAATCCAGAATCCTATATTTATGCCCAGCACTTCTCTAATATGATTCTAGAATTAAAGGATATGGGTCTTCAAACACATTCTATGTTTATCAGGGCCTGGTGCTTTTGCGCTATCACATGCTATCACTTGTCTTTGTCGTGTTTCCCAATGCCAAAACGATCCACTGTATATATTTCTCATTCAGAATCTTGTCTGAAGTGTCCAAAGTAAAAAATAGTTATTTGATCATCAATGGATGATAATATGTTATTAAGAAAATTTACTCACATCACAGAAACTAGGGTTTTGGTTTTGGTTACTTGTTCTCATGCGTTCCTACAGATCCTTTTGGCTTCACCTGCCTCTTATTCCAGTCACCACGGCAGCAAGTTCTTCCTGGAGTCTGACCAGCTTCACACAGAATTCCCATCCCTCTCGACATGCCTGTTTCCTGCAGTTCCAAGCTTCTCTCTGGATATATTGGCACTCATATTTACACATAAAACCTTGAAGATAATTCTCCATGAGGCAAAAGTTGGCAAATGAGGAAGAGACTCCAGTGAATCAATGCTTCTCCCTTTGCCTCCTACCCATAGGTGGATGGTCCTGTGGTCCATTGTACATGGCTTCTCAGCTGAGCATGCACTTTCCCATTGCTGTAATCAAGTCATGTTCTTATACTGGTTCTCTTTGTCCCCTGATCCCTGGGATTATTACCCAATAAAGAATTTATACATAAGATTTCAACTTAGGCACTGCTCTCTTGGAGGAACGTAGGTAAAATAGGGAGTGGATTTTTCATGCTGCTTTCTTGGAAAAAAATCTTCTCAAACTACATTCAATAGTAAATACATTTTGGATACCTCTCCTACCTAACGCCCCAGATAAAAACATAGACTGCATATAGACAGAGAGAAAGAGAGATATAGATAGATGATAGATAGATAGATGATAGATAGATAGATAGATAGATGATTGATAGATAGATAGACAGATAGATAGATAGATAGATAGATAGATAGATAGATAGATAGATAGATGATAGATAGATAGATAGATAGATAGATAGATAGATAGATAGATAGATAGATAGATAGATAGATAGATAGTAGATAGGACTACTTCCATATACTACTCAAATTGCATTACTTCTTAAAGTCATTTTTGTTCCTCATAGTAGCACAACTCTTTGAGAAGACAAAAATAAAGTCAAAATACTCAGTAAAATCACCTTTTTAAAAGACAATTTAATGCTTAATTTAAGTGACATGTACATTTTGAAGGTATTCTCCCCACTCCCATTTCTGGTAGCCCTGCCATGCCCTTCTTCACCTTCCCAATATCAGCTGTATTATTCTACTTTTAAAAGAAACTCAAGTGTTTGGTAAGCATAGGAACTTTGTGCTTTTTCTGTTTGAAGTACAGTGCTAACAAAAAGAATAGTCATTCTTAATCCTAATTAACACTGCATAAACAAAGTCGTGCTTTTTCCAATTTAATATCCAGACAATTCAGAGGAAAAGAATACTCTCCCACAGCATAAAAGACTGACTGATATAAATACCACTTCACTATGAAAACAGAGAAAGTATTGATAAAGTATAATTCATATATATATATATATATATAAAGGTCCCCATACATATATATGATAAAGTATAATTCATATATATATGTACATATATAGGTCCCTAAGGGATATAATTCCTAGATATAAGCCCTAAGCACTCAGGTTGCAGCTTCAAATACCAAAGTCAGGTGATGTACCTTCAGCCTATATAAAGAAAAGAGCTGGAATTAGGTTTCTTGCAAAGCAGGAAGCTTGAATTCACACCACTCCATGAAAATGAGCATAGAATAATTTCAACAACCAACTCAGAAAGCAGCAAGGAAACTTATTGTGTGCCTAGAACTCAATGGAAATTAAAAGGATACCATGAAAATGAAACATCAAGGTTTTACCTGTACTATGTAAGAAGTCCAAATTTATACCACTCACATAGTGTTAAAATCATACCACTCATACAGCGTTAAAACCTGATTTTAACATAAAAGTTGGTGAAATCCTAAGACTTTGGCAGAAACAAACTCAAAATTACTTTATAATGATGCTCGCCACTCAGGGTACAGGGGAGTCCCACAGAATAAACACAGTCGATGAAAATGGGGTCATAACCAAAATTTCTAAAACATACAAAGGAACAAAAACTGTAATAAATAATAATTAGAATAAATGAAACTGGAAGTCCAAGAACTTGATATATTAGATCAAATATAAATTTTTTTAATGTTTTTAAAAAAAATGTAATGAAAGTACAGTAGTTGCCCGTATCCATAGGGGATGCATTCCAAGACCCAGTGGATGTCTGAAAACACAGATAAGACTAAACCCCACATATACTAAATTTTTTCCTGTATTTATATACCTATGATAAAGTTGTATTTATAAATTAGGCACAGAAAGAGATTAACAGCAATAACTAATAATAAAGTAGAATAATTAAAACAATATACTATAATGAAAGTTATGTGAATGGGGTCTCTTTATCTCTCTCTCTCAAAATATCTTACTGTACTGTACTCACCCTTATATTCTTGTGATGATGTGAGATAATAAAATGTCTACATGATGAGATGAAGTGAGGTGAACAGTGTAGGTATTGTAACAGCACTGGGCTACTATTGACCTTCTAACAGTATATCAGAAAGAGGATTATCTGTTTCTGGACGTCAGTTGACCAGAAGTCACTGGAACTGTGGAAAGCAAAATCACGGATAAGAGTAGATTACTGTACAGGGCTCCAAAATAACAAACATCGCCTTCAAAATACAATATTTGTACTAAAATTTCAATACGTTAAATAACTGGTTAAACATGAAGAAGCTGAACAAGCTGAAGGAAGAAATGGTAAACTGGAGGATAGATCTAAGGGAACTACACAGAGTATAACACTAATGAAAAAGGAGACCAAAAACACAGAAGAGTAGTTCAGAGATAGGGAGCTTAGAATAAGAAAATTCAACGTTCAATGTCAGTTCCAGTAATGGGGACTAAAGAAAATTGGAAAGAGGCAAGAGTCATTGAATAAAAACACATCAACTGAAAAAAGTAGATGACTTACAGGATCAAATAACAATGAATCTCTACCTGAACCCCTTAAGGTAATATTGAAAATCACCTAGATAAAGAGAAAAATATTAAAAGCAACCAGAGAGGAAAAAAAAATACTCAAAGGAGTAATAACTAGACAAACAACAAACTCTCTATAAACAGCAACAGAACCAAATAGAATAACTTCAAAGTATTGAAGGAAAATCGTCCATCGGAATTAGAAACCTGGCTAAAATAGCACTCAAGAGGAAAGTAAAAATGAATAAATTTTCAGAAAAACGAATGAAATAATTTACCACCCAGAGATTCTTACTGAGAAAACTATTAAAGGAGATGCTTCAAGAAGATGGAAATTAACCACAGAAGAAAGATAAGATACAAGAAGCAGTAACTAGCAAAAAATACTAGAAAATATCTTGGTAAATCTGAATAAGTATTGAAATGTAAAGACAATAACAAAATAACAGTGTGGCCATGGTAGAAAACTACTAGGGTTGCCACTCACTTGCATAGAAACTATCAATGTCACCTGATTCAAATAGCCTTCCCTTCTCTACTTTTAGCATTGTTTCATCTTTGGCACCTGACAAGGGAAAGCCAGGGTTTATTCTCTTGGTACCATTTATAAGCTGAGTCAAAACTATAATACTTATTCCATTCTCTTGTATGTAATGCTCCTCCCATATTTTACAAAAATTGAGACTGCCCTGAGTAGGAGATAGAGGTTGGGGGGAGGGGGTCACGAATATTAAATCCCAGTTTTACTTGATTCTTTGAGAACCCCAATAACCTGAAAATGATAGTAGTAATGTTTAAGAAAAGAATCTGGAGATGGGAAAGAAAGATGGCAGTGTAGGAAGGCAAGGCAAAATCCTCCTCCCCAAAACATGAAAACACAGCAAATACAACTAGGTCTGAAATCAACCTGAAGACTGCAGAACTGATCAGCTACATCTGGGGAGGAAGAGAAGACCCTACAGAAATTGGTAAAGTGACAAAGCCATTATCCAGCAAGATTCAAGCCATCCCCTGACCCAGGCCCACAGGTCAGGGGAAGAGGAACAAAGTGGGAAGGGAGTAGCAGCCCAGGACCCTGAACACTTGGCAACAAATACCTGCTACAGGAACATGAGCCCACAGTGCTCTGGTGATTGGTGTGGCTGGAAAAAAAAGCTGGGCAGAACACTCGGGGAGGCTGAGATTCCAGATCTAGCCACCCTTCTGAGAAAGAAAGCAGAGCAGGCAGTTTGAAAGACTTCCCAGCAGTGAGAGGGGCACACTGGAGGGGCAAGGATTGCACAGGATGCTCTGTCTAGGAGAAATCAGGTGGACAATACCTCCCCAGACACCCTCAGCACAACAGGTTCTGAGAGCCCTCAGTAGCTTCAGATACTCCATCCACCATGCTGGCAACACAGCCTGGAGTCTCCTCACAGTGAGCCACAGCGAGCCAGAGCCTGCTAGCTGGTAGTAAAATCAAACTTTACACCCAGGTAGGCAAGAGAAGGACTCCCAGCCTGTTCAACGCTATTTTGGGCCAGTTGGAAGCTGTATGCAAAAAACAGCTCCATGAGCTTTTTCCTCCTGGAAGGCACTGGTCCTACTTGCCCTGTGCCCCCATCACTGTGGCAGCCTTAGACAGCAGCTCCAGAGAGTAGTCTCCCCACCCCCATGACCAGCTGAAAAACCACAAAGCTAACATCATACTTAACAGCGAGAAGCTGAAAGCTTTTCACCTAAGACTGGGAACAAGACAAGGATGCCCACTCTCCCCACTTTTATTCAACATAGTTCTAGAGGTCCAAGCCATGGCAATCAGATAACACAAAGAAATAAAAGGTATCCAGATTGGCAAGGAAGAAGTTAAACTGTCCCTGTTTGCAGATGACATATTGTACATAAAAAACCCTAAAGAATCCACTCCAAAACTACTAGATCTAATACCTGAATTCAGCAAAGTTGCAGGATACAAAATTAATACATAGACATCTGTTGCATTCCTATATACTAATGATGAAATAGCAGAAAAAAAAATGAGGAAAACACCTCCATTTACAATGACATCAAAAAGAATAAAATACCTAGGAATAAACCTAACCAAGGAAGTAAAAGTCCTATACCCTGAAAACTACAAGACACTCATGAGAAATATTAAAGACCCCAGTAAATGGAAATACATCCCATGTTCATGGATAGGAAGAATTAATATTGTCAAAATGGTCACCCCGCCTAAAGCAATCTACAGATTCAATGCAAGCCCTATCAAAATACTGAAAGCATTCTTCAACGAACTAGAACAAATAGTTCTAAAATTCATATGGAACCATAAAAGACCCCAAATAGCCAAAACAATCATGAGAAGGAGAACAAAGCTGGGGAGTTTATGCTCCCTGACTTTAAGCTCGACTACATAACCATGGTAATCAAAACAATTTGGTACTGGCACAAGAACAGACCCATAGATCAACAGAACATATTAGAAAGCCCAGATATAAACCCATGCATATATGGCTAATTAATATACAATAAAGGAGACATGGATATGCAATGGGGAATTGACAGCCTCTTCAACAAATGGTGTTGGCAAAGCTGGACATGTATCCACATGTAAGTGAATGAAACTGGATTATTGTCTAACTCCATACACAGAAGTAAACCAGGAATGGAATAAAGACCTGAATGTAAGTCATGAAACCATAAAACTCATAGAAGAAATCATAGGCAAAACTCTCTTGAATATAAACGTGAGCAATTTCTTCATGAATACATCTCCTCAGGCAAGGGAAACAAAAGCAAAATGAACAAATGGGACTACATCAAATTAAAAGGTTCTGTACAGTCAAGGATACCATCAGCAGAACAAAAAGGCATCCTACAATATGGGAAAATATATTAGTAAATGACTTATCTGATAAGTGGTTAACATACAAAATATATAAAGAGCTCACATGCCTCAACACCCAAAAAGCAAATAACCTGGTTAAAAAATGGGCAGAGGATCTCAAGGGACACTTCTCCAAAGAAGAAATCCAGATGGCCCAACAGGCACATGAAAAGATGCTCCACATCACTAATCATCAGAGAAATGCAAATTAAAACCACAATGAGATATCATGTCACACCAGTTAGGATACCCAACATCCAAAAGACAAGGAACAACAAATGCTGACGAGGATGTGAAGAAAGGAGAACCCTCATACACTGTTGGTGGGCATGTAAATTAGTTCAACCATTGTGGAAAGCAATATGGAGGTTCCTTAAAAAACTAAAGATAGAAATACCATTTGACCCAGGAATTCCGCTTGTAGGAATTTACCCAAAGGAAACAAGATCTGAGATTCAAAGGGACATATGCACCCCTATGTTTATCGCAGCACTATTTACAATAGCCAAGACATGGAAGCAACCTAAGTGTCCATCAGTAGGTGAATGGATAAAGAAGAGGCGGTACATATTCACAATGGAATATTATTAAGCCATAAGAAGAAAACAAATCCTACCATTTGCAATAACATGGATGGAGCTAGAGGGTATTATGCTCAGTGAAATAACCCAGGTGGAGAAAGATAAGTACCAAATGATTTCACTCATCTGTGGAGAATAAGAACAAAGCAAAACTGAAGGAATGCAGCAGCAGCAGACTCACAGACTCCATGAAGGGACTAGCAGTTACCAAAGGGGAGAGGGTTGGGAGGATGGGTAGGGAGCGAAGAAGAAGGGGATTAAGGGGCATTATATAATAAGCACACATGACATAGGTAGGACACGGAGAAGGCAGTACAGCAAACAAGACAAATCATGACTCTATAGCATCTCACTATGCTAATGGACAGGGACTGCAATGGGGTGGAGGTTGTGGGGGGGACTTGATAATATGGGTGAATGTTGAAACCAGAATGTTGTTCATGTGAAACCTTCATAAGATTGTATATCAATGTGACCTAAATTTTTTTAAATGAATAAAAAATAAAATAAATAAAAATTCCTACTACCAAGCAAGATTAAGTAAATGAATGAATAAAGATTTTTAAAGATGACAAAGTTTAGTGAAGAAGAAATTTGCTGTTGATTATCACCTATCTTTCTTAAACAGTTTTGAATATCTTCTAAATATTTAGACTATGCTAAATTTAGAATATCCTAAATCCTAAACCTAAGGTTGCTCATTCGTCTAATGATTTCTATAATGACGATTTTAACCTCATGATAGCATAACATTGACAGGGCAGATATTCTTGTATATTTTAAACTTGTATTATTTATTCCATGCATAAACATGCCAACATTTCTACTGGACTGAGAAAAATTCTCTTTACTTCCAAAAACCATGAGTAAATTCAAAGCTGAGAGCTAATTGATGAGAAATATGGCAGGTGTCGATTTTTCACAAAAATCTAGGAATGAAAGCTTCACTAATTGTAGTTTCTTTGGAAGCACAGAGGTCCACATTAAATCTTGTCACATTTTAATCTACATTTAATTATCATAGATCCGTCTTCAAACGCCTACTGATGAAGAAGAAAATCACACAGCATATGATAACCAAGGAGCACAGAAAAAGTTGCAAGGCATCTCTTCCTTTGCTTCTGGGGTAAAACTAATCAATACTCTCTCTCATTCAGTCTCCCAGAATAGATAAACTCATGGTATAATAGAACCACCCCTTCAGTTTGGCTCACTATAGGAGAACCTTAGCTGCTTGTATGGGTTGTAATGCTATAGGTTTCATTTCATTTTCTTCCGGTACCACATGCCTGCAGCAAAGCACCTGGGATGTTTAGATTGCTGTGTGAGAGTCTCCTGAGACTAGTGCCTCCCCCAGCATACAGAGTGGTGGCTCAGCAACTCCTTACAAACTGAGTGTCTTTAATTTCTTACTGCACCAAACGTATCAATCATCATGCCTACCACCCTTTCCAAGGAAATGCTGCTGAAGAAATTAGCCACAGCTTTTCCTTCTACAGGGGAAACCAAATTCTGTATCACACAACCTACATCTTCCACCTCTCTTGGGCCACAACTGATTGGAAAATGGGTGGTTATCTGACCCAAGGTGACACCATCTTTCAGGGGTCCAGTTGCCCATAAGTTGGCTTTCTGTGAAGAGTTTAACTGAGTTCATTTAAGATGTCGCTCTGGGAACTGGGAAATACAGTGAGCATTGGTGGTGATGTGGGGCCTGAAAGTAAAGAATGTGCAAATGGAAGGCATGAGGTGAAGGAGAGAACATGAGAGGCCCGAAAGGAAGAAGGAAACAGGTGTGTGCACATGTTGAGAAGAGCCATAGTAAGGGCAGCAGGTTTTTATTGAAAGAGCAGCAGTGACAGGGAAGGGCTGGAAGACATGGGCTGGGGAGCCCTGGAGCAAAGGTCCACCACCCTGCTGGCCAAGACAGCCTTACCTTACCAGAATTGTATATCTTATACTGAGCCTCCATGCTTGTTACAGATATCCTTAAAATAGCACCCTCTGACTGAAACTAGACTGAATGATTTAGATATGGAAATAATTGTCATTTTTACCATATTGCAAAATACAAGCCAAGCACTGCAAAGTTTTCAAAACTGTGTTACAGTCTCTCAGTAACCTCTTTACACTCCTGTGCTGCTTATAGGATTTCCTACGTAACTTTACAATGAACTTTGAACTTATCACTAATTTTCTGGCTGAACTGACATCTCAAATGGAAAATAGGAAGATAACCAAGGAATTTGAGAAGTTAGTGTGATCTTTATGATATTCTTATCCCCACCTCATCATTCATACATGACTTGGTTTTCCATCCTGGCAAACTACCATAAGGAGAAGCAGATAATAGAGAGGAAGTGTAGAGCAGCCCTTAATTTTGTTAAGTACCAGACAACTGAGCCATGCCAATTGTAAAAACTAGAGAGAAGCATTCAGTTCCTATTTTTGAACTCACTGAATTTTCCATTTCTCACATCTGAACCATTCCTGAGTTTAACATAACAATGCCAAGTAGAAAAGATTTAAAAAAAGAAATCTCAGATTTTTTTTGAAGTATACCTGCACTTATAGAAAAAAAAAAGTTAAGAAAAGGCAATTGAACAAAAAATATCCCCATAAGTGATACTGAATTCCCCAAAGAAGTTATTTATAGCTGGGACTAGTATCACATTTTCGATTTTTATGGTGTAAAAAAATGCCATCCAAGTTTTCACAAAGAACTTCTGTTTTTCATGCTTCACATATCAAAGAGTCAATGACCTTGAGTGAAAAGGGGGGGAAAAAGGACTCTTTTTCTGAAATACACATAATGCTCGCTTTAACTTGTTATTTCTAAATCTGTAGTACCTAACATGTTTAAACTTTTAAATCCTTCTTCTTATGATTTTGCAGTCTTTATGATCAGGCACAAAACTATTGCTTGACACTAGATTACAAGTGAAATTTTACACAGAATTGTTTTCTTTCCCTCTTCTTCAAATAAAAACCTTGAAGTATTCTCCATGGTTAACTCACAACATTTTCCTAAGCAATGATTATGACTGGTAAAGCATTTATAATTATAAAACATAGTAAATCAAATTAAAACAGCAATAGGGTAACATAATTTAAAACTGTTTTGCTTTCCTGTCACTCAAACTTATGTACACTTTATCTTCTTGACATTCAGCTTTTTCTTTACTAAGTCCAGCACAATCAAAAGTTTACTTTTAAATATCACTTTCTGCCAAAATATGAGACTGATAGTAGTATTAAAATCATTTTTGATCGGTATGAATTGTGAATATTTTATCCCCAAAAGAATTAATGTTTACTGTTAAATTTTCATGTTAGCCTCATTTGATTCACAATGTCCCAGTTATACAACATGTTAAAAATTGGAGTTTTTAAACAAGCATGCTCAAAAACAAAAGTGGGTAGCAAATTAGATCAACAGACTCTATTAACCTTAATTAAGTGGCCAGGCTCATAAAGGCACTGACTGCAAACCCAGCCTTGTTTTTATAACCAAAAGTCCTGACGAGTTGCTCCAGAAATGTTCTCAGTAGCCCCCAAAAATTATTCCATAAACTTTGATAGAAACTTCTTATTTTAAAACATACTAACAAGTATTAGGAATAAAATAAAATAAAATTTATTTTAAAACATACTACCAAATATTAGGAATAAAATAAAATAAAATTTCCTTAACATGATAGACATGATAAAACAAATACTTACAAAAACATTACACTTACTGGAGGAAATTCTAGATGTACATCCTTCAAATTCTAGAAAAAAGGTAGGGATACCCACTATTACTGCTGTTTATTATTTAATACTGTACAGAATGTTCTGGTAAATACATAAATTAGTTAATGCAATAAAATAAAATACATGTAAGAATTTAAAAGAAAAAATGAATTTGTCATAGCATATAACTAACTGAACTAAAATCAACAAACTATTAAACTATCAAAATCAGTGTGAAAGTAAAGTAAGTTTACAGTATTTAAAACCCAGCTTAAAAATCCTTAAGTGCCTTTAGAGTAGCAATAACTAAATAGACTATATAATAGAAATAAGAATCAGTTTATAAAACTCAACAAACATTACAGGGTAACTAGGGATTAGTTTAGCAAAAGAATTCATGAAACACAGAGAAAATTTCAAAACCATATTGAAAGTCACTAAAAAAGGACCTGAAGTGATGGAGTAAGATAACACAGTTATGGATAAGATGACAAAACATTTAAAGATGCCAATTTTCCCTCAAATGAATGTACATATTCAATAAAATTCATTTTAAAACCACAGAAAGGATAATTTGGAATGTGTCATAGTGAGTATAATTTACATAGAAGAATAAAGATCTGTGAACAGCTACGGAATTTCTTAAAAGAACAAATCTGGAGTATTTACCTTTAACAGATCTTAAGACAAACTCTGAAACCATAAAACCAGCATATTTTAGAGCAGGAACAGATGAGGAGACTAATGAAATAAAATAGATAGCCAGAAATACGCAGTACATAAATGCAAAGTTAGCATATGAAAGTAATGGGATCACAAATCAGTGGGAAAAGAACTAATGATTTAATATCCAGTACTGATAAAATCGGCTTATTATATGGAAAAAAGTGCATTTGGATACCTCCCTAAACCATATAAATAGATGAACTCCAGTTGATAAAAGGCCTAAAAACAAAAGTAAATATAAAGAGCCAAGTGAAAGCATGGAGACAGATTTTTTTTCTCTTTAAGAAGTCCTCTACTGCATAAATCACAACAAAAATTTAATGGATATATATTCTAAATAAAAATTAAAAACTTCTTTTCAACAAGACACCACAAAGTTAGCAGAATGGTTCCAGACTAGAAGAAAATATTTGAAATACCTAAGTCTGAAAGGATTATTTACTAATATATACAATGAAGTAATAAACCATTTTTTAAGAAAGGAAACACCATAGAAAAGTGGTCTAAGAGTATGAATAGGTAATTCACCTATGGGGAATCCCATAACAGCAATAAGAATATGGAGAAATGTTCCACTTCCCTAAGGATCAGAGAGAGAGCAAACAAAAACTAATTTGATACACTATTATGCAGTCATCAGAACGGTAAAATTGGAATGTGAATAATATGAGGTGTTAGCAAGGATATAAGATGTTAACACCCATTGCTATTGCAAATGTAAGCTGGAGCAAACAAAGCATAAAATTGTGTACTATGACCAGTCCTGAATACGAGCCTCAGGGAAACTCAGAACATTCATCACAGTGTGACCTTTGGTAGCAAGTATTCAGAGACATCCTAGACATTCATCACTAGGAGAAAGGGTAAGTACAATATGATAGATACACGTGATGACATCTAATGGTCATAAATAATGAGCCATATGTACATGCAACAACATGGATAGATACAAAAGAATAGAGTAGTAAGCAAGAAAGGTAAAATGCAGCATGACATGTATAACCATTTAATTTGTGTAAATCAAAAACAAAAAGCAATAGCACTATGTATTTTTAAGATAGAGACATATCAAAGTAAACAAATGGATAGCATATTAGGAAGCTATACATTAATACAGTAGAGAAGACAAATGTGTGTTGAGTGGGGATATTGGAATGGTTATGGCAAATGAAAAAAAAATAAACAAATGAAAGACCTAATGATGAAGGTATTCTCTGAACTGAAAATATGATTACTAAATACTCTGCCCATGATATCCACATAAAACAGTCCTGGGAAGACAGTGGTGCCAGAAGAACTAGAAAAAAGAGGTTTTCAAGAAAGAAGGAGTTGACAACAGTATTAAATGCTACAAAAAGTTCATCCAAGAAAAATAGTCGAAAAAAAGAAAAACCTGTGTTTCCTAAAAGTGGTTAAAATAATTTCACTGAACCATCTTTGATTTCTTCATATTACTTAATTTGTAGAACTAGGTTTAGTGAATTTCTTTAAGTATTTGGCAGCTACACAAAGAAAAATAAATATCTTGTTGCTTCTTAGAATTGTATCCTAATGTCTGCTTTTATTTTACCAGCAGCTTCATATCATCAGTTATGTTCTGTTTGCAACCTACTATGGAAAACAGATCTTCTTACCCCACGGCCATCATTTGTGTGTTATAATTGGCTCATCAATTTTATCAATTAGCTTATTTTTATCATAGGCATGCCATATGAACTTTCCTTAGTAAAAAGATGCTTCTATTCTCATAAACTATTCCCATATTTTCTGGTTTATTTATTTTAAGTCACTTGATCATTGATTGTGAATATAGTTCTACATCAACTGCGCCAGATGTAGAACCATATTTATATGGTCTCAGTGAACTCGTTCCTAGACGTAAACTTTGCTCAAGAAGAGAAAACAGTATTAATGAGAATTTAGCTATTCTCCACCATAACTGGACCTTCTTGTCCCTTCTTGTCATTAAATATCTGTCTCACTCTTCTCACACATATAGAACACACACTCCCTCTGGGGGCGGGGTGGCAACCCCGAGTTCCATCCAGGCACTGCTCACACATTATGTCCAGGATCACTAAGTGAGATGCAGTCTTTTCCATCAAGTCTAAACATGACTCCTCATGACCCAGCACCCTATTGGATTACAAAAATATCTGTTTCCCTACATCCCATATACAGTGTTTGAACAGGGACACAATGGTTACACAATGAACACTCCAATTGGGAAAGGGGAAAAAATGGAGAGAAACAGCAGACATGGGTCTATAGCAATGCTGAAATCCTGATATGCAAACATTGTAAAAGCCCCTCCATCCTCCAGTACACCTTGTTTCTGCTCTTTGAGAAGATTTCGGGAGTTTTTTGCTTTCAAAAATAAATAGCTCTATCCTCCGGGAGTCTTCTCCATGTTCATTAATCAACCTGGCCGCATTTGAAGTGAGTGTTGGGAAGAAGATCCTATTTGAGACCCCTACCATGCCCTCAAAACTGCCTCCTACTTGTGGAAAGTTAAAGGACAAAGAATTATTTTTAAGTCTCAAATAGTCAAAATGATTTTATTCTGGGTATATAACTTCTTGGGCCATACACTGTCCTCAGAACACAGTAGGTACTTAGTGTTTTTACTTTCAATAGTTCCATTTGCTATATTAAAGTTCTTTTCAGACATAGATCTCAAATCTGTCTTTTGTTCTTTGCCTCTGTCCCAATGCCTGTCATTTTCAATTTGATACCGGCTAGTGTGCAGCTGTCTGGAACAATAGGTGAGAAATTTCACTCTTAATGAAATCTTTTCTTGAATCTCTTTGTTCAGCTGAGAATTGTTAGAACTTCATCACTCAATTTTTTATTTTTTTAAATACAAATTCTTACAGTTTAGGTATGGAAGCCATGATTTTTTTTTTCAATCCTGGTAGGCTCCAGGTATCTGAATTCTATTTCCCATCACTTCTGTTTGAAACCAACAATTGTTTCCAGATTCCATTTCTTATACTACCTCAATAAAAAATGGATATTAATAACTGATATCAACTATTAAAATTTAATTTTCCAACCTCTTCTCCTATAACTGCCAACTCAGTTGATGTGGAATCTATATTCCAAAGTATAGCTGATGACAGCTTAATCAAATATTTTGCCAATATGTAAAATGGACCTCTAGCTCTCCAACCTGCTGTATCTTTCTTGGCTATTCACATATTTTATACTTTTGTTCCAGCACAATACCCCACTTCTAGTACAAATTCTGTATTTTCAGGAGATGCTAAATTATGCTTTGGTATCAAATTAACATTGAGATCTCAGCAGCTCAGCACAACAAAGTTTGAACCTCCCACATCATAGTTTGATGCAGCTGGGCAGTTCTTCTGGACTGTTCTCTGGCCAGTGATTCAGAAACCTAGATTCCTTCCACCTGATGGCATTGCCAGATCAGAGTATGACTTTCAGTTGCCCGGATTAGGGAAAGTTAACTAAGAATCTCACAGGAGATTTTAGGCTGCAGGCCTACAGGTGTAACTTTTTGGAAGCATTTCATTAGTCAGAGTACTGAAGAAAAGTTGAGAAATATATGCCCTGGAAAAGGAACTAGAATAAGTGAGCATCTAGCCAGTTTCATCTCAACAAGTTTTCCAGACCATGCTAGATATGATAACAAAATAAAGTCACATTTATTTTTCCCCCTTAGGAAACAAAAGCTCTCCATCTTCTGTCCCCCACTTTCATTATCCACCACCTCCCTCCGTGAGGTAATTAGTATTAACAGTTGGTGTGTATCTTTCCAGGTATATCTATAACTTTATACATATATCTTTCCTATGTTTACTTCTCCTTGGATCCCATTTCTGTGCTTCCTAAAAACAATGAATATGATTGATGAGGCCTTCAGATATTGACTGAGCCACATTTACCAGTGGGCTAAGCTACTGTATTTTAAGGGTTCATACACATCCATGAATAATTTGTTCTCCCATCTCTTTTCTTCCATTCAACTAAGTATAACCAGGCTTAACTCTCTAAGCTGGTCAAGCTTCTAAATTGTTTTTTTTCTCGTGTTCTTCTGTCTAGTTTTCACTCACTCTTTTTTTCACTCTTTAAGCTCTTCTCCATTAGACTTTATTCTTAGACTTTATTCCTCTATGACTCTTAGATTTTATTCCTCTATGCTGCAGGCCAGAGGATAATAACACCCTAGTATTTAGAGTTAAAATTTTAAAGGAGATACAAATACCATTTGGACTTCTGGCCTAAGCTACAAGAGCCAACCGAGATCTAGGAGAATTCTCCACTGAAGGTCACTGACTACTTGGTCATTCTGTAGCTCCTCCTCTAATACTCAGTAGCCTCCAGAGCTCCACAGAAGGGAAAGGCTATACCGTGCCCGGAAAACCTCAAATGTCTATGGTGCCCCCTGGAAGTGGGCCATGTGGTAGCCTGGGGAAGACAGTTGATTAAGAGATCAGAGCACAGTTAGTGGATTTCTGAGTCCCTGGATACAATGCCACCAGATACCATTAGAATCCAATCCAGTTCCACAATAGACACTTCTGGGTTTTTTGTTTAGTGAAAATGTGATGAGGATAAACACATTATTCTGAAATTTGTTGTTATCATTTAATAGTTCATGCATATCACCCTAGTAAATATATAGAGATTCATGCACAGTTAATCCTTCAACAACACCGGTTTAAACTGTGGATTCACTTATATGTGAATTTTTTTCAATAAACATATTGGAAAATTTTTTGGAAATGTGCAGCAATTTAAAAAAGAAGTTTCTTTTCTCTAGTTTACTTGATTGTATGAATATGGTATATAATACATATAATGTACAAAGTATGTCTTAATCAACTATGCATTTTATCAGTAAGTTACTAGTTATGTTATTAGTATTTAAGTTTTGGGGAGTCAAAAGTTATAGAGGATTTTTGACTGATGGCGGAATCAGTGCCCTAACCTCCATGTTGTTTAAGGGTCAACTGTATATATGAAAACATACTACATATATATATATATATGTACATATATATACACACACATACATTCATGAAGTTCTTATCTTCATTTTAATGGCACATAGTATCCTATTATATCATAGCATCATAATTTATTTAATCATTCCCCATTGACAGACACATGTGTGTGGGTGTGTTATCTATTCATTTGGACTATTATTTCTGGATTCAATTCCTGAAAGTTGGGCTTCTACATATAGTATACTCAGATTTCTAATTTGTAAAATACTGCCAAATTACCTTTCTACACAACTGCACGTTAACAGTATCTAATAGTGACTTTTCTCCACCTGACCACTAAAACTGGATGCTATCAAGTCTTTAAATTTTGACAATTTGATTTGTTTAAAGTTTACATTTAATAATCGATATAAATCACATATTTTATTACTGGGATTGAAGGCCCTCCTCACATCAAATTAATACAAATGTTTTGAGTTTTTTCCTAATACTATAGTTTTTTTAACACTGAAATGTTAAATCAATCTAAACTGTATTTTAATACATGGAATGCAAAGGAATCTAACTTCGTTTTCTTCTAAATGAATACCTATATTTAGCTTCAATGACCAAATTATGATAGTCCCACCCAGCATGACTGATGGAAACTTGTCCCATTATTACTTTTAGAAGTTTCCAAAATGATCCTTACAAACCAACGAATTGGTCGAAGCTACCTTAATAACCACTGTTTTTCTCTCCTGCTCTTCCTTCCATTCATTCAGGCTGACACACCTCAGAGCCACTTTGTAGTATCTTATCACTGCATATGACATCATAGAAGTTTTAAGTGTCTTCTCTCCAAGCTACCCCAAGTTTGAACAGTGCTGGGATTACTGAAGATATAGGAAGAAAGTCCTCCTCCCCAGCCTCTGGGCCAACTTTGCCATTTGGCTACTGAGTCAAATATGCTTGCTCCTCAGTTTCAAAGTCTATCTTGAGCTGTTCTTGTCAGCAGATAATCTCATAGTGTCTGATAGAAATAGTTCTGTAAATTCTGTCCTTTATTTCTCTGTGCGTAAGAGTTCAGATTCGATTTTTCCACAAGAGGGGCAGATGCCATACCACTGACAACTGTGGTTCTCAATATCCTCTTTCATACATGAAATAAAATTCATAGATAAGATAACCTACCTAAATATACAATTTCAAATTACATATTACCAACTAAAAAGAAAAACAAATGGAAATCAGTTTATGATAACATATTATGCATTTCAATATGGAAATGCTTGGAAAAACTACACTAAAAGATCTGATGAAATTATCTGCTACTTATTTCTATACATAATATCACAATAAATGAGACTACTCCAAAGCAAATCTGATATTGCTATTTTATATTAGTATTTCCTTCAATGATGTGATTTTCCAAAATAATGAGCAATTCTTGGTAAGGTGATGAACCAAACAAACTGTAATCTTCCCTTGATTTACTCAGTAATTTACTGCTGGAAAATTCAGTGTATGTAACACCATACAAAAAAATTGTGCTTATATGTAAGAATGTTTTTTGCATCTGGACTTAGTTACAAACCAGGTTTTTAACATACATGAATGTTTTGATGGACAATTAAAATTCATGAGTCCCCTGACAAGTCTCCTTTGTGTTGGTATGTCTCATGCATTGTACACAACCTAGCATTTTTATAGCTACCAGTAGTATTGCCCCTCCTCCAACATTGTGAGGACATAAACATGTCTCACAAATTTCTAAACAGTCCCTCAGGAGTGGTGCCATGTCCTTTAGGAGCCACTAATCAGCATCACCATTTCCCCCATTCTCTGGGTTCTCCCTATGAAACTCAATCCAAACCTCCCTCCTCAAGTGTTTACAAAACAAAACTTTCATACATAGCAATGGCATTAAGTAGATACTTTTTTTAAAAAAAAAGAGAGAGAGAAGGTAGTGCTTACACTAACAGCACTGGGCCTGATTTACTATAAAAATGAGCTTTGCTATAATAATACAAAAGCAAATCAGAGTATTGTTCAGTAATCAAAAGAGAAAATGGAAATTTTTAAAATCTCTTCTGTGTGTCGATCATCTTGGATCTTTAACACTCAGCACAGTGCCCATAGTGGGAATGAAAGATGTCACTGTCTTCTATCAACATACTCTGTAGTAGGCTTTTTTTTTTTTGCTAAGCATAATAATGGTTCTATAATGTAACTTCCTTTATTGATTCATTGGTATCCTACTTTTTAAAATTCATATCTCTCCTTTAGCTGAAGCTCATGTAAAGATACTCCTCTTGTGTTGCACAAAAGTAATCATCTTTGTCAATTCTTCCAATGAGCTAACATTCTGTGATAAATTTCATTCACTGTACTATTTGAATCATTAAAGTGTACTTTATGTTCATATCTTCTGAGTGTCAATAGATCACTGGTTTAATGGAGTGTAATAAATGAGTTCTTAATTGATTATTGTTCTCATTAATCACTGCCCTTTCACAAAGAAGATATGTAAAATACACAGATATAATGTGATGCCCCAGAGCAGAGAGTAAAGAATGGATGCCAAGCACAGAAATATAATTTTGAAAACGCAGGAAAAATAAACCCTAGAGCATCACCTATTACAAACATACTGAGAGTGGAATTTTTTAACCCAGTAGGCACCACAAAGTGTAATTTAGTTTTAAAAAATATCTATAATAAAAAAGAGTTCTTCAAGGTATAATTTCCTGATCAAAACAGGTTCCCCCTCCCCCCACAGCAATAATGTTTCAAGACATCCCAGGTGTTTTAACTGACAGCTACTGGTATTTTAAACTGCAGCGATGCACTGTACTGCTATTTCTGCAAAAGGTAATGATGATTACTTGGTATAATGCAAGCTTAAAAGCACACTGGAAAAATAAAGAAATAGCTTAACAACAGTTATAAATTCCACTATCACTACTAAGTAACCAATTCCAAAGAGATATTCACCTACCCTCCCAAAATGTATTGATCTGAAATGTCCTTGTAAGGGAGCAAAAAGCAGGTCCTTTTATTCCAAGCAGTTGACAAGAACACTGGAAATATCAAGAAAATTGTACTCTTTTCTGAATAGCGAATTAATTGCTTCATCTCACCTCTTTCTGTCATTGTAAAATTCACAGTGCTATAACGGGTATCCATTTTTAAAGGATCATTATTAATCTGCTATATCAATGGGGAAACCAAAGATTTGGAAGTTGTAATTCAGTAACAGTCAAATGGGTGGAACAGAGCAAAAACTGGACTTAGATCCTGATAATTGACTCCTAACTGAATGTTCTTTATGTGACATCCTAGCAGATTCTTCACTGTGAGTAAATAGTACCCTATAATGTAATAACCTCCTATCTAAAAACTATAACTTTCTCTTTGTTCTCAAAGCCTGAAACCCTTGAAGGGTGTTGTATGTAGACAGAGTTCATGGCTGAGGGTATAGGGAGTCATTCCTTTTTGATCCCTATATTCAGAACCTTTGGAAAATGCCTGATAAAATACTTTGTTCTTATTTAATATAAATTGTTTAATGGCATATCACAAAAGTCCACATGTCATACAATATATATGACAGGTGAACAGTGCACGCATACTATGTTGGTAGGCAAGTTCCAGTTTGACTCCTGTGAGGGTTTTGTGGTCCTGGGGCTTGGCACTATAGTTCCAAAAGACTGTCAGTGGGATATACCCACTGATGAGGCAGGCTTCTGTTAGATAGAACCTCTCACTACTACCAGATAAAGTCATTTATGATGCAAATCTTAGATCTGTGAAATAAAAGCCCCAGTGAAGTAACTATTGATTAAACAGTGGCAGAATAGAGCCAGGTGTCTCTCCTTTGCTCCTCATTCCCCACTTCAGCCTTCCATCACTAGCTACAGAAGTAGGAAATAAAGGCAAGGTAAAGTAAATATCTTCCTAAGTGTCATTACAAATGCAAAATGAAACTTGATTAAAAACTAAATCCTTAAAAAAATGAAGTCAATAAATTGCTCATTAGTCTTCTGGTTAATTGACTTTTAATGAATTGACCTAGAAGCTCCTGTACCCAAACTATATCAATGCACCCCACTTTGGATGTGTGCATAGAAGGTACACTTAGTCATTCAGTTTCTTATTCCTCAGTCATATTCAAGATATAGGACCCATACCAGAGTATACTCTGGGAGGATGTTAGAGCTGTGGGTAAGATGCTCCCTCTTCCTTTTGTACATTAAGCTTTAAGGCCATGTAAGTCTGAAGTTGTCAGTGGCCATATTGCCACCTTGTTGAAAGAGATGCTGAGAGTAAAGCCACTACAGAAGAAATCGGAGCCAAGGTGTGGATAGAAACAAAACCCTACTTATATAGTTGAAAACACACAACAAGCTATTCCCAAAAACTGATGCCAATGGACTTTTAGCAGTATGGGCTAATACATTCTGTTTCTGAGATTAAACACCTTAAGTTTCTGCCACTTGTAACCAAGGGTAAACTAAAAGATTATGGTAAAGCACTGAGAAAGTCTTGGAGTGGTACACAAATGTAAAGAATTTTTAATAAATGCAAGAACTTTCCCCAAAATACTCTGATTGGATTCAAGTCCATGTCTCCATCATTCTTTAATACAGCTTTCAACCTTGTGTGGGATAAGCCAGTTTGACCATGATACACAATTGAAATGAAATTTAAATGGAAACAACATAGAATTATCCAAACTTAACTGCAAAGGCCATGGAAGAAATTAAAAGGTGTTATGAAAGCAGTGTCCTTATGATATGGAAAAACATTAATTATTCTGACTGCCAAATGGGAATGTATTAAATTCATTATGAAAATTATTCAGTTATTGTGACTAATAAATAGTCCTGTGTATATCCATGAATAGAATTTGATTTTAGGGACTTGGGTTAATCAGCATACAAATTCAAGGATGACTAGTCTTTAATAACAAAAAAATACTTTCATCTCAAAGAATAGACAGAATTATCTAATGGCTCTTTTTCTGAAAATGATTATATTCATAACCACCCAAAACTATTCTTTCACCTTTAAGTCATCAGTCAGGAACAATGCCATCATTCCAACTCATATTAAATGATGATTTGCATAGCAAAGCTCAATATCTGAATTTCAGTCCTTTGAATAATCCTTTAACACTCCAAGTCTGCTTTAAAAATTTTGATCCATAAGAAAATGATTTTCAAGTTATGTTCATTTCATTTAAGATGAATGACAGTATTAATTTCAGTTCTTCATTAAGCATTCAGGTCTCTATTAAACAGGGAAATAAAGATTCTCTTAATACTCAGATCAATTTCTTTGGTCCTACCATTAAGAGGTTTATTTCCATGAGAGAAAGCAATTTCTAAACATTACAAATACTGAATCTGATTTTCCTCTTTCCCCCACCATTATCAAAGATATTAGGCTGGCAAAGCTACAGTAAAAGATGCTGCTGGCTATGGATCCCCATGAAGAGAAAGAACAGTTATACAAGAAAATTTTGGCAGAGTTCTCCCTATTGAACACAGACATACACAGAAAGTGATATGTGGAGTCATTTAAGGGTAATAATGTTTTTCTCCAAACCCCACAACATGGATTAATTGCCTGAGGAAAAGACTTAGACTGGAAGAGTGAACTTATAACACATCGTATGAATTACAACTATGGCTGAGTTTTGGCCAAGTTTCCCTCCTAGAATGTACTTGCCTTCATATAATCAAATGCTACCCATCCTTCCTAGCCCAGCTCCAATCCCTTCTCCTCCACTAAGGTTCCTGTAATTTCTGTAGCTCCATTTCAGCTATTCTTTTCTGAAATATGACTGTCCTTGACCTGTTACCTCTCTCCCATGATTTCTCTTTTACCCAGCTCGGTGTTATTGCTATTTAAGGTCATGTTCTGTCTTCCCTGATAAATTATGCCTCCTTTAAAGAAGGTTCCCTGACCAATTCAAGTTTTTATCTTAACCAAGTACTTTGCACCGTAGAAGGCACTGAATAAATACTTGTTAAATGGATGATGTAGAGGAACGATGGTGAAAATGCTTAAGACCAAGCATTAGTAAACTTTTCTTAAAGAGCCAGACAGTAAATATTTTAGACTTTATAGGCCAAGAGACAAAATTGGGAATATTATATAGTTACTTATATAACAACGTAGTATGTAAAAAGTAAGAATCATTTTAGCTTTCAGGCTGTGTAAAAAAGACAGCAGGAGAGATTTATTTGGCCTACAGGCCATAGTTTGCCAATCTCTGATTTATACCATTTAAAAAAAGAGTATATTCATTAGGCCAGGTTGTTTTTAATAGATCACTTTTAATTAGCTTGTTTTATCTTTGAAATGGTGTGTGGCATATAATTAAGACACATAATAAGTAGGTGTTTTTGGCTACCAAGAACCAACTCTGGTTATTCTAGTCTTGCTTTTCAAACCCATTTAGCTCCATGCTTCTCTCAGTCCTTTCCTTATTTGACTTTGTATTGCAGTACTGTGTAAGGTTCGATTTATCAGACACGTAAAGACAAAAAATGTGTCATCTTCAGTGTATCCCCAGTAGTAGAAAGAAAACCATGTTCAAAGACAGGGACATGGCAAAGGAAGGTAGATTCAGAAAACAGCAAATAATCAAGTTTCTATCACCAAATGTAGAGTGGTGGTAGTTTCGATAATGTTAACCGGTCGGGAGGGACAGGGCAAGCAGTGGAATGTATCACCTATATAATTTGTCAGAGAAATTCATAATTGAAAGTGTAACTTAAAAGGGATACTCACAGACTTCCGCCTGTGCCCTTGATGGAGTAACTGGTGGCCGACTTGTCCTCTAGCAGGAATTAGGAAACTTGACAAAATACATGAAGTAAATAACTACTTTTAGGCTTTTAATAGGGGAAGGGACACAAACAAGGTGGGCTATGATTGCCCACTTTCTGACTGGATACACACAAAGAACCAGTACATGAGAGGAAAAACTCGAGGGAAGACAAAAGTATTGAGAAATTAAGGAAACAGATCAGAGTTCAAGGAGTCTAAGGCAGCTTAGAAACCAAAGAGCAGAGAGAAAAAGAACCCATGGGATTCTTTTGACTCTTCTGTTAAATACTAAGGGGCACGTGCATAGGGTAAAAGCTCCATTGGGCTAAAAGAACAATTAAGGGGCTGTAAGCTGCACATTTCCCAGAGCTTATACAGGGCTGGGAGTTGTCTGAAATGTACCTAGTTCATCAAATATAACTTGATGAACTAAGAGGCCTTAGAGACTTGCCCTTTAATATAGAGCTAAACCAACCTAGAGTAAAAAGCTAACCCAAAATGCACATTTAAAACTGAAAAGTAAGCTTCAAAATGATCAAGTTGATCTTCAAGTTACTTAACTGTCTGCTAAAACAAAAGTCACAACTTTATATGAAAACAAAATTCAGATCCTCAATCGTATAATATTTATATTGTTCAGTATCTAATAAAAACTACTAGGTATGTGAAGCAGAGAAATGTGACCCATAAACAAGAAAAAAATACAATTGATAGTAAGAGACTTACAGTACACAGCAGAGCAAATCAAGAGCAAGAATCTGAGGATAAATATGCCCAAGACTGGCCTAAACCCCCAGATGAACTTGGGGGTCCAGGAGCAGAGACCAGCTGTTCTTCTCTCTTCAGATAGTACCAGAAAAAGTAACAAGCTTTGAAAAGCTTCCTGCACAGCCCCTGACAGATACAGGGGGGTGGAGATGGCTACCCGGGGTATCTAGGCAGATAGCCTGGGAAAGGCTCACTGAGTTTTCCCACCAACTCCCAGAGCCAAGAGGGGGCAACCAGATGATTTTCTGTGGCCAAACAATGGAGGAGGGGTTTGAATATAGATATGAGAGCAGGCACTGAAGGAGCTTTATAGCCAAAGGATAAACAAGAACAAGTGCACATGATCCTGGGAACCAGGTTTACCCACCACACGTATCTTGGTATCTATCTATCCTCTGAAACAGAAATCTGAGGGGGGTAAGAAACTGACTAGAGAGAACAATGAATTGACCTAGATTTAGTTTTTAATTGTGATCAAGACAAGTCAGTAGGGAGGAAAAATGATACTTTTCGCCAATCTGTATTTCACTGTCCTGCTGTTGTTTTGTTGTTGTTATTTAAGGTAGACAAAATAGCATCTTTCCCTTAAACAGAACTGCTGTTACTTTACTTAGCCCTGGACTGTTCCTGATCTTAACTTTCATGTCTGACTCCATCAATTCTCACTGATGCTTCTCAGCTTCTAGGTCACATCTCAGCTCCCACATCCAGCTTTCTCTGCATACAGCCCCTGTGCTAGGCACCTTACTTCCCTATCAAAATATGCCTCTCCTCTGCTCCTTGGGATCCTGCTCTCTGCTTCTAAATGTTTTAATTCTGCCAAGTGAATCTACTGAAAGGGGTGTGTAACTTCCAATATATTAATGTTCTCAAAGGTGAGTTGTTTTCATTAGAACAAATGTCTACTTGGCAAAATATTTTAGGAGAGGAGTAGAAACTTCATTTCTGGTGAGAACCACTGACCTACACGAGCCAGTCTACCAGAGTAAAGCCTTGAAAAAGGTTCAGATACATGATAGCATTAAGTAATTACTTTCTAAAGAATATGAATGACAGCTAACTATTGCAAAATTTTAGAAAAATATAAATATAATTTATCATACTCCAAGACAATTTTAAGAAGGAAAGGAGTGCTATGAATGATTTCTCCAGGACAACAGTCATAAATCATGACTCTTCAGCCAAACCTGGGTGTATCATCACCTAGATATAAAACAATTAATCCACTGCTTCAATCAAAAAGAGGAAATACAAATTTTTTCAAAATACATTGAATACAACTTTATGGCACAATATGCTTTGCAAATGGAGGATAACCCGAGTGAAGAAGACACATTAGGAGAAATGAAAGAAGGAAAGAGGAAGCAAGGCGAGGTAAGGAACAGATAGTAAAATCTGAAGGTGGAGCTATACAAAGACAAGAAGTAAAAGAGGGAGCCTGCAGATGGAGAAGAGAATTTATATAGCTCTCATCATCACCCTTGGTACAAAATGATCTTTTTACAGATGTATGCATTGTTGATTTCTACCTGGGATCTAGCATCTTACAGATCCACACAGCCTCAGTTGCTTGGAATTCATTTATGACACAATTATTTTCTTCACTTATCTCTATCTTTCTAAATGTCATATTATAGATTTTTCACACATAACCAATCTACCCAAATCATCCCCATAATTTGATTATTTTGAAACGGATTCCACACTTCGGTAATGACTTCAGTTTGAATCTCTAAAGTATAAGGTCTCTCTTCAATAGTGTAACTACAATAACATTATCCCATATAAAAACGGCAATATTTGACAATTCCTTAATGTTATCAAATATCCAGATTATAGTCAAATATCCCCCAAACCACAATGTTTTGGGTTTCCTTTGCTATTAGGGGGGTTTGTTTGTTTCTTTTTATGGCTGCTGTACTCAAATAAGTTCCCCAAAATTCATTTAGCTGATGTGACTCATTAAGTCAGTTTTAGTACTTGTAACTGATTTGTTGAGGACACCTGTTGATTTTCCCACTTTCTAGGTTTTACTGGTTGTACTCTCATATTATAATCTAACCTGTGTCTCTGGTTAGTTCATATTCCTTTAATTTTCCGTTTAAATTTGCTCTTATTTATTTATCAACTAAATTTAAAGATGAGAAGAGAAAGCACCCTTCATGCACATTCACATCAGGACCAATGCATTCTCAGCCCAACATCCTCTTTGTCAGATCCCCCGGCCTCTGATAAATTTTTTAATTGATTTTTTATATGGGTTTTTTAACATAAGAAACAGACACATGCACACACATACATACACATACATGTTCATATTTTCTCCATTTTAGATAAAATATATTTTGCTTTTGTTTATTTAACTGTTCCTTTCAGGCTCATTCCATGTAGATACAGATACATAGCTTATTCCTTTTTACAGCTTCACAGTATTCCACTGTGTGAATATGCTTCCAGAATACTGGGCCATTTCCAGTCTTTAAAATGCTGCAATGGATAGAAGTGGGTTCGCTTCCCCTCCACCTCCACTGCTAATTTGTATCCAGTGTCCTCTCCAACTCACAGCCAACTCCAACTTTTCTCAGGTAACAAACACATAATACTTGACATATCTGACAGTCATACTAAGTCTCTCAGCACTTCAAATACCCTCATCTTGTGTAATATGGCAATATGACTGCCAAGCACTCCCTCCTCCAATGAGCTATTCTTCCTAGAACTTAATCCTGAAAGGAATTTTAGAGATTATCTAGTTCAACTCCTTTATATACCAAATGAGGAAATTGCAAGATCACATGATTGTAGCCAAGTTCACATGTCAGTGGCTCATCCAAGACCAGGAGATTTATCATAAAGCTAAGGAAGCTCAAGTTTCAACTTTGCATAGGCCACTTCCAAGGACCAGGGACGACAACTGGCAATGTTTATATTACCACATGTTCCCATAAACTTTTTTTAAAAATAAATTATTTGTACTACTGTTCACTATGTAACTTATTCATTATGTAAGAATTTGTTCTACATGTAAGAACTTGTTTGTTATGCCTCAGAAGATTGGAGACTGACGAAAATTAGGCTTGGGGTGGATTAATGATTGTGCATTGAGCACTGACTCCCATATACAGAATTTTATTGTCGTTAACAACCATTTGATCAATAAATATGAGAGATGCCCTCACAAAAAAAAAAAACAAAAAAAAACAAAAAAAAACAAAAAAAAGGACAGACTTCCAATGGTAAAATAAATAAGTAACCGGGATGTAATGTATAGCATAAGGAATATAGTCAAGATATTGTAACAGCTTGGTAGGGTGATAGCTGGAACCTAGAATTATGTATATAAATGTTCTACCACTGTGTTGTACACTTGAAACTAATGTAATGTAATACTGTGCGTCAACTACCCTTCAATTAAAAAAAAATATATATATTTAACAGGAAAAAAATAAATAAATAAATAAATAAATTATTTCAGCTGAAACCATTTAAGTCCACTGTCTCCACTCTAGCTTGTCTGTCATGCTTGTGTTTGGCAGCACTGGAGTGGCAGTGGGCGTTTTGAGGATCTGGGTTATGTCAGGAATGCACCACTCCTATTGTGTATGAATATGAGGCATGCCTTCTCTTGTCATATTTAGACTTACTTATAAGCAAATGAGATAAAAGTTAAACTAGAATTTAAAAGAACGTGAAGTAAAAGTGATAAAAACAGTAATTAAAACAATAGAAAGTATTCAGAAATTAAAAAGAGAATTGTAACATAATTTTTTTCACATTCTACACAAAGCAATAATTGATTAAAAAGTAGTGATAAACTCTAAGTTACCTTTAAAATGGATTCTTGGAGTAATTGATAAATCAATTAATGAAGAAGAGTAGGTGACATGAATGCTTTAGAAAAAATAAATTTCTTGCTGATTTGGCATGAAATACTGACATTGACCAAGATAACATGAAACAATGTACCACTATCATAAGGACATAATGACCAGCTTGCTTAACGTTCTCATTAGTTCAAGAAGTATTTAAAATTAGTTTCTATCCCAAAACTTTAAGTGCCCTGAAATGTTACAAAACATATGAAAGAAACTTGATAACAGTTCTCCAACCTGACAGTTTAAAAATATTACATGACCTTAACAATAATAATTGAGAACTGTAAGAAAATTTGCTAACTCTCATAGATGAAGCCAGTGTTGATCAATGAGGGGAGTCTTGTTCACAACAGATTACATGATTAATTTTTTTTAAACTGAGCAAAAAGGAAGAGTTTAACAATAATTCAGAGTAGCTCTTGTCATTCTTATAGGTAATCCTTGTAACAATAAAAATAAATAGAAGTCCTCTCTGTTCTAGATGCTATGGGATACATAAAAATAAATAAGACATCATTAGGAGAATGGGATTATGACAAATAATATTTGTTTAAAACAAATGTACTAGAACAAGAACAATTCACATCCAATCAGAAAGTCATGGACAGTGAATTTAGTTAATGTTCCTTTTTTTAAAATAGTTAATGTAGGTGCTAGTTCTTGGAGGATGGAAATGATTTCAATAAGTGGGGATGAAAGGATTTTCCAAGTAGAGATATTAAGATGACAAAAAAATGGAAGTGAAGAATTATAGCTTGCATCAAAGAACAGCAAGAAATTCTGTTTGGGTAGACGACAGGCTGTGCGTTGGAAAGACGTTTTGGAGAAAGAATAGGTTGGGACAAGCTGCAACATGAAAATTTGAACTTTATTTGGCATTTCTGTGAGCAGAAAAGTACCTGATGCAACAGTGATCAAGAAATATGATTCAGGATGCAGCATGGAGAATGGATTTTGGAAGAAAGAGACTCATGGCAACAAGAAGAGTTGGAAGACCTTCACGATGGTCCAGACAGAGATAATGAAGTTTAACCTATAGCTATGGATGGGAGTAGAAATAGAAGTGCAAGTTAATGATGCTCTATGAGATATAAAACAATACAACTTGAACATGAATTGGATATTGGAAGTGTGAAAGGGTAAATACTCAAGGGTTTCAAATCTAGATATTGATTGCCAGGGGCAAAATAAAAAGTTCAGGCATTCCCTGTGGCCTTTTCTCTTCTAAGGTAGTAGAGCAGCAAACTGCATGGTTCTTCCCTGAACTGTTTTTTCAAAATTCTACTATTCATGCTCTTCCTTCTCTCTGAAAATCTTAAAGAAAATGAAGGGCTTCCTGAACTGATTACATCAGAAAGCTACTGAATAGAACATAATCTTATCTGTTATTTTCATAGAAATTTTGTGCTCCAATTCATCCTAAAACTCTTGAGCTGGAACTTCACTGTCTTTTCTCAATCCTAATGTCCTTGTTGTGCAATGCATATATTAAATTACTTGATTGCAAGAATTCTCATCTGATTACAATGGCACATAGATGCATGCAACATATAAAACCTCCAGGGCTCCCCAGTCAAAACGCTACACTAGATTTCACCTAACTAGGACTTCAAACGCTGTTTTAAAACAGCCAGGATAATTCATGGGACAAAGTCACAGGACCAGTGGGATGGCAATATTCAGATGATAAGAGCAATGATTTAGATGGAGTTCAAATCATACTGATACACTCAATTAATCAATCGGAACACTACTATGCTAGACCTCATAAACAATATAAGAAAAGTTTGAAAAATTACTCTTACCTTCCAGGAACTTTCTGTCCTTTGGTATGAGAAAAGATACAGACTTACTGTTTCAGGTAAACATGTGATTAAATACCACAATAAGTTGTTCAAACTTAATCAAATGCAAGTAAACCTTTTAGAAATAAATCATGTTTACTAGCTGGAGTGAAAAGAGAAGTTTTCATGTAGAAGGAAGGACTTCATTAGTCTTTGAAAGACTGGTCAGCTGAGGAGAAGAAGAGAACAGAGGTGTTGAAGAAAACAAACTCACAGCACTGGCATGAGCCTAGTATGTATGTGAAACAGAAAAGATGCTGATTTCAGCAAAATAGAGGGTAAAGAACAGAAGAGAAAGAGATTAACTAAGATGGAAGAACCTTATAGTGGAAGGCTTGTGAGACACAATTCTAAAGGCAGGGAAAGTTATTGAAATTAATGACTAGAGAGAAAGATGGACAGGCCAGTGTGTTCATGATCTTTTGGATATTAGAGAAATACTAGGGACAGGATGACCAACTAGGAAGCTACTCTAATAGGAGATAGGGTAAGCAAATTGATTAGGATAAATAGGAAATGAAGATAAAAAGAAGGCAAAATCAAGCCCCCCAAAAGAGATTCTGTAACTCTGTGAGATCGTAGGACCATTGTGACTATTGGAAAATAGGGAATAAAAAAACTTCTAAAGGCTAAATTATTCTAAGCAGCTACAAACGAAATTTAATTGTTATTTTCGAGAAAGGATTAAAGATGGCGGCATGAAGGGTGAGACAGAGGCTTCCTCCTAAAACCGCGTATAATAAGAAAATATAATTAATACAACTAATCCTGAAAGAGCAACAGGAAAGAGGGCTGCACCAGACTGCATACACCTGGAGAAAAGAGCAAACCTCACGGAACAGGGTAATGTACCAAAGCTGCGGCCTGGAGGGACCCAAGCCCTTCCCCCACCCCAGATCACCAGTGGAAGGAAGAGAAAGGGAGAGGGGAGGGAGTTGAGGCCTGGGACTGCTGAATACCTAGCTCCGGAGAGCTATTCTGGGAGCATAAACCTACATTTCATGGTGCTTTCATGATACTCTCATGATTAGGAGATTGGAAAGCTAAGACAGGCAGAATTCCTGGAGAGACTGAGATTCCAGCTGCTTGTGGAAAGCAGGCATCCATATCCAGCTGCTCTGGGACAAAAGAAAGGTGGGCAGTCAGAGAGACATCCTAACAGCGAGAGAGCTGCTAAAGGGGCAAGGATTGCACAGAGCTTACAGCTCAGGAGGAAGGACAGGTAGACAAAATTGTCTGAGTGCACTCTGCCCAGCAGGTTGGGAGCTTTCATGATTTTCAGGTGCTCCAACCCCCTGGCTGGCTACACAGCTACAAGGACACCCTCCATGATAAGCAGCCTACTGCACCTTTCTCCCAGCCAGCACCAAGTGGCTCACAAACCGGCAAACCCTACCCTGGCATTAGGCCAGCCAGAGGGAAGGTCTGTCTATAGCAACTACAAGTGGCTTGTACACTGTGTGCTCGGTCCAGGCAGTGGAGAAGAGCATAGGAGTGGGGAAGCAGGAAACAGCTCTTTCCTCCCCCAGGCCCAAATACCACTCCTCTGAGACCCCCAAGATTGCTTCAGGGCCTGAGCAGCTCCAGAGGGTAGAGCTTCTGGACACTACAGGGCACCATATACAAATATGAAACAACAAAGGAACCTGGTTCAAAGTAAAATTATTAATACAACTCTTGAGAAAGAAGACATCAACCTCATGAATTTAACTGAAAGAGAGTTCAAAATAAAAATCATTAACATGCTCATGGAGGTACAGAAAGATATTCAGGAACTCAGGAATTAATTCTGGTCAGAGATCCAATCATTGAAGAGCATGATGGAGGGTATTAAAGGCAGATTAGATACGGTGGAGGAGACGATAAATAAAACAGTAACCAGAGAAGAGGAATACAAAGAAGCTGAAGCACACAGAGAAAAAAGGATCTCTAAGAATGAAAGAATATTGAAAGAACTGTGTGACTAATCCAAAAGGAATAATATTCACATTATAGGGGTACTAGAAGAAGAAGAGAGAGAAAAGGGGATAGAAAGTGTCACTGAGGAAGTAATTGCTGAAAACTTCTCCAATCTGGGGAAGGAGATAGTCTCTCAGGCCATGGAGATCCGCAGATCCCCCAACACAAGGGACCCAAGGAAGACAACATCAAAACATATAGTAATTAAAATGGCAAAGATCAATGATAAGGATAGACTACTAAAAGCAGCCAGAGAGAGAAATAAGATCACATATAAAGGAAAGTCCATCAAGCTATCATCAGACTTCTCAGCAGAAACCTTACAGGCCAGAAGGGAGTGGCATGATGTATTTAATGCAATGAAGCAGAAGGGCCTGGAACCACCATTACTTTACCTGGCAAGATTATCATTTAAATTTGAAGGAAGGATTAAACAATTTCCAGATAAGCAAAAGCTGAGAGAACTTACCTCCCACAAACCACCTCTACAGTGCATTTTGGAGGGACTACTATAGATGGAAGTGTTACTAAGGTATAATAGCTGTCACCAGAGGTAATAAAACCACAGTAAAGAAAGTAGAACAGCTAATTACTAAGCAAATGCAAAATTAAATTAACTGTCCCCAAAGTCAATCAAGGGATAGACAAAGAGTACATAATATGATACCCAATATATAAAGAATGGAGGAAGAAGAAAAAGGAGGAGAAAAAGTAAAGAACCTTTAAATTGTGTTTGTATTAGCATATTAATGAGTCAAGCTGGACTCTTACATAGTAAGGAAGTTAACCTTGAACCTTTGGTAACCACAAATCTAAAGCCTGCAATGACAGTAAGTACATACCCATCGATAATCAACCTAAATGTAAATGGAATGAATGCACCAATTAAAAGACATAGAGTCACTGAATGGATAAAAAAACAAGACCCATCTATATGCTGCCTACAAGAGACTCACTTTAAACCCAAAAACATACACAGACTGAAAGTGAAGGGATGGAAAAAGATATTTCATGCAACTACCAGGGAGAAAAAAGCAGGAGTTGCAGTTCTTGTATCAGACAAAATAGACTTCAAAACAAAGAAAATCACAAGAGACAAAGAAGGACATTACATAATGATAAAAGGGTCAATCCAACAAGAAGATATAACTGTTATAAATATCTACGCACCCAACACAGGAGCACCTACATACATGAAACAAACACTAACAGAATTAAAAGGGGAAATAGAATGCAATGCATTCATTCTAGGAGACGTCAACACTTCACTCAATCAGAAGGACAGATCAACCAGTCAGAAAATAAATAAGGGGACAGAGGCACTGAACAACACATTAGAAGCGATGGTCCTAACACACATCTACAGAACTCTACACACAAAAGCAGCAGAATACACACTCTACTCAAGTGCACATGAAACATTTTCAAGAATAGATCATATTCTCCGCCACAAAAACAGCCTTAGTAAATTCAAAAAGACAGAAATAGAACCAACCAGTTTCTCAGACCACAAAGGTATGAAACTAGAAATAAATTACACAAAGAAACTGAAAAATCCCACAAACACATGGAGGTTTCACAACATGCTCCTAAATAACCAATATTAATGATCAAATAAAAACAGAGATCAAGTAATATATGGAGACAAATGACAATAATAATTCAACACCACAAAATCTGTGGGACACAGCGAAGGCCAACCTAAGAGGAAAGTATATTACAATACAGGCCCTCCTCAGGAAAGAAGAACAAACCCATATGAACAGTCTAAACTCACAATTAGCAAAACTAGAAAAAGAAGAACAAATGAGCCCCAAAGTCAGTAGAAGGAGGGACATAATAAAGATTACAGCAGAAATAAATAAAATTGAGAAGAATAAAACAATAGAAAGAATCAATGAAAGCAAGAGCTGGTTCTTCAAGAAAATAAACAAAATAGATAAACTCCTAGCCAGACTTATCAATAAAAAAAGAGAGTCTACACACATAAACAGAATCAGAAATGAGAAAGGAAAAATCACTAGGGATACCACAGAAATACAAAGAATTATGAGAGAATACTATGAAAAATTATATGATAACAAACTGGGTAACCTAGAAGAAATGGACAGCCTTCCAGAAAACTACAATCTTCCAAGGTTAACCCAGAAAGAAACAGAAAATCTGAATAGACCAAGTACCAGCAAAGAAATTGAATTGGTAATCAAAAAACTACCTAAGAAAAAAAACTTCTGGGTCAGATGGCTTCATTGCTGAATTTTATCAAACATGTAGTGAAGACTTAATACCCATCCTCCTTAAAGTTTTCCAAAGATTAGAAGAAGAGGGAATACTTCCAAACTCATTCTATGAGGCCAGCAAAACTCTAATACCAAAACCAGGCAAACACACCATAAAAAAAGAAAATTACAAACCAACATCCCTGATGAACATAGATGCAAAAATACTCAACAAAATATTAGCAAACTGAATTCAAAAATACATCAAAAAGATCAGCCATCATGATCAAGTGGGATTCATCCCAGGGATGCAAGGACGGTAAAACATTTGAAAATCCATCAACATCATCCACCACATCAACAAAAGGAAGGACAAAGAAAGCACATGATCATCTCAAAAGATGCTGAAAAAGCTTTTCACAAAATTCAACATCCATCCATGATAAAAACTCTCAACAAAATGGGTATAGAGGGCAAGTACCTCAACATAATAAAGGGCATATATGAGAAACCCACAGCTAACATAATACATAACAGTGAGAAGCTGAAAGCTTTTCCTTTAAGATCGGGAAAAAGATAAGGATGCCCACTCTCCCCACTTCTATTCAACATAGTACTGGAAGTCCTAGCCATGGCAATCAGACAACCCAAAGAAATACAAGGCATTCATATTGGCAAGGAAGAAGTTAAACTGTCCCTGTTTGCAGATGACATGATCTTGTACATAAAAAACCCATAAGAATTTACTCCAAACTAGTAGATCTAATATCCGAATTCAGCAAAGTTGCAGGATACAAAATTAATACACAGAAATCTGTTGCATTCCTATACACTAATGATGAACTAGCAGAAAGAGAAATCAGGAAAACAATTCCATTCACAGTTGCATCAGAAAGAATAAAACACCTAGGAATAAACCTAACCAAGGAAGTGAAAGACCTATAGTCTGAAAACTGCAAGACACTCATGAGAGAAATTAAAGATACCAGTAAATGAAAACACATCCAATGCTGATGAATAGGAAGAACTAATATTGTCTAAATGGCCATCCAGCCTAAAGCAATCTACAGATTCAATGCAATTCCTATCAAAATACCAAGAGCATTCTTCAATGAACTAGAGCAAATCGATCTAAAATTCATATGGAACCACAGAAGACCTCAAATAGCCAAAGCAATCCTGAGAAGGAAAAATAAAGCTGGGGGGATTATGGTCCCCAACTTTAAGCTCTACTAAAAAGCCACAGTAATCAAGACAATTTGTTACTGCCTACTGGCACAAGAACAGAACCATAGACCAATGGAACAGTCTAGGGAGCCCTGATATGAACCCAACCATATATGGTCAATTAATATACAATAAAGGAGCCATGGACAAACAATGGGGAAATGACAGCCGCTTCAACAGCTGGTGCTGGCAAAACTGGACAGCTACATGCAAAATAATGAAACTGGATTACTGTTTAACCCCATACACAAAAGTAACCTAGAAATGGATCAAAGACCTGAACATAAGTAATGAAACCATAAAACTCTTAGAAGAAAACATAGGTAAAAACCTCCTGAACATAAGCATGAGCAAATTCTTCCTGAACACATCTCCTCAAGAAAGGGAAACAAAAGCAAAAATGAGCACATGGGACTACATTAAACTAAAAACTTTCTGTATGGCAAAGGACACCATCAACAGAACAAAAAGGCACCCTACAGTATGGGAGAATATATTTGTAAATGACATATCTGACAAGGGGTTAACAACCAAATTATATAAAGAACTCACATGCCTCATCACCCAAAAAGCAAATAACCCAATTAAAAAATGGGCAGAGGATATGAAGGGACAATTCTCCAAAGAAGAAATTCAGATGGCCAACAGACACATGAAAAGATGCTCCACATCACTAATCATCAGGGAAATGCAAATTAAAACCACAGTGAGATATCACCTTACACCAGTAAGGATGGCCAGCATCGAAAAGACTAAGAACAACAAATGCTGGCAAGGATGCGGAGAAAGGGGAACCCTCCTACACTGCTGGTGGGAATGTAAGCTAGTGCAACCATTATGGAAAGCAGTAGCGAAGTTCCTCAAAAAACCCACAATAGAAATACCATTTGACCCAGGAAACCCACTCCTTGGAGTTTACCCAAAGAATACAACTTCTCAGATTCAAAAAGACAAATGCACCCCTATGTTTATTGCAGCACTAGTTACAATAGACAAGATATGGAATCAACCTAAATGTAGTACATATACACAATGCAATACTATTCAGCCATAAGAAAGAAACAAATCCTACCATTTGCAACAACATGGATGGGGCTGGAGGATATTATGCTCAGTGAAATAAGTCAGGTGGAGAAAGACAAGTGCCAAATGATTTCCCTCATTTGTGGAGTATAACAACGAAGCAAAACTGAAGGAATAAAATAGTGGCAGACTCACAGACTCCAGGAGTGGACTGGTGGTTACCAGAGGGGAGAAGTGTGGGGGTGTGGGCGGTGGGGGAGGGAGAGGTAAATTGAGGGGTATTATGTTTGGTGCACATGGTGAGGGTGGTCGCAGTGAGGACAGTGTAGCACAGAGAGGGCAAATAGTGAATCTGTGGCATCTTGCTGCGCTGATGGATGGTGACTGCATTGGGGTGTGGGTGGGGACTTGATAGTATGGATGGATTTAGTAACCACATTGTTTTTTCAATGTTAAACCTTCACGAGAGTGTTTATCAATAATACCTTAATAAAAACTTTTTTAAAAACATGTGATCTAAATTGAATTAAACCTGCCAAATACAATCTATTTTAATTTTTAACATATTTGTGAGTTAGTGCTCCCAAATTTTGGATCATAACATATTTTGGCACTTAACCAAACCCAAACAATTTCTGATTAAATTTTAAAATTATGCAACATAACAATGTTATTAGGAATTTTAACATTAATATCTACTTCCCTGAAAGGGCCCTTGAAAATGGGAATGGTAGACCTGTATTCATTCTATGAGCTCTGCAACAATAATACATGTCAATTTTAAAACAACCTGATTTAAGCACAACTCAATGAAGGTGCCTACTATACAGCAATGAGTCCATAATCAGTGCTACCTTTTTTTTATAATAAGGTCTGTTGAGGATGGCGTTGTGTATTTTCCTCGGTTCTTATCCCCGCCACAACAAAGAAATGAATGGCAGAGACACAGTAGTGAAGCAGAGTAAAAGTTTTAAAGTTACTCTGAAAAAAAGTGCAAGTGACCTCAGAGAGAGAGGAGCATCCTGAAAGTTTGGGGATTCCCCCTTTTAAGGGTTTTTTAGGAATGTGTCAAATAGCTAGGTGTGTGGACTTGTTAAGTGGTCTCTGAATATTTAAAATTAACACACAAAATTTACTGCTCTGGTCCCCTCCCAGGATAGCAGCTTCCTGGCTTGGTACCATATCAATTAAGAACATCTGTCTAGCCCCCCAAGGTGGGCTGAGATATTGTCTGTCTGCTAAAGAGCAAGTTAAGAATCTTACTTCTTAACTTCCTGGGTATTAAAATGCAACCTTGTCTTTAAGATGGAATCCTTTTGCCTTTTACTATGTTCTTTATGGCTGGGCCTGCATGCTAATTTAGTTGCCTAGGGTGCAAATTACTTGATTAGTGCTGAAGGAGAAAAAAACAGCATATAGGTAACGTTTAAAAATAAGCTGGGCCTGCATGATTAACACAATAAAGACATGGGCTATGCTGAAGTACCCTCCTTTATCTGGGGAATATTCTAACATTCCAGGCCAAGTTACTCCTGGCTTTTTGGGGTTTAACTGATTATCTCATTAACTCTGGGTCATTTTTAGTGGGCTTTCCTGGCCTTATTCTCTTTCCACCCCACTCATATCTATTTTCCTGCCTAACACATATAAACAGTAAACAATCATGAATAGTCATTCATGATTGGAAGTTCAGAGAAGATATCTCAGTGTTCAGAAGACAGTAAGGAAGCCCATCTGATCTGAACCGTTTTCCCTCTCGTGCCTCATGAATGGATCACTTTGCCAAAAGCTTTCGTGTTGGTCAATCTAACTGCTGCTACTTCTTTTTTTTTTAATTAGGGTGTCATTGATTTACAATCTTATGAAGGTTTCAGATGAACAACATGGGGGATTCAACATTCGCCCATATTGTCGGGTCCCCCCCAACACCCCATTGCGGTTGCTGTCTGGCAGCGTGCTAGGATGCTACAGAGTCATTACTTGTGTTCTCCGTGCTGCTGCCGTCCCCGTGACTTACCTACATTGTGTGTGCTAATTCTGGTGCCCCTTAGCCCCTTCTCCCTCCCTCCTCTCCCTCTTTCCCCAGCCCATTCCCTTTGGTAACCTCTAGTCCCTTCTTGGCCTCTGTGAGTCTGCTGCTGCATTAACATCCTTTGAAGAAAAATGAGATGTGGTAGAAAAATTAAACGGCAGTGAGCAATTTATAAAATTGCAAATGAACATTACAGAGGATCCAATTCTAAAACCAACCACATTCCTTAGCATTAAAATTCTGCCCCAAGAGGTAACTTTTACCCTAAAATTTAAAATACCTCCAATACTAAGGGCTCCAGGGACAAAAATCTCCCACACACTTCGCTTGGGCAGATGTGTGTCACTTTGAAAGTGCTGGGCCAACCCCCCAGGTCGAGAGCTCACACCTTTGGACTTGCTCGCTCCCTCGCTGGGTTTTCACAGATCTGGTAAAACTCTTGTGGACACTGAGGGAGCCCCTCTCTGGCCTGAGTCTCCTTTCATACATTAAAACAAAAGGAGCCCTGGTATCTCCCCACACAGACCTCCGTGCTTCACAAGGAGCAGCACTTGTTATGCTATCACGTAAGAGCTGGGAAAGGCTGAGAGTTCAACAGTTTGATGTAAACCTGTCCAGTTTCATAAGAAAGAGCACTTACATATTAAATTTTTTAAGGAAAAAATCTAAACAACTCCACAGGAGTGACAAAACACCTCAAGTAATGAAGTGTAGCAATTTATTTTCCTCTTAAATTGTTCTTCTTTCCTGGTATATAAGGTTTCTTAGGCACTTTAAAGTGTTGAAGGTTCTCTCTTTTCCAGGAGAATGAAAATATACTGCAGTCAATTGATTTACTTAATTTTGTGTTTCCTATTAAAAAAGGCTAATGAACTGGAGGCCACTAAGTTACTTGAAATTCTGTAACTGACATCTGTCTTCAGCCCCTTACTCGCCTTGTTTCCTAATATTTACCCTTTAGAAATCATGCCTCAATCATGTTTCTAGGGTCCTGTAAAGCAGTGTCTACACACATGTTCACATGACACCCACAGGGACAAAGACACAAGGAGAGAGGGAGCCTCAGAGGAGGGAGATGTCCGGGCCCTGGTGGGCAGCAGTGGGCATCCCTGAAGCAGAGGAAAATGTTAAATCAAGAGATAGGGCTTCAGCTGGGATGGGACCCAGCAGCTCTGCCCTGACAGGTCAGTTAGGTGGGGGAGGGGAGGCCAGCCAGGTTCTAGAGCACAGCTCTCCCTACCCGCTCTGAGGGAGGAAGTGACGTCACCGGTACAGGCACACGGGGCCTCATACACAGAGAGCGGCCAGGCCTGGCCTTGTGCTGTCACCCAGGTTGGCTGCAGGGCCAGGCGGGCCTAGAGTGTCAGAGCTCCTGGCTGGGATCAGCCTTTCCCTCCTGCCCCATGTGCCTGTACCGGTGACGTCACTTCCTCCCTCAGAGCGGGTAGGGAGAGCTGTGCTCTAGAACCTAACTGCCCTAACTGACCTGCCCAAGAGGGCACCTCTTGCCCTTAGCTAAGGAATGCTGCAGGGCTCTGAGCGGTCCCCTCTGCCCACAGACACTGGCACTCGGAGGCAGAGCTGCGGAGCCCTGCAGCCATGGAGGGCCTGCTGCCTGCCGCCGGACTCATGGGCCAGCTGATCCTGGAGCGCCTGTGGGGGGCTCTGCTGGCGATCGCTGAGAGCTGGGGATGCCTAACAGGACTCTTTGGGGTCCCCTGGGGCACTCTGGCAGGTTGTGTGAAGATGCTCCTTAACGTCCCCTGGGGGACCCTGGTTAGTTGTGTACAGATGCTTTTGACCGCAAGGAAAGCATGGCATTCATGACAGGCACCACGCAACAGAAGCTGTTCTGCCCGCCAAGAAGTACCTGGAAACCGTGGTGACACTGCAGAACGAACGACTCCAGCCGATGACACCGGCAGGCCACCTACAGGGGAGGCCAGTCCTCCCACCCTACAAAGCCTGAGCTTGGCAGCGGTGGCCACACACCTGATGCTGTCCCTTCAGATCACTCTGGGCCTTCTGGCAAAGGGGTGGGGGAGCCAGCCTCGTACACTTCCCAAGGCCACTGATGAGAAACCGACCCTCAGGGCATCACAGAAAGATGGAGAACAACTTGAGAAGATGCTGCATGACTGGAAAGGAAACACTGCTTTTCCAGAGAGGGCAGAAGCCCTTGCCCAGGACATTGCAAGATGCAGGCAGAAGCTGAAGGAAAAGGAGGAGGAGAAGGAGGGACTGTTGGGGTCGAGCGCTCGTGTGGAGCAGGACCTGAAAGAGGGAGTCAGCCACCTGCTGTCAGTGGCTGAGACCCTGCTCCACGCCGTCCCCGCACTTGCACCCCTGAGACATCTCCTGGATGGTGGGAGCCTGGAAGTCAAACAAAAGCGGGAAGCGGGAAACAGCAAACACCCGGTCCCCGGGTCAGAAGCGGCACTGAAGGCTGACATGCACGATGCTGACTCCCCTGTGTCCCCTCAAGGTCCTGAGAAAGCCAGATCATTGAGGAAACAAAGGCAAGTCAAAGAAGAGCTGAAAAAACAAACTGCCGCCCTCCAGGCAGAGGAAACATCTCTGAGGCATGAAATCTTACAGGTGGAAAGTCAACTACTTCAGCTGAAGCTCCAGAATCTGCTTGAACTACACCAAGAATGTACCATGCAACTTGAGAGCCAAATCGCTGCGGAGGGAAAAAGGTGCGCAGAAACTGAGAAGAAACTGATCAACTGGGGCAGAACCGGGAACTCAGAGTTTCAAATTCTCCAGCTGAGCAACAAGATAGTCAAAGACATGGGCAAAGAATTGGAGAGAACCAGGTCCCTCTACGAAAGGGAGTTCCCCTTGCGTGAGGAAAGGGCTCAGAAAAGCTGGGAGGCAGCCGTGCAGACTGAGAGAAACCTCCTGAAGCTAAGAAGAGAAGGCGACGGCATCAGACAAATGCTGGCCAATGCCCAGGCCCCCCTGCAGCCTTTCCCAAGTAGCCCTTCTGCTCCTGTTGCTCCACCTGCAGCTCACGGAGGCCACAAGTCATCCCAGGATCCCCTGAGTCCTCAGGCCCCCTGAAGAAGGAGGAGGGTGTCAACCTGAGGGCCCAGAGGTCAGGGGTGACCTGCAGGTGTGACTCAGCTCACGGCAGCCTGGTTCTGACCACCCACAGCCATGGCACAGCTCTGCAGGTGTTTCTGTATTTAAGCTAATTTTGTTCTCTCTTTTAGGTTTAGCTACTGTTATTTAACTGATGCTACAATTCCCTTATCCAAGTAAACATGCATTATAATGTTAAGAGTATTTTTCAAATAGTTTCATTTTTTAAAAAAATCCCTTATTAGAAACTAGGAGTGAAGCTGGTGTCGTTTTTCTCAGTAGGGACCCAAATTTAAAAGGCGTCCCTAGCCCGACAGCATTTCCTAAGTGAGCCTTTCCTGTTTAGCTGCAGAGCAGAAGGTAGCAGTGTCACTGGCAGCTGCTTGCAAAGTACAAATTATATAACGTGCAATGTAAGCAAAGGGCAGCCACTTAGGCTGGACAGAAGGTAGCCATTCCCACTTTGATGGTGGATGTCCTTTTATGTGCTCTGACCTGGAGATCCCACAAACAGAGTAAGAATGATGCAACTAATGGAGGCAGCTATTCCTGCCCAGTGTCTGATATGGCCAGGGACTTGGGAAATACTAGTTTGCCTGCCCCTGGGACAGTGCAGAATGGACCTGGGATGGGGCGGGACTGGGGAGGGCCCAGGACTTGAAACCCTCCAGCCTCCAGCCTTTCTCCCTCCACCCTTCTAATATGCAAGCTCATGTTTTAATAGAGTAAGACTGAAAAGTGTAGAATAAATGGCTACATTTTTTGAAGCTGGACATTCCTGGGTTGGCTACACCCTGCCTTCCCTTGTTCCATTCATTCCCCCACCTTTTCTCCCCACCCGCTCATTTTTACCCCTCTTGTCTTTCCCTTGCCTCTCCCGCCTTCTTCCCTCTCTCCCCTCCTCTCTCTCTCCTCTCTCTCCCTGCCTCCCGTTTGCCCCTTCCTCTTCCCTTCCACCCTTTCTTTCATTCAACTTACATTTATTTGAGGTCTACCACCTCTCAGATAGTAGGAAAACAAAATGAAAAATGCCATCCTGGCCCAAAAGAGATGACACTCATTCCGTCAGCATCTCGTTGGAGAGCTCCTTGGTACCAGGCCCTTCTGCCGGTGTTTGAGGCACATGATGGACTAAACGGGGTCACGGTCCCCATCCTCATGGAGCCTCCTAGAAGGTATAAAGAAGCAATCATAATACAGTGGGTAACGCCAAAGGTCCACACCGGGGAGTCACGAGCGACTCCCGGCAGGATATGGTGCTTGAGCAGAGCCTTGAAGGAGAGGCAGCCCACAGCCCCGTAGGCAAAAGGGGGAACAGGCGCCCAGGCAAGAAGGTATTTAAGAGCACAACACACTTGGGGACCTACAAGAACGTGACGTGACAATGCCTGTGGGAGAGGGGGGCTCGCTGAGGTCAGAGACCCCGGGAAGGTGCCGGGTGCAAAGGTCCTGCTGGGCCAAGGAAAGGAATCTGAAATGGGTACTGAAGACCACAGTGAACCATTTAAGGACTTTAAATAGGTGAATAGCAAGATGAGATTTGCGTGGTTAAAAGATAATTCCAGGAAAAGGACTGGAAAGGAACAGTGTTAGAGGGAGAGCAGCCAGTGGACAGGTTGTCTCAGTCATCCCAGTGGGTGATGGACCCACTCAATACTGGTCTCTTGAAGACTTTCCTATGGTACATTTTTAGTCCTGTTCCAAGATATGTAGACTTCCTGTACAGACCGAGCCATATGTCCTTTTCTTTCTTCATGTCTGCCCTAAAGTTCTCTATCAAAACTAGGGACCCATACTTCAGCTCCTGTGGAAAACAATTTGGCATTTCCTCAAAAAGTAAAACTAAGAATTGCCGCATGACCCAGCAGTTCCACTCTAAGTATATGCCCTGAAGAACTGAAAATAGCTACTTAAAAAAACACATACTTATGCAAAAATGTTCCTAGCAGCAAAAGGTGGAAAGAGCCCAAATGTCCACCAATGGATAAATGTGGTATATCCATGTAACGGAATATTGTCCAGAAGATGAGGGACATGATAAGTCCCCTGTTGTTCCCCTGATGGAGGGTGACCTTGCTTGAAACAATCCTTTCTTGTCTTTTACTAATAACTTCTTGCCCTTCCCTCCTCCCTATTAAAAAAAAAATTCATTTTGTACAATTTCTCGTAACCTCCTCCTACTTGCTAGATGGGATGCTGTCTGATTCATGAATTGCTTAACAAAGCTAATTAGATCCCAAATTAATTTGGTTAAATTTTGTTTTTTAACAAAACCAAATAACATATTTAAGAAACCTTGTGAAAGAGGCACTTTTAGATGTTGCACAGGTTCAGATTTGAGTACAGGAAGCCCAGAGAAACAAACTCTTCCCATGACCCCATGACAGAGCCTTTGCCAAACACCACCTTTGATTCATCACATCTGTTCCTATTTCAGATGACTTCATCTCTGGCAGAAAAAGTAAAAGAAAGTGGTCAACAGTTGGAAAAATCTAAATCAAAACACAAAGTTGAGCCAAAAGAGGAGAATAGCCCATAAAATTATAAAGTTGTCCTCTATTAAATAAGCTTTAAGCTTTTAGGAAAAATGTGGAATCACATTTTCCTAAAAGAATGGTTTTTAATTGTTTTTCTTTCACTTCTCTCTTTTCATATTTAAATTATACAAGTAGTAATGATCTTTCTAGAAGAAATCCATATACAGGTATTGTATAGTCCAGCTCCACAGAGCTAGAGAAGAAAATGTTAAAACCTTTGAGTGAGAAAAGGAATAAGGATGGGAATAGATGTAATTTATTTTTTTACTCTTTGCTCTTCTGTCCTGACCAAACATTTTATAGTAGGTATGTGATCATTCTGTTCTGAAATTTGATTTTTTCACTTAAACTATCCCAATTGTTTTTATATGCCCATGAGTATCTCCCACTATTCCTAACAGGTATAAAAAATGTCAGAATATAACTGTACAATAACTTATTGAACTATTGCATTTTGAAACATTAGTTTTTTTCAGTTTTCAACTTCAACAAACACTTCAGTGAACATCATTGTACGTGCATCTGGCACCTCTGTGTGTATTTGTGAGATCAATTCCTAGAAGTAGAGATACTGAGTCAAAAGCAGGTAAGAGCTTATTAAATGAGTGAATTTAATGAGGTAGAAGCAAAACAACAACTTCATTCTATCTCAGTCGTAGTCTCCCCTCCCTGCATCTTTAAGCAGACTGCCTCTCTAGTCACCCTTACTTTCAGATATTAAAACATCCAGGCTAGTCTAAAAACAAAACTTCACGTACACATCCTGTTTAAATTTCCTCTTCCCCCAGTTCAGACCTGTTTTTTAATATTTTTCCCCTCCTGCTTGAAGCTTCTTTTGAAACTTCCTTAACTTTACTTGAGATAAGGGAAGAGAGGACAACCTATCTTAGTCTCTTTTCCTGATAATTCTTGTCATTTGAGTGATGGACTAAAGATTACAGAATCAGTTTGGGTCCATACTTTTTGCAATTCTTTCATAGATGACCCAGAACCTATCTTTGGAATAAAAGGAAAATTATCACCTATTGTTATCAGGTTTAGAACATTAACCCAGATAAGGATATGCCCTATTTAATACTCTATATATGCATTTTTTATTTTGACAGACATTAATAAATAACACTCCAAAAATAGTCAAATTGTTGCTCCAGGAGGAGGGAGTTCCTATGCTCTGGGCAAGTTCACTATGAATTTGATGAGACCAAATAACAACAGAACGTTGTGGGTAAAAAGGGGCTCTTACCAAGCTTCATTCTCACAGCAGTAGGTCGAGTGCTAGGCTCCTGTCTGCCTGTCTCTGCCCCCGGCTCCAGGCTCTGCTCCCCAGGCACTGCCTCCGCTTGTGGCTCCATCTCCTCTTCCTCCTGCTCTTCGCACTAGGCTCTGCTCTCCCCTCTCTCCTGCTTCCCTCTCTCCATGCTCTCTTCTCGTTTCCTCTTGGCTCTCTGCTTCCTCACATGGGGCTCCCTGCTTCTCTTCCTAAAGCAGTATCAGCTGGTAAACCACCCACTTCCAAAGGGCACGCAAGTAGACTAAATATTGCCTCATTGCATGTATACAATGGGAGATATTAAGATCAGGTGAGAATCCTGGCCATAAAATTTCCATTTTCCCTACACAAATGTTCATTCTCACTAAGAATATATCAAAGATAACTTATTTCCCTTCACCCAAATTTTTAATCTTTTTCATTCTGATATATGGAAAATGTAGCATTTCTATGTCAATGATCAAACAGCTTTTCATTTATTTATCTATTGGCTATCAATACCTAGTTTTCTGTGACCTGTCAGCACACATCCTTTTCTATTTTCTATTGAGTTTTCTTTTTCTTCTTGGCTTTTATATCTTATATATATTAAGAAAATTTGTCCTTTTAAATCATAAATATATATCTGAAATAGAAAGCTGGATGACAGGTAGATGATTGATGATAAATAGATAGATAATTGATAGAGAGACAAATATATCTTGCCAGTGTTTAGTGTGACCTTTCACTTCACTTATGGTGTTGGTTTTATATACCTGTTTTTAACATTATGATAATCAAACACCAATCTTGGAACATTGCTTAATAGACCTACTTCATATACATTTTCTATGGCTTTTGAATCAGTTTTGGTGATTTTCATTTTTTCTGGAAAATCACTAGTTTCTTTGTGATCTCTCATTATGTTTACTTAAATCTAATAACTACTTTTCTCTTTGCCTATTATTTTTCCCCATTTGTATTCTGACTTTTAAATTTGAGTATTTATTGTTCCCTGTTCCTTCTACTTATTTAGGCTAGCTAGTTGATTTCCCAAATAACTAAAAATTTGTGATTTATTTATCAATTAAAGTTTGTTTTCTATTTTCTAATTCATTAATTTATACTACCAGGTTCAATTCCTTTATTTGGTTTTCCTAGGTGTACTTTGTTCATCTATTCTAACGTCTTGGGTAAGGAAATCTTGAATTTTTAATATTTACTTTTGTTTAATCCTGTAATAGTTTAAATTATATTCTTTCTAGTACTGAAGGGGATATAATCTGATTTCTAGACAGTCTAAATTTTTATTTTACATTCCTTTTCTATACGGGATATTTAAGAAAGAAGCCAAGGATCATCACATTGTCCAAGCAAAAGCTACTATTTATTTAATTGTATTTTATTTGAATGTCACTCTCTGCAATACAATAGACCCAATGTGAATGGTGCCCCCAGAATTGCACGACATGGCAGCCCTGAGATGTTTGTTTTTTATTTAGCTTCTTAGGCATAAAAGTTCTAGTTTTTGCTGTTAATTCCTACTTTAACTGCATTGTCAGAGAGTAGAGTCTCTATGTTTCTAATTTTTAGTATATTAAGGATTCTTTGACTTAATATAATGGAAGATTTTTATAAAAGGTTATCTTTTGGTAAGAGTCAGTATATAACTATTAGAATATCCATATTAATCATGTCCTTCTGAATTTATAGAATTACTTATTTTTTCATATATGTGATCTGTCATGGGCTGAAAAATGTGACTTAAAAAATCTTTTACTAACACTGAATTGGCAACCATTATTACTATACAGTATGCCATTTGGTACACAAAGAGGGATAGTTTCCTGCCAGAAGCCTTTAAATCACCTTGAGGGAGATGGAACTGCATTTCTAGGACATCCAAGAAGGCGCACATGTCTAGTGAAATATTAGTTACAATCCAAGTTCTTGAGTTCTCATTAGGTATTGCCCACCACGTACATGACACATATATAAAACAGCCTGATTCATTCCTTTATGGTTTTCCAGCTTTTAAAAAATCGCACTCTGAATATTTGTATTTATTGCCTACCCAGTACCTAAACTTCCTTCCATCCCCTAACTTCCGACAGCATCGTGTGAGACTTGGTTTGAAGCAAGTTCCCACCCACCCACTATAGCATCTAAGGGGAAACAGATGGTTCGGCTCCCAACCCCTGCAGTCAGGGCCCAAGCACGTGGCCCAGGCTCAGCCAGCTGGCTCTCTGCCCAGGATGTTGAATCTGAGCAAGTGATGCAAACAAAGGGAATGGCTAGAATCATTTTTGGTGATATTGGCCTTCAGCATGAAGTCCAATATGTATCTCAAGGAGGACTGACTCTTTTATTATTAAAAGAACTGCAGTCAATTTCTATTACTTGCATTCAAGACCTTGATTGCTCTACACACAGCTAGAATTGCTAATATTGTTTGCTTTGTTTCTAATACATAGTTATCAGGTTAGCTAAACAGTATATATTAAAGATCAAAGGTTTAAGATCAAAACCCAATTAACCATAAAGCTGTAAAATATCTTGTATACTTTGTTCTATTTTTCTCATACACTCCTCTTATCCTGGCATCCCAAAAAGGAAATGAACATATTTTTGTTCTTATAATTAATGGATGCATGGTAGAAAACCAAAAAAGCATGAATCCTTCTTCTGAACAATTAAATTAGGTAATGTATAAATGAGATTAGTAGTCCTAAATTGGATTTTCCTAGATTTGTTGTATTAACTTTTAGCTTAGTACATGAGTGAGTTGGTTCCAGAACTGGGATAGAGAAGCTAGGAGAAATGATTATGTTCATACACACTTCACACTGGTAAGACTCATTCTATCAAATCCTTCATGGATCACTTTTTCCCTAAATGTAAGACAGCGAAATGTAATGCTATTTTATGTCTTTTTTCAAGGGAAAAAATCTTTACCAGATCCTCATGTTCTTATCTATGGAGGAGTCTCAAAGTTCTGCCCCATTATTGTGGGGATATTAAATGCCAAGCTCTTGTTTGAAAATACAGGATACTTTCAATAAGGCAACTGAATTGCAGAGCAATCGATTCTCTGCCTTCAATGAAAGTTAGACACTTTTGCTTCATTAAAATTCTGTCATTAAGCCATCTCTCTTTCTAAAGTATTTCCTACTGCGATTTCATTTTGTTTCAATGATTCCCATTCTCATTTTACAAAACCTTCTTGAATCCTATTACCATGACAACAAGGCAACCTATTAAGTACTTCATGACAACTAAAGGCAGCAGAGTTGAATCCAGCCGTAAAAGCTCATATATGGAGGATTTGTGGCATAATGATAAAATGGTGTTTACCAGCAGCTTTAAGAAGAGTTAAAATTATTGTTTCATTGATACTTTTTAGAAATGTTGAACTGTTTAAACAACACATAGGGAGGGTTTATATGTGTCAGGCAGTGTTATAAACCTATAAAGTAAAAATGTGAACTTTCCTAGCCTTCTGAATGATGTGCTCTTATTATTCTCATTTTACAGATGAGAAAACTGAGACATAGAACATTTAACTTGCTCAAGGTCACAGGGCTAGTAAATGTCAGAAGCTGGTTTCAACCCCCTGTAGTTTGGGTCTTCTGCCTATTACTGAGTTACATGGTGTTAACTTAAAATAGTTTACATACATTAAAATTAAAATATGAATAAAATTTAATGTTTAGTGGCAAATAGTCAACACTGCTTCCACATCACAGAGAACTGTCATGCCTTTGGCAAGGCAACTGTGTATTCAGTCCCAGCTGGCTGGTCTTCGGCTCCACTAGGGAGCTAAACAAAGCCAAACAGAAGGAAAAGAGCTGACATTTCTTGAAAGAACCATGTTCTTGAGAACCTTTATACACTTAATCTCATTAGTACTTATAACACAATAGGTATTTTCATCTCTGCCTAATGATTAGGAACTGAGACAGAGAGGCTGAGCAACCTAAAACCAAGACTATTCAGAGGCAAAGCCAGGAATCAAACAGCCCGGCTCTTTCTGCCATACATGGCCAGTGTTTACCAAATTTAGTACCACTGAAAACCTGAAAGCCCAGACTGAAGTGGGAACTCTTACCTGACCCATATAGATAGCTTCCTTTGAGTAAAAATAGCATTTCCTCTACTCTTTGGTTCATGTGCTGTACTAATTATGTCTTCAATCTGTTGCATTGTAGAGGAGGAAAAAATTTTCCTTGACCTTCTTAGGGTCCCCTGCCTGAATCTGAAAATTAAACTAGCAAAGAAAGATTAACAAAAGAAAAGCATACACGTTTACTGAGTATACGTTTTACTTGACACCTGCATGAGGAAATGAAGACCTAAAGAAATAGTGAAATCTGAGCATTTTACACTAGGTTTTGTTAGGTAGGAAGATAGACATGAGCAGTGGGGAAAGGGGAACATGAGGTTCAAGGAAAACAAAATGCCCAAAGTCTGCCCAGGTAGGGGGTCCCAGGTGAAGATAACAAAGGCTTTGCAGGGAGGTAACTTCTTGCCTTTCAGGACCAGGCCATAGTGGTCCCAACCGGGTCCCAATGCAGGCCCAATTGAACAAAACTAAGAACTGCCCAAACCATACCTCCTTATAATATCATTAAAATACAATTGCAGTTACCCCCTTCTCCCCCCAGAAAATGGGCTTGTCTGTGTGCATTTTGGGAAAAGACATGCCTACCAAGAGGAATGGGTGTATAACTAAAGCTGTCAATCAAATGACCTCACCCTGTCAATCAAAATAAGTGCCTCCCAGCTAGGTGGTGATAAACAGACTCTCCTCTAAAGATAAGGTAAACCCTTTGTCTACCTTGACTCTGGCCAGCTCCTCCATTGGAGTGTTTTCAAATAAAGCTTTCACTCTGCTTTGCTATTGTGTCTCTGTCTTTCAGTTCTTTGCTGCAGTGGGGACAAGAACTGAGGAGAATGAACTCAACCTGTAACAGATTGGATGAAGACTGGATGGTCCTGGAGGCATATGACAGGTCGCAGACTATGAATTACATGTAGCGAACAGGGGGAGAGTTAGCTCGGCTGGTTTGTTAGAGTGCTTCTCAGGCGTCTCTTTGTTTTGGGAGGTAAGGAGGCTCCTTTCCTCCAGGAAGAGGGAGGGCACCTCTCACAGGAGGATTTGAAACCTGTTTCATAGGGAGGGGTGTATGGGAGGGAGGTCAGAAACAGAGAGATCCTGTTTCTGTCATTTTCTCAAACTCAGCTTAAATTATTCACTGTGCCAAGGTGCCATATTTTGAGGTAGCCCATCCCCATCACCATCCATCTCACAATAGACCATGCGATAGACCCACACTCTGAATCTGTTGGATTCCCAAGCCTGTATTGTTTTTTGTTTCCAAATTATCTTTACTGTTAATATTTTAACACTACTTCCTCCCAATAGATTCCCCAAAGTTGAATTTGGGATTTAAGGAAATAAACTTTATGTCCTCAGTACACTGAACTTATTTACCAAAACAGCTCTACCAAATTACATTGCCAAAACATGGAGAAAGTCAAGTACAAAAGATTTCCCTCATTTGTGGAATATAACAACAGCAAAACTGAAGAAACAAAATAGCAGCAGACTCAGAGACTCCAAGAAGGGACTAGCAGTTACAAAAGGAGAGGGGATAAGGGGATTGAGGAGTATTATGATTAGTACACATGGTGTGGGGGGGATGATGGGGAAGACAGTGTAGCACAAAGACAAGTAGTGACTCTGTGGCATCTTACTACACTGATGGACAGTGACTTCAGTGGGGTATGAGGGTAACTTGATAATATGGGTTAATGTAGTAACCATAATGTTTTTCATGTGAAACCTTCATAAGAGTGTATATCAATGATACTTAATTTTTTTTAAAAAAGGGAAAAAAAATTACATTGCCAAAACAAATTTACAAATGTAATACCTTATCTCAAGAGTTTTACTGCATCTTGACAGACTTGGACATTTTACAGATTTTTTAATATTTCACTAAAACATCAGAAAAACAAGATGTCTTATTATCATTCATTTTACTCATTAATATCCATTTGCAGCCACCACAAACTAGAAAGGAGATACTACAATTTTAGAAAAATACATAGAGTATTTTCTTAATAAGATAGTAGTTTCTAACAGAAACTTCTCCAAAATTCGTACAAAAAATATCTACAATAAAATATATATATATATCTACAATAAAGAGAAAAGGTGAAAATCTACAATTAATCTCAAGTTTTCCAGAAGCACACTTGGGGGCCAAGACTACATTTGTAACCTTCAATCACTGCCTCCTTCCCAGCTTTGCCACTTATCAGTCAAATGGACCTTGAGCAAGTTATCTCTCTCTGCCTTACCTGTCACATCTGTACAATGGGAAAGAAAGTAGAACCTATTTTAAAGATTGTTAAGAGAACTGAGTAAGTCTATGCATGCAGAGTTCTCAGAAGAGTAACTGGAAAAGAGTAAGTCCTAAGTACACTTAGCTAGCATTAGTCTCCATTACTATGACCTTCTCTGTCTTTTTCTAGTGTTTCTGAAAGTGTCTGATGTGTATCACTGCAGAAATACAAGATTGGGGGTGATACTCAAAGTCGGGGGTTCTCAGAGGAGTCATTAAATGGTATGAATCACATGTAATGAGAAAATTATGCCTGCCTTTTTTCAATTATCACTTAATCCTTTTGATTAAAACAAGATTAAAGTTTCAGTTTTGGTGCCAAGAATGTCTTTATAATTTCTTCAACAATTGAATATCTCCTTTTACTACCAAAGAGCAGTTTTCATACTGGTGGGGAGTAGTGTTCAGCTAGAATTTAATAACAAATTAATTTTAAGCCTATTTGCTTTAGTAAATATCTTCCATTTCTACTTTTTTACTAATGCTTTCATTTAAATAATATAAAATTTTTATATGATAACTTAAATTTTAAAGTGATGGACATATTTAAAGAAAATGTTAAATAAATAACAAGTGATAAAGAAATGTGACAAAAAAATCGAAATGCATACATAAAAGATTTAGTTGGGAAAGGCTAATCATGATACTGTAAACCAGAGGTCAGCAAACTTGTGCTGTAACGAGCCAGGAAGTTAATATTTTAGGCTTTATAGAACATACAGTCTCTGGTGCAAAGACTCAACTCTGCTACGGATAATATGTAAATGAATGGATGAGGCTGAATCCCAATAGAACTTTTATCTATAAAAACTAATGGTAGCTGGGTTTGGTCCATAGGCCATAGTTTGCTGACTTTTGCTCTAAACTATGATATCCTGAAATTAGGATCCTGAAATGTTTGATTAAAGTCCAAGTATCATTTCCAAGATTTCACTATGGAAACAGAAAATAATAAAATAGTTAGAGATTGGGAGATTTTTCTGCAAGCGTAGTGATTACCTACTACTTTCTTAAAAGGCCGTAGCAGGGATTTTAGATTAAAACACAGCTTCAGAACTTAAAGAAGAAAGAAGATAAACAGAACCTAAGCATCCTTTCCTAATTCATGTAAAAAGCACATGCATAATAAATATGTGAGGTGATGGACGAGATAATTAACTTGATGGGGAAATGTTTTCACATTGTGCATGCATATGAAATCATCACTTGTATACTTTGAATAGCTCACACTTTTATTTGCCAATTATACCTCAACAAAGCTGTAAACAAAAACCCACAATGTAATTATTGGTTTTCTAAAATTACATACTGAAGTCACTCAGCTAAATTATTTCTTGTGTAATACTACTGTGTATGTATATGTGTGTTTTTAAAGAAGATCCAGCAATAGCTTTGCCTTTCATGATAAAAGATAACCTAAATATGGTCTCATGGACTTTTAATTTTGTGGCAAGTTAACTGTCACTGTGATGATGTAAGCAAATTTTTTGTAAGTTTTTAAATAAAAATAAATAAATAATACACGTGTAGACCTTACCAAGCATCAGGCACAATTCTAGCAGTTTAAATGTCTGAACTCGCCTGTTCCTCCTAAAAATTATTCGAGGTTGGTAGTATTATATTCATTCTCATTTACAGAGAAGGGGAGTGAGGCAAAGGAGGTATTTGGACCTAAGCAGGAGTCTCGGAGCGCATTTCCTGCTGCCACTCAACATAAGACAGAGTGAGTGGTTGGTTGGGTTTCCCTGAGACCTTTAACTCAGCTTCAGATCTGCTAAGTATGGTGGAAATTATCTTGCTGGTGCAGCTGAGAGAAGCTCAAGGGCTTGTACAGGGTAGAATACTCCTTGAGGAAGAATGAGAGTAATTGAGAGCAATTTCAAGTGATAGGTTACAAACACTTTGTGGGCCTGAAGTAACTAGCTTTGTGGTTAAGTCCTGACATCCATAGCCTCAGACAGTTGGGCCAGGGGGAGACTGCTAAGCTGTTTGCAGTGGTTAGACAAAGGCAGAAGGAAGCACTGTGGAGGCTTTAAATGCCTATTAGGCTGGAAGGGCATCCTCTTGTAATTCAATTAAATGTTAATTTAAAAACTTAAAATAATACTTCCCTCCCAAGCTCTGATGCATATAATTTTTTCAAATCTGGCTATAAACTGATCTTAATGTTATGTACCAACATGAGTTATAGTTCATCTTCATAAACTTTGCTGTTTCTGAATCATGCAAGAAATGTGTGAAAGTTATTGCTGATGGCTCTCATACGTGTCCCATTTAGACAGAAGCATAAAGGACAATACCTAGTAGTGATTATGGAAATCAAAAATGGAAGAACTATAGCCTAAAACAATCAGCTTGAGGAAAGGCATGCTTACACCTCCCCTACCCCAACTACGGGAAACATGACTTGGGATGATAACAACGAATCTCAAAATCAGCTTCTAAGGCTGCTGTTAGCAATTGTTCTGGAAATTGTCAATACATTTTCATTTGGAAGTTAAAACTTTAATGTCTTTTGAAATTTGGAATAAAAAGAATGATATTGTTAAGCAACAAATTTGGGTTTAATGAAGTTTTCTTGTTTGGTTTGTTTCAATATGATTTCAGAAATTATATGAATAGTGAAGAAAATAGAGGAAATTTGGGGATATTATCCACCTCAATGGATACTGTCCAGTTGTGCCTAAAGCAGCTGTCAGAGAGGCACCTGGACGTGTCCTGCTGGCAGCAAGAAGGACATGAACAGACTTGGTCCTCTACACCCCACACCATGCTTTCTGATTCCCCTTTTTAATTATTACTCTTCGCCCCCCACCCCCTACACTGTTCTTTCTTTCCTTCTCTGCACTCTCAGAACCTCTACCTTTCCTGGGACATTTATAAGGCAGCAAAAAGAAGAGAAATTAGGTACATCTATCCCATCGCCAAATCTCTCTCCACATTCTCACCTGTTCACAAAGTTGACCTTGTGACTGGAGTTTCTCTTTGTTCTTGTAACAAACAGATCTTTAGAAAACGGAGATTTACTAGTGAGTATGAAGGACAAGAGTAATCTTTAAAATGGACATTTTTAATAGTAATCTTTTCCCAAAAATGACTTTAGAAAGCTTTCAGAGACATGTTCAAATGAACATTATTAAATTGAAACAAATCGGTGGCATTTTAGGACAAATGATAAATACAAGTTAAAAAAAAGAGAACTGGAGTGAGTTCATATACAAACACACCCCCATGTCTTTTTACAGATGGGTGGCACAGCTCTATGGGATTCAATTCAGAGAAGAATGCACAGTTTATTCCATTATTCACGGTCAACAGAAAAAGAAATGATAACAGCTTCCCAGAAGGAGCCCACTATTTCCTCAGCATTGTGACAGGAAGCACACCAAAAAGTCTCACAATATGCACCTCCTACTATCCCCCAAATCAAAACTCCTAACTTACTCTTTTACAAAGAAGTTTGGAAGTCAGTGCTCAGCAAAATATGGGCATTAGAGTGGAGAAACACAGCAAAAAAATGTAGAAGCTACTGATTAGGTACATTCTAATTACCTTTATAAACTCTTCTTATACTGTCAGAAATTAGCTTTTCTTATTAGCTTATGTAATAAGAAATCATCTTACCAGAGGACCTATGTGTTAGCCATGTCTCTGATAGAAAAAATATATCTTAAATCTGTGATCCTTGACCAATCACCTATTATCCCTGTAGGTCTCCAATTCACATCTTCTGCACACAGAACATTTCTGGGGAAACGATGTTTTCACTCTTCTTGGAGGCTTGGGCTCCAGGTCCTATGTGCTCTCCTATCCCAGAACCAGGCTGGCCACCAATGAGCAGCTCAAAAAATGTAAATAGCAAAAGTGTACCTGTTTTCTAAACTGATTTGTCCTAATCTATCAATATTTTATCCCTTAACAGATGTGAAAGCAGAACATCAACAATGTTTAATCTGTTTCATTCATTATACCTTTAAATTAGACTTTAAAAATATCAGACACTACACCACTGCACTAAAAACTAATCAGTGTTATGAACAAGAACTGAGCCAATTAAACACAGCATCACTGTTGGCTTTGCTAAAGAACAAATCCTAAGGAGAAAAGGTTCTGAGCACTGGAGCCATATGAGGTAACTCAGGCTGAGGAGACATTCTCATAGAACCTCCTGGAATTCTGCTATTTGAGATGACAGTTACAAAAATTCCCTTCCAGTATAATACATCTTAACCAAGTGCTTATCCCAAGGAGACTGTACATTAATAAGTTTTTGGCTATTTAAATACTACTTGAAAATAAATTACATGCTCTCTCTCTCTTACACACACACACACACACACACACACACACTCACAGGCACATGCTGCAAGGTGTCTAGGGATAGCGAAGGAGAGTTTAAGGGTGTTCTCCACGTCAACGTGTTCTGTCGAAACCTGTAACAAAGCCAGTTCTTAGACAAGTGATTTTCACAGGTACTAAAGAAGTAAGGTACAGAAGTAGTGGAAGAATTTCACAATATATGTAAGTCAGATCTTTATGCCATACACCTTAGGCTTATTCAGGGCTATATGTCAATTATATCTCAATAAAATAGGGAAAAATTACCGAAAGAAAAAAATATGAGGATGCGGGCAAAAAATGAATATGTGATGAGATGATAAGAAGCTGAAAGGATGGAGTGTCCTAGCTCAGGCACTAAAATGAGCACATTAAATGAATTTCAACAACTTTATCTCAAATTCATTCGATTATTCAATCTATAGAACATTCGGATGGGCCAGAATGCATAAGGAGTAAGTAAAAAAAACTCAAAACATTTTTGGAATTCTGCATATAACTCCAGCTGATAGGATTTTCCCTCAGAAATCTATCTCCAGAAAGGCAAAGTTTTTCTCAGCTGCTTTCAGTGTCATGCTAGTTTGACTGAACTTAAGTGAGTCCTTTTTTCATTTTCTTAAGAGTTTTTTTAATTAGTGCTGAGCGTTAGCAAACCATACAGATAAGCTGACAAATGACCAAACACATGTTAATAAAGAATTGCTCAAAATTCCCTTGATACTAGTAAGAAATAATTGGTACCCTTCTTCAAGCTTTCCTAGAAGAATGACAAATGAAGGGGAAATGCCTTTATTTCAAAGGACTTTTATCAGCTCTGGATCATAAAACATGCCAATTCTCCTTTTTTATTATAAAGAAAATATAACAGCAATAATTCTAAAGGAATACTGATCAATGTTACAGAGTTGTACATCTGTCAAAATACAAATCCCTTGGCATTTAGAGAATTTGAGGACACAAACCTGCTAAGTGTCTTGGGCTGGTTCCTTCACAGAAGTCACACTAAGCAAACCACATTTTTTGGTGTAAAGACACAAATACACTCCATAGTAGTAAATGAAACAAACAGAATAATCTATCATCATTTGGAAGTAAATGTATAGCTGCTTATTTGCTGGGATCAAAACAAATGAAGGGAAAGGTAGACTTATTTAAAAAGCCATTAACACAAAGAAATAACCTCCCACTGTTGTCCAACATAAAGACATAATCAGCTTCTATAAAATTTAGGCAAGACTGACCAAAACAGAGTGCAGGCAAAATCTGGGGAAATATGTGTGTTAATAATGGTAACAACAAAATTTGAGGAGTTGGTAACAACTCAAACTTTTCTTCGTCCCAAATGGTTTTTTTAACTATTTCTCTATCTGCAACCTAATATTAGCATATTCATTTGCCACTTCCTTATATTGCGTGATATAAAGTGGCATTTTTAATATACTTTGCACTATACAGATTTAGTCCTGCAAGGTCTGGGTCTGAAACATCAGTGATTCACCTTTAAGTGAGATTCTCCATTTGCTTTTTTAGAATGTATACACTTCTTGGAGAATTAAAATTACCTCTAGAATTAGGTGTGGGTATTTAGAAATAAGGCTGCATTCTAATTTTAAATACTAATTCTGTGACTTTGAAAAATTAAAATTAACTATTTTATAGTTCATTGGAAGTTGAAATGTTGAAATGTTGAAATGGTTCCCTTTCGACTTCCAATGAGCTGTAAACACAGTAAATATTAATATTAAAAATCATAGAGGGGTGGAGCCAAGATGGCGGCGTGAGTAGAGCAGCGGAAATCTCCCAAAACCACATATATCTATGAAAATATAACAAAGACAACCCTTCCTAGAATAAAGACCAGAGGACACAGGACAATATCCAGACCACATCCGCACCTGAGAGAACCCAGCGCCTCGCGAAGGGGGTAAGATACAAGCCCCGGCCCCGCGGGAGCCGAGCGCCCCTCCCCCCAGCTCCCGGCGGGAGAAGAGCAGGCAGAGCGGGAGGGAGACGGAGCCCAGGGCTGCCGAACACCCAGCCCCCGCCATCCGGGCCAGATCGCACACACAGTGTGTGCGCAGTGGGGGCCCTGGATACTAGGGAAACAGGGCAGCAAGAATAGTGAGTGGGTACCAGAGGCCTGGCACTGGAGGACATAAGAAAAGCGAGCAGCCTTTTTTTTTTTTTTTCTGTTTTGTTTTGGCGAGCGCTTTTTGGAAGTCTTAAAGGGATAGGGACCCCAATACTAGGGAAACACAGCAGCAAGACCGGTGAGCAGATGCCTGAGGTTGGCGCCAGAGAATAAAGAAAAATGAGCAGCCATTTTTTATTTTTACTTTTTTAATTAAATTTTTTTTTTTCTTTTTTTTGTGGTCGTTGTTTTGTTTTGGTGGGTGCTTTTTGGAAGTCTTAAAGGGGCAGGGTGGGACACTTAATCTAGAGGTAGGGAATTCGGGATCTCTGGGCACCCTAACCCCTGGGCTGCAGGGAGCTTGGAGGCACCTTACAGAGATAAATAGCCTCCAGGTCGCTCCCCCTCCAACGCGACTCCACCATTTTGGTGGGGCAGCCCGAGCCAGGCCATGCCAACAGCAACAGTGGAGATAAACTCTATAGCAGCCGGGCAGGAAGCAGAAGCCCTGTCTGCACGCAGCTGCGCAGCACAAGCCACTAGAGGTTGCTGTTCCCCCAGGAGAGGAGGGCCACAAACCAGCGAGAAGGGAAGTTCTTCCAGCTGTCACTTGTCCCAGCTCTGCAAACTATTGCTAATACCATGAAAAGGCAAAACTACAGGCAGACAAAGATCACAGAGACAACACCAGAGAAGGAGACAGACCTAACCAGTCTTCCTGAAAAAGAATTCAAAATAAGAATCATAAACATGCTGACAGAGATGCAGAGAAATACGCAAGAGATATGGGATGAAGTCCGGAGGGAGATCACAGATGCCAGAAAGGAGATTACAGAAATGAAACAAACTCTGGAAAGCTTTATAAGCAGAATGGATAGGATGCAAGAGGCCATTGATGGAATTGAAACCAGAAAACAGGAAAGCATAGAAGCTGACAAAGAGAGAGATAAAACAATCTACAGGAATGAAACAATATTAAGAGAACTGTGTGACCAATACAAAAGGAACAATATCCATGTTATAGGGGTACCAGAAGAAGAAGAGAGAGGAAAAGGGATGGAAAGTATCCTGGAAGAAATAATTGCTGAAAACTTCCCCAATCTGGGGGAGGAAATAATTGAACAGACCACGGAAATACACAGAACTCCCAACAGAAAGGATCCAAGGAGACAACACCAAGACACATAATAATTAAAATGGCAAAGATCAAGGAGAAGGAAAGAGTTTTAAAGGCAGCTAGAGAGAAAAAGGTCACCTATAAAGGAAACCCATCAGGCTAACATCAGACATCTCGACAGAAACCCTACAGGCCAGAAGAGAATGGCATGATACATTAAATGCAATGAAACAGAAGGGCCTTGAACCAAGGATACTGTATCTAGCATGACTATCATTCAAATATGATGGTGGAATTAAACAATTCCCAGACAAACAAAAGCTGAGGGAATTTGCTTCCCACAAACCACCGCTACAGGACATCTTAAAGGGACTGCTCTAGATGGGAGCACTCCAGGAAAGAGCACAGAACAAAACACCCAACATATGAAGAATCAAGGAGGAGGAATAAGAAGGGAGAGAAGAAAAGAATCTCCAGACAGTGTATATAACAGCTCAATAAGCGAGCTAAGTTAGGCAGTAAGATACTAAAGAGGCTAACCTTGAACCTTTGGTAACCACGAATTTAAAGCCTGCAATGGCAATAAGTACATATCTTTCAATAGTCACCCTAAATGTTAATGGACTGAATGCACCAATCAAAAGACACAGAGTAATAGAATGGATAAAAAAGCAAGACCCATCTATATACTGCTTACAAGAAACTCACCTCAAAGATATGTACAGACTAAAAGTCAAGGGATGGAAAAACATATTTCAGGCAAACAACAGAGAGAAGAAAGGAGGGGTTGCAATACTAATATCAGACAAAATAGACTTCAAAACAAAGAAAGTAACAAGAGATAAAGAAGGACACTACATAATGATAAAGGGCTCAGTCCAACAAGAGGATATAACCATTCTAAATATATATGCACCCAACACAGGAGCGCCAGCATATGTGAAACAAATACAAAGAGAACTAAACGGGGAAATAGACTGCAATGCATTCATTCTAGGAGACTTCAACACACCACTCACCCTAAAGGACAGATCAACCGGGCAGAAAATAAGTAAGGACACAGAAGCACTGAACAACACAGTAGAGCAGATGGACCTAATAGACATCTATAGAACTCTACAACCAAAAGCAACAGAATATACATTCTTCTCAAGTGCACATGGAACATTCTCCAGAATAGACCACATACTAGGCCACAAAAAGAGCCTCAGTAAATTCCAAAAGATTGAAATCCTACTAACCAACTTTTCAGACCACAAAGGCATAAAACTAGAAATAAACTGTACAAAGAAAGCAAATAGGCTCACAAACACATGGAGGCTTAACAACATGCTCCTAAATAATCAATGGTTCAATGACCAAATCAAAATGGAGATCCAGCAATATATGGAAACAAATGACAACAACAACACTAAGCCCCAACTTCTGTGGGACACAGCAAAAGCAGTCTTAAGAGGAAAGTATATAGCAATCCAAGCATATTTAAAAAAGGAAGAACAATCTCAAATGAATGGTCTAATGTCACAATTATTGAAATTGGAAAAAGAAGAACAAATGAGGCCTAAGGTCAGCAGAAGGAGGGACATAATAAAGATCAGAGAAGAAATAAATAAAATTGAGAAGAATAAAACAATAGAAAATATCAATGAAACCGAGAGCTGGTTCTTCCAGAAAATAGATAAGCCTCTAGCCAGAATTATAAAGAGGAAAAGAGAGTCAACACAAATCAACAGTATCAGAAACGAGAAAGGAAAAATCATGATGGACCCTACAGAAATACAAAGAATTATTAGAGAACACTATGAAAACCTATATGCTAACAACCTGGGAAACCTAGGTGAAATGGACAACTTCCTACAAAAATACAACCTTCCAAGACTGACCCAGAAAGAAACAGAAAATCTAAAGAGACCAATTACCAGCAATGAAATTGAAGCGGTAATCAAAAAACTACCAAAGAACAAAACCCCCGGGCCACATGGATTTACCTCGGAATTTTATCAGACATACAGGGAAGACACAATACCCATTCTCCTTAAAGTTTTCCAAAAAATAGAGGAGGAGGGGGTACTCCCAAACTCATTCTAAGAAGCTAACATCACCCAAATACCAAAACCAGGCAAAGACCCCACCAAAAAAGAAAACTACAGACCAATATCCCTGATGAACGTAGATGCAAAAATACTCAACAAAATATTACCAAACCGAGTTCAAAAATACATCAAAAGGATCATACACCATGACCAAGTGGGATTCACCCGAGGGATGCAAGGATGGTACAACATTCGAAAGTCCATCAACATCATCCACCACATCAACAAAAAGAAAGACAAAAACCACATAATCATCTCCATAGATGCTGAAAAAGCATTTGACAAAGTTCAACATCCATTCATGATAAAAACTCTCAGCAAAATAGGAATAGAGAGCAAGTACCTCAACATAATAAAGGCCATCTATGATAAACCCACAGCCAACATTATACTGAACAGCGAGAAACTGAAAACATTTCCTCTGAGATCGGGAACTAGACAGGGATGCCCACTCTCTCCACTGTTATTTAACATAGTACTAGAGGTCCTAGCCATGGCAATCAGACAAAACAAAAACATACAAGGAATCCAGATTGGTAAAGAAGAAGTTAAACTGTCACTATTTGCAGATGACATGATACTGTACATAAAAAACCCTAAAGACTCCACCCCAAAACTACTAGAACTGATATCAGTATACAGCAAAGTTGCAGGATACAAAATCAACACACAGAAATCTGTGGCTTTCCTATACACTAACAATGAACCAACGAAAGAGAAATCAGAAAAACAACTCCATTCACAATTACATCAAAAAAAAATAAAATACCTAGGAATAAACCTAACCAAAGAAGTGAAAGACTTATACTCTGAAAACTACAAGTCACTCTTAAGAGAAATTAAAGGGGACACTAACAGATGGAAACTCATCCCATGCTCGTGGCTAGGAAGAATTAATATCGTCAAAATGGCCATCCTGCCCAAAGCAATATACAGATTTGATGCAATCCCTATGAAACTACCAGCAACATTCTTCAATGAACTGGAACAAATAATTCAAAAATTCATATGGAACCACCAAAGACCCCGAATAGCCAAAGCAATCCTGAGAAAGAAGAATAAAGTAGGGGGGATCTCACTCCCCAACTTCAAGCAGTACTATAAAGCCATAGTAATCAAGACAATTTGGCACTAGCACAAGAACAGAGCCACAGACGAATGGAACAGACTAGAGAATCCAGACATTAACCCAAACATATATGGTCAATTAATATTTGATAAAGGAGCCATGGACATACAATGGCGAAATGACAGTCTCTTCAACAGATGGTGCTGGCAAAACTGGACAGCTATATGTAGGAGAATGAAACTGGACCACTGTCTAACCCCATATACAAAAGCAAACTCAAAATGGATCAAAGACCTGAATGTAAGTCATGAAACCATTAAACTCTTGGAAGAAAACATAGGCACAAACCTCTTAGACATAAACATGAGAGACCTCTTCTTGAACATATCTCCCCGGGCAAGGAAAACAAGAGCAAAAATGAACAAGAGGGACTATATTAAGCTGAAAAGCTTCTGTACAGCAAAAGACACCATCAGTAGAACAAAAAGGACCCCTACAGTATGGGAGAATATATTTGAAAATGACACATCCGATAAAGGCTTGACGTCCAGAATATATAAAGAGCTCACACGCCTCAACAAACAAAAAACAAATAACCCAATTAAAAAATGGGCAGAGGAACTGAACAGACAGTTCTCCAAAAAAGAAATACAGATGGCCAACAGACACATGAAAAGATGCTCCACATCGCTAATTATCAGAGAAATGCAAATTAAAACTACAATGAGGTATCACCTCACACCAGTAAGGATGGCTGCCATCCAAAAGACAAACAACAACAAATGTTGGCGAGGATGTGGAGAAAGGGGAACCCTCCTACACTGCTGGTGGGAATGTAAGTTAGTTTAACCATTGTGGAAAGCAGTATGGAGGTACATCAAAATGCTCAAAACAGACATACCATTTGACCCAGGAATTGCACTCCTAGGAATTTACCATAAGAATGCAGCAATCAAGTATGAGAAAGATCAGTGCACCCCTATGTTTATCGTAGCACTATTTACAATAGCCAAGAATTGGAAGCAACCTAAATGTCCATCGATAGATGAATGGATAAAGAAGAAGTGGTACATATACACAATGGAATGCTACTCAGCCATAAGAAAAGGGCAAATCCTACCATTTGCAGCAACATGGATGGAGCTGGAGGGTATTATGCTCAGTGAAACAAGGCAAGCAGAGAAAGAGAAATACCAAATGATTTCACTCATCTGTGGAATATAAGAACAAAGGAAAAACTGAAGGAACAAAACAGCAGCAGAATCACAGAACTCAAGAATGGACTAACAGGTACCAAAGGGAAAGGGACTGGGGAGGATGGGTGGGTAGGGAGGGTTAAGCGGGGGGAGCAGTAGGGGGGTATTAAGATTAGCATGCATGGGGGGGTGGGAGAAAGGGGAGCGCTGTACAACACAGAAAAGCCAAGTAGTGATTCTACAACATTTGCTATGCTGATGGACAGTGACTGTAAAGGGGTTTATAGGGGGGACCTGGTATAGGGGAGAGCCTAGTAAATATAATATTCGTCGTGTAAGTGTAGATTAATGATACCAAAAAAAAAGAAAAAAAAAAAAGGCAGTTCCTGTGTGGAGACCCCCAATGAGTCCTACACAAGGGTATAAAGGGCATATAAAAGTGTAGGCAAAGGGTCTGTTTGTGTTTATACAGAGGATCAAAGCCTAATTAGGCTACCCCGAAAATGAACTAAGATAGGATATGAAAAAGAACTTCCAACATCAGCACTCTCTGGAAGACTCATGCCAGAAGATGATCATCAAAACACCCCAACAAAGATCCACGCACTGCTACAGCTGTAGATGCACTCATCCAACCAGGTCCTGGACTTGCCATGGGAATGAAGGAGATATCTAAGCTGGCCTGTGCATACAGTAAAACAACAAATTTGACTGGATCTATACTGTTGGAACTCAATCAAGAATTAGGAGAAGTGCAAATTGTAGCGCTTCAAAATCTTACAACTACAGACTATTTACTGTTAAAAGAGCATGTGGGATGTGAACAGTCCCCAGGAATGGGTTGTTTTAATTTGTCTGATTTCTCTCAGACTGTTCAAGCTCAGTTGGACAATATCCACCATATCATAGATAAGTTTTCACAAATGCCTAAGGTGCCTAACTGGTTTTCTTGGTTTCACTGGAGATGGCTGGTAATTACAGGTATGCTTAGGTTATGTAACTATACTCCTATTATGTTAATGTGTGTGCACACTTTAATTAGTAGTTTAAAACCTATACATGCTGAAGTTACTCTACAAGAGGATATGTCAAAGAAATAATCAATCTTCCCATGTTTTCTTCCGCCTGCTACTTCTATAGCTTTTCTTCTTCCTTCCTAATTACAACCCTTAAATAGAATTCGTGCCTCATATCGAATTTACCGAGTATCATAATTCTTCCAAGTGGTAAAGATACCTCAAGACAAATGCTGGGCATAGAAGCCACAGGGCATAAATATGCAAAGAAGTAAAAAGCTAACCTTTTCAAACAATAAGGCTTCTCTCTCACTTACCAACTTTACATTTCCCTGTATGGCCCCGGAAGATGACTGGTTAGCCAGAGACGGGTAAGATTCCTCAAGGGAGGAACAACCTAAGACAGGCACAGTCGCAGGGGGGCCATCAGGTGAGAAATTGGGGATCAACAGAGGTGAGGCTTAGAACCTCACCCCCCCTGTTCTGAGAGAAATCTTCTGCATACGTGGATGTTTTATTGCCCTTGTCTAGCTTGGTTTAACACATAGTCTACAGGCACACACCTGATCATCTACATTTGCTCTCTTACAACACTAAACTATGTTTTCTACCTTCATGTTGTATCTACCTACCACTTCAGCATTTTATTGAAAATAATAATAATAAAGAGAGAAATGTGGTATCCACATATAAATCAAGTATAAAAATCAAATGAGTATTCATATTTGAGCTGACTGTTTATAGTTCATAATGCATGAGCAAAACCGAAAGTTTCTGTGATGACTGCCCTTGTACTGTTCACCATGTAACTTATTCACTATGCAAGAATTTGTTCTCCATGTATGAACTTGTTCGTTATGCCTCAGAAGATTGGAGACTGACGAAAATTAGGCTTGGGGTGGATTAATGATTGTGCATTGACCCCCCTATACAGAATTTTATTGTCGTTAACAACCATTTGATCAATAAATGAGAGATGCCCTCACAAAAAAAAAAAAAAAAAAAAAAGGACAGACTTCCAATGGTAAAATAAATAAGTAACCGGGATGTAATGTATAGCATAAGGAATATAGTCAAAATATTGTAACAACTTGGTAGGGTGATAGCTGGTACCTAGAATTATCATGTATATAAATGTTGAATCACTATGTTGTACACCTGAAACTAATGTAATGTAATACTGTGTGTCGACTACCCTTCAATAGAAAATAATTTTCTACAAAAAAAAAAAAAAAATAGAGGTAAAAAAAAAATCACAGAATTCATATTCAAAGTGGGGAGGGAGTCTTATTTCCAAATATAGGTATCTAATTCAAGAGGAAGTTGTGATTACTTGAGCAAAATTATGTATTTTTTATGTACAGAAAATTATTTAGACTATCTCAGTTTATAAACTGAAAAGTTAGCTGTTGTCATTTAGAATGCTGTTATGGAGTGGTAAGGCTTTTGGTTTAAAGACATACAAAATCTTTAAGAAATTAGCCTATCAGTTTTCTACTCTGCCTAAGGAAACACAACTGATCCTTATTTTGAATTTCACCAAATTATTTCTGTTTTTTTCAAAGGCTTATGCCTTGCAGTCAGCTTACGGCTTTTTGAAACTATATTTTCCAACCAAAGAGTGAAAGAATTCTTTTCTTCTTTTAGTTTTCATAAATTAAGGAGAAAAATAATCTAAGCAGTTTATACATGCAATTTTTCATTACAGTGTCGAATCTTGTCCACTTTTAATGAAATTTCATAAATTTTAGGTTTTCTTAGCTCATCTTCATATATATACACAGGTTAACTCTGGACATTTGTTTGAACCCATCCAGCTTTGCACATAGACAATCAATAAGACTACTAGGATTTGGACCAGGGAGGGGAGGAGGTGTAATAAACTTTCCTTTAAAATAACCCAGTTAATAAAGATCCAAGTTTATAAAATGGGTAGTTTGGAAAATGATTATTCAAAGATTCAGTGATTTTTCCCATTTCTTTCAGTACCAAATACCCTAAGGGCTTTGATATCAGCAATCAACCAGCATTTTGTTGATTCCCTACTATGCAAGGGCAAAGAAAGATGAGAATATCCCAGTATCTGCCCTTCAGAAACTAAAGTTTGGTGGCTGATATAAATCCATATGCAAATAATAAGAACAGTATAGCATTATGTATATTTAGACTCTTACTTTATGCCAAAATGAATTTAGGTCACTAGGTTACAATAACTAAGGGTTAAGTTTCACTTTAGAAGCACAAAGCATAGAAGAGGAAATAACAAACATGGTTCAATTTGCAGCCAAATATACAAGAACTTTAATGATGAATAGAAGAGTGGAATTCCTATAAAGAAACCATAGATTGAAATCTGGCACAATGTTAAATCACAACTTTGAATATACTTCTGAAAGTCCTTTCTATAAGTGAGTTAATATCTATCAGTAATTGGTGGGTAAATAGGTTATGCTATTTTGCCATTTCAATTCTTAAACTAAATGTTGTTGATTTCATAGATGGTCTTTCAAATTTGAAACAGCACATTGAAACATTGTTTTAGGAGAGACTCCAGAAAAAAATGGTAAGTTTGCTGGTGTCTTCTCTGTTCCTCAACCAATTGTTGGGGATCTAAATTCTTTGAGAAATACTAGATTTCTAAATGAATAGCAAAATAAAGCATTAGCCCGGTAAAGATTTGCTGGAATTATTATAGTTTGAAAACATTAGTTCCATGTTCAATCTAATCTGGAAAAAAAGTTATAGTTCATGTTTCATTTATAGTCTATACAAAGTAGTTACAGGCTGCCTGGTACATAATAGGAACTTGATGTGGACATATGTTTTTGTCTGACTAGTATCAGAATCTTTTTGGAGAAGCACCACTGCTATCCTTGGTCTGATAATTCTAGGAGTAAGCATGTAACTCAGGCCTGGCCACAGTAATTGGATCAGAAATGGCCATGTGCTGCAAGTCAGGCCAGTCAGAGTCACTGGCAAAACTCTGGCTGGAGCTGTAAGAAAAGAGGTGCTAACTGTAAGAATAATGTATGTCTTCACCTCCACACAGGAAGATCCTACCAGGAATGAAGATGATCCAGAGGAAATCATAGTTAAGAGATAGAGCAAAAGACTCCGTTTCCTGGTGACATCATTTATACATATGTATATACATAAACATATTGTGAGTTCTAGTAGCTACAGCTAAATGAGTCTTGAGTAAAGTAGCACTCAACAAATGTGAGTTCCTGTCCCCTCTCATCTTTTCCTTCTCATTTCTTTATGCATGACTTAGAAGACTACCAAAATGGGTACATTAGACTTTAATAAAACTATAGATTGTAGACTGTATAGCAAACTATTTTGTGTGAGAGACAGGAAAAAATTTTTAAATAAATATATATATTGCATTCAGTTTTTTAATTATTAATTATATGTCTGATTTGTCATTTGGAGATAGAATAAATCACAATATATCACTAGTTTCTCTTTGAATAAAAGATAAAATACATATCATAAATTTTCAAAAAAAGATTCATTGTGGTACCAAAGAAAAACCCAGATACACACTTTCATGATTCACAAGCCTAATTCTGGAAACCCCCAGAAAACTTCAGAGCACAGACTATATTGTGTTATATCAGTATTTAAGGAAAGCTCTACTGTTTGTTGAAAGACCTAACTCCAAGATATAGCCATTCCTCAACCCAGTTGTGGCTTGAAAAGTAAATATGTCACATCTCACCCTGTTCCTCAGGAAGGCAGAAAAAAATCCTAATGAAGTTTCCTTACTAAACTTAAACATAATAGTGCACTAGCTAGACCATATATAAAATTAAGGGAAGCCTGAAGGAGAAAACAGGAAATGGTGCTGGTTGTCACAGAATATTCTAAGAAAATACAAAACCATTTGTGTTTTCACTGATGTTTCTCTAGTTGAAAGACAGTGGCTGAAAATTAGGGAGGCAGGCTAAGTTGTCAGGAAACTGCACTTGCTGTCTACACTTTACAGAAAGAGAAATCGAACTGACGCTGCCTCGTTTTTGGCCCCGGGTAGGATGAGTCAAATCACTAAGACAAGGCAAATGACTCTTTTTCAAACCCCTCTCCTTTCCATGATGCCCCCAATGCAGAACTGAGTGCTTTTCCAAAACAATGCAACATACATCTGTCTGTATATACTCAGTCCATTTGTGTCTATGTGGTTTCATGCCTACTCCGGGTGCAGTCCCCACTTCTTGTACACCTACCTACATGAAAGGAAAGATGCTCCTGCAGTCCTAACGTTTGGCATAGGCAAGCTAAGCTTTCAGTGACAGCATCAGTGTTCCCATAAAAAGCAAATGTGCTTCCAAACACTTCTATACAAGTAAACAGAAAGAAGAGCAAGGCCACTTCTTTCTCAGATAATTTTTGCCCTCTTTTCAGGGCACTTGCTTAGTATGTTTTTTTCTTCCCTTTTTGTTTAATTGCTACATTTACCACCAGCGTCAGAAAAGACCATGTGCAGCCGATCTGCTGCCCCAGTGAAGACTCTGTTCAATAGATCAGTGTTTCCAAACATCACATGCCACTTGACTGGCCCTGCCTGTAGTCTTGTTTTCACTTTCTATCTGTCTTGGGCATCTTCCTCATGTATCCATAGGAGCCTGACCGCACCACATGCAGTGCCAGATGCTAGATATGCCCTGACACCAATCATGTGACACGAGGAGGATCTGCTCTTTCCCTTATAATTAAATGAGAAGACTGTGGGTATGGTGTCTGCTGCTCGGCCCCATCACAAACGCAGCCAAGAGATGCCACCGCACGTGATTCATGTAAGTACAAAGGAAAGATGCAAATATGCCCCCGATCTTTTTCATCAAGGACTGGAGCCCCATGAGGTTCGTTACCTTGTGAAGAATAGCAGGTGTTAAGGTGAATGACAGGACACAGCAATATCCAGCACTCCGTGGACTCTGTCCAAAACCATGTCACACACTTGCCTTATGCTTTAACACATCTGTCATTTCTCATTGTGAGCTGCCTAGGCACTGGGCTAGTGACAAGCCAGGATTAAACCTACTGGCAACTATTTACCTCACGTTCATCAGCATGCGCTCTGCAAACCCCTCACGCACCACAGACTGGCCAGCAGCAGCCACTGTTTGCTTTGATTACTGCTACCTCCCAGCAAACAGCAACCAGAACGGACGGCCCATCCCAGGCAGCTCACTTTCATTTCTGCACTCCCTGACCACTAACAAGCTTCTAAGAACCACATAAAAGCCAACAATCACACATTAAAACAAGGCTTTTTAAAAACAACAAAACCAAGCAGTACAAACAAGGTTTGCACAGTAATTATAGACATAAGGACACTGCGGCTAAATTACTGGTGGTGCTGGATACACAGTCTAACAGTTTGGCATAAGAGGATTAAGTAAAACAAGAAATTGTGAATTTTTTTACAACTTTACCCCATTCGATCTTGATTTTATTGATTTATCTTCAATATTAGCATGTCACCCTCTCCAAAATTATCTTTCCTCCTAGAATTGATGTCAACACCAAATAACCATCATATAATCCTGCATGATTCTTCAAACATGTATTGCTAATGGTTTAGCATTAGATCCTGAAAAATGGTGAAAAAAATTGTACAGCCACTAACAATTTTCCTAGATATATATTTCCCACAAAAGTGTCAAATTTTCAGATGGGAACTCATGTTTTCAGGCAATTTATGTAGTATTTAATATCTCAAGTAAAAGGGTAATCGCATCATAATTAGCCAGACCCACCTCCTCTCAGAAACATACACCTGACTTCTCTAAAAATACCCTATCTGTGCAGGTTCCATGGGGTTCTCAGCTTCCTATGCCCTTACTAAATAATCCAAAAAAAAAAAAAAAGAAAGAAAGAAAAGAAAAGAAATTAAGACAGAAGCAAGTATAAGAGTCCTGTACTCCTTGTACATTTCTCTTCAGTTCCACCCCTGCCTTTGTCCTCAATCTTTAGCACTTACACTGATGACCATGTGGCACATGAACCTCACAGCGTGTATTTTTCCTTGGCTTCAGTGGCCTCCTTCCCAAACCAGTCACAGACATTTCTGAACAACCTCAGGATAAAGCTATAATCCTACTAAACTGCACATTTCTTGAGAGCAGAAGCTACAGCGGCTCATTTTTTGCAGCTCCCACAGCATCTGGCAAAATGACTAGCACACAGTACATCACTGAGGCTTGAAAATATTTTTGACTTAATGTGGTTTCTCAGAAATCCTTACCTCAGCATTCTTCCTCCCTGGTCACAGTCCTGCCATCTGTCTTCCATCCCATCTCCAATCACATCTGCCCTTCATCTGTATTAAAACATTTAATATCCAACTTTTTTACATTTCTTCCTAGCCACCATGATCTCTCCATTGGCAATACAATTCCTACTCAGTCCTGGACTGCTGTTCAGTCAGTTTCCTGGCAGCCCCATCTACCACTATCAAAAGCCTGGGACCCACTGGCAAGCTTATCTCCAAATTAATTTTCCACATATATATATGCCCTTCCAGTCTATTTCTAGGCTGACTAGGATGTCTAGAGAAATGCAGAAATGGCCCAGTGCGGTATTGTGTTGAACTCCAAACAGACGAATTTGCTATCTCCCATCAACTCTTAGCTTACTCTTAGGGATTTCCCGGAACTTTTCTCTCCTTAAGGCCCCAACCCTTCACTCTTCAAGCACGTCAGATTTGCTAATGTTCTATTTCAAGAGGCTAATGTCGCCCACAAATTATATAAAATACATTCCATGCAATTAAAATGAAAAAGAAGACTTGAATTTCTCAATGCTAATTACTATGATAGCCCAGTGAAATCTATTTTTAGTGGGAAGGTCTCAGTTATGTGGCCAACCTACACTTTGGTATGTGAGTTCATTTTCTAGCAAATAGTTCATTTGAGAAGTTAAGCAGATGTGTTACCTTTACTGAAAAAAAAAAGTGCTGACGTATCTGTCATCTGTCAAGGTATGAGACCACCTTTCAAACTTTGAAACAAAAATCAAAGCTGTAAAGCTTCACTTATGCTCACCCAGGTAAGGGCGAGCTATGCTGGTTAGGCATAGTCACACTGAATTAATCAAACTGCTGATTTTACAGGGTTTAAGAAAGAGGGAAGTGGGAAGAGGGGATTGTGTTAGTTTCGAAGGGTGTAGTGAGTTTACATCAGTCTTTAAAAGTAACTGACATTGGATAAAGAATCATGCTTGTGTTTGCTTACAGAAATAGGAGTTGGTTAACTGTCCACCTTAGACACAAATTCACAGATCTGAGTCCACTGCTGATTGGCTGACTTTCAAAGCATGAGACTATCAGTGATTGGTTGGCTTTCCGAGGCCAGGTCACAGAAGCAAACTATTGCTCAGTTAAACAGGCTTAAAACCAGTTCTGTTGTTTACTGGTTATCATGTCAGCTTTTTCCTGGGAATGTGAAGTCTTCCTAAAATTCTCATACCTAAAAAATGTCCTACCTATAGTTAATTTGGTGTCCGTGGTATTTTAAAATTCTATCTAGATTAACATACCATTCCCTCAACTAAAATGGAGGATCTAAGCTGACATAGAGGCTTCATCTGATTTGTCAAAGCCTATCAATCGGTAGTGATAGCTTGGGGCGGCACATGAGAGGACTGTTACATTCCATGCCATCCAGGCCCAGCGAGAGAGAGTATCACCATTCATAACACACTGTTTGCTATGCAGAGAACAGTTGATGGCAGCGTCACCCCCAGGTCTTTCCTGATTTTGTCTAGATCCAAAGCCACTCAGAGTCTACATTTGACTAGGATGGCCTCCAGAGATGGTTATAGCGGAGATTTATTATAAAAAGAATAAATTGAACTGGCTGAGTTCTAAGCAACTGGCACTTAAAAATGACAATATTGTGGATGGAATAAAGGGTATGTGGGAACCAACGAAGACAATATCATAATTCAGTGAAATCTTGGAAAATTGAAACAGAGTGAAAGAACAGACATTTAAGTCCAGGAGGAAGAAAAATTTATTTGGAAAACATGTCATTTTCTTAATAACTTGTTATCTGAAAAAAATTCTAGATTTAATTATGAAATTTTGTAACAATGAATAAAATGTTTTCTAAAATTAATTCTTTATGATTATTAATTTAATATTGAAAATATTACATTTTTTAAATATTAGCTTTAAGTCATCTTTGTCTTAATCTGACAAAGAGGTCTTAGTCCAATAAATAATATTGCTTCCCCAAAACTTACTGCATACAGGATTGTTCACTTTTCTCCCAGGGTCTGACATGTGCACTTTCCACTATTTTGAAAGCAACTCTCAAGATCTAAGTCATAACAATTTCTGAAATAGGTGGACACAAATTTGAGTGGGACCCTTGGCTAGAGTATAAAATTATGTCACTTTGTAGTAAGAGAATCTGGCAAACCTTTCCATGTTCGTATCTCAACTTACTTTTGCCATTCGCATCACTAACAAACAACAACTCTTAGGAAGTAATTTTTATGACCCTGGTTTTCATTGTTTATGGTCCCTAAAAGGAAAACTATGACTGCCTATAATAAGAATAAAGAGAAAATGGAAGTTCTGATGAACTGATGGGATTTCTGAACTTTAAAAGTTATATAGGTCTCCAGAAATATTCAAGATTGTCAAAAGTCTGCCAGATTTTAATTTCCCTCAAATGTCGAGGGTTGAATCATGTTTTAAAATTGTACATCTTCCATACATAAAATGTTCATACATAAAAATGCACATTTGATCTTGATCTCTACTTATCAGGATTTTAACGAGACCTGAGCTCTTGATGACCTTTCTACTGAACTGACAATCTTTCTTTATACTCCAAATAGTTAATTCAGAAGATATTAGTAAGCACTTACCTCTGTAGAGTCTTCTACTAGACACACTGAGGGAAGAATAATGGATGGCAAAAAGACTGTACACAAAAATTACAGATAAGCAATAACAAACAATATGATTTAATATCAACATATGGTACAACTTGGCAATACAAAGGTTTAAAAAAGGCAACATCATTCATTAATGATAAAATGAGCAAATTTCTTAACTCTCTGAAATATATTCTCCATATGTCTAAAATGGTGACTTCTCTCTCATTATTAGATATGACAATTCAGTTAGAGTGCTTATTCAGTATTTGACACATGAGCAAAGGCACAGTAACAGTGAGTGTGGAAACCAGGAATGGTGATGAAATCTGTGCCAGCTGCCAAAGTAATATTCAAAGGGGAAAACAGAATCTAGTCCAGGTAACAACATGAGCAGAGAAATAGAAATGGATATTTTTAAGAAAAGCATTTAATTTTAGCATTTTAGAAATTATGTATTATTGTTAGTCTGCTTAAGACCAAATTACATATTATTATCTAATAATGCATAAGCCCATATTAACTTTCTTTTCAATAACAACATAGAAACTGAATTTAAGAGATCTTGAACAGATAACCTATCTATTACTTTGGCTTCAGACAGGCAGGATCATTTTGAGGTTATTACTTGCTATTTGCTTGAGATGACAACAAAGAAAAATCATGGCAATTTTCAAGATATAAAGACCTTTATTTGGTGGCCAAGCCTCTTTCACTTTAAGGTTAAGATAACACCTTGAAGTAGCTCCCTCTGGAGGTACCCTACAAGGGCACAAGTAATTTTGAGGACCTCTTTCCTTTCCCTAGAACTGTCAATTATCATTAATGTTCCTGACAGTTTGCTTCATCCAGGGCATTTGCTGAGTTGGAAGGAGTTACTCTTGAGTGTCTGATTTATGGATAGGGAACAACAGTCAATGTGAAAACTTCAATCAAGTAAATGACTAAAGACACATCTACTGCCACAAACAACGTCTCTTTGTCCATCTTGGTAGATGGAGATACCAAATGTTTATTAGAGTGCATACATTGTAAGAAAGACAGGGCTGGGCGTCCCCTCCTCTCTAACAACAGGGTCAGTCGGCCACGCGTGCACCGTAGAGCCTGGGAAACGGGCCCAGCTCGCGCCGGGAGGCGGGCTAAAGCGGCGCGAGCAGCCACGGCGCCCTATGCTGCGGCCGAGCGTGGGCGCAGGGGCACCTCGGAAGAACTGGTTGTGAGACTTTGATATCGTGCGGCCCCACGCGTCGCCCCTCTTGCCCCTCGGAGGAGTCTCCATCCTTCGCTGCCCCCGCTGCCGTCCAGGAAGGAGTCGAAGACGCCGCAAGGCAGCCGTCACAGCCATGCCCAAGAATAAAGGTAAAGGAAGTAAAAATCAACACAGAGGTAAGAATGAGAATGAATTTGAAAAAAGAGAGCTGGTGTTCAAGGATGGACCAGAATATGCACAAGTAATCAAAATGTTGGGAAATGGACGATTAGAAGCAATGTGTTTTGATGGCGTGAAGAGGTTATGCCACATTAGAGGGAAATTGAGAAAAAAGCTTAGGATAAATACCTCAGATATTATTTTGGTTGGTGTACGAGACTACCAGGATAGTAAAGCTGATGTAATTTTAAAATACAACGCAGAGGAAGCTAGAAGTCTGAAGGCATATGGCGAGCTTGGAGACCATGCTAAGATTAATGAAACTGACACATTTCGTCCTGGAGATGATGATGAAATCCAGTTTGATGACACTGGAGATAATGATGAAGACATTGATGATATCTAAATTGAACTCAACGAATCAGAAACGAGAAAGGAAACGTCACGACGGACACAACAGAAATACAAAGAATTAATAGAGACTACTATGAAAACCTATATGCTAAGAAGCTGGAAAACCTAGAAGAAATGGACAGCTACCTAGAAAAATACAACCTTCCAAGACTGACCAAGGAAGAAACAAAATCTAAACAAACCAATTACCAGCAAAGAAATTGAAGTGGTAATCAAAAAACTACTCAAGAAAAAAACCCCGGGCCAGATGGATTTTCCTTGGAATTTTATCAGACATACAGAGAAGATATAATACCCATTCTCCTTAAAGTTTTCCAAAAAATAGAAGAGGAGGGAATACTCCCAAACTCATTCTATGAAGCCAACATCACCCTAATACCAAAACCAGGCAAAGACCCCACTAAAAAAGAAAATTACAGACCAATATCCCTGATGAACGAAGATGCAAAAATACTCAATAAAATATTAGCAAACCGAATTCAAAAATATATCAAAAGGATCATACACCACGACCAAGTGGGATTCATCCCAGGGATGCAAGGATGGTACAACATTCGAAAGTCCATCAATATCATCCACCACATAAACAAAAAGAAAGACAAAAACCACATGATCATCTCCATAGATGCTGAAAAAGCATTTGAAAAAATTCAACACTCATTCATGATAAAAACTCTCAGCAAAATGGTTATATAGGGCAAGTACCTCAACCTAATAAAGGCCATATATGATAAACCCACAGCCAACATCATACTGAACAGCGAGAAGCTGAAAGCTTTTCCTCTGCAATCGGGAACAAGACAGGGATGCCCAATCTCCCCACTGTTATTTAACATAGTACTGGAGGTCCTACCCACAGCAATTAGACAAAACAAAGAAATACAAGGAATCCAGATTGGTAAAGAAGAAGTCAAACTGTCACTATTTGCAGATGACATGATATTGTACATTAAAAACCCTAAAGACTCCACTCCAAAACTACTAGAACTGATATCAGAATACAGCAAAGTTGCAGGATACAAAATTAACACGCAGAAATCTGTGGCTTTCCTATACACCAACAATGAACCAATAGAAAGAGAAATCAGGAAAACAATTCCATTCACAATTGTATCAAAAAGAATAAAATACCTAGAAATAAACCTAACCAAAGAAGTGAAAGACCTATACCCTGAAAACTATAAGACACTCTTAAGAGCAATTAAAGAGGGCACTAACAGATGGAAACTCATCCCATGCTCTTGGCTAGGAAGAATTAATATCGTCAAAATGGCCATCCTGCCCAAAGCAATATACAGATTTGATGCAATCCCTATCAAATTACCAGCAACATTCTTCAACAAACTGGAACAAATAGTCCAAAAATTCATATGGAAACACCAAAGACCCCGAATAGCTAAAGCAATCCTGAGAAAGAAGAATAAAGTGGTGGGGAGGTCTCACTCCCCAACTTGAAGGTCTACTACAAAGCCATAGTAATCAAGACAATTTGGCACTGGCACAAGAACAGAGCCACAGACCAGTGGAACAGACTAGAGACTCCAGACATTAACCCAAACATATATGGTCAACTAATATTCGATAAAGGATCCACGGACATACAATGGGGAAATGACAGTCTCATCAACAGATGATGCTGGCAAAACTGGACAGCTACATGTAAGAGAATGAAACTGGATCACTGTCTAACCCCATACACAAAAGTAAACTTGAAATGGATCAAAGACTTGAATGTGAGTCATGAAACCATAAAACTCTTAGAAAAAAACATAGGCAAAAATCTCTTGGACATAAACATTAGCAACTTCTTCATGAATATATCTCCCTGGGCAAGGAAAACAAAAGCAAAAATGAACAAGTGGGACTATATCAAGCTGAGAAGCTTCTGTACAGCAAAGGACACCATCAATACAACAAAAAGGTACCCTACTGTATGGGAGAATATATTCATAAATGACAGATCTGATAAAGGGTTGACATCCAAAATATATAAAGAACTCATGCACCTCAACAAACAAAAAGCAAATAATTCAATTAAAAAATGGTTAGAGGAGCTGAACAGACAGTTCTCCAAAGAAGAAATTCAGATGGCCAACAGACACATGAAAAGATGCTCCACATCGCTAGTTATCAGAGAAATGCAAATTAAAACCACAATGAGATATCACCTCACACCAGTAAGGATGGCTACCATCCAAAAGACAAACAACAACAAATGTCAGCAAGGTTGTGGAGAAAGGGGAACCCTCCTACACTGCTGGTGGGAATGTAAATTAGTTCAACCATTGTGGAAAGCAGTATGGAGGTTCCTCAAAAAGCTCAAAATAGACTTACCATTTGACCCAGGAATTCCACTTCTAGGAATTTACCCTAAGAATGCAGCACCCCAGTTTGAAAAAGACAGATGCACCCCTATGTTTATTGCAGCACTATTTACAATAGCCAATAAATGGAAGCAACTTAAGTGTCCATCAGTAGATGAATGGATAAAGAAGATGTGGTACATATACACAATGGAATATTATTCAGCCATAAGAAGAAAATAAATCCTACAATTTGCAACAACATGGATGGAGCAAGAGGGTATTATGCTCAGTGAAATAAGCCAAGCAGAGAAAGACAAATACCAAATGATTTCACTCATCTGTGGAGTATAAGAACAAAGCAAAAACTGAAGGAACAAAACAGCAGCAGAATCACAGAACCCAAGAATGGACTAACAGTTACCAAAGGGAAAGAGACTGGGGAGAATGGGAGGGTAGGGAGGAATAAGGGCAGGGAAGAAGGAAGGGGGTAATATGATTAGCATGTATAATGTTGGGGGTGGGGGAAAGGGGAGGACTGTGCAACACAGAGAAGACAAGTAGTGATTCTACAACATCTTACTATGCTGATGGACAGTGACTGTAATGGTTTTTGTGGAGGGGACTTGGGGTAGGGGAGAGCCTAGTAAACATAATGTTCTTCATGTAATTGTAGATTAATGATAACAAAATAAAAAATAAAAGTTAAAAAAAATAAAAAATAAATTGAACTCAACATTCTACATTCCGATTTCTCTGAGGATTGTTCAACAAATTTGGATTTTGGCTATGACCTGATAAGAAGATTAAAATTTCATTAGCTTCAGTGCAATTTGTTAAAGCAGGATGATTTGTTCCTAAGGTATTTCTTCAAAAACTAGTAATGCTGAACCCTCTTAAGTGAAATGTTAAGCCCACTTTATCCTTTTGATGTAATGGAGCTTATGGATGAAAGACCACTTGTAAGTTAATGGATGTTTTGAATAAAGCATTTGCTCTACATTCATTATGGTATGATTGAGCCCTAGTTTTGATAGCCTGTTGACTGTACAGTGGCTTTCTATATATCCCAACTACCTAGATGTTCCCTTGGGATTTTGGTAAACTTAAGGGAGGCACAGATCTGCATTTGAAATAAAAAATGACTGGGTCTGTTTTTCTTATTTAAGTAGCATGTGGCTATTTTTATACTTATTTTTATATCATATTCTTTTCATGGCCTTATTTTGCCACTGTAAACATATTTTTAAAAAAATTTCCAAATGCGGTTCTTAGAACCTTGGTTTTAGTAGCAGTTTTGCATTATTAAGGTTAGTAGTTGCAGAAATCAAACACTAGGTAGGACCCAGTTGTCTCAACACTGGAAGTATTGATAGAATTGTTAACTTTTTTTTTCTTAACTTAACAGTGCATAGGAAATTTCCCAAACAAGAAAAGATTGTTTTGATCATAGGTATGTATGCAGAATATTTGTTCAGAACAAGAAGATTGTTAAGTGTCGTTTCAGAACTCATACACATACAAGCTACAATTTTGAGTGCTTTATAAACACTTAAATTGTGTGTGAATTAAACTTAATTTCATAACAACTTGTACAAAGCAAACCTTTTTTAAGTTATCCCAAACTGGGGAAAGGGGAGGAAATAATACCTTAATGAAAGATGGTCTTTAATTTCTGAATGGAAGAGCTACAGCTGAGAAATACAATAAAGACAATGTCATGCTGTGCAGTATATTATACCCTTAAAAAAAAAAAGACAGGGTTGCTTGAAAAAAATCAATCAATTAATTAATTTTTTTTATTATGGTACCATTAATATACAATCACATGAGAAATGTTGTCGTGGTTACTAGATTCCCCCCATTATCAAGTCCCCACCACATACCCCATTACAGTCACTGTCCATCATCATAGTAAGATGCTATAGAGCCCCTACTTGCCTCCTCTGTGCTATACTGCCTTCTGGTGGCCACCCCATAATATCCCTTAATCCCTTTCTCCATTCCCACCCACCTTCCCCAACCATGTTCCCTTCGGTAATCGCTAGTCCATTCTTGGGTTCTGTGAGTCTCCTGCTGTTTCGTTCCTTCAGTTTTTGCTTTGTTGTTATACTCCAAAAATGACTGAAATCATTTGGTACTTGTCTTCACCTGGCTTAATTCACTGAGCATAATACCCTCTAGCTCCATACATGTTGTTGCAAATGGTAGAATTTGTTTTCTTCTTATGGCTGAATAATACTCCATTGTGTATATATACCATATCTTCTTTATCCATTCATCTACTGATGGACACTTAGGTTGCTTCCATGTCTTGGCTATAGTAAATAGTGCTGCAATAAACATAGGAGTGCATATGTCTTTTTGGATCTGGGATCCTGTTTTCTTTGGGTAAATTCCTACAAGTCGAATTCCTGGATCAAGTGGTATTTCTGTTCTTGGTTTTTTGAGGAACCTACATATTGCTTTCCATTATAGTTGAACTAATTTACATTCCCACCAGTAGTGTAGGAGAGTTCCCCTTTCTCTGCATCCTCGCCAGAATTTGCTGTTCCTTGTCGTCTGGATGTTGGCTATCCTAACTGGTCTGAGATATCTCATTGTGGCTTTAATTTGCATTTCCCTGATGATTAGCAATGTGGAGCATCTTTTCATCTGCCTGATGGGCCATCTGAATTTCTTTTTCAGAGAAGTGTCTGTTCAGATCCTTTGACCATTTTTTAATTGGGTTATTTGCTTTTTAGGTGTTGAGGTGTGTGAGTTTTTTATATATTTTGGATGTCAACCCCTTGTCGGATTTGGACATCCCATACTGTAGGATGCCTTTTTGGCCTAGTGATGGTTTCCTTTGTTGTACACAGCTTTTTAGTTTGATGTAGTCTCACTTGTTCATTTTTGCTTTTGTATTCCTTGCCCAAAGAGATATGTTCATGAAAAAGTTGCTCATATTTATATTCAAGAGAGTTTTGCCTATGTTTTCTTCTAGGAGTTTTATGGTTTTACAACTTATCAGGTCTTTGATCCATTTCGAGTTTACTTTTGTGTGTGGAGTTAGACAGTAATCCAGTTTCATTCTCTTACACACAGCTGTCCAGTTTTGGCAACACCCATTTTTGAAGAGGCTGTCATTTATCCATTGTATATACATGTCTCTTATATCATATATTAATTGGCCTTATATGTGTGTGTTTATGACTCAGCTCTCTATTCTATTTCATTTATCTGTGGGTCTGTTCTTGTGCCAGTACCAAATTGTCTTGATTACTGTGGCTTTGTAGTAGAGCTTGAAGTCGGGAAGCATAATCATCCCCACTTCATTTTTCCTTCTAAGGATTCTTTTGGCTATTCAGTATCTTTCATCGTTCCATATGAACTTTAGAACTATTTTAGTTCATTAAAGAATGCTATTAGTATTTTGATAGGGATTCCATTGAATCCTTAGATTGCTTTAGGAAGGCCTTTTTGACAATATTAATTCTTCCTACACATGAGCATGGGATGTATTTCCATTTCCAGTGTTTTCTTTAATTTCTCTCAAGAGTGTCTTGTAGTTTTCAGGGTACAGGACTTTCATATCCTTGCTTAGGTTTATTACTAGGTATTTTATTCTTTTTGATGCAATTGTGAATGGAATTGTTTTCCTGATTCCTCTTTCTGCTAATTCATCATTAGTATATAGGAATGCAACAGATTTCTGGGTATTAATTTTGTATCCCACAACTTTGCTGAAATCAGTTATTAGTTTTAGTAGTATTATAGTGGATTATTTAGTGTTTTTATGTACAATATCATGTCATCTGCAAACAATGACAGTTTAACTTGCTCCTTGCCAATCTGGATGCCTTTTATTTCTTTGTGTTGTCTGATTGCCGTGGCTAGGACCTCCAATAATATGTTGAATAAAAGTGGGTAGAGTGGGCATCCTTCTCTTCTTCCCAATCTTAAAGGAAAGGCTTTCAGCTTTTTGCTGTTAGGTATGATGTTGGCTGTGGGTTTGTCTTATATGGCCTTTATTATGTTGAAGGTGCTTGTCCTCTATACCCATTTTGTTGAGAGTTTTTTTATCATGAATGGATGTTGAACTTTGTTGAGTGCTTTTTCAGCATCTATAGAGATGATCATGTGATTTTTGTCCTTCTTTTATTGATGTAGTGGTTGATGTTGATGGATTTTCAAATATTGTACCATTCTTGCATCCCTGGAGTAAATCCCACTTGATCATGATGGATGATCTTTTTGACATATTTTTTAATTCAGTTTGCTAATATTTTGTTGAATATTTTTGCTTCTATGTTCATCAGTGATACTGGTCTGTAATTTTCTTTTTTGTGGTGTCTTTGCCTGGTTTTGGTATTAAAGTGATGGTATTTTCATAGAATGAGTTAGGACATATTTCCTCCTCTTCTGCTTTTTGGAAAGCTTTAAGGAGGATGGGTATTAGGTCTTCTCTAAATGTCTGATAAAATTCAGCAGTGAAGCCATCTGCTCCAAGGGTTTTGTTCTTGGGTATTTTTTTGATTTACCAACTCAATTTCATTGCTGGTAATTGGTCTGTTCAGATTTTGTGTTTCTTCCTGGGTCAATCTTGGAAGGTTGGAAGGTTTTTCTAGAAAGGTGTCCATTTCTTCTAGGTTATCCAGTTTGTTAGCATATAATTTTTCAGAGTATTCTCTCATAATTCTTTGTATTTCTGTGGTGTCCATAGTGATTTTTCCTTTCTCATTTCTGATTCTGTTTATGTGTGTAGACTCTCTTTTTTTCTTGGTAAGTCTGCTAGGGGTTTATCTATTTTGTTTATTTTCTCGAAGAACCAGCTCCTGCTTTCATTAATTCTTTCTATTGTTTCATTCTTCTAAATTTTATTTATTTCTGCTCTAATCTTTATTATGTCCCTCGTTCTACTGACTTTGGGCCTCATTCTTCTTTCTCCAGTGTCATTAATTGTTAATTTAGACTGTTCATTTGGGATTGTTCATCTTTTGAGATAGGCCTGAATTGCTATATACTTTCCTCTTAGAACTGCCTTTGCTGCATCCCACAGAAGTTGGGGCATTGAGTTGTTGTTTTCATTTGTGTCTATATATTGCTTGATCTCTATTTTTATTTGGTCATTGATCCTTGTTTATTTAGGAGCATGTTGTTAAGCCTCCATGTGAGCCTTTTTGTTTTCTTTAAGTAATTTATTTTTAGTTTCATACCTTTGTGATCTGAGAAGTTAGTTGGTACAATTTCAATATTTTTGAATTTACTGAGGATCTCATTGTGGCTTAATATGTGATCTATTCTGGTAAATGTTCCATATGCACTTGAGAAAAATGTGTATCCTGCTGCATTTGGGTGTTGAGTTCTGTAGATGTCTGTTAGGTCCATCTGTTCTAATGTGTTGTACAGTACCTCTGTCTCCTTACTTATTTTCTGTCTGGTTGATCTGTCCTTTGGAGTGAGTGGTGTGTTGAAGTCTTCTAAAATGAATGCATTGCTTTCTGTTTCCCTCCTTAATTCTTTTAGTATTTGTTGTACATTTTGGGTGCTCCTATGTTGGATGCATAGGTATTTATAAAGGTTATATCATCTTGTTGGACTGACCCCTTTATCATTATGTAATGTCTTACTTAGTCTTTTATTACTTTCTTTGTTTTGAAGTCTATTTTTTCTGATACACGTATTGCAACTACTGCTTTTTTCTCCCTATTGTATGCATGAAATATCTTTTTCCATCCCTTCACTTTTAGTCTATGTCTTTGGGTTTGAAATGAATCTCTTGTAGGCAGCATATAGATGGTTCTCATTTTTTCATCTATTCTGTAACTCCATGTATTTTGATTATTGCATTTGGTCCATTTACATTTAGGGTGATTATTGATAGATACGCACTTATTGTCATTGCAGGCTTTGGATTCATGGTTACCAAAGTTCCACGGCAACTTCTTTACTATCTAACAGTATAACTTAACTCGCTTATTACACTATTATAAACACAATCTAAAGATTCTTATTTTTTCTCTCTCTCCCTTCTTTTTCTTCCTCCTCCACTCTTTATATGTTAAGTGTTATATTCTGTACTCTTTGTGTATCCCTTGACTGACTTTGTGAGTAGCTGTTTTAATTTTGCATTTGATCAGTAATTAATTGATCTGCTTCCTTTACTGTAGTATTATTTTCTCTGGTGACAGCTATTTAGCCTTAGGAGCACTTCCATCTAGAGAAGTCCCTTTAAATTACACTGTAGAAATGAGGTAAATTCCCTCAACTTTTGCTTATCTGGAAATTATTTAATCCCTCCTTCATATTTTAGTGATAGTCTTGCTGAGCAGAGTATTCTTGTTTCAAGGCCCTTCTGTTTCATGGCATTGAATATATCATGCCACTACCTTCTGGCCTATAAGGTCTCTGCTGAGAAGTCTGATGATAGCCTGATGGGTTTTCCTTTCTAGGTGATCTTTTTGCTGTCTCTGGATGCTATTAATACTCTGTCATTTTCCTTGATCTTTGCCATTTTAATTATTATATGTCTTGGTTTTGTCTTCCTTGAGTTCCTTGTGTTGGGAGATCTGTGCACTTCTTAGCTCTTGAATATTTTTCTGAAGCTCCATATTAGCATGCTTATTACTTTTATTTTGAATTCTTTTTGAATGGCCTGAGAGACTATTTCCTTCCCTGAATTGGGGAAGTTTTCAACAATTATTTCTTCAAAGACACTTTCTATCCCTTTTTCTCTCTCTTCTTCTTCTAGTACCCCTATAATGCAAATATTGTTCCATTTGGATTGGTCACACATGCAGTTCTCTTAATATTTTTTCATTCCTAGAGATCCTTTTTTCTCTCTCCACCTCACCTTCTTTGTATTCCTGTTCTTTAGTTTCTATTTCATTTACCATCTCCTGTACTTCATCTAATCTGGTTTTAAATCCCTCCATTGTATATTTTATTTCAGCTACTGTGTTTCTCAATGTGTCTATCTCCCTGTTGAATTTGTCTTTTAGCTCTTGAATATTTTTCTGCAGCTTCATATTAGCATGCTTATGACTTTTATTTTGAATTCTTTTTCAGGAAGATTGATGATTTTCAGATGCACTGAGCCCTCTTTCTGGTGTTTGAGGGATTTTGGATTAAACAAGGTTCTGCCTTTTCATAATCCTATTGGATAATTACAAATATTAGGTTTGTGTAGGCGGCACCCACTACTGCCCAGAAGCTCTGCTCTTCAGAGCTTCCCAGCACCTGCAGTGATGGCAGTGGTCGCAGGCAAGCAGTGTCGGTTCCTACCCTAGGGAGAGAGTTCTTTCCTGCGTCCTGTCCTCAGTGCCTGCCTCTGCTTTCAGGGCCAGTGAGCCACACAGGAGCGTTAAGCCCGTAAACTTCCATAGGCAGGGCTGCCCTCCTGCTGGCCTGGAGCAATGGTGGGAGTCTCGGGCAAGCTGCACTGATGTCTGCTGGGAGGAAAGAGTGTTTTCCTGCTTCCCGGCCACAGTGACTGCCTCTGCTGTCTGGGCCAGTTAGGCACATGCGCAGGGAGCAGCCTCTGTGTTAAGCCCCTAAGTATGATTCTTTTTATATAGAGTTCAAAACAGACAGACAGACATTATAAATGGTGGTAGATGTAAGGGTGTCACCTTTGGGAAAGAGCAGTAATGGCTGAGAAAGAGCACAAGAGGGGTTTCTTAGATGCTGTTGATTCTTTTTCTTGATTTGAGCAATAATTACACAAGTATAGGCATTTCATGAAAAATTATCATACTTCAATAAACAGTTAAAAATGTTTAAAAGGATGACTGTGACTACATGTAGTCAGACATTAAAGAAAGATTGACTCTTATTAGCAAGGGACGTTAAGACTAGGACTACAACCTAATTTAGCATTCACAAAAAGAACACTACTGTTTTAGGCTGTGTAGAAAAGGCATTCTGTTATAGTCAAAGAGACTAGAACACCTCTCTGAAGATTAATGGAAATATACCAGAAGATTGCATTTAGATTAGGATATCACAATACCACAAAATGGAGTGCAGAGAAAGAGTTTTTCAAGTTTAGAGGAAATAAGTTCTTGATACAGGAAATAAATGTATCAGAGTAATTTTTCTATTGGGAGAAAATCATACCAAAAGAAGAAATAAAGAAAATTCACTATAGCTAAGAAAAACATGGTTTTATAGCCATAATGAGTCCTCCTCTTTTCTCTTTCTCTCCAATCTTACCTCCCCCAACAACTATATCAGCAACATTATCATCAAGTTTGTGTTGTCCCAATTTCCCCCAAAAGCTACTCTTTGCAAAGTGAGAAGTGAGTGTTTAAAATAAGCACATGATTACTTGGTCATCACTGCTCAAAATGGTTCTCCTTACCAAGACTACGATTGCCAACCAAGCTTTTAGGAAACTGGTTAAAGAACAAATATATGTACAAAAGGTTTTCATTCTTTTTTATCAAAATTACCCTATCTCCACCTCTTGGAAGCAAATGTGTCTATACTCTTACATATCTGACTTCCATTAGCCAGAATATCTATGTAGATATAATTACACTCAAGTCCCTCCTACACTACCCTGAAAAACAACAAAAACAAAGCTAACTAAGCTTGGAAATATCCCTCTCTCTTTCATTCCAAACATTTAAGAATAATGGCTTAAAATTTTTAAATATTTTGAAGAGACATAGGTACAATAAAAAAATTATATAAAAATATTCATAGTTCAGAATGGAAAGAAATCCATAGTAATGAAAGCTGACTGCAGCTGTAAGCATGCTATGCTCCAGGGCAAAGAACAAGTGTTGGGAGGTCGACAATGCTGCAGGAGATTAAGGACATTGAGCGAATAGTTCGAAGCATATAATTTGAGGTAAATTAAGAAAAGCAAAGTCTGGGTTTTGTGTGATTTAGAAATGGAGATTCAACACTGAAAAGTGGTCCTACTGGTCTCTGTGACATAGTTTCTGATCTCTGTCCTCATTGCTGCATCCTAATGTGAGTCTCATGTTTTACTGGACATCTTTCATTTCAACAGCTCCTTAGTGAGCTCTCATCTTCAGTTTGTGACTTTAACAAAATGTTTTCTCCTCAAGTCAGCTGCTAGAGAAGGTCTCTCTACAGAAGTAAAAATATAACATTGACTGTTTTACCTCTCTTTATAAAGCTCTTCAAGCAATGTCTCTCCATTAACTCAAAATAAGTGAAGTAAAGCATATGTTCAAACAAGGAAAGGTAGCCTAAGAGTAGGAAAAGTTATAATCCTGCTATTTGCTCCCTAAAGATAGAGACCATCTTTCTTATCCTGGGAGTTATACAGTTTCTGGCACATCATTAACCATTTAATGGGTAATTCTGTGAATCAGTAAGTGAATATAGAAATAACATTAAAATTCAAGCAGCTTTTCTTCTTGTGGTCCTGTCTGTACACGCTCTACTCCCTCCCTCTCCAGGATTCAAGAAAGACTGTTTGAAGTTCACTTGACTACAAAGAAAGATCAAGTACCACACAAATAGTGAGGCTGTGTTTGGCTGAAGTGAGGAAAAGTGAGATTAGGAAATCAGGTTGCAGAGAGCAACAGACCTAGATTTGAATTCCAGCTTCACCATTTAATACCTGTGTGTCTTTGAACAAGTAGCTTATTCTTTCTAGATCTTGATTTCCTCATCCATAAAAGTGGAAACAATGATAGTACCTCTTTCTTTTGTTGGTGAAACAAAGTGGTGCATATAAATCATTTAGCAGGCCCAAGTTCCCAGCAGATGTTCAATAAATGTTAGCTTCTATTATTCTCATTAGCCAATATTTGCCAGGTATGTCTTGGGTGGTTTTCTCTCGGAACACTGGAATCCTCTAGCTGGTCCTGGACAAGGAGCTGTGCCACAGAAATGCCTCTGACAGACTGGGAAGCCTTTAGAATTGTTCTGAGACCATGTTTCAGTTCTTTTGTTAATCATAATTAATAGTACCTTGCAGAGCTTCACAGTTTATAGCCCATAGGAAATGCTTGCCACCAGACTTCATTGAAAATGCGTTTTCTATTAAGAACAGCAATGATTCACAGAGACAGTTTTAAAAGTAAGCATCTGATTATCTGGTCTGTGTAATCTTGTTTCTATGTTGACTCTCTTACAACACTGGGATTAGTTGTTAATTAAATTAAAAAGTTAAATTGTATGAAGCCAAAACCCCATTCCATATTTCACCAAAGACTCCTGAGATTAATCTTTGCAGATTTATCAAATGCACATGCTTTGTAAAATGTATAGTCTCTATTTACTTGCTACCTGATCTGTGAGGCCAGAGAGCATACCCAGAAACTATATCATGGAGACCAGTAGAATCACTTCTCAATATCAAATCTTCATTTTCAAATCACGTAAGACACAGATTTTGCTTTTCGTCATTTACTTTGAATTACATATTTCAGTCCATTCACCCAATGGCACTATATAAACCAATAAAAAAACAAACACAGCAATAAACAACAATATGGGTAAAACCTAGCAATATAATAAGTTAAAAAGTAAATCCCAAGGATTACAGTGAAAACAACTATAATTACAATTGATAATCTTTAGGGATAGGCACTCATATATAATAAAATGACAGAAAGGGAGTGAGGAACATAGGATCAAAGCTACTGATTATCATTTGTGCGACGAGGTTGAAAGATGGGATAGAGAGTAGAGACACGGCTAAATTCGACTTGACATGGTTCGATAAAAGTTATTATCAAGGATCTGTGGGTAGCAAATTCATGGGTGCTTATTACATTATTAAAATAAATGTATCAGTCTGTGTATCAGCCAGGATCCATTCAGGGAAACAGAAACTATGCCAATAGGAAATTGGCTAAATGAGCATTTGAGAACTTAAAAAGCAAAAAGAGAACATGAAAATAGCAAAAAGGTAGTCACTACAGGCATCAGCTACCATCCTTAGGGCTGGAAGAACAAAAAGGAAAGGTCAGGAATATCAGAACCTAGAAGCTCAGAGGAGGGGCCCTACCCAACTTCTGCTAGTCCTTCTATGGGGACATAATAAAGCAAAGCCCTGAAAATGTTAGAAGCCGGAAACTGAAATCAGCTGCCATTGTCAGGGCCAGAGGCCATTCTTGAAGCAATACTGACCGGAAGAGCACAACAAGAAAGAGAATTCTCTTTGCCCTCCTCCTGCCTTCTGGGTTCTCTCAGCATCCTCCTGCTGGTGGACCCTAACAGGCAGCTAGCTGGTCAAGAGGAATAGGCTTAGCAAAATCCCAATGCCAGAAACAGGGTAGAGAAGGCTGGTTTGGCTCTGAGAAACAACAGCTTATTAGCTGACACAGACAGGGAGGCTAGGCTATGCTGTCCTGACAACTCCAAATCTCTAGCACAATCAAAGTGTATTTTCTGCTGGTTCTCTGTGCCCAGTGCAGGTCAGCATTGGAGGGCTCTGCTCATCATCAGGCTTATGGACATTTTCATAATCACCAGAGCAGTCAGAGAGGTGTGTGCATCATACACTTGCTTTTAATGCTTCTGCTCAGAAATGCTACATGTCACTTATGGTCACATTTTCTTGGACAAAGCAAGTCACGTGCCCTTGACAAATTTCAGAGGATGTGGGGAAGTGCAATCCAGACTATATGCCCAAGAACTTAAGGCCAAACTAAAAGGCCAAGAAAATGAATAAAAATGGCCCACTTGTGCACAAAAATGAGTGTACACCATGAATCAAGAATTATAATTAATCCAGTTTGAGGCACCTGGAGTAAATGCTCACATACACACTTTATATATATACACACATTTTAATACCTTGTCATGCTACATATAAGTGTTCCATAGGAACCACAGTGAGACATAGCCAGTCTCCAACTTAGCTTAATGATTTGGATTGCACATCTGCAACACTACCTTTAAAAATTTTTCCCCAAACTAAGAGGGAGAACACATTGATAAATTTAAAGACATTTTTATCAGATTTAAAGAGAACAAGGTGACAATGCAAGAAAGATTGTCCCTGATGTGGAAAAATCTGAGTCCCAGTGTTGGTGCCCTTGACAGGGCTGAGGCTGAATTAGGTCGACAATTCAAATTGGTTTAATTTCAAGCCAATTCCTGATCCTTGGCAGCAGTGACTGGGTGCAGGATCAGCCAGCCTCCTTACACAACACTCCTGCCTCATTTCTAGCTCAGGCAAGTGTGTTTGTTAGCATGGGACCTGCCAATAAGCAGCCAGAGCTATGGTGCGCTAAAACATCTCAAAATGGTGCCCTCCCAAGCTTTAAGTATTAAACTCCCAAATCCTGTCCAGAGCCTATATGTAGGCTTGAGAGTGAGGGGACTTTGATGCAAGAGGGAAGAGGTTCTAATGACTAGAGGGACCCTGGCACTTCCTGGCATCCCCCAACCCTGCCCCTAATAAGGCCAGATCACTTGAATCCTCAGGTTCCCTTTAGGATGTCTATCTTAGAAGCATCAGTCCCCTGCCATGATTCCTTTTCAGCTAATCATCTTCTAACAAAGAGCCAGCCAGTGTGGCTTAGGTGCTATGTTTAGCTGGACTGGAAATTTCATGTGACAAAAACCTAGTTCAAACTGCTTAGACAGAAAAAGCCCATTTTGACTCACAAATCTGAACATGTGTCTGGCCGGACTGGAGCCAAAGGCTCAACAGTGTAATCAGGAATCTGGCTCTGCCCTCATGGGATCTGCTCTCCTCTTCTTGGTTTCACGCTCAGGCAGCCTCTCCCAGCCGCATAGCCGCGGGTCCCTTCTGCCCTGTTAGGACACCCAGCAGGAGAGACCGCACCTCTTCCGCAGGAGCTCCAACAAATACACAGCGTGTCTTCCACGGCCAAGTCCTGAGCCATATGAGCAGCCGGGGTCATGGTCAGTCTCACCCATACCACTGGCTGAGAGTGATGAATGGGTAAGAATATAAAGAGAAATCAGGGAATGGCTACACAAGCAAAAAAACCAATGTATGCCCAGTACCAGGGTGATTTAAGGATGTAGCTGACACCAAGTTCTCAGGCAATATTGAGTCAATCCCTGGAGACAACTCAATAACATAAAAACGGAGCAAAAAATAAATTCAAGAGGTAGTGAAGGGAAAAAAAATCACTATAGTCTGCTTTATTTGTAATAGAGTGCAAGGAGAAAAGGGATGGAGAGAGGAAAGAAAAGGTGCAGAAGGGAGGCAGGGAGGGACCCAAGTGTTACCTTAAAATCTAAAAATATGTAGATCCTAAACTGCATGCCTCAAATTGTTAAGAAGCCCAATACCTGCCCCAGGATTACTGAGAATTCCTGGAATGTTTGTGTTCTCACGGTGATGTCACTAGACAGCCTGCACTTCCCTCTACATTCTGTACAATCCTTGTCACATCCGGACTTCTGCCCCTGGCATCTTTCTATGTATCAACAAAGGCAAACAGTTTAAGGCAAGCCTCGCAGATCTCACGGACCTGTGGGTACTGACTGTGATAGTCCAACCGTCAGGGCCAATGAAACCATCTCTTGTATTTCCCAAACCTGCTGCAGAGACCCAGGACGTCCAGTGCACACCCTTTTCCCCACTAATGTGGTGAAGGAGCATCTCAGTTCCCTCGGAAACACAGCCCTTCAGCTTCCCCCTATATCCCCTCCTTCCACAGGGTTCAAGCTCAAGTACTCAGTGCTAGCGGGAGGACCATCGCTAGGGGAATACCACACTGCTCCCTCATCCCCTAAGCCCTTAAGGAAAACTTTCCCCTTTCTTCAACAAGCAAAACCCTTGAAGCAAAATCATTCAAAGAGATCCACCCTTCATTCTCTTACCAAAAGACTAAACTTTCCCAGACACTTCTGAATACCAACTTAGACCCAAGCCAGGATCTCTGCTAAGCACTGAACCAATAGCCAACTGGCTCCCCAGCTGTGTATGAAAAGTAACTTTTGAAGTTACGATATGTTGACGTAAGATCTTCCCAGATTTATTTCCTTATCTCATCATGAAGCACTTATTGGCTCTGATTGCTTTATGAAGTATCTCTATGTAAAGTATGTAACTTATATCTAACATACAGGAGGTATCACTGATTTACCACCAGAAATGCCAGATTGCATATTCCCCAGACAAGGCTTTTTTCTTCCTATAAGATGGTCCTCTTTTTCATTATTTTTAGTCCCAAGTACATTTTTCTTCTGTTTGGGTCTACCACCTCAGCCCAGATTATCATCTTTATTTCTATAGCTCCATATCTCAGTCTCCTTGCCCAACTTTCGAAGCAGTTTTACAAAGCACCAAAGGGTACACTACCAGTTTCCTCAATGCAGCTACATCAGCACATGCCTTTGAATGTTCTAGTCCAAAAGCTTGTCAAGCAAGGAAAATTAAGGTACAGACTCAAAGGACAAGGAGACCTCAGAACATCTTACGTAACCTGCATAGAATGTATCAAATATACCACCGAAGGCACAGGGCAATAGCTCACCCATGAATCATGCGGGATGAGTGAAAAAGCTAACAGCAAAGTACTAATAAGGAGAGGTGGCACAGGGAGCTTCAGCGCAGTCTCAGCAGCTGGACACTGTGCAGAACACACAGGCGCAACTCCTGCTCCAGGCATATTAAGGTAAAAAAAAAAAAAAACTAGAGAAGCTCTTACCTAAAGGGCACATTGTCCTTTGGAGGAAAACGGCAGCTAAACAGCAGATATTAGAGACTTACTAACTTTCTTTTCTCTCCAATGTACTGAAGTAAGTGAGAAACAGCTCCCTAGAGCTCTCATTCTCTTCTTGACAATGTTCTAATGAAATGTAGTATTACCGAGTTAACTCAGTCATTTAATGTCTTATTCACAGCACCTGGTCAGAGTTCACCTAGGAGACTTGGCTAGCAAGAATTATGCAGCAGAGCTTTGGTAGTTGAGAAATACTGTATTTAATTGCAATTAGAAATGGAGATTCTAGAAAGAAAAATTAAACTAGAACTCTAACCAGAACTAGATCAGCTGTGTGATTGGGCTAATAACAGGACCCAGATTTCAACTGAGAAAAGATTAACTGAGCCTTCAGAATAACCTGTGGTTTAAAGTCTCCCCAGAGAGCACCAGGAAGATCTGTCTGGAGGTTGAAATTTTGTGTTGCAGTCACAAAGAATACTAGAAAGAAAATGCATTTTTTGTGACTTCAACACAGAATTTCAGCCTCCATACAGATCTTCCTGGTGTTCTCTGGGTCCACTCTTAGACTCCACTGGAGGAAGGGCATGGACTGGAGCAATCAGAGATGGTCTGATTTACTAAGTGAATTTATTTTATCCTGACTTAATGATTTAATCTTTGAAATATGCAGAGGTAAATATTAGATCATTTTTATTAACATTATAGCAACACTTTTATCAAGAAAGGACAAAATTATACAAGAAATGAATTGTTCTAGAAAGCTTAGATATGTGGTCATAGAGCCCAGGAAAACAGAAATGCCTAGGTATTCCATGAGGGTATGGCTACAAAATGGGTTTGTAGAGTCCTTTTCCTATGGAACTTTTATTTGGAGAATTTTTGTCCATAACTCCATGCTCAACTTCCTAGTCTAAGCTAAGACAGGAACTATAAGGGGCTCGCAGAAACTTGACCACCTCTATGTTCTACACACTTCTTTCTTTAAAAGGTTACCTTTAAAAGGAATGTACTTTGTCAAAGGATATACTTTATTAAGACGCCAGCCAACCACTTTCCAAATTTAGAGAAAAATGTAATTTCTTGAGTTTCTGAGTAACAAAATCTTTAGAAAGAAATTTTGAGTTTCAGACTTTGGAAATACAAGTAGCAGCAGCATTCTGATCAGTTCATTTTCTGAATTTAGCTTTAAAAGATCAGAATTGAAGTTTGTCAGGCATCTGCTCTCTTTATCACAGGGAGATAATAATATCTATTATAAAGGAAGCCCACATCATGTAAAATTTTACTGGTTAGGATTAACATTGTGAAAAGTATAGAAGTAAACTTCAGGGAAAGCTGTGTATTGCAAAACATGTACAAATTCATTCACAACTACTCAACAATTATGCTATGGCAGCAATGAGGAGCTTGATAGGAGTCAAAACCAGGGATTATATGTGCCTTAAAAAAAAGAACAATAAGAAAAACAAAAACAGTTCCAGTCTAGCATGTAAGGAACTTAGAAGTTGCCACTCCATCCTAACAAATAAAAAGCTAAACAACTGAAAAAATTAACAACTCTTCTTATATATGTCAGAGAAGTGATATCACACTGCAAACCACTGCCCTGAAAATTAAAGAGGTTGGTGGAGGTTATCAAGAATCACATCTTATTGTAGCAGAAGTCCATGAGCAGAAATTGCCATGAAAATCAGTCCCAGGATAGGAAAACCTGAACTGCAATTGATGAATTTTTGGAGGCTCAGTGTGGACCAATCAGAGTTAAAAACTGCATGGGGACTTAGTCAATGGGCAGCTGAACACTTTTGTGAGTTTTACCTCCAAGAGCTCTACCAGGGCCTCACAGTGAATATCAGAGAAAAATTCTTTCATGCTCCCAGCAAGGAGAGGGAACAGGAAACATACTGAAATACACAGAATACTCTCTGTTTCTCCTAATACAGTCTTACCCTCAGGACAAACAATTTTACCAGAAAAATTGAAAAACATTTATAATTTTAATCTGCTTGGGTTTTGCAGGGAAGCAGGGAAATATCCAACTCCAGGAAGTCTGAGCTTCTACATGAGGAAAAGAGAATACCCAGCCCCAACCCCCTCCAGCCATCTTGTCCCAACTAAAGTGTTGGGGGAGGGACTGCGAAGCACTGGTGAATCTCACAGAACAGAGGCAATGGCTCACCAAGAGACTGAGACCTAATCACAGGACTATAGAACACTTCCTCTCTGTATACACCTGAACATTACTTTATTAAGGACCTATTTAACACAGTTCCTTTTACCCAGTACAACATGTCCACCTTTCACAAAAAATTACAAGACATACTAAAAGATAAAACAAATTTTGATGCAACTGAACAAGCATCAGAATTAGAGTCAGATATGGCAGGAATGTTGGAATTATATGACTAGGAAGTTTTTGTAAACTATGATTAATATGCTAAGGACTTTGATGGAAAAGTAGACAACATGCAAGAACAGATAAATAATGTAAGCACAGAGATAGAACTTCTTAGAAGGAATCAAAAAGAAATGCTAAAGATCAAAAACACTATGACATCTTTGAGGAATACCTTTGATGAGCATAACTGTAGACTAAACACAGCTGAGGAAAGAATCTCTGGGCTTGAGGATATGACAATAGAAACTTTTGAAGCTGAAAAGCAAAGAGAAAAAAGACTTAAAAAAAATTTTTAAAGGAACAGAATATCAAAGAACTGTGTGATAATTACAAAAAGTGTAACACAATGTAATGAGAATACAGGAAAGAGAAGAAATGGAGAAAAGGACAGAAGCAATATTTAAAGAAATAACGACTGAGATTTTCTTCCCACTTAATATCAGATGCCAAAACACAGATGACCCAGGAAGCTCAGAGAACATCAAGCAGGACAAACAAAACAAGACAAAACAAAACAAAAACTGCCCTTAAGCATATCATAGACAAACTTCAGAAAATCAAATATAAATTTTAAAAAATCTTGAAAGAAGCCAGAGGAAAAAATATATTACCCATGGAGGAGCAATTCAAGAATTACATCCAACTCAGAAATCATGCAAGCAAGGAAGTGGAGTGAAATATTTAAAGTGTTAAGAGAACAAAACCATCAACCAAGAATTTTTTACCCTTTGAAATTAACCTTCAAAAGTGATGGAGTAATAAAGACTTTCTCAGACAAACAAAAATTGGGGAATTTGTTTCCAGTAGGTCTGACTAGCAAGAATATTAAAAGTTCTTCAGAAAGAAGGAACATGATATCGAAATTCAGAACTACATAGAGGAAAAGCATGAGAGAATGGATAAGTGAAGGTAAAATGAAACTTTTATTTTTCTTATTATTAAATGATCTAACAGAAAATCGTTTGTTCAAAATAATAATAGCGAACATGTACTAGATTTTATATATATATATATGTATATATATACATATACAATATATGTGTGTCTGTGTATATATACATATATATATATATATATACACACACACACACACACACATACACATATATATATATATAACACATAGCAGGCACTGTCCAAGATACTAGGAGCATAAAATAAATGAAACCTAGATCCTACCTAGTGGGGAGAGGATATAACCACATAATTATAATATATTATGAGCAGCTATAATAAAGATATGTATATGTACTATTATAAAAATATGTACAAAGTATTATGAAACACAGGAGATATAGTACAGTTTAAACATTTATCTCCTGAACTATAGAAACTACCATCTGTGAAGAAGAGGTATTACTGCAACAAATGAATGTGTTAGTTTGTACAAAATTTACAACTTAATAATAGAAGAGGACAAATACCTAAAGATAAATCAGTGCTGTAGAATTCTCCACCTAGCTCCTGTTCCCTACTAGGGATTAGAGAGTCATCCTGAAAACAAATAGTTTTCATACGCAGACATCTGCATTTATATTGTCCTGATAATTTTTTCCTTTACTATAGCTTATAATCTTTGGGAAATATAAGAATTAGCATACATGGTTATAGACAAAATTATGCATTGTATTTTGTAAGCAAGCTACAAAATTTGGGGGTTTTTATTTTTGGCTGGACGAGTTTGCTGACCTCACATAGTGTTCTCTTAGCTTTCTGCCAACTTTGATTTAGGTGTTTTTTCCCCAGAGGACATGATATTAGAGCAGAATCTAGCAAGATAAATTATTTTAATTAAAATTTAAAATAAGTTCATTCTTACATCTTTTAAAATAGGTGATTTCATGCTTAGGTTGTAATTCAAGCATCCCATTTAATCTGATTGGAAAATGCATAAATGTGACCCAAAATTCTCATCACTGAGTGTACCACTGATTAAAACATTTGCACACTAGAGTGAAACCCTGTAAATAAGTAAGTTAAAAGAAGTTTTGGCATGAACAGAAATGTTAACTTACCATTGGCAGAAATGGAAAAGTAGAAAATTATGTTCAAGTGACCTTTCCCAAACACTATGATATGAACTCCAAACTACTAAATTTCACCTCTGTTGAGGCACCACTGCCCTCCGAAATATCTGTACACCACACCCCAGACTTAGTCATGTCAATACTATTTGTTAATAGCAATTGGATGATACTAATTGCTTTGCAGATCATGAAATTCCCCAGACATAGTTGATTTCATGAATATTTAGATAGCAACATGTTCAAATTAGGATGTCAGTGTATAGCCTTGTTTCTGCTTGTTCTATGGTCAAGGAAGGCAAGAAGGAAGACAGGATTGGTTTGCTTCCAAGTCATGCAAAACAGATTAAGATTTCCCAAAGTGTGCTTTTAGAACATCAGTCTTACAGGATTTTCCACGAGGAGTTCCACAGAAAAATGACTTTGGTGAATGACACACAGCATATCCCCTTCCTGGAGACCCATAGGGCATGTTAAAATACCAGAAAACTCTAGGAAGTCTAATAGTAAAGACATGTGTTTCACTCTATTTAACCAGAATTCCCAGACTTAACTTTTTATGGAAGTGAAGGGTGGTGACAGAATGTGCCATCCCAAAATATGTCACTTGGGCATAAGGAATAATTTAACCTAAATTCACTTGAAGAACAGCAAATACAAGAAAAGTGCTTTAACTCCCCTTTTTCTTCTTGAAAACAGAAGATGAAACTCCTGTGAGAGAGCTGCACTTCCTATGCCAGAAAGAAAAAACGTTATCACCAGAGATGAGAGTTGAGGCCAAGAGAACTCTATACAGACATTTTTTAGGTAATTTTTATCTCCTCTTAGTGTCCCCAGTTATTTTAACTACTTTTCCATAATTGCCTCTCTTTGTTCAACCTAATATAAAGCATTTAGATTTTTGCCACTTCCTTGTGTCCTCATTTCTTTATGAGAGCTCCTGTGTTATGTAAAATTTATGTTAAATAAATGTGTATGCTTTCCTCCCATCAGTCTGCCTTCTATCCATTTAATTCTAAAGCCCAGATGGAAACCCTAAGAGGTAGGGCTAGATTTTTTGCCTCCCCTACAGAAACCATTTTACTAAATCTTTATTAGCAACCAGTGAGAATGGCTATTTTTCAGAACACACCATAAAAAGTGCTGCACCAGAGAAAACCATAGGAGCTCTTCTTAAAAATGTACCTCCCCAGATTCAAGATGGCGGCATGAGAGGTGAGATGGAGAACTCCTCCCAAAACCACATATAGTACAAAAATATAGTTAATTAATACAACTAACCCTAAAACAGCAACAAGAAGGAAGGCTGAACCAGACTGCATAGACATAACAAACAGAGGAGACCTCATGAAACAGGGTAATGTACAAAAGCCTTAAACCGGCAGGACACAAGCCTTTTCCCCACCCCAGCTCACCGGCACTACAAAGAAAAATGGATCAGGGAGGGAGTGGAAGCTTGGAAGCTTGGGACTGCTGAACACCCAGCCCTGGAGATCTGCTCTGGGAGCAAAAACCTACACTGTGTGATGCTCTGGAAGTTGGGGAGCTCAGACAGGTGCAGTGCTTGAGAGACTGAGATTCTGGCCATTTCTGAAGGAGGGGATACACACCTGGCTGCTCTGGGACAAAGGCAGGCGGGCAGGTGGTCTGAGAGGCTTCCTAGTAGTGAGAGGGCTGCTGAAGGTGCGGGGTCTGCAAGGAGCTTGCTGAGCAGGGGAGGGGAGAGGTGGACAAGCTTGTCTGGGCACACTCAGCCTGGCTGGTTGGGAACTTTGGGGAGCTTTAGGCGCTCCATCCCCCTGGCTGCCTATTCACCTCCAAGGCCCCCCACTATGACACACAGCCTGATGAGCCTTCCTCCTAACCTGCCAGCACCGTTTCTCAAACCTGCAGTCACTGTGCTGGCATCAGGCCAGGCAGAGGGAGGCCCTGCCTACAACAGCTAGAGACACCAAGCACAGAGGCACCTGTGTGCTTGGCCCACTGGCTCTGACACTGGAGACAGGCACTGTGGCCAGTAACCAGGAAACAGACCTTTCCTCCCCCCAGGCACCAGCTCTGCTCCCCTACAACTTCCAACCTCACTCTAGGGGCTGAGCAGCTCCAGAAACTGGAGCTTCTGGGCACTAGTGGGCACCACACAGAAATATGAAATGTCAAAAGAACATGATCCAGACCAAAATCTCACAAACCCCCAGAAAAAGGGTCAAATGAAACTAAACTCACCAATCTGCCTGAAATAGAGTTCAAAATAAAAATCATAAACATGCTTATGGAGGTACAGAAAAATATTCAAGAACTCAGGAATGAATTTAAGTCAGATATTCAATCATTAAGAAATTCCATATCTGAAATGAAACATACAATGGAGGGATTTAAAAGCAGACTAGATGTAGTAGAAGAGATGGTAGATGGAATAGAAATTAGAGAAGAGGAATACAAAGAAGCTGAGAGAAAAAGAATCTCTAAGAATGAAAGAATATTGAGAGAACTGTGTGACCAATCCAAACAGAATAATATTCATATTATAGGGGTACAAGAAGAAGAAGAAGAGAGAGAAAGAGATAGAAAGTGTCACTGAGGAGGTAATTGCTGAAAACTTCCCCAATCTGGGGAAGGAGATAGTCTCTCAAGCCATGGAGGTACACAGATCTCCCAACACAAGGGACCCAAGGAAGACAACATCAAGACATATAATAATTAAAATGGCAAAGATCAAGGATAAAGACAGACTTTTAAAAGCAGCTAGACAGCGAAATAGGATCACATACAAAGGAAAACCCATCAGACTATCATCAGATTTCTCAACAGAAAACCTTACAGGACAGAAGGGAGTGGCATGATATATTTAAGGCAATGAAGTAGAAGGGCCTTGAACCAAGAATATATACCCGGCAAGGTTATCATTTAGATTTGAAGGAGGGATTAAGCAATTTTCAGATAAGAAAAAGTTCAGAGAATTTACCTCCCACAAACCACCTCTACACTGCATTTTGGAGGGACTCCTATAGATGGAACTATTTCTAAGGCTAAATAGATGTCACCCAAGGGATACACACAGAGTGCAGAACATGATTCATAACGTACAAAGAATGGAGGAAGAAGGAAAAGGAGGAAAAAAATAAAAAAACCTTTAGGTTATGTTTGTAATAGCACATGAAGTGAGTTAAATTAGATTATTAGATAGTAAGGGAATTACCCTTGAACCTTTGGTAACCACAAATCTAAAGCCTGGAATGGCAATAAGTACATACTTATGGATAATCATCCTAATGTAAATGGTCTGAATGCACCAATCAAAAGACATAGGGTCACTGAATGGATAAAAAACAAGACCCATCTATATGCTGCCTACAAGAGACTCACACTTCAAACCCAAAGACATACACAGACTGAAAGTAAAGGGATGGAAAAAGATATTTCATGCAACTAACAGGGAGAAAAAAGCAGGAGTTGCAGTACTTGTATCAGACAAAATAGACTTCAAAACAAAGAAAGTAACAAGAGACAAAGAAGGACATTACATAATGATAAAGGGGTCAGTCCAACAAGAGGATATAACTATTATAAATATCTATGCACCCAACAGAGGATCACCTACATATGTGAAACAAATACTAACATAATTAAAGGGGGAAATAGAATGCAATGCAATCACTTTAGGAGACATTAACAAACCACTCACTGCAAAGGACAGATCAACCAGACAGCAAATAAGTAAAGAGACAGAGGCACTGAACAACACACTAGAACAGATGGATCTAATGGACATCTACAGAATGCTCCATCCAAAAGCAACAGGATACACATTCTTCTCAAGTGCACATGGAACATTTTCAAGAATAGATCATATACTAGGCCACAAAAAGAGCCTCAGTAAATTCAAAAAGATTGAAATTGTACCAACCAGCTTCTCAGATCACAAAGTTATGAAACTAGAAATAAATTACACAAATAAAATGAGAAATCCCACAAACACATGCAGGCTTAATAATATGCTCCTAAATAATCAATGGATCAATGACCAAATAAAAACAGAGATCAAGCAATATATGGAGACAAATGACAACAATAATTCAACAACACAAAATCTGTGGGACACAGCAAAGGCCATGCTAAGAGGGAAATATATTGCAATACAGGCCTACTTCAGGAGAGAACAATCTCAAATGAACAGTCTAAACTCACAATTAATGAAACTAGAAAAGGAAGAACAAATGAGGCCCAAAGTCAGTAGGAGGAGGGACATAATAAAGATTAAAGCAGAAATAAATAAAATTGAGAAGAATAAAACAATAGAAAGAATCAATGAAAGCAGGAGCTGGTTATTCAAGAAAATAAACAAAATAGATAAACCCAAGCCAGACTTATCAAGAAAAGAAGAGAGTCTACACACATAAACAGAATCAGAAATGAGAAAGGAAAAATCACTATGGACACAACAGAAATACAAAGAATTATGAGAGAATACTCTGAAAAATTATATGATAACAAACTGGATAACCTAGAAGAAATGGACAACTTTCTAGAAACATACAACCTTCCAAGGCTGACTCAGAAAGAAACAAAAAATCTGAATAGACCAATTACCAGCAACGAAATTGAATTGGTAAACAAAAAAGCTACCTAAGAAGAAACCCCTGGACCAGATGGTTTCACTGCTGAATTTTATCACTTAGTGAAGACCTAATATCCATCCTCCTTAAAGTTTTCCAAAAAGTAGAAGAGGAGGGAATACTCCCAAACTCATTCTATGAGGCCAACATTACTCTAATACCAAAACTAGGCAAATACACCACAAAAAAATAAAATTACAAACCAATATCCCTGATGAACACAGATGCAAAAATACTCAACAAAATATTAGCAAACTGAATTCAAAAATACATCAAAAAGATTAGCCATCATGATCAAGTGGGATTTATTCCAGGGATGCAAGGATGGTACAACATTCGAAAATCCATCAACATCATCCACCACATCAACAAAAAGAAGGACAAAAAACCACATGATCATCTCCAAAGATGCTGAAAAAGCAATGGACAAAATTCAGCATCCATTCATGATAAAAACTCTCAACAAAATGGGTATAGAGGGCAATACCTCACCATAATAAAGGCCATATATGACAAACCCACAATCAACATTATACTTAACAGCAAGAAGCTGAAAGCTTTACCTTTAAGATCAGGAACAAGACAAGGGTGCCCACTCTCCCCACTATTATTCAACATAGTTCTGGAGGTCCTAGCCACGGCAATCAGATAACACAAAGAAATAAAAGGCATTCAGATTGGCAAGAAAGAAGTCAAACTGTCCCTGTTTGCAGATGACATGATATTGTACATTTAAAAAACTCTAAAGAATCCACTCCAAAACTACTAGAACTAATATCTGAATTCAGCAAAATTGCAGGATACAAAATTAATACACAGAAATCTGTTGCATTCCTATACACTAATGATGAATTAGCAGAAAGAGAAATCAGAAAACAATTCCATTCACAATTGCATCAAAAGGAATAAAATACCTAGGAATAAACCTAACTAATGAAGTGAAAAACCTATACCCTGAAAACTATGGAACACTCTTAAGAGGAATTAAAGAGGACACTAATAAATGGAAATTCATATCATGCTCTTGGATAGGAAGTATTAATATTGTTGAAATGGCCATCCTGCCTAAAGCAATCTACAGATTCAATGCAATCCCTATCAAAATCAGCATTCTTCAATGTATTAGAGCAAATAGTTCTAAAATTCATATGGGATGACAAAAGACCCCGAATAGCCAAAGCAATCCTGAGAAGAAAGAATAAAGCAAGGGGAATTACACTCCCTGACTTCAAGCTCTGCTACAAAGCCACAGTAATCAAGACAATTTGGTACTGGCACAAGAACAGACCCATAGACCAGTGGAACAGAATAGAGAGTCCATATATAAACCCATGCATATATGGTCAATTAATATACGATAAAGGAGTCAAGGATATACAATGGGGAAATGACAGCCTCTTCAACAGCTGGTGTTGGCAAAACCAGACAGCTACATGTAAGAGAATGAATGTGGATTATTGTCTAACCTCATACACAAAAGTAAACCCAAAATGGATCAAAGATCTGAATGTAAGTCATGAAACCATAAAACTGTCAGAAAAAAATATAGGAAAAAATCTCTTGGACATAAACATGAGCAACTTCTTCATGAACATATCTCCCTGGGCAAGGGAAACAAAAGCAAAAATGAACAAGTTGGACTATATCAAACTAAAAAGCTTCTGTACAGCAAAGAATACCATCAATAGAACAAAAAGACATTCTACAGTATGGCAGAATATATTCGTAAATGACATATCTGATAAGGGGTTGACATCCAAATTATATAAAGAGATCATGCACCTCTACAAACAAAAAGCAAATAATCCAATTAAAAAGTGGGCAGAGTTGCTGAACAGACAGTTCTCCAAAGAAGAAATTCAGATGGCCAACAGGCACATGAAAAGATGCTCTACATAGCTAATCATCAGAGAAATGCAAATTAAAACCACAATGAGATATCACCTCACACCAGTTAGGATGGCCAACATCCAAAAGACAAACAACAACAAATGTTAGCAAGTATGTGGAGAACGCGGAACCCTCCTGCTGGTGGGAACGTAAACTAGTTCAACCATTGTGGAAGGCAGTATGGAGGTTCCTCAAAAAACTCAAAATAGAAATACCATTTGACCCAGGAATTCCATTCATAGGAATTTACCCTAAGAATGCAGCAGCTCAGTTTGAAAAAGACATATGCACCCCTATGTTTATCACAGCACTATTTACAATAGCCAAGATATGGAAGCAACCTAAGTGTCCATCAGTAGATGAATGGATAAAGAAAATGTGGTATATATACACAATGGAATATTATTCATCTATAAGAAGAAAACAAATCCTACCATTTGCAACAACGTGGATGGAGCTAGAGGGTATTATGCTTAGTGAAATAAGCCAGGCAGAGAAAGACAAGTACCAAATGATTTCACTCATCTGTGGAGTATAAGAAGAAAGCAAAAACTGAAGGAACAAAACAGCAGCAGATTCACAGAACCCAAGAATGGACTAACAGTTACCAAAGGGAAAGGGACTGGGGAGGATGGGTGGGTAGGGAGGGATAAGGGGGAAAATGGGGCATTATGATTAGCACACATAATGTAGCAGGGGGGCAGACAGGAATGGTAGTATATACAGAGAAGACAAGTAATGACTCTATAGTGTCTTAGTACACTGATAGACAGTGATTGTAATGGGGTATGTGGGGGGGGACTTGATAATAGGGGGTGTCTAGTAACCATAATGTTTTTCAAGTAATTGTACATTAATGATAACCAAAAAAAATGTACCTCCCATTTTAAGCAGGAATTCTGACTTTACAAAATGGATAAATGATAGGATTATTATTCAATTTTTATGAACATTCACCATAGAATTATACCTTTTAAGAACTTCCCTCATAAAACTAAAAATATGTACTGTTCACCATGTAACTTATTCACTATGTAAGAATTTGTTCTCCATGTAAGAACTTGTTCGTTATGCTTCAGAAGATTGGAGACTGACGAAAATTAGGCTTGGGGTGGATTAATGATTGTGCATTGAGCATTGACTCCCCTATACAGAATTTTATTGTTGTTAACAACCATTTGATCAATAAATATGAAAGATGCCCTCACAACAACAACAACAAAAAAAAAGTACACACTTCCAATTGTAAAATAAATAAGTAACCGGGATGTAATGTATAGCATAAGGAATATAGTCAAAATATTGTAACAACTTGGTGTGGTGATAGCTGGTACCTAGAATTATCATGTATATAAATGTTGAATCACTGTGTTGTACACCTGAAACTAATGAAATGTAATACTGTGTGTCAACTACCCTTCAATAAAAAATAATCTAAAAAAAAAAAAAAAACTAAAAATAGAAATACCAATTTACTCAAAGAAAACCACTTCTCAGATTCAAAAAGCATATGCACCCCTATGTTTATTGCAGCGCAATTGACAATAGCCAACATATGGAAGAAACCTAAGTGTCCATCAGTAGATGAATGGATAAAGATGTGGTACATATACACAATGGAATATTATTCAGCCATACGAAAGAAACAAATCTTACCATTTACAACATGGATGGAGCTAGACAGTATTATGCTCAGTGAAATAAGCCAGGTGGAGAAAGACAAGTACCAAATGATTTCTTTCATTTGTGGAGTATAACGATGAAGCGAAACTGAAGGAACAAAACAGCAGCAGACTCACAGACTCCAAGAAGGGACTAGTGGTTACCAAAGGGGATGGGTGGGGGAGGGTGGGTGGGGAGGGAGGGAGAAGGGGATTGAAGGGTATTATGATTAGTACACATGGTGCCGAGGGGGTCATGGGGTAGACAGTGTAGCACAGAGGAGACAAATAGTGACTCTGTGGCATCTTACTATGCTAATGGACTGTGACTGCAATGGGATATGTGGTAGGGGGGACTTGATAATATGAGTGAATGTAGTAACCACATTGTTTTTCATGTGAAACCTTTGTAAGAGAGTATATCAATGATACCTTAATAAAAATAAAAAATAAAAAACTTCCCTTATATATTTAAAATAAACTAATAAACTTTCACTGTGTTTTTATTAGTTTATATACAATTCCTCCTGAAAAATAGTATTTGAAGTGGTCTTCTTAAAACCATTCAGTGCCAAAATAATTCTTCCCAAACATATGACCATAAAAAGCAAAGACTTCAGAATTCAGTAATATATTAACTGATGAGGTCTTTTTATTAAAAACATTTATTAAAGTAACTTGTACAAAGTAGGCACTCATTAAGTTCTATTTGACTTTAATTGAGTTGAATTGAATTGAACTGGATTGAAACACAGTATGCTTATTGGAACAAAACATAAAGGAAAATTAGATAAAGTCTTCTGCCAAGAATGTGTGTTTTTATAAACCAGTTAATTATAAACAGTTGGTAAGTAGAGCAACTCTGCCAGTGTGGACTGCAAAAGTTGTATTGGTACATTTTTTTTTCCAGGCAAGAATAGTGGAGGAGAAGTATAACTTTCAGCAAGAAAAGAGAATGGTCTCAGGTTGGTGTGTTTGGTCAGGACCTCTTTTAAGTTCTACGGTGTTTCCAGTGAGCACCTGTACCCAGGATCCCTTCTCCAAAAAAGTGCACCCCAGCTTTGAAATGCTCCTCTTTCTTTGTTTGAGCTCCAACTATAGTTGCATTGTCTGTGTGTCAGCAAGCCAGCATTTCCATTCTATTTTGCTTGTTAATTTTTAATATCCCCTGAGGCAGCCCCAGCTGTTTTGCTTTCAAACACCATTACTGTTTTTGTTAAAACTCTGGTTCCAAAGATCCATAGTTTTTAAGTGGTCTGCCCCAATTCTATTGTCCCATAAGCCTTGTTATTTTTAGTACACAAGTTTTTCAGATGAAGGTTTTCCAAGAACATAAATTTCATGTTCTATCAAAAACTCCTGCTGTTATAAATTACTCTCTTAAGAGTGAATGAATAGTATGCTTTGATGAGGCTGTTGTCAGGTTGTTTCTCTACCTGCAAAGATATTGAGGGAGGAGAGGAGCTGGTAATTAGTCAGTTAGCTCTGTTTTGACTTGAATTTATCGGCATAAAATAATTGAAAGTAAATTTTAGTCTCTAGTGTTATTCTTTTAAATATGCCATAAAATTCACTTTTCTTTCCCTTTTTCCTAATCCAAGCTCCAATTTCAAAGAATGATTCTCCAGGGAAGAGAGTTAGCTCTACTCTAGAGCAGAATCTGTAAAATCTAGTCTGCAAAATCATATTATGCTATAGTTGGAATTCGTGGTTGGATTGTTTTTCTACAATAACAAAATTACTGATTAAGGCATAAAAATCTGAAAAAGACAAATAGGTATTTTGGCCCATATGGTTTCATATGATATGAATATATATTTTAATTTTTTAATTAAATGTATTATTTAGGTTGGTGTCATTGACCTCCAATCAGAGTGGTAGATACAGGCACTGGTTATAGTTGGTTCTTTTGTTCATTCACCAAATGTCACTGAATAATTTGAGTCATGATTATGATGTTCAAATTTAATACAGATGGCTATTTATATTTTAATTAATATACAGAAGTTCAAGTACATGTCACTTTGTTCTAGCCTAACAGGCGCTGTCAGCCCCACCAGCTCCCATAGCTGCTTCACTGGCAGATTCTAATGGAACTACGAAGTCATTACGCTATAGGCTGCCTCACAACTAGGAAGAGCCTTTGCATCTCTGAACAGTAATTTCACATGTAAACAATACCTTTAAAACAAAAATATTGGAAAACTCTTCACCTAATGCAGCTGCAAATAAAATAGACTAGGAAATGTAGTATTCCCACTATGATAGCAAATAAATTCACTGTAGCTGAAGCATTTTCTATTAACTGGTGCTATTGGGGCTAGGTGGCTTAGCTGTCAAGAAATTTCCCATGAGGTTGCTAGGCACAAATCAGTCTAATGCTAATGAATCTCATCCTATTTACCTCACTTCTAATATTATATAAATTGGTTCAATTCTTCATGGAGGATAAACACAGCAGGCTAAAGGATAAAAAAAGGACAGAGAAAGCTTGGCATTGACACACAGCAGAAGTCCCACATAAAGAAGTTTTCACCAGATCCCCTGCATAAATATAAGCTAATAAATAGTAGTGGCTATTATTATTATATTAGTATTCTTATTTGATCATGATGATAATAATCTTACTGAGCTCTTAAGAGGTATTAGGCTTTATTCTACTAAGTGCTAAATGCTATGCATGTCAACTCACTACTATAAGGGCTTAGAGAAGTGAAGTAACTGTTCAGAGATCACAGATCCAGTAGACAGCGAGTCCTCAACTCCTTGCTCCAACTTCAGAGTCTGTGTTCCTCATTATCATAATACAACTGCATGGCATAGATGAACATTAAAATCTTATAGGAGTGTAAAGTATTAGTTTCCTTCTAGTGATATCAGAGCATGTGCTTTTCAATGGAGTAAATATGAACAAGTAGAATAAAGAGATCTAAACTAATGCCCCTCTTCAGTTGTATGTTATTTCATCTCTTGGAAACATGAGATTAAGATGATCTCTAAGGCCCTTTCCAGTTCTCCAGTTCTTCCCAACTTGCATCCTGACTGTTTTGCTAATAAAAGTTCAGTTTCTTCAACCACATCAGAAACAGACAGCCATCATTGTGTTCCAATGCAGACTTCATTATAATAAACTGTTGTTTGCAAATTTGGTCCCCTCCCCAACATTTTTAAAAATTCCAGACATGTCAATTTTTTTATGCTTTCAAAAGCGCAGTCTTATCTCTTTGTGAATTTCCAAATTTCATGGGTCAAACTATAAGGAAAGTGAAATCTGGCCTTCCGTAGAGCTTAAGGAACTCCAGCAAGTGCCAGATAAGGACTAGATAAAGCCTTAACCCCCAAGAGAGCAAACCAAGGGACATAGTGATGGTCTAGGTCATAGGCCAGTGACTACTGATTCATGGATATAACAAATTCAAAAAGAGTTGCTTACAGAATGCTCCCAAAGCTATCTGTGGCTCTGTAAACCAAATTTATCTTTAATAGCTACTTGAAATCCAATAAATATTCAATTGTTACAGTTGTTACCTCCACTGAAAATCAATTACTCAATTTAGTGAGGTTTTGTCATTTCTCCTGTTCTACCTGGTAGCATGTAGGGCCAGCAAAGTCACAGTCAAGAAGGCAAGCCCTGATTATTGCCTCTTTCTGCCCTGTCTACAGGTAAAAGAGGTTAAAAAAAATAATAAGTGATGTGGGAAATTGATGTATTTCTTCAATTGAAGTATAACATATTGTAAAGTAGACAAATCTGAAATAAATAGCTCAATGAATCTTTACACACATGTAGCCTCCTTTTAATCACTGCCCATATAATGATGCTGGAAACTTCACAGAAGTTTCCGTCGTGTCCCCTCCAGATCAATACTGTGCACCAAGGATAACCACTATTCTAACCTCCATCTTTATGGATCCACTTCACCAGTCTTGGAACTTTTTAAAAAATGGAACCATACAAATACAGTATATATTATTTTATATTTGGCTTCTTTTACTCAGCATTGTTTCCAGGATTCATCCATGTTGTTGCTTGGATCAATAGTTCATTCTTTTTATTGTATGCATGTATTCTACTCTGCAACAGGATATTTAAGTTGTTTCTAGTTTGGGGCTACTCTGACTAATGGCAATATGAACACTCTCACACCTCTGTTGGGTAATGCCCAGGACTGACATTGCTAGACCATAGTGTAAGTACATATTTGCCTTTAGTAGATATTACCAGTTTTCCAAAGGAATTATACCAATTTGACTCCCACCAGCAGTGTATGAGAATTCAGGTTGCCTCACATACTTGACTAGTGTACTGATTTTAAAATTAGCTGAAGGAAAGGACCTTTTGCAAATTTGCCTGTGACCTCTAAATTTCTAGTCATACCCCAGACTCAATTACTATCCCTATTTCCCAGAATTAAAGCAACCAGAAATGTTTGTTTAGTTAACCTGAGCACCAATGAAATACAAAGAATTCTTTTTTTCTTCAGATCAATTATTTTCTTCAGATCACAGCATTTTCTGCCAACAGCAAATGTCCAATGGAGAAAACATTGAGATTTCTGTTGGATGTGTATGCAAGAGTTTTACACTTGTTTCTTTAACAAAAGTCTGTGTATTTGAGCAGGCTGGTGACAATGGCTTTCCACAAGGATTAAGCAATTAGATTATCCTATTTTTTTCCTTTGCAAACAAATTTGCCTTTTGCCACCACAGTGGGGAAAGAAAGTCCTCCTCTGCTAAGTGCCATCCCTGCTTTATTCCATCCATCTTCATTAGCCATCATGAGGGTTAATATGAGAAAGTTCCACTTTCAGCAATTTATTCTTGAACCAATTTGATTATGAAGTTTGTACATAAAAAGCCCATTTGTCAAAAATATAGCATGTACATGGTCGGGAGAAAGAAGCTTTTGAGGAAATGATACATAAATAAAACATGAAGAGAAATGAACAGAAATGTCCATGCCTTCTCACATTAACTGAAGAGTAGACAGACACTGCATTTCTTTACAACTCTTACAAAATAATTTGCTTTCTCCCCAAAATTATATATATCAATCTTATTCAGCATCAATTATCTATTATGCTGTGAGAAATTTATGACCCTACTTCTTCAAAGTCTGAGTGTTGCTTACATCTAGACCTTCTTTCATATGCAACATTTTTTGTCATAAATTGTCCAAGAACATTCTCCTAGATGATCAAGCAAGATAGTTCTTCAAACATTTGCTATCCCTTCTTTCTCTACTGTCATTTCTGAAGATATTCTTCATTTCTGTAATTCAAACACAATCTCTCTAAGAGCTTCCTCTTTCCATCTTTCCATCAGGCCTCATAGCATGAGCTTTGTGCAAGCATCTATTATAAATTGAAGTCACAGAAATTGCTTTTCTTTAGTCTCAGGCTCTTTTACCTTTTGAAAGATTGTGTACCAGACACATCTTGATGAGCTTATTTTGGCTCATTATGCTAGAATCCCTAATTTTTTATGTTTCAGCTCGAGAGTGTCCCATGGGCCTCTCTCCTCTATTTTATCTTCATCTGCTTCTTTCTAGTTACCCAGTCCTCTTCACTTCCTCCTTTCTACAAGCTCCTTCTTATCTTCATTTAAATATCCTAATGCAAATCCCATTTTTCAAAACAAAACAAAAACTCCCTATGCTCATTGCCCTCTTCAGCCCCTGTTCTGTATCACCCTTCCACAGCCAAATTTCTTGAAACAGTGACAGAATTCTATTTTCTCCCATCCTAATCAGCCCTTAATTCACTCAGAGTTTCCTTCTGTTTCTACCATTTTCTGCCAAGTCTCACTGGAGGCAGTGTTCACCATTAAGCATCCTTGCTGCTAAATCCAGTTAATTTTTAGACCTTATATTATATCACTTTACACTCAATGGAACCATTGGTTGTTCCCTCCTTCCTGAAGTTTTTGGTCTACCTGGCTTCATGGCACCACTGTCTCCCGGTTTTCCATCTGGTTACACACTTCCTTCCTTCTCCTTTACAGCTTCTTGTTCCTGTGCCCACCCCAAAGAAGTTGGCGTTCACAGGGTTCCCTTTACCTTCTTCTATAGTGTTGCCACACCTACTCTCCAGACATTCTCATCCACTCACATGAATTCAGTTGGCAGCTAGAGAAATCCACTTTCCATAGCGTAGTGGGGTTGAATGCAACATGGATTGTGGTGTGATAGAAATGTAAATAGAATATTGCCAAATTTTTTCAAGAAATACCCTTATAGGTATCTTCAAACCTCTCTTCTGAATTCCAGACCTATAAAGACCTTCACTCAAATTCATCTTCCCCTCCTTCCTCAAAATCTGCTTCCAAATTTCAATGAATAGCACTGTTATCCACTGGGGATGTAAGCCGTAATTTGGATACCCTCACTGTCTCCTCCTCCTCCTTCATCATTCCCAGTAACTCAAACTATGTCAATTTGACTATCAACAAGTAATTGTTTATTGCATGCTTGCTATATACCAAGCACTGTGCAAAGAGCTTGTACACAGATTACCCAATTTAATTTTTTAAGGTGAGGGTTATTATTATCCCCATTTTCAGGGTTGAGGAAACGAAAGCTTAGGAATGTTAGGTAAGTTGCCAAGTTGTTCCATTAGAAAATACGAAGATTCAGAGTTCTTAACTATTATGCTGTACAACTTCCTAAGCATGTTTTATACCTGAGCAGCCATATTCCTAGTTCAACCTTCATCATCATTCATTCATATTCTCTCTCTGTCTCTAGTGCTATCTTTATCTCTCTCCCCACCTCACCTGCATTCATTCCTAAAACAGACTTTAAGTCTATCTCCTAAAATTCATTTTGTCTCTCTCTTTGACACCAAAACTCTCAAAACATAACTCTGATCGAGTCATTCCATTTTAAAATCTTTCAATGGTTTCTTATGTCTTTAAGAGAAAAGTTCAAAACTCCTTACTACAGCTTACAAACCCTTCTGTGATTCTACCTCTTCAGTATGCCTCTTGCCACTCTCCTTACCTTACCCACCAGCAGAACCACACGTTTCATGTACCATGTGTATTCTAACCACAAACCATCACACTTACTCTTTTCTCTGCATGAAATAATCTGGCACACCTACCCCACTGCCTCCTGGCTAGATCCTACAGGTTGCTCAGATTGTCCTTCCTGCAGCCCCAGCTGACAGTCACACTCCTCAGTTATATGCCCCCATTATACCTTGCACTTCCTCTATTACTCTTTAATTGTTTACTGCACTGCTTTTACAGCTTCTTTTTAAACTCTATGAGGACAGAGATAATAGTGCCCTGTTTCTATCACATTTCAGTGCCTAGCACAGAGCCCAACATAGAGTATCTATCCAACAAATATGAATTACATGAATTAAAATTCCATTAATTAATTTTAGGACAATTGTTATTGCTCCTATTTCCCACCCAGAAGCAGGTTACCTTTCCTAAAGTCATTTGTTTCTTTCCACTGGCAATTCCTAATACCTAAATTTCTAAATATGCATGCTCAGTGCAAGACATTGCAAGAGATACAGCATTGAGTGATCTAGAGCTGATGGTCCAGTAAGTAATGAGACCAAGTTCCAATTAGTTGAAGAAAAGGAGAAAATGTGATTAATTCCACCAGGGATAGAGGAAGGTGTCATTTGAAATGAAGTTTTGAAAATGGTTAGACTTTCAACAAATGGAGATGCAGCAAGAGTCCTGAAAAGTAGACAGAGTCTGGAAGATAGCAAAGGTAGAAAATGAGGACTATGAAAATTTGGATAGCAAGAAGCGTGAGGAATATGAACAGTCAAGCTCATCTACAACCTAGGGAATGACATTGGGAGTAGATAAACCAGAAAGATATTTTTAAAAGTCATATCATGGAAGACCTTGACACCAAGAGAAGAACTTTACACATATTCAGTAACCAATGGAGAGTGTGCAGCTACCTTGAGCAAGATTAGCATGATTGGAGCTGAGTTTCAGGAAGATTTGCCACTTCCCCCCCACTACCCTCCACAACCAAGTATAGAACAGCTTAAGGTAGGAAGACACTAGAGGGGAACTTCCCATACTTCATTAAATTAAGTTCAAAAATCAGTAGTACAAAGCACCATTCATGTAGCTTTGAAAAAGAAAAGTGAATTTCCAAAATAAAGAATCTATTAGGATACTGAAAATGGGCAGTGTTGTTTCTGCCCTTGAGGATCTTCTATTGCAGGAGCTAAAGCAGAAAGTGTGATAAAGAATTAAGTAAAGTGTGATGGGGAAATACAGAATAGAAGAACAAACATGAGTCTAAAACTTGGCACTGGTCTAGGAAGGAAAAAATTATTGCCTAAAAAAACTGAGCTACAAAGTAATTCTTATGTAAATTGGTGGTCTGAATCACACCATTAGTGTGATCCAAAAAACCTCAGGCAAAGAATTTAAGGGAAAGGACAAAAGAGACACTATAGAATTGGAATGTACTCATACTAGCAAAAAATTTGATGTGGTGAGGAAATGAAGGAATGGGAGAGGTCAAAGAGAAGAGGTCAAGGAGACTGAGAGTTTGATCCACAAGGACTAGGATAATGGCAGTGCCTGTGGCCAACACAGAAGTCATGAGTAGATGCCATTTGGGAAGGGACATGAGTGTAGTTTTGTACAGGTTACATTTTAACTTTCCATTTTCCATTTTTCCAGATGAAGATTTATAACAAGAAATCGAAATGCAGATTGAGTCAAATATAATGTATGTTGTTTGTTGGTTGTATGTAAATGCACAGGAAACGCTCTTTAATAATACATGCCCCACTCCTTACACCCAAGAGAAATAGTAGATGTTGTAAGACTAGATGTTGGGGATGTATGTTTATATTATTTGAATTTTTATAATGATCAAGTGCTCAAGTATTATGTAATTTAGAAGCTTTGATTTAGAATATTTGGCATTAGAAACATAGATTGAGATATCAGTGGCATAAAGATGATAGTATAAGATGCAGGAAGAGGATACAGTTGAACTAAGACACAAATATAATAAGATAAAATGGGTGGTGTAAGGACTAAGCCTGGAAACAAATTCTTAGCAAATGGGGAGAAGACAAGACCAAGGAAAGAGGAAAATATCTGTCCAAAAGGTAAATGGAAAGTCAGTAATGGGCAACATCACATAAAATAAAAGAGAAGTTCAGGGAGGAAGACAAAACAAATTAGTATGGGTCAGACATTGTGTTAGTGACATAACTGAGATAGTTGCAATTTATTGAAGATTCATTATACATCAGGAACATTCTAAGAATGTTATGGCCATAATTTAACTTTATCCTCCTAAGTAGCTTGAAGGTATTTATAAAAATCCTCATTTAGAGATGTGGAAATTAAGGCTTTAAGAGGGGTCAAGATTTAAGATTTCTAGCTAGTATAGTTGAAGAGTCCAAGTTCAAAGCCCATTCTGAATTCAGAGACCTTGCTCAAAGTTCTTGCCATTTGCTTTCACTTAGAGAGAAGAAGCAAAATGTTAGATGCTACACTGATATAGTGAAGGTGATAAAAGAGGGGATTAGGTCAAGTGCTTATAAAATATCTACTGATTTGTTGAGATCAATGTTTCAGTGAGTGAAGGAGTGAGAATCAAAGGCAACAAATTAAAATGCAAATAAAGTCTTGACAGATATAGGAATAAGAGTAATTTCTTAATGTGGCACTAAAGAGATGATTATTTATGGTTGAGGAAGTAAGAAAGGGGCACAATTAATGGAGTGATGTCCTGGAAGAGATGGGGACCGACTACAGATGGAAGGCATAGGCTTCGAAGATACTGTATCCTGAAAGAAAGGAATATAAAGAGAGAAAGAGAACCTAAGTGGAATGAACTGAGAGCTTCTACTGAGTGGCTTCAAACAAGAGTGGCTGGTATAGTGTTGGGGGCTTGAGGAGTATAGAGAAGATTTGAGCAATCATTATAAAAAATATGCTTAACTTGTAATCAAAGAGCTGCCGAGTAGCAGAATGAGTCTGATTAAGAAAATAGCACAGGTTTTACAGGTACAAGTATCCAGATTTTAACTTTATTTGGCAATATGCAATAGTCTAACATTCTAGGGGGTAGCCTGTAAGGGGTTAAAAAGTCCATCACTACAAACTGGGTGGTGAAGCCAGAAATCAGGTAGGGACCTGGTATTTATTAGGCCTTAAATCAAGCCCTGGTCTGTATGTAACCTGCTACATCTGTAGCCTGGGGAATTTTATTTCATCTCTAAACGGCACATTTTTAACCTGTGGGATGGAGATTATAACAGTGCCTATCCCTGTAATTTGTAGTGAGAAATAACTGTTTGCATCAGACCAGTATTTAGCACATTCCAAGTCCTCAACACACAATCAACATCAAACAATGGGAGAATTGAGAGAAGTGTAAGTACGGAAAGCAAAGCCAAAGCCAAGCTGTGGTTAAGAATGAATGACAGAGCAAAGGAGAAAAAAGACAAGAGGTTGTGGTTAGAGAAGGACAGTTTAGAACTGGAAAGCCTGTAGGCAAAATGGTTTTGACTTAGGAAATGTAAGGTCAACCCAGGCGATTAAGTAACTTTTTAAAAATGGAAGTCACTGGAACTAAGGCATCTGAGAATGTGAGAGGAAGTATAAAGATAGTCCCAGGGGAGGTGCCTCCGGCTGAGCAATACAGAGGACAGAGGCAGACAGATGATCCCGGAAATCACCAAGAATGGTCAGACAATGTCTGTATGTTGTTTAAAGGTGACTGAGACAAGGAATAAGAGGAAAATGGTATAAGGGAACTTCAAAATAAGAAATTACTAAAGGAGAGCAAAGACTCTATAAAACTGTCTCTCTGGGAATAGAATGTGAGAAAAGCATTGTCAAGAATTTTGAAGGGTTCTGAGAATTAACCCTATTTCCAAGTAGCAAATTAGCTTGCCACAGCCTCATGGGAGGAGACTCCTTTACAGCAGTATATGGTTTTATATATCTATATCTAAATATTTATCTTTTGTAGCAATAGCAGTAGCCAGAGTATTAGCATTTTCTTGTGGAGACCCAGTTCTCTCATGAGGATGTGAATAGGGCAACACCTGTGCACTCGGCCGGTTGAAAATACAGGAGAGGAGCCCTGAGCTGCGGGAAGCCAAAGCTGCTATGGTGGGAAAGCAAAGCTGCTATGATGGGAACAAATACGCCTGCCCTTCGTTCTCAAGGGAGACACTATCTTTCTCTCCCAAGGCTGTTTGCTATGCCAATGATACTCTAGAACAAAGGCAGCCAGTGCCTCTACTCATGAGATAACACAGAAATGCAAGAGACACAGGGAGAATTGTCTCCTAACAAGTATCTTCTTCTATTGGAAAAGGTAGAAAGGAAATATTATCAGAGACAAAACAGGTTTCAATTAATGCAAGGAGATAAAAATAGGGTCACCATATACATACCACTTCAACCAGGTTTCAGTGACAGTTCCTTCACCCAGGGATTGCTTTTCCCCTAGGCTAGTATGTGAGAGCTTGGGACTCAGGCAGCTTCTTAGAGATCCTCCCCTCCTTGGCTCCCACACTCATCTTCACCTAGAAGATTCAGTGTCTCCAGGCTCCCAGTTTATTCAGTGACTGTCATCATAAAGCATGCCACTTTCAACTGTAGAAAGGTTATTTGCTCTTTATAGAATTCTGGCACTGTTTTGTGAGTCCTCTCTGTTACCTGTTCATTTGTGTATTGAATTACTCCAAGCCTCTCATAAGAAACACATTTTTTAGAAAATTCCAAAACTGATATGGAAATTCTGTTTTTCTGAGTATTAAGATAAAGGACTGGAACTGAGTTGTGTATATTTCTTCAGGCAGTGGAAGACTAGGGATGGTGGAAATTCAGAAAGAGCATTATTATAAATCTGCAAAGTCATGTATTAAAAGCTACCGACCAGCTGCTTCTTTGACCATATAAAAGGTTAAAAACGATTCTACACCAACTGAACTTATAAATGATTTTAGCTATACGATACCTTTGCAAAGCACAGCATTTTTTTCTGCATAATACTAGAAAATCCCTGAAAAAGTGAAGGTTTAGCCACAAATCCATATTTAATCTGCTTTGTGAAAAACATCTGGATTTTTATGATCATCTGCTGCAAACCACTGAATGGGGCCAATGTCTAAAAGAGTGACAGTGTTTTACTTTTCATCTGAAATACACTGTCAATTCTTGTTATATTTCTTACCCTTCCAGAAAGAAGCTAAGAATGAAAATCAAGTGTTACTATCCCCATTAGGCAATGGCAGGTTCCTTTGTATACAGGGCAATAATAATGGCTACTGCTCCCACTGCCCTGACCATGTGCCAGGTGTCAAAGAAGAAACAGAGTCTGACAATAGTTAAAGCAGTAAAAACAGATTTTTATTCAGGACTATTCCAATAGGAGAAAAGAGATCTCAATTATAGAATGAGGCTCAATTCCAAATACAACAAGGGAAAAGTGGGTATTTATAGTCAAGGAGAAGAGTGGAGGGGTCACCTAGTAGGATTCTTGCTGAAGGCAGGCCAGGGTTATCAGAAACTGGGGAGATGGCAGGGGATGAGGAATTAGATCAGGTATCAAGATGATCAGATATCAAAGATGGGGTATCCTGGCTAAACTGACTTGACATGGATGCTAAAACTAAACTCTACAAGGATGAAGACAAAGGCCCAAAGGTCACAGAAGAACCTAACCCAGGTTTGGTCAAGGAAAGAATCTTTATCACAGACACTTTTCTAAGTACTTTACATGCATTAACTCATTTAGCCAGTACAACAATCCCTTAAGGCATGTTCTGTTACCCATTTTAAAGATGTGGAAACTGGGGCACAACAAGGTTAAAAAATTTGCCCAAAGTCCCATGGCTGGTAAAAGACAAAGCCAGGATTTGAATCCAGGCAGTGTGGTTCTAGACTGAGTGTGCCTTGCAAGGACAATAGTACTGATGGTGTCATTTATTAAGCAGTTACCATGTTCCAGTCACTGGGCTAACTGCTTTGCATATCTTAATCTCACTGAAGCATGAAAACAGCCCTGTGTATTTGGTTTCACTGTTATTACCATATTACAGATGAGAAAACTGAGACTTCAAGAGTTCAACATGGGTCATATAGCTAGGTGTTGGCATTGGTGGTTTGACTAGTAGTGGCAAAGGTAGGATTTAAATCCAATGTTTTTTTACTCCAAAGCCCATATTCCTAAGTTCTTTTACCTGATCATTTTATTTCAATCAATCAATAATTTATAAAGCTTCTACTAGGCACTGCCCAAGGCACTAGAGCATAACAGAGCAGACCAGCCTTCCCGCCGCCACAGAGCTCAGTCTCTGGGAGAGAAACGCAGCCTACGGCAACCGCAGCCCAGTGTAACAGGTGCTCAGTAGGACCAGGCACGGGCTGGGAGAGCACACAGGAGGCACGAAGCCCTGGTTTGGTGACTATGGAAAGTTTCCCAGAAACCACAGAGGGCTTTGGAGAGGAAGCAACATCTAAGCAGAGGTCTGTAACCCCAGAGAAACCCATGGAACAGGCCGGAGATGGCCAGAGGCGCAAGGTGAGGGAAACGTGTTCTGGGATGAGGAAAGACCATGTGTAAAGACTCCAAGGCCTGAGTGGGCAGAGCACAGGGTGGGAAGGAACACACAGTGATGTGTGGGAGCAGTAAGAGGATCATGGAGGGTCTTGCTGGCCAACTGAAGACCTTCACACTTAATTCTAAGAGCAACAGGGAATCACTGAAGATTTTCTGCAGGAAAATAACATGATTCATTTTATATGCTAGGAGACCACTAAGGCTGCATTATGAGGACTGGTCTCTGGGGGGGGAGCCAGGCTGATGGAAGGCAGGCTAATCATGAGATGGTTGCAGGAATACACACCAGCAGGTAAGTGGCAGTTTGGAGAGCAAGCAGTGGGGTGATTGAAGAGTGATTCCCAAAGTAATCAGAAATGTCCAGGATTTGGTAATTGGTAGGGCTGTCAGAAGAGGACTATGACGACATGCAGATTTCTAGCTTGGAAATCTATTCAGAGGAAATAAATATAAGACAAACAGCAAGCTTAAGAAGGGAAATAATTATTTCTATTTGTATGTACTCATGAGACACCCAGGTAGACAAGTTGCTTAAGTGAATGGTAAGACGGGTTCTCTGGAAGTTCTGGAGATAAACATTGGGAACCATCTTCATGCAAATAGTAGGTAAAGCTCTAGGGCTATTAAGATACCCAGAGAAAATGTGTAAAATAAGGAGAGGAATAAGTCTGGGTGAAGACCATTCTTTAATTGTCAAAAAGAGAAATTTTCAAAATAAACTGAGATGGGAAGGAAGCCAGGTGTGGGCATTATGGGGGCAAGAGAAAAGATGATTTCAAGGGAAGAGTAGCTACCATGCCAAAAGACACCTGCTCTTCCTGTATTTGTAAAGCAAGGGTGATACATAGGTAGTGGGTAAGTGCTTTGGGAGTGACCAGAGGAGAGAGGAAGAGTTTCCAGATTAAAAAAGCATTTAGAGGTCAAAGGTTAGGAGGGAGGTCATAGGTGCTACCTGGAAGCAAGCTTGTGGTGTAGGGACTAATAAGGGTGATTGTCTAGGTTTAATTCTCAGTAGCTCTGCTACTTACAAGTGGTGTGACCTGGGAAAGCTACTTAACTTTGCCATATCTCAGTTTCCTCAGTTGTAAAATGTAAAGCAGTAAACGTTGTTGTGAGGTTTGAATGACTTAATTGGCTTCTTAACATGTTAACACAATGCCTGGCATACTACAAACATTTTGTGTTAGCTCTTCTTACTATCCTTATTTGCTAGGAACTGTGTCAACCTTGAGAATTCTGATTAAATATTTGAGAGGAGAGGGCCCCAATACCAACTGGCATTGGATTCTCTTCAGTCTGGCAAAAAGGAGTGTTTTGACTTAAATGGTATAAAAGAGGAGGGAATGTGGAGAGAAGTGGCTAGGTCTCTACAGCAGGAAGCAGTGATGTCTGTGAAAATTGACCAGAGGTTGGAAACTACTGCCCACAGCCTGGTTTGTAAAAAAAAACAGCCATGCCCATTTTATGTAGAGTCTCTGGCTGCTTTCATGCTATAACAGTAGCACTGAATAGTTTTAATAGAGACTGTATGGCTTGCAAGCTGAAAATATTTAGTATCTAGCCCTTTACAAAAAAAGTTGGCAATGCTTGACATAGTTGGTACCTTCCAAATATTATGAAAGCACCCAAAGGAAAAAAAATAGAGCACTTGGGAATTTAATTGACTGTGGATTGTACATGAATTAGTTGTATGCTTTGGCTGCCCAAAAGTGAAATTGAACCATAGTTAGATTGCTAGATATATAGGATCCAAAATGATGGAGGAGATAGCTGGCCAACTTGGGAATATTATCTAGAGTTTGGAGCAGTACTATTACAATCTAGAGCATCACAGTCCAAAAGAATTTTCTGTGATGATGCAACTGTTCTAAATCTGCTGTAAATCCGGTTCAGTAATCACCAGCCACATGTGGATATTGTTTGACTAAGGAACTGAATTTTAATTGTATTTAATCTAAATAAAACTTTGCCATATGTGGCTAGTGACTACCACATTGCCTAGTGCAGATATAAAATAGTCAGCATCATAGAAGTAGTTGTATAATAAAAAGGAAAATATTTAATTTAATGAACCTTCCTTTAGTACTTATTCTGGGGATACAAAAGTGATTCACTTAAAATCTAGCAGGTAGACAGATGCCCACAAAACTAAAATGCAAAGATATAAATGCCATACTGAAGAACAGGTAAAAAGTGAGTGCCCACTGCCCACTACATGCCAGGCTTTGGGCAAAGTTCTCAACATTTACTATTTTATTTAACTCTTCAAAAACTCAGTGAAATAAATATTGAAGGCAAATTCTGGTGCACTAAGACCCCCACCCCTAAGATCCAATCGCCAACGCAGAACACACCTTACCCCCTACTCCCTAAAAATGCGCTTCCTCACCCACGAGCTGCTGCTCCCTCTCTCTGGGGGCAGCCGTTTTCTCTTTCAGATAATGAAATCTCTTGCGTGGGATTGTGTCTCCTGAATCGTTCTGGGGTAAGGAGGGTCGCGGTGAGATACCCTTTCAAATATCATCCTAAATTTAATAGTTTTTAAAAAACAAAAAACACTGAGCCCTAAAAAGACTAAAGTAGATTTATGAAATCACAGGTAAAAATTAAACTGGATTCAAACATACATCTGCCTGACTCCAAAACCAAAGTTTCTTTCTAAATAACAGAGAATGAACTAGATGCCATAGGAATGAGGGAGAAATGTATTCCCCTTTGGAGGCCAGATCTCTAGGGCAGGGAAAGTCCAAAACAGATAGGGAAAATACGTGATATTTAAGCTGAATCTTGGAGAAGGTGTTCTCCATAAAGATAAAAGACCATTGAAGGCAAGGAAAAGACACAGATCTGGGGAACAGCATGGAATCATGATCTTCTGTATGTTACTTTTCGTGTTCCTTTTATGTACTTCCTATCACTAGGCTGTATAAACGCATTATCCTAAGCACCATGGAAGGAAGGTAAGATAAAACAAATGGTCAAGACACAATCTAGCTCTTGAAGCACAGTCTAACAAAGACTAACAAATACATGACAAGGCTGGTGGACGCAATAGCGTTACAAATTAGCCTGAGAGATCAGGGATTGAACCTCTAAATCACAGGGGAATGTGATAAAGCCTCAAAATCAGTGAGCTTCAAGTATAAGACACTAAAAGGGATGGCAGAAAAACCAACCAGAATAGTCAATGGAATGCTAATAAAAGGAATATGTGAAGGATCTAGGGCCCTTTAGCCTGACAAAGGTCAAGGTCAGGAGCACATGCATTCTATCCTTTAACATACAAAGGAATATCATGGAGAACAAGGGATTAATCTTGCTCTGTGTGACTCTAAATGAGACTAATGGGGGAAAAACTCCAGAAGGCAGATTTTAGCTTGACATCGCAAAATTTTTTTGCTAACAGATGACAGGATTCTCTCCTTGACCAGACTTTGGTCAGGCTCTGCTGAGCTGTTTGACTAGGCCCAACCTTGGGCTCTGTCCTTGGTTTATTTTGTCCAGGTTTAGCAAGAATACTGCTGGGTTAGTTTAGTGAAAATCCCCCATCCTTGATATCTGATCAAATTCCTGATCTATAACCCTAGCTATTTTATCACCCTGGCCTGCCTTCAGCAAAAATCTTATCAAGTCAGTTTAGCCAGAATCCCACTTATTCTTGATGTTTCCTTTTAGTAATTTTCCATTCACTGGCCCCCACCCTGCTTCTTGGCTTAATACTACTTGCCCTTGTCTATTTGCAATGCCATGCAGTTCTATGCTGAGGTCTCTCCTCCACTATGACAAGAGTTCTTGGATAAAAATGCCTTCTCTGCTTTACTTCTGTATGTTTTTTCTTTTTTGTTTGTACACAGTATGAATTGCCTCAGGAAGACATCTGCCTCTAGAATAGTTAGGGAGAAGCTGGGAAAAGATGGTAATCATACGGTTTGTCCAAAGATGCTGCCCTAGACTGGAAGCTCATCTCTCAGCCTTGATACCCTGGGATTCTAGCATGGAGCTGGCATCAACACTCGACCACTTTTTCTTGTAGCTCAACTGCAATCACTTTTCTAAACAGTTCTGTAAATTGAATTGGAGCTTGTATTTATTCTTTGTGATCATTTAGATGTATAATTACTTATTCAGGGAAGAAATTCATTCTATTCTCCAAATTTATTATCCTGGTGAATCTCATTCTACTACTAAAAAGTTGCCTTAACTTGAATGATGCTGTCTTTGATATTACAGATTATATGTGGCAGAAAGCAGCACCCAAGGTCTCTGGACTTCAAATCCAAGTCCTGGCCTTCTTAGGAAAACCCCAGATACCCTAAATAAAACATCTAATATACTATGCATTTTGAAATAATTAATTAGCATTTCTTTTCATGTATTTTATAATTCAGATTTTTCACTGGTCCATAATGCTAGTCTTCTCTCATGTTTCCACACTTGATAATCCATTTAGCACTTTTTAAAAAAATCATACGTACATCACAGTGGTTCAACAACCCCCCTCCCCTGCCCTACCCACTCCCCTCCCCCTGGGTAACCACTAGTCACTTCTCAGTGTCTATGGGTCTAATGCTGTTTTGTTCCTTCTGTTTTGCTTTGTTTTTATACTCCACAAATAAGTGAAATCCTTTCCACATCTGGCTTATTTCACTGAGCATAATATCCTCTAGATCTGTCTATGTTGTTGTAAATAGCAGGATTTCTTTTCTTTTTATGGCTGAATAATATTCCAATGTGTATATGTGCCACATCTTCTTTATCCATTCATCTATTGATGGACACTTAGGTTGCTTCCATATCTTGGCTACTGCAAACAGTGTGGAGATAAACATAGGGCTGCATATATCTTTTTGAATCAGGGATTTTGTTTTCTTCAGATAAATTCCTAGGAATGGAATTACTGGGTCAAATGGTATTTCTTTTTTTGGTTTTTTAAGGAACCTCCATACTGCTCTCCACAGCAGTTGCAACTATTTATATTCCCACCACCAGTGTAGGAGGGTTCCTATTTCCCTGCATCCTTGCCAGAATTTGTTGTTTCTTGTCTGTTGGATGTTGGCCATACTAACTGATGTCAGGTGATTCCTCATTGTGGTTTTAGTTTGCATTTCCCTGATGATTAGAGATGTGGAGCATCTTTTCATGTGCCTGGCAGCCATTTTATTTCTCCTTTGGAGAAAAGTCTGTTCAGGTCCTCTGCCCATTTTTTGATCACGTTATTTGTTTTTCGGATGTTGAGGCATGTGAGCTCTTTATATATTTTGGAAGGTAACCCCTTATCAGATGAGTCATTTATGAATATATTCTCCCATCCTGTAGGATGCTTTTTGTTCTGCTGATGGTATCCTCTGCTGTACAGAAACTTTTTAGTTTGATGTAGTCTCACCTGTTCATTTTTTATTTTGTTTCCCTTCCTAGGAGATGTGTCCAGGAAAAAATTGCTCATGCTTATATTCAAGAGATTGTTGCCTATGTTTTCTTCTAAGAGTTTTATTGTTTTATGACTTACATTTAAGTCTTTGATCCATTTTGAATTTACTTTTGTGTATGGGGTTAGACAATAATCCAGTTTCATTCTCTTACATGTAGCTGTCCAGTTTTGCCAACACCAGCTGTTGAAGAGGCTGTCTTTTCCCCATTGCATGTTCATGACTCCTTTATCATATATTAATTAGCCATATTTGCGTGGGTTTATATCTGTGCTCTCTATTCTGTTCCATTGATCTATGGGTCTGTTCTTGTGCCAGTACCAAATTGTCTTGACTACTGTGGCACTTTCAAGTCAGGGAGCATAATCCTCCCAGCTTTGTTCTTCTTTCTCAAAATTGCTTTAGCTATTCAGGGTCTTTTGTGGTTCCATATGAATTTTAGAACTATTTGTTCTAGTTTGTTGAAAAATGCTGTTGGTATTTTGATAGGGCTTGCATTGAATCTGTAAATGCTTTGGGTAGGATGGCCATTTTGACAATATTAATTGTTCCTATAGCATGAGATAGAGTTCCATTATTTGGTGTCTTCTTTAATTTCTCTTATGAGTGTCTTGTAGTTTTCAGAGTATAGGTCTTTCACTTCTTTGGTTAGGTTTATTCCTAGGTATTTTATTCTTTTTGATGCAATTGTAAATGGAATTATTTTTCTGATTTCTCTTTCTGATAGTTTATTATCAGTATATAGGAATGCAACAGATTCCTGTGTATTAATTTTGTATCCTACAACTTTGCTGAATCCAGTTATTAGTTCTAGTAGCTTTTTGGTGGATTCTTTAGGGTTTTCTATGTATAATATCCTGTCATCTGCAAGTACTGAGAGTTTAACTTCTTCCTTACCAATTTGGATACCTTTTATCTCTTTGCATTGTTTGATTGCCGTGGCTAGGACCTCCAGCATTTTGTTGAGTAAAAGCGGTGAGATGGGCATCCTTGTCTTGTTCCTGATCCTAGAGGAAACGCTTTCAGCTTTTCACTGTTAAGTTTGATGTTGACAGTGGGCTTGTCATATATGGCCTTTATTACATTGAGGTACATACCCTCTGTACATTTGGCACTCTTCCTCTGCTTACATCATAGAAGACAGATCCACACAACTGCCATCACTCCCCTGACAGCTTGTTAAGTTTGGCCAATGGTAGGCACTGGTAGGAGATTGAAAACCTAAAGATGGGAGGGTAGAAGGAGAGGAGAAAACAGGCTCACTCACACTCTCTCTCTCTCCTTCCATAACTCCCTCTGGTTTGGATGGTATTTGTGGCAGCATCTCCTCTCTTCTGAGGTCCCAGTTCCTGCCAGTCTGCCCTTTCTATGGTTATTGCCCCACCGGGCTGCTCAGTTCCTGAACTCTTGCACCACTACCTTCTATCTAGGTCCCTGCAGCAGTAAGGTGAGCAAAATGCAGCTCCTGTTTTTGCTGATCTCTGGGCTAACTTTCTGGCCTCTTTATACTGTGTGTTTGTGAGTGTGTATGTGTGCATAAATATGGTAAAATATACAGAACACAATGTCCCCTTTATGCTTTAGCTTTCTGGTACTCTTGAAACTAGTTCCCTATATTGAATTCTATTAAACCACCTCTGTGGTTCTACTTCCTGGCTGGACCTGACTAATATGACCCATTCTCTCATTTAATAGAGGTGTTATGTAATTCTAAAGTGTGGGTTTAAAAAGTGAGTAGAAACCACCAAAAGAAGCTGTATTAATTTAAAGAAAAGCTATTCTTTCACTTGGTCTAAATCTTAAGTGATGGAGTTTGTAGCCTCTGCTCTTCCTTGCAATCTGGCTAAGAGTCCCTCTTCACAGTACAAGTGGTCGTTACATCATCGTGTACTTGAACGCTCATTACAACTTCAAGTGCAGGAGATTTCATTTTGGATTCTCTTATTAGACTTCAAATCCAACTGAATTAATACAAATCTTTTGATAACAAAATCTATTTGGGAAATCACTCACAGGAATTCCTTTATCTCTTTTATTTTATTTTCTATTCTTATTTTTTCTTCCTGCCTATTGCCTTTTTCTTTTTCCCCCACGGAAATAAAAGACATGACCAGAGCAACATTCAAGCAGCTCACCAACGTGACCTCTATTTTCCTTAGTGCCATAAGAGGGAGATGTTGCCATGGCAACTCTGAAAGAGACATTCTTGACTTCCTGGACCACAGTCTCCAAAAAGAGCTGTCTTTCAGACCTTAGGTGGGAGGCCTGGTATTGTTTTATATAGAATTTCTTTCTTTAATGTGAGACATGTGTTTGAAGGACAATTATGGATTGTCCCCAGACCAGAGATGTTTGTTGGAAGGGCACTATTCACCTACAGACCATTTTGTGTTCATTGCTTCTCAGTCTGCTAATCCTAAAACCATTCTATTGACTTAGAATCATGAATCATGAATTTTGACAGTCATCAATTACTGAGCCTTTAATATGTAAAATGCTGAGAAAGAGTGGCCAGTCCAAATCCCTTTTCCCTAAATGGACATTTTTTTTAATCTGACCATTGGTCTTTTCTGCTTTCTTTTGTCCAATTTATATTTTAATAGCACACTCCTGTCTCCATGGACTCGTGCTCTGACCTGGACTGAAGTATAGACCATGGGCTCCTCTGCTGGGCACCACTATATGCAGATGGGAGGACTGGATACAGCTGGAATCAAAGGCCATCAACTTTGGGAGTGAAGAAATAAAGAATAGGGGACTAGCCATGTCTCGGTAGACAAATTATAGCAACTTCTGTGTAGGACACACCTGACCCTTCCTTCCAGTCTTCTACAACTTCAGGATCCAGAAAGAAATAAGGAGGAAAAGACAGAATCTTAATGCAATGCTGTTTTGTTGTTGGCCTCCCCAGCAAGCTGTAAATCCTACACATACTGTGTGATGGTCCCACATCACATCCCTGCCGAGCTCCTGCCCTGTTGTCTCTCTCTCTTTTCAGCTCTAAACTGGGAGCTGAGAGATGATACTAGCATGTACCAGCACTGTTCTAAAAATCCTTTGCATACTTTTCTCCTCTCATCTTCACAGAAGCCCACCTTATGACTTATGAAGGCAAGTAACTTGCCAAAGGTCCAAAGATCCTTTCATATGACACACTGCATCCCCAAAGGAGGAAATGTGAAATACAATGTGAAAAGAGTCTGTTTATGTGGTTCAATTTCCCACTGGCCTATAGGCAATGTGTGTGAAGAGATAATTCACGTGCACTTCTGTAGCCCCATGCCTGGCACACTGTACTTAATAAGCATTTCCTAAGGGAGGAATAAATTTGTTAAGCCAACTTCTCTTCTTTGTCCTGAACTTGAATTATTGCTAAATCTCTAAAATGGACTTTTTACCTCGGTTCTTGACCACCTCTGAGCTTCCACAGAAAATATGATTAATTTCCCCATGTTGCTTTAAAATTGTTCAGTAACCCCCCATAAAAAGAATGAGGTACAATCTCTTCCTCCTCTATCTCACACCATATAACCAACCCTTCTCCCTTTGCTGAATTAAAATGGGTTTGAATTAATGGAATCTTTCCCAATACAGACCTCTGAACTTGTGTTTCAAAGCTTTGAGCTTTAGTGCATGCAATTTCTTCCACTAGGAAGGTCCTAGTGTTCCCCAACACCCTCCACTCAACCCCACCCCCTCTCCTTAATTTCCTGGCAAACTCTTATCCCTCTAGTTATGAACTGAATATTTGTCCCCCCAAAATCCCTATGTTGAAACTCTACCTGCCTCACCAACATGATGGTATGAGGAGGTGGGGCCTTTGGGAGGTAATTAGGCTTATAGGAGTCAGGAGAGTGGAGCCCTCATGAACGGGGTAAGTGCTCTTGTAAGAGTCACAGGGGCACTTGCTTCCTCTCTGCTCGCCAATACGGCTAAATCAGCAGCCTGCCACCTGGAAGAGGGCCCTCACCAGAACTCAACCATGCTGGTACCTGGATCTCTGACTTCCAGTCTCCACAACTGTAAGAAATAAATGTCTGTTGTTTATAAGCCACCCAGTCCATGATACTTTGTTATAGCCACCCAAAATCACTTAGACGCCCTCTTTCATGAATTAGCTCAAATAATACCTCTTCAGAATCCACCAAGTTCCTGAGAACTCAGTGCTTTCTGCACCTTACACAGATGTCCACTATAGAAATTGCTATATGTGTTTTCACTGTCTACCTATCCACTGTTGTTCTGGGAGCTTTCTAAAGGCAGGGACCATGCCTTTTCATCTCTATGTCCCCAGGACTTAGTATTCTGATGCTGTGAACATAGAGAAATCAATATTCGTCCAAAATAAGAAGCAGTAAAGGAGAGAGGGAGAGATGATTCTTAATTTGGTGGACAAGGGGAATCGATGAGAACAGTCTTGCACTGAGTATATTTTGCTTTTTGAGACAGGGGTGGGCAAGAAAGTTGTGAGCCCTGAACACTGCCTGACAAAACTAACCCAAGGACTATGTGATAATAACAGTGATTAGGAAGTAGAAACCAGGGAAGACAAGAGGCAACAAGACAAATATTTACATACGACTTTACTCAAGCAGTCCCTGCCTAGAAGACTCATCCCCAAATCCAATAACAGTATGGCAAAGCTTCTGAAGTCATAAAATCTGTTGTGTTTTTCTTTACAAGGGAAAATATTTTGAGATATAAAGTCATGCTTGTTGCAGAGAGTGTAATATTGTCAGTTGATTTTTCTTAAAGCCACTAATAAAAGAACTCAAGTACATATTTCTTAGGACCTGAAGCACAAAATATATTAGATTTAAAGAAAATCAGAAGTTAAAAATGCTTATACTCCCTGGTCTAGGGGAAGAGGAATTATATTTTGCCATCTGTGAAGGCCTGGCTTATTTTATTAGCTCTCAGTTGTAATGTTTAATAATATTAAGATAAAATATAGATAACATTAGCAGCAGTCTGATTGCATTAAGCAAATAAAAAACAACAAGCTTATAATAGTGTGGGAAAAGCAACTTGGTGTGGCGAAATCCAAGCCCAGACATTTTTTAAGACTGACATTTTTTAGATCAATAACAAGGAGTAGAAAATGTCATAAATACATATTTCTCAACTCAAAAGAAGGTAGTAAGGATATTCAATGTCATGAGGGATTTATTACCACAAATTGGATAATAAATGCCTTTTGGTCTTTATCAATATTATAACTTTGACATCTCTACACGGATAATATTTATGTTGATGGTATTACACCAAGAATTCCTTTCTCTCCGTGTTCTGGTTGTTTGGATTTTTTATTTTTTTGTACTGATTAAACCATTTAATATAGCAGATGGTATAGTTGTTGGTTAAATGATGACTATAGTCATGTATTAAGAGTCTGCCATGTCCCAATCACTTTCCCAATACCATTTCTAATCTGCATACAATTTTTGAAGGGAATTATTATCAGTGCCACTGTGCCATAGATGAGGAAATCAAGGATTCAAATGGATTAAGTGTTTGCCCATGGTTCCAGAGCTCACAGGGAAAGACTTGAAGCTTGGACTCATGGGACTCCATGGGACTCCATGGGACTCTAAGCAAGGATGAGAGACAAAGGATGTTACTTTGAGACTAAGCACAGTTGAATGTCCCTTCGTAATTAGACCATCCAAGGAGGGGCTGGACAGGAATGATTGGCACCAGGCTTGTGTTGGCTTCCTGCAAAACCAAGAAGGGACGGGATGGCTTTTTTATGTATCAACTTGGCTAGGCTACAGTCCCCAGTTTTTTGATTAAACTATAGTCTAAGTGTTTCTATGAAATTATTTTGTAAATGTGATTAAAGTGATTAGTTGACTTAAAACAAAGGATATTATCAGACAGTCTGAGTGGGTCTGATTCAATCAGCTGAAGGCCGTTAAGTGCAGGACTGGCTGTGGGTCAGCCTCAGGGTCCATATGCTGAAAGCTACAGTGATTAGTAATTTGCTTCACGAAATACTGACAATTGTATCTAAACTATTTTAGCAAAATCATGTAATCCTAAGTAAATACCACTAATTTCACTTATCAGGGACTAATTGTTAAACTCATTATGCTGATTAACCAAATATGAATTTCATCTATGAAAACTGATTTTCTAACATTCATAATGCTGATTAGCAAAACATCTAGGGTGGACCAGAGGTTGCAGCATTTGCAATAGCCACCTATGCGGAGAGGCCATTCCAGTGAAATGCTAACTCACCACCTTCCCCTAAACACAGCCTAAGGCAACATAAACCAAAACCACACTGCCATATTGAAGTATTTGGGAATAAATTGCAGACACTATAACAGGTACCATAATCAAATACCTAAAAGGGAAACCAGGTTTTCCCGAAGCCATGGTGCTGCTTTTGGTGTCCTTCAGGCTATGAAATCCACTACTAACCAGCAAGCTGTAATGTTTGGCTATGCTTGACTACATTTAATTCTTGAAAAAGAAGAAAATTCCTAAATCTGGGCCTTGATAGGCTGAGGTAAGCAAGGATGACACAACTCTCTCCTTCTGGACTAGTTCAGGCTGTCATTTTGATGGACTTTTTGTTATATCTCTAAAGTGTGTGAAAATGTACATTTTCACATTTCGAGAAAATCACAAAATAACAACTCACATGGGAATACATAAATCACTGAAAATTATTCATTAAATTGGATACATTTTACATTCTTAGGGAAATGCATATATATATAGATTACTCAAAACATACAGTTAATGTGACAACCCTCAACCATCAGAAATATGAACAACTATAGAAAAGAAAAAACGTATGGGAGTGTTTTTTGTTCCAGAATGCCAAAATAAGATAGATGAAGTGTCAAACTATCCTAGAGTGGAACTGGCAGTCTTCCCCAAAATTCTCTATCAAACACCTCATTTCTTATCCTTATAAAAGGAAAGCTCCACAGCTGAAGCCTGGGGTTATTCATCAGTCAGAGAACACAGTGTGTTTTATTTGGCCAAATGTCTACAAAGCAAACTGTTAAATCATGAGCTTGGGTGCCACGGAGTCAGACAGCTGGTCCTGCTCTCTTCTCACCTGATCATCAAGCATTTGATAGGAACCCATTTGCTAGGGAAATTCTATGGAAAGAATGAGAGCCCTTGCTGGCCATTACTTCAGGTCTAGGAGACAGTCACAATATGCAAAGGCCCTTAAAGATTTGTTTGCTAATTTATTTAATTGGCATTTATTGAGCACCTGCAATTTGGCAAACTCAGAACTAATAAGTGGGATCTCAAGGATGTGGAAGACTAATTCTAGGTACCCTCAAGGATTTCACAGTCAACTGGGGAAGATAAATGCAAAATGGCATTAAACTAAATGAAAATACATTACATGTACATCATAAAGGATGTGCTTATGAAGATCAGGCAAAACAGAGCTGGAAAAAGTGGATATTCTCTTTCCAAGGCTAAGGAATTTGGCCCAGGAATGTGGATCTGTTTCCTCAACCTGTGAAAAGTTTGCATTTGTCACCCTTTTCTCTCTTACACCTGGCAGCAGTGCCCTGAGGCAATCTCCCTGGCACTGCCAAATAGAATGAATCTTAGACCAATTCAAACCAAGGAATAAATTAGTGATGTGGTATGTTAATCTTCCCAGGAGATGAGGAAGTATTAAAGCAGAAACATTTTAAAAATCACTAGAAAGACACTCAAAATATAGGAAATATTGGTTATCCCACAGGCTGATAGTTTAAAATAAAATATATGCTGAATACCTCCAATTCAGTTTTTCCTAAAGTATCATACATCCCTCTTGATGAACCCCTGATGGTGAATAAAATTATTTCAAGTACCATATCAAAAACATTTTGAATTTAATAGTTATGTGTATATGTTTCTGCAGTTACTTATGTGTAATTTTGTTGAAAATAAAAAGTCAGATACTATGATGCTAGAATACATACATACACATACTAATGATTCCAGTTTTGCACTTTAGGGGAATAAAAAAGACTGAATGTACAAATAAATAATGGCCAGACCATATATAAAAAAAAAACTCTAACCCATAATCTGTAGCAACCAGCCCCAGAAGCAGCCCATTATCTCCATCAACCAGCCCAGGAAGCCAAACAATAACCCCTGTAAACAAAGAGTCCCACATGGTCAGGACTTGTTTATTAACAAGTTTCTCTAATTTTTGCTTCCATGCAAACTTAGGACCAAACAAAAAAAGCTAAATATATACCCCCAGTCAATCACATAGGATGCTCTGCTTTAGTTAGCCCATCTACAGCTTTGCCATGCCAACAGCCTCCCATCAAGGCCCACCTGAAGCCTTCCCTTTTCCCACCTTCTCACTCCTCTACCTGCCTTTGAGTCTCTGCCTAACACAAGTGCTGGTGGCCTTTGCTAAAGTAAGCTCCAAATAAGTAGTCTTTGCTTGTTCTTATTTGGGTGGTCTGCATTTATTTCCACAAAAGTCTTCTAAAATAAATGTACTTAAATGTGAAAAGGGAATTTAATTATATAAAAATAAATAATACAGATGGTACATGAATATTACCAAATTTATCACAGTTGTACACAAATAAAGGAAGTTTGAAAATACTGCATTTTGTGCAAAGCTCATGCTAGATGTTATACTATGAGCAAAAATTGGCAGGGGAATGCTATGACAAGAATACACTGGCCATGCTCCCACCTTGGACCTTTGCACTGGCTGTTACCTCTGCTTGGATTGATTTCTCACACCTCCACAAGGCATGGACCCTCACCTCTTTGGGTCATTGTTTAAATATCTTCTTTATGAGACCTTCTCTAACTATTTCTTTTTAATAGCAATACCTTCCACCCTCTCCTTCCCTCCTATACACACACGTAATCCTCACCACCTTTCATGTATTTTTTTTCACCAGAGGACTTATCATCATCTAAAATACTACATAGTTTTTTCCTTTCTTACAGTTTATCCCCTGATACTAAAATATAATTCCCTAAGTGCAAGGATTTTTTTACTGTTTACTTTCTTTTCCCTTCAATGCTGAATCCTCAACATAAAACAGTGGTACTAAGAAAGTCTTCAGTAAATATTTATTAACTGAATGAAAACAGGAAGGAATATCAGCAGCTTTAGAATCAGTAGGACTCAAGTTCAGTTTTAGGTTTGTCACTCACTAATTATAGAAGATTTAGAGATATGTCAGCTAGATCCCCTTTAAGGGGTATTATGTTGTACTAGCTGTCAGCTCCTTCAGGGTTTTTCTCAGCTGCAGAGTCACCTTAGACAGGACACTCCCTGAAAAGGCAGTCAACGTCCTGCAACTGATTGAGAATAAAAGTACAGCAGCTTCAGCCGAACAGGAGATACTGTGATTGGGTGGAATGTGCTCCAAAGCTCCCCTTGGTCTTGTCCATAGCTTAGTCATGCCTGGATCACATTTCAACTTTTCATCTGTAATCCTGCTTTCCCTCTGGCCCCATCCTCCCATGGGTGTTAATCTTTAATAAACACCCTGCACACCGAATTCCATCTCAGCATCTGCTTCTGGAGAACCAACCTGCAGCACTAGCTAAGGACCCGAGAATCCCACCAATGACACCAGTGAAAGTTAGGATTCCAACTCTCCTCAGCTTCCTTCTCCACATTCTTCAAGGAGGTTGTCAATAATTGTGACATGCTGTTAATAACCAACCCAGAAGCAACTTGTACCTCTCAGAGCATCTATATACTCCTGTAGATCGACGTGGAGAGGACCTAGGAATCATTCAACAGAGTACAGACACTAGAGATGAAGTCTGAGCAGACCTCGAGGATCCTCTAATCAAAGCTCTCCTTCTCTCACAGTGAAACAGAGGATCTTTGCCCTGCTGCTATCTTCCTTCCTAGCTGCCACACTTAATATGAAAACATTTATCTTTATTCACAATGTCTGTCTCCAGGACACAATCTCCACAGGTATCCTCATGACTTTATAGCTAACAGAGATCAGAGGCTGGCTTCAAGACTCTCTAAATAGACAGGAAATTGACAATAATAATTACAGCAACTGCTCCTTAGCTTTCTAGTGGATCCCCACCACTAATAATTCTGTAGGCTTCAGGCTATCACACTGTGGTTACATGTCTCCCATAACTAGCTGGCTACACTGGACTGGGAAGCAAATTACTGATCAACCATTGATGAGTGCATGTACATTCAGTACAGATTTCTGCTAGATTCAGTCCAATGACCTAGGAATAAGAGACTTGAAGCCCTATTAATGAATCCCCTAAAATACAAAAGTATCATTAAAAAATAGTTTTCTCCATTCAAAGAGACAATTGTGTTTTAAAATATGTTTCAGTGACTGTTAAGCTAAATAGGGAAAGAAGAATACAGAGAACAATTTCTAATTAAAATCAAATTACATGGGTGATGACTTTCCAGATAAATTGATTATGTTGAATATTATGGCTGTTCTCTTGTCATTGAGGTGAGAAAGAATCTGATGAATCTCAAGAGCCCAAATGAATCTCACAATAGAAATAAAAGGAAAAGAAAAGGGGCCAAATTACTTATAAAAAACCATTGTGCCTTCTCAGGTTTCTTTCCTGTTTTGTGCTTTGTGGAATGGTACTGTTAGTTTTGTATGTCAGAAACTGGTACATTTTTGGAAGACCTCATAAGGTTAATGACAATGTTAAATACTCTATGCATAAGAAACTGAAAACCGTTTTCTCCACAACTTGCAGGGGCAGAGAGCCTCAATCCCCAGCTAGTGACACCCCAGCGGCAGTTAACTTGCTAACGTGAATGACAGATGCCTTGACATGGTCATTGCTCCTTCGTCTGAGAACCTCTAACATCCATTCATCCCCAAAGCAGAGAATCTTTTCAGGCACAGTCCAGATGGTAGCAGCTGCCTGCCCCATGCAGTTCTCATGTGACACACAGTCATGCAGCACCAGTGGGGTGATTGCTTCCATGAGGACAATGTGACTTGATTGTCTAGGGAAGCAACTGAAAAAGAGTACTAATGCAATCCAGGAAGGATAAGTCACTGCATCCTTAGACAAGTGGCTCCTCCATTCTGGAAGCTGGGAGATGGGGAAACTGGCATTCAACAGCAAGAGGAAAAAGGAGTCCACAGTGCAGCCAAAAAAAAAAAAAAATACAAACATCTGAAGAGTCACTCGCCAGCAAGAGGCTTGAAGACCTAGTTATTTATCAAAATGCAATTTAGAAATAGCACAGGCCCTTTGTAGAGGAAGTCATAGTGACCTTCTAAATGCTTAATTAAGACAGAAGCAGCCTATAAGGAAGTGAGCCTGAGTTCAGAGGGAAAGGAGAAATAATGCATTTCCCATCCAGTTCCCTTTTCCCACATAGGACCAATAATCTTCATTTTGTGAAAAGAGGATACAGTCTTTTTGCAGTTTAGTACATTTAATTTCAGGTCCTCAGAGTTCATGCTTTTCAAACTGAAGATGCTAACCTATTAGTGGCTTGATTGTGAAATCAAGTGATATAAGTGATTGTGATATAAGTGAAATCAATTTAGCATATTTTAATTAAATAAGATTAGAACAGGAAAGAATAGGACAGAAGAGAATAGGGTGGAATGGAATGGAATGGAATAGAAAATACTGGAATGAATCACACTAGGATATCATCTTGGAACATTGTTTCAGTTATAAGTAAGCATGTAGGTATATAATCTGTGAGTATATAAATCTGTGTATATATTGAGTAATGATACAAAATGTATTTATTACTCTGGGGTCTTAGTGAAAAAAAAAATTGAAAACTGCTACTCTAAATCAACAAGAATAAGTTACTAACCTACCCCTTTACCACCACACTGATTTCAGGGCCTGGGTTTCTCTTCACAGCTCTCTATGGCCCATCAGTAAGCTAACTAAAAGCCCTTCATGGGCTGTGCATCTTACAAGGTGCGTGGAAGGAAGGCCTGTGTCCAAATCATTAGAAAACATGGTTCCCCATATTTTAGGCATTTTCATTAGAAGAAGAAGTGGGAAGGGCGATAGGAGGAGGAGGAGGGAGAAAATTTCTATAGGCACCAAACATTTCCCATTACACACCTGGTAGTTCAGATACGTTCAATCTGTTGATTGAATTAAAACAGAGGTATCTGTTTTAATGCCTCGGGTCCTTGTACAAACACTTCCTTCTATCTAAAATGGCTAACGAGCACATTTGGAACTGAGGCAATGCTAGGACTTCTGCAGTCTGTCTGATGTTTGGCCATGTATCCACGGGAAGAAAGAAAAGAACTCTGAAAATGTACTTTGGCCAGAGATCCTTAAACCCTCAAGAATCCAGAGGTACATGAACTTAGATGGAGAGAAAATTATACCTTAATTTGCATAAATATCTGATTGACTAATTAGCATGTACTTCCATTATGAATGTAGGCAACCATCACAGCAAAATGACTTTGTCAACAATATATTTTCATAGTATATTATAGTTATTTCAGATATCCAGAAACATTGTTTATATTTATTGCTACCTCAAAACTAGAAAAGTTAGATTTTCTGCTACATCTTACTTAATGTGGTGGTAAAGAACAAAAACTGCAATTTTTAAATTTTGCTAACTATATTTCGGTGTAATTTGTTTCCCTTGTAACTGTAGGTATTTTATAGTATTATTGTGAGGAGTCTATAGGCTGAGGGGTCTGTGGCATAAAAAAGGTTACATGATTTGAGAGACTTATTAGAAGAAAAAATGCAGAAAGGAACATAACTATCATCCAGATCGATCAGTCATGGAGGGTGAACTAGAATAAGTTATTGAAGCTATTTATCCTGGCAACACATGGGCTGCCTAGAAGCTCTTAAGAACACCTCCAAATTTGCCCTACTGGCAATGCTAATGGAAAAGTATGGAGAAGAAACCAAAGTTGAGAGTCACCTTGGCTACTTGAGACAGAGCTCCCGGACCTCAGGCCCAGGAATGGGGACTAGCTGGTGCTGGGGAATGAGCCTGCTTCCCGGTTGGTACCTCTGGCCACTAATCACTACCTCTGCAGGACTAAGACACCAGACTTCCATTATTTATTATAACCTAACATAATGTCCAACACAAACTGTAGCAGGCTGGTAGGGGATACACATAGCAGGTCATGTTTGCATCCTTGAACACAAAGTAGGTTAAAGTAGGATGATCAAAAAAGGAAAAACTAAAACAACAAACCTGGCTCTACAAGTAATAGAGTCCCTAACTACTAGCCTATACTAGTCACACAGCCTGTCTCCTTTCAAGTCAGTTGCATCCTATCAATAGACCTGATATAGCTACTTACTTACCAGGCATGCTGAGAAGATTAATCTGGATCAATTAATCCAGTGGTTATATTCTTGCTGCGTTATGAAAACTACCCAGAAACCACACTAATGATGTGCTGTTAATTCAGAAAATGAGAATATCAACAACATAAAAATGAATGATAGTACTTTACAAAATGTACCACGTCAATTTACTCTGTCAGGAAAAGTTGGGTTCTTTTCAACTAGGACAGACTGCTTTGTGACATACTAGCAGAGTATATATTTTATGGGTAGCAATAAAGTCTTATTAGTATAAAATCTCATTACAGCTAATGATGTTTAAATCTCTTTTAAAATAGGTGAGGCTGTCTTGCTTTGGAGGGAGCTGGCAGGTAGATGGGTTGATAAAGTGAGGAGAATTCAGAAGTGTAAACCACATCACCAGACCTTGCTTGGTTCAGTCTCTGCAGCCCACCCTCCTCACAACCACAGCCACTTGACCCTCAACCTCAGGTCACATCCCTCTCCAGCCTCTAGGTCAGTGTTTCTCAAAACACAGCCCCAATCAGGAGCCTAAGCAGCATCTAGGAATTTTTATTAAAAGGCAGATTCTCAGGTCTCACCCCAGGCCCACAAAATCAGAAACTCTCGGGGTGGCGCCCAGCAATCCATGCTTGAACAAGCCCCCAGGTGATTCTGGTGCACACACAAGTTTGAGTACGGCCTTCTTATTCATAAAAGTTATCACAAGTTAGCAGTTGTGTCTCTTGGTTTGTTTACTTGCTTATTACTGGCCTTAGTCGGTTCAAGCTGCTATAACAAAATACCAGACATTTGTTTCTCATAGATCTGGAGGCTGGAAGTTCAAGATCAGGGTGCCAGCATGGTCAAGGTCTGGTGAGAGTTCTGTTCCAGGGTACAGACTGCTGACTTCCTACTGTGTTCTCAACATGGTGAAAGGGGTAAGAGGTCTCTAGTGGACCTCTTTTATAAGGGCATTAATTAATTAAGTAATCCCATTCATAAGACTGGCCCTCATGACCTAATCATCTCCCAAGGGCCCTACTCTTATCACCTTGGTGATTAGGTTTCAACATGTGAATGGGGCTATGGGAGAGCAGAGGGCACACTCAAACACCATCACCCCCTTTACCTAGCAGCCCTCCACCACGAACTCTCCAGAATTGCCTCAGAAATGCCCAGTTCCCTCGGCCACATAATCTGCAGAGTCCAGGGCAAAATGAAAATTCAAGGCCCATTCAGTGGGTGTGGAAGTCAGTTTTCCATGTATCTACTGGCCCAACCCAAGGACCAGCCACTCCTTAAGGGATTGCAGCCACCGTATCAGGAGGCACTCTTGATCAAGGATCAAGGATGGGTGAAAGGCCCTCACCAAATTGCCCACTAAATGCACCAGGGCACTGTCAGCTCAAGGCAGAGAATGTATCACAACTCAACCACCACACCCCCAAGCACCCAAACCCAGCCCTCACCAGGGATGAGAGTAATGGAACGTGTTCCCCTGCCCCCCACCTACATAACCAGATCAGGTCACAGCCATAGACTGACGTGGCAGTTGTTTCAGGGCAAATCCTGGGGAGGTTAGGGAGGCAGCAGGAGGCAGGATCTGGCATGAACTAAGATTGCAAGCCCTGGGCTTGCTCTATGCCTTATTAGACTTAAGAAGTTCAAAAGGGAAAAAAAATTAATTTCAAGAGGCTACATAGAATAATAAACCTCAATTGCAGTGTCCTTTTGTATGCCAGCTCTGTGCCACTGCATTGGATACAAGCTCACGAAACTGGCCCGGTCCTTGACCCTCAGTTGGGATAAGTCTGAGTTACCTGCTTTACGTATTTCCCCACAGTTTCCTGATTGACTGAGCTCCTGGTTGTCCAGTGTTGCAGCTGCCTTAATAATGCACTTGTTTTTGGCTGCCTTTTGTTTGCCTCACCTCCCTACCCTCCTATCAGCATTCTATTCCTCCTCCAATCAACCCACTACTCCCATTGGAATCTTGGCTCTGAATCTGCTTGGAGGGGAATGCAGCTTAAGACAGGGTCCAACTTTAATTTCTTCCAAATGAATAGGCCAGTTGGGTTTCAACAAAAGCTTGCACCAGCTGGGCATGAAAGTTATTCAAAATCCATCCCACTTGGCATTTTCTAGCTTTCTAATTTGTATCATTCTAAGAAGTACTGTGATACTTAATTGTTGTTTTAATTAGCATTTCTCTGATTAAAAATATTTCTGAGTACTTCTTTGTATATTTATTAGCTTTGAAACTTTCTATTTTGTAAACTGTTCATGTTATGTCTATTTTCCTCTTGGGGTGGCTGTCATCTTGTTTATTCTCAGGAGTTTCTTGCTATTCCAAGAAATTATCCCTCATCAGTTTTAGAAATTCGGAGTATCTTCTCCTAGTCTGTCACTTGTAAGCTTTCCCCATGGTCTCCTTCAATAAATAGAAAACTTTAATGTTGACATTATACAATTAATCCGTTTTTGGTCTTTAGATTTGTGCTTCCTATCAAATTTATATCTAGGTACCTAAATAATACCCTAGGTAAAACCTGTATATGTGCTAGGCCAGGCAGCAGTAAATGGTGCATGGCAGTATCAAAGAAAGAGAAAGATCACCTTATTCTTAACTCTCTCTTTAAAATTGAGCTTTAAAACATTTTCTTGAAGTGTCTAGAAGAATGCCATGATTCAATTAGCTTAGGCTTAGGCTCCTGAACCAATCTCTAGTAAGAAAGATAGGATTACAACAATTGGCTTAAATTAACCTGGGAAAGTATCCTGAGCCAGTGACAGCCAACACAGCAGAGGCAGGAGGGAATGGATGTTGAGAAGAAAATCCCAAATCCACTAAAATAATCTGCATGAAATGTTAGTTTCTTTCCATTCCTATTTTACTTAATGTGGTTATTGGTAATGACTTCTAAGTACATTTTTAACATCTACTGACATAATTACATAAAGCTTATACTTTCTTTAGCCAATGTAATGAATTATCTTGATAAATTTCCTTATAATAAACTATCCTTTGATTTCTAAGATAAGTCATGCTTTGTCAAAATGTATTATTCTTTCAGTGAACTGCTGGACTTTTATTTGCTAATGCCTTTTAAAAATTTACATCTGTATTCACAAGTGAGACTGAGCTATAGTTTTGAGTTGTGGTTTTTGTTACTGTAGTCACTGCCGCTATAACAATTTCTATCAGATTTTACAGTATTAAATTGTGTTGGCTTCATGAAAGGAGTTGGGGTACTTTCCATATTTTTTCTGAGCTCTGGAACAATTTATAAAATATTAGAATTACCTGTTATTCAAAGATTAGTTGAAATCTAGCTGAGGAACCATGTGATCCTGGTGATTTTTCTAAGGTAGATCCCTAATTAGCTTTCCACTCTCTTGACAGTGCATGGTCTACTCAAATTTTCTATCACTGTGGTGTGTTTGGATGCCTTGTATTCTGCTGGGAATTCACCTAATTTTCCTAAGTTTTCAGATTTTCTCCGACAGAGTGAAACTTAGTGTTGTCTAATAATTATGTCACCAACTTTATTTGGGTTGTACATTTTTCCTCTTTTATTCTTCAGTCAGGCTCAAAAAGAGATTATCTATGTAATTGAACTATTCAAATAATCAGATTATGTACTTACTTTATTTAAAAGCTTAAAACATTATTAATTTCCTCTTCCCACAACCTCTTATTTTATTATTATTATTCTTTTCCAACTTTTTTTCTTTTTGTTTACTTTTATTTTATTGGATTATGATCAGAAATGTGGCCTACAAAGCTCTGCATTTTTAAATTAGTAAAACTTAAGGAATTAAATGAGAAAGTGATTGGCCCCAAGCATTAAAGTAGAGGCTCACTACATGATTGGGACAAGAGAAGATGGTGATAATAGAAGGTGGAAAATGCCTGTCTTGAACCACTTCCACCTCAAAGCATGTAACACTTAAAACTCAGGCTAGGCAGTGGGGGTGTCATCATACCTATGGACAGATTTCCAAAGGAATAACAACATAATGCTTGCCTGGACTTTTGAATTCTTTAGTTCTAGGTTACCCATTATCGAGTTGTCTTTATTTACAATGCAGGTATCATTCAGAGGTAGTTTTACTTAGTGGGAAAAAGTGCAGGCTCTGACGTTGGACTGACTCTTTTCAAATCCTGACTCTGTCCTTAATAGATATGTGCAATTTCTTGATAATTTATTTAAACTATATCTTAGTTTACTTTTCTGAAATGCAGGGGTAACAATAGTAATTTCTGCAAAGTTAAAATGAGAATATAGTGAAATAATATGTTTGTTAATCAAAAGTCTTCGAAATATAATTAAAAAAATAAAAAGAGGTGATTTTAGGCACAAATGGATCTAGAATTTCATGAGGTCAACAGCCCTCTCTAGACCTTTTTGTCTCTGATGCTCTGGGCACTAACCTCACTTCTCTTACTAGGAAGAGTCCCTAGGGAATATAGCAATAGGCAGCTACAGACTTAAATTATACCAATTTAGCAATCCAGTAAAAATGATTACCTTTCTTCAAAAATTTCTATAATAATCCCAGGGAAGAAATCTAATTGGCCCTTCTTGGATCATGTGCGCACCTCTTAACAATCACTAAAAAATTGAGACCCTGGCTGAGAGGAGTGAGAAAAAACCATATGGACTGTGAAAGGAGTACTTCCCCAAAGGGGAAGTTTCCCCCAGAAAAGGGAGGGAAAAGGGCAAACAAAAACAAAAACAAAACACCCATTACAATTTGTAAAACAGCACAATGATTAGATATAGCAACGTTAATTCATTATCATTACCATATAATGAAACTTCTAGATGGAACTGGATACAATGTAATACGCATGGCTCCAAACCAAATTTGTTCCAGTACCAGAACCAGGGGTGTTCCCTTGCCGATGGCCACCTGCTACTGGATCTATTTATAATTCTGAATCTCTTCCAAACTGCTCTGCCCCATGTGGTTAAGTCCTGCTGAAAGCATGTGCACTGGTTTTCAAATAATGTTGTCAGTAAAAGTTTACTTAACATGCACTATCCCCATGAACCTGCTTCATTGATTTTAGGATCAATTTTCAAAATTTAATTTACTTCTGTCTATATTGGAATAACTGGTATTGGTCATGTCCTTCTACCATAAAGAACAAGAAAACTTTGCATAAATTGAAGAAACAGATGTTTTCAAATATTGGAAATAGGCATCACAGATCTTTTAGAAAAAAAAAGGCAAATGAGAAAAGACAGAATCATCATGGCCTTCTGCCTATGAGTACTTTGTTGATCATGACAGAAAGGAAAAACCCAAGCAAATAATAGTGGTCATTCTAAATTGTAAATTGACAAGACAGAGTTTGGACTTTGAGAAGAATGACACAGCTGAAATATGTGGGACAGAATACAGTATAGGAGGGAGGGCTTCCAAGAAATTACTACAGAAATTGGCACAGAAATCCTCTTGAGTCTCTTGTTGAATACAAACCCCACCAAGCCAGGAAAGTACTACCAAGAAGCTGTGAGCTAAACTATTGCCAGAGCTTACACAGAACTGTAAAATGATTAATGGTTGAGTTCCAACCAGTCAGAATGACAACCTTGAGGAACACATGGCACATGAATAGAAAACTCTGAAGGGTCATGACTTGGTCCCAGGCAATCCAACACTAATGTAAAAATGGCTGAAGGTACAGCTTAGAAAACTTCAGAGCAAGACTAGAAAGGATGCCAATCAGTTAACTTCCTAGTAAAATGAAGTTTCACATTCTTTGGAAGACAAAATCCAAACACTGAACCCTAAAATTCATTATGTCCTGGATTGATCCAATCAAAATTACTGGAACTGCAAAAAAGAGAAGTGCTGCCTTATAATAAGGAATAAAAAAAAAATAGATCAAAATAGCAGAGATAATGAAATTATCAAAGTAAAACAACTATTACAACTGGCACAAAAATTTAAATAAAATCATGACAATAATAATAAAAGAGTGGAATTATAAAAAAGAACAAAATGGAACTTCCATAGATGAAAAATATAATTTCTGGAAAAAATTTCACTAGATAAGTTTAACAGCAAATTAGATACCACAAAAGAAAAGATCAGTGAATTTGAGGGCATAAAAATAGAAGTTACCCAAAATGAAGTACAGAGTAAAAAATACATTTTTAAAAATTAACAAAACCTTAGTGAGTTATGGGACAATAACAAGCAGCCCAACATGCATGTAATAAAAGCGAGGATGGGGAAAGGGAAAGTAGCAGAAGAAATACCTAATGAAATTTTAGCAAAAACTTCTCTAATGTTGATGAAAACTATAAACACCAGTCCAAAAATCCAATAAACCACAAGCAGGAGAAAAACAAAGAAAACCATACTGATGCACATTATAATCAAATTACTGAAAATCAGAGATAAAAATACTCTTATAAGTAGCCAAAGAGAATATATCACATCGTACAATTTAAATACATGCTTTTTTTTTAGCAGGAATATTGAATTGTTTTCCTTTAGTTTTCTTTTTTTCCCAGATTTATTGATATAATTGACATAAAATTCTGTAAGTTTAAGGTATACATGTGAAGATTTGATACACATACATATTGAGAAAGAAAAGACAATGTAATGACATATTTAAACTGATGAAAAAATAACAAAGCTCTGCCAATCTAGCATTCTGTATCCATTGAGAATATACTTCAAAAATGAAGGAGAAATAAAAATATTCCATTTAAATGTGAACTAAAGCTGAAAAAATTTCACTGTCAGCATCTGCACTACAAGAAGGGTCCAGGCAGCAAGAAAACAATACCATATGGAAACACAGATGTACAAAAAGCAATAAAGAGCACTAGAAATGATAAATGTGTCAATAAAATAAAATCTATTTTTCAAATTGTGATATAATTGCCATATAACATTATCTAAGTTTGAGGTATACAATATGTCGATCTGATATATGTATATATCATATTGCAATATATTTTTCTAATTTTTAAAATGATTATTGACCCAACATGTTTATAATACATGTAGAAGAGAAACACGTTATACTTCAATTATAATACATGTAGAAGAAAAACACATGTTATACTACAATTAAAAATTGAAGAAGACTTAAATAAATGGAAAGATGCCCATGTTCATGAATTAGAAGACTTAATATTGTTATGATGGCAATACTTCCCAAAGGTATCTATAGATTTGATGTAATCCCATTGAAATTCCAATGGCCTTTTTTTTTTTTTACCAGAAATGAAGAAACACATTTAAAATTCATATGACTATAGTAATAAAAATAGAATAAAGCTGGCATAAGGATAGACACATAGATCAATACAATAGAATTAAGAGTCCAAAAATAAGCCCATATACCTATAAGTGAATTGATTTCCAACAGGGATGCCAAGACCATACAATGGGAAAAGAATAGTCTCTTCAAAAAGAATATACGGAAGTAAATCTTCCCAACCATAGATTTGGCCATGTATTCTTAGATGACACCAAAAGCACTAGCAATGAAAGAAAAAAAGCAGATAAGTTGAACTCCAACAAAATTAAAAGCTTTTGTGCATCCAAGGACACTATAAATGAAGTGCAAAAACAATCCACAGAATGGGATAAAATATTTACAAATCCTGTATCTTCCAAATGTTTAATATCCAAAATATACAAAGGACTTTTACAACTCAACAGTTAGACAAACAATCCAATTTTTTAAATCAGCAAATGAAAGTGAAATAACTCAAAGACAAATACCATATTATTTTATTTACATGGGAATTTTTTTAAAAAGGCTAAGCTTCCAAGAATAAAAGGGTTTTCTTTTTCATCATCATGGATGCAAAATAGTTAACATCACAGTGGGTTTGACTTATGAATGAACATGTATAATTTTGGAATCAATAAAAATCTAAATTAGTATTGTGAAATAAATTTTTTTAACTTTAAAAAAATTAATAAAACTAATAAACAAACAAAACAGAAATTAACTCACAGAACACACCTGCAGTTGTCATGGGGGTGGATGAAGAAGGGCACAATAGGTGAAGGGGATAAAGTGGTACAAACTCCAATCATAAAATAAATAATTCACAGGGATGAAAAGAACAGCATAGAGAATATAGTCAATAAAATTGTAGTATCTTTCTGTGGTGACAGGTGGTAACTACATTTATTGTGGTAGCATTTTGTAATGTAAATAATTGTTAAATCACTATGTTGCACATCTGAAGCCAATATAATATTGTGTGTCAATTATACTTCAATTAAAAATTAAATAATAAAAAAGACACAATAGTGATTTAAAAAAATGAGCTAAAGACTTGTACTGACATTTTTCCCAAGAAGATATATAAATAGCCAACAAGTATATGAAAACTCAACATAAGTCAGAAAAATGCAAATCAAAACCGTAATGAGATAGCACATCACAATTCACTAGGATGGCTATACGCAAACAAACAAAATAAAAAGTAGGTGTTTGCAAGCATGTGAAAAAATTGAAATGCTCATATGTTGCTGGTGGGAATGTAAAATGGTGCAGCCAGTCACTGTGGAAAACAGGTTTGTATTTCCTCAAAAGGTTGAACAAAGAATCACCATATGACATACCAATTCCACTCCTATACAGCCAAAAGAACTGAAAACAGAAATTCAAACAAAACTTGTACACAAATGTTCATAGCAGCATTATTCACAAGTCAATAGTTGGAAACAACTCAAATGTCCAACTGATGAATGAATAAACAAAATGTGGTATATTCATATGTGGAGTATTATTTAGCCATAAAAAGAAATGAAGTACTGATACATGCTATAACATGGATGAACCATGAAAACATGCTAAGTAAAAGAAGCTAGACCTAGAAGTTTGTATATTATATGATTCAATCATATGAAATATCCAGACTAGGAAAATCCATAGAGACAGAAAGATGAGTGCTTGCAAGGGAGATTAGTGCCAGGGAGAGGGGAGAACAGAGAGTGGCTGATTAAAGGATAGAGAGTTTCCTTTCGAGGCAATGAAAATGTTTTGGAATTAGACAGAAGCAATGGTTACACAACATTCTGAATGTTCTAAATGCCAGTGAATTGTACACTTAAAAATGGTTAATTTTCTCCCAAACAACCAATGTATCAACAAAGAAATTAAAGGGGAAATAAAGTTTCATGAGACAGACAAAAATGGAAATATAACATAGCAGAAATTGTGGGATGCATAATTAAGTGGAGGGACAACCCCAAATGGGACATCACTAAACATGTTTTTATTTAAATATTGAAAAGATCAGAATATTACATTATTGTAACAATAATAATAATAATAATAATAATAATAACTCTAAAAGTGGTACTTATGCAGAAGGCATTAGTCTAAGTAATTTATGTATATTAATACAATAATCATAGAAATCAGGTACAATCTTCTTGTCCCCATTTACAGGCAAGCAAACTGAGGCATAGAGAGATTAAGTAATTTGCCCAATGATAATAATAATAAATAGCTAATAAATATCAAAGCTGGCATTTAAACTCAGTATGGCCTTAAAGTCTGAGTCCTTAATCGCTATTCCACATAGCTTCTCAATGTTTACTGTACCAGCATTTCACATCTATTAAAGGCAAGAATTTAGACTGTATGTGATGCTAAAATAAGAGATCTAGATTGCTGGCCCATTCAGTACATTTAGGTATGCATAAACAAATATATCTTTATCTATATCTATACATACATATACATTTGAAAAAGTTTGTGTGTGCGCATGTATTCAGTCAGAAACCTGAAAACACAGGAAAACAGCAAGATAAAAGACAACAGCCTACGACCCACAGTTCACACAAGAGTTCATGCCACATATCCTAAAGTCTCTCTACCTTCTCTCATCTTCTCTAGCACTTTCTATCACACTCATGAGAAACCCCATGCATTGCATTTAGTATTGTAGTTATTTGTGTATTTCTTTTAATGCCTCTACTCCAGTATAAAATGGGGCCATATCTAAGACATGTAATCTAGTTCATTACCTTTTATAACAGCTGCTACTAAACATTTGTTGATTTGTTTCCTCTGATATTCATAAACCTGATGCAGCAGAAAAATACCCGAAAACAAAACTGACTGCCAGAAGTAGTACAGGAAAGCAAGTGCGTGAGAGTAAGGGTACAAGGACACTATTTTCACTCTAATAATAATAATACAACTGCAGAAAAAGCCTCAACAGACCTCAATTCGCTCCTGGCTTTGCCATAACCTGTGTGACCTTGGTGGAGTTACTTATCCTCTGAATCCCAGTACTTTTATTTAGTAAACACGGTTTGATAGTTTTTAATAAATAAAAAGTATGGAAGTCTTAGCATACTACTAAACATAGAATAAGGATGTAGTCAGTTCATCCCTCCCCATCTCACTGCTTCATTTTATCCCTCCAGAATAGGCATCACAAATTAAGTCCAGGTGAAAGAGTGAAATAGCCTGAACATAAGAGATAGTATGAGTGCCATGTAGGAATAAAGACCTTGCCAGATCTTCCCATGATGGAAGTGAAACAGAAATCTGTTTTTATGTGAATCTTACATGAAATTTCTCCATATTTAAATGTTGATAGTAATGTTAAAATTATTAAGACACTGTATTTGCCAATATTGTGAGTCAAGCAAATCTGGTCTGCTGTCCTGAGCTATCCATCAGGCCACAGGTTGCTACCTTTCTCATATCTTTTGATATGCAAAAAATGCTAACACCTGCAACACAACCTAAATGTAGGTATGCATAAACAAATGTATCTCTACAGCTATGAGTCCACACACACATTTAGTGGTATACACACAGTTCTTGCGATGTACTGTAGAAACCACCAGCCTCACTTTATTTCTCTTCAAACTGATTATTTTCCAAAATGATGACATGAATTTAGTTAATCCCAGCAGGGGAGATTATACTATTAAGTTTCTCCTCCATTTAGTTAGACACAATTCTTGAACACAAGGTCAGAGTCATTCTGCCCTAACTACTCTCCCATGTTTTCAACAACCATCTAGTGCCCAGATGGTCTGAGTCATGGTCTTCTTCGACACACATGTGCTTTGCCATTTCTTCTGGCTCCTTTCTTCTTAAGAGTTGAAGCCACAAGATTAAGTGACAATTTTTTAAAGGCTAATTAAGAACCTTTCTGCATATGTCCTACTTAATTAGCTTCTTTCAACCTTGATTATGCTCAAATTTTTAAAATTACACTTATATTTATTCTGCTTGTATGAATAATGTGAAATAACAGAGGACAGCTATTGTCCTGAGCTCTTCCAGCGAGTGACTCCTATATTATAATAAAGGAATTATCACAATAATATAAATGCTAACCTAGAGACTCTTTAATGTGAATATATTTCATACTTAAGAACTTCTATTATTGCTGTGCATGTTCAAGGACCAAAAGGTCATTTTTCTCTGGCATAATAGGTCCTGGTGACTGCTTTGGAATTCTTTAATATGAAGGAGACCAAAGGAGAGGGAAACTTCTCTGCTCTGTACTAGCGTTTCTCAAATTCTGGTGTGTATACAACTCATCTGTACAGCTAGTTTTAACAATTCCGATTCCCTATCCCCACCTGCACCTGATCCTGAGCTCCCCTTAGCCTCTCTGATCCTCAGTATTTTCTTAGGAATTATGTCTACATTAAGAGTATTTGAGAGCTTACTGTAAAATAATGAGCAAAAGTCTTAGCCCAGTACTAAGCATAGAACACCTACATAGTTCAAAGATCCTGCTTCAGTGAGCATCCTCCAGCAGTGCTGCAAGTGGTCTGGGAACTGCACGTAGTTTGAGAAAATCTTCCCTTGTCTCTAGACTGTGATTTCCAGCCCTGACTCTGCATCAGAATTACCTGTGGGGTTTTTCAAACCATCTATTCTATTCTTGGGCTTCACTCCCAGAATTTCTAATACTGTATGTCCAGCAAGGAGCCCAAACATCCTGAGAGTTTTGGAAAAATGACTGCAGTACTAGCCAGACTTGAGAATCATTATTTCACAGCAGTGGTCTCCCAATATTTTTATCTAAGTCCACAGTGGAAGAAACTTCAGCATGTATCTGTACTATATGTGTGTCTTTCTGAAATACAGGCCAGTTTTACTGTACTATGTATACTATGTATTACATACTTAGAGAAAATACAAAAATGGAAAATTTTTAAATAAAACAAAAATATTTTAAACTATGTTTTATCAATGGCCCTAAAACTCTTTTATCATCAGTTTAAATTTTTAAAGATTCCACAAGCTTAGTTCTTAAATATTTGCTAACCATGATGGCTTCATCATGCCACTAGCTCCAATCTCATGGCGTAATCTCAGAATAGCTCAAGGCACAACACAGACTCACTATATAACCAGATATCTGAAAAAATACATCATTAGTGATAGTGGATATAAACTCATATTTCAAGTCTTCTTGATAACTCTAATCTTTTTGGCTGACTGCTTACTAGATCTGATTAGTTGCTATTGTTTTTAGCTTGCAATGTGGCTGATGAGGAACTTGTACAATGACTCAAATAAGTATTGATTCTGACATTTTCTTGTCTTCTTGTGTCTGTATTATTAATATTACTTCTGAACAGCAAGTATTTGCAGGATCTTTTGAGGCCAATACAATGCTTCCTAGGGAGTCTTGTTAAGGCTCTACTAAATACTCATATTCTTGAACTATCATAGGCCACACTGGGCTTCAGATTTATTCAGAAGGATATAAGCTAGGGATCACAGCTTGCCAAAGGGCAGAGCTAAGCAGCCCTCTTCTGTGAAAGTCCTGGAACAATCCTTGTCACAGTCTTGGGGTGCCTCTGAACTCCCTCCATGACAGCTGAGGTCATCTATGAGATTGTTTACACTGGCTCGTTTCAGGATCTGCCCGGGTGATTATAGTCAACGTCTCTTGTAGCAACCCTGTAGGCATAGCTTCTGGGGTTCACACAGGGATACACTCAGATGCAAGATTACACTCTCAGCAAAAGCTATGGTGTCCCCATTAGGAACCTCTAATTCCCCCAGTCCAGCTGTAGCCTTTGACTCCATCATTTTTACCAATAAGCAATGTTGCTTAGCAACCTATTTGACATACCACCTTTATCAAGACTCCAAGGGAAAACTAACAGAAGGGCAAGTTTGTATGCAGAAAGAGAAAGGGTCTGCTAACACAGTATTCATACCATTGTGGATATCTAATTTTACAGCAGTTAGTTTAGTTAAAACCAAAGGATAAAATTTTTTAATTCACTTAACAGAGCACATAGAGCACACATCAAACCACTGCTTTCCAAAAGGCCACGAACAAGTGAGGGTGCTTCTATTTTCTCTGCCTTAAGGATGCTCACATCCAAATACTACATTGTACTATATACAACCTGGGAACTTTTGATGCATGGACTGGACTGAGGAAGGAGTGTTATCCTCATATTAAATGCTTTATTTTCTTATTTTTTAATAGGCTTTATTTTTTTTAGAACAGTTTAAGGTTTACCACAAAACTGACAGGAAAAGTAACTGACAGATTGCCTATATACCTCCTGCCCCGACACATGCATAGCCTCCTCCATTATCAATATGCCCCACCAGAGTGGTCCTTTTATTACAATTGACAAACCTACATCTACACATCATAACATCATAATCACCCCCAAATCCATAGTTTATATTGGAGTCCCCTCTTGGTGTACACATCATAGGTTTGGACAAATCTATAATGGCATGCATCTACCATTTTAGTAAAAAGTAAGTGTCATGGAAAACATGGTACAATTCTCTGTTTTATGAGGCTTTGACATACATTGCATAGAACTTTTAGCTTCTTTGACTCCAGCTCACCAAAACCAGTAGTGTCTTCCCACTATGAACAATCAAAAAATATGGTGGATGCTATTTTCTTATATTTTAGGTTAAAAAATACATAGATGATGATGATAATAGATGGATAGATGGATGGAAGGATGGATAGGTAGCTACATATAGACAGACAGATGATAGATAGATAGATAGATAGATAGATAGATAGATAGATAGATAGATAGATAGATAGATAGATAGATAGATAGATAGACAGACAGACAGCCATAGATAATACACAGATAGAGATACTAATGCTTTGTTCCTGGACTCCAGCATCACTAGGCGCATGCCCTCTTCTCTGGAGTCTCTGTCCCTAGGCTTACGTGATTTGTGCTCCAGTTAGTCCATTAGCCCCATCCAGGCATTCTCCCCCTTACTCTCTGTATACCATCTTTAGGCCACATGGGTCTTTTTTAGCTTTTCTAGCCCAGTGCTTCTCAAACTGTAAAGTACATACAAACCACTTGGGGATTGTGTCGTGCAGATTCTGAGTCAGAGGGAAGACCTGACAAGCTCAGGGTCAAGGACCACATTTTAAGCAGACAGGCTCCAGCCCAGTGGTTCACACACCTGGGTCCACATCAGCATCCCCCAAGGAGCTTGTAAGGCAGCTGATACCTGGGTTCCACCCCAGGCAAGGCCATCCTCTTCTCCTTTGAAACCTTCTCATATACTCCTCTTCTAAGGCCCTTGATCCCGCACTCCTGCCTTACTCCTTCAAATCAGTTTACATGCCACTTCCCCAGAATAAGCTTTCCTGAACTCTCAGCTTGGCTGAGACCCCTGTCTTAGGCTGCTTGGGCTGCTATAACAAAAATGCCATAGCTTACAAACAACAGAAGTTTATTTCTTACAATTCTGGGGCTAGGAAGTCTAAGACCAAGTCGCCAGCTGATTTGGCACCTGGTGAGGGCCCACGGCACTGTAGCTTCACATGGTGGAAGGGATGAGGGGGCTCTCCACGGCATCTTTTATAAGGGCATGAATCCCATTCATGAAGGCCTAGCCCAGGGGCCCCACTCCAAATACCATCACACTGAGCATTAGGTTTCAACATAAGAATTTTGGTGTAGCCCCTGTGTCACAGCCTCTCTTAGCACCTTGATCTTTACGTCTGACACTCATCAGCATTACAGTTAAATAAGGAAATATATAGACCTCTGTTTGCTTTCTGATCAAGTTTCCTTTATAGCAGAGACCAAGCCTGCCCACTTTGTTTATTGCTATATCCCCAGTGCTAAGCATTGTGCCCCTCACATTGTAAGAACTGAATTAATGTTTACAAAATAAATGAATCAATCTTCTAAAATATGTATCTGAGTTCACCAGTGTAATACCAAGCAAACTAAAGAAACATGAGCCCTACATTTCTAAACCATATAAGGAACAGAAATGCTTATTATTTAATCTGAAAGATGACACTATTAATAACAATACTACTACATTCATCAAAAGTTATATATTAAGCACCTATTTTGTCAGTCCATAGATGATGGTAAAGAGTAGTTAACAAAGCTTGTTGTCTAGTAGGGAAGACAGATATATTCAATGGTTTGGTGTTCAAACACATTTTGAGAGACTAATGTCAGGCACGGCCCTCTCCTCCACAGGGGGAGGCGGCTGAAAATGACAGGTACACACATTGATCTTAGACAATTCATACAAATAATTACACCCATTAAATTAAATAATTTCAAATGGATTAAATGAGGTGTTATGCAGCACAGAGGTCATAAACCAAGTTTAGGGGAAATGAGAAGCTTCCCTGGGGTAATACAGTTAGATTGAGACCTAAACAACAGTTTAGCAGGGCAAAGGGTGAGGGGTACAGAGGTTTCATACACAGGGAGCAGTATGACCAAAGACCTCACAGCAGGAGCCAAAAGAAAAAAGACCCACGTGCTGAAGTCCAGTGGGGCTGGGGCAGATAGATGTGTGAGCTGAGGCAGCAGGAAACAGGCCATGCAGGAGCTTGCAGAAAATTGTGAACTTTACTCTGAGTTCAACGCTAAGTCCCTGAGGAGTTTTAAGCAGGGGAATAATGTGTTCTGACGGCAGTGCTGAAAGATCTTTGTGGCTCCAGAAACTACAATTACATCAGAATAAACCAGATAAGCCTTTCCTTCTCCTAATGATTATTGTATCATTTTTATGTTTATTATTTTATTCTTCTTCAGTTTTCTGAACCATGAGATATCTCTGTCCTTTGTAAATTACTTGGTGATTCATTCTGAACATTATGAAGCTTAGCTGGAGGCATTCTGATGCTTACAGTCTTCAGATTTTCCCTGAACCTAATCAAATTTTCTGATTTTTCAGTACGGCAAACTACCTTAAAATACTGTTTCACCCATCTTGGTAGCAATACTTTAATGAAACATTAAAGCTGCAGGAATTAAATGTATATTTCTATTGCAAAAGATATAGGAAAAATTCTTAGAGTCTGGGAAGCAATACAAATCACAATTAGGCTTGAGGAGAGAAAAGTTACTTACTAGTATCAACACTAAAATTGTTATAACATTCAAGATATTTTAGGTCATCAGTGCTGTATAGCCCCTCCTCTCCATACAAAGAACATGTGCTTTGATATCATCTGGATTTAGATATAACAAAAGGAAGAAAATCTGTTTCTTAGCAGCACAATTCTTCCCAAGGAAGATACTTTATTTTAATTGAGAGAATATTTGTTTAACTCTTTGACTGGGTCAGGCTGAAGATGGTATGAGACCTTCTGCCCAAGGAGTATGCTTGTAGACAGGTGGTTTCTTCTCTGCTATATCTCTTTTGCACTGAACCAGTGGTTTTCAACTCTGTCTAGCTCCACTGGCCCCTTCGTATGATAAATATTGGATAACTCCTCCAGAAATTAAATTATTGTATATGTCCTATCCACATTTTAAGCAATTCAATAAAATTCCTAAATGTACTATAAATAGGGTTGCCAGATAAATAGAGGGGCAATATTTAGGACACATTCATACAAAAAACAATTTTAAAAAATTTAAACTTAACCGGGCTTCTTCTGTTTTTATTTGCTAAGCCTGGCAATCCTAATTATAAATGACACAATAATGTAATAGGTATCTGAATATACAACTGCTCAGCCTTGACTACACTAGGACACATAATGAACTAGTCAGATGCTTGCACCTTTGAGAGAATGACTGCAACAGCTACAAATGCAAACTGATACTAGGTTTCATTGGCTGCTCAGATACCATAAGTGGTATGGTCATTAATGATGTGATTTTCTGAAATGACATTCTTTTAGAAAATTTTAAGACAAACCAAGCCACCAACTTCTTTTGATTTGAACAGTATTTGCATTCCTGAAATGCCTGGTGTATATTAACCACACGAAACACACACACACACACACGCACGTAGGTAAGTTCTAGGCTCAGACAAGTACAAACAGGGTTTCTCACTTACATGAATAATCAATCCAGCAGAAAATTCAAAAATCATAGAAGATATGGCATAATTCTTTGTAATGTTGGACTTTGCTACACATTGTAGGACATTTAGCTTCTCTGGCTCCAGCTCATTAAAACCAGTAGTCTCCTCCTTCGATGGTGAAAATCAAAAAAACACTCTCCCAGATTTCCCCCAATGGATGGTAGCAGTCTCACTGAAGCTATTAATTTAAACCATACATAAAAGGAGAGTAAGGGGAAAGTTTTTCTAGGACAAATGAAGGCCGAGTTTGAGGAAAGAACATAGATGAATAATTGGAATTTGATGAACTTTCTTCTCTTGGTACATCATGAAACTGCTGGTCAATCTACAAAATCTGGTAAAATACCCATTCTCTGATTCTGAGAGTTTGGAGTGGGGAGGATTAAATTGTTCTGAACATACATTCCCTCTCCCTTCTCCAGGACCTGTAAGCCATGGTGTGGGGCCAGGGAGGAGGACTGGGGAGGTACAGGGCCTGGAGGGACTGCTTGTCAGTGTAAGGAAGGGGTCCCCAGCTCGCTGCAGTTCGGCCGGTGGTGCCCAAGGCCTTAGCTGATGCGGTGGTATGTATTGTTTTCTTGGTATGGTGTAAAACGACTCTGGCCCCCTCCATCATGGAGGCCTCTTTTAGAAATGACAACTGTGTCTCTCATGTATCATGATTTTTGAATGTTCTGCTGGATATTTATGTAAGTGAGAAACCCTGCTTATACTTATCTAAGCTTAGAACTTACCTACGTGTGTGTGTGTGTGTGTGTGTGTGTATGTGTGTGTGTGTGTGTGTGTTTGGCGTGGTTAATATACACCAGGCATTTCAGGAATGCAAATACTGTACAAATCAAAGAAGTTGGTGGCTTGGTTTGTCTTAAATTTTCTAAGAGAATGTCATTTCAGAAAATCACATCATTAAGATACATGTATCTCTTCCAGTGATACAATGCCCAACACCTCCTCTAGCCCACAGCCCAGAGCTCCCCTCCTGTAATCTCTGGGTTTCTTCATTTGGAGTCAGTCCTCTTCCACACCATCCAAGGAACTTGGGAAATTGTTGCCTTGGCTATTGCCTTATCCCTTCTTAGACATACTATATAACACAGTTACTTCAGGAAGCATATGTTCCTCCATTAGCCTCCCTATATCAGAAATCCCCAGGCCCCAGTGGGCACCAGTCTTTAGGTTCAAACAAAGCCCCAAATCTCAGAGAGCTAATGACAAACATCTCTTCTTTCATAGTGGAAAGTGGGGGATGGGTGTAAAGGGGAGGCTGAAAATGATAAGGATTGAATACTAGTCTAAGCCAAATTAGATCTTCTTAGGAGACATCTATAGCCCTGCAGTTAAAGGTAGGTAGGTTACCGCTGTATAGGTCCTTCCCCTCAACCTTGCTGCCATGTGATATGCTACAATATCCGATACCCATACTAACAAATGTATAGAAGGTGGGGGAGGAGAAGTCTAATAACCTGTACTGTAGGCCTAAAAAAATCCTAGCTTTCTGTCCAACCACATGTGAAAGGCTCTCTCAAAGCAGATGCCATGATATTCAGTTAACCTCTGGTCAGAGTCAGGTAGAAAAACTCTCCTTAGGAAACTGAAAACAGTCTCTCAGCTTCCTTGTATCCTAAACCTAGGAGGTTGTTCTAAATAGTGCAGGCTCTGGATACTCATACCCTGCTTCTAAAGGGGAAAAACGGCTATACAACATTACTGGCCTACTTACACGTCTTGGATGCCATGGATTTCACTAATGAAACTTTTCTAATATTTATTGTTAATTAACAAAGATAACTGAAGTCAATATGCCTTATGAGAATAGGTTTCTGATTAGTCAGTCATTCAAATATTAACTAACCACTTTCAGTGTGAATGCCCAATTAGGGGACTTCACACATTAACTATATACACTCATAGGATTTGTAGATTAAAACTAACATGTGTATATCAAATTCTATGTGAAGACAGAATAATCAGACATTTTGGTTGACCTAAGAGCATCCTATTTTACACCTTTTGCACAGAGATAATAAATATTGTCCACTTCCACTCTCAAAAGTATCCTACTTGGGCAAAAATTACATAATTGCCATATGATATAAGGGAATTCCTTGTTTCACAGCACATTCTCCAAGAATTCTCTCTACATGCACTCCGAAGACATTCAAGTTGTCCTACAGGTTCTACAGCTCATTGATTATTCCATGGACAGCAAAATGCCAGACTCCTCTGCAGGGATACTCCCAACAGTGCATGGGACTCTCAAGGAGACCCCATCCCTTGGCTTTGGAGAAATCACTGCCCTCATAAGAAGGAAGGAAAAGAAAACCACCTTACTGAATTTTCTAAAAAGTCACACTCTCCATCTCTCACATCCTCTCCTGGGCCAGGCAGATGGTTGGTGGTGCTACCGGTTCCACATCACCCCCTGGTTATAAGCTCAGCACGTGGGAGACTGACCCTACCTGCTGGCAGTCTGCTGAGAATATGTGGTACTTCCCATCTTTAATCATCAGCATTGGACATTCCAGTTTTTAGCCAAGAGTTAAACAACTCTTCCTCTTTTTCTAAGTTCTGGGTTCTGTCACACCTTCTTTGGTATCCTCTAAGAATGCTGGGAAATAAAACTTGGATGCAGAAAGATCCGAGGAAGCACCCTGTCACACATGCACAGACCTGCGGCCTCCAGAATTCAAGTGGAGATGTGCCAAGTCGGCAGACAGCATGTTCATTTCATTTCCAGGTTTCTGGTGACTGTATACAGGGAGGGAGGCACTGGAGCAACCAAGATATCAGACCTCTTAAAAACACTGTTCAGAAGGCAGAGTTGAGTCCACTCTTGGTCTCACTGGTGTGACTGAGACCCCCACCAGCTCTCTCCCTTTAAATATCTTATCCATAGGGGAGTGGTGGCAGAGGGGAAGGGGGAGTAAATTAACATAGGTGGCTGGACTTTAGGCTTTAATCCCATAGTTGAATATAACTGGACACCTCACAAAGGGTTTCACTGACCCAAGAATTTCCTCACACAGTCTGCATTTTTTGCAGTTAGCCATCTTTCAGTATTGTACTTCTTCATTTGTAGTTGTTGTTTTGACCACTTGAGACCTCACTTTCACCTTGGCACCCAGTGCCCTTGAGCTGTTCCCACGAGTAAAACATTTAAAGCAAACATTTTAGTGACAGAAGGGATCATAGAGTTCAACCCCTTTATTTGCAGATCATTGTGATAGATAGACAATGATAGATCTATCATCAGAGAATTGGTGTTCAAACCCCTAGCCAGCATTGATGAACTCTGTGGCCTTAGGCAGGTACCAATCTGAGTTTTTCTCTTAACAATGAACAATACTTACCATACAAAGCTGTTGGAAGATTAATAAAAATGTTACAAAACATAAATACATTACAGATGACTAAATATTGACACAAAGGAAATTTAAAACGGTCCTCGACTTACAATGGTACAACTTTATGATGGTGCAAAAGCAATATGCATTCAGTAGATATTTCACATTTTTAGTTTAATCTTTTCTTGGGTTAGTAATACATAGTACAATCCTCCTTGTGAGGCAGGGGCAGTGAAACCACAGCTTCCAGTCAGCCTTGCAATCAGGAGAGTAAACAATCCATACACTTACAATTCTGTGCCCATATCATCATGCTGTTTCTCATTTTCAGTACAGTATTTAATAAATTTCAAGAGATATTCAACATTTTATTATAAAATAGGCTTTGTGTTAGATGATTTTGCCTAACTGTAGGCTAATGTAAGTAAGTGTTCTGAACATGTTTAAGGTAGATTAGGCTAAGCTATGATGTTAAGTATATTAGGTGTATTAAATGCATTTTCAACTTGACGATATTTTCAACTTATAGGGGGTTTATCAGGACATAACCCCATCATAAGTTAAGGAAGATGTTTATAAATTATCCAAAGTAAGACAGTAATTTAGGGAAAAATCCAAGTCTTCTAAATAGAGTAATGTAAACTAACATTGATTATTGAGTGTTTCAGCATTTTGCTAAGCCCTCAATATGCACACTTAGCCTCATTTATTCTTAATATTGTTATTAATATATTGATTTGATAAAGAAACTAAACTTAAAATGGTTAATACACTTGTCAATGCCACATATGTAGTAAATAGCAAAGACCTTGTCTCGCCAGAGGGTTTCAGCCCCATGCAAGTTCACTCCAGATTCAGTGAGACCAAATAATAACAGAATATTGTGAGTAAAAGGGTTTATACGAAGCTTTGTATTCTCTCAATGGCAGGTCAAATGCTAGAATCACGTCTGCATCTGGCAAGTCCACAATCCGCCTCTCTCTCTGCCTCCAGGGTAGAGAAGAGGGTGGAGATCTTTATATAGCAATACTGACAATTAACAGCTCATTACCAACATCTCTGTAAGCATGCACCTATGAAATAGGCCAATTACATCATCAAGTAGATTAGGATCAGGTGAGGATCCTGGCCATAGTAACTTCCATTTTCCCTACAGATATATTCAAATCAAAGTTTGCATAAATAGAGAAGTTGAGCTCTTGACGCTAAGTCAGCAGATCTCTAATTTACATATTAAGAATCAAATTAAAAACACTAAACCACATGATTCACCTTTAAAGTTTGAGAACCATTGTTAGGGGTAATTGTCATTTAATGTATGGGAAACATCTGGTACAGTGCTTGAAATACGGTAGCTTTTTCTTCTTTCCTCCTGATATGGCTGACTTATCCTCATGGCTGTAGCATGTGGGGTGGGTGTACAAATGAGAGGGATTGCAGGTGGAGACCAGGCACAGGATGAATATGCAGTGAATTAAAAGTGGCAGAAGCACAGAAAATACCGTGGCTTATCTGATGGAGGTGGGTGGGTAAATTTACACATACACAACCAGGCCAAAACACTGTCCCAACAGAACAATGCTAACCTTCCTAATGGCCATGCTTACATAAATACAACCCTAGACTGAGCTAGAAATTTCCTACTCTTAAGGCTTCCCTGGATATTAATTTTAACCTAATTTTTCATGTCAAAATAGAGTCAGGGTTTTGAAGAAATCTATCACTCTCCACATTTGCCTCATAACATTCCATGTTGGCCTTGATTATGTGTGAGATAATATGTTTCATAATCTGTAGTCAACTTTGAAATAAAATATTTCTAGGTTTCTTGCTTTACAGTGAAAAGCATGAGAAAGTAAATAAATCCTTTTCCCAATAATGGGGAAGAACACAAGTAAAAGGACCTCTAGTCTTAAAATGGATTTAACTAGCTAAAGTGGCTCACCCTGGAAACAGTGCACTTTCTTTCCCAATATGATAGCACTTTCTCACCCCACATAAGAAAAGGCTGAGGGGATATTATCCCCAAGACAGCACTTCTCTGCCTAGGTTGGTACCACTGTTTTCTTCCGAGGGAGTTTCAGTCAGATACATGTGTCCATGAAATAATGGAGTAAGTAGCCTATAGGGTGAAAAACCTTTTTTAATACTATTTCAGTACATATTTCACCTATAGAGGCAAATCATCAATCTCAGAAAAAGCACCCTGGTTGTGCAACCTCCCCTGCAATGCCCATGAGTCTGTGTGTCTCCAAGGTACCTGGCTAAGAGTCAGAGACCAAGCTGCCTATGGACTTTCCAGGCTTCCTGGATAAAGTTATGTTAAAGCAACTTTCAGCAGTTGACTCAGGAAGGAAAGAAAACACAAAGAACTTGAAAAGGTTATAAATATTCTATCCCTTAAAAAGACATCAAACACCAGGTTTTAAGGGGAGTTCTTCCAAACATTCAAAGATCAGGAAAACTTTCTATTATGTAGACAGGGCATAGAAAAGATGGAAAGAATCTTAACCCATTTTCAAGGCTACCAGCATCATCCTTTATGTTCATAACACCTCTGAACATAGATAGAAAAGTCCTAAGTAAGAAATTAACAAATCTAAAATGGTACTTTATTAAAAACAACAATACACTCTGATGAAGTAAGGTTTTTCCAAAAATGGAAGGCTGATTTATCATTATCAAATATGTTAGTGTAAGATTTCATTACACTAAATTCACTACATTAATACAGACAATTAATATATACTTACATATAAAATATATTTTATATAATTATCTCAGTATATGCTAAAAAGGATTTGTGGAAAAAGTGAAGGTTCCTATGCCCAGGATTCTCACCCGGCCCTGGTCAGCTAGCTCACTACACACGTGTGGGCAATATGTTGTTATTGACTCTATATAAAGAGCTCCATCCAGTGCTCTGGGCAACAAGGTGGCATGGTTGTAAGGCTGCAGAAGAGCAGAGATGAAGACAGAGACTGAGACGGCTGCAGGGGCAGAAAGGCCCAGACTCAGAGACCAGCCTGCTGCATGCAGACTCGCTCTGAGTGGACGTGATTCTAGTGATTGACCTGCCATTGTGGGAATAAAGTTGGGTATAAACCCTTTACCCCAAGAATGTTCCACTGTTATTTTTTGGTCTCACTGTATCTATAGTGAACTTGCCTGGGGCTGAAACCCATTGGCAAGACAGGATTCTTCTTAAATTTGTTAAATAGTAATTAAAAGCAATCATAAGCATTATATTTAAGAATGAAACATTAGAAATAATCCTACTAAAATGAAATTCTATCCCAAATGCTCTTCAATACTGTGCCATAGGTTCTCACCAAATGAAATGAGAAAAAGAATTAAAAGGCATAAATATTGGAAACTGAGCCAATCCTAGGTCTACCTGTGCTCAGATGCACTCCTGAAACACCTTATGCTTTGCCATGTATCATAGATGTGCCAACCCCTCAGGCTGTGTTTACCAAGGCTTCTTTTCAGCTGATGTCCCCCTAAATTCAATGGGTGACAGGCACTGGAAGAAGATGGGGGTGGAAGAAGGAAGAAGGCAAGCTCTTTCTCTTATTTCCTTTTAGCCTCCTAAAGCTTCTCTGGCAGTAGCTATGTCTCCTGCATGACTTCTCTTCCCACCAGACAGGTCCACCATGCTTCCAGTTTCTCTGGAGGGAATGCAACACCTGAGCTCTAGTAAAACTGCCTCCTCCTTTTATCTCTTCAATCTAGTGGTTGTGGCTCCCTGCTGTTATTAATCCCTGCTTCAGTTCCTTGCTACTGGTATGGTTTTTCAAGGGCTTCTCACCTCTGTAACAGTTTCCTGTTTTAAATTTCCTCTGTAGTAAATAAGTGGTTTCATTTCCCCATAAGATTGGCTGTAAGAAAACTGTTGGTATTTGTAAATTCTACAATTTACTCCTAGAAAACCAAAATGAATCAAATGAAAAACTATTAAAATCAATGTGAAAATTTAGTAAGCCAAGGATACAAGGTCAACAACAAAAATAAAGTTTATGTCAGCAATATTATATCAGAAAATGGAATGAAAATTTTATTCCATTGATAATAATAGTTACTGACTTATAAATGCCTGGGAATAATACTAAAAAGAAATATATGAGAAAATATTTGCAAATCACATATCTGAGGAGGCATTAATATCAAAATGTATAAAGAACTCATAAAACTTAATAGCAAAAAACTAAACAACCCAATTAAAATGTGGACAGAGAAACTAAGTAGACATTTTTCCAAAGTAGCCATACAAATGGCCAACAGCTACATGAAAAAGTGCTTAACATCACTAATCATAAGGGAAATGCAAATTAAATAATCATGAAAAGCAAAAGCTAGATTTGAATATTATATTAAAATCCAGTTTCTACTATAAAAAAACCACAGTGAGATACCATCTCACACCTGTTAGAATGGCTATTAACAAATGTTGGCAAAGATGTGGAGGAAAGAAGGGTTCCCTTTTTTGCAGCCACTGTGGAAAGTAGTATGGAGGTTTCTCAAAAACTGATCATAGAAATACTATGCAACTCAGTAATTCCAGTTCTGGGTATTTATCTAAAGAAAAACTTGAAAAGATATGTGCACTCTTATGTTTATTGAAACATTATTTACAATAGCCAAGATATGGAAGCAATTTATCGATTTACATTAATAAAGGCTACATAAAGCAAACTATAAAACTTTGCTGCAGGACAGAAAAGTAGACCTAAATAAATAAAAGATATATTATGTTCCTGAATGTGAAAATTCAATAGTGTAGAGCTGTCAGTTCTTCCCTATTAATCAATACATTCAGGGCAATCCCAAAAAGAGTTTATGGGACTTAAAAATCACTTTCCAAAGTTGATAATTCATACAAGTACCCAAAAAGATTTTGAAAGAAAAGAATATGAGGTGATTGATCCTAACTGCTGTTAAGGCATACTATAAAGCTATGGTTATTAAAACAGTGTAGCAATGCCAATGGAATAATAAAATTGTTTTTAAACAGTCTAGAAAATCATGTGCAATGATCTTTCAGTCAGTATATGCTTGTGCTTTGACCAAGTCATACTGATGCTGTCCAGTAAATGATTTAATTATGGGCTGAATCATATCCGCCCCAAATTTATATGTTGAAGTTCTAACCCCAGCTATCTCAGAATGTGCACATATTTGGAAATAGAGTCATCATGGGTATAGGTAATTAGGCAAAGATGAGGTTATATTAGAGGAGGATGGGTCATTACTCCAATATGACTGTGTCCTTATAAAAAGGGGAAATCTAGACACAAACATGCCCACAAGTTGGAGGCCACATGAAGATGAAGGCAGAGATTGAAGTGATGCACCCACAAACCAAGGATCACCCAAACTGCCCGTGTTAAGTAACCAAGGAGGCCATTAAACTGAGGTGGCTCTAATGCCATGGCAACTGCACGAGCAAAATCTAAGCCTGGAAATACCTCATGGTCCCAAAAGTAAGACCTAAGGACAAGCAATCACAAATGGCTAGCTAGGTTTTAAGCTATAGATGATCAATATTTTCTTACTTCACTTCTGCCCTTTCTTCATAAAAGCTTTACCTGCCCTCCCCCCGCCCCACCCCTGCTCTTGCCCAAGGAGTGCTTTCACCACTTTTGATTTGGTGCTGCCCAATTCAAATCGGTTTTTGCTCAAATAAATTCTTAAAATTTTAATGTGCCTCGGTTTATCTTTAACACAAGAAATTTCATATGTGGGTTTTCTTCTCATAACTGAGAAAGCAAGGAAACAGCATTTTACTAATCCTAACACTGAAGAGACAAAACATTTATTAGAGTATGTCATCTTCAAAATACCATGCACACTTCCAAGAACAGCTCTGTACACATCAATTGCAAACATTCTTTAATTGACTCAAATCGCCTGTCTTTACTGCAAGGAAAACACAGCTGGCATCCTCAGAAACTATGATAGAGTGAAGTGGGTAAAGAATTGGGATAATGGATTCTATTTTTTTCACATCTTTTTAAAATAGCATTGTATCTTAGTTAAGATTTCTACAGACATTTAGCATGTCTTTAAATTAGACACAAAATTCTAAGGAAAAAGGAAAAGGAAATATGTTTTTGTGACCTTCAAGACAGGAGGTAGCAAATAGAGAAATAGAGAACAGATTACCGAAATTGCTTACCTTTATGTCCCTTTATGTTCAATAGATCAGGGGATGGAGAAGACAGAGAGAGATGGAGAATACACAGGAGCACAGTATAAGCATGCTCAAGTTCGAGGAAAGAAAATCTGACATGTTTTAATTTATCAGATTTATCAATTTTCTAGAAAAGTACACTTTTCCAATAAACAGCAGGAACTATATATATGCTGTATTCAGTTTAAGTAAGGAAACCCAAATGGCAGACTCTTACACATGTCTAGAAGACCGATTATAATAGATAAATTGGAAGAAAATGGCTTCTTTCCTGCTGCTGGCAGGAGTGTGTTTAGTTTAGCCCCTTGATTCTGCCTATCAATGTTTAATCACACTGCCTGTTAGAGGTGGCTCTCTCGTATTTCATTACTTTAAGTGTTGAGATGCTGTTAACTGTAATGTTTTGCCACTTCCCAGAACAAGACCTAGACTATCCATAAGTCTTACCAACTTTATATACTAGTCATAAGCTACACTGGGAGGGACTCTGCAGCAAAAAGGGTATTCTACAGCCTTTTCTGAAATACTACTGAGCCTGACAGCACACCTGATACCTTTTTAGGGCTTTTGATCAGGTCCTTTGTCTTACCCATTTTACCCACTCAAAGAGATTTATGAGAGATTGATTAATCTCACAATCCAGCAACTCCACCCTCTATTGAATAATCACAGTGCTTCTTATTCTCAGGAAAGGACTTTATAAATATTAATCCATCATTCCTACAAGTTTCACTTATTAAATAAAAAAAACAGCTGACTCCCATCCCACTAATTATCAGAAAATTGGACATTTTTGAAGAGCTTGAGTATGTGAAGAAGGAAAAATTACTTTCCATCTACTCTTCTGAGTTCTTGAGACCCCTGTAATAAAAGACAAATTTACCAAGAAAATGAACAAGTTTTTGACCATGTATACTCACGTATACATGGAAGATACCTAAGGAAAGATGAGTTACCTTGTTGAAGTAAGTTTGTAGGCCCCAAATGGAACTACTTCTGCCTGGGGTGCCATGTCATGGGGTGCTGTGTCAGTAAAGCGAAACTTAGATAACTTTTCTGTTCCTGTAAATGTTCCACTCAGCCAGAAACAGTACACTCAGTCAGCCCCTCCCTAAACACCAAGTCAACTCTGGGTCTTCTTATCCCAAACAAGGTTGACTATGTGGCCCCAGCCAATCAGATATTTTTTATTTGTCTCTTCCTTGCTTTTTACTGTCTATCCTAAAAAAGCTTCCTGTCTTCCACCCCATTTTTCAGTTTTCTGAAAGAAAACTCTCTGCTTCATGGAGTGCTAAATGAAAGTTGTTTGTATTGGTTTCTTTAATCTTTTGTTTGACACAAATAAAGCTTATTTGTCCCTACTATGCAATTTTCATAACTGTTTTGGGGCATGCCTATTTTACTGTGTTTATTTTAAAAAGAACACTTATAGTATCAGTGCAGAATGTATAGGCCCTATTTATTTCATCTGTAAGTACCCACTTGTGGAAGATAATTTCTTTCTTGCAGATAAATACATAATAAGGCCCACACGATGACTACGGGTACTGAGTTTCACAAGGTATCTGTCATTTCCTTAAAAGCAAAAATAAATAAATAAATAGCATTTTAAAGGCCATTATTGGATCCAAGCAAATGATTCCTACTAACCAAATTCTTAAGCCAATTTTGGAGTCCACAAAGGGAAGTGTTTGTCAGAAAAGCTAGCAGTCATACTCATAAGACACAAGTTCACT